>NC_067400.1:356895113-359321363 GCF_016432865.1 Antechinus flavipes
GATAAGCCCTCTATTTTAACCCAACCTGAAAGGAATATATAGTAAATGAGTGTTGAGCTCTTCCATGGTTAAGTTCTATAAGGAGAGGAGGAAGGGGACTCCCATTTATAGTTCATCCTATTTTTGGATAACTAATTATTAAGAATTTTTTTCTCATATCAAACTGTCTCTCCTCAACTTTAACCTAGTACTTCCAGTTTCGCTTTCCTGGGCCAATCAGGATAATCCTAATTCCTCTTTCAAATGCCACAACATAAATTGAAGGAAAAGTCAAAAAAATCTTACTAAGGAAATCCATACAGAAACACTAAAAATGAGAGAGCAAAAGAATTCAGGAAAAAATATATATATAATCAAGAAAGTCATTTGGTAGTAGAATAGGATAAGAAATATCCAGATGATGAAAAAAATCTAGAATAATTACAAGTTATAACTACAAGAAATACTAACTACCAACATCCCAAAAAGGAGAATGGAATGATCACATGGAATCCAAAAATGGTTGAAAACCCAAATAACAATACTGAAAAAAGAGATTAAGGAGAACAACTTAAATTCTTAATGAAAAACTTTAAGAGGGCAAAAGATGATTTAGAACATTAGTTAATTTTGTGAGAGTGTGGGGGATGACAAAGGAGAAACAATTTTTTTAAAGGAAGATGAATTCATAATAAATAAGATGAAATAAAGAAATTATCAGATGCAACCACTTAATTTTGTACCAAATTTAGTAATAAATGTAATGAATATTTTTTAAATATTAAACATTCTTTTTTAAAAAATCTGTTGATGCTCTAAATTATCCCATTTCAGAAAGAAAACTTGAACAGACAATAAATGAGCTTCCTAAGAAATAAAATCTTCTTCCACATGGATTTACAAGTGAATTCTATACATTTAAATGACAAATAATTATTGTCTTATATAAATTGTTTTTAGAAATAGAAAAAGAAGACATCTTACCAAACTTATGTATGGGATAAATATGATCTTTCTACCCAACAGAGAATTATGACTAATTGATACTTATTCAAAATGTAATGGGTAAAATAATATCAAAGAGAATCTTTTTAAAATAAAATTTTTAGCATGACCAGATTAAATTCATATCAGGATTCACCCTTAGGAAATATAAACAGTCATAACAATAAAAGTGGCATGTTTATAGCAATAGATACAGAAAAACTGATAGACAATACTAATTGATAATAAAATGCTTAAAAGTATGAAAATTAAAATATTGTCCCTAACAAATAAAAATACTTTTTTTTTCATGAATAAAACAATGTGGCAGGAATTAGAAGAAATGGTTACACTTTTATAAAATATTTGCTTTTATTATCTTGAGCAAAAATCTTTCATCCAAAACTTAGAACAATTCACAAGATTTATGAGATTGTCTTCCCTAAGAAACAAAGGATAGTAACATTTTGCAAAAGAAGAAACTCAAAGTTATCTACTATCATCTAAAAACCTTAAATTATTAATAATCTAAATAATTAATAATATTTAAATTAATAATAAATTAATAAAAATACAAACCAAAAGAATTATAAAGTACCATTTTATACCTATAAAATTAGCAAAGAGGAAAAAAATGGGAAAACATTATCAGAGATAGTTTCTGCTAATTCAAAGCTGATGGAGGTGTAAATTGTTTCAATTTTTATAAGAAAGAATTTGGAATTATCATTTTTTAATTAGTAAATTGTTCATATCCTTTGACCAAAATATGTATTCATTTGTTGGGGTTCTACCCTCAAGAATTTTATTGACAATTTTTTTAAAAGACCCATTTTTCAAAAAAGCAAGTCATTAAGTGGCATTAATTATGATAATAAAGACCAAAAGCAAAATGTACACTCAACAAATAAGGATATCCAAAAAAATTATGATATATTAGCATAATGGAGTGTTAACAAAAGAATGATTAATGTGAAAAATTCATAGAAACAATACCAGAGTAGTGATCTTAGAATCACTTGACTTGAGGTCAAATTCCTATTCATATTTTAATCCCTATGTAGATTTATTTAAGTTCCCTGAGCTTCCATTCTATCTTTAAAACAGAAGAGCTGAAGATGACAGGAAAAAATAATGATGAATGTTGGAGGGGATGCAGGAAAACTGGGACACTGATGCATTGTTGATGGAGTTGTGAACGACTCCAACCATTCTGGAGAGCAATCTATAATTATGCCCAAAAAGTTATCAAACTGTGCATACCCTTTGATCCAGCAGTGTTACTTCTGGGCTTATATCCCAAAGAGATACTAAAGAAGGGAAAGGGACCTGTATGTGCCAAAATGTTTGGGGCAGCCCTGTTTGTAGTGGCCAGAAACTGGAAATTGAGTGGATGCCCATCAATTGGAGAATGGCTCGGTAAATTGTGGTATATGAATGTTATGGAATATTATTGTTCTGTAAGAAATGACCAGCAGGATGAATACAGAGAGGCTAGGAGAGACTTACATGAACTGATGCTAAGTGAAATGAGCCAGGAGATCATTATACACTTCAACAACTGTATGAGGATGTATTCTGATGGAAGTGGATTTCTTTGACAAAGAGACCTAACTCCGTTTCAATTGATAAATGATGGACAGAAGCAGCTACACCCAAAGAAAGAACACTGGGAAATGAATGTAAACTATTTGCATTTTTGTTTTTCTTCCCGGGTTATTTTTAACCTTCTGAATCCAATTCTCCCTGTGCAACAAGAGAACTATTTGCTTCTGCAAACATATATTGTATCTAGGATATACTGCAACATATTTAACATATATAGGACTACTTGCCATCTAGGGGAGAGGGTGGAGGGAGGGAAGGGAAACTCGGAACAGAAGCGAGTGCAAGGGATAATGTTGTAAAAAAAAATTACCCTGGCATGGGTTCTGTCAATAAAAAGTTATTATAAAATAAAATAAAAAATAATAATAATAAAATAAAACAGAAGAGCTGGATTAGATAACCTCTAAAACTCATTTGAGCTCTATGTCTATATATCTACTATCAATGATATGTATTTGTATCTGGTATTTATCTAGTATCTACATTATCTATTTGTCTAGTATCTAGTGTGTAGCTAGTATCTATGATATTGATGTATATGTGTAAAGGACTGAAACTCTGAGCAGATGCACTTGGACAACTGAGCACTAAAGACTAATTACTTATTGGACAATACTCTATTAGCATATGCTTGGAAAATGGCCTGTCCCACTATTCTGTGCTGGCTCCATCTGTTAGTGTATACAGAGAATTAGAGGAGGGATTAAGGGGTAGAGTAAGACAAGCCAGAGTGACTTCTGGGCAGGAGATGAAGAGGAGAAGTCGTGGAGATTCCTGTGTCCTTTCCTCTCACTTCGACCAAGAATAAAGACCAAGGACTTTTGCATATTCTGACTCCAATTGATTCTAAAGTATCCAGGGTATTAACAGATCTTCACATATATGGTATTGTGACACATAAATTTACATGAAGTGATATAAGGACTAAAAATAGTTAAAAAAATACAATGAATACAAAAATATAGATCAAGTCATCATGGAAAAACAATAAACATCGTAAATTTCAAGGGGTAAATATTAGAAAACTATAATTTTACACACTTTCTGTTAGTGACTGGGAAATTAATTCCAGGAAATGAATTTTGTAGGGGTGGGAGAAAAGTGAGAGATTTTTTGAGTATTTCAAAAGAAGTGCTATTATGCCAGAATAAATTGTAATGCCAATGCCAACAGATAATTAGAATTCATGAAGAATATTTTCAAATTTCTGAAATAATTTGCATTCATTATAACACCCCATTATGACCCTCAGTTTACACACCATTTCACCAATGATGGATGTTAAAGGCTAAATAAAAATTACTATTTTAATATCTATTTTGCCTAGAAATTTGAATATCAGAATTTTCTTGGCAGCTATTAAAAGCACTATGCTCTTATTTACTTAATAAATTTTGACTCTCTGTCATAGATTTCATATCTTAGTTACTATATCTTAAGTTATGTCAGCTTAAATACACAATTTTGTCAATAGAATCATACATAATTCATTTTATAATTTTATAGAGCATTCTCCATAAAAAACTAGTGAAAAGGCACAGTTTAACTCAACTAGTGGGAATCTCATTACTTCTAGAGAGAAATCGTCTAGTTTTTCAGGATTTATATTCAACATCCCCATGTGACCTTCTTTATCATAAAGCAGGTTGAATGTTGATGTGCAGGTCAAAGAAGTCACTACAATGTAGTCAAAGAGACAAGCATTAGACTAAATTTAAAGATTGAGACTTTTGTCTTAATTCTGCCCCTGACTAGATATAGAACTTTGGATAATTTATTCTGTCTCTCTCTCAGTTTCCTCAGTTATCAAAAAAAAAAAAAAAATGACAGTGATCTCTAAAGAGTCTTCCATTTCTAACATTCTATAAATCATACAATTCATGGTCACATTTCCAAACCACTGATTGGCAAATGCATATAGGGATATATATAATTTCACTTTTAGCAGTTCTTAACACAAAAAAAGAGGTAAGAAAGTGTAATAATTCAAATGTCACTATTGAGTTAAATAAGAAGGGAGAATGATTTAAATATTATAACTCTCAGATGACAAAAATAACAATAGTAAATAATTACATCGATTTTTAAAACACTATACATATTTAATTGCAAAATAGCAAATTTTACTTCTTTAAAATTTTTATTTTTATATCACCTTCATTTCCAAATATCATCTCCATATTCATATCTTATGTATGTATGTTTGTGTGTGTGTGTGTGTGTGTGTGTGTGTGTGAGAGAGAGAGAGAGAGAGAGAGAGAGAAGAGAGAAATATAATGTAGCAAAATTTACCAAAACATCAACCAAATCTAATAATATATACAGTGTTCTACACATATAACCCTCTACTTCTTCAAAGAAGAGATGAGGAGAAATAATTTTTTTATTCTTTCTATAAGAATGACAGTTTAAAATTTTCTAAATAGCCTCATATCAATCATCTCCTTTTATCTTCCCCCCCCCCCAAGGCAATTGGGGTTAAGTGACTTACCCAGGGTCACACAGATAGGAAATTTTAAGTGTCTAAGGCCAGATTTGAACTCAGGTCCTCCTAACTTCAAGGCTAGTGCTCTATCCCCTGTGCCATTTAGCTGCCCCTTCTCCTTTTATTTTTATGTAACATGGAGGTATTGCTTATCTGAGACTCTCTGACCTGAATTATTCCTCTTTTATCCAGCCATTTTGCTTTGTCTCATATTCATTCAAGGAGAAATCTGACCTCTAATCAAACCACATTAACTCCATGTCAACCCACTATCACTGGTTGATACCTTCAAGGCTGTGCCAGAAGAATGAGAATATTCATGATTTTAGTGTCTACCCTGCCCCATGGAGGTAGGTAGGAGAAAGCTATAGCTAAACAACATTCCTGAGATCATCTTACCTGTTGTCAAAAGTTCTGCTTCCCAGGGAAGTATCCCTATATGTGGTAGTTGATAGAAGTAGAATTCGAGTTGCTTGAAAACAGGGAATGGTTTTTTAGTTTGTTTTCATTTTTATTTTTGCATCTCCAGAGCTCGAGAGGTAGAATGGCATAGGGAAAAAGCAGCTGGCCTTGATATCAGAAAGACAATCTAAGATTAAAAGGTACAGACATCTGTATTAATACAGTTCCTCATAATATAGACCTAGCTTTAAAAAATCCCCAGTGCATAGTTGGAACTTAATAAATGTTTGTTGGATTGAGCAAGATTAAATAAAGGTGAAATTTGTCTATTCTGTCAAAGATGACCAACTTGACTTAAGGAGAGGTTCTGGAATATGGCAACCAGGCCAATTGCTAAATATACTTGAGACTGAAGGAGCACTTAGCAGAATCTCACAAAATATAAATCGTTAATAAATCAGGAAACTGGAGGGCTGGACCAGGCCTAAGAGGGTATCTAATCCAAGCCTTTCTTGAAACTGGAATTCTTCTAAAATGTTCTTTACAGATGATTACTCAGCCTTTTTCTGTATATTTCCTTTGGCAGTGAATCCTCTAGTTCCCAGGATAACCCATCCCCATTTCTGGTACATAATTTATTCTTAGATTCTTTGTTGTTGTCATTGTTAGGTCAATTCAGTCATTCTTGATTCTTTGTGACCCCATTTAGGGTTTTTTTTTTTTTTTGGTTTTGTTTTGTTTTTTTAGCAAATATACTGGAATGATTTGCCATTTCCTTCTCCAGCTCATTTAGCAGATGAGGAGACTGAGGTAAATAGAGATAAGTGACTTGACCAAGGTCACACAGCTAGTAATCATCTGAGGTTAGTTTTAAACTCAGAAAGATGAAACTTCCTGATTTCAGTCCTGGTACTTTATCCACTGTAATACTTAGTTGTCCTTATGCTGAGCAAAAGTCTGACATCCATATTTTCACATTTTACTCTATGAAGGTACGCAAGTTTAATCAAATAAAGTTGGTAAGGCACTGAATTTAGAGTCAGGAAACCCTGGATTCAAATCCTACCTCAAATATTTTCTAGCTATTTCCCTGAAGCAAAATGGCTTAATTATTCTCAGCCTCATTTTTCTCACCTGAAAAATTAGGGAGTTGGGCTCCAAACTCTAAAGTTCCTTCAAGCTTTAAATCTATAATCTTTTACCAGAAATATTTATTGGTCCAAAGGAAATATGCTCTAGTGAAAAGAACAATGACTGACAGGAGATTTGAGTTTTAAGTTCAGTCCCTTATATTTACTAACTCTGTGACCATCAGCAAATCATTTAACCTCTCTGAACTTCAGTTTCCTTAGCAATAAAACAAAGATTAAAATAGCTGTGCTAAATACCTCATAGAACTGTTGTGCAGAAAAGATTTATAAAGCTGAAAGCTACCAGGTCAGCATAAATATCAGAGACAACCCATGGATGGTCTGAAAAGAATGTCATTCTCTCTTTGTCCAACATCATAGTGGAAAAAAGCAAAAATGCAAACCTCAGCATGAATCCCTGTATGGGGTCATGGCCAGTGTTCAGTATGGCGAAGTTTGTCAATAAATGTATCTCCCTGTAGGATTCAAAGTACCCTGCAGCTGCTGCCACTGTGTTCTTGACTTGTTCCACATGCCCTAATGAGAACACATACCTCATTAAGTGTGTGTGTGAGATATGTGTCTCTCCTAGAAGATCTAAGTAGCTTGTCCAAAGTCACACAAGTTCTATCAGAAGTGGAATTTGAACCCAGATCTTCTTATTCTGATAAAAAAACAAAGAATGTAAGAAGAGCCCATAATCTTTCTTATTCCTCACTCTGTCCCATTTCCAAATGAATTTTTTTATTTTGTCAATCAGCCTTCTTTAGAAGATCTTTGTCTCTTCTTTTAAGTTCTCTTATATCTCACATTTTCATACATTGCAATTTTCCAAATTATGCAGAAAATAAATCCCATACTCCTCCTGAACTTCTTTTATTCCCAGATCCAGAATTTTCATTGTTTCTCTGATGCTCTGGAGGTCAAGATGCTGAAAGGACTATTTTCTTTTCTTCAGCTGAATGCTTTAGAGAGAAAAACAAAAAAGATTGCTGGAATATTATTGGTTTCCCAATCAAAGGCAGAAAAGTAGATCCAGTAATCCTATCAAAGACTTAGATACCAATGGTATGTTTAATAATAAATGAAACCATAAGATTTTAGTTTAACAAAATCATTCCTCAGGCAATTAGTTCACTGATAACATGTCTGTTCCAATATAGGCAGTCCCCAACTTATACATATCCTTTTCATACTTTAGAAGGCAAACAATCCCAGGACCCCCCTTCTGTTCTTACTACTGGTAAAACCCCCTTCTGTTCTTACTATTGGTAACTGAGATATGTCTCCTTTCTCCCTTTCTCTTCTCTCAGTTGCCACCCAGAATGACCCTCCTCCAATTCCATCACTATTTGTTAAAGTGCTTTGTAAACTTTAAAATATTATATAAATATCAGTTTTTATTTTTATTATAATATATTAATAATAAGGTCTGTACTGGCAGGATTCTCTGTCAGTGAGGAAGAAAAAAGACAAGATATAAGATGTACCTCCTCCTCTCCTTTACAAAGGTGAGGGTTTAAATAAGAAATTCTACCTATATTCTCAGATCGGTTTATGTGTTGCTCAATTTTGCTTACCTACTTATATTTTTATTATAATTATAACAAATATGTATATAGTACTTTAAGATTTGCAAAATGTTTCATACATAATTTCTTGTTTGATCTTTATACAATCCTCTGAGAAAGATGCTATCCTCATTTTATAGCTAAGAAAACTGAGATTGCGATGTGAAATGGCTTCCTCAGAATCATCCAGTAAGTAAGAATCTGAGGCCAGGAATCTATCCACTGTAGCACTTAGCAGTCTTTTTTTTAATTCTTAGCCAAGAATAGCCAAGGGGTGGCTCTCTGAAGATGGAAAACAGAAGAAATGGATTTGGAAATTAAGATATACAAATACAAAATTTCAATAATTACTTTTTAAAAAATTTTAAATCCATATTCTTGGCTTGTCACTACCATTATTATTAACTGCTGAGGGATAGTTTATTTTATTAATATTTTTATTAATAAACATTTATTCTTTATCCTCTTCACTCCCCCCTACTGAAAAAGAAAAAAAAAAATGCCTGAAACAAATATGCATAGTCAAGATGAACAAATTCCTTCCACTTTTTACTCTGCATTGAGTTATTCAGAAGATGCTGACAAGATTCAGTTCTTAAGGGTCTTATGAATAACTCAGTGTGTTGACTCTCTCTGGCACTAAAAAACACATATTTTGTTGTAAAGTACCCATCATTGACTTAGAACTTCAAGAGGTAAAGGGCAGTCATATATTATGATCAAGAAATCTCCTTCAATAAATTTTTCATCTTTAAAAAAACAATTCTCAACCTCTCATTAATAAATGTTAGCTGCTACTTAGTGATGGTTAAATAAAATTCCCACAGCTCTAATTCTTTCAATGGCATTTGCGATTATTGTAAACAAAATATCAGCAAAAGGTCGAATCTGTACCTGCTTTCCCCTGTGCCAATTTACCAAAATAAACATTTACTGATCTGGTTATTAGACTCTAAACCATTGAACTGAAAACTGATTTTGTTTGAATGGAGATTGACAGGAGAATGCTGAATAGAAATTTTCACATGCCAAGCATCCAAAGCAGGACTGATTATACCCCTGCTTACATAGAATTGTGAAAGATGTCCTTTCTCCTGCAAGGGAAAAAAAAAAAAGTAAACTTAAAAAAAAACAACACTATAATGTTAACATTGTATGGCAATCAGTAAACTTGGGAATTTTATTTCTTCACATATTATGTAAAGATTTTTAAAAGAAAAGAATTTTATAACCACCTTCAGTAAACCTCAAAACCAGAAATCCCCAAAACCTTAGGACACTAAAAAGATCCTAAGACTTTGGGGGGACACACTGTACTAATATTGCGATTGAAGCAGAAAGCCTAGACTTACGTTTAATGTTTCATTTTTTAACATTTGGCAAACATCACTTGGAAAACAATGTTTCTTTCCAAACTGCCCATCAGAGTCAACATAAAAGACACCCTACCTAAAAGAGGCAATACTAAAATCAAAATTATTTTTTTCAATTTGTGTTGGAATCTTTACTAACTGCTAACTAATTAGAGTTGATCTAATCTTACAAGATTTTGGCCAGAACCTGAAACAAGGTACTAAGTAGAACTAATTAATACAAGGCTTGTGTTCACACCTTTCCTCATTGGAGTTCACAAGTATGCCAGCTTCACAAAGTAAACTTTCTAACTTCAAGTGAGTTCACACCTCCCTTAAAGCTCTTTGGGCCAGAGAGCACTATGGGAGAAAACCCATAATCCCATTCTCTCAGAAGATTCGCATATAAAGAGAGAGAGCTATTCGAGAATACATTTTTTCCTCTTGGCTGGCTGGTGGCAGGCGAATAGTTTTCAGAGGATAAAGCTACGAGTGGAGAGTTCAGTGGACAACCAGATTCATCTTCATCTCACACCACTGTAGCTGGTGGCTGGGCTCCTGCACGCCCCCCACTGAGACCAAGCTGGTCTGAAAGACTCACCAGAAAGCTAGCCGAGCTCCAACAGAAGGAGACAAGAGAGACATTCCATCTCTGTGTTGGTTGGAGGCTGAAGAAAGCAGAGGCAGAGGCTGAAGGACAGAACCTTTGGATTTGGAGATATTCGGAGGGCTCTAAGCCTCTAAACCGACTGTGCTTTGAGAAGAACAAGAACTCCAACATTTGAACTCATAACAAATTTGCACTAAGGAAGAGATGAAATTTGAAAGAAAGAAATGTAAGTTTTCAGTTAGGATCAACCTATGAAAGGGTAAAGCATTTAGTATAGTATAGGAGAGGCAGAATATTAAAATAGGTAAGGAAGGAAAAAAAGGTTAGGAAATTTGTCTTAGTTAGAACTGAAATCTGACTCTCTTTCCCTACTTCACATTATTTATAGTTTTGTTCATGAAATCTAAGAAAAGCAAGTTTTAACTCTTCTATAGTGCATAGTTTCAAATATTTTGTCAACTAACACACTTGCCCTGAGGTTTTTCTTCTCCATTCTAAACACCGGGGGTTCTTTCCCCAATACTTGAATCAGATACTTTCCCTTATTCTTGCCCTTCTGGTTACCTATCTCTAGACATGCAGTAGTTTGTCAATGTCCTTCCTCAAATATGATTCGCCAAACCTAACATAGTACTCCAAATTTAACTTGAATGAGAATCAAGTATTCCCTGGCTTTATGTGTAACTTTCCTTATTCTGGACATCATGAATGAGTTAATGGAATCTAAAATCACACAAGCTTCCTCAGAGTCCTGTTCTGATGCCTCATCATGGCACAGAGTTAATTTTGGGTTTTCTAAGGCAAAGAAAACAAAGCAAGCTGTGTCTAGTTCTTCCATGCTAGAAATGCTTATTGGGGGGAGAATTCTGGGAAGATGGCAGAAAAGGTTGATAAATTTCAAGCTCTCCAGATTTCCCCCACAAAAAGAACAAATTTATGTCTCAGGGTGAACATAGAATGGTAAACAATCAAAATTTGAGACAGAACTATGGTCCTACTGGAACAACCCAACAAGATCTGAAGAAAGACCACAGGCCAGGATTAACCCATGTGGAGTGCAAACACCTCTGAGATACCCTTAGGCTAGCTCTCAGTGACTAAAGCCTCAACTGAAATTACAGAGACTTTTACCTCCTGGACTATTTGCCTAGTAGGGGTCTGAATCCAGGAAGACTGAGGAACCTGGCTGAATGTCAGGCCCAGCTGTGATGTTGAGACATGTCCCTGGGTGAGAAGGACCCAGCACCTGGTGAGGCCGAGGCAGGGGAGCAGAAACTCTGCTGGCTATGGGCACTTGAAGGAGCTGGGAGCTCTTGGTTTAGAATTTCTGGTCAGAGTGGAGGAGCTGAAGGGAACCTTAAGGCATCATCCCCCCATCCCAAAATTAGAGATGCTTACAATAATACCTCTCATTAAAATAACAAAAACAAAAAACAAACTGGCAAAGAAGAAAGAACCCCACCATTGAAACATACTATGGGAATGGGGAAGAATGGGTTGATTTTCAGAGGAAGACACTGAAATAAAAAAAATTTTCTAACCCAAAGAGTAAGGTAAAATGGCTTTCTGCCCAAAAGAATTTATAGAACTCAAAAAAAAAAAATTAAAAATCAAATGAGATACATCGAGGAAAAGGAAAAATAAATAAATAAACCATCCAAGAAAAACGAGATTATGAGGGAAAAGTTAATCAACTAGAAAAGGAGGTAAAGGTAAAAAGAGAAAAATAATTCTTTGAAAATTAGAATTGGGCAAGGGAAAGCCAGTGAATCTATGAGACACCAAGAAATAACAAAAGAGATTATAATGAGAAAATAAAACAGAATGTGAAATAAAAGAAAAATGACAGATCTGAATGGAAAACAGATAAAGAAGAGAAAATATAAGAATAATTAGACAGCCATAAAGTAGTGACCAAATGGAGAACTTTAATATAATAATGCAGGAAAAATCCAAGAAAATTGTCCTTGAGTGATAGAACATGAGGAGAAAGTAGAAAAAGAAAAACATCCAACCATCACCCACTTTGTGGATGATTTGCCCACAGGATTTGCCAGACTTTGGAATCCCTAGATCAAAGAAAAAATTTTTCAAGAAACAAAAATAAAAACAATTCAAATATGCTGTAGCTACGATTATAATTGTACAGGACTTATCAATAGACATAATAAAAGACCACAGGTTTTGAAATCATATCTACCAACAATCAAAAGAACTAGGCCTGCAGCCAAAAATATCATATCCAGCAAAATTATCTATACTTTTGAATGAGGAAAAAAAATGGACATTCAACAAACTTGCAGATTTTCAGGACTTTCTTTCAACCAAATCTGAACTTAACAGAAATTTTAATATATAAGAACCTATCAAAGATCAATTTTAAAGAACTCAACATGAACAAATTGTTTAAACATGGACAAAGTGTCTTTTTTTAACATGAGAAATGTATACTATATGTTTAAGATTTACATCAACAATAGGTAACTCAAAAGAAATATTAGTAGAGTTAAGGTAAAAATAGTGATCATATTCCTCTTCCAAAAGAGGAAGAATAGAAATTAGACGGGGAATTAGGGCTCATAGTTCTGAAAACCTACTCACATTGGGAATGGGTTCAATAGGGCAACTCTCTCTCTCTCTCTCTCTCTCTCTCTCTCTCTCTCTCTCTCTCTCTCTCTTTCTCTCTCTCTCTCTCTCTCTCTCTCTCTATATATATATATATATATATATATACCATGCAGATTGTAGCACCTTACAAAATCTTTAAAGAAATAAGGGGGAAAGAATGGGCAGCTGGGAAAGCAAAGGGTGAGGGAAAAAGACAAGGGAGGGATCCATGGGTGGGGGAAGGTTAAATAATAGCAAGCCAAGTAAAGGAGCAGAATTTAAGCAAAGAGTCAGTAGGGATAAGAAAGATGTGTGTGTATGTGCGTGTATGTGGGATGTCTGTGTATGTGTATGTATATATCTATATATGTATACATATCTTTTCTTGGTATAGCTTGCTTGCAGTGGGGAGGGGGATGAAAAGGAGAAAAAAAGAATAAAGTAAATATGGAGTGCAGCAGAAAACCAAAGAACAACCAAAGTTACAAGGAAGTAAAGAAAAAAAATGGACATTTATGAATATAATTTCTTCTGCTAATATATATATTTTCTTGATCTAATAATTTGTTATTATATATTTTGAATCCTCCTTGATGGTCTGCTGGGCACATGACAATGTTCTTTTTTATTTTGCTTTCTTTTGCTTTGTATTCCTTTTCTGTTTTTCAAAATAAAATAATTTTTTAAAAATGCAAAAAATGCTTCAGATGTTTTTTCAGCAACATACTATATCATTTTGCCAAGGACTAGCCACTTGGCAATGAATTATGTTCAAATGGCAACCCATAAAAGAAAGAATAATACAAAATGGCCTTCAATCTGGGAGGTCTCCTTTGACTTAAATGGTGATAGTGGCAAAATGGCAGGAAAGAAAAAAAAAAGGCAAGTATTAAGAATCACCCAGTTTTTAGAGCATCTATAAACTTTAACTTGACTGTTCCATCCCTGTCCAAAGAGTAATGAACATCTATAGTAAGTACTAGAGAAAATGAATCATATATAGCTTGGCATTCTCATTATAAATGAAGCAAGAAGACAGAAGAAAGTTACAACTAAGTAGAAGGATAACAAAATTCTTAGAGAGACAAATAAATGTGAGACTGTGATTAATTATATCATGTCAAAAGGAACAATTAATATCAATCCTTGGGTTGTTTTTTATCTTGTATTGTAAAGCTTAAGATAAACCTTTTTTGAAAAGACCATCATGAAAATAATTACACCTCATACATCTGAGTGTAGAATGAAACAATAGGGAAATTTCTATCAAGAAATCAATTTGATACTCCAAATTAAATTAACATAAAACTTGCATATTCAGTGACAAGCATATTCAGAGGCAAGCACAAGTGAAGACAGTGGAAAAAAAAAAAAAAAAAAACGTTAGTATCCTACAGGTTTCAACTCTAAGGAACAAGATGTTCCTCTCAAGTTAAGCTCATCTCCTCTAATCTTGTTTTTAACTGAAGCCTTGACTGACACTCTCAGACTGCTCTCTCCTCTCAATGGGAGGGGGCAGGGAGTGGAATACCAAGCTTCCCTTAATACCTTCCTTTATAAAAGGCAGAAACTAGATTTTTTTTTTTTTTTTGGTTCACTCTACTCTGTATATTCTACTCAGCCTGGTTTCAATTTAAGGAATATGATGTCCCCATGCTCTCAATCTCTCTCCCTTCATGTATTTCTGCCTCATTTTGTGTGTTTTCTCCCAATACTGGATTGTCGGCAGAGACTGACTTTTTATTAATTGTATCCCCAGTGCTGAGCACAGCATCTGGCATATAGGATTGCTTAATAAATGTTTATTGGATCATTGAATTGGATATATAAAGACTTGAGAGAATCCAAAAGCTTGGACATTATACAAAATCCTCACATCTAAAGTCCTACAAATACTTTAGCTAAGAAAAGGATCTGAAAGTGCTAGACATGATGAACACCAAATAATTTTATTTTAAAAAGAATGACTCATTACTGATTTGGGACTTGTCTCTAAATCCAGGTATCTCTATAGGAAGAGTACTGACTTCTGAAAGTGAAAATCAAAATTAACATAAAATTAGAAAAATTAAAATGACAAAAATATGTGGCACGAAATTTAAAATCATACTATTCTATTTAAATAGTTATTGTTTTAAAATGAAATGTAGGCAGAGGAAAGGACGTTGAGAATCAACCCCTCAATGCCACTGCAATTGTGTTATTTCCAGCACACACTTCCTACAATATTAATTATAATCATTTCATTAAGATATTTAATTAGTCAAAATCTATTGCCATAAGACGATTCAAAGAGCCTAAAAACTGCCTTAGTCAATGAACATAATTTATTTTCCAAGTAGAGAGATGTGGAAGCTAAAGGCAATGCTGATTTTGAATATGAATTTTCCTATAAAATCTTATAGAGAAATGTAGTGAATGATTGCCTTATAAAGCTGAGAGAAACAGTGAAGGATAACATCAGATTAAGTAAAATTTGGTGAGAAACCAATCCAATCACAGTTATCCTATGGTATTTACTGATTAAATTGGAAGAGAGAGATATAAGTTGGAAAAGATCAGTGAAAATAACAAACTTTCTATTCTCAAGGAAAATGTAACCACATTTGTACACTACAATCATAGCCCCAAATGTTCTTACAAAAAGAGGGAGAAAGGGCACTTAAGAGAGTGAAAATGGGAAAAGTATCTGAAATAGGCTAAGTAGAAGACTTTGCTGGGGAGAACATAATTGCAATAGGATCTCCTTAAGTTTCTTGACAGAGAGAGAAAGAGAGAGATCCAAGAAAATAATGGGGAGAGAGGAATCTTAGTAATAATATAATCAAAAAAGGTGACTGAGAAATCCTTAGTAACCATTCATCTATATACCTACTTTCACATATATATGTGTGTGTGGTATATATGTGCATATATATACATATATAAATATATATATGTAAATACACACACAAAATAATCTATTTTTCCAACTTAGACATATTCTCTATAAGGGAATTTGAAAGGAACAGGATTTCACAAGCAATATTTCATAATAAACCAGATCTTTGCTAAATCACAATTAACAAAAAAAGTAAAGAATGAAATGTCCCATTGTGCTTACTCTTTTAACTATATAAATATATTAGATTTATTAGATCAATACATTGCTTTAAAATTTTTCCTCTACAAGGACTATTCAATGTATATGCTAAAATTATACTAATAATAGAGATAAACTTATTTAATTACCCTCAAATCCCTAATATGGGGGGCAGGGCAGAAACCGGGGAGATATTCTCCTCACATTTGCCATTTTCATAATGGACAATACTTGTAGAATCCTGGTCATAGAGGATCCTTTAGGTAAGGATCCCATTTTCCAATGACACAGTGCTAATTGCAAGTAACCCTAAAATAGTACATTTTGCATACGATCCATCACCACTCAAAAGAGTTTGGCTGAACCTCCCTCCCTAAAAAAAAAAAAAAAAAAAAAAAAAATCAATGAAAAATGCCTTATTAATCAGACTATGAAATGCAATTGGTGCGACAACCTCCAGAGGATATATGTAGATGTGTGTATAAAAATATGCATACATGCATCTTGGATAGACACTGTAAATGAATAATGATTTGAAATCAGATTTTAAGCAAGAAGGAGAGTAGCTTAACTTGCCTTTGGGAAACTGCAAAGCCATTGGACAGCATAATGTTCATGAGTGTGTTGGTTCCTGTACAATCCTTGAAAGACTGACTCAGAGAACCACAAAAGGGCATAGAAAGTGAAAGGAATCTAAGCTAAAGGCACAGCTACAGAGGGACAGGCAAAGTAGGACTTCCAAAAATGATAGTTGCCAGTTGGTATTCCAAAGGAGAGGATATACCAAAGGGGCAAGTATGCTCTAAACAAATATTGCCTGTTTCACAATTTTATCTAGGACCAGAAAATCACACCATGGGAATAGAAACTAGGACTTTTTGCTCTAGCCTAGTGAGCTATTCAGATTTGTGAAGGGAGTGGGAAGCACAAAAGGGGAAGATCTAAACACAGGATAATTGAAAAATGGTCAAGAAAAGAGTTTTAAAACTTAGTTTTAATGTATCTTCCCCAATTTTGCTTTGCACAATCAGGATTTCTATTCAGATCAAGTGTTTGGAGTATATTGTGGTCAAATTTTAAAGTCAATGATAAGAGTATAATTGGTCCAGAAGAAATTGTGGGGAAGGAGAGACAATCAATTAATCAATCATTTGGTCTGAAAGCCTAATTTTGCACTGCTTCATGAAGAACTGTTCAAGACATTTTGAGGGGATTTAATAATGGTAAAGACATACTGTTTGCCCTCGGGGATTTTCTAATCTACCATAGGAAGACAAAAAAAGGAAATGTGAAGATGGCAAATTTCACATATACATCACATATATCTTATAAAAGCAATAAAGAAAAGAAACTTTTCTGTCTTTTTCTCTTCTCCCTCTCCCAACCCCCACCTTCTCTCAACTCTGAGTATTTCCGAGAAATAACATTGCAACTCTAATTTGGGAGAGGCTGTAAATCTGTCAGCTCTGTACTAGTCACAGCCACCATTTGCCACTGCCAACTACCTATGGATTTCCTATAAGCAGGTTTCATTCATTGTGCAAATTAGGTAATTGAAACAATCTATCTGCTTCAGGCCTCTGGTCTCTGGTGATGATACTTGTCCGTTGCCATGACAAGTCATTTTCAGAGTTAGATGCTAGCCATCATAAGTCACTGCCCAATATTGTGATGCCCTGTTCTGTTGATGTAGAAGAAGAACATTTTCATTAGCTGCTAGAGATGATCAAGCAACCCCCTGCCAATTGTTATTACAGTCAGATCAGTCTCCTTTGTGTTATTACCATTGTTAACTCCAAAAAAGTACTAAAAGGAGAAAGAAGCATGATAAGAGCATGACTGTGTCGATTGTGGTCTCCTCCTACTATCCAGTAATACTAACAGCACTGCTGCAAACTATTGAATAGAATCCAGATTCTGAAGTAATTAAATGGGAGAATGGAGAAATCCATATTAAGAGTCACCTCAAAAATTTGCATGTGACAAATCATTTTCAGTTAAGGTTTGACCCACCAATCAAGAGGTTAATTAATTTTCTTTACCTTCCTCCTGGAAGAGCTCTTTAGTGGAAACCAGCTCAGGTTGGAGGCAGCTTGTTTTCATCAAAGCATTTGGTAAGTAGAGAAATAACACCCCCAGAGTCAGCAAGCTTGTTTGGGATAAAATCCAGGGACTAGCCAATGACACAATTTACCTTTTGGACACCCCAACCTTCTCCTTGTTACTAAATCACTTCAGTCTTCCAAGGACCTCTTATTTCCATCCTTCTTTTCCTTTCAAAACTTGATTTAAAATCATTCATTCACACTGAAGCATAAATGTCTATTATTTTTATTAATTAATTCATGATTTATTTTATTTTATTAATTGTTAACTAATTAATAGAGATATTTTTAAATTATTGTTTTTCTCAGAGGATGAATTTCTTTGGGATCAAAATCTTACGTTGGAAAAATGAAGCTGTAAGGATATAAAATTCTGAACATCTTGATAATGATGGAATTTTTGAAAAAATTGTACTTAAGGTTTTGCCAGCACCTAAAAAAAGTCATTCCCAATAAGGTCAATTCTTTCTTATGTGCCCTCTTTTTATCAGGAACTAGTGAGACGGAGGTTCATGTAAAACTTTATAACAACCTTAAGATGATCAAAGTTGAAGGTTTTCTTTTCTCACATTGCTTTTCAAAGATTTCCTCACTCTTCACTTTCACTATTCCTGTAAAATAAATACATTCTTCTTTCTCTGCTCTGCTTTGCTTTGATTTAATGCAATAGACATTTGTTATAACCTAGCTCACAATTTTGGTAGGCCAAAGATTCTTATATATCATAACTCCAGTCATCCTTTCAAAATCTACTGTTCCAAGGTTTTTTGTTTATTGACTTCCTGTTTCTGTTTGCCCTATTTGCCATGGCTGCAAGATAGTATTTATAAAAGGGCCACCAAAAGGCCTGGTTGTCCCAAAGCTTCTCTCTCACTAGTTTGCCCTAGTGCCTGAAATTCCCATGATTGGAATCATTCCTCTAGTTGAAAGTATTGTGACTTCTTAAGGCCTTTATTAAAACACAAATTTTCCTGGGAGGCATTACATAATTAATATTAATATTAACCATTAAAGAAAGAATGAGAGACCTCTGGATCTGAAGTGACTGAAGACCTGTTTCCAATACTGAGTAGTTTTATGATCATGAGTAAATTGCACTTTGTGAGCCTCAATTCTTTCACATGTAAAATGGGGATAATAATACATATAGAATCTACCTCACAGAATCAATGCAAGCATCAAGGAACATCATTCATTCAAAGTATATTGCAAACTTTAAAGAACAATTTAAATTTTAGCTACTGCTATTTTCTGGTTAACAGAAAGAAATAGAGCACGATCTGAGGGCATATAACATAAACAAGATAGATTTTGATAGAAAGGGACCTGGAGAAAAGTAAAATCTGGTATCAACTCTAATTACCATCCTATTGTCATTGTTCTGTGATAATGTCAAAACAGTTAAGCAAAAATCAAACAAAATAGTGCCTGCATCTAATACTATTTATATCTAATACAAAAATCATCTAATGATTTATCTAATCCATTAGATTAGATATCTAATACATATAATACTATGGAACAATCCATAGCAGTCATTCTATAGACAATAAAGAAATATATTTCATCAATCCTTCCTTGAGACAGAAATGCTGAACAAGAGGCCTAGGGACCATAGCTACAAAATTCTAAAATGTGGCCCAAATCAGATTAAAATGTTAATGGGAAAAACTTAATAAAATAAATAAAAATACAATAAAACATAAATAACATTAATAGGTATTTTTCTAAGTCAATATATGGTTCACAGGAATCAATATGGATGATTTAGTTTCTATTTGAATTGGACACAACTACTTTAGAAATTTTAATTTTGCTAATAAATGAAAGAGCATGTTAATTATCTTTTAATGTTGTAGTTTTTACATTATTGAGTCATAAATGTGTGTGTATGTATATATACACTCAGTACAACAGGCAGCTCCTGAAGAATATAAATGTCAGAGAAAAAGCCAATCTTCATTGATAGAAAGGAATTCCTCCCAGAGTTCCCAATACCTTTGAAATCATAAGTCCCAATTTTATTGTTAGTATTATTATTAGTCTCATAAAATTGAGTAACTATATTGTTTCTCTTGTATTATCTTGTGTTCCCAAATAGATTGTCAGTAAGCATGTCTTACCTCACTCAGCCCCTAATATAGTAATAATCATTTAGAGGGTTATGTGCATATTCCCCATGTAGGTTATGTATGCACACATAGGTCTGTCTAAATGTGTTTTGAAGTGAGATATAAATAAATATTAATAGAGTCTCCTCCACCCTGCTCCAAGGGAAGCTTTGATTTCTATCAGAAAAAGAACACAGAATCAGTACCTCAAAGCTATCATTTTGATCTCAGAAAGAGGGAATTATAGCTATCTGCCCCCCACTAAATATTGTTAATCTAGGGAAAATAATTTTAATGGTCAAACCAAGCTTCTGATAACTATTTCTTAACAGAAAAAATAATTTTTCAAGTTATATATCCAAGACTCAAATCCTTTCCTATCAATTACTACATATACACAGACCATCCATAGTGAGTAGCAAACAGGCACATTTACCCAGGTAATAGCAATCAGAAATCAGAAAATAGAAATAGAAATAGAAATAGAAAACAGGAAAATTATACAGATAAGAATATATCAGACACTTTATATGCATAAAGTAAATGAACTCTTCCATTCAGTGAGATATATTCCAGAATTCTAGACATAAGAAGAAATTCCTCAAAGACTTTAGTATGGGATATTGAGGAAAGGAATATGATCAAAGTACTAACTATATGTATTGGCTTCTTCCCAGAGTTCTGTTCTTTTTTCACAAACCTCTTCCTAAAAATAATCTAGGACAGTTTATGTTCTCTTGAAGCTCCTAAGAAGAAGAATCTTTTTTCTCGCAGGGGTCCTCAAACTTTTTAAATAGGGGGCCAGTTCACTGTCCCTCAGACTGTTGGAGGGTTGGCCTATAGCAAAATCAAAAACTTTGTTTTGTGGGCCTTTAAATAAAGAAACTTCATAGACCTGGGTGGGGGGAATAATCATACTCAGCTGCTGCATCTGGCCCGCAGGCCGTAGTTTGAGGACCCCTGAATTCTCACCAGCTTTGCCCCTCACACAGGTACAGAGCATTGAGCAATCTCCTTTAATGAAGAAAGTCTTTGTTATGAATATGAGCTTTGATCTTCTGGTGATAATAATAATAACAATAAATAATGAGAAGATGAAAGAATTAAGAAGGAAGAGAAAAAAAAAAAACATAGTAAGGAGAAAGTAAAGGGAAAGGTGGGGAGAAGAGATAGAGAATTAGAATTGATATACTGCCTTATGGTTTTCCAAACATTGTTCGTATATTATCTCTTCTGAGTTTTATAGAAATTTGATCTCAGTTTCTATTATAATATCCATTTTACAGATAAGAAAGCAGAAACTGAAATTAGTTGTGCCTAGTAATTGTATGAGGGGGGATTTAAAGAAAGGTTTTCCTGATTCCAAGTCTAGAATTCTATCCATTACTCCATATAGATTTTCTATTGTTGATTGGTTGTTTCACCTGCTTAGATATCCTGACACATCTAGCTATGAGGAAATTAGGCTCTGAACCTGCTGCTAAATGTACCTAAATGTCAGGTAATATCTACTTATTCCATTGTAATGCCAGTGAGGTATGAGAAATGCTTCCCAATAATTAGAATTTTTCAAAATGAGTATGTGCTACTTAATATAGTAGTAAATTCTCCCTCACTAGAGGTATTTAAGCATGACTAAATGATCATTTGTTAGGGATACTACAAAGTTGGATTCATTCTCTATGTAATAACTGGATAAGATGACAGTTGACCTTCTGTCTAGGAAATGTTAGGATACTGTGATTGATTCTAAGTAGTGAGATCAGATAGCAAAATAAGTTTCAAAAGCAAATCAATGAATCAGAATTCAATGAATAGGCTAGAATCAAGGGAGTAAGTATCCACATATCTAGTGAGTAGTAGAATTTGGAAGTCAAACAAAGGAACAGGAATTTGAATGTCATTCACACCAAGATGGCAAATATCTGGCAAGATTTCATTCATGCAACAAACATCAATTAAGCACTTATTATTGACTGGGCACTGTCCTAAGAGCTTAGAATGCAAAGACAAAACAAACTACCTATCCTCAAGAAGTTAGACTTAATCATAACAGCATCACACATGCAGATAATTAACTTCAAAATTAACATAAAATAAACACAAACCAAATTTGGATGGAATAATAGTAGCTGAGGGAATCCAAGATAGGCTTTTTGTAAAACAATATTTCCCAACAATTTTTGTTCTGTGAACTGCTTTTAATGACAACTAAAAAAAAAAAAAAAAAAAAAAAAAAAAAAAAAAAAGGTCGGGTAATGAATCCCTCAGGCAATTTAATATAGTATTCATAATATTCTTTTAGATTTATTCATTAAGTGCATACCATAACTACAATGACAATTTTTGCTTAGAGAGCTATAAATTAAAATTTATATTGCATAAATTATAATGATAAAATTATATTTTATTATTATAAAAATTTAAATATAAAATTCTAATTATAAAGATTTTATGTGGGAAATTCTGTAAGAATTAAAATAAATAGTACAGTGAAACCTCGTATGCTTACCATTACCTGCAGGGTTTCATATTAAATTTCTCAAATATAAATTATGTATTTTTTAATGGAAATCAACAACTTGATCCCATGATTACACAGCTGTATAGATACTATTACAAAGTAACAAAAAGGAATGAGAGAGCTATTCTGTTGCAGAATATAGAACACAAAAGAGGATATGAACATTTATTTAACCATCTTTTGAGAATTGGTTTGTAATTGTCATTTCCTTGTGTTTTTAAGAAATCATTTGGGGGATAGCTAGGTGGCACAGTGGATAGAGTACCATCCCTGAAGTCAGGAGGATCTGAGTTCAAATCTGATCTCAGAAGGACCTGAGTTCAAATCTGGTCTCAGACACTTAACACTTCCTAAATGTGTGATCCTGGACAAGTCACTTAACCCCAATTACCTGGGGGGGAAGGGGGAGGGGAATCATCTGATGACAATCCTTGTGATTCAATTCAATTCAAACTAATTCAATGAATGATTATTAAGACAAGATTCAAAATGTACTGGTCCTCCCTATATAAAAGATGGCCTTTAGGATGGAATTCCAACCAGCACACCAGGTATATGGAAAGTTGCAAACATTAGCCCAGAGGAAATTAAGTGTGGAAACTTGGGAAAAATCAAAGTAGTCCAATTTGGCCAAAATTTATATATAAGGGAACTTAATGTTAGAAAAAGCTTGAAAAGGTAAACTGAGAAAAATATTCTTCTCACTATTAGAGCAAGGAAATTAAAATGAAGGGAGGTTAAATGATTTGTCCAAGGATAACATCTAGAAAATAAGTCTAAGCTAAAACTAGACTTGAAGTCAGACTTGACTTGATTCCCAAAACATAAAAGTAGGAGTTTGACCTTAGTTGAATCATTGTAGACAAGAAGGATTAGCAGAGATTTTTCAAGCTTTATTCATTCATTCATACATATATATAGATATTGTTTGCTTTGTCATGGAAACTTTTTGGGGGGCTGAGGCAATTGGGGTTAAGTGACTTGCCCAGGGTCACACAGCTAGGAAGTATTAAATGTCTGAGACCAAATTTGAACTCAGGTCCTCCTGACTTCAGGACTACTGCTCTATCCACTGCACCATCTAGCTGCCCCATGGAAATTTTAAATAATAAGATCACTTTGTGCACATAAAATTAATTGATTTAGAAAAATGTCCATTTACACAAAAACATTAAAGGAAAAAGACTCATACCTATAATAGTAAATAGTAAATGGTCTGAGTAATGATGGCAGAAAAATGTTTTCTATAGTTGACTACTCCTAAACAAGATAAAGGGCTCTGTGATGAGAGACTTCAATATAGTCTACAAGGGCCTACATTCATATATTTCTTTCATTCTAGGGACTTACTTATGCTATTTTGTACTTAATCATATTCTCTATACCATGTCACTTGTTGACAATTGAACAGAAAAATGCAAGAATTTCAATATCTGATATTCAATGCATCAAGTTCAAAACGCCTATTCTATTGCAGCTGCCAGATTTTGCTATAATAGTATTCATTCACTAGGTTCACAAAACACTTTACCTCAAATATTTGAGGAAGGCCATTTGTAGCATGCAAATATATCACAAGATCATGTTGGATTTTTCTTGCAAAGTTATCTAATGAAAAATTCTTATTTCTACTAATCAATTAAAACAAATTAAAGAGCAAGTTCAACATTGAGATGCGAGTTCAGAGAAGAAACGGAAGAAATTCAGAGAAGAGAAGCCACTTGCTGAATTCCTGCACATTTTTTCATGACTTTAAAAACTGGAATCAGAAGACGTTAGTCTGAATCCTGCTTCAGACAACTATTAGCTCTGTAATCCTGGGCATGAGAATTCTGAACTATAGTAGGCAATGTCAATTGTGTGTTCATAATAAGTACACCACCACAACACCCCCAGTGGGTGTCACTAAATTACCTAAAGAGGGGTGAATTGACATCATTTGGAAAACCAAAAAGAATAAACAGACCAAATTTCCAGTGCCATACAGTAGTGGAATTGGACCTGAAAATGGCTGCTTCACTTTCAGATGTGCAAGATGGGGAAATCCAGACTCAAAAAGGAAATGAGAGGAAGAGAAAGAGAAAAAGGAAGTGGAAGAGATGACAAACTAGGTGGTGTCCAATATCCCATTTGCAATATCCTCTAACTTGTTTATATATTGGTGGAGAACTTTAATAATAATAACTATAATGCGTTACTTCTAATTCATGTCACAGTGTGAACTGGGCTAGATCATTAACTGTCATTTGCCTATTACCACCCTTCATTACTGTCTCCTGTTCATCATTTCTATTTGAAGTAACTATACTTTTAATCTTCTATTATCACTGAGGGCCCACATAAATAAGGAGGTGTCATTGTGGATGTGAATGGAGGAACCACTAATAATATTCACTACTCTATCTCAGTTCTTTTCTTCCTTTCTCCATCATTCCCTCAGGAGAATAGAGAACTCAGCCCTGGCGTCTCTCAAAACCAAGTTTGGTGGTCTTCTCAATATAGAACCTTAAAAGCTGCCATTTTCAGAAACTGAATCTAATTCATCCACTATGTCCATGTGTTTTCTGTCATTAAAATCTGAGAAAATAGTATCAGTAGTGCCTTCTTCCTCCCCACCCTCCATCTCCACCAAGAATCAAGGTAAACAGAATTGGTATAGCTTTGGTATTAAGGGACCCAGAACTGTGAATTCTGAGCACACTGCTTCAGTCCCAACTTCAGTCTCTCTGGAACTCTGGTCAAGAGGGACAGTGGGAGGTCTAATAAAAGCAAGCATGTATATAACATTTAAAGATTTGCAAAGCATCTTACAAATATTATCTAATTTTATCCTTTCAATAACTTTAGAAGGTGTATGCTTATAGTATTATTCCTGCTTTAGAGATAATAAAAGAGATGAGGAAACTGAAGTAGGCAGAAACTAAGTGACTTGACCAGTATCACATAGTAAGCATCTGAGACTAGATTTGAACTCAGGACTTCCTGACTCCAGGTCTGGTACTCTATCCATGGTACTACTTACCTGCCAAGGGAAATAGCTGCATGCTGCTCAAAATGAGAACCCTCTATCAACATGACCAATGACTCCTTAAGTAAAGAAAACCAGAGCTGGAGACAGAGGACATAGGTTTAAATATCAGCTCTGACAATTATTGTTGGTGTGATCTTGATCAAATCCCCTAACTACTCTGACCCTCAGTGTACTCATCTATAAAAAATGAGATGAGGTTAGATGATTTCTTATTCCCTCATTCCCTTAAATCTATCCTACTCCTGGCTCTGATCAACTGAGTACCCAGTCATATGGAATTTCTTATGGCTAATCCCCCCCATTCTCAGTGATTCAAAATCACTATCTGAAAAACTAAAAACTCTTTCCATTACTGCTTCTCTTATTACTCCTCTTATCCAGTTCAGCCCTGCCCCTTCACAGTCTCTATATTTCTCTGTCTTCTTTTCTTCCTTTGTGCCTGATAGAACCCCAGTACTCTGTTCAACAAACCCTCCTTTTAAAATAGATTTTTTTTCTCCATATCTTGTGAGTTGCACTCATGGAAACTTGATATTTTCCCAAAAAACATTCCATCCTCTAATAGTGTGGTATGGTAGAAAGAATACCAGATTGAAGTAAAAAAACATGGATCCAAATCCTGGCAAGGCTTGTAATTAATTAATTAATTGGATCTTAATTAAGCAATTAGCTTAAGCTGGCTGGGCCTCATTTGTATAATGAGAATGTTGGGCTGTATGATATTTAAGGTTCCTTCTTACTCTTATACTTTGATTCCATATCCCTCATAAATTGTAAATTTCCTTGATGACTGTATGGTGCAAACCACTGCTATCAGAATCAATTTAAGTAAGTGATAAAAAGTTAATCTTAAGTAGATACAGCCCAAGGGAATCAGAATTGGGTAAGATGGATGAAATAGAGATAGAAAAACCAAAGATGAGCATATTCAAGAACCAGGGACAGGTAAGATACATGAAGTATAGCTGGTTAAAGAGAAGATAGGTTGTTTTAACATCATTTAGGAGGAATTCTGGCCAAGTTTCACTTCAATTAATAATCATTAAATTTTTTTGGACATCTTTTTCTCTTCCTCCTTGACAACTGTCTTGCCACCCTGGAGGCACTTTCTAACTGAAGCTTTCCTCTACTGAGTGATGGCTGCCTGGCAGATGACTGTTTTCTGGATTGACTCCAACCATGTTTCACTTCACTCACAATTTGACAATTTTCTAGATCCTCCCTGCCAGTCACTTTATCCCAAGGATATATTTTTTTTCTCTGCTTTCCAATTTCTGTTTATATATTATTTACTCATTTGAATACAATCTCCTTGAAGGCAGAAACTATCTTAATTATGACTGCTTGTATGTCTATCTAGTTGTCTGTCTGTCTCTTTCTCTGCCTCTGTCTCCATCTGTCTGTTTCTGTCTCTATGTCTCTGCTCTGTGTTGCTATCTCTGTGTCTTTTTCTCTGCATCTGTGTCTGTGTCTGTGTCTGTTTGTCTCTGCTCCCTCTCTCTCTCCCTCCCTCTCTGTTCCCTCTCTTTCTCCCTCTTTCTCTTCCTCCCTCTTTTTCCCTCCCTCCCTCTCTTCCCCATCCCAGGACAAAAAACTCTTTATCTTTTTTTTTTTTTAAAAAGATATTTTTCTTTAGCTCTGTCATACTTCCTGACTATTTAGGCACAAATAGAAAAGATGACAATTTGTAGTTATGTCTTTTCTAGATAGAGATAAATAGTCCACTGTGATTTAGCAATGGCTACTGAAGAGATTTGTATTTTTTTTCACATTATGAGATCCAACTGCTCTTAATTTCATCATTTTCCAACTTAAGCAGTTAAGTGAGAGCTTAAATTGAGATTTCTGTTTGGCAAATTCATGTAAATATTATTTTTATTTTATTTTACTTTACTTTTTATTAACAAAGGTGTACCTTCCTCTGGTGCATAACACAAATCCAGTGAAGGTTTCCACTCCATTAAAGATTCCCATCCTTCTCATATATGTAAAGAGATCTTTTAGATGCTGAGGTTCATGGTTGGTTGAGTACACTAATTTGCTATGAGTTAACAAAGTGCTGCATCATGTCTTAACCCTGTTCAAACCATGTAAAAATCCAGAATATTGCACATATTTTAAATGGAGAAAAAAATCCTTCTTTTCTCTTTCCAAATGCATGCCACTATATTTTTTTGTATATCTCCAATAACTCATAACCTTTTTTTTTTTTTTTTGCTGAGGCAATTGGGGTTAACTGACTTGCCTAACAGTCACACAGCGAGGAAGTGTTACATGCCTGAGGTCAAAGTTGAACTCAGGTCTTCTGACTTCAGGGCTAGTGCTCTATCTACTGTACCACCTAGCTGCCCCCAATTCATATTTTTTTAAATAAATATACCATTTCCTTAGAATTTCTAGATGTGAAACAAGGGCTTTCTCTCCCAACATTGCCATGCCAGATACTAACTTTCTGACATTGGGAACTAGCATGGTGATAGCTAGCAATTATATAGCACTTATTGTGTGCCAAGTGCTTTTTATTGGGTCATTCCTTACAACTACCCTGGGGAGTAGATTCTGTAGATTCTAATAGTATCCCCATTTTTACAATTTAGGGAAACTATAGCAAGCCAAGATTAAGTGATTTACTCAAAATCATACAACTAATAAATGTCTGAGGCCACATTTAAACTCAATTCTTCCTCCCTTCAAGCCTAACATTCCATCTATTATACTACCTAGTTGCTTTATATGTTAAGAAAGTACCCATTGGTAAAGGAATTAGTTTTAAATCTCAACTTTATACCTCTGGGACTGTGAGCAAAAGAAGGAAAAAAAGGACAAAAGAAGGAAAGAAACAAGTATTTGTTAAGTACCTACTGTGTGCCACACACTGTGCTTAGTGTTTTGGGAATAAGATCTCAATTGATCCTTATAACAACCATGGGAGATAGAGGCACTCAGTGGCTCTTGGCTTCACTTTCCCCATTTGTAATTTGAAGGGGTTTCTTTTAACTCTCAATGTATGATGATTTGAAGTCAGAAGGAATGGGAAGATGAACGTGCCATGATAAATGTACACATGGACATGACTAATGTGATTCTCACAACATTCCAAAGCCAAATTAGTGATTGAGGAAAGGTCTGCTTGTTCTCTTTATTAACACAATAATGAAAACATGGTTATAGTTTCTGTTTATTTAAAGAGTAAAAATGTTCATAAAATCTAATATGTGAAAAAGATTCAATGAAATGAATTTTATTTATTCAGTTACATGGGTAAAACTCAATCCATTCAAAGAATTGAAATGCTGAGTGGGAGAGATGAATCATGAAAAGACTTGAGAGGTCACCAACTTCTTTGTTTTCCAGATAAAAAACAATGACACAGAGGGATTAAATGGTATAACTGGAAGAGGAGGGGGGAGAAGGAAACAAGCATTTATTAAATAGCTACTATGTGACAGGCACTGTCCTAAGTGTTTTGCAAATCTTATTTTATTAGATGGACCATGTAGCTAATGTCTAAGATAGAATTTGATCTCGAGTTTTCCAAACTCCAGGACAAATGCTACCTCCTATTCTCTAGGCCTGTTATATTCCAGGACTTAGTGAGAAACTTGATGGCCCGGCTTAAAGGGGAGAAAGGAATAAATAAATCTTATTGTATTCCAAATTTATGAAATCGTGGAAACAATAGCATTGTTTCCAGGTTCTAATTTCTTCCATACTTCCTGACTGTGATGACTGTGTATTTAAAATCAGCTGGAGTCAGGAATTCAGGTTAAGGGGAAAATCTTCAATCTTTATTCTCAGTAGAGGTGAAGAAGAATTGCGATAGCAATATGGGCAGCTACAACAGGAAGCCAGTTAGCAGAGGTGAAGGGAGATTGCAGGTAAAAAGGGGATTGGAGGTGAAGGGCGGTCAAGATAGCAATGTGAGTAGCTGTGTCAAGCAACCAGCCAGCAGTCTCTTCTCGCTTCCCTTTCCCCTCCCCTGCCTCCACTCACCAAAATTTCCTATACAACATATCAGGACTTGCACAAAGAGTAGGCGGGGCCATTCTTTCTCCAAGCATATATATTAATAGAGTATGGTCCAATTACTATTTTGCCTCATGTGCTTGGGACCTCGGTGCATCAACTCAAGCCTCAGTCCATTACACCTAACCTCCACCAACTTGAGATATGTATCATTTAAAAAATGTTTCCACAGAAAACTGGGACTTTAATACATTGTTGATGGAGTTGTGATGATTCAATCATTGTGGGAAGCAATTTAAAACTATGCCCAAAGGGCTATAAAAGTGTGTCACTACTGGATCTGTATCCCAAGAAAATCATAAAAGAATGAAAAAGACCCCCTATCGATTGGGGAATGGCTGAACAAGTTGTGGTATATGAAGATAATGGAATCTTATTATTCTATTAAAAATGAACAAGCTGATTTTAAAAAGGCTTGGAAAGATTTACATGAACTGATGTTGAGTGAAATAAGCAGAACTAGGAATACATTGTATGCAGAAACAGTAAGTTTCATAACAGTAACTATATAAGACTTCCATTCTTCTCAATAAAGTTTAGATAGAAAACTGCAGCTAGAAAGAGAACCATGAAGACTGAATGTAAATCATCACATGCTATGTTCACTCCCCACCCCCCTTTTTTTTTCTTCTATATTTTTCCTCTTATGGTTTTTCCCTTTTATTCTGATTTTTTCTTTCCCAACATGATTCATAAGGAAATGGTTTTTTTTTTTTTTTTTTAATGAACGTACATGTATAACCAAGAAAAAATATTTTAAAACTGTTTTCACATTGTCTTCTCCCTTCTGCCCAGAAGGAATAAGGCTAAGTATTCAACTTATTAAGTAGAAAAAATGAATGTTAGTAGTACCCCATTACTGAAAATGGAAGCTGAAAATTGCTAGCTCAGTGTATTCTTTTCCCAAAACAAAAACTGAAACATAGAGTAGTCTAAATGATGGTATTACTCTACTTCCTCATGATATTTGAGAGATCTCTTTTTTCAAGGTCAATAACTATTTTACCATGTAATTCAGGAAGGAATAAAGAAAAATTTGTATCTTGTTCTATTTAATCACACAAAATGCAAGCTATGATGACCATTCAGCAAACTAATTTTAAACTCCTTATGTCTACGTATGTATACAAAGGCCCACATTTCCAATTATTATTACCACTATTACCATCACCTCTCACATGTGATTTCCATTAGGATTGAAGAGATTTACTTCATATATATTAAGAAAAAAAGGGTAAAGAGAAAAGGAAATTTATTTATTAATTAAAATTATTTTTTATCTATTGAAAAATAAAAATTAGTCATAAATAAGGACACTTGGCTATTTCTTTTGTTCTTTTTTTTTTTTTTTTTTTTTTGCTGAGGCAATTGGGGTCAAGTGATTTGCCCAGGATCACACAACCAGGAAGTATTGAGTGCCTGAGACCAGATTTAAATTCAGGTCCTCCTGATTTCAGGGCTTGTGCTCTATCCACTATACCACTTAGCTACCCCATCTTGGTTATTTCTGATATGAAAAGGCCAATGCAAATACCAAAGGAGAGAGGTTTGAATATAATCCCCATTTTTCAGATAAGGATACTGAAAATGAGAAGGGTTGTGACTTACAGATAATAAGTAGCTGATTAGGATTTTTAATTGGGGCCTTAATTCCCAGACCAACACTTTATGCATTGTGTCACTTATAACACCTTCATGAGAAAGTGCATAGTGATCTGCCAAACTGATAGGACTGTGATAGAGTATTGGATCTAAGTAAGACCTGATTTCAAATTCAGCCTCAGACACTATTTTGTCAGTCAATAAACATTTATTAAGTGCCTACTATATACCAGATACTGTACTACACACTGAGGATACAAATAAGAATACAAAGTCCCTGTTCTGAAACACCCTACAATAGAATAGGGAGACATCACCTGTTATAGGAAAGTGGGAAATGAGAGTTCAGAATAGTGTAGATGTATCGCAAATGAAGAGAAGACTCACCTGGGCCTATTGCAGCCATTTAGTACAACCCATATCTGAACAAAACTCCTTTTTATCAAAAAAAATTTTTAAAAACAAAATCCCTTTTATCAAAGCTGAGAAATGTCAATCTCACCTTTATTTGAAGGTCCCCAACAAGGAAGAATCCACTACTTCTGAAGCAATCCATTTCAATTTTGATTAGTTCTTAATTGATTTTTCTTACATCAAGGTTTAATTTCTCTCTATGAAACTTCTAATCATACCTACTTCTTTCCCTCTGGACCCAAGCAAAACTAATTAAAACCCTTTTAGACACAACAGATCTTTAAATTTTAAATGAATTATCATGTCCCTATGTCTTCTATTCTCTGTTTAGACATCCACAGTTTCTTCAACCAATACTCATATGGCATGATCTCCAGGTCACTCACTAATCCCGTAGCTCTTCTCTGAATACAGTAACTAGCTATGTGACTCTGGGCAAGTCATTATCTACCTCTGTTTATTCATATATAAATTGGGTATAAGGATAGTACCTAGCTCCCAAAGTTGTGAGAATAATATGAGTGAAGTACTTTGCATAATTTTCAAATACAATATAAATAACAATTATTATTATTATTGAGTCACACCCAGCCTCCAGGTCGTATTATCATGCCAATTACTATTATTCAATGGCTCTTATGATTCTGATTTGAACATTTATCATTATTTTAGAGGATTTTTATTGTTTAGTCATTTTTCTATCTTGTCCAATTCTTCATGACTGTTTCTGGGATTTTCTTGGTAAAGATAGTGGAATAGTTTGCCATTTCCTTCTCTAGTTCATTTTACAGATAGGAAAATTGAGGCAAACAAGATTACATAGCTAGTGTCTGAGACCAAATTTGAACTCAGGATGAGGATTCTTCCTGACTCTAGACCTAGCATTTTATCTCATTTAGCTGAAACTGAGAAGTAACAAATTTTTTAGGATGGCAAGTAACACATAAGTCAAACCTCTAATTTTACAAACTTGGAAATAGAGATGCAAAAAGGCAAATGACTTGTCCAAAATCATATAGGTAACTAGTGATAGAGATAGAATTGAAACTATAGTTCCTCTAACTCCAGATCCATCTTTGTTCCACTACAATATTCTGTCCCTCTTAAATGTAAGTATAGCATATTCAATTAAGTATCAAGTAATTATTTCTCTCTCTTTTATTTTATTTTTGTGAAGTAGTATCACCACTGTATAATTATAATGATCATGTCAAGCCTAAAAAAAAATAAAATTTGACTCTCTCCTTGTTTTAAAGATGAGAAACTAAGAATGTGAACCACTACTTATACTCCTGGACTTCATGATGGATTGGCTAACTAAACTGAATGTCTTATTTCTCTTTTATTTTATTCTTTGTTATAAGGGATAGGTCCTTGGGTGAAGGAGAGAGGAGGAATATATTTGGACATGAATGTGATGAAAAACAAAATGCATCAATACAATTTATTTTATTATTTTTTTTTAAGAAGAAACCTTTTGTTTTGAGACAATATGGTACAGTAGAAAGAATACTAACTTTGGAGACGGTGCAGGTTACTAGACCTAAGTTTTCTTCTCCATAACATAAAGGGTTTGGGTTGAATGGTTTGTGAGATCCTTTCCAGTACTAGATCTATCAATCTGTTTGGTAGTTGATTTGTCATCATTCTATGGTGTGTGTTTTTTTCTTGGAGGATGCAAAAAGAACTTATGTTTAAAAATAATTTCTACCAGTTTCTGAAATTTATATATGTGATTCAATCTATATATGATTAACGCAGGAAAATCTAGCCATTAAAATCAGTCCAAAAATGGAAGAATTTTTCTGGATTATTTTTGTATGGAATACAGAAGGCAGCTCTCTTATTTTGGGCTGAATCTTTTTTAGGATAGGTCATATTCCAGGCTCCCCATCCTTCTGGTCTGGCATGTTTTTCCTTTGCTAGAATCTTCTGTGAATAAAACCTTGCATACTAAAATTTCTATGACTCATAATTTCTCCAAATTGTGACTCTAGGCCTAGGACCTTATAGATATGAAGCTAATCAAACATACTTGCTAGATAATTAAAGACCTTGATGTTGTGGAGTCATTTTCAGTCATGTCCAACTCTTCCTGTTCACATTTGGGATTTTCTTAGCAAAGATACTGGAGTAGTTTGCCACTTCATTCTCCAGCTCATCTTACACATGAGAAACTGAGGCAAGCAGGACTTATTGACTTGCCCAGGATAACAAAGTTAGTATCTAAGACCAGATTTGAACTCAGGAAGATGAATCTTACTGACTCCAGGCCTGACACTCTATCCATTGTGCTATCTGAATATCCCTATAAAATCTCAGACTCTTTTATGCATTGCTAAGGTACCCCGATAAGGGGCAAAGGACACAACTATTCTAATTCACTAGACTTCTAAGCCTTTCAATGAATCATCAGTCCTTTTTTCTTCCTACCACGGTCTAAAGCTCATCTTATCTCATCTTTCCTTTACTGATTGAATCAGGAATATTTCTGATAACTGATTAGATTGAAAACTCTTTGAGAGCAAGGATGATTTTTTTTTTCCTTTTCTTGATTTTTTTTCTTTTGTTTGTTTTACTGACATTTAACACAATACTTGGCACAGAATAGGTAATTAATAAGTGTTTACTGACTGCCTGGTACAGCTATGTTTCCAGTTAGGACTAATTGTCCTAAACTCCTTGTCTCTGGATATGTTCTTCATGCCCTTGAGTTTTCTCACTTTGAGCAATTTGTCTTTCTTTTAGTGTATAGTGTATAGTGTATAATAAAATCATTTTGCTTTAAGCATTACTAGCCTATCTTTTTCTTCTATGAAAACCCTATATTCACTGACTGGATAGAATGACCTAGGACATTCTGAAACAAAGTGTTTCAATAAATTACTAAGAATCAGAGACAGAAAGAGCCTGTAAGTAAAGTCAGAGAAAGTGAGAGATGTGTCAATGAAACATAATGTAGCTCAATGTGTTTCTAGGTAATGGAGAGAGGGAAAAAATAAAGATAAGGCAAGCAAAACAGTAGAATGAGTTTAATGGTCAGCAAAAAGGTTGAAGAAAGTTTTACAAAGCAATTGAGATAAAATATACTTTACAAATGTGTCCTCAGTGGCACCACTGAGTAAGATCTACACCTAAACAGTGAGAGCCGGGAGATTAACAAGGAAGGATGTGAAACAAAGGCAGGCCTGGATACATGACTGAAAGATTGAACTCATTTTTTTCAATGCCTTTTAAGGAGACAAATGAAGGAAATAAATTTGGGCAATTGGGAAATAACAGACACTGTTCTAAAATAGTTACTGAGTAAACAGGGAAAATGTAATTCAATAGAGTGAGCATCTTGATCACATTAGAAGTTTTTATCTAATGTATCTTCCAAGTCATTTATTTTCCTCAAAACTCATAGCATGTTAGAGCTGAAAGGGACCACTGAGATTATCAATTCAATATATTACACATAAATCAAGTATGTGCTATGGATAGCATACCATACTAGACTCTGGGGAGACAAAGATTTAAAAACATAGCCCCCACCCTCAAGAAGCTTACATTGTGGACAGGGGAAGGTAAGAAATATACACACATATACTAGCTTGAGTGTGAAATAGGATGCTATGTAGTGAATTGCATAGGAATCATCAGAAAAGGATCATTTGTTAGAAATGAAAGGAGGAATCTTTCCTGGGCAAGGCGGTATGCAATGGTATCTTAAAGGAGATAATACCCGGTTTGAATTTTAAAGAAAGAGATGGACTTCAATGGATAGAAGTATGAAGGGAAAGAGAATTGGTATATGCAAATCCATGAAAATAAAAGAGGGAAGTATGAAATCAGAAAATGACAATTCTATTTATATAAAATAGAGTTCAAGAAAATAGTATTTTTTTTAAGCTGGAAAATTTGAAATATCACTGAATCCAAGGATCTTTTTTAAATTTTTTATCTTTTTTGAGCATTTTCAAGAATTTGACCCTTTTGACCACCAAGATACAGTGAAGATTTGCACTGAGTGCAGAACAGAACTGGGTTTGAACCTTACCTCTCTGATGCTTGCTATCAGTGTGCTCTTGAGCAAAACACTTAAAAAACCTAGGTTATAATCCCCATGATTGGAGTAAGGATAGCAGTAAGGTTAACAATGCAAAGCAAGTTTTGATGTAAACTCAGATACTAGGTCAGGTTGAACTCAAGAATTGATGACCTCTTAGCTATTTTGTTCCATATGACCTTGGCCCGTAATGGGGACCAGTGACTGTCAGATGTGTCATCAATGTATTCAGGAAGACCTGAGTTCAAATATGGCCTCATATTCTTATTAGCTGTATGATGACACTTAATCTCTGTCTATACCAGTTTCCTCAAGGGAAATTGAGGATAATAATATTACCTACATTATGAACTTGTAAAAATCAAATGAGATAATATTTGTAAGGTACTTAGCACAATGCCTGGCACAAAGACGCTATATAAATGCCACCTATTATTCCTATTATCATTGGTTATGTAGCCATGATGTTATAAGTATTGCTCTTATTTATCACTTCTCCTTGGAATTAATAAACCATTATGATAACTTAAAATGACACCAAGATAAACTGGGGCAAGATTTCTAGTCAAGGCAGTAATTTATTAACAATGATGTACAAATTGTTAATAAGATGGGTCAGTTGGCCATTTAAGCCAAAAAGACACAGACCTAAACATGATCACTTTATTAAAGAATGGGATAAATTGAATGAAAACCTCTCATAAGAATGTGGCCTTGACCTATGCTCTAATTGTGACTTGAAACTTTGCAATAACAATTTGAGCTATGGCTAAAAACTACAGGTGTTTCATTACCTTATATAAAGAAACATTTCCCTCATTTCTCCCCCCACACCTTTTCATTAGCATTTTAAGTACCTAATAGAGTAAAATGTGTTCTGGGGTAAATATTTAGTCTCTGGGTAAATTAGAACTTACCAGCCAATAGGAAAAAAGATCAGGGGAGAGGGATGTAAAAAGTTCAGAAGGGGCTGTGTTGGGGACTATATTATCCTGTGTTTGCAGCTTGTGCTTTGCACTCCTTTACTGTCACCTTGTCTGTTGGGAGTTGCCCTTTCTTGGGAGATTGTAATAAATCGTTTTTTGCTTTTTACCTTGAGAGTCTCTGATTTTAATTTGGGTAAAGGGTCACTGTCCCACACATTAGTTTGTCTAATAATTATTAAATGATTGGGCCAATTTTTCAATGAACAAAAACTTTTTAGTAAAGACCAACAAGATCTTTTAAGCCTTCCTGTGTCTTCCTTCTGATTATCCTGTCTATACATCATTCTCCCTTGACAAAGATAAAACAATCCCAATTGGTAATATAAAAAGATAGGTTAAAAGTTCCCTCAACTCATCTCTAATATTTCCCTAAAAGTAATCCTCAGGTAATAGGATTAGTCTGGAGCTGGAAAGTGGATTGACTTTCCCATGTGGCTGATCACACCCCTCTCTGACAATTAAAAACTGCTAATTGCTTTATGAGCTTAACCTGCCTCTAGTAAACTTGGTCAGAAAATCAAAATCTTCCCAATCTGATTCATCCCAGTTTAGCCACTCCCTTGAAGACCATACACCACCACCCCCTTAATTTTTGATGGAGAGAATAAAGGACTGGAGAGTTGTCTCCAGAGGAGAGCTTACCTTAAATTGATTCTCTGTTTATGCACAAATAGAGTTAAGGATCCCACTTAAACTGGTTAGAGACTAAGTATGTGGGAGGGGACTAGTTAACAGTGATCATATTACTCCACCATGACTTGTGGACTAGACTGTGAAATGACAAAATAATAGAAAGAATAGATTGCAAAGTAATATTAATTATTGATGAGACAGCATAATATTGATTTCCCTCATCACTATGAACTGCCTTTGATATCATCTCTACTCCATATTGAGAAGTTTTATATTGTTTTATTATTTTTCTTTGCTATTCTTTTATTATTTGGATTAAACTCCACAAGTGCTGTTAGGCTTTTCCCCAAGGTCAAAATAATATAATAATAGTCTCAAAATCAAATAAGTGGTCACCTGAAAAATCCATGGGACATCTGAACATCAAGAGATGGGATGTGGCAGGAATATTTATTTTATATGCACTTGGCTAGTATCCCTTTAAAGGTGCAAAAAGAACAGTAGTCAGTCTGGAAGAGAAGGGATAAATCTCTCATTATTGGAGAGATATTACTGAGATTTGATGGGATTACTATCACCTTTTTAAAATACTCTTGTTTCAGAATTACTACCCTGGTGGAAGAAAAAGTAAATAAAAGCAATATTGATTTTAAGTAAATATATATTTTGAAATAATTTATTATAGGTAAAGTTATTTTTATTCCATGGTCCATGAGTATTTATTTCATTGTGTTTCAATTCTGAGACAGTCACCAAACTTGCCAGTTACACCTGATCCTTAACAATTTATCATCTCCAAGCTAGATGGAATGAAAAACTTATAAATATAGACATAGAAGGGGAAATTAAAGCTGTATGGAGAGACTTCCAGATGCAGAGCCAAGATGGCAGAGTCGAAAAAGTACTCAGTCAAGCATTTTCAACATCCCGCTCCAAAAATTTTTACAATAATGCCTCAAATTGAACTTTAAGTTGTCAGAGCCAATAAAATATCAGAGTGAACTATTTTTCCAGCCCAAAACAATTTAGATCAGGATGAGAAATCTATGACATGGAGGTAGAGTCAAACCTGGAACCCATATAGATCAAACAACCGTGGTGCTACTGTGAAGTGGTAACAGAACAGCAAGTGCTTCTGAAGCTCTGAAACCAGAAACAATAAGGGGACCTGTCAACTGCTCAAAAAAAAAATTACAAGGAATCACTGTGATAGCATTGGATGAAGGATCAGATCTTGTTTAGCAACTCCACTACTTATATCAAATTCTGGGACATAGTACAAGAGTAGAGAAAAGCACTTTAAGTCAAGAGGGAAGGAGAGCCCTAAGAAGCAGTACTTCTTTTGGTCACAATGAATCAAGGACCCTAAGGAACAGTTATCCTTCTGCCCCAATAGTACGTGTGGGGAGGGGGGAAAGGGAGAGTGGAGAGATGTATTTTCTAATCCCAAGAGATCAAAAGCTCTTCCTGGATGAGAAGCAGAGTGTAGATTAGGAGAGCAGTGACCACATCTCTTCCCAGATCACACCATCTTGGGAATCCCCAAAACTTCCAAATCCTCAGAACCAGCTCTGAAAACCAACAATATAAAAATGCTGAAGCTTGGGATAGTGCCCTTCTCTGCTTTCTGCCCCACACTAGGAACAGAATCAACTTTAAAATAAAGTTCAAAAAAAAAAAAAATAGGGTTGGAAAACAAGCAAACAAAAGCAATAAATGAACATGACCATAAAAGCAAAATGGTGACAGGAAAGAACAAGACATTAACCCAGAAGATAATAAAGACAAAACAACTATAAGAAAAACTGATTGGACACAAGAGTTTTTGGAAGAGCTAAAAAAAATTATTTTCACAATCAAATAAGAGCAATGTAGGAAGAATATAGGTAAAGAAATGAGAAAATGAGAACAAAGGAAGATTATGAAAATACAGTTGTAAGCTTGGTAAAGGGGACATAAAAAATACTGAAGAAAATGACACCTTAAAAAAATTGGCCTAATTGGAAAGGAAGTACAAAAAATTCACTGATGAAAATAATTCCTTAAAAAGCACAATTGGACAAATGGAAAAAGAGGTTAAGAGTTCAATGAAGAAAACAATTTCTTAAAAATTATAATGGGGGTGGGGTGGGAAAGGGTAGCTAGATGGTCCAGTAAATAAAGTACTGGCTCTGAAGTCAGGAGGACCTGAGTTCAAATCTGGCTTGACACTTCCTAACTGTGTGACCCTAGGCAAATCACTTAACCTCAATTGTCTCAGCAAAATACATACATACATACATACATACATATAATTGGGCAACTAGAAGTTAATGACTCCTTAAAGCTTCAAGAAAAATAAAACAAAGTAAAAAGAATTTTTAAAAATATCAGAAAATGTGAAATAATCATTAGAATGAGCTGGAAAATAGATTGAAGACATAAGTTAAAACCTATCTGGCTACCTGAATATTACTACAAAAGAGTCTAGAAACAATATTTCAATGAAATATTAAGGGAAACTGCTCTGATATACCAAAACTAAAGAATAAAATAGAAACTTAAAAAATACACTGATCACATTCTGAAAGAGATTTCCAAATGGAAACCCTCAAAATCCAAAACTGCCAAATCCCAAATTCCCAAATTCCCAGGCTGCCAGATCAAAGAGAAACTACTTTAGGCATTCAGAGTGAAACCATTCAAAGGCCATGTAATCATAGTCATAATGACACAAGATTTAGTAGCTAACATGTTAATGAAGCAGAGGGCTTGGAATATGATAGTCAGGAAGGTAAAAGAGCTGGGATTGCAACCAACAATAACCTACACAGCAAAATAGTATAATTTTTCAAGGGAAATATAGTATTTAATGACCTAGAGGACTTTTGAATATTCCTGACAAAAAGACCAGAGCTGAATAGAAAATGACTTTCAAATACCAACTTCAAGAGAAATATAAAAAATTCAACATGGAAGAGAAATCATAAGGGATTCAGTAAAATTAAACTGTTTACTTTTCTCATGGAGCAGAATCTACTAAGCTTCAGCTAAGTAAAAAAAAAAAAAAAGTAGGAGTAGCAATCATGATCTCAGATAAAGCAAAAGCAAAAATAAACCAATTAAAAGAGATGAGCAGGAAAATATCTTGCTAAAAGGCACTAGAGACAATGAACAATATTAATATTAAGCATATATATATATACCAATTAGCATAGCATCCAAATTCTTAAAGAAAAAGTTAAATGACATAAAGGAGGATATAGAAAATAAAATTATAGTAGTGGAAGAATTCAACTTCCCTTTATCAGAACTAGATAAATCGAACCATAAAATAGATAAGAGAGGAGATGAACAGAATCTTCAAGAAGTTCTATGTAATAGAGATATAGAAAAGATTAGAAGTATTGCTTTTTCTCAGCTGTTCATGGCAGCTTCACAAAAATTGACCATGAATGAAAATATAAAAATCTTACAACTAAATGTAATAAAGCATAAATATTAAATGCATCCTTTACAAACAATAATACAATAAAAATTGCATTCATTCAAATTCAAAATTTATATCTCAAACTGTGTATATTAATAAAAAAGATCAAATCAATTAAGAATATAACTAAAAAGAACTAGAAAAAGAACAAATCTAAGATCCCCAATTAAAAACCAAAATAGAACTCCTAATAAATCAAAGTAGAGATTAATAAAATGTAAAGTAAAAAAAAAAAACCGCTAAACTAATAAATAAAACTAGATCTAATTTCATGGGGAATAAAAACAATGAAATAAATAAATCACTGCCTAATTTGATGTTTTTAAAGGGAAAACTACTACTAATAATAGTTATTTTTTCCCAATTATATACCATTACAACTAACAACCTAAGTGAAATGAATGAAGTTACAAAAATATAAACTTCCCAGACTAACAGAAGAGATATTAAATACTTAAATAACACTATCTTAGAAAAAAGAAGTGGAAGCCATCAGTGAGCTCTCTAAAAAAATAAAAATTCCTAGAACCAAATGGATTCACAAGTGAATTCTACCAAATATTTAAGGGAAAAAAAAATCCTAACATTATGTAAACTTTGAAAAAAATAGGTAAAGAAGTATTCCTACTAGATAAAAATATTTTTAGCCTTAAACGAGCAAGAGCAAAAACAAAGAAAACTATAAACCAATTTCTTTAATGAATATCAATAAAAAAAATTTTCATAAAAATACTAAAAAGGAGATTACAGAAATATATTACAAAGAAAGAGCATACACTATAACTAGGTAGTATTTATACCAGGAATGGATGGCTAGCTCAATATTAGGAATATATTAATAAAACTGATCATATCAATATTGAAAACAACAAAAATCATGCAACTAAATCAATAGATGCAGAAAAATCCTTTGACAAAATATAGCACTCATTCCAATTAAAAATACTGGAAGTCTAGAAAGGGAAAAAAATTCAGTCTTTCTTAAAATAAGCATTATTTATCTAAAACCAAGAGCAAAGCATTATCTATAAAAGGGATAACTTGAAAGCTTAGCAACAAGAGTAAGGTGAAACAAGGATGTTCATTTTTACCACTGCAATAGTAATGCTAGTTATAGCAATAAGAAAAAAAAAAAAGAACCCAAAGGAAGAAAAATATGCAACAAGGAAATAAAGCTATCATTTTTTTGCAGATAGTGTGTTAGTATACTCAGAAAACTCTAGAGAATTAATTAAAAACTGACACAATTGACAACTTCAGAAAAGTTACAGGATATAAAATAAATCCGTATAAACCAACATTTCTATATACTACTAACAAAAACACAGCAGGAGTTTTGTTAAGAATGATCAAATGTGAAAAATTTTGCCACTCTGATCAAGACAATTATCCAAGACAATTCCAAAGGACTCAAGATGAAAAATGCCATCCACTTCCAGAGACAGAGAGAACTAATGGAACTCTGAACACAGATTCAAACATGCTTTCACTTTCTTTTTCCTTTATGTTTGGGGTCTGTTTTCTTTTGCAAAATGGCTAATACAGGGAATATGTTTGGATGACTTTGCATATATTATCTGTATCAAATTGCTTTTCTTTCTCAAGGAAGGGGATTAGGAGAAAGGGAGATAATTTAAATACCAAAATGTGCAACATTAATGTTTAAAATTTTTACATGTAATAGTGATATATGTGTCATATTATATGTATATATGTAATATACAAATATAGTATTCCTTATGGGAACAGGATAAAGTACCTACAATTCTAAAATATTTAGTCCAATTCCACTGAGCACCATGCAACCAAACAAAAGCAGATACTATGAACAATTTTGACTTTCCTTTCACTCACCATTCTCTGTTCCAAGATCAAAGTGCCAGATAACTTAGAAAAACTTAAGCAGGAGCTATTGGGAACCTTTCCCTCCAAACTCTTAAGGCCTTTCCCAAACTCTCAAAGATTGTGGGCTAGCTCCCTCTATAACTTCCTACACTTGATACAGCAGCCAATTATAATACCTTTAGTAAGAAAGAAGACTATTATAATTTAACATTTTTCCCACCATTGGACCTTAAGGTTCATCAGGCCTTACCATCTGCCTTACCCCTATACCCTTCAGACCCCTCAACAATATCAATTAATTTAGGTATGCATTCCAACAACTGCTATCCAACTCTGCCTCTGAATCATAAGGATATCTGGACCTTTCCTATTATACAACAATTGCACCTCTACATATGTAATTTCATGCAATTAGAGTGGGAAAAAAGGGACTATCTTGCTTTTCTGCTTGTATGCCCAATGTTTAGAACAATGCTTGGCACAATGCTTAGCATTTTCAATAATTCATTCATCCTGAAATTGTTCCTAAGATGTGTTCAGTAAGTTTAGATAAAATCAAAATTGTATTCTAAAAAATTTGTTCATTTATAAAAAGCAATTTTTTTACCCACCTTTAAGAGTCCACAGATTTTTAAGTAAAAAAGAAATTAGCACTATTATTTCTGTCTGAACTTCATCCAAAAAGACAAAAAGGATGAGATTAATAATTATAATAACAATAACCAATTTTATTTAAAGGTCACATATAGTTTGCTAATTATCTTTTCATTATACCTTCATAACAACTCTGTGCAAAAGTGCTACCATATTATTATCCTGCTTTTACAAATGAGAAAACTGAGATTCAGAAGTTTAAGTGACATGGTCGGATAGGAAATCAGTTTTGACTCCTGCATTTGGGCATAATCCAGAACTCTCTCATCCAAATAATTATACTACTATGGGCTAAATATTCCTAAAAAGCTTTCTGGTTTGGCATGCAAATGACTTTATATTTGATTCTATAGATAATATGAGACATTAGTGATTGAATAACTGGGTGACACAGTCAAGACTTCTGCTTTTGGAAAATCATTTTGGTGATTGTATTAAGATTGGATTGGGTAGGAAGACATTTGAGGAAGGATCATTTGTTCATTGTTTGTTCTTTATTCTCAGAAAAGATCATGATGTCAGGAAGGTAATATCATGACTTGCAAATGAACTGGATTTTTAAAAAAGGGAGGGCTTTGCAAAGTCACGAACCTCATTCTGTTCTCCAGACCCATCTGGGTCCAGTCGCAAGATGTAGTTCAGGAATATTAGAGATGGTCTCAGATACTATAGGAGACCTTGGCCTTTTAAACATAAGGTCTATCCTAGGTCTCAGTTTGACTGAAGCAATGACCATTTCTGATAAGGTTAGGTAAAAAATGAGGCTAAAAATGGTTCTTTTTCCTCATCTAAAAAAGAAAATCAATCTTGGAGGGGAAGACCCTCAGGGTTTCTGGCCAAAACAGAAAAAAATTAATATTCGTACTCACTGGAGTCATCAAGCTCCCAAACAATGAACAAATAAAACTTGTGCTGGGACCTATTCTTGGCCAATCAATGAGAACTAAAGCAATTTGGTGCTAAGGCACAGTACTTTAAAAAAAATCTGCCCCATAAACTCTGATATCTTGAGAGGTGTCAGTGATCAAAATTTATATTCCTTTGGGTAGAATACAAATATGACTCCCTACATAGATAGAAGGAGAGGAAGTAGAGAGTGGAGGAAGGGAAAGAGGGAAATAAGGAAGGCAAGAAGGAGGAAAGGAAGGAGGGAAGGAAGGAAGGAAGGAGGAAGGAAGGAAGGAAGGAAGGAAGGAAGGAAGGAAGGAAGGAAGGAAGAAAGGAAGGAAGGAAGGAAGGAAGGAAGGAAGGAAAAGAGAAAGAGGAAAATAGGAGAGGAGGGAAGGAAGGGAGACCAAATATGAAGCTATTAAAATAGTGCAGGCAAGAGGTAATGAGAAACCTCCAAAATGGTGACTACATGAATGAAGAAGAGGATTATACTAAATATAAAAGTAACAAAAATTGGTAACTGATTGAATATAGGGGATGAGTGAATGAGGAATCAAGGATAATGCAAAATAAATCTGGAAAGGAAGGCTGGAGATGTTAAATGTCAAGATGAAGCATTGATCTCCAAGAAACCCTACCTAATTTCCGAACAAATTCTATTCTTCTTGCAGAAGAGTAGGTCCATAGATCTTTCTTAGCATTTTTGGCATGCCAGACCAAATAACTAGAATATTTAATTTTATTTGACTTCATTTTTCATTTTCCTGCATTGTACAGATAATTATTTTAATTGACTCATGCTGACCCATGCTTTGCTGTTACCTCTGATGGTCTACAAACATATCTTACTGTTTCAGCAAGAAACATATCTATCTAGATTGCATCAGCCTTAATATTCATACCTCATCTGTATACCTTTAATATTCTCTACTTCAGAGGATTGGAGGGAAGAACTTCTATTCAAATAGGATTCCTAAGCCAACCATCTCTTCTTTTCTCACATGGCTGCACTTCTTCAGATGCCATCACACCTTCATGCCAAGTATTTTCCCCACCTTTCTCCTTTTGTTTGGTTTTCTCAAATTATATTGTAAGCTCCTCTAGGGCAGGGACTCATTTTCTTCATATCCGTATCCCCAATGCTTAGCAAAACACTTGGCACAGAATAGGTATTTAAATAAATGTTTATTGACTAACTAAAACTAAAACATAACACTAACTTCACAGGGGTTCCTTCAAAAAAAGGAAATTCTTTATATGATGTAAGTTATTTAGGCAGGAGTAAGAATTACCTTGGGTAATAAATTTCTAGGCACCATGGAAAAGGAATTTTTAGAACAAAGAACTTCCCATTTAATGCCAAATTTATCCTGGTCAATATATGACAAAACTCATATAAGTAATCTCAATGTGTATATGTATGATCTAGGGAGGGGATTTCCAAATCTGTGATTGATCAATATAGGGAGCTTTCTAGGGAGGAAAGTATATCAATGGAAGTCTACAAATGTTCTTCAACTTAAGAATCTCAAAAGAGTGTTGTCTAGGACATTGAAAACTTAAGCAACTTTTCCAGCCTTACATATCCAGTAATTGTATAAATCCAGGTCTTGAACTCATGTTTTCCTTACTTCAAAATTAGGTCTCTTAGATTGTTCCTCATGCTATTTATTATTAAATTCATGATGTATACACACATGAGTGTACCCATGTCTATACACATGTACAAGTCAATATACATGTGTTCATGTGCATAAAGAATGTATTTATCACAAATTTTGTAAACAATAGCTATAAACTAATTATATCATTCCTATAAAATATGATGCTATAGATTATACCAGGTATCTTTTGAACAATGTTTGACATTAATTTTATTACCATAGTAAAAATAATGATACTGCTATGTGGAAAACATATGATTTCTCCATTACTCAACACTTCAGATACTGAAATTAGCAGCATATCATTTATCTTTTGTTATTTTTATTCTTTCTCTATGGGAGAAGAGATCATTACCAGTCTGTAAGGAAACCTATGATATTAAATAAGAAGATAATGTTTTGTTGGCAAATACATATTCTTTAGACAGCAGTTTGCTCCCTAGACTAGCTTGAGTCTGCTAGCTTGAATCAGCCAGAGGACACATGAAAATTCAAGAATTCTGAGCAATGAGGATTCACTCCAACCATAACTCAGACCTATCTTAATACAGTGAATACTGAAATATAAAATTCTTGGAGGGTGACAATTCTTGCCTAGTTTAAAACCGAATTTTCCCCAGAAATTATTTTCTGCAGAAATGATCTTAACTCTGCTGAAATGGTTTTATGAACATAGTAGGAGAGCATTATTCTAATGCCATGCCAGTTGATTGGGGTCACACACATGTAGAAATATGCATCTATCCTTTAATTTCTATTTTTCTTAAAAGGAGCTTAACCTCTAAGATACTAAATCTATTTTCAATTATTCCATTAAGGAAAAACAGAATCCTATTTCAGGAATACTTATTTTTAAGCACTTTACCAAAAAGGAAAAAAAGGCCATAATATTGTAAAAATATTTATTCCATTAGTTTTAGGTAATTGAAATGCCAAGAGCCAAGTGCTTAATCTTTGCAGGCAGGGAAAGCTGCCTGCTGTCACATTTTATTAAGTCCTTTTGCTGCATTTTTGCATAGTCAATAACAGTGTCTAAAGCAAGGAAATGATGTAGAGGTAACGTTTAAAGGAAAGGCTATGATAAGGCAGTGTTTACATTCAGGATAATATGAAAATGTCCACTCTGTGCTCAGGAAGATTTTTCTTCATGTCAACTAATTAGAATGTTTATTGGATGCATTCATTATTCTGACAATCCCAAGGATTTCAAAACATTATTAACTTATTAAGCACCAGTGTCCCTTGCACCACTAGTGTCTATTGGTCTCTAGATAGGTAATTGCAAGAACCCCCTTGATATTTATCTTTCTAGCCACATAATTGTATAAACCTTGAATACAAAGTAGGCAATCCCAATGCATTACAGAATACCAAAATGCTCTTTTCTTTCTCTTTCTCTCTCTCTCTCTCTCTCTCTCTCTCTCTCTCTCTCTCTCTCTCTCTCTGTGTGTGTGTGTGTGTGTGTGTGTAAAACATTTCACAACTCAGATTGACTGATCTACAATCTCCCTTCTGGTATTGGGTCTGGTGACTTATCATTGTGTTAACTGGACAGTGAACAAATCTGTTCTTTATATATAAAATGAGATAAGTGCACTTCCGTTGAAAGGGAAAAAGAACAAATGAACAGGACTTAAGCTTTGTTTAGGTCTTACCTCTGCTGGGAGCAGAGGAAGGGGAAGGAGTGAGTGGAGAGAGAGAAGACTGTGGGAGAGGTAGCTATTGTTGCTCTAAAACATTTATACTAGCTCTTATCTGCCTCAACCACCTTCTCTGGCCTCAGAACCTGAAATAAAGTTTCTCATCTTCAAAAGAAAAACAAATGCTAGTCAGACTACCATCAACAATTAAAAGCCTTTCTCAACTTTTTTTTTTTTTTTTTTTTCAGGCTAAGACATACCAGAATTAATGTCTTTGGAGGGGATTACAGAGTTTACTCTAGTCTATAGCTTGGAAATGGAGGCTTCCTCCTGCCTCTCCTTCCTGAATATTTCAGAAATCAGCCACTAGTAATTTGAGTAACTTAATGCTCATGGATATCTTGAGGACTGAGAGGCAATTGGAAAAAGCAAAATGCCCATCCTTGACCCTAGGGGTCTATAGATAGATTACATTGAGTCCATAAACCCGAATGGGAAAATTTTACATAAATTATTTTCATTAACTTCTAACTGAAAGTTAGCATTTTCTTCAGTTATGATCTTTTTAAGATGTTGAGAAATATGTCCCAGTAGTATGTCCCAGATTGTCAATAGAGTCCATGACCAAAAAAAGGATTAAGAACTTCTGCCATAGACTCACCAAGAAACTCTGGATTTAATAGGAAGTATTGGATAAAATAATAATTGTAAAGTTCTTACTATAGTCCACTGTAAAAAAGAGGAGAAGGAGATGAAGGAGAAAAAGAAGGGGAAGGGAAAGAAGGAAGGGGAGAGAAAGAAAGAGGAAAGGGAGGAAGAGGAGGAAGAGAAGAAGAAATATATTACACAAGTGCTTCACTGTCTACACAGTAGTGTGCTCTTCCTGAAGTTTTTGACTTTAACCTTCCCTAGAGCTTCTCTTGGTAACACTCACTTCAACCTCCAACAGATTGTTATTGTACAGGACATATATGTACTTTGCCCCTCTGGGAAATCTATGTGCATAAAACTTGGGACTAGGAACCATTGCATATATATCTTATGCTGTAAACATAACTCCGGCAAGAAAAAGAAAACTGACATCACCTGCAGAAAGGTGAGGAAAACCGGATGGAAAGGAACTTGAGGAAAGAATGGCAGGAAAGTCTGAATATCAGTCAATAAAAATTTTCAAGGCGCTACACTAAGACTATATATAAAAAGAAACTGATGAAGGGTATGATGAAGTCCTACAAAGAGATGAGAAATTATCAAGATGACTCCAGGCCCAGCACTCTATCCACTGCAATATATAGTTACCTTATAGAAAAAGAAGCCACAAATAAAGAGTTTCAAAGTAGAGCAAGTCCCAAGTGCCCTGATGAAACTCTGTAAGTAAATGAAACTATACCGGCTTCTAGTAGGAGGGTTGCTCCATGATGGGTTCCATTATTTTCTATCTAGTTTAATACATGAATTCCACTTATTTCCTTAAACTACAATTGTAAACTAAGGCAAGATAGAGATTAGAGAGTTTTTAATATTTTATTGAAAGGGAGAGATTTACTGGAACCAAATAGATCCATGGTTTGGTCCCAAGGCTGAATGAGACTATTGTCTCCAAGAATCTAGCAAACAATGTGAGTTCTCCATGACATATTTATATACAGTAGCTAAACAAAGGCAGGGGGGTGGAGTCCAAACTCTGGTCCAGGCAGGAACCATAAATCCAGTTCCAACAGGTTGGGGGTTAGGACCATAAATTCTAACAACCTGGGAATTAAGAAAGTATCTGACTGGAGACACAAAGTCTGGATTCCCTCTTTTTGAATCAATTTATCAATTTATAACCTTAGAGTAAGTAGCCCTGAGTTATATCAGTCTTCATGAACTTGGGGGAGGGGGGTTGTGGGGGGAGGAAGTAAGGGGAAGGAGGGGGAAGGGGGTGGTTGCAACTAAGGGGATTGAGGAAGAACAATTAGGAAAACTGAGGCAAAACCAATTAGGGAAACTGAGGCGGGACAATTAAAAGAGAACTGTGGCACAACACAATTACCGCTATTCATAGAGAGTTTTTGATCCTTGAAAACCCTTGTCCTTATAAGGGGGAATGAGGTTAAGATACTGATATCTTTGGAGAAAGAAGTACTTGGAGTCCTAAATTCGAAATTTTCAGATGAGACTATTTGGATTGATATAATGAGCCAGAGAAGGGAAAAATCTTTCAAAGCTTACCAGGCTTTTCATGGCAAGAAGGAGACATTCACATAGAGTCTCAGTGCTTTCTGAAATATCCTCACCCTTATTCACAATGTTCTCTTCTCATCATTAATCCATTGTTAACCCCAAACCTCAACAATTATACAACAATAGTTCTCCAACAAAGAAAATGTGACATCATAAAATCATCTTATTTAAAATTGGAATTCAAATTTAAAGCTGGAAAACATTGTAAAGGTAATCTGGTGTAATACCTTCATTTTGTAGATAAGGAAACTGAGGCCCATGAAGAGCAAATGATTTTCTCACGTCGATAAAAGTACTATTAGATTCTAATTTGACTTGGAATCAGACTTCAATGTAAATGCAGGTCTCCCAGATTCCATAGTAATTGTTCTTTCCACTGCAGCATGTGTCTTTCAGAGATCCAAGAGCTATTTGGAAAGGAAGATAAAGGCGATCTCTCCTGGAACCAATTCTATTCTCATCAAGACAATTACATTAACTTTTTAAATAATCGAGATTTCAAAAGGTTCATGAGAAGAAGGAGGGGGAAGAGGAGGAAGAGGAAAAAGTGGAAGAGGAGAAATAGAAAAATGAGGAAGAGGAAGAAAAAGAGGAAGAGAAGGAGAAATAGGAAAATGAAGAGGAGGAAGAAAAAGAGGAGGAGGAGGAGAAATAGGAAAATGAAGAGGAGGAAGAAAAAGAGGAGGAGGAGGAGAAATAGGAAGGAAGGAAGGAAGGAAGGAAGGAAGGAAGGAAGGAAGGAAGGAAGGAAGGAAGGAAGGAAGGAAGGAAGGAAGGAAGGAAGGAAAGAAGGAAGGAAGGAAGGAAGGAAGGAAGGAAGGAAGGAAGGAAGGAAGGAAGGAAGGAAGGGGAGGAGGAGGAGGAGGAGGAGGAGGAAGAGGAGGAGGAGGAGACGACACTTTTGGTACTTCAAATTCCTTTAATAGAGGGACATAGGGTTTCATTCCAAAATGAAAAATTAAAAAGTCCAAAAATGCAAATGCTTCCTTGATACAATACTTTAGGATAAATGAGCTTCAATTAAAATATATTTAATTAATCAAGAGTCCTTTGAGTTATACCATATCCTCTTTTGTTTTGATATGTTGGGGCCGGATGAAGAAAGCAGAAAAGAACCAAATCTTAAAAGAATTGAGTGGGGAATAATTTTAATCAAAAGACGGCAGGAGTACAAAAAAGAAAAAGCTGGGAAGAGAGTGAAAATGTTTCATACTTTTATTTCATATATTTGCTTCCACTTCTTGAGTAGGTAAGGGAGAAGGCAAAAAACTACCTCTAAATATTAAATAGGTTTTTTTGTTGTTTTTATTTTTACAATATCTTGATCACACAAAGGAGGTTCATTTTCAAGGAATTTGTTAAGATATTACTTTATGTATGTTACATAAACATTCATGTATTAATATATATGGTTATATCTTGGTATATACATATATAGATATAATTGAAATATATATACATGAGTACATATTTATAAATGTGTATGTATTTTTTGTATAGAGAGGGGGTGTATGAGGAGGATGGATTTGACTTGAAATCAAGAATAATCTGACTTCAATAGTCATTTCTGATACTGACTAGCCAGTCATTTAAATCATTTAAACTCTCAAAGCCTCTCATCTGCAAAGTAGAAATAATAATACTTGTAGTATTTTTAGAGTTGTGAAATTGAAATTAAATTATACATAAAATATATCACAAAGGTTTAAATGATATATAAATATCAATTATAGGAATGATGATAATGTATTACGCTTACATTGACTGTTCCCCATCTCCCCTCTATAATTCATTGTACTGTGACACTTAATACATATATATCAATATATATAATATATATGCAGATTGAAACTTCTCTACATCTTGAATGATTATCATTTTAAGTATATCCATTAAATCCTCCATAAAGGATACACCTAACACAATGGAGGCCTTTCTATGGTTCTTTCAATATGTCAGCGATGCCATTGTGTTACTTAGGTTATCTATTTGTGGTTTCATAAATTATTGACCCATCTCAATTTCTAATTATATATATATTTTTGATAATGTCTTTAATGCCACTTCTCTAGTGAGAAGCATTGTTGATAACCTGACATATCCTATCTCTATTACCTATCTTTCCCTTATCCTTGAGGTTACTTATCATTATAATATATCAATGATAGTTATCTTCAATGGTCTAGATCCATCTAATATTACCAAAAGAATCTTTGTGATGCTATAGAAAAATTTTTGCAGCAGTTAACAGTTCAAGGTCATTGCAAACACATTTTCCCAAATGTGACACTATTGTATCAGTCTCTTTTTCATTTTCAATTATATGCCTAGCTCACCATCCAACTTGAATCACCGGTCTTATCTTTAAATATATATATATATATATATATATATATATATATATATATATATACATATATACATATATACATATACATACATGTATACATTTGCATTTATATATGCATTCCACTAAAGTATAGATCTTCTGCTATCTATTATTTTCAGCAAGTTACTTTACTTTTCTAGGCTTCAGTTTTCTCACATACAAAATGCAAGGATCATAAAAAATTACCTCTAAAATCTTTTCACGTCTGAATACATTTTAATTCTTTTGTGTCATCATAGCATTAGCTATGAGCCTGTGTTCATTAAGGGAATTCTAGTAAAGTTCAAGATTTAGGAAGTTTGAGCAAGCTATATGTACATACACAGTATGTACCTAATGGTGATGATGATAGTGGTTAGGGAGATAAAGAGACTAGATTTTTAAAAAGAAAAAATGAGAAATAAAAAGAAAAAGAAGGGAGGAAAGGATAAAGAGGAAAGGGTAGAAAGAAAGAGGAAGAAAGTTAAAAGCTAGCATTTATATAGCACCTTAAGTTTTATAAGACACTTTCCAAATATCTCACTTTAGTAAGAGATGCATGTTATCGTCTGAGGATCATTCTAGCTAAGTTTGTAGGATTCATCAGCAGGTTGATCAAGATTGTAAAGTTTTTGACCAGAAAAACTCCTGAGGTCTCTCAACAATACTGTAAAGTTGTGATTTACATTTGGTGAAAGGAATGCCCACAATAATGAAATTATAACTCTTTGAAATATATATTTATCCAAATATGTTGGCAAACTTAACTTAGTGGGTCATCTATTTACCTTGATTTAGGAAGTTTGTGTTTTGCATCTATTTTGTTTTTCCAATATGGATGATTAGAACAATTATTTTTTATGTTGTGAATTTCACAAAAAAAGATTTTGCAATATACCAGAGCTCAATTAAATTAGTCTTAAAACCAGAGTATTTAGAAAATCATGCCATCAATAGGAAAGTCTTTATTTGGATATTCTACATAGGGTATCTTCCAAGATGGTGATGGGTACAATGGATTAGCATCTATCTGTTTTCTATATTTTATCTTATCAATCAACAGATCATTGAGCAAAGTTCACTTTAGATATCCATCTATCACTGAATCTTTTAAAATTGTAGCATATACAGTACACCTTCTCTGAAAAGAGTTTTCAAGACTACATTTTTTTTCTATTGAGTCAAACAGAGAAAAGGATAGAATCAGATCTGTGAGTTCACTCTTAGAGTTAACTCCCAGATGAGAAAAATTCCCTTGACTAATTTTATTTGCCTCTTTTCTACAATCTATAATTTTTAGAGAGTTGTTTAGAATAAGAGTTTAAGTGATTTGCCCAAGGTCACACAGTTAGAACATGCCAGAAGTGAAACTTGAACACAGGCCTTTCTGTTTCCAAGGCCAGATCTCTATCAGCTGTATTATTCTGCCTGTCACTGAATCAAATCCTTTGTAAAAATCAATAAGCAATGAGATAATATGTGGCAAATAGCTAATGTGAGACTATGAATATTTATTATAATGATTTTATTTTTCCTCTTGATAATATTAGATAATAGATAATAGATAACATTTATTTATGTAGCACTTTCACACATATTAACTCATTCCATATGCACAATAACCCTTTGAGATAGGTACAATTAATATCACATTTTACAGATGAGGAAACTTAGGCTGATGAATAATAACTAATCTTCCCAAGATCACAAAGCTAGTGTCTAAGGCAGCATTTGAATTTAGCTTTACTGTCACTATGTCCAGTGCTTTATCTATTACATCACTGGTTGCTTGTGGAGGGTAGGAGAAAAATAAATGTTTATGAATTGAAAAATAAATCATTGAAGAGACACAGTGGGAATTTATACTGTGTACCTCTCAGCAAGTTTTGTGAGCATAAAAATATATCCTGTTGCACAAAACTCTCTATGAAAACTACTCTTCCCTTCTCATATTTTCATCAATGAAATCTTCAATAAGTCAAGCATGTGGATTAATGATTGTTTATGTCTTCTCAGTCACTTTTTGCTGTTGTTTGTTTTTTGTAGAAGTAGTATCCATAATAATTTTTTTTTAATTCTTTTGGAATCTTTCTCTCTTCTGGTTTCTTGAAATCAATAATCAATGGCCTTATTAAATTAAATACCATATTGTGAGGTCCAAATATCTTCTCAACTTTAAACTTAAATGTCATTCCCACTTTTTCACACCATGCATGAGAACCATGGAAAAAGACCAAAAGAATTGAGCCCAAACAAAAAATTGGTGGACTATTGTTATCAATGAAAAAAAAGCCCCTTTTAAAATATTGCCAGGAGTATTTCATTTCAAATGAAATTTGGAACAAACTTATTTGTTGCTTTCCTTTTCTTAACACTCGCTAAGGCTTGAGAATGACTTCGCTGAGCATATCTTCAGCTGAAGTCTTTGCAGCTTTGCTTCCTACTAAAACTGCTTTCTAATGTTTTGTGAGTGTGAACAATCATTGTTTGTTCAATGTCATGTCCCTCTGGAATGTTTTGCAAATTAGTTTGTTTTCTAGACTGATGTCACCTTTGGCTACTTTTTCCATTTAACAAAGAGATTGCATTTGATAACTATGCTGATTTCTGAGCTCATCTTTTTTTTTCTGGTTGTGGCAATTATTTTGCATGTGTCAGACTTCTCTAAGAAAAGGAGATTGTACTATCTTTACTGAGAACAAGAGATGCCATATTTTTTTAGGGGCAGCTAACTGGTACAGTGGATAGAGTGCCAAAATTAGAAGATGTGTCTTCCTGAGTTCAAATGTGACCTCAGGCACTTACTAGCTATGGGACCCTGGAGAAGTCACTTAACCCTGTTTACCTCAGTGCCTCATCTATCAAAGAAGCTAGAGAAGGAAATGGCAAACCACTCCAGTATCTTTGCAAAAAAAAAAAAAAAAAAATCCCAAATGAGGTCATAAAGAGCCAGAAATAACAATAAACAACTTTTAGGAGAGTCATTTAAAATTTATATCTAGATTGCAAATTCTCTCATTAATATATATGTAGAGACAACAATCCTCTCTCCCCACTCAACCAATCTCCATTTTCCTGCTTTTACCTGGCAAAGCAAAATAAATTACTATAGGGACTTAAGAAGGTCAGTGTTTCAAAAAGCCAGAGTTTTTTCAAGAGCCCCTAGTGTCATAAAATCATAAATTTAGAATTGGAAAGGACTTCAGAGACCATCCAGTTCCTTAACTTTATAGATAAAGAAACTGAAGTCTAGAAAAATTAAGTGACTTGCCTAACATAACACAAATTTAAGTAAGCATTAGAGGCAAAATTTGGACTCAAGTCCTACTCTGGATTCAATTATCATTCCTCTTTATAATGTTGCCTCTAGTTTAAAAATTATGAATAAATTAAAATTAAATGTGAAACCTGAGCAATTTCCTCCTTCTCCTCTTCTTCTTCTTCTTCTTCTCCACCCCCCTAAAATCTTAGGAGCATAGAATCTAGTGCTGGGAGGGAGCTGTGAAATCAACTCTTACAACCTCATTATTTTAAAGAAGAAAAAAACTGAGACCCAAAGCAAAAATTACTTGCTTATGGCTACACAGGTAGCATGTAGCAAAACAGTTTCAGATCTCCTGACAACAAGCTAGTGTTTTTTTCATTCCATCATGCTAATCCAAGTATGGCAGAATGCACCCACTCCTGAAAATTTCCCCATCAGCATCTTTCATTGACATCATGGTAATTTAACACTTTTGGGAAATATGAAGCATAACTTTAAAGCAATGAGCCTGTTTTGGCTGTTATTGTTGTTGTTTTCCGTGTGTGTGTGTGTGTGTGTGTGTGTGTGTGTGTGTCTAAAACTGTCTGAAATTTTAATTTCCCTGTGAGTTTCAATTTCCCTGATTCTCTCCTTTCTAAAGAGAAATTACTCAAAATGCATTGATGGTTATTAGAAAAAGAATATTGCTTCTCAAGGGAACTACATTAGGGAAAACAGTCATTTGAATATTTTCATAAATAATTCTAAATCACATTTTTTTAGTAGTTTAAGATTTACAAAGGCCTTTCCTCAGATCATCCCTGTGATATCTTGCATGGTAATGGTATCCCCATTTTACAAAAGGAAACTGAGATGAGTTTAAATGACTTTGTTCAGGGTCACAGATATAGCATATTATTATAGTCATGACTCAAACCCAGGTCTTATGACACTCAGACTACTTCTCTTCCACCACAGAATTACCTCTATTTGACAAAATTGAGTATATTGAAATACAAAACTTAGTATATTGAAATACAGTGTCAATTAGTTCTCTGGAACCTCATTGCTACCCTCAGGTAAGGATATACTGCAACAAAGATTTTCATTACTTTCATCAGAGTAATAATTGTCATTGTTTCGCTATTGGGAAATAATAGTCTTATCTAATAAATATAATAACAAATTCCTCCCTATCTAAAGTATAAGGAATTATCCTCTGAACCCTAGGATTATTCAAACCATTTAAAACTAGTTTACAGCTGTGTGCCATCAAGTGTGCCAGACATCCTGAATTGTTCCTGATGAGGAAATCTTCAAAGGCCAGATAATTTCCTGAAACTTCATTACTACCTCTAGGTTAAGGCCATACCACATTAAGTTTTCATTATTTTTAATAGAGTGATAATTTTCATGGTATAACTATTGTGACATAATAGTCTTACCTTTAAATAATAATAATAATAATAACTCTTCACCATCTAAAATGTAATGGGCTGAGGCTTGAGTTGATGCACTGAGGTCCCAAGCACATGAGGCTAAATAGTACTTGGACCATACTCTATTAATATATGAGCTTGGAGAAAGAATGGCCCCCGCCCACTCTTTGTGTCTGAGGCTGGATTTGAACTCAGGTCCTCCTGACTTCAGGGCTGGTTTAACCCCAACTGCCTCAGCAAAAAGAAGAGAAACTAAACAGAAAGGTCGTCGCAATGGCAAAAGCAAACAGTCTCTCCTCCCCTTCCTTTTCCACTCCCCTGCCTCCACCCACCAAAATCGTCATTTCCTATACAACACATCAGGACTTGCACAAAGAGTGGGCGGGGGCCATTCTTTCTCCAAGCTTATATATTAATAGAGTATGGTCCAATTACTATTTAGCCTCATGTGCTTGGGACCTCAGTGCATCAACTCAAGCCTCAGCCCATTACACTAAAAGACGGGTAACTCTCCTCTGAACTCTAGGATTATTTAGACCATTTGAAACCACTTTCCAGCTATGTGCCATCAGGCTTCAAAGATCAATTAATTCCCCGAAACCTAATTACTACTCCTAGGTAAAGACATGCTACACCTGAAACTTAAAATACCTTGAACATAGTGATAATTGTCATTATTTGAAAAGGGAGCCCTAGTGTCAGAAAGAGGTCAAGTAGAAGGTAGCATTTGAAAACAAGCAGTTCTAGTAGTAAAAGAAATAAGCACTCCCCCATAACACACACACACACACACACACACACACATTTCTGTCATAGACAGACTGGGGCGTCTATTTAGATAGTCTTTGTGAGAATAATTTACTTGACTTGAGTTTCCATTTCTGATTCTTTCTTGCACTAGCCTTCTTGTCTCCTGGGGGTCCATGACAATAGAGAAAGGACCTGCATATGTGTGCCTGATAATGCTGTATTAAAACATATCTGGGAGTGTGAAATGAAAGACGAAAGTCAGAATGAAGAAAAACCTTGGCTGTTGAAGGATACAAATTAAATAAAGCTTTCCAAAGCACCTGGCATTCCACCTCCAAGTCCCAGAAGGGAACAAGGAGATTAAATAATGTTGGTGTTTATGAATTGGCAAAGAATAGAAATGATACTTACAGGTGGGATGGTTATTTTGTAAACACATAAAAAGTCTTTGGTGTATGAAGTCTGAGGTCAGGTCCTCCTCAAGAGGTAATTACAAAATGCCAAATATACAAGTTGTAGGACTTGTACCATGTGGAAAAGTTAGAAACATTTAAAAGAAGTTGACTAACAGTCACTTAGAAAGTACAGTGTCTCAATTTAAATTCTCCAATCCCATTCTGGAAAAAAAAAAAAAAAAGATATCCCAAATCCTCATGCAACAATTTCTCAAGGAAAGATCTTTGAAAGCATCAAGGATGCAAAATGTAAAGGGGTATGGGAAAAAATGAGGGATAATCATAGAAAGGAAGAAAAGAGATAAACAAAAGGAGATGAAATAATCTGGAAAGAAAATCAGTCAATAGTCGATCAATAAACATATGGTAGGTACTCTCCCAAGAGCTAGGAATACAAATAAAATAAAAAAGAATCATGATCATTTCTCTGATGGGGGAAGGGGGGAGGAGAGGTGGAGGTGGCGATAACACATAAAAGGAAGCTGAAAGAGAACAGTGGGAATGGGTCCTTTAAGGGAGACAGTAGAGAAAGCAGTCTTATGAGTCAGGAAAGGAATGAAGGAATAAATGGCTAGTCTTGGTTCATCCTTAATATTATAGTTTCAGGAAAACCTGGCCAAACACAGAAAGAAGCCATTGTCAAGAGTGTGGAGAATTTTCCAGAGTAAGATATTACTAAATCATGGTGGAGAAAAAAGTCTAAAGAATCAGGAACATAATTCAGAGAGAAATGAAGTCTAAACCTTTCATGATTGAGAGAGAGAGAGAAGAAAAAGAAGCAGAAGCAGAGGAAGAAGAGGAAGAAGAGGAAGAAGAAGAGGAAGAAGAAGAAGAAGAAGAAGAAGAAGAAGAAGAAGAAGAAGAAGAAGAAGAAGAAGAAGAAGAAGAAGAAGAAGAAGAAGATAGATGAAAGATAAACAGAAAGAAAATGTAAAGTACTAGAAAGATGGAAAATCTTCTTTCTCATTAATTTTATTTGGACCTAGTAGTTAGAATAAATAATTGAAACTATAAAAATAAATTTTAAGCTACAGAAATAATTATTTTTTACAAACTCCTACTTCTCAAATGGATTTGCAGATGTTATGAGATATGCAGTCCTTGAAATCAGATAATTACACTGGTAGTTAACATGCCTACCTGATCCCAAACTTTAAGATAATACATGTCTGAAATCTGGCTGATTCTTCCTCAGCAGTTCTATGGAACTGAGGCAGACCCTTTAACAGTCAAAATCATTAATACATTCAACAATAAATATTTATCCAGAGATTCCTCAAAAGAATACAAAGAAGAAAATAGCACTGTGGTTGTGTATTGTAGAAAGAGCAAGGGAATTGGGAAGAGGGTCAGGGTGGAGAGGGAGAAAACCTTGGACTGGGAACACAGAGACTTAAATGTAAATATTGACTCTCATACTTACTAATGACAAATCACTTAAGATTCCTCAACCTCTGGAAAGACTTAACATGAACTGATGCTGAGTGAAATGAGCAGAACCAGGAGATCATTATATACTTCAACAACAATACTGTATGAGGATGTATTCTGATGGAAGAGGATATCTTCGACAAAGAGAAAATCTAATTCAGTTCCAATTGATCAATGATGGACAGAATCAGCTATATTCAGAGAAGGAACACTGGGAAATGAATGTGAACTACTTGCATTTTTGTTTTTCGTCCCAGGCTATTTTTACCTTCTGAATCCAATTCTTCTTGTGCAACAAGAGAACTGTTCAGTTCTGCACACATATATTGTATCAATATATACTATGACATATTTAATATGTATAAGACTGCCTGCCATCTAGGGAAGGGGGTGGAGAGAGGGAAGGGAAAAGTTGGAACAGAAGTAAGTGCAAGGGATAATGTTGTAAAAAATTACCCATGCATATGTTCTATCAATAAAAAGTTATAATAATAATTTTTAAAACTGGAAGAAAAAAAGAAAATGAATAGCAGAAGGAAAAAAAAAGATTTCCCAGACTCATTGATTCAGATAAGGCAAACATTTAATATTTTAGTGAATCCATGATCTCACTGGTATGGGGTCCTTATATTAGTATAAATTACAACCCATTTTCAAATGTAGAAATCTTATCCATCTATCCCTATTTTTTAGTAAATTTACCATAGATAAGCTATACAACATCAAAATTTTTCCCATATTCTCTAAATAATATGAGTATACCTGATTATTGATCATTTCTCAATTATTAATTTCATCTGGTAGTATGCTAGAACCAGCTCACACCAACACAGAGAGCCAGTTGTTAAATTTTCAATATGAAAAATATAGCAGTTCTTTTTGTGATGGCAAAGAATTGGTCTTTGAGGGAACATTCATCAATCTGGCAATAGCTGAACAAGTTGTAGTATACAATTTTGATGTAATAGAATTGTATTATAAGAAATTATAAGGACAGTGATTTCAGAAAAACCTGAAAAATTTTATATGAACTGATATAAAGGGAAGTTAGAAGAACATTACACCAAATAACAGCAATGTTTTTAATAATGGCAAGCTGTGAAATTTTTATCTACTCTGATCAAGACAATGATCCAAGACAATTCCAAAGGACACATAAAAAAAAGAAAATGCTATCCACTTCCAGAGACAGCACTTATGAATTCTGAGTGAAGATTAAAGCAGTTGTTTTTACTCTATTTTTTTGGGGGGGGGGGTATTTTCTTTTGGACATGGCTAATATGGAAATATTTCACATGCCTTTATATGTATAAATGATAGACTACTTGCCTCCATACTTGTTTAAGAAGGAGAGGTGAAAGAGAACGGGGGAATTTGGAACTCAATTTTTTTAAAGAATACTAATTTTTATGCTATTGCAAAATGTCCAACAAAATAAATTAACAAATATTTTTCAATATGAGCATTTGTTTTTTGAAAATCAGAAAATGTAATAAATCAGGAATTGTTTTATTGTATTTTCAATTGTCTAAACTTGAGAAAATGATGGAGAATATGTTAAATGGATAGATATAGGTATATAAATATAGATAAAATTTTAAAATGTGTCATATACACACTGTTTTTTGGAGAGTGATTGTTAAATCTTTACCAGCATGCCCTCAACATATATGACCATCCCAACTCCCTTTCTGGTTCTACATGACCTTGATACTGTCTTTAATGTATTTTTCAAGTGCCAGTCATTTTTGGCAATATGCATCAATCTCCTTGCACCCACCATGCATTTTCCCATTGCCTATATGGTCTAATGCACACATAATTCATTCAAGAGGGTAGTTTTTAGGATCCTCAATGACATAGCATCATTGAGAGAATACTTTTGTTTAAAAAAAAAAAAAAAGACAAGTACTTTTTGTAGCAGCATTACAATTATTCCAAATATGATCTAGCTGGTGGAGACTCATTATTCATTTATACTGCCTGTTCAAAACATGTGTATTGGTGAATTAATTAAATCTGCTAGGCAATATGCATTCTTCAATAAGCTAATCAACAGTCATTAATTAAGAACCTACTATGTGCCAGGTATTATATTGTAGCTGGGGGTTCAAATAACAAAAGCGAAATTATCCCTGTTCTAAAAGAGATTATATTCCATTGGTGAAAGGCACATAACTGTTACTTGTTGTGATCTTTTTCTTCTTTTAAATATAAATGTGAGTTCTCTCTGGGGGAGAGGTGCAGGTTTCTCGGGGAAGGTTTTTCTGGAGGCAGTCTTAGTGTCAGTTCGGATCAATAATTACCCCAAATGCAGCCAGGTGGTAAAAGTTCAGATCTTTTATTGTCTTTAATATAGCCTGGTTAGCTTGATTCTTACAGGCCTATCTCTCTGCTTGGTTCCAAGAGCTCCCTCCGAATGTCTCCAAATCCAAAGGTTTTGTCCTTCAGCCTCTGCCTCTGCTTTCTTCAGCCTCCAGCCAGCACTTGTCTCCTTCACTTGGGGTTCGGCTAGCTTTCTGGCGAGTCTTTCAGACCAGCTTGGTCTCAGTGGGGGAAGTGCAGGAGCCCAGCCACCACAGAGAGCCTTCTCAATCTCCCGCTCAACTCTCGACTTGTAGCTTCTTCCTCTCAAAACTCTTCTTCCGCTACCAGCCAGCCAAGTGGAAAAATGGAATGGATCTCTCTTGCCTCGGAGAAAGGACTTCTGGCATAATTCTGCTGAAATCTGACCAAGAGCCTCTGTCTGTCTCTTTTATATGAGAGAGAGGAATTGTGGTATACGAGAGAGAGGGATTATGGGTTTCTCCCATAGTGCTCTCTGGACCTAAGAGCTTCAAGGGAGGTGTGAATTCACAAAGTTACAAAGTTTACTTTGTGAATCTGGCATACTTGTGAACTCCAATGAGTAAAGGTGCAAACACAAGCATTGTACTAATTAGTTCTACTTAGTACCTTGTTTCAGGTTCTGGCCCAAAACATCTTCTTGTAAGAGCAGATCAATAATCTATTAACTCAAATGAGTTAGCAGTTTGTAAAGATTCCAACAATTACTAATATCACTATTATTTTGTTTTAATTAAGAAGATTCCTCCTTGCCTTGTGTTCATGAAGAAGGAATTGGAATGAGGTCCAAGACAGGAGGGAGGAAAGACACTAAGGAAAGTGAATGCCAGGCTGCATAAGGTAGACAAGGCTTACTTCCAGAGATTGACTTCAACCCTGCTAATTCTAATACATGCCCCATAATATAGGTTTGGTGCTGTAAGAGAAATATTGTTCGGAACTTGTTCCTCCTTCAATTTTTTTTCAAATTCTACCCAAAAGGAAAAAGTATTGCCACATATAGGCTTTTACCTGCTATTAAAAGTGTCACAGCCTCTTTGTCATGAGTGTCACTGGACTGGCTTCCAGAGGCTACAATCAGTCATTGATTAGAGCATAAGTAGCACTACAAACCTGAAGCCCAAAATATCTTCTTTTGGGAACTTAGTTCACATTCTTCCCATTACCAGAGTCTCATGGAAAGCATCCCAGAGGCTCAATATTGGCGATGCGAATGCAGCATCACACTATTTCTCTGGTTTCTTTCTCATCTGCTTTAATTTTCCATGGTGGCTGGAAATTCTGGTCTGTTTTGAACAACAGTGAACCTTCTTCAGGATACTCCATAATGGTCTGAGGTCTAATATAAATGGCATTATCGCATGGACACATAGGTACATTTGGTAGATGTGACCACTGATAGGGCATTTCTCTTCTCCTTGGATTTTTCAAAACATGGTCTTTTTGACATTGATACAAACCTTCAATGGACCTGTGTCTTCTGATTTTTGAGATATTATTTGGGTCAGTGTTTATCTTCCTGGACTCACTGAGAGTGGCTCTACAAGCACATCTGCAAGTTCTGACAAAATTCTGGAACATAATTCAGTGAGTTTAGATAGCCTGATCTTATTGGACACTAGGTGTTCTTTTCCCATATCTTTAATTGTCTTGGGTTTGAATTCCCTTTTAATATTTTTGTTTCATCCTCCTTTTTCTGAGAATTATTCTGCATGAAAGAGGAAAAAAGAGGGGGGCAAAGGAAGTTGATAAGTACAATTTTAATTTTAATATTTTAATTTTAAAATTTTTAATTCAGAGAAACTGAGTTCAAATTCTGCCCTGGATGCTTATTCCTTTGGGCTTATTTCCTCATTTGTAAGGAATTGAACTTAATGACCTTTGAGGTCCCTTCTGACTCTGAATCTATAATCTAGCTTTCCTTTGATATTGCTTATCATCCTATCCATTCCAAGCATAGAAATATCTCTTCTTTATTCTTATTTAATAAATTTAACGTAGCTTAAATAAAAATTCTTCTTGATTTTTAACATTTTTGTATATCTCATGCCTTTTTAACATTGATATTTTAACTCTATTATCATGATTAACATCCATCCCTGAGCCTTAAGAACTCTTGGACCTTACAATCTGTCTTGCTGTTGTTTCTTAAGGAAACCAGGTCTTTTTATCTGCCAAGCAGTTGAACTCTCTCATATTCATTCTCTTTAAAATCATAACTATTCTACATTTCTAAGATAAATAGAAATGTAGAATAATTAAAGTAAAATCAGGGCTGTGGAAGCCTAGAAATATCTTTCTATATGTACATAGCTAATTAAAATACAAGGTATTTTATGGTGTAAAAACACCATAGGAGAAATATAAAGTACCATAGGTTTTTAGAGAAATTTCATGTGAATAAATACATTTATCTCTTTGTTTATATCTTGTAAGATTCTAAGGTAGAGAGATTATATCTTGGAATTATTTCTATCTCTATTAGTGTCTTCAAATTGTACATGGTCTATAAATTTCTGTTGATTGATTTGGTGAAATTGTGAATTTTATGACCTCTAATATCCTTTTGAACTGTGATTCTTTGATGAATTTTTAAATCTATAATGTCAAGTCATCTTTTTGGGTTTGTTAACTATGTCTAGTAAGATATGTGTACTCAATTAGATTAACAACATACAAATCATATCTCAAAATGCTATATATCAATGAAATGATTGAGTTGATTCATAGCTGGAAGAAGATATCTTTCAACTAAGCCTTGACATGAGATGAAGAAGCAGTGAACTGAAGTGAGATAAGAAGGAAGACATATTCCAAATAACAGAGACATCAAAGGATAAAATTATCCAGAGAATAATATAAAGCAAAACTGGCAAGGAAAATCAAAGAGGTATAAAATGGAGGCCTATACAGAGATATTGTTTACCTGGATGATAGTGATCATTTGGACAGCTTTTTTTGTAAAGTTTATAGTCCCAATAATCAAAAGTACTAATTAGGTATTCTTTGAATTCACTATAAGATAATTTTTTTTTAAATAATTCAAATGTACTGAAAAATTCCCTGGTCTTTTCTTAAAGTAGAAGGTAAAACAAAAAAAGATGAGCTAATCACATGGCAAGAACAAAGGATAATGAAAAAATAGCTTACCATGATCAAATAGTATCTTCAAGATATCAATAAGTTGAAATAAGGTCCCCTCCACAATGGATAATCCTCCTTTGAAGCAGTGAGGATCATAAAAGAAACCATGAACAACAGAAAAAAAAAAAAAAAAAAAAAGAACAAGAATAGAAAAGATGTGGCCAATACCATGGGAAAAGCTTGAATTCATAAGAACATTGATAAATTAGATTATTTTTTATCTTTTGCTAAGCCAATTCTTGCTCTTTTTCCTTGACACTAGTCTTAGTTTTGCTAGGAGTATTTAATTCTTCACATAAAAGCACAAGGAGGGTGTTGTTATACATTTGATGGGGAATCAGGAATAATGGCAAAGAAAAGAGAGAAGAAAAAGAGGGAAGAAAAGAGAAATGTGCCAATGAGATATTTAAGAAATATACAAAAGGGAGCAGCTAAGTGGCGCAGTGGATAGAGCATCAGCCCTGAAGTCAGGAGAATCTGAGTTCAAATCTGACCTCAAACACTTAACATTTCCTAGCTGCTAAACCTGACTGACCCTGGGCAAGTTACTTAATTCCAATTGCCTCAGTAAAAAAAAAAAAAGAAAAAGAAAAGAAAAGAAAGAAAGAAAAGAAATATACAAAAAAAAAGTCAACCAAGTTCAAAAAGGGGACCCAAATAAACAAAGTAATGCTAATACAACTGTGGTAAATATATTTATACATATATTTTTAAAGAAACAGTCTATATGTAATAAGTATTTCTACTTCATATGTAGTCCTGTTTTTCTGGGAGAGTAATCGTGTTAGTTTATAATGATCAAATTCATAAAAAAAAAGAGTAAATATAAGTATAATACAATGAACCTCACCTCCGGGCCTACTCCGTCTTAGGTTTTAATTGTAGGGATTTTAAACATTTTTGTTTTTGCTTCCTTTATAACAAGGAATCTATTGAAAGAATGGAAAAATAATTAGCAGTTTAAAACATACCAATAATAACTGCACAAATATTCATCCAGCTATAATTTCTAAACCCTTCAAAGGAGACAGAAAGGAATGTTTTCTCAACTATTCTTTAAGGAAAAGCTTCATCATAACATTTATGCTTCATTTTTGTGGTTGTTATCCTTTCCATTTGTATCATTATCGTCCTTGTACATATTTTGAAATGCCTGGAACCAACAGAGAAAGCATTCTTATTCACAGAACAGCCAGAAGATTAGTGTCATTGGACTGAAGATTTTGGCAATGGTAGAGAAGAAAGAGGAGGGTAAGATGTAAGAAGACTGAAAATATGAAGGGTTGAGATATAGCTAGGTTGTAGCCAGAATTTTAATGTGAAAAAGAGGATAATGTATATGATACTGGAAGTTTAAAGGAACAACTGAAGTTTATTGTTTTGTTTTGTTTTGTTTTTTTGAGGGGTATTGCAATTCTAAATATTTCCACATTTATCATTTTGCACAAGAATAATTAGATCAAAAGGGGGAAAGATGAGAAAGAAAGGGAAAAACAAACAAACAAACAAACAAACAACAAACAAAAAAAAAGGTGAAAATACTATATTGTGATCCACATTCAGTCCCCATAGTCCTTTTTCTGGATGCATGGTTCTTCCCATCACAAGTTTACTGGGATAATACAGTTGGACATGCAAGCAAAAGAATCATCATCAGTCTATTCCAAAAGTCCAAGAGAGAACTCATGAAGGTCTACATCAATTTGGTGTTATGCACAGAGGAGAGAAAGTGGTTTATTTAAGAGTTGTTACACAGGTAAAATTAACAGATCTTGGCAAAAGAATGGACACTGAGGGTGAGGAGGGAGTTGAAGTTAGTGGAAAATAATAGAGTCTAAGGATACACCCAGTTGTGAACCTGGAGGCTTTGGAGAATGGTGGTACCCTAGAAGTTTTGAAGGGTAGAGGGACACTTAGGGGAAAAGATAATAACATAATGATTTTGGGGGTTTGAATATGTTGAATTTAAGATGTGTCTATTGGATATTCAACTTGACTTATCTAAAAAGCAACTGGAGATATGAGACTGGAGGGCAGCAAAGAGATTAACACAGAACTGGGAGATCTGAGAAAAATCAGCATACAGGTGATAAATTAAATCCTAGGGAGCAGATAAGATAACCAAGTGAAGGTGTAAAGAAAGAGAAGAAAAGTTATACCAGGACATAGACCTATGAGAGATCTAAGGATTGAGGACATGAGCTGGATGAAGATCCAGGAAAGGAGACCAAAGAGAAGGTCATTCATCTGACTATATGTCCTTGTCTCAAGGTCAGAGATCATATTAGCAGCTCAGCAGAAAGGGGATGTTGCCTTTATCATTCTATAATTTATTCAGCCTCTGGCCTCCTCACCTTGAAAGTATTCCTCCCCTTCAATGCCTTCCTCTGATTGGTTTATCCTGAATAAGGAAATCAGTCATGTTTTCATTCTTCCCTGGCCTCTCTTCTTGACTTCAGACTTTCTCCACAGGAGCCTTTGTGCAGGTAATTTCTTCTTCTTTCCCTGCTCCCAAGCTCCTTTCTCAACTTCCTTTTGTTTTTCCCCACTAGTGTTATGCCTCAGTTTCCCTAAATTATTCTGCTTCAGTTTCCTTGAATTATTCTATCTCAGTTTCCTTGAATTGTTCTGCCTCAGTTTCCCTGGTGGCAACCCCCCTTCCTGGATATTAGGACTGAGATAATTAGGACTGGGAGCTCTGGCCGTTGACATTCCAAAAACATAAAACACCAGATGACTTGTTTCAAATACCTAGATGACAATGCCCCCCATCTCCTGGTCCAGACAGCCTGTCTCCTAACTTCTTCCCTTCCAACTTATCAGAATTTATGATCCTTCCTCCTTAATCCCAACCTGTCAGAACTGAATTTATTCCAACTCACCAGTGCTCTACCCACCTCTTACCTTTGTTTCTCTGATCACTGGAGCCCTATAAGAATCTCTGGAATCCCTCACTTGTTGTTAGATGCTTTGAGACAAGAGTCCCATCCACCTGCTAGCTAAGCTGGCTTAGCAACTCCAAACTCTCCCTCTATTAAAATATTAAAACCTCTAATCTCTATCTTGCCTCAGTTTCTCCAGCACTACACTAGAATGTAAACTTCTTGAGAGCAGAGATTATCTGTTTATATTTATATTCTTATCACTTAACAAATTATCTGATCCATTGTAAGTCTTTAATAAATGCTAGAAGTCTTAACGTGCTATGAATATTTGAATGTATATTGTGTACTACCTTTGGATTCCTTTGTATATATGCCAGCAGAGACTTACATGAACTGATGGTAAATGAAATGAGCAGAATGAGGAGATCATTATATACCTCAACAACAATACTGTATGAGGATGTATTTTGATGGAAGTGGATTTCTTCGACAAAGAGACCTAACTCAGTTTCAATTGATCAAAGATGGACAGAAGCAGCTACACCCAAAGAAAGGACACTGGGAAATGAATATAAACTGCTTGCATTTTTGTTTTTCTTCCCGGGTTATTTATACCTTCTGAATCCACTTCTCCCTATGCGACAAGAAAACTGTTCGGTTCTGCACATATATATTGTATCTAGGATATACTGTAACCTATTTAACATGTATAGGACTGCTTGCCATCTGGGGGAGGGGGTGGAGGGAGGAAAGGAAAAATCGGAACAGAAGTGAGTACAAGGGATAATGTTGTAAAAAATTACCCTGGCATGGGTTCTGTCAATAAAAAGTTATTTAAAAAAAAAAAAAGTATATATGCCTGCAGTGAAATGTTTGGGGGAAAGTATGGTCATTTTACTTTGTTAGTCTAATTCCAAATTTTTCTAGAATGACTAGTCCAACTGACTGTCTATGGGCATTTTAATAGTGATTTAATATCCTCTGATTGTCTTGCTTCTAATGGGATACAAGAATTCATGAAGGTGAAGAATCCTCCAGAAAGAATTCGTAGGCTCAGGCCATCTTTGAGTCAAGGGGCAAAAAGCTTTATTATGATACAGACAAAGTTCCTGATGAACTTGCCATTAACAAGGGGAAAGGTGAGACTCTTTATGAAAAAGGATTTCAAAACAAAGTATTAACCTATCTATAGCATGGCCTCTTGACTGTGGATATCAAGATAATCTTGTCAATGCAAGAAGTTCAACAGGAACCTACTTTAACAAAGGCCCACTTTGGGGAAAGATAATCTTATCAATGCTCCTCCCTATGGCTCCCTAAATACTGCATTGCTACCAGGGACCTGTTTTTTTCTGGGGTCTTATTTTCATCTCATCACTTCTGCACTGAAAGCTGGGTAAATTCTACAATGAATTTCAAAGACGCAGAACATTACATTTAAAGCTGAAATGAACTCCAAGATCATCTAGCAAAATCCATTCATTTTACAGATGAAACAGCTGAAGTCCAGAAAATTAAATAAGTACTTTATGCAATATCACATAGATTGTAAAAGGCATAACTGGAATTTGAACCAAAGTCCTCTGTCCCCAAATCCAGCACTTTTTCCAATATACTAAATAATTAATTTGGAGATATTCATTTAGTTACTTACTATAACAAATGCACAGGCAAGGTACAGTATCAGAATAATAAAACATGTGATTGGAACCAAAAAAATGATCAGGAAACAATATAGGTCACACACTCTTTTTCCCCTTAGAGTAACTGGAAAATAAGTCCCCCCTAAATGACTGACATTTTTGGGGGACAACTGGGAATGATATTCTGAAGTCATCAAATTAGGCTCAGAAATCTCCATTTAAAAGGTGCTCTTGTCCTGTTATCTACCACTCACCTACCTGCTCCAAATCTCTGATGTAGTCCTTAACTGGGTTTCCCTTTCTCTTGTGATCATGAACCTTGGTAAAAAGTTCAATCAAACCTTCATCTTTATAGACCTCTGACACTAGGCTATTAGTTTGTTGAGAAATACAGCTTTTACAAGAATTGATTAGTGAGTGTGTTTGTGTGTGTGTGTGTGTGTGTGAGAGAGAGAGAGAGAGAGAGAGAGAAAGACAGACAGATAAAGACAGGGACAGAGACAATGAGATGCACAGAGATCGAAACGGAGATATAGAGGGAAAGAGAAAGAAGTAGAATAGAAAGGGAAGGCAAAGAAGAAAACGGAAGAGTGAGGAAGAGCTAGATGAAAGCAAGAGTACATGGAAAGATAATAGGAAAAATGGGGTTTTCACTTTTGGAGACAGAGATCTTGAATCAAAGCAATTAGAAGTTCAAGAGGTATAAATTTGCCAGCCTCTGGACACTGGCAAAGGGAAAAATGAGAAAGAAAGGCAAGAAGAGAAATATAGTGATATATTAGATTAACTTTGATAATAGGTCCCCCAAATTTAACAGCCCAAGGTTGACTTTGTAATCAGCCAATTCCCTCCCCCAAGCTAAGTTGAAAAGAAAATAAAGCATTTTCCTTTCTTCTATCTTTATTCAATTCTATTAATATTTATTAAGCACCCACTGGGTGAATGGCACTATTTATTCAATTTTTGAAAGATTTAATCACCTCTGGGTATGCGTACTCAAATTTTAAACCATTCAATTACCATACATAAAACAAAGCAACAGCTGTTAAAACAGCTAAAATGAATAGAATCACTTTAAGAAGAACCATCTTTCAGCTTTGTATTGCACCCTGAAGGCCAGCTCCCTGACAAGACAGTGTGGGCAGAAGTTTCATACTGCTGGTCCACATACTACAATGTGACTATCTGCAAGGCTGCATAACAAGAGGTGTTTGTTTTTTTCTTTCTCTATCCCTTTATGTAATCTATCCTACCATCTCGCTTCACTCTTGTCAATCACTTCTTCCCAAAACCAATTAAAAAACTCTTTTCCTCTACCAAACTATTCCTGATTGATCTTACCTAATTAGTTTTTTTCCTTCACTATTTTGCATCTTGTTAGCTCCTACCTCAGAGTTTTCCAACCAGAGTATAGATACCCACAGTGGATATATGAAGCCTTACCAGAAATCATTGAGAATATTTGTCAAACATCTATATTGCCCTGCTTAGATATTCCAAAACTAGTAGCCTTAGTGTGTAATACTGGAGAAACTGAGCAAGACAGAGATTAGAGACCAATTCAATAGTTTATTAAATGGAGAGATATCCTGGAACCAATGGATCCATGTTTGGTCCCAGGGCTGGACCAGACTATCATCTCAAAGAGTCGGCTCTAAGTATCACAGAGCAAGCTTTTTTATAGGATAACAAAAACAATGACATAATGGGGGAGGTACCTGGATGGGGATAACCTAATGGGAGAGGAGGCACCTAGGATGACACAATGGAGGGAGGTTACTGATATTCTAATGATATCTAAAATGAATAAACCTTTATCCTGTCAAACATTAAGAAGGAATGTCTATGACCTAAAGATATAAAACCTTTATCTCATCAACCATTTAAGAGGGAATGAGTATAGCCTGGGGTTTTGGGGCAGAGCAACTGAGGTAGACCTTTATCTCATCAAACATTAAGAGGGAAAGGTTATAACATGAGGCAGAATAACTAAATAGGACAATTAGGAAAATTAGGTCAGGACAACAAAAGGGAACTGTGGCAAAACAAATGAACATATTTATTGATTGTAAAAAGAATAACTTTAAAATGTCATGAACTAAATAAAGTTTTCTTTATGGAAAATTAATCTTTTTTATTTGATTTCTTATGTGCATATGCATAGCAAATTATGAAATTTATTTCTTTTTATACTGGATAGGAAATGTAGGAAGTCTTACTGAGAGCCACAGGATAGAAATACTAATTATTTGGAAACCCCCAACTTACAAAATCATTTTCCAGGGTCATGTGTGTTACTTATTTCACAATCTGCTTTGTATTTTTCCTCTATTATTATGCATATATTATACAATAAAGTATATATTATTATACATTATACAGTTTTGACAAAATATCAGTTTCCTTAATTCTAATCTATAATTCTTTCTGCTATATAATATGATGTCTCCTCCTCTGTTTGACATTCAAGGATCTCTGCAATTCAACAACCTAATTACTGAGACCTTATTACAGGCAAGGTGGAGATCTGGCCCAGCCTTACCAATCAGAATTTATTACTATGAGTAATAATTTCTTATATAAACCTTCTGCTCTAGCCAGCCAATAATCTTATTGCATCCTCTCCAAATATGCTATGTTCATTACCACCAGCTTTCCTATTTTCTCATGTTATTCCATGCATCTGGAAAACTCATTCCTTTCTTATTCCAAGTATCCAAATATTGCCCAATTTAGAGACAGCTAGTGGTGCAATGGATAGAGTGTTGAGCCTGGAATTAGGATGGTCAAATTTGTCCATAAACATTTACTAGTTGTGCGACCTTGGGCAAGTTCTTGACTATAAAATGTAGACAATAGTAGCATTTATCTCCCAAGGGGTTGTTGAGGTAAAATGAAACAATATTTATAATTTGCTGTGTAAGCCTTAAAATGTTAGCCATTATCATCCAAGGGTTAAGTTCAAAGCCCATTCCCCAAAAGCTTTATCTGCCAATAGATGATACTTTTGTTTGAATTGCTTTAACCTTTGTTGTCTGATATGCATTTAATCATATTTATCACTTATTGAAGTTTAATTGTTTTCATATGTGTACACAGTGGTATACTCTGACAGGACATGAGGCATGTCTTAACACTTCTGCAACCTTCAGAGTACACAATACACTGCTAAACACATAGTAGGTGCTCAGTAAAGATACTTTGAATTTAATTGATGTGGAATCCTGTCATCCCAATGTTTACATGATATATTCATTTTTTCATCCGTTTCTCTTTGTTCCTGCATACCATAAAACATAACTGTCCCACCTCGGCAATCCTATGAAAAAGTTTTTAAAGTACCTTACATAGAAACAGGAAGACATCAGTCTGTTTTATTCATAAGGCAATTTTTTCTTTCTTTTCTTTTCTTTTCTTTCTGTTAAATTCACTTAAACACAAATCCATAAAGCTGCTTTAATTTTTTAAGAACACAAATGGGGATTGCATTGCAATGAATTTACAATCATTTGGTATCCTAGCAACAAGCCTCTCAGTTTTCCATTCAGAACTCATAACATCAGGATCATGTCCAATCAAGAAGTTTGAACCAATTTGAAGTAATAAAGAACTCCTGCTTCATTGATTCAAAATAGAGAGTATTTCTAATAGTCATTCTATTCTTCAATTCCAGGACTTCCTTTTACATCTCTATTTTATGCATTTTAAATAGAATACTATCAAAAACCAATAGTAGCTAACTGACTCCTTCCTCCAGATATAGTCAAAAGAATTGTAAAAATATGGAAAAGGGAGATTGTGGAGGGAAGAGAAATGTACAAGGATTTATTATGCACCAACTATATGCCAGACACTGGCTTTACATTTATCTCATTTGATCTTCATAACAACCCTGGGAAATAGGTGCTATTATTATGTCCATTTTACATACAGATAAGGAAACTGAAGCAGAGTTTAAGTGCTTTAAGTCAGGGTCACATAGATATTAAGTGTCTGATAGCCATATTTGAACTCAGATCTTCATAAATCTAGGGCCAGCCCTCTACTATTCCACCTAAACACCTTTAAGAGAAAAAGTAAGCAGTATTCTGAACATCTAGGAACCAATACTAAAAATGAGATCTATTTACCAAGAGCTCAAGAATTAATGACTCCAGATCTGGACTAGATATAGAAACTACTACACTGGTTCCCTAATTTCTGAGAGACTAGAAGCAATTCTCACTCAATCTTAATCACTTAATGGGTGGTTGCTTTAGTCAAACTGAAACCTTTAAAATATTTTAGCTTAAAAAGATCTAGGTCTCCCAGTGAACCCAGGGCCACCATCCCAGTCATCCTTATCTGTATTATTCCTTTGGTTGCAGGTAGCTCTGGAAAAGAAAGTAAGACTGGTGACTGCATAGCCCATCCTCACTCAAATCTAATTCACTTTCATGTCATGGCATCACCTTTCTGAGATCATGGTCCTCTTTGAGAAGGAAGGACAAAGAGCAATAATTTATGTAAGCAGACCTATCCCCTAGGGACCTAACTAGAACTGCCCAGTTAGGCAATACAGCTCACTTTTTGTCTTTCTTTCTTTCTTTCTTTCTTTCTGTCTTTTCTTTTTTTCTTTCTTCCTACTTTCCTTTCTACCTTCCCTCCTTCATTTCTTTCTTCCTTTCATTTTTCCTTCCTTCCTTCTTTTCATTCATTCTTTCTTAAGGACCATGATCAAACACACATTATTGATTCCAGATCAAGCCCCAGTTGGCCATTGGCCCCTGATTGACTCAGAGTGAATATAAACAGCAATTTTTTTTTGTTTGTTTTAGCCTGAAACACTGAGAATCTTCCTTTCCCAGACTGATTTTTTTTGACTAGGCAAAACAGATCATTCTTTGCCTCAATGACTTAATCAATAAATGGGTGTTGTTTCAGTCAAACTGAGATTTGTTAAAGACCTTGTCTTAAAAAGGCCAAGGATCTGATGCATCCAGGGCCATCTCTAGTCATCCAACTCTATCTTGATCCATATCTTGCTACTAGATCCAGATGACTCTGGAGGAAGAAGTGAGGCTAGTAATTTTGCATAGCCCACCCTCACTCAAATCCTATTCACTTCCATATCCATCATCTCCAAGATGTCATGAACTTCTTTGAAAATGAAAGACTATCCAAAACGACCACCACAGAATAAAAGTAAGGCCATTTCTGCACAAACTTAGTGTAGCTCCTTGAATAATTACCCAATAATAAGAGTAAATTGAGAGTCAAGTTATTGCAAAATAGTAACAATTCACACTATGATTTTTTTTCTTTTTTCTCAATAGTATTTTATTTTTCCAAATACATATAAAGATCATTTTCAACATTCATTTTTGTAAGATGCTGTATTGCAAATTTTTCTCCCTCTCTCTTACCTTCCTCCTCCTCAAGATAGCAAACAATCTGATATAGGTTAGACATGTGCAAATAAAACATATTTCCATCTTTGTCATGTTGTGCAAGAAAAATCAGATCAAGAGAGAAAAAAGTGAGAATGAAAAAAACAAACAAATAAGAGGTGAAAATACTATGCTTCAATCCACATTCATTCTCCATAGTTCTATTTCTGAATGTGGATGGCATTTTCCATCACATGTATTTGAATTGTCTTGGATCGCCTCGTTTCTATTAAGTGCCATGTCCATAGCAGTTGGTCATCACATAGTCTTTCTCTTACTACGTACAATGTTTTTCTGGTTTTGCTCAGTTCACTCAGTGTCAGTTCATAACACTATGATTTTCAAAGACCAATGGAGTCATGTAGAGAAGATACAATGTATCTAAGCAAATATATTCACGTAGAAGAAATTATATTCATGTGGAAGCAATTATATTTATGTGGAGTAGAATCAATTAATTAACAAGTATTTATTAAGTACGGACTGTGTTAGCAAATATTGAGGATTTTATATTCTATCAGGAGCCACTGTGTACATGTATGGTCTCTACTTTTCCCCTGTTTCTATAGGATCACAGAGACTTCATAGTCTCATAGAATCTTTGGAAGAACTGCCTGAGTAGCTAGAGTTAGATTCTGACTTGTCTAGGATTATGTCACTTGTAAGCATTCAAAAGATTTCAGGCTGGGAATTCAAGGGAATTATGGATTAAAAGAACTTCCACACAAAAAAAAACATGAGCAAGATATGATCCAATGAATATGCACACTACAGAGCAAGAGAGGATAAGCAAGTGGTAGCAGTGAATTGGAGCAAAAAAGCCAGCAAAGCCAGCAAAGCCAGGCTAAACTAAAAGTTTGGGCAATTGGTAAAAGTAAAATTCAGTCAATCACTCTTTTTCTTTGCCCTGTTTTCCCAGAGCACTACATGACCATGATAGTCTTTTTTTTTTTTATGTTTCTCATTACTGCTAATAAATTACATGGCCAATCAAAATTATTTTATCTAGGGTTTTAAGTCATGATTGAGAAAGGTGAGACAATCTCATGAAAAAAGAGATATAGAGAGTTAACTCTGAGATGGAAGCCAAGTCAATTACAGAAAGAGCTTCTACAATTTTGGTAATTTGTGAAAGTATTCCAGAACATACTCACTAGACTTTTTTTGAACCCAGAAAAAGAAAATTAATAAATAAATGCACCAATAGAAGAAAAAAAAGTGGAGATTTTTATGTTTATCCTGAGTTCACCTTGTATCATATATATGACTTGAGTACATTCTGTATTATATGAGGTATACATACATAATGGAGTTACATAAGTACAAACAAAATATATAGAAAGCAATTTTGACAGGAGGTAAAGGAAAGCCTTAGTAGTTGGCCAATCAAAAAAAGCTTCATGTTGAAGGAGATATTTGACATGAGCTTTGAAGGAAACTAAGGCTTGAAGAGTCAGAGGTCAGAAGAGAACATATTCTAAGTAACGTAGGAGAATCTGTAATGGTGGAGATAAGGGAGATGAAACATTGAATTATGAAGAATAGCAAAAAGGCCCATTTGGCTAGGCTATAGAATCAATGAAGAATTACATATAACAGAACTAGAAAAGCAAATTGAATTCAGGTACTGAAGAATTTAATTCAATTAGAGAAATTTGCATTTGATCATAGAGACAAGGAACAATTAATTTTGAATGAATGGAATGAAGAAGAAAAGATATATCATTTCAAGGGGATTATTAATCTGGTTTAAGCACTGGTGCTTTAGGACAAATTAAATTGTTTATGAAGTAAGAGTCAGATCCAAGTAAGCTTCCATGTGCTAGGAAGGATATGACTTCATTCTCTGGTTTTCCTGGATAGTTTCTTTCAAATCTGTAATTTCAGTATACATTTCCTGGTATGCCACATCATGACTGAAAGGAGTGTTATGTTTGTCCTCTCTTTCTCCTGGGGTTGTGTATTATGGATAAAATTGATGCCTCCTTTGAATAAGGAGATCATTTTTCCACTAGGGTCTAATTGTGTAATGATCAGGCGATTCCGATGTAGGCTAAGAAGATTTCTGATATTTGATTGGACAGAACTGCATTCCTGAAAGATCACGTTTGCAAGTGCCAGATATAACATTAACCAACACAGAGAAACACTTCTTTATTATTTCTACAACTTGCCTACCATCTCCACTTCTATTTTGACATCCCTAACCAGTCAACAATGTTCTATAATTTGGAAGAACTCTGCCTATCTGCACTTCTTGCTCCTCATGATTTGGCTATAATAGTACCTCCGATGCAAGAAACATCACTTTCCATCCTTAAAAATTCCAAAGTGATTTTACAGGATAAGATGAAAAGATTATGTGAACCAATTGTCCTATGATCTGGATATATGATCTTGGGAAATGCTCTTAAGAGTAAGTCAATAAGAATTTATTAAATACTAACTATGTTCCAGGCACTGTGCTAAGTGGTAAGTTACAAAAAATAAAAGGAGTGGGGGGAGACAAAAAATATAGTATCTGACTTCAAAGAAGTTCACACCTAAACAACTATGCATGTACAAGATATATGCAAGGCAAATGGGAGGTAATTTCAGAGTGAAGCATTAAAAGGTAGGGTTAAGGAAAGAAAGGCTTCAAGGCTTTCTACAAAGAACCACATTTGTGCTGAAGAAAGTGTAGAAGAAATCCAGTAAAATTAAGAAATGGAAGTGAGAAATGAGAACCCTGAAAGCCAGGGAAACAAGAGATAGGGAGACATGTGTTAAAAAAAAACAGCAAAAAGGATGCTATTACTGCATTATAAAGCAAATAGAGAGGAGTAAGATGGAAAGGGGAAGGGTTAGGAAAGGCTTTAAATATCAAATTGTGTATTTTATATTTTAACCTGATGCAATAGGGAGCCACTGGAGTTCATTCACTAGAAGTGGAGAGGAGTGACATAGTCAAACCTACACATTAGAAAAATCACTTTGGCAGCATAGTGGAAGATAAATTGGATTGGGGCAAAACCTGAGACTAGTCCAAAAGATGAGTAGTGGATGTGAGCAGAGAAAAGCTATAAACAAGAAATATTGTAGAGGTGCAAACGACAAGACCTAGCAATAAATCAGATCTTTTGTCATCCTCTGTTTTCTCATCTGAAATAACTGATGACTGGACTTCATGATTTTCAAAGTCCCTTTCCAAAGTCAGTTGTACTGTTCAGTTGTTCCATAATATCTAGTGATCAGAGTCTCAACACTACTCTGTTTTTGTATTGTATGTTAGGCCCATCACTTTCAATTCATTTGGTATAACAGATGTAAATACCAATGGAGTAATATTTCTATATCTCTTATTCCTTGCCATTAATAATTCTCCATCACATTAAAAAAAAAAGCAATAGTTGTTAACTGAATTGTCAAAATTGACATAATAAGATTATACTTACATACCATAAGAACAGAGTCACATACCTCAGAAAGGGCAATTTACGTTCTGGGGTCAACTGAAATTCTATTGCTATGACATACTGCCTTGACATTATCAGAGTATTGCAAAAGTAAAATCTGTCTCCCAAGACTTTTTTTATTCTAGTCTGACAATTAATGAGAGAGACTATTAAGGCTAATCTATGGTTGTTAGCATTTGAAAGGAGCTGAAAAATGGTTTGTGAAAGAAGACATTTAAAAATAAGATAAGGAACCAAATTTGATAATGGTACTTGTCCCTCTACAGATGGCTTATGGATCCACATCATCAGATGATAGATAAATTAATAATGTATATATGTGGATGTCTATTATAAATTAGATACAAAGCTATCTTTGGTTGGATGTCTTTCTTGATGTTTTCTTCCCTTAACACTAGAGTTGAACTGTTTTATTGATTAATTAATCAGTCACCCATAATCATCCCTTCACTGAAGGATCCTAATTTGGTATTTTGGAAAGCTTGAACTGCAAGCTAAGCTAAATGCCCACAATGCTTTCCTTCTCCTTTAAAAAAAAGAAAAAGAAAAAAGCAAGCATTCTCTTCAAGACAGCATGATTTCAGGACAAAGGAGAAAACTGCCTTTTACCAGTTGAATAATAGAAAACATAGCCCAAATCTTAAAGACAAGTAATAGAGAAGCAGAAAATAAGAAGTATAGAAAATGAGGGTGGTAGGGAGAATAATAGAAAAGCTACGGTTCTTCAACTTTAGCAAAGGTGCTAAAAAAGCAATTCCATTCTTGACAAAATTGTGAAATATACAAAGGTAGTCTATGTTACACACATTATCGTATATTCTACTCTTATGACATATGGAACAATATAGGATTATTGGTAAAGTACTAACTCTGGAAGTTATTGAATTTTGTTGAATTGAGTTGAAACCACCCCACCCCTTCTAAACCTTACTGTTTTGTTAGAAGAATAAGACCTTAGTTTTCTCATTGAGTAAATAGAACTAATAATACCAATCATAACAACTTCTCATTGTAGTTGTGGGGGTCAAAAGATACATTTGTAAAGTGATGTGTAAGACAAAGCACAAAATAGATATTGCCTGTTATTATTCTTATCTCTGAGTCATTAAAAGTTCCTCACTATGAGGTTTCCTTTGTATATATCTGCATAAGCAGAACCCCATGTTTTTTCTGAGCCTTTCCCTCAGAGCCATTTCCCCATAACAAAACTTGCCCATTTGACTCCTTACTGTCACAGGAACAAGGATAGAATACTGGATCTGGAGGCAGAAAGATATGACCTTGGTACTTTCTAACCCATGTTATCTTAGAAAAATCATGATGAGTTTCCTCAGTCATTCTTCCATCATCAGTCATAACATGTCATCTCTAAAATGAGCTGGAGAAGAAAATGGCAAACCACTCAAGGGTTAAGTGACTTGCCTGGGTTCATGCAGCTAGTGTCTAAGATCACATTTGAACCCAAGTCATCCTGACTCCAAGGCCAGAATTCTATTCACTGTGTCATCTAGCTTCTCCTCATTGTCATATCTTTGCCAAGAAAACATCAATTGGGATCATGAAGAGTCAGATACAACTGGCATGACTTAATAATAACCACACCAACAAAATGAAACTATTGCAGTTTAGGGGAAAGAGCACTGACTTTACATATATAAGAAAATCTGGATTCAAATTCTCTCAGACACTTACAACTTGTATAAGCATAGGAAAATCACTTAAACTCCATGAGTTTCTTTATCTATCTTGATTTCCTTATGTATTAAAAAAAAAAAAAAAAAAAAAGGAATTTGAATACATGGTCTCTAGGGTTCCTTCTATTTCTAAACTTTCCCTCCTTATGATCCTGCTACTCTAAATTATACTAAAGTTTCAGAGACCAATATCTTGTCATTTCTACCTTCACAATTCTCCCAACCAACCAACCAATTCTTTCTTTACTTGCACATATACCATACCTTCATCACCTCTCACCTAAGATTATTCCAACAGCTGGTTCTAATGGGTTTTCTCAGCTCAGAAACCAAAAAGACACAATGATTAAAATAATCAATGATTAATTAGCTTAATTTGACACAAGTGACTTCCATTTGCGTTTAGAAAATAGATTTGAATAATATGCTAACTCAGTTCATCATGATGATGGATCAGTCATTTTACCTTTTTGTGGTTTGTTTCTTATGTATACAAAGTTAGGAAATCAAGTAATGATCTCTAACCCTCACTCCAGAACTAATATTCTGTCTCTTTTTAACTGTCATGTTTTGATCAAATTGGTTGTAAAAATGGCCATAGCATCCCTTGAAAAGTGGAGAAATATCTATCCTCTACACAGCTTATCTACGTGAATCTGACATTTGTTCAATGTGATCATAGATTTAGAATTTGGAGGGATATTAGGAAGTTAAATCTCCTTAATTTATAGATGAGGAAACTGAAACATTGAGAACTGAAGTGACTGGTCCAATGTCACAAAAGTAGAAAAACTACAATGGAACTCACAAATTCTCAAACTGTAACTGTAGCACTCTAAATATAGCTTTATTTCTTAGTAAGCTGAGTATATTTACCTCTGGTTCCTTACTGACTACAATTGGTTCAAATTATTGTTTATGCCCATTTCCCTTCATATATCTTATCCTTCTTTCCCAACCAGCCTGATTCTTTAGAGATGTTTCTCATATTTAATACTTTATTCATTTCCTTCTCTTCATAAATTAGATCTACAAAGCAATCAGCAAAGGTCAGATGATTATATATTTAGCATTACAAGTCTAATTAAAATTACTTCTTTTACTTTTTAAACCAAGTCAATCTTTGTGAAATTAGCAATTCAATTTTTAAAATAATCTCTTCCAGGCTAAGAAACAACCTGTCTTCAGAATAATGGGTAGGTACCCTGGGAGCTCACCCATTTAACTTCTTTTTTATCAGTCAAACAATATACTTGAATTGAGGGAAATTTCCAATGCCATTCTTCTATGTGACTATATTGTTAAAGGTAACTTGTAATAATGGAAGGTATAGAATATATCTTTGCAAATTGAATAGTTTCATTACGGCAAAGCTCATTTGTTTTCACATGGTTTTGGAATACAGGTAGTCGTAACATGTCTCCCAAACATAACAGTTCCAAGAAGAAAAGCTTGATGTAATTTTCCTAGCCCATAATAATGTTATTTGTCCTGTTTTCCAACAACAGCATTATAAAGGAGTGCTATATTATCTAGTCCAATTTTTCCTTTTGGAGTTGTCATTGCAAATCCACAGGGTAAAAAGCTTTGTGGCTTTGGATAAGTCACTTAACTTCTCTGTGTTTTATTTTTCTTATTTGTAAAATGAGAAGGGTTAAACTAGCTGACCTCTGAAGTCCATTCTTCAAAGCTCTAGAGTTCTAAATTTAATATGTATGACTTCTATTATAAGTGTCTTGTTGCATAGAATGAGATCTCAACATAAAATATAGAATTAGAGCAAGTTAATAAATCCAGAGTATTGAATCCAGATGTTTAGAATGATAATGTAGATGATTTTTTAACCCAAAAGTTCTACCTTTGATAAAGAACACTATAATATATCTTCTCATACAACAATAAGTGTATGACAGTGATTCTTGAAGTATATTCTAGGGTCTCCTAAAGTCCTCAAAACCTTTTAAGAGGTTCCTGAAGTCAGAACTATTTTCAAAATAGTATTAAGATATTTTCATTTCTAATGTAAATATCAAGGGATTTAACTCTTGTGAACAAAATCTGATACTCTTCAATAATTATTAAGAGCATAAAAAGGTCCTGAACACTAGAAAATTTGAAAACTGCTAGCTAGAAACTACTGCTCAGGCAGACATAGCTTTTTACTTTCTCTGAAGACTCATTAAAATGATAGCATCACACAGTTTGCATTTAATTATTCTGTAATATTTTTATATTTAGTTATATGGTCTGTATAACTGGATGAAGGCATAGTACAATTTGAGAGCAAAGAAATTATAATTTATACTTTTGAATCATCCATGATAAAGAATTAATAAGTGTTGACTCAGTGAAATAGGTCATACAATTCAACAATCTGAAAGTGATTTCAGATAAACTCAAATCAGTCCACTTATCTTCAACCAGCACCACTACTAGATAATTTCAGACATGTGAGAGTCTATTTTTTTTTCAGTGATCCCATGAAAAGTATATAACGGTTCTTACTCTTACAATAGGCCTGAAAAAAGGTCTAAGAGATATATTCCAAAAAATTAAAAAGAATTTTTCAAAAGATCAGTTTTGATGGATGTGGCTCTTTTCAACAGTTAGGAAGTTCAGGCCAGTTCCAACAGTCTTATAATGGAGAGAGCCATCTGCACCCTGAGAGAGGACTACAGGGACTGAGTGTAGATCACAACATAGTATTTTCACTTTTTGTTGTTCTTGTTTGTTTGCAGTTTTTTCTTTCTCTTTTTTTCCTTTTTGATCTAATATTTTTTGTGAAACATGATAATTATGAAAACGTGTATAGAAGAATTGCAAATGTTTAACATATAGTGGATTATTTGCTGTGTAGGGTAGAGGTAGGTGAAAAGAAAAAGAAAAAATTTGGAACATATGGTTTTGCAAGGGTAAATGTTGAAAATTGTGCATATATTTTAAAAATAAAAAGATTTTTTAAAATAACAACAAAAGGGGGGGGGGGGAAGTGTTGGAATCCTTACAAACTGCTAACTAATTAGAGTTGATCTAATCTTACAAGAAGATTTTGGGCAGAACCTGAAACAAGGTATTAAGTAGAACTAATTAATACAAGGCTTGTGTTCACACCTTTACTCATTGGAGTTCAATGAGTTCACACCTCCCTTGAAGCTCTTTGGGCCAGAGAGCACTATGGGAGAAAACCCACAATCCCTCTCTTGAGCATAAATAGAGCTTCAATGGGCCAGTCAAGGAAGTTCTTCAGAGTGAAGAAGCTACAAGTCGAGATTTCGCCGGAATGACATGAAGAGTAGAGCTGGCTGGAGGCTGAAGAAAGCAGAGGCAGAGGCTGAAGGACCAGACCTTTGGATTTGGTGACATTCGGAGGGAGCTCTTGGAACCAAGCAGAGAGATAGGCCTCTAAGCTAACCGGGCTATTTTGGAGATAATAAAAGATCTGAACTTTTATCACCTGGCTGCGTTTTGAGAAGAAGAAGATCACCACATTTTGGCGCCCTTACAGGGACCGATTCAGATCCATCTGAACTAGATCACAACAGGGAAGGAAATTAACAGTATCCCTTTCCATAATTCATACAAAATTTTAAAATTAAAAAACTTGAGAATTGAAAGTTGCATCAATGGACATTAATTCAATCTATATTCTAAAGGAATGCACCTAACATAACAGACCAATCTATATTTTATTTGAAAAGCTTCGGGGGGGGGGGGGGGGAGGGAACTCACCATCTCTCTAGGCAAACCATCCAATAAGAAGTGAGAAATTCACACCATCATTTAGAAGTTTGACCAAGGCCATAATCACACTGGGATCACTGGATCATTTAAAGACATCTGGATCCAAGATGGATCTGCTTTCTTCTTCCCTTGTTTCTATGGGACTTCTGGAACAATACATATTCACATCATCAACCCACTACTCAATATTTGTGAAGACTTTCTGAATTTCATTCATATGGCAATCATATAGTGATTGAAATGCCCCCATAAAAAATTAAGCTAAAGATTCACTGCAGGCACTTTTTTTTTTTGACAACTTTTCTCTACCTTGAGAAGATTCATCTAGCTTCTCCATGGTTTTGATTCCTGGCTTCTGATTTCGCACATATATATTTATCATATTAGATCTCTCTCTCTCTTCCCCCCTCTCTCTCTCTCTTTCTCTCTCTCTCTCTCTCTCTTCCTCCTTCCCTCCCTCCCTCCCTCCCTCTCTGTATCTCTCTCTCTCTCTCTTTTTTAAGCTTTTTATTTACAAAACATATGCATGGGTAATTTTTCAACATTGACTCTTGCAAACTTTCTGTTCCAAATTAACCCCTACTTCCCTCCACCCCTCTCCCAAAGAGCAGGTATTCCAATACATGTCAAATATGTTGAAATATATGTTAAATCTAATATATGTATATTGCTGCACAAGAAAAATCAGATCAAGAAGGAAAAAAACTGAGAAAGAAAACAAAATGCAAGCAAACAACAGAAAGAATGAAAATGCTATGTTGTGTTCCACACTCAGTTCTCATGGTTCTCTTTCTGGGTGTAAATAGCTCTCTTCATCACTGAACAACTGGAATTGGTTTGAATCATCTCATTGTTAAAGAGAGCCACGCTGATCAGAACTGATCATCGTATAGTCTTGCTATTGCCATGTATAAATGATCTCCTGGTTCTGCTTATTTCACTTAGCATCAGTTCTTAAGTCTATGGCCTCTTTGAAATCATCCTGCTGATCATTTCTTACAGAATAATAATATTTCATAATATTCATATACCATAATTTATTCAGCCATTCTCCAATTGATGGTCATCAACTCAGTTTCCACTTTCTTGCCAATATAAAAAGGGCTGCCACAAACTGTTTTGCAAATGTGGGTCCCTTTCCCTCCTTTGAAATCTCTTTGGGATATAATCCCAGTAGAAACACTGCTGGGTCAAAGGATATGAACAATTTGATAATATTTTTTAGCATAGTTCCAAACTGCTCTCCAGAATGGTTGGATCCATTCACAGTTCCACCAACAATGTATCAGTGTCCCAGTTTTCCAACATCCTCTCCAACATTCGTCATTATCTTTTGCTGTCATCTTAGCCAATCTGAAAGGTGTGTAGTGGTATTTCAGAGATGTCTTAATTTGCATTTCTCTGATCAATAATGATTTGGAGCACCTTTTCATAAGACTATAAGTAGTTTCAATTTCTTCATCTATATAGATTGCCCAGATTAACAGAAGAGGAAATAAGTTATTCAAATAGTCCCATTTTAGAAAAAGAAATAAAACAAGCTATTAATCAATTCCCTAAAAAAAAATCCCCAGGACCAGATAGATTTACAAGTAAATTCAACCAAACATTTAAAGAGCAATTAACTCTAATACTATATAAACTATTTGAAAAAATAGGGAAGGAAGAACCCCTACCAAATTTTTTTTATGACACAGACATGAGAGTGATACCTAAACCAGGTAGGACGAAAACAGAAAAAGAAAATAATAGACCAATCTCCCTAAAGAATATTGATGCAAAAGAAAATCATCCCCAGGATAATACACTATGACCAAGTAGGATTTGTACCAGGAATGCAGGACTGGTTCAGTCAAGAATTTCAAGGGAATTAATGGGGAAAAAAAAGCAAATGAAGATGGCCTAGCTGTACCAAATCTAAAACTTTATTATAAAGCAGCGGTCATCAAAATCATTTGGTACTGGCTAAGAAATAGAGAAGTTAATCAGGGGAATAGGTTAGGTTCATAAGACAAAATAGTCAATGACTGTGGCAATGTAGTGTTTGACAGACCCAAAGACCCCAGTTTTTGGGATAAGGATTCACTATTTGGGATAAGCTGGGAAAATTGGAAATTTGTGTAGCAGAAACTAGGCATTGACCCATACCTAATACTGTATACCAAGATAAGGTTGAAATGGGTTCATAATCTGGACATAAAGAATTGTATTATAAATAAATTAGAAGAACATAGGATAGTTTACCTCTCAGATCTGTGGAGGAGGAAGGAATTTGTGACCAAAGAAGAAGTAGAGATCATTATTAATCACAAAATAGAGACTTTTGATTATATTAAGTTAAAAAGTTGTTTTTTTTTTTACAGTATTACTGTATTCTCTTTCCACTAAGTTGTTGAGTCATCAATTATCACTAAGCTAGAGAATATGGTATGATACAGCAATCGATAAAACTTATCACTAACTGACCTGATATTTATATACAACCCTATCACCTAATAACATTGGTATAAAAAAATAAATAAATAAAGACAAGGAGAAAGAATGATTTCCTCCCTTTATGTTTTATTTACTTCATTAGTTAAAAAATAAATAAATAAAATCCTGCCTATGGCCCTATTGTGATCTCTGTCAGAGCAAGCATCCACATTCTAATAAACATCTGGACAACATGCTTAATTTTTCATTCTCTAATCAATTATTTGGGCAGTGTTTACACATAATTTTTAAGGTAGTAGCAAGAGTAGTGAAAAAATGATGGAAAGATGACTTAGACAAGCAAAATACTTTACATACATCATATGGTGCTGTCTTTTGGGACAAAAATTATTAGTCCTGCCTCACACTGATGAGTGCTATATTACTTTCTGAAAGAAACATGTTCGCAATTTTTGCTTCTAAAAATAAATTTTTCTTTTGATTTGTTTTCATATATACCACATCTTCCTCTAAAGATTGCCCTTTCTTCTCCCTTCCTTGCTTCTTTCTGTCATCACTCATCCTATTGGGAATCATCAAAAAAGAGAAGTTGGAAAACCTGCTTCCTTTATAGTGAAGAGAAATTAGCAGTGTAAAACATAGTAAGACAAAATGGAAGTAAAACCTCCGCTAGAAACAATTCATCTCTGCTGGAAAAGTTTTATGATCTGTGAAAGGAGACCAGGATAATTGATGTGGAAGCCCGAAGGACTTCAAAACTGTTTAAAATTCTTTTCCAGTGCAATGAGTAGAGACTTTTCTGGAACTTCTAAGATTTCAAGGCTGAGCCTCTTTTCTAAGATCAAACAAACAAGAGAGTACCTTCAGGCAAGAGAGCTTTAAAAATTTCCTCCAGCTAAAATCAGTAAGGTGATTTTTCACCACCAATCTAATTTGAACAATTAGAGGCCAACACTTCCTATGAATTTTTATTAACAATATAGTACATCTTATAAAGCCAATTCTGAAAAAGGAACTTGTTTTTTTATATTAAAAATAAGAATGCTATTTTTATGCAGCAGGGGAAAAAATGTACTGGAAAAAAGAATGTCTAGGTTTTATTTCTGCCCACTGTCCTTATCCTAGTTCTGTCACTGAGTAGCTCTGTTACCTTATGCAATCAACTTCATTTCCCTGTGTTTCCTTCTTTGAACAATGAGAATGATAGGCTATATAACTTTAAATTTCCTTTAAATTCTAACATTCTTTTGTTCTTTTGAAAAAAAATCAAAAAAGAAACAAGGCCCTTAATTAATTGGGTAACTTTAAACTTTGAGAAGAAAGAAGCGCATGAAAAAAGTGAAGACTCTAAAATCCATGCGTTCCCATCAAAGAACACCTCCATATTTGACTCACCCAGAAATATGGTTGCCAGACTCCTAAGCAAAAAGAAAACCTTGCAACTGGGAAGAAACAGAATACTTATCAAGGAATTTCAGTCAGCATCTTGAAGGTCTACTGACCATAAGTAATTAATAAATAGAATAACTGGATATAATACTTAATAATATAATACTCCCAAAAGAAAAGAAAAATACTTTGTATCCAAGAGTAAATGGTCATACAAATATGAATATAATCATACAAGGGAGGGTGGATTTACTCTGGACAATATTTATGATTTCCAAGCATTTATTTTAAGAAATTCAATGTAAATGCTAATAAATACAGCCCAGATATCTCCCACAACTCCTTTAAAGAGACTGATTGAAAACACCAAATGGAGTGAAGATTAGAAAGAACCAAGGTGGGTGGAAAAGAAGTCAGAGGCCTGGGAAACTTTTGGGAACTGGAGCTCTAACCAAGAAGGTCTACACAGAGCTTTATACATCAGGAGTGGGAAACATCCAGCCTGTATAAGGTCTACAAAATCATTTGCTAAAGCAACCACCAGTAATAATGAGCTGAAAACTAGGTACAGTAACTTTCCACTACTTGAGTTCTATAAGTTAATTATTTTGTATAGCTCATGAATGATGCTATAAATATCCAAATGGCCTTTGGAAGAAAAAGGACCCCCAAACCCTGCTGTAGAGTATAGACAATGTTCTAAGGGTTATGACTATATATTAGGACAGGAAGAATGGAATAGAAGTGAGTTGACAACTGATCCTGGACTGGGGGAACAAACCCTTATCTTGAAAATTAGAGTTGGAGCCTCTGATTCTATAAAAGTTAAGTAATGCAGATTAGGGGTGAGCTTACATTTCTCTCTCTCTCTAACTAGAGAAATATTGTAATGTTGGGATCTATAGCCAACTAATAATGGCAGGAAGCATGATAGCAGGATGCAAGAGAACCTGCACCAACCAACAAAGGATGGAGTTAGTAGCTAGCTAAAGGAGCTCTGCCAGGAGAAAATCTGTTTTTGAATCACCTTGATCCTAAATCAGAGCCAAGAGAGCAAAGCTCAGACTGGGAGGACAATATTTAGACATCTAGATGGTCTGAGTTACTCCAGAAATCCTTGAATAAATACAACTGCCATGTTATCCTGAAAAATACAACAGTAGGACCTCAAATAATGCAAAATACATACTAAACAAGACCCTAAATTCCCTTGAGAACTGTGTGGAACTTGAACTAAGCAAAAAGCACCAATTCAGCAAGTAAGATAAATGAAAAAAAAAATAAATAAAATAAAAATAAACAAAAAGACACTGATAGAAAATATGGAATCTAGAATACCAAAACACAAATCCAGAATAAATTTTTAAAATTCCAAATTAATTTGAAAAGAATACAAAAACAGGTTGGTCTCAAAGTCACCCATAATTCCTGAAAGAAATTAAATTACTTTAAAAATTGTATTTTAAATGAAATGAAAAGGAGGGAGGGGATAATTGGCAAACAACAACCCAAGTGTAAAAACTATTTGTCACACAAACCACACACACACACACACACACACACACACACACACACACACACAAAGATGGAGTATCTGCAAGCATTATATATAATGGGAATAAGCTAGAAACATTCCCAGTAAGATCAAGGATGAAACAAAAATGCCCATTAAATATTTATTTTGAATATGACATGAATATATTTAAAGAATCTTAGAGAATCAACTGAAATACTACTTGAAACAACTTTAACAAAATTTCGGGATATAAGATAAATCTATAAAAACTGTCAGCATATCTATATGTTATCAACAAAATCCAACAGCAAGAGATAGAAAGAGAAATCCCACTGGAAGTAGCTGTAGACAATATAAAATATTTGGGAGTCTATCTGCCAAGACAAACTCAGGAATGAAAAGAACATAATTACAAAACACTTTTCACAAAAATAAAGTCAGATCTAAACAACTGCAAAAATATCAATTGTTCATGGGTAGACTGAGGTAATATAAAAATGATGAGTCTACCAAAATCTATTAAGTGTCATATCAATCACATTGCCAAAAACAATTACTTTATAGAGCTAGAAAAAATAGTAACAAAATTCTGGAAAAACAAAAGGTCAACAATATCAAAAGAATTAATGAAAAATAATTGCAAAAGAAGGTAGCCTAGCTGTAACAGACCTACAACTATATTATAAAATGAGTTACCCAAACCATTTGGTTCTGGTTAAAAAATAAACTAGTGGATGTGGTCATTTTCAAGATTAAGCCCACCATGAAGTACTTTCTCTGCTTCCTCATAATGCTTTCACTTTATTCTCCTTATTCTAGCTAACTCTAGTTAGTCTGCTAAAATCTTCCCTGGATCTAACCTGCCAGTCAGTGACATGTCCAGGCCTTATGGCATATTCCTATAACGAATTTTTCCAAATTCATGTTTTTGGTAATGCTATTGCTCTACCAACTCTATTTTATATTTGCCACTCTTGATGCCTATTTTTATGTCTTCATTTTGTCTGTACCCCCCTCTAAATAAACCAACCTTTTGTTTATGAACATTGCGAATTTGTCATGTTTATTTCAAACTAGGAATTGCTTTCTTGATCTCATCATTTGGTGCTCAAAATCTGTGGTCTTCTCCTTGCCAAAGATAAGAAGTGTGCATTCAAATACTTTTTTATTCCTACTTCTCAATTAAGGCAGGATGTAACTGAGAGCCCAGACATCTCAGGATACACGCATGACCAAAATATGTGCTGATCAATTTTGGAGGGGAAGGCGGAACCTAAAGTTGGAGTACATTCCCCAAAGTGTCTTCCTGAGAATGATTGCATATCCCCACTTCTCTTCCTCTCTCTTTCTCTCTCTCCCCCTTTCCTCCCTCCCTTTCTCCTCTCCTTCCCACCCTCCTACTTCATCCCTCTCCCTTTCCCTCCTTCCCTCTCTCACTCTGTCCTTCCTTCTCCCCTCCCCCTCTGTCAGCTAACTTAATTTGGCCTATTTTTTAAAGTAGGTCCATTAACATAACTATAAGCTGTCTACAATCACATCTGAAGCTTGCAGAGTGTCTCAAAATTTGCTAAGGTGTTTTTTTGTAATGCCAGAGAAACTGAGGCAGAAGAGAGATTAGAGAGTTTTTTAACATTTTATTAATTGGAGAGCATAATTGACTGGACAGGACTCTCATCTCAAAGTATCCAGCGATGAATGAAAGAATCCCAAATCCTTATATACCTTTTTTACAAACAAAAGAAGGGGACAGAAGTGGGAAATTTCTTCACGGACCCATTTGGCTCTTTCAGGATAGGGGAGGAGGCTGTAAATTCTTACTAAAAGCCAGAGTCAGGATGTCTGAATAAACAGAAGTAATGATGTCAATGAGGTATCTGGGATAGTCTTATCTTTTGGAATATTTTAGAGGGATGGTGTCATAAATTCTTGAGGACAGAAGGAGTTAGGAGTCAGGAAGTCTGACCCCCCCCCCTTATCTTGAGCCTTACATTGACAATTTATAACCTTAGAGCAAATTATCCTCAGTCTTCATGGACCAGAGGGGGAGGAGGGGTTACAATTAAGGGGATTGAGGCAGAACAGTTAAGAAAACTGAGATAGAACAATTCAAGGAAACTCAGTCAGGACAATTAGGGAAACTAGTGCAGGGAAACTGAGGTAGAACAGTTCAAAGAGACTGTGGCATAACATTTTGGGGAAAAAAAAAACACCTTAGCAAATTTTGAGACACTCTTTGCAGAAACGTCTGGGTATATTTTGGTGTGTCCCTTTTTCTGTGGGATTCTCCAAGCTTCTCTCCCTTAAAGAGAAGCTTGTGGAATAGGTCATGGCCAAGCCAACATCCATTTATGCTGGTACTCCAACTCTTTGACAGAATTCCTCAGTTTGGCTGATCCCTACTGTGAGGCTCCGTTGGAAGCCATAACCCCTCAATCTGATATCCTGGCATCAACCAGATGCTTATATCCAAAATTCCTAGACCTTCAATCTCAGTATTCTAAAAGCTGTCCATTTCCTAGAGCCCTTGGGTCCAGAAAGGTAACTTCCCATGTTTCCCTTCTCTATGTATATGGATGTGTCAGTGTAGGAAATATCTTTCTTTCAACTCTAACTAAAGAAGGTTTGAATGAATGGGTAAAATATAGAAAATTACTGTAATATGGAAGGGCAGTTTTCTGCCACTTTAGAATTTGAAGTCTGTATGATTCTAAAATTGTATGAAAGAATTATGTGAGATAATCACTATTGACTGGTGCATGCTAAAATTGGGAACTTGTTTATTCTGGGTATAAGATCTTATAAATTTGTGTGCAAATATTTTTTATTTGATTTTAAGAAAAAATTTGGCATTAAAGCAAAGAAAATTCTCTGGTAACTTAAAGAGGTCACATGTTTGTATCTCCTAATTAGATGAAATGTTTTTAAGGTGTTACATTACTTTCTAAATTGTATATTGTGCAATTTATAAAAATTGTATGAGCTGTGTTTTAAAATTGTCAGTCTAGCATTTTAGTTATCATCTATGTTCTGAATTTTAGAAGCATCTTGTTTCTTCCTTTAATGAAAAGCTGTTAGCAAAAACTTCTGAGTAAATATTAACTGGTGAGTTAATGGATTTTTTCTAAGATATTAGTACTGGAATAAATTATCCTCTTGAGTTATCTGAAATTGATGGTTTTTAAACCTAAAACTGGTTCCTACTGTGTATAGGAAGGAATGATACAATGAAAACTTTATCTAGATTGATTTTATTCATACCAGTTAACCCTTCCTCCTTCCCCTTCTTTGTGTGGGGGAAGTGAAAGAAAAAACTCAAAACAGAACTATTTTTGCCAACAAAGGCATCCACCTTAGGAAATGAGCTTGGTATGGAATATGAAATTTCTATATAAGAAAGAAAATACAAAAAAAAAAAAAGAAAGAAAGAAAATACAGCTGATAATTTTACTATCACTTCTAAAAACCCTTGATTAGGCTTTTTGGAGACTATCTGAAGTTGGAGATTGAAAACTATGATTTCATGTTTTGTTTTGTTTTTTTAGATTAGTTGGAATTGAGGGCACTTCATATTGGATGTGAAGTGTCTTGAACTGAATACTTCTCCTCACCCCTAGAGTGGGGGAGGTATCAAAAAATACAGTTCCCAAAAACCCTAAAGATAGCTGGTAAAAAAAAAAAAAACAAGCTCAGCTTTTCTCTGGGCAAATGAAATTTCTTTAACTTTAAATTACTTCTTTTGTTTAAAGGAATAGCCTACGTTTATAGAGTGTTGATAACTGGAAATTTGTTGTGGATTGTTTGGGTAGGTTTTTTTTAATATTTCAAGTCTATGGTGGTTTTAAAAGCAAAATTATTTGTGCTGAACATCTACTTGGATAAGATGCTGTACTTCTATTGCTTAAGAATGCAATGAACTTCTAAGAGAAGTTTGTTAGTTGTTTCTTATTTTTAACTGCAAGTTCTCTGAAAATGATTACTTCTGACATAGTTAACATCTATCTTCAACAAATTATTTCACATTTATTGTGTATTTAGTATTGACAGAACCTTTATTTTTCCTTTTTTTTTTTTTTTTTTTTGGTTTTGTTTTGCATCTAGGTTTGGCTGTGCTCTCTGCACAGTGCTGGGGAAATGATATTCCCTATCTTCAAGTTCATCTGCATGTTAAAAGAAAGCATGGCATGAGAATGCTTGCCACCATATCAGCTCTGACATAGTTTAGGTTAATCACAATAATTTTTAGATTTGAAGCTTCTAATATGGGACTTGGCTATTTAAAAGAAAATCTCTTGGATTGTAACTGATATTCCGAGTTTTGAATTACAGGTATGATTGTCTGATGCATCATTAAATCAGTAACCCATCATTCAAGAGAAATGCCATAAGTTACTCAAAGAGATGTCATCCTGAACTATTACAAGTAGATATCTCATTCAGACACGGGCTAAGAAGACAGTCTTGGTCTCTGCTTAAGGTTGACTTTTTCAGACTCATCCCATTTGTATTCCTTTGAATAGGAATGTTTCTTACTTGATTATTACAGAATCTGGCTATGAGGTGGAATTTTTGAATGTCATTATTACCTGAAATCAAAACAAACCTAAGGATAATCATGTCCCTGCTTTTCTCTCTTACAGAAAATGTATATATTCAGAGCAAATAGCTTAAAAGCCATAAGCAAAATGCAAGCATAAAAATGTTGCTGTTTTCTATCTGAAAATGTCTGGTCATTAGGTAAATGACCTGTTTTCCATCAATCACCATTAGGTAAATGATGTTTTCCATCATTGGGTAGATGAATATTTGGCCTAGTCATCTGCCTATTACTAGGGATATATCTTATTAGAAATATGTGGTATAATGTCTCTAAACCTTTCAAAATGTATCTACTGATACCACTGTTTGTGAGATCCATCTATTATTCTTATGTAGTGTAATTTAAAGTAGAAAATGTTAGCATAAAAAATGCTTTTTAAGTTTGTTGTTGTTGTTGTTATATTAATGTAGAAGTCTGTTTGTCCTGTAGTACAAGCATATTTTCTTATAAATAACTTGTTTGATATGCACAGACCAAGCCATAGGAAATTGACTTGCTAAAGTAGCCACAATCTATTACATTGGCCTTCTTACTTCCCAGTTCTCCAGTTCTTATATTCCATCCTACAGCAGATCCTAGTAAAGAGGGATTATACTCTTTTCCCTCTGGGTGGTTTTAAACACCCTCAATCCAGCTTCTAATTTCAGAGGCAAGCCAGAAGAAACCTCTCTTAGGCCAACACCAGAATGTCCTTCAATCACTTGTGAAATTACGAAAAACAAGTAGGCAGGATTATCAAATATGCCCAAAATCTGATATTTTGTGCCCAAATGACTTCTGAAATTCCCATTACACAGCCCATTTCCAAAAACCTATGCAGAGGAGGGATATATGTCTAGGAAAAAATTGGTAAGAAGTCTTTATACATATACTTTATGTAGAAGCTTGTGCTAATCTCTCCATCTTAATATTCTCCTATTGAGAGGTAATTGTGAGACCTATTAAGGAAGAATTTTGTAAATATTTTGGTTAGGTTTCCCCTTTCTGATAATTGCTTTTGGGTTAAATCTAACTTTAGTTCCCCAAAGCAGTCCTTCTTAGGGATCCTGGATACTCTCTTTGCTTAACACTCTAATTCTAATAGTAGCCCAGCCTTAAGTGGGTCTTTTGTTCTTAAGAAGGCTTATTTGGTGGAGGTCTTTGGAGACTCCACTATACCCCTCTCCTTTTAATTGTTAGCAGCTGAATGCATGTCTCTCCTTGCAGATAATAGTCTCTACTAAAAGAGATGGTACCTAACTATTTAGAGAACTATGCTCTCCCTGCCATACTTTATCTTAAGGGAAGAAGATACAATCACATATCTCAAGTTCCCCTGCCTCACCCAGTAGGCTCCTGTCAGTGGAGTAATATCTTTGGTCAGACTAAGAGAAAGCCTGATTTCAGGCACTATCTATGCCCCTGAAGGTCATACTTTTATATCTCTGAAAGCTTTATTGAAAAAAATGCCTTTGATTAGAGACCCCACCTCCTAATATGTCATCTACTCTACTCAATGCCAAAGTCATTTTGAACACTTTTAGCACATTTATCCTTAGCCACCCAGATGACCTCTTTACTGTTTATAATGATACTGTCCCTATTCTCTGCTTGTTAGGTTTATTCTCTTCTAGACTTTGCTCAATTGACCTTCAAATGATCAGCACTCGACAACTGGCTTCTGCCCACATTCAAGTGCCCAATTTCTCCAAATTGGAACCCTAAAAGATGACTCAGCTCTATGCCCATTCCCAGCAGGAAATAGTTTCAGAAGATGAGATCATCATCCTATACCCCAAAGGACTATGGACTCCCATTTGTTTGGTGGGGAAATTGATGTTGGAATGAATGGACCCTAGTAAAATGGACCCTATATATACCCACCTCCAGATACAAAAGTGATGGACTCAGAAGGTAAATTGAAGCATATTTTTTGGACATGATCAATGTAGTAATCAGGCAGCTAGGTACATGGCACAGTGGATAGAGCACTGAACTTAGAATCAGAAAAGACTTGTCTTAACTCAGCTCATGTTTGGCATCACACACTTATCAGCTCTGTGATTTTGGGCAAATCACTTAGCCTTATTTTCTAAAATTTCTCACCTGTAAAATGAGCTAGAAAAGGAAATGGAAAATCACTCCAGTATCTTTGCCAAGAAAAATCTAAATGGTGTCATGAAGAGTTCAGACTCTTGATTGAAATAACTGAACAAAAACAAAATTTAGGAATTAGTTTTGCTTGACTATAAATATTTTAAAGGCTGTGTCTTTCCTACTTTCTCCATTGGTGGGAGAGGGGAAGTGGAAGAGAAAGAATGTAGAGCTGAACATAAGACTGAATTAAAAAAAAAAAAAACATGCACAAAAAATGGAACATTAAAAATGAAAATGGCCATGTAATTGTAATATCAGGAATACGTCATGTCACCGAGGCTACTATTTAATTTTAAAGACAACAAAAACAAAAAGAGCATTTGTTGTTACTTTGTAGTCAGGAGAGGATCAGAGAAGGAAAAGTTTTATTGCTTGGGATGGTTAAGGTAATATGGCGCTAAATAATACAATTCTACTCTTGCTTTTCTTCTTCCAAAGAGGATGACCTTTGAACTGAAGATAGAACCAAAATGCTTAACAGGAATTTGAAAGAGATGATTACTAGCGAGATGGTAAAAGAGTATCTAAAACATTTAGCTACTCTCACTGAGTTCAAATAACCAACTATAGATGCATCATATTCCAGAGGTTTGAAAGAACTGGCAAATATAATTACTGAAGCTTTGTCTCTGTTATTTGAGTAGATGTGCTATATGACCAAAAACAGAACTTTTAAAAAACAGATGAGGTAGAGTTTAAACTATAAAGCAATGAGCTTAAATATTATTCTTGGCAAAATTACAGAATGCATTTTAAAAGGTGTGGTTTACAAGAATTTCTAAAGGTAAATAGAGGTTACTAACAGCCAAACCAATTTCATCAAAAATAGGTCATACAAAATTAACCACATCCATTTTTGAGGGGGCAGGATAATTTATAACTCCTCAACTCTTAACATAAGTGAGTAAACTTTGTTGACATAATAGAGTAGGTTTCCATAATGCATTGACAAAGGTATTTCTTTATATTGTTGTCTAGGATTGCCTCAGATCCACCAATTCAGGCAGCAAAATCTGTAGACAGGGGTTCCTAAAAAGAAAGTCATTGAAACATGTTTTTGAAATGTATAGAAGAAAAAAAAATATCAAAAGTAATCACAGATAAACAATAGTTCAGAAAGTAATATACTGAATTTATCATTTATTTTAAAAAGAAAGAAAAGTATACATAACACACATTTTAATGTATGATAGTATACTTATGGGAGTACTCACTTTAGTACATTTACTAAATTCATAAAAAAACCAAAATTAGTGAAAAATAGGTTCTTTCAGTGCATGGATCTGAGAGTACTTCTCTTTCAGGTCTTCAAAGAAGTCTATGTTTCTTCTCAACATTTTAGATGAGAAACTATGTTTCTTTTCCAGGTGATTTTATTGAATTTCCTTGAATATATTTTTTCCTGCTTCTTTAAGCCACTAAATTGTCCACTTTTAAAAGAAATGTGAATCAAACTAAGTGATAGGACAATTGTATTTTTTTGAAAGTGGGTGAAAAGCTGAACCCCCAGAGTAGTCATTAATCATCAAAAAAATTTTTTTTTTGCTAATAAATGGTTATCTAGTCTTTCTGACACAAATTCCAGTGAGAATTTCTCTCCAAAGGAACTATCTCCAAAGGCAGACCATTTCACTTTTGGATGAAAGGAGAAAGACCAATAGAAGAATGTCTAAGGAATCTTGTCCTGTACTTCTCAATATTTTTATCTATAACTTGAATAAAAGTATAGAAAGAGTGTTTATAAGATATGGTAATGACTCTAAGTTGGGAGAAAAATATGGATGAATAGGATAGGATCCAAAAGAGAAATCAACAGGAAAATTCAAAGGACTAAAAGTGAGATAAAGTCTAAGAAGAATAAATGTAAAGTTCTATACCTCATCTTAAAAGTCAATGGCGAGGGGGGTGAGGGTGGAGAGGAAGAGAGGGAGAGAAAGAGAGAGAGAGAGAGAGAAAGAGAGAGAGAGAGAGTGTGTTAGTCAATGTTGGAGACATAGCTAGACAGTATATTATGTGGGGGGAAATAATCTGAAAGTTATAATGAACTGAAAGTCTGAAATAAGTTAATAGTGGGACATGTCAGACAAAAAAGCTAATCTATACTAGATTTCATTGAGAACACAAGAGGAAGAAGTAGTTCTACCATACTGACTGACCATTCCAGTCAAATAATATCTGGATTACTGCATTCAATTTTGGTTACCTCATTCTAGGAAGGCATTAACTTTCTGGAATTCATACAGAGTAAGGAGTTCAAATTCTAAGAAATGTAATAGACTAATAGATGATGATAGATTTTTTTTAAAAAAACTGCTTGGGGGAGGGAGGTAGTTTTAAAAAAAGGATGCATACTAGTTAAAGTACTATTATGTAGGAAAAAGATTAAATTTGGTCTGTTTTACTCTGAAAAAGAGAAATAAGTTGAATAAGTTGCAGAGAGACAGGTTTAGTCTAAATGTAAGAAAAAATCTTCCCAATACTTCCAAAGGCAAAAAGAGCCACCTCTGGAGAACATTCTCTATTACTAAAAATTCGTGAAACAAATCTTAAATCACCATTTCTCAGCCATCTTATAGATAGGATTTTTGGTTACAATTAAGGTTGAATTGATAATATTTGTAGTTTCTTCAAGTTAATTCTATTCACAATTGATTAATTACCTACTATATGGAAAGGTAATCTACAATGGAGATACACAGAAAAAAAAAAAAAAAACTAGTCTTTCCATTTATGTAGTCCCTTCCAACATTATAATTCTGTGACAATAAACAAGCTGAAATCATAATTATTTTTAAAGAGTGAATGACCAGGGCAACTAGGTGGTGCAGTTCATAGAGCACCAGCCCTGAAAGTCAGGAGGACCTGAGTTCAAATTTAGTCTCAGACACTTAACACATCCTAGCTGTGTGATCCTGGGCAAATCACTTAACTCCAATTGCCTCAGGGAAAAAAAAAAGAGTATCAAAACAAATTTTTACACTTTATCTTCATTTCCAGTTCTGTTTAGTAAAAACTACTTTTCAAAAAGATGTCCTTGACACTCTAAAATATCATTGGTCAGAGATTGATAAACTGCAGTCACAAGATCAAATCAAGTTCACTCTCTATTTTTGTATAGTACAGAAATATTTAAAAATGTAAAAAACAAAACCAAAACAACAACATTCTTACTTTGAGGTAGTTAAAAAAAATAAAAAGTCAGATTTGGTCTTGGTTATAGCTTGCTAATCCCTATCCCAGGTGATTAGAGAAAGATTTTTCATTTTCATTTAATTTAATAAGGCAGGAGTAGACTGAAATATCTTAGAGAGATTTCAACAACAGGAGTTAAAATAAAAGCCACTTTTCAGTTTGACTTTATTTATCTAGATTTTCTTTTAATAGAATACATTATTCCCTGAGCATTCTCTTGAAATAAGACTTTGTTTTATATATCTTTTTTTTTATTTAATCAAACACTAATTCAAATCAACTTGGTATATAATAAAAGGCATAAACGATATAGGGTCTGCCTACAAAGCAAAAATCATTTAAAAAGTGTAACAATTATTTTGAGTATAGTGGATATAGATAGTCCATTTGTTTCACCCAAGAACCATTTTCCCCCAGTGTATTTAAATTTCATGTTTCCAGATTCATCTTATTTACCATATTTTCCACCAAAACATCCTAGACTGACACCCAGTACTATCTCTTCCAAGTTATTTTCTCTAGCTATCAAAAATAATTGAATTAATGTGAATCTAAATAAAATATTTAGGAACATAAACATGTTCTTATATATTAAAAAAAAAAAACCTAATTTGCAGATTACCTAGAAACATGAATCATCCTACCCCAAAAATTTGGTCCTAATATAATAGATGTGAATCATGAATAAAACAGGAGGTTATTTCCTTAACTCTCTATTATATTTGATTGTTCAGACTAATATTCAAAAAGTTCTAAGGTTTTCCAGTGTTGAAGCCCTACCTATACCCTACAACTTTCCTGAATCAAAGAACTATAGATCCAAAAGCTAGATGAAATCTTAGAAGTCACCTAGTACAAATATAAATCACACATACACACACACACATATTACAAATGAATAAATTGGGTTAGGAATTTTAATCAGTGATTTTTTTTTCACTATGCAACTGAATTGTGTGTAGAATCTATATTATATATACATTTTGCATACTTTATTCAGTATTATGATTAGATTGAGGACATATTTTAAGAGTTTGAAAGAGTTTTAAATCTAACATACCAAATTTTTGGTTTTATTAGCCATATTTGGATGCACATTCATTGAGATGTTGACAATACTTGAGTGTATACTCCTCTAGACCTTCCCTTTGCAGAAACAACGTATAATTCATTATCACATTTAGCTTTTAGTGTTGGAGTCTTGTTTTCAAAAGATCTAGTTGTCAGATACATGTGTTATTTTTAAATTTCAAATTATTTGTTTCTGTTGGGATTTTTTTCCTTTAGTTGACACTGTAGTTTTTGCCAAATGAAATAAAGTCAATAAGTGTTCTTGTTGGTTTTCTGGAAGTCTTGGAGCAGCTTTCTTTTCAGTTCAGTCAGATGTTAAAGTCCAAATCCTTTATTATCTCCTTCACAATCTCGTTTCCTTTCCTGGGGCCCTGGCTAGCTTTCTTAGAGGTCTTCCAGGGTATTGGTTTCAGTGGAGAAGCTGAGGAGGAGAGCCTGCCACCACGGTGGTATAAGATGGGATAAATGAATCTGGTTCTCTTTGGCTCCGAAAGCTTGATCTCTTGCCTCCAGTCCTCTTCTTCTCTGGCTCTGAGTCCCAGCTTATATGCTCTACCCTGAGTATAAACCAATCATTATATCACTAGGAAACCATTATTTGTTGTAAGATTAAATCAATCATACTGAACTTAGAGAACTATTAATCACCATGCTAAACTAGATAATCATTGTCTCATCTATTCCACTGACTTGTAAACACCTTGTAAAATCCTTGTTTCAGAGTTCAGGCCCATAATAGGGGCGGGAAAATCTTTTGAGGAAAAATTGATAGAATTGAGATTATGAACATATTAAAGAGGAAACTACAGTGTTAGCAATCTGGTATCTTCTGTGGTTCACTAGAAAAATATTTCATTTGAAGTCAAAAGAAGATTCAAATTTCAGCACTCCCTTTTACTGTATGGCCCAAAAGAAAGCATTTAACCTCAATTTTCTTCAATTTCCTCATCAATAAAATGAGTGAAATGGATTAAATAACTTCCAAATTTCTACCATCTTTAAATCTATGGGGCAAAGATCTCTCTCTACTAAAACTGCTTTCTCTTAAGATCATTAGTAGATCAGTTACCAAGTACTATGACTACTTCTCAGTCCTTTTCTTTCTTGACCTTTCTGGAGCACTGAACACTGTTAAGCATAACTTTCTTCTCAACATTTTACTCAAAGCAGAAATGAAGAAAGTAAGACCAAAGGAGTGAAATGACTTGGCCAAAACCTATTAAGTGAAGAGTCACAATTCAAACTCAGAGCCTCGGATTCCAAACCAAATATTCCTTCTACAAACTAAACTAAATCTCAAAATATTTACTGATTATCCTCTACCTTTTTTTAATCTTTGTCTTCTTTCTATATCCACTTCAGGTACTACCATCTCCTTGAAAGTTTGAACTTTAGTCTCTCATCATCATTTAAAAATATATATCCCAGAAATAAAACTTAATATGTTCAAACTAAATTCATCATCTTCCCTTTAGCCCTCCCTTACCTAAAATCCCTTACTTTATCCAAGTTACCAACATTCTGCCAGTCTCCCAGGTTCATAATCTCAATATAATCCTGCACACTTCACTCTCTCACACCTCACATATACAATAAATTGCTGAATCTTGCCATTTTTATTAACATATATCTCCCATCTGACCCCTCCTCTTCACTCACACAACTTTCACTTTAATCCAGACTCACATTACTTCTCATCTCAATTAAATAAGAACTTCTTAATTTGTTTCCACATTCCTGATTTCTTACCATTCCTGGCCATGCTCTAACCTGCTGCCAAAGTAATTTTCCTTAAGTGAAAATCTGACAATGTGATACCCATGCTCAATCAACTGCAGAGGGTTCTGATTGCCTCAAGGATAAAATATAAACTGATCTTATTAGCTTTTAAAACCCTATATAACTTGTAACAACCAATCTTTTTAGCATCATTGGACATTATTCCAACCACACACTTTGCATCCAAGACAAACTGTCTTTCTTTTTGACATTACCTTCTATCTTTTTACTGAACTTTTCCACTGGCCATTTCATGCAACTGGATTAATCGTCCTTTCATAATCCATTTTAGCTTTAGAATTCAGTGTTTGAACAATTCCAAAAAACAGACTGTTGTTGATGAACAATGTATTTGGAAATTCACACTTCACTCACACGTTTATTAGTTGTGTAAACTTGACCAAGCTGTGATAACATTATTTATAACTACCTGTCAGTCAGAGTTGTAGTGAGAATTCTTTATAAACCTTAAAGCACCAAATAAATAGTACTTAAATTCTTATGACAAATTTCCATGCTGAAAGCCAACATATTTGATTTCTGTGCAAGTACATTTCTTTTCAGACTTAGACAAAAATGGAATTATCACCAAATGCAAAACTTAGAATCCTAAAAAGCTTAAATTTCAGACGTGAAATGTCATTGTTCCCTGTCCTGAAGGCAAAAATACATCTCTTCTATCACTATTTGGGTTTTGTGCTTTTCCTGGTGACAGAAAAAGGAGTGTAGACTACATTTGAGTTGCCTTATCCTGTTGTATTTCAGCACCAAATAACTCCCAGTCTTTTATTAACTGTTCCACTGAGTCCTATTTATCAGAAAGGCAGGTGTATTACCTGATAATACAATAAGCTCTGCTGGATGTATGAGTTGTTTTATTTCTTTTATACCCATAATCAGTTCCCAGAGCATAATAAAACAAAAGGTTTATTTCTCCCACCCCACTTTTTCTCTAGCAACACAGCTGTAAATTATCAGCCTTCAGAAATAACCATTGCCATTTAATAAGAAATATAAAATACATACTAATCTAACAAGGGACACACTAGATAAAAATAAACAAAGTATTTATTAAATTTTGTGACAGGATGAAGGATGAGCACAAGTATGTATGTTGTATTAAAGTTAGAGTTGGGTATCACCCAGGAGAACAGCTAAAGAAAGACCTAATTTAGATGTCATAAAGTGAATATTACACATCATTTTTCTTAAATGCAGTTGCAAGCATCTTATCTCACCTTCTCCTGAGCTTTGCAATTCCCCAAATTGTCAAAGCCAAGAAAAGAAGCACCTAATCATTTGGAACTAGAGACATAAAATCCAAGACTATGAACCCCTTCTCTGTCATAGAACTAGGGTCAGGTACAACTTTGGGGAAGACATATTTGGTTTCTTTTATATGATGTTTTCTTTGACTCCCTACCCATCTTAAAACACCCATTTTTCTTCTTCCCACACTAAGGCCTCAATGCTGGCCTGTACCCTTTTGTACATAAAAGACAATAGCCATTTGGAGGTTATAACCAGTCAAAGCAGAATTTCAAACAGAATCACTGAATCTTAGAGTTGACAGAAACCTCAATGACCATCTAGTCAAACCTGTACTTTAATAAGAACTTCCTCTACAATCAGGGCTTCTTAATGTGGGGATACAATATAAAGTTTTGATTATTGTCTTTCAATATAATTAATTACCTTTGAAGTCCTTTGTATTTACTTATTAAAAAAAATATTATTCTGAAAATAAAGGTGGTATGTGTTCTCACAAGACTAGCAAAAGGATCTCCCAGACAGTCAAGAATTCCTGCTTCTACATTGTCTACAGACAATGATTAACCAGACTTCAACTTTCCAAGGTATCCCATTCTACTTTTTGTTAGAAAGTTTTTCTTTGCTGAAAAATAAAATCTGTTGTTCTACTATGTTTAACCTTTTCTACTAGCTCAGCCCTCTGGGACTCAGCAAAATCGTTGCCTCAACAAACAATAATTATTTATTGATTATTGACTAATCTCCTGCCAAATACCACAGCAATACAAAGAACCATAAGTCACAGTCCCTAAGGAAATTTCAATTTAATTGAGGAAAGAAAATACACATAAAAAACTGTTAATTAACAAATAAATATGTAACTATCAGTCCAAGACTTGAAGGGATGTCAAGGCAATGGTTCATGAGCTGCCAAATAGATATAAACAAGTACTTTCAGAAGTGTTTTCATAAATGGAAATGATAACAGTGTACTGAGATGTGTTAGAACTTTATTATAGAGTCAACCTGGATTTTTATATGGTGGGCTTAGCCTAGTACTTGAATAGGAAATTCTAAGAGTTGAGTTTAATTAGAAAAAAAAAGTTTGAAGATATAAGTGATTGAGGTCAGTTTGAAGACTGAAATGTGGAAGATTTTGAATAAGGCGCTAAGGAATTTGGACTTTTCCCTGTAAAGAAAAGCTATTGAATTTAATATGGGAGTAACAAAATTGGGGGGAGGGGTGGAGAAGAGAAGTGCTTTTAAAAAGATGAATCAAGCAACTGAAGACAGACTAGATTTAAAGTGAAAGTGAGTAGAATGCTTATCTACCTTGAAGGCTTTTTAAAGTTTTGTTGGGGTTTTTTTTCCTTTCTGTGATTTGGGCAAATGAAGATTGCTGAAATCTGTTTTTGGGAGAGCTTTAACTAGGTAAGATCCACTGAAATTGTATTTTACTATAAGGCCAACTTTCTCTAGAATGATTTGAAAGATATTACTGATAGGCTTTCAAAAAAAAAAAAAAAACTTCACTACTAACCTGGAAAAATACTTGAGTTTCAATAATAAAGTGTCCTGCCCTTAGGGTAATAGTTCATGTTTCTAGGAACTCTGTAGTAAAATGCAAATATTCCCAGGAAGGTTAACTAATACATCATTTGCAAACAGTTAGTGAATTTAACATTATATGATGGATGACTTGACTATGGTAAGTCATTAAATAAAGGAAAATTCAAAATGACCTTCAGTCCTACACAACTCCATTCCATTTCAATAGTAGCAAAGTGGCATTTATAGGAATGAATGGTAATAAGAATAATAGCATCTTTAAACTGTCAAAAACCTTTAAGTACTGATACTCTAAACATGAGATCTTTGTTTACTAATCAAGATGGCTACTGAAGGAATAATATCGATGTTGACATTCTTCCTATTAAGAAAACCAGAAGACATGAGGAAGTTGAAGCCCATTGGAAATATGACTCCTTTAGTGAGTCTAGCAATAAACATTTATTATGCACTTAAATGATCTAGGCACAGATTGATTGTTCAGTTATAAAAACCAAAAAATCCTTGTCCTTAAGAAATATATCTATGGGGAAAATAGTTTATAAATAAAAAACATACAAAATATATACAGAATAGATGAAGCTAATCTAAAAAGGAAAAGCATTAGCAGCTAGAAAGTTCAGGAAAAGACCCTTTTGGAAAGAAGCAGACTTGAGAATTCAGAGCATTCCAAATAGGAGGCACAGCCAATGCAAAGGCATGCAGACAATATGTGAAGTATCATAATTGAATAATATCAAGTAAGTTGATGTGTGACTGTATCAGGGAGTGCATGGAAAGGAGCAAAGTACAAGATACCTGGAAATATAAAAAGAAAACAGGTTATGAAGAACTTTTAATGTCAAGTAGATATATTTGATCCTGGGGATTATAGGAAACCATTTGATCTCATTCATGAAATAATATAGTCGGACATATTTTGGGAAAATCACTTTGGAGGCTAAATGGGTAATTAGTTGGAGTGGAGGAAAGACTCCTTATTTCCAAAGACTACTGAGATTCTAAATTGAAAAGATCAGTACCTAAACTAGAATGGTGGTTCTGTGAGTAAAAAGACAGTATACGTAAAAGAGATATTATGAAGACAGAAATTACAAGATTTGACAACAGTTTAAAATATATAAGGAGCATGAGAGAGAGGATACTTGCAAACTTGGGTAATTGGAAGGATAATGGTGCCCTTGATAGGATCAAGGAAGTGTAAAAGAAGGGAAGGTTTAGAAGGAAAGGTATTACAGTTTTGGACATGTTGAATTTAAGATATTTATAGTACATTCAACTCAAGATGTGCAATGGGTAGCTGGAGATGAGACATTAAACTTTAGGAGAAAGGTTAGAGCTACATAAATAAATCTGAAAATTGTCTGTATAAAGATGATAATAGAATTCATGAAAAGTAAATCAGATTATTAACTGAATAGTATAGTTAAAGAAGAGAGAAGGAACCAGGGCCTTTGGGAACAACTACAATTTGAAGGCTTTACATGAATGAAAAATCAAACAAAAAAAGCTAAAAAAAAAAAAAAAAAAAAAGAGCTAGGATAAGATAAGCAAAGAACCAATTGAGTGGTATCATGAAAATATAAAAAGGATAGAATATCCAAGGAAAGATGGTGATCAACCACAATATCAATGTTTCTTAGAGGTCAAGAAATTTGAGGAAAAGCAATTATGAGAGCATTGATAAATCCAAGAATTCAGTTTCAGTGTAAAAATGAACTTGGAAGCCAGATTACAGATGAGCTTAAAAGAGAATGCAAGGAGAGAAAGTGGAAACACTGAGCATTTACTATTTTCTCAAGTAGCTTAGTCATGAAGGAAAGGTGAACAGGACAATAGTTAGTAGGGATAGAAGCATCAAGTAAGGTCTATTAAGGATTGTGAAGAGAATGGGACCACAGACTCAAAAATTACCCTAGGAGAGGGAAATAAAATTGGCAGAGTTGGTTTCATCATGTAACAAGATGATCATGTGATCATCTTACATCTAATTGTTTATGATAAACAAAAAGACCACCATTAAGATGACAACAGCTATTAAAAGATGAGTTAGGTACCAGATATTGGTTGTTATCCTTTGTTCTTGAAGAGAACCAAAATAACATGACTAGTTGAAGTGGAGTAATAGTATGTCTAACTGTGACTGATCAGACCAATATGAGCTCAGAATGATCTGCCATAGGTCAGACACAAATAGTACCTATGAACATTTAGGGTAGACTCTAATTTTACTCATCTTATGTTTGTTCTGAGCTAATTCGATTCTGCTTTGCCCACAAAGCACAGCACTTTCTCTGATGAGGGTACACGTGGGCAGTCCTGTGCCAGTGTCTCCCATGTCATACAATTGATTCTAAAGTACCAAGTTTAAATACCAATTTTAGTATCAGAGAACATATATTGAATCACACTTCCTTCGTCCCAGTAGAGGAAAGTTATACATTTTGTTAAATGAATTGGAAATAATAATAATTTTATCTTATATGCCAGCATCTGTTGCAATACTTGAGGAAGTATAAAAATTCTATGAATAACAATATGACTCTTAGAGATGCATGTATGTGTGTGTGTGTGTATATGTGTATGTGTGTTCACTGACATCTAGGCAAAAATAAACACATGGGCAGAATGACAAAAAAAAAGTATATATTTTGAAATTTTGACTTAAGATTAAAAAAAAAGAGAGACTAAAATCTTGTAGGTTACATATCTCATGTCAATATGTCATGAGTACTTTCTCCAAGAAGAGACTCAGGAAGCCTTGTATCCCCAAATTAAAGTGATTCTTAACAGATAGAAAGGATAAACACATAGGTAATTTTCAAATAAGATCATTGTGAACAGTTGGATGACCAATTTATTAGATAAAAGATAAAAATTAACATCAAATTAGAATAGTCCAAAAAAATGAGAAAATATGCCTTGCAATTAAAATATCTCCAGAATGGTTAAGTACAGATGAATGAATAAAAAATTGAAAATATATGTATTAAGTGCTTACTACAAATCAAGCACTATTCTAAGTGCCGGGCTATCCAAAGTGAAACAGCAAAATAATCTCTGCTCTCAAGTATCTCATATCCTAATTAATGGAAACAAAATATAAGAAGATTCATCAGTAGGGGAGCTAAAAATGCCCTAAAGTTTGGAATTGCAGAGTGATGGAAAGGACTCAAGGAATCTTAGTACGTATCAACATGAAAGAGAGCCATGCCCAAGTTTCTGGAGGTCACAGATACAGATCAAATGGTAAAACCTAGTGTACAGCTATCACAGAAGAAAGTTTTAGATGGTAACTTCCAGTTCATCCAAATTATGTACAAGTATAGCCCTCTTCCCTCACTTAAATCCAACTCACTTGGACTGCTGCCCCATTGAGGACCAGTTCAGTTAAGCAATAAGATTAGCTTTCTTCCTTTCTTCCTTCCTTCCTTCCTTCCTTTTTCTTCCTTCTTCCCTTTCTTTTTTTCTTTCTCTTTCTTCCTTCCTAACATATCATACCCTTATCTGAGACTGCTCTTACCAAAGGAATGTAATTTTTTATTGCTGAAACCTCTCAAGATATCTTGGGGTTTAACCATGAGATTTCTCTCTTAAGTACCAGGCTTTAAACCAAAACCAATCTGATTCTAATTGGCCACCAATAGATTCTAGGCTAAAACCATTTGGTCATTGTTAGGGCCCTGATTGATTCAGAGTCAATGTAAATAGCGATTGTTTCTGTTTTGCTCTGAAATCCTGAGGATCTTCTCTTTCAGAAGGATTTCTTTTTTTGACTAGATAAAAGAGGCCATTTTCTGCCTTAATTTTTTTACCTAGTTTTAATTACTGAATGGGTGCAGGCCCTCATCAAACTGAGACCTATTGAAGACCTTAGCTTAAAAAATGTCAAATGTTCCCATGATACCTGGAGCCATCTCTAGTCATCCTGATCTACACCTTATCACTGGACCAAGACAGCTCTGGCAGAGAAAGTGAGGTTGCTGATCTTCCACAGTCCTTCCTCACTTATATCCAAACTCACTTGCATGTCATGGTATCATCTCTCTATGTTATGGTCCTCTTCAAGAAAGGACAAACAATAGCAACAAATTATTTCATCACACAATTGGACTGGGGTATTATGAGAATGTAGGGGGAGTGAAAGAGAGTCAAAGGAGGGACCATATATATTAATAATTAAATGATTTTGGATATTACAAATAACCTCAGTCTTAAATTTATTACATAGCCTTGGAAGGATTGGGTGATACAGTGATTTCATTTTTGAATAATATTTTTAAAATCATTTACATTTCTCAATATCAAACAGAATTTCTACATTCTAAATATTAATTTTTATATCCACCTTGCAACTGGGAATTCAAAGAGGGTTTAGGTTGATGTGACATGGGAGATAATTTGGCATAGTTCATATTATGTACCTCTGACAATTATTAGTGAAAGTAAATCACTTAAATTGTCCTTATCGGTAAATTGTTCTTATCTGTAAAAGTAAGGGCCTAAACTCAATCTTTAAATTGTTTTCCAGATTTAAATTTATGGTCTTATAAAATAACTAAATGTCATTAACAACATCCATTGTTCATGTCAAAAAATACACTGATTATTGCCTTGGCATTTTGATAGATTTATAATTATTCCCTTCATCAATGCTAATTGCAATCCATACATCCTCCAATGAATATCCTCCCAATTCCCTAAAAGGATTTTTCCTCATCATTTGAAGATCTTAGGAAAATGAATGTTATAATTGAGCTGTTTATCTGTTGTCTCTCACTCTTACTACATAATTAACCCAGCTTCTTTTCTCTTCTGTTTTATGACCTTCATCTTATTATAGCTGTCAACTTCCAAAATTTGTAATGTTGACTATGTAGGTATCTGTTCCATTGATAGTTTTTGAGAGTTGTTGTCATGAAAAATTGTACCAAAAATCTGTTGGTTCTTAAACAATAGTCACAAAGGCCTATCATCAAGCCTACATACATTATAAATGAAACACTATTCTATAGTTGTCAATAACTTATCAACATTCCTCCTCTTTACATATAAGAAGTACTATCATTTGTTGTGCTAAATTGAAATATTATGCTGGGGGGGAAAACTATCTTATGGTCAGGTTCATTCTTTTTATACAACCAGTAGTTTTTAAAATAAATGCTAAAAACCATAAGATTGCCTTTGGCTATAAAGTGAAAAGAGCCTGGGTTACTGCAAGAATATTTCATTAACTTTCCCCAATAGGCACTCCAATGAATAGAAATGCCATCGAAAACTAAATATATATATACACATATATATATTTACATACACACACACACACACACACACACACACACACACACACACATATATAAAGAATGGATTCTTTAGGGTAAGTCTCTGACCCTTAAAAACCATTTGCAAACTAATCAGTTCAAGTTCATTTCCACACCAAATAAATAAGGCAATGAATCAGTTGCTGCTCTCAATCACTGAAGTCCTTAAATTGAAAAAGAATTTCCAAAGAGCAAATACAGACCAAATATTCGGTTCTGATACCTTTCCTTACTATTGCTTTCTTAAATGAAGACTCTGCTTCTACCAGATTCGTCTATTTGCCATATGTGAAATGTTCCTTTTTTCCCCTGGTTTCCATGCTTTTATTCAAGAGTATTACAGTAGGAAAGACACTGAATTTTGGAACACGGTATTTTGAATCATGAATTTTAATGTGAATTCTGGCACTCCAATTTATTACCTTTGTAACCTTAGAAAATATAACTTACTTCATTTGGGCCTCAATCTTTTTATATGTAAAATGAAGAGATTGGACTAGATTACTCCCAAAGTCCCTTTCAGGTCTAGATCTATGATCTTACATGATTTTTCCTAGCCAGTAACATCTTCCATCTGCCATTTGCATTTGTCAAAATCATCCCCATCATAGGCAGAGTCAAAATGACATATAGAAGCCAGGAACTTTCCTGAGCTCTCTCCAATTTCCTTCAGAAACAATGCTAAGTCAAACCTCTAAACAGATGCTGGAGTGACAGAATCTACAAAAAGATTTTGCAATTTTAGATAACTTACAAGAAGTTCAGGAAATTAAAAATTATTTGGGTAAAAGGGGAACAAAGCCCAGTACAGATGGTATTCATACAAGCCAGCAGGAGTCTCAGCCATAACACAGATCAGCAATCAAAATCTCTCAGTTCTGGTTCAGCAGACTAGTGATACAACAGAACAGCTGTGAGGCCTCCAATGTTAGTGCAGAAGGCAAATTAACAGCCCCAGAACCCAGAATAACAAAGCTGGGACACCTCAATGGGAAAATCATCAGTCCCTTCAGCTCAGCTTGGAAATCCAGGAACCAGGTCCCTGGATCCCAGAATAAGAAGTTTAAGACAGTGCCCCCTGTGCCCCATGAGCAGAGCTTAACTTTTTTAAATGAAGGGAAAAAAGAGGGGCCCTGACTACAGAAAGCTGCCATAGCAACAGAGGAAATCAATACACAAACTCAGAATAGGATAACAGTGTCAAAATACTTACATGTGAATCCTCAAAGGGGAATACGCTTTGGTTTTAAGCCCCAAAAAGTCCTCTTTAAAGAGTTTATGCAGGATTTTAAAAAGCAGGTAAGAGAGGTAGAGGGAAAAGTGAAGAAAGAAATGAGTTGTACAGGAAAACTATGGGGGAAAGAGTCAACAATCTGAAAAATGAAGCACAAAAATTAACTGGAAAAAAAACTTATTTAAAAGTAGAATTGACCAAATGGGAAAAGAGGTACAAAAGCTAACTGAAGAAAATAATTTCTTAAAAATAAGAACTTGGCAAATGGCAGCTAATTATAAGATTTTAAGAATTAAACAAAATCAAGATAATGAAAAAATAGAAGAAAATGTAAATTACTTCATTGGAAAAACACCTGATTTATAAAAATAGATCCAGGAGAGATAATTTAAAAATTATTGGACTACCTGAAAGCCTCTTGAAAGAGATCTCAAAATGAAAAATCTAAGGAATATTATAGCCAAATTCCAGAATTATTAGTTCAAGGAGAAAATATTACAAACAACAAGAAAGAAACAATTCAAATATTAAGGAACCACAGTCAGGATTACACAAGACTTAGCACCTTCTTCCTTACAGGATTGGAGAGATTGACATATGGCATTCCATAAGGCAAAGGAGCTTGGATTACATTCAAGAATAATCTTTCCTGAAAGACTACAACTGAATAGAAAATTTGATTTTTAAATACAGGATTCCAGAGAAGCATAAAAAAGATAAACAGGAAAGAAAAAAAAGTTATTCAGCAAGATTAAATTCTTTACATCCTGACACAGGAAAATGATACTTGTGACTCTTGAAAGGTATATTTTTATTAGAACAGTTACAAGGAGTATACATATAGAGTGAGAGTATAAGTTAACTTTGATATCATGATATAAAAAAGTAAGGAGTGAAATAAAAGGATTAAACTGGGAGAAGAGTGGAAGGCAGAACAGGGTAAATTATATCATATCAAGAGATACAAAAGACTTATTACAATAGAGGGAAAAAAGAGAAAGTGGGATGAGCATTGTTTGAATCTTACTCTCATCAGATTTGGCACAGAGAAAGAATAATATACCTACTCAGTTAGGTAAGAAATTTATCCTACCCTATAGAGAACTAGAAGGGGAAATGGGAACATAAAGGGAAAGGTAGACTGATAGAAGGAAGGGCAAAAATAGAAGGAAAAAGGAAATGAAATGGAGAGCTTACAGAAGGGAAGGCAGGTTGAGGGAAATGGAAGTCAGAAACAAAACACTGGTAAGGAGAGACAGGGTGAAAAGGAAGAGAAAAGTTTACGTGGGAAAGATAGGATAGAGGGAAACATACAATAATCATAATTGTGAATGTGAATGGTATGACTTCTCTCATAAAACAGAAGCAAATAGCAGAAAAGATTAAAATTCAGAATTTTACAATAGGTTGTTTCCAAGAAACACATTTAAAGCAGAGAGATATTCACAGAGTAAGAATAAAAGGCTGGAGCAAAATATATTATGCTTCAACTGAAGTTTAAAAAAAAAATAAGAGGTAACAAACCTGATCTCAGACAAAGCATATATATATATATACACACACACATTTTACAGATGAGGAACTGAAGCAAATAGGAATTAAATAACTTAATAGCTAGTAAGTTTCTGAAGCTACATTTGAACTCAGGTCCTCCTGACTCCAGAGCTCTTGCTCTATATACATACATTTATGCAAGAATATATATATATGTGTGTGTATGTGTGTGTGTATTTGAATATATATAATATATATAATATGTTTCTAGTATGTGTACCACCTAATTGCTCCTGATGATGTCTTAGGGTGGATCTCTTTTTTCATGGAAAGGGGCAGACAATAAGCATTCATGTAATGCTTTGCAGAATGCATTATAATTAAAAAAAAAAACCAAAAATTATTTTTTTTGATCATATGATAACAACAAAAGCTTCATTTGATCATGGGGATTGGGAGAGGAAGGGGAAGGAGTCACCTTATTTAGATTATTTAAATAGCAATGGATAGATTGAAGAAACAGACATTTATTACATATCTACTATGTGACAGATCAGCTAGGTGATACAGTGAAGTTGGACTAAGGAAGATCTGAGTTCAAATATAGCCTTGAACATTTAGTGGTTGTATGAACCTGAGTAAGCCATGTAAAATTTTTTTTGCCTTAGTTTCCTTATCTGTAAAATAAGCTGAAGAAGAAAATGGAAAACGACTCTATATTTCTTCCAAGAAAATTCTAAACTCATGAAGAGTCAGACATAACTGAAAAACAACCAAAAAAATCAATAATGCCATCCAAGGATTCGTGTGATAAACAATGTATCATACACTTAATTTAGTGCCTATCCCATACTTCTTAGATCTTTTTTGTTTTGTTTGTTTACTTTTTTTCTATCAACCTGACTCTAGGTGTGGTGTTTTACCTACTTGATTACTAAACTATCCTGTCTGGTACACAGTGGATATTTAAGAAATTTTTCTTTCCTTTCCTCTTAGGACACATATCCTAGACTGCCTTATAATATTAGTTCCTTTTGTGTACATTTTAGTTCCCTGAATAAGATACATTATTTTTAAGAGTAGGAACTGTGTTTTCTATTTCTTTTGTATTCTCTCCTAAAGTACCCAATATAAGGCTCTGCAATATAAGTTAACAGACATCTTGACTGACTAACCTTGAGCAGCCAGAGGGGAAAATCACTGTAGACTCAAGAATAAATCTTAGGTAATAGATTTTTCTGTTGGAGAGCATATGTCTATGGACAAACCTGAGACTATATTTTAACTGTAGAATGAAGAATATGAGTAAGCAAAAAGATTTCCAGATCCCGTTTTTGCTATTCTCAAAAGGGGCAATGATGATTTATGAAAAATGCAGAAAAGCAACAGAGATGCTTGGCTGACACAGTTTTCAAGAGAGAGGTAAAGTAGTATATGGGAAAGTATTAGGGTAAGAGCATCTGGGTTTAAATTCTGATTCTACAATTTACTACCTCTGTGATCTTGGGCATGTTCTGTATCCTTTTAGGTCTTCAATGTTCTTATTTCTGTAAAATGAAAGAATTTGATCATTTGGCTTTGAAAAACCCTTCCAGATTTACCTGCTATGAATTTAGAAAATTAATTCACTTCTCTGTTCTGTATGACCCTAATTTTTTTGTGGTTGTTCAGTCAGTTATGTCCAATTCTTCATGACCTGATGAGGTATAACATACTAGACCCTTCTATTCTCCAATATCTCTCAAAGTCAGTACTTGTTAATTGCTCCATAGTGTTCAATTGTTTATTTATATTTTCTTAGTTATATATAGCCTTGAAAATTTTGAAAACAGTCATGTATAAATTAGTTGATAGATTACAATATGCTGTAGCCAGTCACCTTTATTTTCATCAGTACACTTGGAACTACTTCCAAAGAAGTTCTCATGGTATTTTAATTGAATCATTTTTAATTCTAAAATACTTTTTCTGCCCTTTTCAGAAAATAGAGCATCTACATATGAATATGATATCTTCAAAGTATTTTCACAATATCTTTCAGGGGAACGATAACGTATTCTGTTTTGGACATGTTGAATGAATTTGAGGTTGTTTTGAGATATTCAACATGAAATATTCACTAGACAATTGGTGATATGGAGTGCCTGGAGGGGGAAAAAAATGAAGTCCCAAGGCAGACCCTTGGAATATTCTTTCCATAGAGGAAATGATGTAGATGATATACTGGCAAAAGAGACTAAAAAGGAACAATCAGACCAGCAGGAAATCCAGGAGAATATAGAAAGCAGGAGAATCCAAAAATGAGAGCCTATCCTGGTTAATACCATTAGAGTCTTTCCATTCTGACTTGCCTTCACATACTCCATGTTCCAAGTTCCAAATTGGATTTCTTGCTCTTCTTTACACATGACATTCTAACATTGAATTAACTGTCCATAAAGTATGTGAAGAAAAGGAATATAATTGAATATATAAAAGTAGCCTGAAGCCAGATTTTTTCAATGTCAAAAATAAGAGTTTATAATGTAGTCTAGAGGCAAAATAGAGCCCTAAAGATTTTAGGGGAATTATCTAAAATATCATTTTATTATTGGTATGATATGGTGTAGTATTGTTGTTTGACCTTTGTTTTCAAGGATGACCATGATAAGGATGATGTCATGACCTCTAGTTCAATTAAATTTAAGTGAGAGTGGAATGTACAAGGTCCCCAGCCTCATTTTTTCCTCTGAAAACATCTAGGTTTCAGTGGCCAAATACAGATAAGGTTGGCTGAAGATGGCCCTGAATGCAATGGGATATCTTGGTCTGTAAAAAGGCTAAGCTTAAAGATTAAAAGCTAAAGAAAGAAGGAAAGAACCGCAAGATATCAAGTGAGAGAGGGAGGGATGGAGAGAGGGAAGAAAAAAGAAAGTAAGAAGAAAGAAGAAAGAAGGAAGAAGAAGTGAGAAAGAAGAAGGGAGAAAAGAAGAAGAAGAAGAAGAAGAAGAAGAACAACAACAACAACAACAACAACAATATAGAATGATAGAATCCAGGATTTAGAGTTAGAAAGACTCAATTTTATTCTTTCCTTGAACACTTAGTAACTTATTGACCATGGGCAAACACTTAAACTTCTCTCTATCTTAGTATCCTCATTTTTAAAATGGGGATAATACTAGCACTTATCTCATAAGATTGTTGTAAGGATTGAGTTAACACGTAAAACACTTCATAAACTTTAAAGGTTATATAAATGCTAGTTATATTATTACTATTGTAATTGTGGTTAGTATAAAAATTTCAGATTATTAATTTATTAAATTTTGACTCAATTAGTAGCAATGTTTCTGTGCCTTTGCCCTAGGTGTCCCTCATGTCTTGACAGAATTTTCTCTTCATCTCTAGTTCTAGGAAACTGTTTTCCTTAAAAACCTGCTGAAGAACCAATTTTAGTATGAGACATTTCCTGGTTGCCCAATCTGGTAATGACTTACCTCTCAGGGGTATCTTGTATCTGTTTTGTATTTGTTTTGTTTGCACACACACACACACACACACACACACACACACACACACACATTATCTCTTCTGCTAGAAAATAAGATCCTTGAAGGTAGGGACTATTTCACCATTAACTTTTTATCATGTATATCTAGCATGAAAATTAGCACATAGTAGGTACTTAATAAGTAGCTATTGGTCAGCTGACTGACCAAGCCATTTATACTCTTAGACAATACCCCCACACACACCAGGATAACAGATTACAGATTAATTGCCCTTCCACAATGCTAGAGGAAGTTTCCACATCAAGAGATCATTGCACTATTGAAATAACATGTCAGGATCCAAAAAAACAACAATTAAAGTTAAGTACAGTCATATATACTTATCCCTTTGTGACTAAACCAATAACACTTCAAGGACAACATCTCTACTAAAAATGAATTAGAAAGAATCTGGCTTAATTTGAACATGAAAGGATAAAACTCCTTCCTGACAATAAGACTGGTTTAGCACTAGCATCTCATGCAGGAATCTTTAGAAATAAGATAGATGTCAATTTATTCAGAATAGTTCAGATGCAGTTATAACAATAGAAAAAACGCAATAAAATGATGAAAAGAGCCTTGAGAGTGAAGAAAACTAAATTATAAACTGAGCCTGTTACTAAACTAGCATGTCCTTGGATAAATCAACTAATCTTTCTTGGCCCCTGTCAAAGGAACTGTTTTTACATAGATGATTTCTAACATCTCTCCTGGTTCCAAAATTTATAAAACAAGGATTATCCTCATTTTTTTTTGTAAAATACACTTGTAGGATAAAATCTAGTTAGGTTGAATGGCAAGGAAATGGTGGCAGAAAACTTTGTTCTTTAACTTCACTAGGATTTTTTTTTTCTTTTTAAAAACATTATTTGTGACTGGGAGCCAGGATCAGTTAGACACAGATGTCTCCATCTTTAAATTCACAACAGAAGAGGAAAAACACACTCTGAAATATTTGAACATTTTTACAACCATGGTAATGGACTTAGTGAACAACAAAAATTAAAGCAAATTGCTCTTCAAAAGGAAATTCACCTTTCCAACAAATGCAACCTTGCAGCAATTGAAGAGTTCAGAAAGGGGTAGAATTGAGGTTACATTGAAAAAATCTCCCAGCAACTTATAAATGAATTAGGCTATAAATGAATACTAGATTTGCTTCAACCCTAAGAGCTCCTATAAAGCATAAAGGCTTTTAACTCCCCATGAATAATCCTTTCCCATAAAACCCCCTTTTCCACAGCTCTCTCTTCATAATTTCTGAAAGTATAATTTAGAAGGCATGTTGTTTTTAAAGTACAGTGGAAAGGAGTTTCAAAGGAATAGCGCTTACAAGTAAATTTGCTTTCCAAAGAAGCTAACTGAGCCTCATGTCTCTTTAGTAAAATATCATAGTGTAGTGGGTAGAGTGCTGAATGGGAAGTCCGAAAAGCAAAGATTCAAATATTGCCTTTGGTCCTTATCAATGATGACATCCTGGACAAATCATATAATTTCATTGAGTTTCAATTTTACCATCTGGAAATAAGGGGCAACAATACTGGCAGGATGTGCCTATATGGTTAAAGAAAAGTTTCAAAATATGTCTATCAATTACCAACTTGAGCTCCCATTCATAGTTAGACTCCAAAATATGACTACTCAAATTTTAAGGGCATATTCTGTGGTACCACCCTTCTAAAAATTCAGTTTAGTGTGTTTTCCATTATTAATCAGCCACTAGACTCAATATTCTTAGCATAATTATTATTCAAATGATATAGAGAGTATAGTATAGTAGCTACAAGACTTCTCCTCTTCCCTTTCTTGCCTCCTCTACCCTCCTATTCCCACCAAAAAAGAAAAAAGAAAAAAAAAATTGTGGAAATTATTTCATAAATATATGCTGTGGTGATAGGGGATACTACAGACTTAAAATCAATAGTAATGAGATACATATGTAAAGAATACATGAGACCAATGCTACTCACAACTGAATTTCTTTCTTGGACATGAGTCAGAGCTAAATGAGCTGTTTGGCTGATATTGTTCTTCAGAGTACATTACTTCTCCACTGGTCAAGGCAATCCACTGGACAATTTGAGTTTGTTCTCCATGGGCATCTAGAATCCCCATCATTCAAACTTAGGCTTAACAGCAATTCTCAGTTAAGACTACTACTATGCTCTTTCAGATAAAGCAAATACACTTAATATAATACTAGAATTAAGGCTATCCAATTCTGTTCCTTCAGGAGGTCAACTTTGAGGTTTGCAACCTTCCAGGCAAAAGATGGGAGAACAGAGATTTAGCTCTTCCTTTTAACAACTCTTTCTGTTACATTGCTAAATTCCATTGATTGGGTAGTTTCATGATATCCTCACATTAACCATGGAAGATATAGCTATTATTATTACCCTCTGTTACAGATGAAGAAATTGAAGCTGTGAGATATTTAGTGACTTGCCTAAGATCAATTAGTAAGTGTTTGAGTCAAGATTTGGCCTGAGGCTGCTGACTCCTAAATCCAGCATTATTAAATGTACCACCAAGATGCAAAGTGTTAACAGAGAGGAATTGATTTCTTCTATCCTATAGAATTGGAAAAGTATATCCCTGATTCCAAGTCCAGAATTTGATTCACTTTCTCTCAAGCCACCTACAAGTACTTTTGTAGGTGTAATTAAGACTACTGAAAATGTTACATAAGGTTCCAAATTATCCACTGATGTGAAAAGCAACTCATCGGTACATGTCATTCTCTTCCTTGTATCCTGCAAATTTGCCTGTCTCGATGGTGCCATATACACAACACAATATATAATAATATAAGATATGCTATTGCTTCATGTATAGTATAACATAATTACAACAGCATAGGATAGCAGAGCACAGAATAAGATAGGGTAAGGTATAATAGAATGGGATAGGGTTGAATAGGATAGGACAGGGTAGGATAGGATAGGGTAGAATAGGAAAGGATGGGATAGGATAGGATAGGATAGGGTGGGGTAGAGTAGGACAGGATAAGAACAGCTATGAAGTGGGAAAACTCTGCAAACACCTACTCATCAAATATCTTTCCTCTCTTTACCTTTCTGACTATCTAAACCCAGCTCTTTAAGGCCTATCTCAAGTCCAACTACCTTAGTAGAAAAATCTTTTGAACTTCTCCAGTACACAATAAAATACTATAGCTGTCAAGCCTATGCTAGATAGGTTTGCAATAAATTATTTGGTATCTTGTATTATTCACCAGTTATTATGTGCAAATACATCTTATCTTCTCAGTTGGACTGAGATGCTCCTCCCTCTGGAAGCAAAATAATAATTAGTTATCTCCTATGCTTTCTAGGATAAAATACAAACTCTTTTGTTTGGCATTGAAAACTCTTCACAATCTGCCTCTAAGCTGCCTTTCTATATTCATTTCATATTATTCCTCTTCATATATTTGATGGTTCACAGAAGCCAGCCTACTTGTCATTCTCAATATATGACATTCCATCTCTTGCTTTGCACAGGTCTCTTCCCACTGTTTAGATTTTATCTCTTAGTTACTTCACTAACTTCTACTTCTCCTAATGCCCAACTTCCTTCAAGGATCAGTTTATTTGCCCTCACCTAATATAGCCTTTCCTGCTCTTCACCCTTCCTCCACACCTCCATATACATACAAATGTTAGTGATCCAGGTGAAATTATTTTATACATTAAAATTTAATTTGATTGTTGTTGTTATTTGTTCTTCATTCTCAAAGAGGACTATAATATCAGGGAGGTGATGCCATGATGTGCATGAGAATGGATTTGAGAGAGGGAGGGCTGTGCAAAGTCACCTGCCTCACTTTCCCTTCCAGAGACATCTGGGTACAGTGGCCAAATATAGATCAAGGCAACTGGAGATGACCCAGGATGCAATGGGAGGCCTCGGCTTTTTTAAGCTAAGGTCTTCTTCAACAGGTTTCAGTTTTAACTAAGGCCACACCCATTCAGTGACTAAGGATAGGTAGCAATAGATGCAAACAATCTCCTCTTTCGCCTAGTTCAAAAAAATCTAAATAAATGAATGAATGAATGAATGAACAAATCTGGGAGTAAAAGACCCTAGGAGTTTCTGGCCAAAACAGAAATAATTGCTATTTACATTAAATATGAGTTAATCAGAACCCAAACAATGACCAAATGGGACTTGGCCTAGGATTTATGGGGGCCAGAATAGATTGGTTTTGGTTTAAGGCCTGATCCTTAAGAAAGAAATCTAGCCATTTAACCTTAAGATATCTTGGGAACATTCAGAGGTTAAAAAGAGAAAAAAATGCTTTTAAGAGAATCTATAGGTAAGGGTATGATATCCTCTATGGACAGAGGGGAAAAAAAGGACCATGACATCAGGGAGGTAATGCCATCATTAGACCCAAATGGCTCTGGAGGGGAAAGTGAGACAGGTAACCTTGCACAGCCCTCCCTCAGTTAAATCCAATTTAATTTGATGCAGATCTGTTCTCACACTCTCTACAGGGCAGGGTCTATTTTAATTTGTATCTTCAATGCTTAGCATAGTGTTTTAAATAAATGTTTCACTTTTGGTTTTTTTACCTGTTTTATTTCCCCTGTTGTTATCTGGCAGTATTCCGATCAGTAAATAATCCTTTATTCATTTAGTCATTCTATCAACAAATATGTACTGAATATCTGCTATAAGGCAATATGCGAGGAAGAATAGGAGGGAAGAGGAATGAACAAATACAAGGAAGCATAAAATATTATGGACTAACTGACCAGATAAATCATAAGCATTGAAGAAATGTTTTGATTCCGTGATTAACTACATGAGTGACTATTTGTGGGATGAGGTTAAAGGAAATAGGTCAAGTTAACAAACATTTATCAAATCCTTACTGTGTGCCAGGTATTGTACTAAATTCTGGGAATGTAGAAAGGAACAAAAATAGTCTCTGTTCAAGGAGCTCAGTTTAATGGGGGAAATAACATGCAAACAACTATGTATAAACATGGACAGGACAAACTGGAAATAATCAACAGAGGAAAAACTAGCATTGGTGAGGATCCATTGAATGCTTGATGGGCAAAATGACTAACAATGGTCTGTTCATGATAGAACAGCATGTAGTGGGATTCCATGGTTTGGAGTGATAATAAATAACTTTTTCAACCTCCTAATAGTAACTAGTTATTTTTTTCTCTATTTAAGCTAGTAAGAAAAAGAATGCACAGACTTTTTTAGTTAATCAAGACAAGGCTTACAGGAAATAAAGAGTTGAATAAATATGTTGCCTAGGAAAGAAATCAGTGGTGGGAGATTTTTTTGGCTTAGTTAATTTAGATAGAGGTAATCCAAGTCTACCTAGAAGAACAATCTCATGTGGAATCCAAGGACTAGAATTAAAGAATTGAAGGGATTATATAAATTTATTGTATATATCCTATCATATATTCATTGTTCTAGTCAAACCAGTCAATTTCTCTTCCCCTCTACATGAAAAGCCAAATCTTACCTTATGCCTTGCCACATGCTACCCCCTATTCTTAAACACATTCCTTCACCTATTGGACTATCTCTCTTCCTTCAACACTCAGTACAAGAGCCACCTATAATACAACCCCTCAAAATCTTTTTGAGTGTATTTTGTACACTTTGTACATATTTTATACATCTGTATATAGATTGTGTGCCATATATACCTCACTAGTAAAATGGAAGCCTCTTGAGGGAAAGGTCTATTTCACTTTCATCTTCATCTGCTCAATGCCTTTATATGGAACATAGTACTTAATAAATGCTTGTTGAATGAATAACTTTTTCCTTAATTAGCAGGACCTGAAAAAGGTATTGTAGATGGTTGGAGTTAGAACTGGGAAGAAAAAATAGTCTTATGATTTTCAATTCAGACAAAGTTGTACTCTATAATTGCACTGACAACTTCTATAATTATGGTATAGAACAAAGCTTCCTTACAGTGTAAGAGGTTCAGTTCCCACATGCTCAATAGCTGCCCAGATGTGATGATTCAGATGATCCCCCTCCCTGTGAAAGAGAATAAAGTGCCAGGGATTCATACCCAAGGCTGTGGTTTAAATTAGAGGTTAACTTCTTATTTTTTTAGTTGGTGAGAGGAGACAAGATCAGCAGAAAATGTACAGAGCAAGCATTTTATCACTGGGGCTCTTCTCATACAGAGTTTCAAGTTCCAATGAGAAGTATTTATATAATATGACATTGCACCACACTAAAACACTTTAACTCAGAGCATCCCTTAGTAATTTAGCAGCCATTTGGAGAAGCACTGTGAAAAGAAACAGGGTAGATTAAAATGGGCTATAGTAAAGAGATTAAAGACATAACCATAAGCAATGTGGCCCTCAATATTACTGAGTGCTTCTGGGAGAAAAATGTATCTGAAATATTTAACAAAATAACCAAAATGTAACAGAACATAGATAATGTTACTATGTGGTTTTGTAAGTCAACTTGTAGCCTTCAGGTATACTTACGTACTGTTTAGTAGTCCCCACTTGGGGGTAATATGCTATGCCATATTATCAATCAATAGTTGCACACCAGGAGTAGTTAAAGAGCTCTCATCAAGGAGATGGGAGGCAGACTGGTACAGAGGGACAGAATGGCGATTTGGGGATTTTAGATGCAGGGCACTTGGTTTAAATACTGTATCTTATACTTAGAAGCTGGGTGAATCAGGGCAAGTCACTTAGCTTCCTGAGCCTACAAAATAAGGCATTGGATTAAACGGTTTTGGGGGGGCCCTTCTAGCTTTAGCATTGGGGTTGTATATTTGATCAGAAAAAGAATACCATGATCAAGTAGAAGAGTAAGGAATAATATTAGATAAGGAGTTCATGTTTTCTACTGGTGTTCCTGTAACATCATGAGATGCAAAAGAAGCCCTCACATATACTAATGTAGGCTTGGATCCTTTTGATTACTAAATATTACCTCCTGAATAAGAAAACAAGAAATGCTCAGTTCTATAAATGATCTTCACAAGTATGAAAGACAAAAAGGGCGGAGATATTTACAGTCATCTGATATCTAATGTCAGCAAATGAGGTGAATAATGACTTTTTGAGGATGAGATTCTTTAAAAGGTCAGATTAGATAATCTCTGAAGTTTCTTCCAACTCTCATATTCTGTGATTCTGTGGTTCTACAGTTATACAGCTAGAGCAAAAGGCAATCTTTTATAAGATCAGAGGTAGAAATAATAGCCTTAGGGAGAGAAGGTCTCAAATGGAGCTATGACTAAAGCAGAACTATCTTTTGTCAACTAAGTAAAACTCTAGAGACTTTATAGATCATAATCCAAAAAAGAGTCAACAAGAATTTATTAAATGCTTATTAGATATCAGTCACTGAACTAAGTTCTCGGGATATAAATACAAACAAACAAACAAAAAAAAAAATAGTCCCTGTCCTCAAGGAACTTAGGTACATTCTACTGACAGAAATATTTGCCTTGGAAGAGGCTGGGAATGCCTAAGAGCAACATTTAGTGCCACCTAATGGAGGTTATATGGAATTTTAGGAAGAAGAAAGGAAATAAGAATTTATTAAGCATTTACTTCCTAGCACTCTGTTTGGCACTTTAGAAAACTGAGGCAAACAGAGATTATGTTATTTGTCCAAGATCACACAGTAAGTATCTGACATTGGATTTGAATTCAAATGTTCCTCACTCCAGACCCAATGCTTTCCACTGAACCAGATAGCTGTCTAAGATGTGACATCAGGGAGAAAAAACATCACATACTGCCTGCTAAGAGTGGTACAGAAATGTAAGGAAAACATAATATATTATTGTTAAAGCTCCCAAGGAAGGTTACACATTTTGGGAGCAGAAGGAAGCTGTGAATGTCAAATGACTGTAACTCTCTAAGACCTTTGGGATATGGTTCCTCATTAGAGAGGATTCTTTGCTGGAGTATAATCTATGTGCCATGACCAATTCTGGGCCTTCTTCCTTCCCCACCCGACATTCTTTCCAGTATTCTATCTCTCAGTAATATCATCAGCTCCCATGGGTTCAATTACCTCTATGAAAATGACTCCCAAATCTGCATGTATAGGCCTTATCTGCAACTCCCAGACATTTCCACCTGGATATTCCATAGGTATTTCAAATTCAACTTTGCAAAAATTGAACTCATTCTTTTCCCTTAAACTCACCTTTTCTGGGCAGCTAGGTGGTATAGTACATAGAAGCCAGGACCTGGGATCAGGAAGATTCATCTTCCTTGTTCAAATCTGGCCACAAACACTACTAGCTATGTAACCCTGAGCAAGTCACTTAACTCTGTTTGCCTCAGTTTCTTCATCTGTAAAATGTAAAACTGCAGAAGGAAATGGCAAAAACCATTCCAGTATCTTTGCCAAGAAAACCTCACTGGGATCATAGAGTTAGACATGATTGAAAATAACTGAAACCTAAACTTGCCCCTCCTCCTAATTTCCTTATTTCTGACAAAAGCACCACCATTTTTTGTCACCTATTTATAACCATCAGGTCCTATTCACTTTGTCATTCTAATTTACTACCTTCCCAAAAGCAAATAGTTTATAAGTAATATTGATTTGTACTCCTCACCATATTTCACATTCTTTGTATTCACCAAAATTAGCCTAGTTCTGGCCATCATAACCTCTGTCCTGGAATGGTAAAAACAGCCTCCTAATTAGTATTAAATTCTCCACTATTCACTCTCTAATCCATTTTTTTCACATTTGCTAAATTAATATTTTGAACAAAACTAAAAATGTGAACTAACTAAAACCAAATATGATCTAGACTTAGAATCATAAGATTCTGGATCTAGAAAGAGAGGGGACTTCAGAAAACATCTAGTTCTGCCCCTTCATTTTATATTTGGAGAAACTGAGACCTGGAGAAGTTAAGTTACTTACCCAAAGTGTTACAGGAGATAATGGGATTTGAATTCAGGTAATCATCATAGCAGATGATCCTTCTGTTGTATTATCCCATTCAAGAAACATTAATGGCTCTTCATTGCCTCCTCAATCATTTGCAGGATCCTCTGACTTTTAAAACTTTTCACATATCTTTTCAGACTAATTTCTTATTACTTTGTTTAATATTCTATATTCCAGTCAAAATGGATTACTTTCTCTTCCTTGTACATAGCATTCTATCTCCCAATTCTATAGCTTTGCATAGGCTGTTTTCCATGCTTGGAATATTCTCTTTTCAAACTTAATCCTCTTAGAATCTCTAACTCTCTTCAAGGTTCAGCTCAAGTGTCACATTCAAGAGGTCTTTCCTGATTCTCCCATATTTCAGTTGAAATCTCTTCATACTTCTTTTGTATATATCCTATATTTAGTTAGTTTTTGAACACTTTGCATATACATAGTAGAATGTAAACTCCTTGAGGACAAAGACTCTCACTTTCATTATTTGTATCCCAAGGAGCTGGTATATGGTAGACTCTTAATGAGAGTTTTTTTTTTTGTTTGATTTATTTATTTAGCTAAAATTTTTCCTTTTCAATACTGTGAACTGTACACTAGAAGAGAGGTAGTATTGGTATCTGAATGAGACCTTACTACCACTCTATAGTAATAGGCAATGATTTTCCCATAATATAACCCTCCTAATTACCCATTTCCACATATTCTCAATATCCATAATCCCTTTAATCCTATTAGTTTTTTTCAGTTTGTGAGGCAGGGATTGGCCTCACACTGCTAATCAAAATCTCCACCACTCATGGTACTGGCTACATCCAAAATCTTAACCTGCTACAATGCTAAAAATCCTTACATCAACTTTCATGCTAACATGATACTCCAAAAAATCCTGAGTATGAGTTAACACCACTACACACAGTTTTCTGTCATCCTGAAGGAAGTCCACAAAGTGAAATAGGGTGCTTTGCATTGTAAGAGTATCTGACATGAGGTTAACATGTAAATCAAGTATTCTAGTCTCTTCTATATTCACACTAATCACTGTGGGTTATAAAAATAATCCATTAGAGTTTGAGAATCTGATGGAAATTCAGAATAGTTTTCATATTCACCTCAGGAAAAACTCTTTTCCTGCACTAATTTCAAAGTGGAGGTTCTATAACATATTCTCACCTTTCTAGTATTATCAACTGTCAATTATGCATGGTATAGATTGTTCACAAAATGGATTATCCATGGTAATACCTGAGTTCCTTTCCTAACCTATTGGGTCTCAGGGCAAGAGAATATTTCACTGTTTTTTTGTGTGTGTTCATGTGTTTATGCTTATGTACATATCTGTAAAAAGTAGAATATACTGTAATCATTGCTTGGTTCTCTATCAACAATCAGAACATTGGACAGTTACTGAAGTACTCTTTAGCAAGCTTTTATTTAAAAAAAATTTTTTTTTTTAAAACATGGGCTAGATGTTAAAATTAGGTGGATTTGGGGACCTAGCTGAATATATCTAAATGAAAAAAGAGTTATTAATGGGTCAATGTTAATTTGAAAGTGGGGGGGGGGGGGTAAAACTGTATCCCCTTTAATCTATAAAATAATCTCTCTACCCCTTTGATTCTGGCCTCCCAGACTCCATAGAGTCTAAGAGAGAGCATATTTCCCAGGCTGGGCTTTTCTAAGGCAAATCACACCCCTCCCCCCAACTGGTCTTTTGGGAAGCTGGATCATCATTCAAGAAGCCTTCAAAGTGATTTTCATTCAATTGGGATATCTGGGTCTGATATTGAGTGGCTTGAAATTCCAAGTTGGCTTCCTTTTCAACTGGAAGTTTTAGCTTCAGATTTCTATAAAGGACAATTCTAAAATTCCATATTTTTACAGAAGTCCGGAGTAGGGCTTAGCTGCCTACCAGGACTCCTGCCCACTGTAAAGAGACCTTCTTTTCTCAGTGCTAACCCCTATTTCTCTGCCAAGATTTCTCGGCTAGGACCTCCATTTCCCTAACAGGACTTTACCACTTGGAAGTCAGTCTTCCTAGCAAAACCGACTTTTCAGTGCCAATAAAACTTCCTTTTTTGCCACTAATATTTCAGATTTGTGAATTATTTTACGTTGAACCTGTGCTGACCAAAAGGGGATTCCCATCTCAATCCCCTGTATCGCCACTAGAACAACTTCAAAAGGAGTTCTCTAGAGGAGGACCCCAGTGTTTAGTATTTGTTCAGGTCATAGGATGATAAAATTATAGATTTAGAGCTGGGAGAGATCTCATACTGTAAGAAGTCTTCCAAGTAGAGTTTTGTATGACTTCTTTGGGGGCTCCTGATAGAAGGGATTCTTGATTAGGTACTAGTTGAATTAAATAACCTCTGAATCATTTCAAACTTTGGAAGTCAGTGAGTCTTTAAAATTCTATAGTTCTTATAACCAAAAAAAAAAACTATTTTTATTCAAGTTAAATAATTGTCAACAAAAACAAAATGTTAAATAATCATGGAAAATAGGGAACAAAAACTCTCTAACTCCCTCACATTCTTTTAACAAGAAGAAACACAAAGAATTAACAAATAACATAGAAGTTAACAATATGCTTTTTTTCCCCTTCTTCCCCTCCAGGCCTACTCTCAAATTCTACCATTTTGTCCCAGTATTAACTTTATTTCTTTCAATTTTAATCAACTAAAAACTTTGTGCCCAGCTGTGGGCTAAAGACTGTTGGGAATAAAGAAGGAGTACAATATATAGTTCTTGCCCTAGAGGAACTTACAACCTAGTTAGGGAAAGAAAAGGAACACAAAATAAAACAACAGGGAACAATACAAGTTGTAAATTACCATAATTCAATTACCACTACTAAAAACAACAATTGAATTTTTTCCTGAGGTAGAAAGGAAGAAATCTAGAGAAGAAGAAATGTATGAGTACTTCTAAATGAAAACTGACAAAATTGTTTACCACAATCTCTATCAAAGTGCAGCCTTTCGTAAAATTTATTTAGTATTCCTAGTTCACAGATTTATATCTAGTTTTGTGACTTTGGACAAATCATATAATCTTCCTAAACTTAAGTTTACCTCTCTGAAAAATGAGGTTTGGACCAGATAACTTCGGAGGTGATCTCTTCCAGGTCCAGAATTAACATGTTCCATGTGATCCTAGGATATGATTTAGAGTCACAAGGATTCTTTAAAAATTATCTCATCTACAAATATTCAAATACTTATATGAATCTGTGATCTTCTAAATTTTTATTTTGTGTCCATTGTGCAGATTGCAACTCATTCAACTCTATTCATCTTATGCAGCCCTTTCCTACAAACATATCAATTTATCACAAAAGTTCATCTAATATTCTGAGCACCTTCCTTCTTTTTTTCAGATAACAATAGAACACACAAATTGCCCCACTGTTATCTCTTAATATTGCCAATTGACCAGCCCATCTTCCTTTTTGTCTATATATTTCTTATGTGGGATTCTATAATACTATATCACTATTTTGCAGATAAATGATTTTGGTGACTTGCTCGTGCTAGTGTTAAAGGCAAGATATGAAACCAGATCTTATGAAAACAAATAGAGGGCTATTACAGTGATTGTAAAGTTTCTATAATTTTCAGTCCTGAAAAATCACCTTGAACTAAACATAAAGGACCTTTAATATATGAAGAAATTAGGCTTTTAAATTCTGAAGTCTCTGCTCTGTTATTTTCTTTCAAATGCACATTTCCTAAGACCAGGAGCCTTATTTAACTTCTCAGTGCAGATCAACAAATGCTGTTTGTTGTCATTCAAGCAACCCCATACAATCTTATTTTACTAGTCTCTTATCTTAGCAAAGTGAATTAAAATGGAGGTTAGATGATAAAATTAGGAGGATTTAAAACTAGTTAAGTAACCAGACACAACAAATAGTCATTAACCAGCCCCTTTCTCCTTATACCAAACTAGATTGTCTAGACTCTACCACCAATATTTCTCTCTCCTCTTACTCTTCCTCTGGATATATGCTGATCTTCTATCCCTACCCTTCTCAAAAGGAACCCAGAATTCATGCCCTACTCTAATTCTTAGGACCATTACCCTTGAATCAATGATGATGTATCAGTCTGTGAAGGAATCAGTGCAATGTACCCTAACAGCTTCTTAGCCTTGTCATTTGCTCTACTGACACTGTTATGCCACAGTTCTCTTTTATTGTCCTTACTCAGTTTCCCTAATTATAATGACTCAGTTTCCCTACATTATCTTGCTTCAGTTTCCCTAATTGTCCTGCTCAATCCTGCAATACCACTCCTCCCTCTTAATCAGAATATTTGATAAGGATAAAAGATCTTATATTTTAGAATATCAGAATGCCTCTTCCCAAGCTATCAGAATATACTGTCTTATCAAAATGCCTCTCCCCCATCTCCAGGATGCCTCCCCCTATCTCCAGTGGCTCACCCTACTCTGTCAGAGTCCTGTTTCCACTCTGAGCACTCTAATTCCATCCCTGCCTCAGTCTACTCCCTGAGTCTAAGCCATGTGTATATAGGTCATTGAGAACTCACATTATTTGATGGATTCTTGGAGACGATAGTCTCATTCAGCCCTGGGGCCAAACCATGGATCCATTTGGTCCCAGTAAATCTCTCCCTTTTAAATAAATTATTAAATACTCTCTAACTTTATCTTGCCTCAATTTCTCTGGCATTATAACATCGGCAACCTTAGGACTTATAGACTTTTCTATCACCCACAGATATGTTGATATAGACATATAGATACCTTCCAATATGTGTTATCTCTTACAATTAGATTGTGAGTTCTCTGATAGAAAAGTTGATTCTTTTTTCTCTTTCTATCCCAGTTCTTAGCATTTACTAAGTGCTTTTACATTCTTTCATTCCTGAGTTGAATACATTGTTCATGTTTATGCTGTATACAGAAATATTAATAAAAAATTAATTACCATAGAATGAAAGAGCTTCCATTGTGGTGGGGGTAGCAGAATATAGTCTTAGTATAATGGACATGAACTAAAGATTCTGTTGACTCAGTGTCATTGTGAGGATGATGTAAGTCTCATTCTATTAACAGCAGCATAACTGAAAAAGTCTTGCTTTGCTAACAATTTTTCTTCTCAGAGGTTTGAAGAAACCAGGAAAGTAACTGTTCCTTAATTCTAACCAATGAGGAAGAACTATCTCCTGAGATGCAAATTACCAAAGAAGAAACAAAACAAAACAAAAACTTTAAGAGAATGTAATCTCAACTATCTAATAAATAAGTGAATGGGACCAGGTGAAGATTTCTCAAAAAGTTTATGAAATGGAGTAGGTCAGATCTTTAGGCTTAAATTTCAGGAAGTCATATGATACCTATTCTCAGGTCTACAGAGCAGGAAAGGTCAGACCCTATGCATAAACTTCAGGAAATTACATGTTCCACAGGAAGTAGACAGCATTGTTGACCATTGGTCAATGGTTTCTTCCTTTTCAGTTCATGCAATGAACCCAAGTTTTTTGCTATTTAACCAATTCAACATTTCTGGCTCGCCAGGCTAGACACCATGCTCAGAAATGGGAACTGAAAGGCTCTGTGTCAGTATGCTTGGGCCTCTCCTAGCAAGAACTGAATAAATGCTTTCTGTTTGGGAAACTAGCACCCATTGCACCCAGAAGGAATAGAACACTGTGTACAATCAAATGTGACTCTTGATATAAGGAAAGCTCAGAGAAAGTACAGGTGGCTCATGAGGGATAATTATTCAGAAAAAAAATTTTCGTCAATGTAAATGTAAAGAATCATAGGTTTACAATTAGAAATGTTCTTACAGGTTATCTGAAGGTTGTTTTCATTCTATGGAAAAGTAAAACTTAAAGATATAAAGAGACTAGATCAATGTTGTTGTCACTGCACTACTCTATGAGAGTAGAGAGAAGGACATGTTCCTAAAGAGACCTGTGAATCACAAGAGTATACGAAGAATACCAATGAAACTATAATAGAGGCTCTCTGATGAGTTTGTATTTTTTAAAACATGAATAAAAGGAAGTTAGTACACAGAACAAAGAACAAAGAGCTTTACAGACCTATGAAAACATCATTAGATATGTTAAAGCCCAGAATCATCTGAAGCTAGGGAAAAAATATAAAAACAACAAGTAGGCTTTTTAACATATGATCTCTTTGGGATACAAACCTAGTAGAAATATCGCTAAGTCAAAGGATATGCACAATTATATATATATATATTAAACTTTACATATACATATGTAAAGTTTAATTAACAAGATAATATTTAAATAACTCTTGAAATAGTATAAGAAATGACAAAAGGCATGGTTGTTATATATATTTATTGTATAAATGATTGCTATATAAATTCAGTTAGAAGAGATATTACTACCAACTGATAGAGTCAGAAGAAGGAGATTTTCTGGAGAAAGAAGTGTTTGAAAATTTTACTCCTGAAGGACATACAGACTTTGAAAAGGCAAGAAGTAAGAAGAGGAGAAAAACTTCTACACGAATAGAAAAACTTAATAAAAAGGGGAAAGGAAGAGGAGTGATAAGTATGTTCAGGAAATAGTGAATAAATTGCTACCAGAAGTAGAGAGTTTATGTCAGGTACAGTATTATAGTAGTAATAAGGCTGAAAAGAAAGGTTGGAGCTATACTGTAGAACTGAATGCTAGCCAAAGCATCAGAGCTTTAATTTATTGCTTAAAAAAAGCCTTTATAAAGGTCCTTTAAGTAGGTAAGTAACATGTTCAGATGTGTACTTTAAAAATTTCATCTGACAATGGTAAGTTGAAAAATTTAGAGGTGACATTTTGAGGTTGATAGTGGTAGTTGTTTTTGCAGCAACATAATGTTATGAGAGGCTGAACTCAGGTGAAATGTATGAAAGTAGTCAAGAGACATTGTGGTCATAAGTCAACAAGAGTTGGTAACATTGGCAAAAGAAAAAAAATTAGTAACAGCATCTGTATAGTACCTTAAGATTTGAAGAGTATTGGCCATATATATGTGCATTTTATTACTTTATCCTCACAACTCTGTAAAGAAGGTGCTATTATAATCCTCATTTTACAAGTGAGGAGACTGAGAGTGAGGAAAAATGAGTTTATTCAGCCCAAGATCACACAGTTAGTAATTGTCTGAGGCAGGATTTGAACTCAGGTCTACCTGACTCCAGGTCTAGTACTATTTGTTACCCATTGTGCCATCTAGCTGTCTCTAGTGACAACTGAGAGAGTGAAGCTGGAAGATTCTAGGAAGAAAGGGAATAACTTGCTTGTTTTTTGATTTTGGGTTTTTTTTTTTTTTTGCTGAGGCAATTGGGGTTAAGTGACTTGCCCAGGGTCATACAGCTAGGAAGTGTTCAGTGTCTGAGGCCAGATTTGAATTCAAGTCCTCCTGATTTCATGGCCAGTGCTCTATGCACTGAGCCACCCAGCTGTCCCATGAAGAGGTCACTGAAACATTCTCCAAGAGCAAGAAAAGATTAGAATTGGGCACTGGTTCCAAAGAAATGAGCCTTGTTAAAGGTGAAAGATATTCTCTTTTGATACTAGAGGGAAGAAAAAGAGATTTATAGAAATAAATGTTTAGAAATAGTGAGGAGCAAAATATAAGAGAATCTAATGGCATCAGTAATGGAAGGAAGACTCAGGAAGCAGTATCATCTGATGAAAAGACATAACTCTTACTCCAGATTTTTAATCCTAACAATATCTTCTGCTTACCATGAAGATTTTGTTTCCTTTTAGTACTTGAATAGATATTGATATTCCTAAATACATCAGAATAATTTATAATAATTACCTCACATGTCACTCAACATTTACAGAGTCCCTAAAAATATGCACAGCAAAAAGACTCAGAGAAAGAATAATGGAAAGGACCTTGGCTTTGAAGCCAGAAGAGCTGGGTTCAAATTCCTTCTGTGATGCTTACTATCCACAGGCACTTCACATCTCTCAGACTCAATTACCTTATCTATAAAATGAGGCATTTGGACTATTTTTAAATATATAATTCTATTAATCAGATAGATGGCACAGTGGATACAGCCCTGGATTTGAAATCAGGAAGACTCATCTTCCTTAGTTCAAATCTGATCTCAGTAACTATGTGACCCTGGGAGAATCACTTAACCCTGTTTGCCTTAGTTTCCTCATCTGTAAAATGAGCTGAAGAAGGAAATGGTAAATCACTCCAGTATTTTTGCCAATAAAACACCAAATGGGTTCACAAGGAGTTGGGCTTGACTGAACAAAAAACAAACAACAATCCAATCTAATTCCTTAAAAGATTTAATATCATAAGGATGTATTCTGATGGAAGTGGATTTCTTTGACAAAGAGACCTAACTGAGTTTCAATGGATAAATGATGGACAGAAACAGCTACACCCAAAGAAAGAACACTGGGAAACGAATATGAACTATTTGCATTTTTGATTTTCTTCCCGCGTTATTTTTACCTTCTGAATCCAATTCTCCCTGTGCAACAAGAGAACTGTTCGGTTCTGCAAACATATATTGTATCTAGGATATACTGCAACATATCTAACATATATAGGACTGCTTGCCATCTTGGGGAGGGGGTGGAGGGAGGGAGGGGAAAAATCGAAACATAAGCAAGTGCAAGGGATAATGTTGTAAAAAATTACCCTGGCATGGATTCTGTCAATATAAAGTTATTATTAAATAAAATAAAATAAAATAAATTAAAGCTTTTTCTTAAAAAAAAGATTTAATATCTAAAAGAAATGCAAATAAGCAATATAAAAAGAGTAAAGAGCATTGCAATTAAATGAATAGACAATGGGGGTTAACAAGATAAGTACATATATAGCTGGAAATGTCACCACTTATGTTATTGAATAAAAGATACTCTTCAATGTTAATAGCTTTTCAGGTGATAGCGCATATTATAACATTGGGCAAAAATGAAGAAATTTAAATTTGAAGAACTACATTGGATGTTTGAGTGGGAGGTAATATGATATGATTAAAAAGAAACTAGAACTAGGAGTTAGAGGATCTGAAAATGAATACTTCCTCTGTCACATAGCTATTTTATGATCTGAGCAAATCAAGTCATCTCTCTGGCTTCAGATTATTCATCTGCAAAAAAAAAGAAAAGAAAAGAAAAAAGAGGATCAGACTGTTAACCTCTGAGCACCTCTAAGTGTCTTGCAGTCTATGATTCCATGAAAAGGAATGTATTTCTAACTTAGAAAAATGTTATAGTAATGAGTTACATTGAGGACCTGACAATTGATTGTATATATTCAGATAACAGTAGTGTAGGTGCATCAATATGCAATGTATTTATACTTTGTACAATTATTTGTAATGAAAATTACAAAATTGTAGTCAGAATACTTCAGCACATAGTTTAAGGCAACAATTATTCTAAATAAATACCACACAAAATTTCTTTATCACAAAAGAGTATAAGCAAATATTGACTGGTAGTTATCATTTAATCAGTAAACTTTATTATGTGCCAGGCTCTGTGTTAAGTGATTGGAATACAAATAAAGAGAATAAAATAATTTGTACTTTCAAGGATTTATACAGCTATTTCTCATTTCCAATGAATAACCTCTCTGCAAGTCTTCCCTTCCCCTTCAGAGGCACCATCCCCTCTGAAGTTCAGACAACCTCCATCCCCACACTCCCTGTGGTCTGAGTTACTCCACTGCCACTACCACTGGAGTAGTAGACCTCTGCCAGATTGAAGTGCACAGTTGCTGCTATTCCTATGGTTCCTGCCTCCTCCTGTCAGATCCAAAGAGTCAAATTTGTTTAATGTGAATTTTCATAAAACATGTGCTATCCTATATCACAAGTTTCTATACTTTCTCTCATATCTACCATCATCCCAATACAAGAATAAACAGATAATTAAGTCATACCTTGAAATGTTTACATGTGGTAGTAGTTGTAGTTCTATTTCAAATTCATATTTCCAGTGTCTGTCTTTTCTTACCTATATAGGTAACAAAAGTGAAAGGGAAACCAGACCAATCATGAAATCCAAATAAATAGGATTAAAATCAATGCAAATTTTTTGGCTATTTCATGATTCATGACATGTATGTATGTGCCCAAAGACACATGTGCTATGAAAGCATGGACTAAAGAACCCCTGTTATTCTGAAGCCCTCACACCATGCATAATATTTGTGATATTCAAGAATACAGGAAACTGCCTGCAAACTAAAACTGCTATTCCTATAATTTGCCAGGAAATTCTTTAGTAGATGGATCAAATGTGAAAGAAGCATCAAGATACTCAGTAACTCCACTGCAGACTCAATTGACATATTGATTTTTTTTCTAAGCAGGAGAAGCAAAGTTGAGACGACATGGGAAAGTTGGCAGAACTTTTATACTTCATCAATAAAGGACGCTTAGCTTCAGTGGTTAGAGAGAATCAGTCAACTGGTTATGGATCCATTTCTCCCTTAGCTTAAATGATGGAGTGCTAACAACACAGCCTGGAGCACACTTGAATGTGTTCCTATTGCTTGGTTTAACAGGGACATTTAACTACTTGTGTCCTTACTCCTGGGGGGAAAAAACCTCATATATGTGAGTCCAATGATTTAAAATGAGTTTGCCATTCTTGGACAAGGAGTTTTACAAAAGTAGAAATCTCTTTTGTGGATTTTTTTCTTTTTTTAGCATTAAAAAAATCAGACTTAAATGGGCTGGAATGTTCTCCTTTCTTTTCTTTCTTTTTTTTTTTTTTACAATTCCTTTGAAATAGCAAGAAATTCACTTCCTGGAAGCCTTCCCTCAATACAAAAATCACAAATATTTATGAAGTACCTACAAAGGGTCAGGCACTGTGACAGGTGCTGGGCATGCAAAAAAAAAAAAATGAACAATTGTCTGCCCTCAAGTAGCTTCCACCTTATCAAATTATATCAATCATAACTGACAATGATATTTCTCTGCTATTAAAAAAACCTTATAGACTGCAGAGTTAGAAGATATAATATCTAATTCAAAGAATAACAAGGAGATAGTGTCACTGAATAGAAGGATGGGGAGAAAGCTTGTAAGGGGAAGATAGATGGTGTAAACAGAAAGAAAATGGGTGGAACTAGATTATGGAAGGCTTTGAACACAATATATTTCTGAATGGAAATTAAAGTGGTTAGGACTAGATAAGTAGATTTAAGAATCATGAACTAAAGATAATTGAATCTACGGGGACTGGTGAAATACCCAAATGAAATAGTATAAAAGGAGAAGAATTGAGACTCCAAAACAAAGCCAAGTTATCTTCCTGCAGTTGGTGACCTACATTATGATTAAATCAAATAATTTTTTCAAAAACTTTTATTTTATGTTTTAAATTAACAGGCATTTCTCTTCTATTTTTTCCACTTTGTTTCCTTAATTAAAAAGAAAGGGAGAAACCAAGATCATGTTTATTTTCACATTTACAGGCAAGCTAAAAATTTTTTTTACAATGGCCAGATTAAAAATGTATCCCATCCTGTTCTTGAAATTATTAAAAAGTAGCATTTTTTATTAGCCTTTTCAAATCATGGTTGATTATTAAATTAGATCAAAGTATCTAGACATTCTAAATATTTCTCATTCACCCTCAAAAATGCATTTCCTAGCTTACCCAAAAAATATTTTACAAACACTATGGAACTAAGAATTCAGGGCCAGTGAGTATTACTTTTAAAATCTATAATACTTCTAAATGAATAGATTTATTAAATAGTTTTCCTCCAGATTAGGAAAGATTCTAAGGAGGGGAGAGCACTGGGATTCTGGATGGGAGGTAGATCGTTAATTTCGCTAAGGGCCTGCCCTGAGTGGGATCATCTAGGGATTCCATTCCTCCCCTAAACCCTATTTATTATGAGACTATCATCTCTTACACCTTTCTTCAAATTTGGCTAACACCTGAGTTACAAAGAATGAAAAAAAGGGGCAGGGGATGATCTTTAAAAGCACAGCCAACTGTACCAAGGGAAACTCTTCCTTTGACCCCTAGAGCCATTCATTAATGACCTAAAGCATGAGATTTGATGACTACTCATTAGTGCATGACTATATTGCAGAAGTTATTGCTGGCCAGCTGATTATAAAATCATAAAGAGTAAGTAATTAGCACAGTAGTTTTACATAAAATAAATTACAGTGCAGCCAGTTTGTCAGAACTGCAATTTCATGGGATCATAGTCATGCATTGATGTAGTTATAGGAAACTGTTAATGTGTTATTTGAATTAAAGCCCTTGTCTCTGGACAATTAACTTACTCAGTTAAAGTTGGTGCTAATGAGACCACATTCATGAATTTGGCCTGACGTCATAAGCCAATATAGTTTTTGTGTGGTGTAGCCACAGACTGTATACCTAATTTTGATGGTCATTTTATGATTGTGCCACAAATTGATCCCCTTATTTAGATTTAAAAGATTCTTGATTTCATTGAGTGCAGTAGATGTTCCTTCCACTGCCACAAATGGGCTAAGTATCTGTGGCATAGATAGAATGATAAATATACAGATAAAAATATGTACACAATCTTTTACATAATTTTATAAAAGATATATATACATCTATGTAGTCACAGAGAGCCAATATGGATATATATGCATACACATATTATTATAAATGTATATCAGTAACTATAGTTATCTACAGATCTCTACATGACTATATAGACATAACTTTATATAAATACAAAGATATAGAGATAGCTCTATAGAGATGGATATGATAGAGAGGTGAGAGAGGTGGGAGGGAAGGGTTGATAAAGATAGAAATTGAGATAGAAGTAGAGAAAGAGACAGTCTAGAGACCATCATTCTAATGATAAAGTCTCTCTGAAGATGGATAGATTGATCCTCAAACAACAGACATATATATCTCATTACTAAGTCAATGGTCAACGTCTTTAAACCGTGATAGGTTCAGACATAATAAGCATATATTTCAAAAACACAGGATTAACACTATGTCATGATCATACACTGGAATAGGCCTTTACTGGGGTGACAATCCCTAACTAGCCTTGTGAATTGAATGCCATTAATCCCAAAGGGTTCCAGGAAAAGAATATATCTGGTTAAGTGCAATCTTTTCCCATAGTTTTGGTTTAAAAAAAAAAAAGCCTGCAAGCCATTAAAGTTGATGTGCCAATGATGTCAAAGAAGAATTGTGTTTGCACATAAAATACAAACATAATTAAGAAAAGCCTTCCCTGGATCACTTGAATACTTTACAGTAATCTATACAGTCAAGTTACCCAGTTGCTGACACCATTCATCACTTCTGTCTTCCAAAAGAAGGACAAATAGGCTATCATATTTGTCAATCTTCAAATTGATTTAATTCTTATTTGTTGAGCATTTAGCCTGTCCAAATCATATTGAATGTCGTATAATCTGAAGGTTAAGTTAATTATGGTCTTCATGAATTTTAAGGATTTCTATGCAGAGGATACTCATTAGTACTTTTCCAAGGTTGAAAAGGAAAAAATATCTATGGAAGAACTTACTATCATTAATGTGAAAAAATACAGGTATTGAAATTGGCTACTAAAAGAGGCATTGTGGAATAGTGAAGAGGGTATGATACTTGGAGTGTATTTATTAGTATTCAAGATTCCTTCTAGTTTTAAATATAGATCCTATGATCCTAGATCTCCTCCAGAAGAGACTAAACAACCATCTATCTTGACTACTTTACATAAAATGTTCCCTAAAAATAGGGGGATTGATAGAATGACTTTTAAAAATCTTTTCTTTATCAAAAATCTATCGTCACCAATGTGGGGACAATGGCCTCCCTTACTAAACCTCTCACCCAAAAGTTATTGTGGGAGCAAAAATCTGAATATAAGAAGTCTTAATTGAAAGTCTACTGTGCAATCAAAATTGTTCTGGCTATTCTGGATAATGATAAGAAGTATCATAAATGATCACTGTTCTTATGCTAGTTAGGAAAATAAGACAAATGAAAAAAAAACATTTAAAAATTGTTTATTTTACTTTTAATTTATGGAATAAAACAAGGATTTCCACAACAGTATAAGTTTTTTAAAAAGATGATTGCACATGAAATTTATTATGTACAATAATTCCTCTTAGAGACATAATAAAGTTATTATGTAAATGACTTTTTCTCCTTTTTCCCTTTCCCCCAGCTCATTATGGCCTACAATATAAGGGAAGAATGAAGAAAATGAGCATTGAACTAGACACTGAAAGATCAGTACAATTTCTACAGCAGAGATAGGAGAGGATAAGAAATAAGTAGGGAAGGGTAAGGAACATGCCTTTTGAGAAGCTAGACCTAAAAGAATAAAATTACACAAACTAATACAGTATGTATTATAAGGTTCTTTGTGATAGAAATAGATTTTCAGATTAAGAGCCTTTAACCAAGTTTTAAGACGTGAATTCTGACTGTGATACATAAAATAGGTGTGATCTTGGGCATGTCTAAGAATAGTTTTGTCATCTAAAAAAAAATGGGCAATACTATTTGTACTCCCAACATCAAAGAGTTATGATAAAGAAAAAAATCTGTAATTCTTAAAGGATAAGAACTAGACTTATAAATTCATTGATATAGAGAACTTCCACATGAAGAAATCTACAAAGCAATCTGGTACTTCCTTTTGTAACATAGACCATTGGGATTTACCTAAAGCACTAAGAGATTACGTGAACTTAACAGGGTCACATAGCTAGCATGTATGAGAGGATAGGCTTGAATCCAGATCTTCTTGACTATGAGGATAACTCTTTACACTCTGACTTTGCCATTCTGCACATAGTTTTATAAAGGAGAACACACATAATGTATTAACTATTTTATTACTACATAATTTATTACTATTATCCGATGTGAGAAATGTGCATATATTTTTTGTTAAGTAATTTGCTTTATCTCCAGGAAAAGAAAAAGAAACCTACTTGTAAACACAATAGTAGACACATATAACAAAGACCCTCAATTGCCTGGTTTCTGATAGCTACCACATAATGGAGTTAACAGGCAAATGAGACACAGGCTAGTCACTGCATGAATTACTTTGCCCAATGAAGCTGAAGGAGAGTTAGACATGCTTGAGAAATATTGAACCATGATAAAAAGTGCTTTATACCAAATTACTTTTTATTCCTCACTTAATAAAAATGTCCTGGGTTGTCTTTGGTTATTGCAGCTAAGCTCATGATTCATAGATTATAAATATATGCAAAGAGCAAATCCTCTGATGGCATCCCAGGTACTATAGGAGCTTTAAAAGAAAGAGAGTACTTATTCAATGGGACTAATATCCCCACATGGGAGGTATCTGATACATATTGGGAGGCCATTACCAAAAGTATAGACCTCAACAACAACCAGTAGTCACATGAAAGAATAAATATAATAATAAAAGATAGAATTTTTGTAGCACCTTCAAGTATACAAAGTGATTCGTAAGTATCTCATTTTATTCTAATAAATAGAATATTTATTAGCAAAGTGTTATTATTACCCCCATTTTACATATGGGGACTAATTAAAAGGATTTTAAAATGGAAATTAAATTACTTGCCAAGTGTCACACAAATTAAGTGTCAGAGACAGAACTCAAACCTAGATCATACTAACCCTGAAGCTCTGTCTCTACCCACTAAAGAATTCTGATTTCTTACAAAATATACATAAAGTCAACACAAAAGAATTTTTGCAGAGAGGGAAACAGTAACAACCGAAGGGATCATAAATTGATATTGCATGAGTTAGTCCACTTACTATATTTATTGGAGACAAACTCAACCCACACCTTATTATGGTTGGGGGTAGAGGAAGAGGTGGGGAGTGAGAGATTGAGTTCTTGAAGACAACAGAGTACAAGTTCTGGCTGATGCTATAATGCTGTAAAATATTAGAATGTGGCCATTTTTAATGCTTCAAGAAACATTTTTGTTGTTGTTCAGATAGTTTTCAGTCATATCCAATTCTTAACTTATAGTAGCATAGGCATGTGAAAAAGTATTGTCCCAGGATCTTAGATCTAGAGCTGGATCAACCTTAAAGATCATTTAGCCCAACTTCCTTATTGAATGAATAGGGAGAATGAAGATAAAGTGATTTGCCTAAAGTTACACACCAAATAAGTATCAGAGTATCTAAATGTAAGCAGGAATTCTTTGACTCAAGAATCAAGGCTATTTCCTATACCAACTCTGCAATAAGTCAGTAATGGATAATGAACTTACAAGGAAGAATCTTTTAATTGATGTTGATGATACACAGTCTATTAGTGAAGAGTTGCATTAAATAGTGCAATGCTGGATTTCAGGAAGCAGGAGACAGCCAGTATCAATCAGTTCATGATGAGTAAAATGTCTCAATGTGAGTTTTCAAGGGAAAAACCCTACTTGTATATTACATGAATCTCAGAAAAAAATGGGAAAACTATGAAAAAATATACAAAAAAGACATAGAAAATACCATAGCTAGAGCACTAAAAAAGATATGCTGATTGAAAAAAGCAGATCCTTCCATCAAAACAAATATGAAAAACCATCAGAAATATGACGGTTTGGCAAAAGCCATATAATATCATACAGACAGACATAAAACATTCAAAGACTAGGTGCTTTGGGGGAAAGAATTATAACACCTTTCTTATATAAAAGAAAATGTTGAAGATAAGCTAGAATTAAGGCAAAAGTAGTTAATGTTCTTGTACTATCCATGAACTTCAGAAAACATTAGAAAATGATGAAAACCTCTTCACTTTGAAAGAGGCTCAGGAAACAGTCATGGAAACAGAAACTAAACAATAGCCAAATGTAAGGCTCACCAGTATGAAGAGACCTAAATATCTCTTAGTCTTCTTTCACATAGCAAAGCATACATGTTAAATCATTGTTACTTTGGTGAAATTAATAAAATATGGATAAATTTTTATTATTTTTTAAATGTACAATTAATCAAAGAAGTTATTTTAATGAAGTTGTTTTTATGAAATATTTATTCAAATGTTTTCAGTTTGTATTTTCATGTATATTTTGGTCATTGTTTAAAAAATAAAGTTTAAATCAATTTTCACAAGTTGTAGTTTACAAGGAAACATTTTTTAGAATATTCACATAGAATAAAGAGTTTACCCTCTTGTGATGGGTGTCTACACAACTTAGTAGATAAATTCTTGGAAGTTGTCTGATGTGCAAAGAAATTATGACTTGCCTTGGCTCACATAGCTAGTATTTAAGGGAATACCTAATCAAGTCTTCCTGACTCCAAAACTGTCATGACCACAATTTCTATGTCATGTTTCTTCAACATATAGAGATAAACAATATGAGCAAATAATGGATCAATTTCTAACCTACTGAAATGAGTAGTTTACTTTTAAATAAATGCAAATTAAACACATTTAATCATTAAGGTTATAAGATATTTAAAAAAAAAAAGCCATTCAGGCCCCTGGCTAAGAGTTATTGCTAAAAGTCATAGAATTGTATCAATGATTTATTGATAATTACTAAAGAAAATAAATTCACAATTAGAAATTGGTAATATTTTTGAGTGTTTACCATGAGGTCAAAGCCATATTACATCCTCATTTAAGAGTTGGGGAAATTGAGACAAAGCCATCTAATGGAGTCTACTGATGACCTGGGTCCCAAAGATTGTTCAGTGCTATCTTGGTTGTTCCCAAACTTCCTATTGGCTTGCTCTCTTAACCTTTTGAAACTGGAAATTATAGTTCTTTCTAATCTGCTTTACATCAAACAGAAAATAAGAAAAAAGGCAAAAAATTGAGGACCATATTCATGAATCACATAGCAAGCAAGCAAGCAAGAAAGAAAGAAAGAAAGAAAGAAAGAAACCTGAAGCTTCTCCTTTTATAGGATTGTCTCTCCTCTCTTCCTGCATTTCCAGCAAGGAGAAATGAATCGGGCCTGAAAGGATAGGTTCTATTTCCCTGGTACCTTTTGAATAAACCCCAACTCTGGCTAAATCAAAAAAAGTCTTCTCAACAAATGGAACCAGTTAGAGAATATCTGCAAATGATCCACTTGGAAAAGCAAGGCACTTACATGAGGTATAATCCCACCTTACTGAGAATAGCATCTCCAACATATTCCACATCAGCCAAGCAAACTTTCTGTGTGTCAAGCACTGTATTTAGTGCTAAGGATATAAATATAAGCAAGGGAGACAGTCTCTTTCCTCAGGGACCTTATATCTTTATGAGGGAAGACAGTAAATAAGGGGTGAGGATGGCAACATGATGTGGTATGGCATAAAAGCCTAGTTTCAGACAAGATGAGCCCAAAGCTCCCCCTTCAAAGCTCTATGTCCCAGGATCACAGTCCAGAGTTTGAGTGAAGGCAGTATGGTATAGAGATGCTGAGTCTGTCCCTACTCAATTAGACATCCCCCCTCAATTGACAAATTCATGAATGATTAGTAACTCCTATCTGAACCCTTTATAAATTGGTTGGAACTACCAGAGCTTATATTCTTTTGGCATCATTGTCAAAAATTTGGGGTTACTTCCACATTATGCCTGGACAGCAGAATAGCATATGTTAGGTCCCAGCTCAATAAGCACAGGCAGTTGATCTATGCTATTTAATAAGGAGGCCCAGAGGGAAACAATACGGTTAAGGGAGAAAGGAGATAGTGTAAGCTAATTCTAAAAAAATAACCAGGATATAAGGTTAGGCTAAAGACAGAGTCCAATGGGGTAAACTCAAGCAAATGACAAAATAGTGAATGGGGTAAACTGTATACAGAAATCAGAGCAGTCATTTGAAGAGGAGAATACCAGCACAATGTAGATTATGCAATAATATAGAGGAAACTGAATGTGAATAACTGACAGCTTGTTTCTGGCATAGTGTCCTGCTTAATTAAATAACTTTTCTCTCAGGGTGTACTGGCCAAGCTATTCTCTTAGTCTCGTTACGAGAGAGAGAGAGAGAGAGAGAGAGAGAGAGAGAGAGAGAAGAGAGAGAAGAGAGAGAGAGAAGAGAGAGAGAGAGAGAAGAGAAAGAAGAGAGAGAAGAGAGAGAAGAGAGAGAGAAAAGAGAGAAGGGAGAGAGAGACAGAGAGAGAAGAGAGAGAAGAGAGAGAGAGAGAAGAGAGAGAGAGAGACAGAGACAGAGAAGGGAGAGAAGAGAGAGAGAGAGAAGAGAGAGAGAAAAGAGAGAGAGAGAAGAGAGAGAGAGAAAGAAGAGAGAGAGAGAAGAGAGAGAGAGAAAGAAGAGAGAGAGAGAAGGAAGAGAGAGAGAGAAGGAAGAGAGAGAGAGAGAAAAGAGAGAGAGAGAGAGAGAGAGTGAGTGAGTTAGAGAGTTCTTACCATCAACTGCAATGGTAGATCAGGAGACAAATTTGATAGTCATCCATGCCAAAAAAAAAAAAAGTTTTGGAATCTCAGGCCTGCTCCTAAAACTCTAATCCATATAACAAAGAGAGAAGATTTTAGGTTTTAATCTTAAGAGATTACCTAGAACAGCTCATTTTATAAATGAGGAAACTGAAGTCAAGTTCAGTTAAATAGACAGTCCATAAGTATTTATTAAGCAGTGACTATATGTCAGGCAACATGATTCAAGACATCTAGGTTGTGAACCTGGGTGATGAAAGGACAGTAGTACCCTGGACATCACTAATGAGCTAAGAACAAAGAAAGATTTGGGAGGAAAAGATAAAAAGCTCAGATTTGTACATGTTGAATTTAAGATGTCTCCATGATATTTCCTTAAGATATCTGATATGCAGCTAGCAGTTAGGAGAGATATAAGGCCTAGATAAATAGATCTGAGAATCATCTGCATGGATGAATATCAGGACTAGAATTTGATCCCACCTTCTCTGAGTAAAAATTCAATATTCAATATCTGTCTACAGCAAAGTGTTATAACAACTTTAAAATATTATTTTTATGAATTTGCAATTAAAGATATGCCTAATAGTAGTCTCTACTCCCAGAGTAACATAATTTGAAATGAAGAGACCCTTTATAAACTTCTGAATAGGAAAAAATGACAACTCATTGAATATTTAAAGGAATTTCCCCTATTATCAGGTCAGTTTTTTTTTCTCCTAGAAATGAAGGATGGAATCTTTTGAGTTGCTCTAAAAGGGAGGGGAGAGAATAGAGGAAAGATGACTTTTCCTGTATCTCATTCTCCATGAGGCAATACATAAAGGAAATCTAAAGCATGTGTTTTCCCTAGGTAGGCCTAAATCTAAATTTGGTATACCTTTTATGTATTTGTTTTTTTCTAAATTAGACAGATGAGTATTTATCCTAAGATGTCCATGCCTAAGTTTAAAGGGAACTTTGAGAAATACATATAGTAAAAATAGTACTGGACTTAGTTCTCAAAAGATCTGGATTCAAATTCAGTTTAACAAACAAACAACTATATGACAGATAGTACATATCATTGAACTTCTCTGAGCTTCAGTTTCCTCATTTGTAAAATGAAAAAAATAGACCAGATGACCTGGAAAGAACTGCTAAACAGGAATCAAAAGGTATGGCTCTGAATCATAGCACTACTATTTATTTCCTCTGAACTCTTAGACAAATTCTCTCCTAGCCAAATTCCTTATATATAAGATGAGGAGATTGGCAAAAGTGGCAACTAAGGTGCCTCTCAGTTTGAAATGTATGATTATATGACTGTGAAAGTCCTTTTTCTAGAGCTCTAATTGGATTCAAAGAATATATGACCATATATCTGGTTACATTGAGTGATAGAGCATGAATTATCTTTGTCATAAAAAATCGATGTTGGATTGATGGACAGTCTTATAATACACAGCGATCTTCCCATAAGTGCTTCATTTTGAAAAGATTTAATACAAGAAAATGGCCTATGTCTTAGAAACATTTTTATTTAAATAAAATGACCAAAAAGTAAGATTAGCACCAATAATACATTAGACTATAGAGTTTGTTATCTGCATACAGAAACTTAAAAATCTGATTGTTGTTTTTTAAATCCCTAGTAGGCATGTTAATACAATCTATATAAGTGGCTATAAGTATTTTCAATTAACCTTAAAATAACCATTTTTATAAGAAAGGAAATAAACTGAATTATTTAGAAATCATATAACTAAGAATACAGATATTTTAGAAGAAAACATCCTCTACCTATATTTGAATTGAATGGAATCCTTTCCCATCCATGAGAACTGTTAGAAGAAGTTTGTGAAAATTATTTTTAAAAGTAGACCATAACTGGAGCACAGATAGTTAACTTTAGATCACAAAGCTAACTAGTAGCAGAATTAAGATTACAATATAGGTTTTCTGAAGCCTAGCTAGACCATATATTCTCAGAAAAATATATCTTGTAATCATTACAACAGCAAATGACATTATATAAGCAATACTTACAATGGTTTTAAACATATCAAAGTCTCCTCCATCCTTTAAAAAAATACTAAACCTAACTACATCCCTGTTAACCATTGTGTTTTATCTCTCCTCTCCTTCTAAGCTAAATTCCTTGAGGAAAAAATCTATATCACATGAGATATGATAGACTAACATTTTTTTTCCAATCCCCATAAACTCTCAAGCCTTTCCAAAGAAGAAATTATTCACTAACAATAAATCAACTTCAGCTGTCTCCGTGATCTAGAACAACCAAAATTTGAAAAAAAAATTTAAAAAACAAAAAGCTCATGAATTGATGCTCACACTGCACTCCTCCTCTAACTTCCATGCTATTCACAACAAGGCTATACTAACAGAACTAAGACTTAACACAGTCTTACAACAAAATCCACTCCCCATAATCCAGTCCTCCCTTCCTTCTTTCAATGTCATGGAGACCCTCAGACTGCAGAAGTTCACTTAAAATACAAGAGTCAGAAGAACATGACAAGACAAAAAATCTTAACAGTATAGTACAGGAAATAATATAAGAGAATTGCCTTGAATTTTTTTAACATAAAATCAATGGGAGGGTATGTTTAAGTGGGGATGGAATCAATGGAATGATATATGGGATTCACTTGGAGGTCTAGCAGTGTGGGGAAGATGACTCCTATTGTCTCAAAAAAGATAAAAGCCTAGCAAATGAATAAAGAGTCAGAGAGAAAATTTACAAAAGAGGCAAAGGAAGGAGCCCTTGCTTTGATAGGAGGAGAGGGTTCAAATTAATGAATGCTCCAAAATTAAAAGAGATGGTTGGTAAAGAGAAATAGAGAATGTGAGCTGAGTGAAGCCTGGAGAATTGAATGTTTAAAAAGTATATTCATCCTACTTCAGTGCAGATGGGGGAGTTAAAATTCATGTAGGCAACAGCTACCTTCAGGAGTGAGAAAGAATAAAGTCAAGGTGATTTGGGGGCAAATGGGTAAATAAAAGATAACCAGGAGAAATTATAGCTCCTGGTAATAATCAGTGATAAATTTATAATCAGAGGTATAATCAGAGATGTAGTGGGAGATGGGACCTATCATGAAACGGTGTCCTTTTCTGGAACCTGCAATAATTTGCATTGTTCAGGGAATAAGGGACAGTAGAAAAAGAGAAAGATATGGGGTAAGCTTTGCAAGACAGTGGCAGAAACCATCCAATGAAGAGGAACTAGAATAGATATCATTGGAGCTTTGGTTACAGGGTCATAAATGAGATTAAAGTAGACAAAAAGAAAGTGCAGATAATGAATAGAGTGAGAAAAATCTTTTTTTTTTTAATGGAAGGTTTATTTGAATCACTAAGAGGAAAAACAGGAGAGAATAGGGAACTAATAAACAAACTCCAAAGGGAAAAGAAAGGGTAACAAACAAGAGGAGCGGATCAAAGGTGAAGGGGAAAGAGTCCGTGAGAATACTCACTTTAAGAAAGACCAAAGTAAAGGAATATTATGTTTATAATTTTTAAAAGAGGGGAGAAGTCAAAACTTTTTTAAAAATCACTATTAACCTAACTCATTATAACTTTAGATGGAAGAAGCCTGAACAACCCAATAAAATGAAAATAGAATGAAAATTTGAATAAGAAATCTAAAACTAACAATCTGCTGCTTATGAGAAACACATTTGAAATCAAATTCATACACAAGCCACTTGTCAAGTATGGTAGCTAGAATAGTAGCTAGCTATTATTAGTAGCTAGTTATTATTAGCATATAGCAAATACCTAACAAATGATTGGAGTTTTTTGCTTGGCATGTTGAATCAAACATCTGGATAAATAATGTAATTCTTAATCACAAGAACTAAACTGTTAGAGTTCAAATGTTGGAGTTTGTTCTTCTCAGGGCACAGCCGGTTTAGAGGCTTAGAGCCCTTCGGATGTCTCCAAATCCAAAGGTTCTGTCCTTCAGCCTCTGACTCTGCCTTCTTCTGCCTCCAACAGAGATGGAAGATCTCTCTTATCTCCTTCTGGGGAGCCCAGCACCAACTTGCCGCGGAGAGAGGGCTTCTGGCGTAGCTCCACTGAAATCCCAAAAGTGTTCTCTGCAGCAGAGTCGTTTCTCTCGAGTCTAGCGCGATCAGCCAGCCAAGAGGAAAAAATGTGTTCTGCCATAGATCCTTCATCGCTGGCTTTTTATCTGCCTCTTCTGAGAGAATGGGATTATGGGTTTTCTCCCATAGTGCTCTCTGGCCCAATGACTTTAAGGGAGGTGTGAACTCTCTTGAAGTTAGAAAGTGTACTTTGTGAAGATAGCATACTTGTGGAGTCCAATGAGTAAAGGTGGGAACACAAGCCTTGTCTTGATTAGTTCTACTTAGTACCTTGTTTCAGGTTCTGGCCAAAACAACTTCTTGTAAGATTAGATCAACTCTAATTACTTAGCAGTTAGTAAGGATTCCAACATCTCCCCCTTTCTTTTGTTTTAAAATATAGGGGGTTTCTGAGGGGTACACATAAATCCATCAATATGGGCCAGAACTTTGTAACAGATATACATGGTATACATAAATCCATCAATATGGGAGGCATTATACATAATTTACATGAGCACATAGCAATATAACACAGGCTAGTAGTAATGTAACAAATAACAAGAATCAATCTGAAAATTTACACATGTCCATAAGTCCTAGAAACAGTCCAATAGGATTCCATTGTCCATTAGTTCATGTGCCAGGAATCTAATAATTCTTATGAGCACAATCAGCAACAGAACCACCCGATATTTCTTGGGTCTTCTCCTTTGTTTCAAGGTCTGCTCCATCTTTCTGCGATGGACAAGGCGAATGCGGCTCGTAGGCACCCATCTGATTCCTTCTCCACCTGTAGAGATGCAAGCAAATCCTCTCCCCCAAGCAGTTAGCCTATCTGGTCCCTTCCATTCACCACTTTCTGGGTCTCTCCACATCACCTGGCGATTATCTAAAGATAGTGGAGCTGCTCGCACTGGACACTGCTCTTCTGGTGGGTTATAAAACCTGTCTGCTGGAGCCAGTGCATCTTTATCAAAGATTAAAAAATTAATGGTATAGAGAACTAAATTTAGAAGTTCTCTAGGGTTACCCGTGGCTCCCCCTTTCTTTTGTTGGAGGAGTGTCTTAATGTCTCTGTTTAGTGTTGGCAGGCCTTCAACAGCAGCCCTGCTTAAAAAACCGAAGTACTCATTTTTAACCCCAATTGTTGTAAAACGTCTCTTCCCCACAGATTGATGGGGATTTTTTCAACTATAAAAGGAGTAAAAACTCCTGTTTTGCCTTCAAAAGTCCATCTCATAGGGACAGCACTAACTTCAGCTGCTATTGATCCTCCTACTCCAGACATATAGGTATCTGCTTTAATCTTTGGCCAGTGACTGGGCCAACTGGCACCTCTAATAACTGTACGATCCGCACCTGTGTCTACCAATCCTTCCAATGGTAGGCCATTTATATAGATAGTGAGCATAGGTCGGTCAGCCGTTACTGCTGCTGTCCAGTATATTTCTGGTTTTTGTGGTCTGGAGTCAGAACCTGGGTGACTATCACGAGGCTGCTTATTAGGATTCTGTATGAGTAACCCTGATGCTACTACGTCTCCTGGGTGATAAGTCACACATTGACTACCTGTATTAGTGACTGGGATATTATCTACACATTCCCCAGTTCCCCATATCAGTGTGTGGATGGACACTGTTTTGTACATACAAGAAGGTGAAATGGTCAAGCCTACTGTGCCTGGAGGTAAGGGATCCATAGGCTGGAGAGGAACAGATTTCACCTCTCCAGGGGGTATCTCAGTTGTCCCAGCTGCATACAGCTCTATTCTCCCCAATTGTAATTCCCTTCTGCCATCAGGTTGCTTCCTGGCTGGTTGACTGTGTAATCCCCTTCTCCCATCATATGGCTTTCTGGTTGATTGGTCATGTCTGGGTACTGGACTTCTAGGCACTCTCTGGGTGCACCATTGGCTGCCATCATGCCCCAAGTGTTTTTTGCCTTGGGCCCTGGGGCTGGGCCCCTCATCCCGTTTCCCTGAATCTGTCTGCATTCTGAGGCCCAATGGAAGCCTCTGTTGCATTTTGGACATGGGGTTTGGGGTCTTGTTCTCCCACCTTGTCTTCCCATTCTATCTCTATACCAACATTGAGCTTTCAGATGTCCTACTTTTCCACACTGAAAGCATCTACGAGTCTCTCTGGAAGTCCCTTGCCAAGAGGGATTCTGTCTTCTCATGTTTGGATTTTGGAAGTCTGCATCATAGCCTGGCTATAAAAGGCACCTGTGTCCGCTGTGGCACAGCGTCTTATGAGTTCCTCTAAAGGAGCATCCTTGTGCAGTCCTAGTATAATTCTTCTGCAAACCTCATTAGCATTTTCTTTAGCAAGTTGCCTTATCAAGATGTCTGTTATTGCATTTTCTCCATTTGTTCTTATGATAGCTGTCTGCAAGCGTCCCACAAAGTCAGCGAAGGGTTCATTTGGCCCTTGTGTTATTTTTGTGAAGGCCCCCCCTTTGTCGTCTTTATTGTGAAGAGAAGCCCACGCTTTGATAGCATTATCAGCAATTTGCTGATATGCTGCTACAGAATAACCAATTTGTGCTGTGACATCTGCATAAGGACCTGTACCTGTTAGTAGGTCACAGGTGATTGCAGTATGAACTCCACTTTGAATATTTTGTTGGGCTTGTATCCTACAGAGCTCACTATATTCAGAAAGCCACAAGTAGTTCTGTCCAGGTTCTAGGCATATTTTTGCTATCGATTTCCAGTCATTAGGGGTCAAGATTTCAAAAGACAAATTTTGCAATAGCATCTTAACATAAGCTGATGTAGCCCCATAAAGAGTGCAAGCTTTTTTCAGGTCTTTGAGGATTTCTATATCAAAAGGTGAGTATCTTCTACTTTCTTGACCTGAAGAATTAAACTGTTGAATTACAGGAAAAATGTGGTGTTGAAATTCTAATACATTTTTCCCTTCTTCTCTGGCCTTAATTAGTCCCTTTTGCAATCTACTCAAAGGAGCAGCTGGATGCTGGGGGGGAGGTGCTGGATGCCGGGGGGGAGGTGCTGGATGCTGGGGAGGAGGTGCTGGATGCTGGGGGGAAGGTGCTAGATGCTGGGGGGAAGGTGCTGGTGCTGTCACTGCCCCCCCCACTACCCCTCCTCCCTCCATCCCGGAGGGTGGAGTTGATGAAAAAGAGTCAATTACCTGCTCCTCAGGTGGGGCTGAGGCTGCCTCAGATTCACCCCACCCTTGAGTCTCACTTAAGTCTCCCTGCCCTGTGGGGATATGGCCATTAATCTGTTCTTTGTCTTCCTCCTTTATCTCAGGCTTCCCCCTTTGGATATCCTGGTATTTTAAGGCCATCTGTATTGTATTGTATAAATAGAACACTGCAATGGAAACTGAAAGAGGACCGTTTTCATTGTTATATGCAGACATCTGTTGACCAACCAATGCCCAGTTTTTTAGAGAGATTTGCTTTTCCTCTAAGAACCAAGGGGAGGTGCGTTTTAATGTAGCCAGAAGTCTAGCTGTCTGTCCCCAAGTTACAAGTAACCCTTGATCTTCTATCAGCTTAAGCAGGCTTTCTATAGCACCACTCTTGGGTGGGTCTGGGGTTGGGGTGGGGGATGGAGAATCTTTACCTAGGATCTGTCCCATTTCAGCCAAAAAAGGTTGTACTCACTCAGTTCCTGGTCACTGGAGACTTCTTCAGTGAAAGTAGGGTCCTTGGTTCCCACGCTTGGGCGCCAAATGTTAGAGTTCAAATGTTGGAGTTTGTTCTTCTCAGGGCACAGCCGGTTTAGAGGCTTAGAGCCCTTCGGATGTCTCCAAATCCAAAGGTTCTGTCCTTCAGCCTCTGACTCTGCCTTCTTCTGCCTCCAACAGAGATGGAAGATCTCTCTTATCTCCTTCTGGGGAGCCCAGCACCAACTTGCCGCGGAGAGAGGGCTTCTGGCGTAGCTCCACTGAAATCCCAAAAGTGTTCTCTGCAGCAGAGTCGTTTCTCTCGAGTCTAGCGCGATCAGCCAGCCAAGAGGAAAAAATGTGTTCTGCCATAGATCCTTCATCGCTGGCTTTTTATCTGCCTCTTCTGAGAGAATGGGATTATGGGTTTTCTCCCATAGTGCTCTCTGGCCCAATGACTTTAAGGGAGGTGTGAACTCTCTTGAAGTTAGAAAGTGTACTTTGTGAAGCTAGCATACTTGTGGAGTCCAATGAGTAAAGGTGGGAACACAAGCCTTGTCTTGATTAGTTCTACTTAGTACCTTGTTTCAGGTTCTGGCCAAAACAACTTCTTGTAAGATTAGATCAACTCTAATTACTTAGCAGTTAGTAAGGATTCCAACACTAAACTGATTCCCATCTCTTGTTATCCAAAAGGTTCTACCTTGAAGAAAAAGCATTAAATCTTATATATCAAATCTGTTTAATTCATTTCAAAGAATCTGAGAACATTAGAGCTGTCTAGATATTATCTGCTCCAATTTCCTCATCCTACAGAAGAGGAATTTGAGGAACAGAGAGGTTAAACAGATTACCCAAAATTGTGAGTAAGTAGCACATTGTGAAACAAAGTCATCTGACCCTATATCTAGTGTTTTTTCTATCCCAGTACTTCAATATGATTCTATAATATTTATTAAACTGTTATGTACATAGAACTTTACTGATAATTACAAGAAATACTATACAAGGCATAGTCCCTAATCTCATGTAGTTTATGTTCTCCTTAGAATGATACACATAAAACTACTAAAAACTGTAAGGTCCTACTAAGCTGGCATTGAAAGGGTTATTCACTGGAATGCCAACAACAAAAAGCCACTTGACAGTTTATAGGAGGATCATTAGGGAAGGTGGAGGTCACATGTCAGAATCAATAGGGTAGTGATGCAAGGTAGTATAGGGAGCATAATAGTAAAGGTCAGAATCAAAGAGTCAGTTGGTTGTGTCATATCAAGGAAAATGGCAATTGGGGAAGATAAGGCACAAGTCAAGCAATTTACAGGAGGACCAATATAGTTACAGTAAAAGGGCTAAGGGATAAAATGTCAAAATGAGCCATAAGGTCAAGAGCTGGGCAGACCCAGATCAATGCCAGAATCATTTGACTTTAGTTTTGCCTCCCTCAGCATGCTTCCTGACAGAATACTTTTTTGCAGTGGATTTATAGGACACCATATTTCTTTCTCTTTTTAAATGATATAATGTCAGTCAGTAGTATCCATGTTATAACAACACAATGAAGATAATAATTCCAAAATTATTCCAAATAATTCCAAAATCAATGGTACTAATAGACAAATGCATTGGAATTCTAAGAAGAAAGAGGTAAATTCAGACTGATATGATCAGGTCACCTTAAGGTGGCATCTAAATGATGTATTAAATTTCCACAATTCTCTGTGTGTGGGGGAGTGTTCTTGTCATTCCTTAGTTTTTTTTGGAATTAATTGCCTCCTCCAAATGATATTGATATGAATGTCACAGATGTTGATTGATAATAGAATCACAGAATTTCAGTCAGAAGAGAACTGAGCAACCAGATGTTGCTCTAACCAGATGAAGTCTAACCCAAATCTTTAAAATATAGAATAGCCCCCAAAATAACTATCCAACCTCTGCTTGATGTCCTCTAGTAATAATGAGCCTATCACCTCTTAATGAGTCCTGTTTCATTTAAGAAGAGAGAGAAGTTTTGGTTTATTTTGTTTATTCACCAGCATTTCTAAGTTAATAACTTCCATTTATCATTCCAGGTTCCATTTATCATTATTATTCCAACAGGGCCAAATGGAATAAGTCAAGTTTCCCTTTTATAAAACAATCTTTCAACCTCTTGCAAAACTGTCATATCCCATTTCAGTCTTCTTTTTCTCAAACTAAATAAATGCACCAATTTTCTTCAGCCATTCCTCATAAACTCAAGATCCTTCCCCATCTTGGTTGTCTTTCTCTATAAGGTTCTGTAGTTATCATAGATGATGACTGTTTCTAATATAAGAAGTGAAAAAATGTTCTGGTGTACCATTTTGGAAAGAGATTTGGAATTATACAAATAAAATGACTAAAATGTCCAAATCTTTTGAACCACAAGAACTTTCTCTCAAACAGATTCATGGACAAAATGTGAGGCGAAAGGGAAGGGAGAAGGATGAACTACAATAGAAAAAAATGTGGTTAGCTATGTCTAGCTAATTTTAATATATATAGTAGATGCATTTCCCCTCAGTTGCCATGTGGCTAGGAAGGTGTCAATATTCCTATTACAAGTAGCACTGAAAGATATTTCTACCTGAAGTAACATCAGAAAGAAGCAACAGGTCTGAGATATTCCAGCATTCTTGGCCAAGACACAATACCTTGTGATCATTCCAACTACAGCATTCTCCCATCAAGGTAATCCTAAACAACATAGTTAAGATCAATACATGCACTTTTGTAAAAAAAACAAAAAGTTGTTGCTATGTGTGGGGCACTGTGCTAAGCACTGGATTCTTTGTCAATTATCCCAAATACTTTACAGAGACAACTGGACTTAATCAATGGGCAAGAATTTATTAAGGACTTGCTTACTATACACTAAATACAGTGCTAAATCACATATAGGAAGACCAAAATAGTGTATACTATCAAGGAGCTTACTTTCTATTAGGAGAAAGAACATGTAAATAAATTCTTATGTGAGGTATATACAGAATAAATGGAAGATCTATATTTTGTGTGTGTGTGTATACCTCCTTCCGTGTTCCTTCATGTCTTGATTGCCCAAATTAAATTATAAAGATAGATACTATCTTTCTGTATTGTTTTTATATCTTTAGGAATTATCATAATGTCTGGCAAGGAGTAACTCTCTTATAATGCCTTTTCTCTGTCTCTCTATCTCTCTATCTCTTTCTCTGTGTCTCTGTTTCTCTTTCTCTATCTCTGTCTGTTTCTGTTTCTGTCTCTTTCTCTGTCTCTGTCTCTAGCTGTCTCTTATCTCTGTCTGCCTATCTCTGTCTCTCTCTGTCTCTTTCTTTGTCTATCTCTGTTTTTATCTGTCTCTGTATCTCTATCTTTCTCTGCTTCTGTTTCTCTCTGTCTGTCTTACTTCCTTGCCTTACTTCCTCTCTCATCTATCAAATTTTTCTTAGTACATTTTCCTATCCTGAATTATCATAGTAAAACAACAGGAAAAAGTGAATGCCTTTAGAAAGTAGGTACAACATTAACTGCCTTTGTGCACTTAGGAAATTCATTTGACTTCTCTATACCTTAATTTCATCTTTAAAGAGGCTGACCTGAACTATCTCTGAGGTCACTTCCAGCTCATAAGGTCTACAATAACATTGGCCCACTAATTTTTCCCCAAACCATTAATAACGAAAAGATATCCCTTAGCCCCCCAAAAATAAATTAATAAAAACCCTCATTTTCAAATTGACACACAATTCAGCATTCACTTCCCCAAGTGAGAAAAACAAGCCCCATTTAAATTAAAGAGTTATCAGTCATTCTTGTATATTGCAGCTGCTTGAAAAGCCATAGGGCAAAGGCATTTATATGGGAGATAAGCTCATTGTGTTGAACAAATTAGTGCTAGATTGTGAATTAAATGGCATGTCTTCGGACAACTAATTAGCTTTGTGCTGCTCAATTAAGTTTTGAAAGGACATGTGTGTCTTGATGGAAACCAGAATGAACTTAAAGGCTATTGCAGCTTTTGATTATTTTGGTTTCAAACCTGCAAGGTTTGGTTTCAAACAACAAAAACTTTGTAAATACAAATCAATCAAACACTCCAAAAGATCTCAAATTCTAAAATCCAAATAGCAAAATAAGACCAAAGTAAAAACAAAGGTATTTTTAAATATTTCCATAAAAGTTAACTAGCAACACTATTTCAGAGTCCGATTCTTTTTGTACAGCAAAATAATGGTTTGGACATGATACTTATTTTGTATTTAATTTATACTTTAACATACTTAACATGTATTGGTCAACCTGCCATCTAGGGGAGGGGGTGGAGAGAAGGAGAGGAAAAATTGGAACAAAAGGTTTGGCAATTGTCAATGCTATAAAATTACCCATGCATATAACTTGTAAATAAAAATCTATTTTAAAAAATAAGGGAAAAAAAAGTTAATTAGCACGGGATGATTTGGGGGAGGAGGGGTTGTTGTTTTTTCATTCGTAGCACTACTGATCCTGGAGCAAAATAAGTAGAAATTAAAATGAAGACTAAGGAGGCAGCTATGTGGTGCTGTTGGTAGAGCACCAGCCCTGAAGTCAGGAGGACCTGAGTTCAAATGTGCATCAGACACTTAACACTTCCTAGTTGTGTGACCCTGGGCAAGTCACTTAACCCCAATTGCCTCAGCAAAAAAAAAAAAAAAAAAAAAAAAAAAATTTAAATGATGAAGACTAAGTTCAAATACTCTACTGGTTTCCATAGCCTTTTATTCTCCTAACCTAAATTCCAAGTCTATTCTTCCCATTCAAAGTCAGTTCTTGTCTAAACATATGTCCTGTCATATGGTATTATTTGGTCCTAGGTGATTTCCTTTATCTTCTATATCTCACTTCTATATAAGGTGCAAAGAAAAGAGAAAATTATGTCTATATAAACACATGGACTGCCAATAAATATGTGTGTTAAGACAAACCAAGAAAGCATACAAAGTAGCCTTTTCACATTGTTCATTGATTCATATGAGTAGTTAGAACCATTGGTCTATGGCTCTGCTACTACTGTTAGTTCCATTTCTGTGCTCACTCAAAAATTTCCATTGTTGGAATGTCTATAATTCCCTGTCTTCTACCTCAGGCTCAGAAATAGGATATTAGAAATCTATAATAGTTCGCATGAATGTAACACTCCAAGATTTGAAAAACACTTTTCTTATGACAACCCTGTGAGACAGGAAATGCAAGTACTAGTATTCCCACTTTGCAGATAAGTAACTAGGGTTAACGAAAGGAAATAACTTTCCCAAGATTGAATTAATAAATATACAAAGATGGGACCTAAATCTTCTAAGATCAATGGTCTTTCCATTATATCACACCACCGGTCTGTAATGTTCAGAGAGATCTTTAAAAACAAACAAACAAAAAGTAACAACACTTTATGTCACCATTTAGTCAGGTTTGAATGTGTTGATGATATTTTTGATACTGTTTATGTTCCATCTTTCTGTATACTGAATCTTCCACTGCATTTAATGGAATGGTATTCTTCTGTACTCCAAAACTAAATACTCCTTGATTTCCTTTGTCCATCCTCCTTCTTCAAATTATTGTAGGTGTCTTTACAAGTTCCTGTTCTTGGTTATCTTTTTTTTCTACAATCTTTCCTTGGATGATTTCATCTTCTCCCATACACTTAAATATAACTTACATTTATATAACATTTTGGGACTTGCAATGTGCTTTACAAATATTATCTCATTTCATTTTCAAAATATCCCTGAGAGGCAGGTCCCATTGCCATCATCCCCCTTTTTCTGAAAAGGAGACTTAAGAAAACACAGGTTAAGTCACTTGTCCAGGATCACATAGCTAGTTAAGTATCTAAGACTGGATTTGAAGTCTTCCTGATTCCAGTTCCATTGCTTTATGCAGTGTGCTAACTAGCTACCCAATGTCATCACTTTTTAGATTCCAAAATATATACATACATTCTTATGTCCCCTGAACTTCAATCCTACATTTAAAACTACTTTTTGGTCATCTAAAACTTAACATGTACAAAATAAGATTATCAGTCTCTTCTCCAGATCTCCATCTCATAACTTTTTGTGTTCCTAGTACCATGATTCTCTTAATCATCCAGATCTAAAACCTTAGATTTATCTTTGACTCTTTCCTTTTCTTTTATTTTTCACATCTAAAGAGGAGACAAATCCTTACCTCAAATTCCTCCTCTGTCATTTGCTTTCACTTAACCAAAATGGATTACTATTATTCACATACAACATACCATTTCTATACTCCATAAAAAAATTTTTTTTCAGCTGAGGCAATTGGAGTTAAGTGACTTGCCCAGGGTCACACAGCTAGGAAGAGTTAAAAGCTGAGGCCACATTTGAACTCAGGTCCGATGCTCTATCCATTGTGCCACCTAGCTGCCCCTACTCCATACATTTTCAAAGATTGTCCCTCATTATTTGAATACATGTCTTTATTTCCATCTTTCAGAATCCTGCCTTCAAGATTTAGCTTAGCTACTATATCTTCCATAATACTGTCCTTGAACTTCCCCCAGGTGAAAAAATTTATCTTTCTCCCCAAAATTCTCTAATTTATCTGATCTCTCTTTTGTTCCTTTAACCTTCTACTATCCGTAATAGAACATAAACTCCTAGAAGGCTCAATTACTGTCTAACAATAATTGAAGATCAAGAGATTTTAATGACCATACCAGTTAGAAAATATGCCTTTTCTCTTAAATCTTTATTTCCATCCAGCCTAACAATATGCTTTATACACTTTGTTCTTTTGATCCAGACCCATGGTTTCATTGGCATAAGAAACTCTTGATGAGTAAACTCTTTTTATCAGAGGTACTCTTCTGGTCCTCAATTTCATATCAATCCCTGCTTTTCACTTTATATTCTTTTAAAGTTGTCTGGGACACTGAGAAATTAAATTATTGCCCAGGTCATATAATCAATATATATCAGAGGTGGGGGTCCGGTGGTTCTGACTCCAAGATCAAGTGGCTATCTATCCACTAAACAATGCTCCCTGGCGCATAGTAATGTTTTGCACATAATAAGTATTACTATAATAGTGATATAGTAATAAAGTGTCTATGTAATCATGTGTGATCATCTGTGAGCAGATAAGACCATTGACAAAGTAGACAATCATCCAACAACCCATCACACATTACTATATCATCCTTTGATATGTCTTATCCTAAATTATGATTTGTTCAATCAATAGCTCCTTCCAAATAACTATTCCTCCTTCTTGTTTCTTTTCAGGGTACTATGTCAATAAAAACGTCCACATTAAGGTTATAATCCTAGTAAACAGTTTATTTGGATTAGATTAATTATAACAATATATAGGAAATGGTAGTCTGGAAACATTCACTTCCACCTCCCAGGATAGAATATCCTTCACATTAATTTCTTCTCTCTTCAAATTCTCAGGATGTTCTGTACTCAGGCAATGAGGAAATAACATCAATATTCAGAGCTAGACCAAAAAAGTCATAAGAAAAGATCTAATACTTTCCCCCCCGATAGTCTTTTATTTTTCCAAATACATATAAAGATAGTTTTCAACATTCGTTTTTTTGAAATTTTGTGCTCCAAATTTCTCTCTCCCTTCCTGATCTCCCCACTCCCCAAGACAGCAAGCAATCTGATAAAGGTTATACATGTACAATCCTTTTAATTTTTATATTTTTCATGTTGTACAAGAAAAATCAGAACAAAGAAGATCCAGTACTTTTTAAAGAAAAAATATCCTAATCTGCTTAGAGTTGGAGGAGGTAGAAAGGATTAAGATAATTGTGCATATCACACTGCATAGTCAGATCACACATGTAGATGAAGCAAATCATGAAGTTATATGCTTAGTCACATGCGTGGAGAATGCATTTAGGGACCATACTCTCTGCTACTATATGATGATACTGTATCTCTTTCAGGTCGTAGGATGCTGTCTGCTGCCATTTAAGATTAATACTCTATTTTAGGACCTAGATAAGGCTAGGTGATACCACACACTGTCAATCAAGCAAATTTAAAAGAGTTGATTAAATTCAAATTCACATTTTTGACTACCTCTGACTTATATTATAGTCCCAAACAACTACTTGACTTAGGGTTAAAGAATTATTTGTAATAATTCCAATCATCCTATGTATCTCAAAATGTAATTTAAATACTTTGTCCCAGCCTTACCCTACCCCCCAAAAAGAAGGTATATTGGAGTCTAGAGAAATTAGGCTCAGCTCATTCCCAAAATACTCCCTGATTAAAATATAAAGAAACTAAAAACAAAAACAAAAATAGGTGCAGCAAGCAGAATAACTACTTCCAGAATTTACTATGGATAACTGGAATTAACAAATTCTGTGATTTGGCGGGGGCTATACTGAAGCTATCTTAGACTTTCCTGGTGTCCTTACAAGTGTTTGGGGAGTTTCTAACATTAGATGAGTATTGTGGGAAGAATCCTTGATTTAGGAATCAGAAGAATGGAGTTGAAGTCCTGACAGGAAGTTTTGAGTCATGTGATATGACACTAAAAACTTATACCCTTAGTTTCCTCATCTGTAAAATGGTCATGCTGATTATTTACCTAATAGAGTTGTTGTCATAAGTAAACTAACAAATATATATAGCATTTTGTGAACAACTAATTGCTACATGAAAGCTTATTGTTATTATCATAACTTTATTGAAGAATTTAGTTTTAAAATGTACATAACTCTTTTAACTTTTATTTTTAAAGAGATAAACCTAAAGAAGAAGTGAATTGCCAATTGGGAAATGCAAAAGGTCACTCTGAGGAAATAATCATAGATGACCTTTCCCCCTCATCAAATATGTATCAGATCTAAAAATCTGGATTTATCATGTAGTCCTGTAAAATTATTATAGGGAATAGATAGGTAGAGAAGTGGATAAAGTACAAGGTTTAAAGTATTTGTGTGTGTATGTGTGTGTGTGTATGTATGAAATAATTGTTATCAATATTAACTGCTCATTCCCCTTAATCTGTTTCTATCATTAGCTTTAAGAACCTCTTATCCCATTGTTAGAACATGAATTGCTTCCAGAGATAACATACACACACACAAATATAAATTGAACACTACAAATTCCATAATCTTCCTCAGTATTTACTAGAAGGTAATTAATGTATGTTGAGCAACATATTTGCTGATTGAGGGCAAGACAGATGATTAATACATTGTTAGGGATTCTTACAAGTAAACCAATTTTAAATAATAATTTAGTGAAATCATTCAGAAATTAGAAGCAAAGCAAAAAAAAATTAAGATTGCTTAGGAAAGTGATTTATTGTCTTTATCAAAACTAATAATGGCAGATGTAATGCTTGTTTTTCAAATGTTTCTCTTCCTTTTTTAGGATGACTTTTTTATTGAACAAAATAACCTTTGGTATGAAAACATTAAGTATAAAAATCTATATAATTAAATTTCATTGTATATAATCATACTGATCTCTACCATCACATAGGTAAAGGCAGAAATAATAGCTTAATAGACAAAGTTTTCTTTCATGACTAAGATTCATTTCTGAGAAGATTCATTCATTGTTAGAATTGGGAAAATGAGTAATAAGTAGACATTTTCTCTCAAAGTTATAAAGTTAAGACACTTATTCCTTACAAAATTTCAAATTGTTTAACTCAAAGAACTTTAGGAGCTCCTCCATTAATAATGACATTAATTGAGTACAGGAGATTTTTGGTCAGAAAATAAAAAGACTCTAATAAAAGATTTGGAATTATTTCATCTGAAGAATAAAAGACTGAAAATGAGTAAATATTTACCTATTCTCTAACTCTGTCAAGCAATCATCATCACACATGTCTCTCAGGTCAAAACTTGTTTTCATAAATAAAAATACACCTTTAACATTTATTCCCACAGCCTAAATTTTATCCTCTAGATTAAATATAATTTCATATATAATCAATCCTCTCCACTTGCCTAGGTGAATTCACAAAGAGAACATTTTAACTTCCTCTCGTGATATTATTAAATTCAGCCTTCCACATAAGTTCCCCACCAAATACCTAGACTTCTGACCAATTTAATCTGGCATGTATTAAAAGCCAAGTGCATTGACACATGTTACAGATCTAGCCAACCAATTCAACTGCAAAAATTCACCCCAAGGACTCTTTACCTCAAGGAAGGTATTAAGAATCACTCAGAGCATGAACTAGTGCTAAGGGTAGAGAGAACATACAAGGAAATAGAGTAGTACTTCTGTCTTTTGTAGAATGTGGCATATACTATTATCCAAATTTGCATTTTACTGAATCACTGTATCTCTCATGTGCTGGCCCTTGATCATTAGATGATAGAAATAAAAACTGGAAGAGGGACCTTAGAAATCATCTAGTAAAATGTCTCCATTCTACAGTTACAGAAATGAACAGTGAGGTGAAATTATTTGCCCAAAGAGAGGGTCACATGTGATTTTTGACATTTCAATTCCCAAACTATTTCCCAAGAGATAAGTTACAGACTACATTCTTGTGATAGCATAAGGAAATATATGAATTCATTAATAAAATTAAAATATAATATTCTAGATTCAGACCAAAAGGGAACTTTGAGGTCATCTAATCCAGTCCCTTAATTTTACAGATGGAGAAACCAAAGTCCATTTATGTGAAGCAATTTGTCCAAAGTTATGCAGGTAGTGAATAGTGGAGTCAAAATTTGAATCCAAATTACTGGCTAAAATTCTAATATTCTCTGCACTGTAGTATTGTATGGGGAGAAAGTGAAAATTAAAATACAAGTTTTGAAATTTTACTGAATTTATCTTCAAGAAATTGAACTAACAGAAAATGAAGTTAATTTTAGGGGGGTAGAAAGGCATTGCTAAATGTAATATCAGTACATTGGGAATCTGAACTCCACCTCAATTATCAAAAAGAATTAAACAAACTATCCAATATGACTACCTTACTTCAAAGACAAAGTCACTTAGAGGTCTGGATTATCTTGTTTTCCCTATTTAATTTGTCTCTGGGCTGGCACTCTAGTTTCTATAATGCTTGAGAATGTTTAATTTTAGCTATTTCACTCAGGCAACACTTTGTAGCTACAAATAACATTAATGGCTTTTATTAAAGCACACCCAACTTCTCCTAATGGCTGAAATGATTCCCTTGGAACTACTCTACTACTTTGGCTACCAAGATGAGATATACTCATGCATTAATTAGAAAGGCAAGAGGAAAAAATGAGTAGAAAAAAAAAAACAAGCTAAATGCTAGCTTTGATATTTTCTATGAAGACTTCTGACAAATCAAACAAAAAGGAATGAATGAGTGCCTCTCTATCTGGCTCCCTTTTCAACTCTTTTATGCAGAGAATCATCCCCCAATCCCATCCTATCTCAGTGCTCAGCTCCTCAAACTCCTCCTAGCTGTTGCCTCACAGAATACACTTAACCACTGTGTTTATATGGAATGATAATGCTGACGGGAAGATTGACAATAATGATGAGGCTGATAGTTCATATTGTGTGTATACATATATACACATACCCTCATATATGTGGATAGCTGTATGTGTTATATATATGCCCACAAACACACACACACACACACACACACACACACACACACATTTATTTATTTTTCCCCACCCAGGCTTTGTGTTTTATTTTATTTAAATAAATTTCTGAGACCTTATCCCCTCTTGCTTCCAAGACCAAAATCCAAATACATACAGTATAGTATGATACTATGATAAAACAGCCCAAGTTCTAGATCCATTCCTGTCACTAATTAGCTATATAACCTTCAACAAATTTTTTAACCTTGTTAGGTCTCAATGTCCTCATTTGTATGCAAGAGTGAGTTGGTCCAAACAAGCTCTAAGGTTCTTTCCTGCTTTAAGATTCCATGCTCTAACCAGAAATTTTACATCGAGAGGAGTGTTGTCCTTGAAAATAACAACAGAGGGAATTTATATACTCATTCTAACAAGGTTATCATTGTTCCAACTAGTTCCAACTTATTACAGAATTCTTTTTTACAAATTGTCTTCTGAACCAATTCAGAAGCTAAAGAAGAAAATCTTTTTTCCTCATAATTTTGCATTCATCTTACTCTTGACCCTTGTTCATCTTCCTTTTTCATAGGATATTCATAGGATAGGATAGGTACATCTAGCTTATGACTTCTAGCTCTTTCCAAATATGATGTTCATTCAAAAAGCAACCCATAAAACCATTGAGGCAATTCAAACAAGTATCCTTTAGTTATGACTGCATTTTGGGAATAATTGTATAGCTTCTCATAGTGATTACTTTGAAGCTAATATTCTTAGTTATCTTGAAAACTATATTATATATTTAAAAACCAGTCATGTAACTAATTGTATATTTATTCATATTCTCACTTTTCCACAGTTTTGCTCTTTTTTGGCATCTCCTTTCTGTCACCAGCATTTTCTTCAGTGGCATGGCATGTGACAGTAAGGATGGTGTTCTTATTTGCTTGCTGCCAGATTAAGTCATAGAACTTTGATTAAGAACATTAAACCACAGCAAAACAAACAAACAAAAACTATAGCATTTATATAACACTTTAAAGTTTACAAAGTGTTTTTTTATATATAATAACCTTGGTACCTTAAGATTTTTTTATTATCCTTAATTTATACATGAGGCAATTGAGACAGACAGATTGCCCAGGGTCATACAATTAAATATCTGAAGCAAGATTCAAATTTGTTTTCCTATCTCCAAATCCTGCATTCTATGCATTGGGTCACCTTATTAATTCTGATCCTTGGTTTTATGGAAATCATTGTGTCCACATTCATTCATATGCAGGATATACTAGTATATTAGATGAATTAATTAAACTGAAAAGTTGAAAATATGGGAAGATTTTTACAGAGCCTGTTTGTAATAAGTCTAGAGTTTTGGCAACATTCATCTTAACTAGATACTCTGTGGTTTCAAAATAATGGTCCAAGGAAAAACAGAGTGCCAGTTCAAAATCCAATTTCACTTAAGGCCTCGTCTCATCATTCTTCTCTACTTCTTTAGCCACAAGAAAATAACCATGGTATCATCACATAAAAATTCCCTGTTCTTTCTCTTATAAAAATTGAAATCCAAGAGATAATGGAATAAACTTCAAAATCTTGTATTGTGATATTCCCAGAAACATTTTGAGAGACACTATTGAACCATCTATTTTGTTTATTCTTTCATCCAATATAGCCCTAATTTAAAATACTCAATCTCACAGAAACTTTTTTATATTCTAACTACATCTTTAAGAGAGAAAGGGAATAGCATATTGAGGAAAGATTGTTTTAATTGTTGTCTGGAGAGGATTAATTATCATGGCTGAGAGAGACTTCTTGGGACACAGAATTGAAGAATCCAGACAATTTTTCCCCTAAGAGATTAAAGGAGTTCATTTTCAAAGAGAAGGAAGCTAAAAAAAATTTTGAGTGGACTGAGGTTAACGTATCCTGTCGATGAGTTGTGAAGAAGGTATTCTGAAATTGATTTGTTATGAAACTTTGACTATCATTCTGAATGAAGTGAATAAGGGACATAAGTTCCAGTGTCTGTGGAGAAAATCAGCAGTTGCAGTTGTTAACTAAAGGCAAATTTGGCTGTATTCTCAGACATCAGATTATGTAAATATCTATTTTTTTTATTGTTTGCTGCATAGTTATTAAATTGCATAGGCTGTAACATTAATGTTAATGAGACTGGAATTTGAGAATAAGAGAGGAAAAAGCTTGTAGGAAAACAGGTATCTTTGGTTTACAAACTGGATTTAGTCAAATTAAGGAAAGAGAGTGTGCATTTCTGTTAATTTAAAAAGAAATAAAAGAAAATCTCTGGATTTCCATAAAATCAATTATCAGAATTAATAAGGTGGCACAGTGTATAGAATGTAGAATTTGGAAATAAGAAAACAAGTTTGAAACTTATTTTAAATATTTAACTGTATGACTCTGGGCAAGTCATTTAAATCTGTCTGTCTCAGTTTCTTCTTCTATAAATGAAGGATAATAAAACAATTTTAGTAGGTATCAAAGTTATAACATATAAAAAACTCTTTAAAAACTTTAATGTATTACATAAAGTCTATTTTTACCAATTATGATTATCATAAATGAATTCAACATGTAAAAAGAGGCAATTGTCAGTATGGTTCTCAACTAGTACACACACACACACACACACACACACACACACACATATACACAAAGGAGTTTGCTTTCAAGGAACTTACAGTCTAATGGAATGTAAAGGCATATATACAAATAACTATGGTACAAGGTAAGGGGGGGATAAAGAGTAAGCAAAGTGATATGAGATAATGGGATCATAAATTTACAGTTAGAATGTTAAAGCCCTCTGTCCCAATCTAATCTAATTCTCTTTCTACTGTGAAAAAATGTATATCAAGGTCAGGCAATTCTACAAAGTGCAAAGAAAAAAATAATTTTTTTTCCTTGAATTCATGTGGTTTTCTGCAATGATAGTCTGTCTGGTCTTGTATAAATTTTTTATATTAGCAAAGCAATATATGTCCATAAAATTACTCCTGAGTCCATTTACAAAAAGAAAGATAATAGCAGCTCAATTATTTCAATACTAAGCAGAATTTCAAGTCTTCCAGTTCCCTTAAACTGTTACCATAAAGCAATACTACTTGGCTAAGATTCCTTGAAATGGAGTTTTTATGTCTAAAATGCCCACATCTTGAAATATTATATCAGTAGCCAATTCTATGACAACAATGACAATGAAGTATTATGTTTTTGTCCTTTGTTTGAATAGGAATAATACAAACTTTAACTCTTCCACTATGCTTCTTTAAATGTCAATTTTTTTCAACTTCAGAAATAAAGTTGATATGCTAAGACAGTATATTAAAAGTTAACCTCCATATCCCTTCACATTTTTCCTAACAAACCATAAGGTAATGTAACTGACTGTGGCATAAAGAAGACTCAGGTTCAAATACTGCCTCTGACAAACACTAGCTATATATTTGGAGCAGCTCTTTTTTGTAATGGCTAAGAATTTGAAATCAAAGAGCTGCTGCTCATCAATTAGAGAATGATTAAACAAGCTGTGGTATATTATTATAATGTAATATTATTGTGCTATAAGAAATGGAAAGGTAGATGATTTCAGGAACCCTGAAAAACTTATATGAACTGATACATAATGAAATTAACAAAACTAGGAGAACCTTGTACATGGTAAAAGAATTCTTGTACACAAGAATAATGATACTATATGTACTAAACATTGTACTATGTTTGATGAAGTTTATAGAAACAAAAATTTCTTAGCTGTATCACTTCCCTCAGTTATGAGAAAGGAAAAATAATTTCATTTTAACTTTGGAAAATTTTAGCACATGAATTCAGAAAGGTCAAAGTCATGAAAAATTGAAAAGAAAAAGAAAATTTAAGAGAAAATTAAATACAAGTATTGTAAGTAGTTTTTGAGGCTATAAAGTAATTTTGTTTAATCTAATTCAGTTCAAGTGAAACAACTATTATTTTTATAACATTGTACAGGGATGGAGAAGAAAAAAGAAGAAGAAGAAAGAAGAAAGAAGAAGAAAGAAGAAAGAAGAAAGAAGAAAGAAGAAGAAGAAGAAGAAGAAGAAGAAGAAGAAGAAGAAGAAGAAGAAGAAGAAGAAGAAGAAGAAGAAAAGGGGGAGAAGAAGGGGAAGAAGAAGAGAGCCTTTAAAAATGGATATTATCATATAATGTTTGATTTAGAAAAGTGTGGGTCCTGAAAAATTCAATAAAGGCACTTTTTTCTTTGTTTTTCATTTAAAAACAAAAAATAAATATCAGAAAGGAAAAAAGTTACTTTTTACATTGTTTTTATCTCAGAAATTTGCATCTGTAAAGATGTGATTTACTTTTCAATCAGTTGTTTGTACCTCCTGATTTTCATGTTAGAGTTGCTGAGATGCTATCTTTTGTATTATTTTGTATTTTAAAAGATTGTGAAAACTTATTGTTTTGATAATATGTCTTGGAAATCTGATGTTTTTCGTAAGATAGAAAATTATCTGGATGGTACCAAAGTTAGTCTTATGCATAAATGAAAAATCATCATAGTTTATCTGTGTCATCCTCCCACTTGATCTTTTTACATATCCCTCTTCTTAACCAGGACTCCTTTTTGTCTGAGAAATTTTTACATGACCCCAGTTATTTCTCAGATATACATATAAAATAGATATATAATCGTGTGTGTACGTGTGTGTGTGTGCACAATATACCACGGGACTGAATTGTCTAGTCATTCCTGTTCTTATAACTCCCCTTACAATACTAATAAACAGTTATAGTCATTGGGATTTACAGCTGTCTCTCCTTTGCAGAATCTGAACCCACTGGCTAGTTCAGTCAAGGTCAAACATATCTAAGGTGAATTTCATAATGACAATATATAAAATAGATATACAAATCAAACATTTGCTGGTAATTTCATGACCCCCACATTCAGTTGTGATACCCCATAAGGGATCACAACCCACAGTTTAAGAAGCTGGGTTCCAAATGACTTGCACATGCTTCAATGTTCTTTGTCAAGTATCCTCATCTTTTCTTCCATTAAACTGTAATTTACCCCATTCTATTTGTTTCATAATTGTTATATATATATATATATATATATATATATACACACACACACACATACATACATAAAAATTTGCCTTAGTGGATCTTTCTTTTCTTGGAAGGAAAGGAAAAAAAATTATTAAGCACTCACTCTGTGCCAGAATATGCAAAGTACTTTACAAATATGATCATTTGTTCCTCACACAATCTTAGGCTGTAGGTGTTATTATTATGCTCATTTTACAGATCAGGAAGCTGAGTCAGAGGTTAAATGATTTGCATAGTCACACAGCTGGTGATTAAGGCTAGATTTGAACTCAGGCCTTTCTGGCTCCTGGTCTAGCTATCTCCCTACTGTGCTACCTAGTTGCCTCATCTCCCCTTGGGGGCAGAAAATATTATTCAATCAGCTAGATATCTCCCGTGAGGTTTAGGCTTATGTGTTAGATACATTCAAGTACCAGTAGAAATGAAAACAAGTTTTGAAAATTCCTTCATTTAGATCTCAAAAGACATAGAACTTGGTTCACTTGTCCTGGGTAATTTCCTGGAGCTAAAATTAAAAGATTCACCCAAGGTCACACAATTAGTTAAGTAATAGAGGCATGATTTGTATAAGGATGGGGGTTAATTGAATCAATAGTTTACTCCCACCCAAATTGAAGTTTAACTAGAGCTTTGTTGATTCTTTCTCAGGTGTAAGTGTCTCTATTGAATCAATCAACCAAGGCCAATAAACTAAATATGAAGAATCAATCAATTCAGGAGTTAAGAGCCATTCAGGAAATAAAATGTGGAGAGAGAGAGAGAGAGAGAGAGAGAGAGAGAGAGAGAGAGAGAGAGAGAGTGTGAGTGTGTGTGTGTGTGTGTGCATTGTGCACACACCTGACTATACCACAGGACTGTACTGTCTAGTCATTCCTGTTCTTTTAATTCCCCTTACAGTACTAATAAACAGTTACAGTCATTGGGATTTATAGCTGCTCTCCTTTGCAGAATCTGAACCCACTGGCTAGTTCTGTCAGGGTCAAACATTTCTAAGGTGAATTTCAAAATGACTCCACAAAGGGAGAATATTTCTAAAAATCAAGAGCTATAATTTCACTCTTTTCCACATGAGCTCTCTAGGCTTTTACCCACTTTCTCCTGGAATCTCAGTGTCCTTGTAGTGGAGTATTTACCATTAAATCTGATTATCTAATTGATCAATTGATAATCCAAAAACAATCATATCACTGGGGAGGTGGGGGCTCATGAACAAAAAAGCATTAGAAAAAGACCCCTAACTATTCAGGTTTATTCATAGAAGTCTTTGGAAAAAAGAATCTGATCTCAGCTTGAAGACTCCATTAGTGTGATTTGAGAAAAATAGCCCCAGAGCTATGTTACCCTGCCCTATAGCTTTTTCATTTTAAATATAACCCTCTGCTATGCAAGTCTTCTCTCCTTCTTTACCTATTAAGTCCTTAAAAATGTTTGAATTGAATTAAAGTTTAAAATTTACTTCTGAAATGTGATAGAGATCAAATAGATACAAGGAACACTAATAGTTGTGTTAATTATCTCCTTTCCTTTCAATGCTTGTTTTCAATTATGAAAGAAATACTAGACATGGAAGAAAGAGGAGCTGGGAATAAAATTAAAGTAATGGACAACCAAACAAATCATATTGGTCCTGCTTCAATGCCCTGTGGAATCTATGCTGCATTTATCTAAGAAGGAAAATCATGATCACTGTCATCATCTGCTCTGTCATCATCATCATCATCACAATTATGTTATTTTTTTTAAACTTCATACTTAATTAGTATCTTTTCCTTTTCCCAAACCATTTTACATTTCTCATTTCCTTTGAGTCTCACAAATGCTTCATTAATATGATTTTTATGAATGGAAATTATGCAAAAGAGAATGTGTTACCATTTGCCTTGTTACTTCACTCTCATGACCCTTAAGCCTTCACATCTGATCTGAACTTGAAACCTTTATGAATTATCCTCCCACCTTCCTTTTAAAATGTGATATTGAAATTAAGACCTGACTATATTGTTTTTCTATTAGTATTCCTAGCACAGTGGTGTACAAAGTAAACACTTAATGTAGGATTTTCCCATTCATTCATTCACAGTCTTGAGATGAAAGAGACAAAAGAGAGGAAATCATTTGCTGCTACTAACATGAACCCCTAATGCAGCTGAGTCTTTGAAGTCTAGATTCTATAAGGAGCCCCTGAAAGAAACTTAAGAGTAATGTACATTTTGTCGCTATCTAATGCAGAGGAAAGGCAGCTCATTCATGAACATAATGCCTAATTTCAGGATACACACACACACACACACACACACACACACACTATGGAATACTTTTTCATCTCACCCAAAATCCTTTCAAATGGCTATCTGAAGGTCTTAAAGCATTTCTGAAAAGCAATGTTATAGTAAAAGAGTTCATCTAGGACTAAGCTTCCCCCCTGAGAAGGAAAGACTTTTATTTCCCTTTTCTTTTATATATTTCCTGCTATTATTTTATTTTTATTTTCCTTTTGAAAATAATTAGGGATTAAAAATAGGTCTTTAAAACATCAAAGCAGTCACTAACACATTTATTTGGGAATTTTATTAAATTTTGTTTGTTGAATATTGGAGAGATGAATTTAATCTCAAATCTTACCAGCTAAAAATGACCTATATACTTACAAAACATTAATTTCATGTAACTAAGAATTATGTATCATGAACATTACTGAGACTCAGGGCCCAGGACTAGGGTTGAGAAAAAAAAAGAATAATTTCTGGGAAATCCTCAAATAGTCAGACAGATAGACAGAATTAGAAATATGAATATCAATATGTCTCAAATCCAACAATGTGATTTTCTGAAAAAAAACAATTAACTGGGGAAAAAATATGGGCATAGATGGCTCCATGGAGTCATTGATTCATTTTTGAATTCTTCAATCAACTTGATGAAATTATAGGGTGAAATTATAACCTTTGTTTGAATGTACCTGTGGGACAATTCTCAGACGAAGAAATTAAAACTATTTATAGCCATATGAAAATATGCTCCAAATCATTATTAATCAGAGAAATGCAAATTAAGACAACTCTGAGATACCACTACACACCTGTCAGATTGGCTAGAATGACAGGGAAAGATAATGGGGAATGTTGGAGGGGATGTGGGAAAACAGGGACACTGATACATTGTTGGTGGAATTGTGAACACATCCAGCCATTCTGGAGAGCAATTTGGAACTATGCTCAAAAAGTTCATCACACTGTGCATACCCTCTGATCCAGCAGCTATATTACTGGGTTTATATCCCAAAGAGATACTAAAGAAGGGAAAGGGACCTTTATGTGCCAAAATGTTTGTGGCAGCCCTGTTTGTAGTGGCTAGAAGCTGGAAAACGAATGGATGCCCATCAATTGGAGAATGGTTGAGTAAATTGTGGTATATGAATGTTATGGAATATTATTGTTCTGTAAGGAATGACCAGCAGGATGATTACAGAGAGGACTGGCGAGACTTACATGAACTGATGCTGAGTGAAATGAGCAGAACCAGGAGATCATTATATACTTCAACAACAATACTGTTTGAGGATGTATTCTGATGGAAATGGATCTCTTCGATAAAGAGAGCTAATTCAGTTTCAATTGATCAAGGATGGACAGAAACAGCTACACCCAAAGAACACTGGGAAATGAATATAAACTGCTTGCATTTTTGTTTTTCTTCCCAGGTTATTTATACCTTCTGAATTCAATTCTCCCTGTGCAACAAGAGAACTGTTTGGTTCTACACACATATATTGAATCTAGGATATACTGTAACCTATTCAACATGTAAAGGACTGCTTGCCATCTAGGGGGGGGGTGGAGGGAGGGAAGGGAAAAATTGGAACAGAAGTGAGTGTAAGGGGATAATGCTGTACAAAATTACCCTGGCATGGGTTCTGTCAATAAAAAGTTATAAAAAAAAAAAAAAGAAGAAGAAGAAGAAGAATGTATCAGTGGAGTACCTCCACCACATATATAGTATAGACAGATCTACTGTTATTTTACTGATAGCATTCTGGGAACTCAGAATGATTGCTATGCTCAGAATGGAATCTTATCAAAGAAGCCTCAAATTCAACTTCATCGTCAGGGCCTATAAAAGAGAATTAAAAGAGCCACTCACTTTTCTTCTCTTTCTCCCTTTTGGATTCCTTCTTTGTGCCTTTATCCTGGGCGCAACAAGAATGAAGAGATTCTTCTTCGAAGTCTAGTTCCTCAGTTAATTATGCAAGAAACAAGTATCAGAGGTAAATATTTGCTTATACTTAGCATGAAAAAAGAGATCCTAAGAGTAGACTTTCTTAGGTTAATTAAGACAGATTTCATACAGAGATGGATGGCAATGGCAGACGTGTATGGCCTCTTGACATAATAGGATAATCCATGGACAAAATTTATGAAGTCCATTTCCTATAATGAGGAAGGGGTATTTTGAATTCCCAAGGAAGCATGATTCTAAAACCTAGCCTTCTAGTCACAGAAGGAAAATTTCCTGGACAATGTCTTGTGAAGGATAAATGGATGAATGAAAAAACACTTGTTAAATGCATACCACATAAAACTACTAAATATTTGGTATATAAATGGAAAAACAACTCTTTGTTCTCAAGGAACTCACCTTCTAATAGAGGTTGACAAGATAGTCAGTGTATCATTCAGCTACAGGGTAGATCATCTTCATAGTGCTACACCAAGATTTATAAGAATACATCTTTCTTTAGTCATCCCAAATGTAAGTGTTATCATATGTGAAAATCACACCTTCTAGTTAGAGAAGATTTTGTATGTAGAGAAGTCCCTTGGAGAAAGGAAAGGCCTGTTCAATTATTTCTGGAAAGAACACTACTAGAAAACAAAACTAATGAGATGTTTGAATAGTGCAAGTCAGAAGGGAAAGGGATTGCTGGTTTGAAACACCCAAAATATATTTACTTTCTGAGTTTGTGGGCAGGGAGGGACTTTGAAAACTTTATGGAACAGCTTAGGAATATCAAAGAATTACTTCAACTCAGTTCCCTTGTTGGAAGGAGGAGAAAATAAACTATTTGAGAACTTCATTTTTCATATCTGTATATTAACAGCTATAAGTCATTTGCATGTGAATGAAATATGAAATAAAGGTTAGCTGATAATAATATATGTTTACTACTTTGAATGCTTGTATAGGAACTAACAATCCCTTTTATCAACTGACCCAGGTTAAGTGATAATCTTATGCTATAAACTGAATTTAAGGGTAGGAGACCTAACTTCGGATTAAGAAAAGGCTAATCTTCTGGCAGGCAACAAGATTTCAAACTAAAACAGAGCCCACAATCTTTCAAAGGGAAATTCTCTTTCTAAATTTTTTTTAATATAACTGAAAATCAGATTCATAATAAGGAAATCTCCTACATGTTTGTAGCTTCCAAAGTTTCTCCCAAAGAGTCTGTGCCCAGAAACTCTCACACCAACTCTGCTCTTCACACAGCTAGCAGCCAGCCTTCTCTCCATTTATCTGGAACCACAGATCTGGGTATTATGCAGAACACAGTATAGGGCTGCTCCTTTTCTACCTAGTTTGAGTAAGAACTGAGTTATACTCACATTTGGAGAAACCTGGACACAAACCATGATCTAAGCAAAGTAGATTTTCCTGCAGCAATTCCAGATAAGATCAATAAAACATAAGAATGTTACTGACCTTCTTGAGGTCAGCCCTTAGTATCACATCTGGTCTGTATAAACCTAGAGTCTTAGAGCAGGGGTTGGACAACACAGGTTACATTATTAACTACTGTCATTTGCTTTTCATCAGTACTACTTTGAATTCAGTTGGTCTAACATAAAAATATTAAAACATAAAAAATGCCCTTGAGAATGCTGTGTAGGACCTAGGTAAAATGGCTGAGCTATTTAACTACAGAGAAAGTGAATGATGTATAGAATGGAACATCTATGGTTTGAGGCTAAGACAAGTTCTGGAATTAGCTTAATACTTCCCATGCTGATAGCATCAATCTGCTAGCTATCTTCATTTAGCTTCCCAGCAGTAGGTTATTAGAACAGAATTTGAAAAGGTGTCATATTCTTTTACTGAATAGCCAATAAAAACTTAATAAAAATCAAATGCCAGACTCTACTGGTAGCATTCTACAATTTTACATTACCCATTCCATTTTAAAGGTATAGAAGCATGGCTTACATTTTTGTATCTTTTAGAGTGGTGAACACAAAACAGGAAATCAATACTTTTGGGCTGTTCTATTGATGTTTGCGATTTTTAAAAATTTGCTTGTTCATTCATGGAATCCTTTTTATATTCCAGAGAATATCCAGTGCAAAATTTTGTTTAAGAAATTTGTATTTCTTTTCATCTTCTCCCTGGGTTTCAATGTAACAATTGTATTAGAAATGTTAGGATTCAGGGACAGGTATATTTAGTAAACATTTTCTAATAATACTTCTCTAGGCACTGGGCATACCAGGACAAAAATGAAGCCATTCTTGTTCCCCAGTAAGCTTATATTCTACTTGGATCTGTGTGTCATATGTTATTCACCAGGTCTTTGCTAAATGAAACAGACAGAGAGAAATTGGCAGCCCAACCATCTGTATTAGAAGCAAAGATTGCACCCATATATCACGCCTGTAATCAGTCCAATTTTCTAAGCTCTTGAAGTTGTCTCTACTGCTGCCTTTCCTTATCAGAAGATAGAAATGAAGCCTCTCCTATCCTCCTCCTTAATCAAAAGAATGATGGATTCTTCAGTAATTGGCAGTGACAGGAGTAAGGATAATAACCTCAGTGAGCAAAAACAAGCCAACGTCTCCATCACCAAGTCAGTGTTATTCTCCATTCAAGAAAAACTGCACAAACTACCCCAATGACTACACCTTTATTTTTAAAAGAAAACTTCCATTGTGGGAGTAGATGCTATTTTGAACCATCTGTTTTCTCTTTTCAAACTGCCAGATGATTTAGTCATCTGTCTAAATGTGCAGGGAAGAGCTGGCCTTTAGAAGGCAACCTATAAGAATGAATATTAAAAAGCATAACTAATGCTATCAAGGTAATTATCTTATTCATGGCTTTGCTTCAGGGTTGAATAGGGTCTGGGTCTCCTTTATACAAAGTCTATACAAAGTCTATACAAAGTGTCTAATTTTGATCAGAAGATCTCACATAATCTATGAACTGTACATCACTCCTAACATAGAAAAAAAGTAGTTTATAAATGCTTCTAGCTGATGAAAATAATGGTAATGATTTGCTTTTTATTTTTAATTAATTTATTTTTGACATTTTTAAAATGTTGAGTTCCAAATTCTCTCTTCTCTCAGCCCCTCTGTCTTCCATTGAGAAGACAAACAATATGATACTCATTCTACATACAAAACATTTATATATTATCCATACTTTTAAAAAAAAGGCAAGAAAAATAAAGTGAAAAACAATATGCTTCAGTCTTCATTCAGAGTTCATCAGGTCTCTCTATAGAGGTGGATAGCATTTTTGAAAGGATGATGATTAAAATAATGATGTCACATTTCTATAGCACTATTTATCCATTAAGTATTTTTTCTAAAGCTTGTGAATCAGATAATTCAAGTATACTTTACAAAAGTGGAAATTCAGGCTAAAATAGGCTGGAGAACTTGCCAACCATCATACAGTTAGTTGGAAGAGCTTTGAATTTGAGGTCAGAGGACCTAGATTCAAATTCAAGGTCTATTATCTATATGGCTTTAGGCAAGACATTTAACTTCTCTCTATTAAATGAAGAGAATGTACTTAAATGACCTTTCTGGTTCTAAATTCTATCAACCTATTAAATTCTCAGGATGGGATTAAAAACCAGATATTTTAATTCCAAATCTCTTACACAGGAGAGGAAAAGTTAACAGAAAGCTTCAGACAAAATTATGAAGTAGGTCAAGTGTTCATTCTCTTTTACCAAATATCCATTTTAACAAGTAGACTAGAAAAGTTGACACTAATGAATCAATGACCACTGAGGTTGAGGGGCTGTTTTTAGTGAAGTGTTTCAGAAATTTGTACTTAGCCTTCCATGATTTTTTATGAACAACTTGAATAAAATGTATAATGTTCATGAACCAGATTTTCAGATGGTATGAAAATAGAAGAGATAGATAATTCAATTTATCATTTGAAAGTGTGCTGCACATCATAGATATTTAATAGATGTTGAACCAACCTGAAATATATAAATGCTAAAGTACTCACAAAAATAAGAGAAAAACTTTCAAAAGTGTTTCACTATGAAAAAATAATAGTAATTACAATCACTTTCTCAACTGTTAACTAATTATTAAAGAATTACAAAATCTGCCTTGGAAGGAAATTTCAAAGGCTTTGTAGTACCACAGTTCTATATTGTCCTTGAAAAAAAGGATCATCTCTCTTCTTGAAAACTCAATGACTAGACACTCAAGTGAGAGAATATTTTTAGAGTTTAGCACACTTCTTAGAATAGTTATTTAATGAATGCTTATTACATTCCCCCAACTTTTTTTTCTTTCCCTAAGTCAACGTGTTTCACTTTGGAACAGTTCTGTTAGAAATTATTATGCCAAATGAGTCAATTGTGACAAAAATATGCATGCTATTAAATATGTAAGATTAACTCTGCAAATAAATCTGTTTATTTGATTACAAATAACAATAACAACTCTATTTGTGTATTTTCAATGTCACATAGTTGCCTCTTCAGAACTTAAAATACTTAAGAGAGTAAATACACTGGTGGTATTCTGCATGGAATTGCTCTCTGGGAAATAACACATATTTGGGACATTTTTTAACTACTCCATGACTTTCCCTGTATCCCAATTCCCTATCACCCTATATAATTTCTGATGAACAATCTAATAAATGAGTTTTTCCTAAGGGGAAAATTATGTGTTCAATTTAGCTAAATAACAAATATACTTTAAGTATTTAAAGTACTATGTGTAAAAAATGCTAGGAAATAAAACGACAAAAGAAATAGTTTCTCTTCTTACTCTATTTGGATATACATAGCCGGGTTTTGGTAAAAGTTTAACAACCACTTATCAGAATATATGTATGTATGTATAGGTGTGTGTGTGTGTGTGTGTGTGTGTGTGTGTGTGTGTGTGTGTGTGAGCCGCACTTTTAAGAGCATTGAAAACATTAACTCAATCACTTTCTTAAAACTAGATACTCAATGAAAAAGTAAATCAAGTCCTAATTAGAACTTTTTGCCTATTTTGAGGGTATAAATGAATTCATTGAAAATGGAAAAATCGGTTCCTTTGAGCTATTAATTCAAGCTGGCTCCAGTATGCCCCTGGGTTTTTGGCAGGTACAAAGATAAATATATTCCATTGTAAGATGTTGCATGAAAAAATAGAACATCAAACTATTCTAGAAGGATATGCAGAAAGATAGAACAAGATGAGATTTAGAGGAATTGAGAAATGGAAGTGATGAAATAGCACTTAGAAGAGATGGGAGGAAGTATTGATGTTTTGATTCTAAGCCCATCCAAGTTTTATCAAGGATCTTTAATACCTTAACCCAAGGAGTGACAACTGATTATTTTCTGTACCATAACAAGACGAAAAATGGAATTGTTTGGTGATTGGGAGGTCCTCTAGTGGCTTTAAACTACTTAGTTAACTACTTAGCTAGTTAACTGTTCAATCTCTTTATCCATCAGATAACTCTTTATTTGATGGCATGAATACTGTTACTTATAAAACTATGGACTCACTTAGTTAACACTGTGATTTACCTCTTTTGCAAATCAAATTTTAATAATCCAAGCTACTAGAGAACAGAAAATGGATTGTTTATACCAAACCTGTTATCCCTTATTAACCATCTTTCTTTGAATATGATATGAAGAGATAAATCTATTTGAATGCAATGTGAATATACACATATTTTCAAACATTTATTTCCTTATTACCTGGATTCTTACAGATCTCTTACTACTTAGAAGTTAAGAGAATAAGAAAGTCACAGCCCATCATGGGTATTCCAGAAGAAAATTATCTATAGACAATACAACAATATGGATACTTTTTTTTAGCATCTAATACATACAGATTATTAGATGCTAAACATTACCTAATATTAAAGAAAAACACTTAACTTGGAGGATCAAGAGAAAACTGAATGCAAATCCTACCTCTAACACTTTCTAGCTTTATGACCATGACAAGATCTATTAACCTTTCTAAACCTCTGTAAAATGGGGGTTAACAATACCCATAATGTCTGTAGAGATAAGTAATTCATTTTGGATCTCTACTCCATTCCAATCAGTATCAATTAATTTGATAGAATCATATCAAAGTTATGGCTCCAGGGCTGTACAGATTCTAAGTTCACTTGATTAATTATAGGAAGTTAGCTAAAGGCTCTCCAACCTTGATTTGCCTTGTCATGGTGACCAAGCTCAGGATGGCAGAAATCACAACTACATGGAAAGTCTCCAAAAATATTTTCATACCTCCAAGTCAATCACTTGTCCAATAGAAGCAGATGACCATCTTATGTCCACTTAGATCACTGACATTTGACAGTTTTCTTGCTGCCCCTCCCCCCCCCAAAAAAGCTTGTACATCTTATATGGAGATATTCCTTGCTTTACCCAACTTATGACTCTGCTTATTTTAGCTTATGCATCACACGTCAATCAACGTAATTATTCTGTATTTGATATAGCTGTTCCAGAATGACTAGATATCTAGCCCTATAAAAATAGGATCCTGGAAGAAGATGGCTTCTCAGATCATGAGGAAGATCTGTGAGCCACTTCAGTAGAGGGTACCATTAATCCTTTAGTAAAGTACCTTTAGCTCAGATTTCTGCCTCAGTCTCTCTTAGTATAGGTATAAATTTAATCTCCATACTACATTACAGAATCAAATGTGAAAATATATGTAAAGTGTTTTGTAAATCTTTCTAAATATCTGTTCTCCTTCTTGCTATGAATATCTAGGAAAGTGGAGTCATAAAATTAGCAGAGACATTGGAAATCATTTAGTCTGACCTCTTTATTTTAAAGATAAGAAACCTAAAATGTATAAAGAAGGAATGATTTCCCTAAGGTCACAACAAGAATATGAATAAATAGCTATATTTTCTCCTCACAAATATTTGTGTTCTTTTAGTTTTGTAAAAGGTTTAAAAAGCATAGAAAGATTCTGAAGGTGGGGGTACTTGCTAGAGGATGAGAGAAGGGATAGATAGTATTAAGAGAATTAAATGATTACATTTTTAACATGGTATTAAATGTACTTATGCAAAGCAATGTGAACCAGGAAAACTTATATTTGCGTCCTATCTCTAATATATTCAGGTATAGGACCCTGGGAAAGCCATTCAGCCTTTTAGTGTCCCAAGTTATTGTCTAAGCTATAAATGGCAGAATAGGTGCCCTCTTCACTGAAAGAAATAATTTCTTCATTGGGAATTCCCTATACTATTAAAATCATAGGTCCAGAACAAAAACAAAAACAATATGCAATCTTTCCCCATCCCCCCCAAACCCTTCTATTTGCAGTCACTTACAAAGTAATGCACATTACTGAAAGTCATTTATAAGTAATGCATGTTACACAATGGATTGCAGATCTTTTTTTTTTTCTTTTTTTTTTTTAATTCACAAAGGAGCAAATGTCAGAGGAAATCTTCAGTGATAATTGGCAAGGGTACATTTTTCAATGCCAAAATTCTAGTGCTGCCTCATACTATGATCTGACTTGTCTTCAAGTTATTTATAACATTAGGAACTATCCTAATAAAATGATATAACATTTTATAAAGCATTTAGCACAATACCTGGCACATACAAAGTATTTGATAAATGCTTGTTCCCTTCCCTTTGTCACCTCCCCTCCCACCTGCTTGCTTTCCAATCCACCATATGCTTTCATTTGCTTCTATCTGCAAGCTCAGAAGTGATTGTTATTATTATTATTATTAATTTAATAATAATAGATGCTAATCTTGACTAGAAGTAAATTAAAATCCCCTAACTAGGACATTTGGGGATCCATATTACCTATGTCATGTCATTCAGTTCTCATGATAACACTATGATATAAGTGCCATTATTATCCTCATTTTACAAGAGATTTGCCCAGTCACACAGCTAGTAAGTATATGAGAAAGATTTTTAAGGAAAAGTCTTCCTGATTCCAGATTCCACACTCTACCCCATTGTATTACTTAGTTACTAAATATTTTCTTTGGGGCTTATGCCCTGAATCTTCATATTCCTTGTGTCTTTCTGAATGAATCCCTTTTTTCTGGTTACTTGACCTTCAGACTAGTATCCTATCCTGACCTGGGAAATTTGTTTGATTTTTCAAGTCTTAATTCCTCAAAATATTTTCAAGGTATTTAAAATGGTGAGATCCAGACTATTTACTCAATACAAACCCATCAAATTGAATGAGATAACATATGTAAATCACTTTATAAATTTCAATGTACTATATAAATAATAGTAGTGGTAACAGAAATAGTAGTAGTAGCATTATTGCTGCATCTAGAATAATTTGCACTGAGGGCTGATAAATCACAAGAGAAAAAGATCAATTTGTTCAAATCTATGCATTTTATTGAGCTAGGTGCTAATAGTGGGTACTATATTGCATTAGGGCATGATGAAGAGGTACAGAAAAAACAAAACAAAACAAGATGCAGCCTACCTTTTCTCTCTCTCTACACCATCTCCATTAAGGGAACTCCAATCCAACATGAGGTCCATGAATCCCTGAGGAACGTATAAATAGATTTCAAGAGGTTAATGGAATTGAATAAGAAAAAAATTACAGAGCTTTGTTTTCTCCAACTTCTAATAGAAATTTATCATCTCTTTCAATTATCAAAAACAACATTCTGAGAAGAGGGCCAAAAATTTCATTAGACTGCCAAAGGGACCATGACATAAAAGCAAAGTTAAGCATTTCTGATCTAAGGAAATTTTAGAATGATTATTTTAGGATTTTCTTCTCCAACCTGTTAGATGAGTATATAAACAAAAAGATATTTTCTGCAAAACACACACACACACACACACACACACACACACACACACACACACACACTTGGATTGTTTTAAATTTAAAGTATCAACTCATATTCTGTGGTTCTTGAAACCACAAAATGAACACTTAACACAAAAATCCTGAACTACTAGCTAGCAACTATCAAGTGGGTAAGGAAAAGAAAAACCTTCAGAGAGGAATAAAGTTTTTAAACAATTACTGCTAACTACCCTATGAAAGGGAGAGCACTGTTTCAATTACCAAATGTCAGCTCTAATCCCCACTTATGAGCATTGGAAATAAAACGATGCAATAATTATGCAATCTGTAGGAAAGCTGACAAATATATTCCCAATGCAAATGATTTATAGACCTGCTGCCCAGCAATAGCCTGATGTTACTACTTAATGGAAGTCGTAAAAACAGTTTCACATGCTTCGATAGCCACAATGATTTCTTACAGAACCACTGATTAAGCCACAGATATAGCAGACATTTTGGAAATTCAAAAATGTTTCAGATTTGTAGCAGGCCACTCCAAAGTAATGGTCCTTCTGCCTAAGTGGCCCACTAGAATAAGACAAAATTAAAGCTGAAAAGGACCTCAGGGACAATGTAGTTCAACTTTTTGAAGATCTCCTCTTTATGTCCTACTACTCTCGTTTTACAGAGGAAGAAACTGAGGTCTACAGCAGGAAGAAAATTTGTCTAAAGGCATAAAGCAAAGACTTAAACCAGAACTTAATCTTCTTAATTCCTAGTCCTGTGCTATTTCTACTATACCAACAAAACCGCCTCTCATTTAAGCCAATTTTTTTTATTTCCCACAAATGTAATGCTAAGCTAAACAATTTATGTTAAAACTATCAACACTAGTAATCTTCTATTAATAATCATTATTAATTTAAAAAGTGATGAATTGAATAGTTGAAAATATATCCATCTATTCTAAGCAAGCCAGAACAATGATTTAGACTTAGTGAGGAAAGATTGTAGAATATAGTAGAAAAGTTTACTGATGCTAGAAGACAAGGACTTTGCTTCAAACCCTGACTCATAAAAATCTGTGTAACTTTGGTCAAATAATTATTGGCCCTCCCATGAGAATCAGTTTTCTTATCTGTAAAATTAGAGGTTTGGACTGGATGGTCTCTAAGGTCTCATCTGGATCTATGAATCTATGAATTCATCAATTATATCTCAGTCAAGGAATGTTCTCTAATTCACGTTCCCTCTTCACACAAACACCCAGATGCTGAAACTACCCAATAGATCAGTAGGAACTTTCACCTTTATGTCCAGAATGTCAGTTTATAAAAGAAAACTACTTTTGACTGGCAAACGCAGAAAGGAAATAATCTGTAAGAATGGGACAGATAGCTCAATGAACTTATTATTATTTTTTTGGCTTTTTGCCCATCTCAGTAAAATTAATTCTTTGTTTCCATTTTAATTCCTATTAGCAACAACAATCAAAATTCTTGAAATAATAATGTAATTTCAGGAGATAATTAGGGTTTAGGTAGGGTTATCATAAAATAATCAAACTTCTTGAATTCTGTAACAGAACTGGAACAGATATTGAAATTGACTGCTCCCTCTTTGACACCAAAAAGGTGTTAACTAATAATATTCAATCACTTCTCTGCATTTTCATTAACATATAAAATTAAGTTACCAATTTAAAAATTTAATATATTCTCTTTAAACATCTCTTACATTCACAATATTTATTTCAATTCAGTGTCTGTGTAGTTTAAGAAATTTCCCATTCATAAGCCAAACAGCAATTCAAGCAACACAACCCACCCAGGGTAGTGATAGTCTCTTTAGGTTTTTTAGTGCAAATGAAACAGCAATCAGAACTGCAACAACTATTTGACATTCTTAAAATACAAAACAGACAATATACAGTACATGCAAAAAAGCTCTAATAAGCAAATGGTCACAGGGCTGAAACATTGAACAAATTTAGCTGGTGGTCCAGAGATGAAGTTGATGGATTTCCCCCAAGTGTTTTAAAGCTTCTCTGCACACCCATATGAGAAAGACTGTGGAACCTCAGTTCATTACTTCAGTAGTCTAAACAAAGCCTTACTGCTGCTTTACCACACAAACTTTCTCGTTAACATTTCTGCCAACAGTTCTATTCCATTACTAAAGCTGCATCACTCGTACACATCCTCATTTGAGTTTTTGACATCCTATTCTCTTTGGGGGCAGTTTGGTGAATATAGTACTGAGCCTGAGTCAAGAAGATCTGAGTCAAATCTGGTCTCAGATACTCACTAGCTGTGTGACCCTGGGTAAGCCACTTTACCTCTAGTTTACCTAATCCACTGCAGAAGGAAATGGCAAACCACACCAGTATCTTTGCTAAGAAAACCCCTTACAGAGTCACAAAATGAACAACTGAATAAGAATAATGCTATTTCCCTAATTGATGATTTCTAAGAGTGACAATAAACATAACTTCAAAGGCTACCAGCTATAAAGCATTTAGATAGACAAGAGATACATAGACAAAAAAAAAAAAAAATCCTTGCCCTCAAGAAACTTCCTCTCTACTAAATCTTTCCCTCTAGTCTACATGTTTTCTGAGATCTTTTTTATCTTAATAAGAGCTTTCCCTTGGCCCTGACCCTTCCCAAAGTTATTATTTTATCGCCTCTCTCCCTTTTACTATCAAAGTTTTGGAAAGACTGGTCTACACATATAGTTCTACCTTTTCATTTCTCAACTCCTTGTTTTCAGACTTTCACCTCTGCCAATCTGCTGATAGTTTCCTGCAACACTATTAATGACTGAATTAATTAATTCACCAGTAATTATTATTGCTAAATGTAATGGCCTGATTTTATCTTCCTTTCCCTGATTTGTGAGATATTTTCTCCTCCCTTGATTTCCATGATGTAATACTCTCGTGGTTCTCCTCCTATCTCTCTATTCACTCTTTGTCTTCATATTCTTCTTTTATTGCTGTCCCAAATAAATGGTAGACCCCTCTCTTATTTGTCTATACTTTCCCTTTGGATATACTTCCTCTTATAATTTAAATTATCACATGTATGTAAATTACTTCCAAATCACTGCCTTAAAAGTTTTATATTTCTAAATATTTGTGGGTTTGCCACCAGATGGCTTACTTCCAGAATCTCAAATTCAACATAAGCCAAACAAGATTTAACTATTTTTCCTAAAAACCTGCCCTCTCCCCTACTATTGATGACATTGCCATCTTTCCAGTCACCCAAACTTCCAACTGTAAGGGGGACAATGACTTTGTTATAATATCATAAATGACATTAAAAGACTCACTAATTATGCTCCTCTTTACTCCCATCAAAAATACTCCCTTAAGACTTATCAAGTTTCAAGCTAACTAACTATAGGAAAATTTGATTAGTAGGGCAGCTAGGGTATAGCCCTGGAGTCAGGAGGATTGAATTCAAAAATCAGCCTCAGACACTTAACATTTCTAGCTTTGTGACCCTGGGAAAGTTATTTAACCCCAATTGCTTTGTAAAAAGGAAAAAATATTTTTTTTAAATATGATTAGCACCAAAATGACCAATAAAGGGGGCTATAACTTGTTTCAGACCTCAGAAAATGATAAGAAGTATTAAAAAATGTGAGGAGGTGCACTGTCTATCCCTGGTGTGAAGAAAAGGTCAGAGAAAGTCATTGACACTATCCTAATGCAAGAGTAAGGGATGGATACTTCTATATGAAGCAATCCAGTTCCTTCTTCAGCTCATTTCTCAGATGAGAAAAGTGAGTCTAACAGGGATACTTGAACAGGGTCACATACTAAGGTCTGGAGTCAAATTTGAACTCAAAAAGATGAGATTTTCTGACTCCAGACCCAACACTACTCAGCTCAGCCCCAGATTATCTCTTAACTAAACAGCAGCATTAGGAACTATTTATCACAAAACAACTATGTCGTCCTGGCAGTTGAAAATAATAGCACATAGTCAAGAACTAATAATAATAAAAACTATTAAAATTTTAGAGGAGTAGAATTTCAGATTTGGAAGGGACTTCAGTAACAATTTAGTCCAATGGTTTTTAAGTCCTCTGTGCTTATTATGGATCGTTTTGTTATCATTCACCCTTTGTTCTCAAAAAAGGACCAATGACATCACAATGATGTCTTGATTTTCAAGTGAATTGGATTTAAATGAGCTTAGAGTTACAGAAAGTTGTCTGCCTCACTGTTTCCACCAGTCATAACTAATGGGTGATCTTGACCTTTCTAAATAAAGATTTTACCAGATCTCAGTTTCTTTAAGGGTCTGCCCATTCAATGACTAAAGGCTAGGTAAAAAAATGAAAGAAAAGAGGACCTGATTTTTCATCAGAAAAATATCATTCTGGGAAGGGAAGATCCTCAGAGTTTCTGACTAGAACAGAAAACAATAGCTATTTTTTGTTGAGTGATTTTTCACTCATGTCTGACTTTTTGTAATCTCATTTGAGCTTTTCTTGAGTATTGCTATTTACAAAAATTGCTATTTACGTTCATTCTAAGACATAAAAACCTAAACAATGAATGACAGAGGCTTAGCCTCAGTGCTATTATTAGACATTCAATGAAAGCCAGTGATTTCAGTTTAAAGATGCAGTCAAGTAGCTCTTTTTGAAACACAATAGGTTTTTTAAAAGCTTGTTTTTTCTCAGTTATATTTCAGAAATCATAAGCGAAAACTGCACCAGACAAAAAGAAAGTTGTCCAAGATTTTTGAAAATAAAATGATTGAATGAATGAATACAAAATTTTTTAATTCCAACCTCCAAACCCCAAAATACTTTACTCCTTTGGAAGTCTAGTGAAACCCATAGATTGAATCTCAGAATAATATTTTTAAATGCATAAATTGAAATTCACAGATTACAAAGGAAAACAATTACACATTTATCAAAATATTAAAAGTTCCAAATTCATAGAACCCCTTAAATCCAGCCAAGTTAAGAACCTCTTATCTAGTACAATTCATACTCCCCCCCAAAAAAAAAAAAACTATCATATATCCACCAAAAATCTTTCATCCTTGTTGTAAAGATCTTTAGCAAGCAGAAACCTACTACCATAAAAAGGCAGTTCATTTCACTTTTGAATGATTTTAATTATTAGAAAGTTTTTCCTTACATCAGCTTTTCATTTATCCTGTCACAATGTCTACCCATTTCTACTAGTTCTGCCCTCTGGGGTCAAGCAAAACATGGATAATCCCTCTTAAGTAATCCAAAAAATAGATTATAAAAGCCTTTCAAATATTTTAATTGTTTTTTAAAAAACAAATACAAAATAAGAAAAAACAAAATAGAAAAAGAAAGACTGAATAAGAAGGAGAGGGGGGATTGCCATGTGCCCAGCAGAACATTATGTAAAAATAAATTTCAAATTCAAGAAAACAAATGTAATAACAGAAGAAATTATAGCCATGATTGTCTATCTTTTCTTTGCTTCCTTATGGGTTTTCTTTTATTCTCTGCTGTGCATTTTTAATTCTTTTTTTCCCTTTCATCCCTCCTTATCTCACCAAGCAGACTACAGTTAAGTATGGGTATATTTATCTGTTTATATAATACATACATACATACAATATGTACCCACACACACACACATATATACACATACATACATGCATATGTATGTGTATGGGGGTAGGAGTATATGTATGTGTATATATACACCTATATACACACATATGCATATATATAGGCATGCACATATTACAATACACATATACATGTGTGTACACATGCACATCTATTTCTATATACATGCATCCATATATATGTATATACATATACATACATCTAAAACAATATTACTATGGCTGACGTATAATGTATGTTTCTGTCTTGATTGAATCTTTAAGTTTGACTTTGAGATAAATACTTACTAAACCTACTTTTTTTTCCCTAATAAATTATATACCTGATAATTATTATTGTGTTTCTGTACATTTCATTTCTTATTCCTGCTAACTCTTCTCCTTCAATTCTACTCCTTAACTGACCTTGCTATTACTTAGTCTCTTCCACCATGGATCCTTCCTTATGTTCACACACACACACACACACACACACACACACACACACACACTTTTTTTGCTGAGGCAATTGGGGTTAAATGACTTGCCCAGAGTCACACAGCCAGGAAGTGTTAAGTGTCTGAGACCAGATTTTGAACTCAGGTCCTCCTGACTCCAAGGCTAGTGCTCTATCCACTGCGCCACCTAGCTGCCCCATCCCCTCCATCTTTTCTTTCCCTATTTATTCTATTCCCATTAATCTATATACCTTATCACACTCCAATTAATTGAAAAATCCTTTATACCCCACCTTATCCTATCCCCTCCTTATTTCTTTATACATTTTGGAAGATGCTATGTCCTTCTTATATAGAGAGACAGAGAGAGATGGTAGATAGATAGATATGATAGATAGAATAAATGATAATTCCCTATTTAACCCATTTGTGATGTTAATAGGTCTTCAAAACTAGCAGTCTTCTCTCCCATGTAATTCCACTGTGTCAGTTCATCTTCATTTCATTCAAAAAAACATTTTTACCTTTTCTTAGACAGTTTTGCTTTATAGAGTCAAATCATACTCAGCTCTGCCTCAATCTTACCTTTGGACTATTTAATTACTAAGTCAATCTTAGTCAAATGTTTTACATTTCCACATATAAAACATAATCAGTTTATTCTTTTTGAGCCCTTTGAAATTAGTCTTTTAATGTTGGCTCTTTTACATCAAATTTTTCTATTGAGTTCAAGTTTGTTTAAGACAATATCCAGAAAATCTGAGAGTTCATTGAATGTCCATTCTTTTGTTCAATATTATACTTTATTTTGCTAGAAAAAATATTTTCGGCCACAGGCCTAGTTCTTTTGAGTGTCAGTATATAATCTTCCAGGATCTACAGTCTTTTATTGCAGCTGTTGATAAATCTTGTATAAGTCTAATTGTAGCTCCAGCATATCTGAATTACTTTTGTTGTTATTATTTTCTCTTAGATCTAGAGGTTTCAAAATTTAGAAATAATTTTCCCATGTGTTCTTTCATGTAGGATCTCTTTGAATTAGTAATCAGTGGATCTTTTCTATTTCTACTTCCCCTTCTTGTTCTATCACTTTAGGATAATCTTTGATTGTTTCTTATATTATTGTGTCATTTCTGTTTTTGGTCACTGCTTTCAGGTGGTCCAATTATTTTTATGTTTTCTTTTCTTGATCTGTTCTCTAGATCTATATAAAATGTTTGACATTCTCTTCTACTTTTCATTCTTTATATTTTTTTATTTCTTGGTCTTTTTTAGCTTCCCTGACTTCCCCTTGCCTAATCCTAATTTTCAAAGAATCATTTTCTTCTTTTAGACTTTGCATTTCCTTTTCTAGTTAGCCAATTGTCTATTCATATTTTTATTGTATTTCTTAGGTAGTTCTTAATTTTTTCTAGTCTTTCCTCAATCTCTTTCGTTTGATTTTTAAATTTTATTGAGTTGTTCTATAAATTCTTTCTGTAGAGCTAGCCATTTAATGTTACTCTTTGAGATAGGAGAGGCAATTTTATTTCAAGTTCTTCTTTGGAGAATGAACCCAGGTCTTCCCTATTCCCATAGTATCTTTCTGTGATGGGATTCTTTTTCTATTGCCTGCTTTTTTTTTTTTTTAATGAAAATTTATTACTGTAACCACCTCTAGTCCTGGGTTAAGAGGGATGATGCTTCTAGCTTTACTTCAATTCTCCCCCTGATCTGGAACTCAAAACCTCCATCCTGTTGTAAGTGCCTACAGCCAATAGCTTCCCTGTCCCACTGCTTCTGTATTATTCAGGTATGTTGGTTCTTTCTCTCCTAGGGTCCAATCTCAGCAGCACAGCAGGGTCTGGTGTTCCTTATCATGAAAGATTCCCCCAGTCTTCCCAAACTCAGATCCCAGATTACCCCTTCTGTCCAGAAGATGAAAGTTCCTGTTGTTTAGGCTGATGCTACTTCCAAACCCAGTGAGACCTAAGGCCCCAGCTTGCTGATTCTGTGGAGCTACATGGAGGTGTTTGTACTTTGCAAGATTAAGCCTCAGTCCTGGGGTCTTTCTTCTGGTCTTCTTGGGTTGTCCCAGGAGGACTCCTGTTTTGCCCCAAGTTTTATTTGATTTTCTTTGGTCTGTAGTTACCCTGAGGCACAATTTTATGGGGGGAATCTAGAGAGCTTAAAATTTTCTGGCCTACTATACCACTTTCCCAGAATCCTCTCTTTTTTCAAATACCTAAAGAAAACTTTCATTCCTGACATCCTCACCCTTACTTATTTCTTTTTCCTACTGGTTAAACATCCTTGCCTCTTCAATCTATTTTGACATGACATGAACTTTCACTCTTAATTGCTTCTATGGATGACTTCATATAATCAATTCTCTTCTCAGAATGCAGTGTCCAGAATTTAGAACAATATTCCAAAGTACAGCAAAACTATCAATTTCTTATTCATGGGGGTTATATTTCTCTCACTTCAATCCAAGATCCCATTTGCTTTTTTTGGCTATGATATTAAATGATAACTCCCAGGAATGTAGATTAGTAAATCAGGTTGAAATTGGTTTAAATTTAAAAGAAGCCTTAATTCAAGTAAAATAAGTGGAAAGAAGTAAGGGCGGGGGGAGGTTCCAGTGGTTTTTTTTTTCCTTGTTGTTCAGTTGTTTCAGTCATGACTAACTCTTCATGATCCCATTTGAGAGTTTCTTGGCAAAGATTTCCTTCTCCAGTTCATTTTACAGATAAGGAAACTGAGGTAAATTAAATGACTCACCTGAGATTATATAGCTGGAAAGTGTCTGAGACCAGGTCTTCCTGACTCCAGGCCCACAGCTTTATCCCCATAACATTTAGCTACTTTTTTTTTGTTTTGTTTTGTTTTCTAGAGCACCATAAAGAAATTCAAGGAAGTTATAGTAACAGATTGAATAATAGCCAAAGAAAAATAGCAAAAATAGCATAGAAGTAACATCAGGATGGAGTGGCAGCTGTTCTCTGTGATTGATAACAATAGAAGTGGAGCTGAACCATCTGGAATGGGAGCTAGCTGTGATTGATGCTGTGAAGTCAGTGTTGCCCAGTGACAGGCAAGGAGACAAGGTGTTTCTCATAGACATATTACAACAGCACAAATTTCATGTATACCCACACAATTCCAGAAATTTATTCCCTTTTCCTCAGGGACATGAAAATCAGGGTTAGGAAAGAAGAATTATTTTCCTTTAAAAAATTTATTTTATTTTTAATTTATGGAATAAAATAATCATTTCCCTAACATGATGCATTTTTTAAAAGATGATTGCACATGAAATTGCATATTTATGTACAATTTGTTATTCCTTTTTAATATATAATAGTTACATAAATTTCTCTTATTTTCTTTTTTTTCCCTTTTTTTTAACTGAGGACTTAAGGAAAATTTTATGGCATGGATTCCCCCATTAGTTAACACTGCTCAATTAAATGCCTTATTATCTTATTTCTGCTCAAATTATTTGATTATTTAATTTGCCAGATCTGTTAGTAATTTTCATTGATTGAAGATCCCTGCTGAGAATATTTCACTTTTCCTACAATGAACCTGAGTGTAGAATGACTACTGCCAATATAGAATGGAAAGCTTATGTTATGTAACCTTGGGATGATCTATAATTTTTCTGCCTTCTGTATCCTATACACCCATTCAATTATTAAGTTCATTTCTTTCTGGGTCTATCATATTTTTCATTCTCTCATCTCAATTTTCACTTCAATTCACCACTGTTTGCCACATCCCAATTTCTTCTGATCTAGGTGATTGTTAACAGTCTCCTAACCAAACTTATATTACTATCTAGAATCTATCCATTGTTCCCATTCACCTTCTACCCTGTTGCCTAGTCATCTTTTTATTGTACAGCCAGGTAGGACAATAGATTGAGTCCCAGGCTTGGAGTCAGGAAGACTTATCTTCAGGAATTCAACTGATCACATTTACTAGTTTTGTGTCCTGAGGTAGATTACTGAATCCTATTTGTCTCAATTCCTCATCTGTAAAATTAGCTAGAGAAGGAAATAGCTAATCATTCCACTATCTTTGCCAAGAAAAACCCGTCAGACATGATTGATAACAACTGAACAACAAATCTCCCTCTTCGGTCCTATTTCATACCTCCCCTCCTCATTATGCTCAGTATTATAGTCAAACTCTATTACTCTTTTCCCTGTGCTCATTATTACTTTCTCCTCTTTTTGCCCATTGCATTCCCTTAACTCTAGAAAAAAAAATTATTCTTTCTGGATCCCCAACTAAAATGATGTCTTCACTTTTCTTGAATGTAGATTATTACTTACTTACTTCTTCCTTAGGGTTTTCTTTAACTGACCAGGAGAAAATTCTCTCTCTCTCCTTAAGTATCTCATAACACTTTGCCTATTCCTATACTTTGAACTTATCTCATAATACCTTGTGTCAGAATTATTTACATACTTGTTTCCCTCCTCTCATTCCCCATTAGATTTTAAGCTCCTTAAAAGTAAGGCTTATGTTGTATCCTTGTATTTTCTGAGCCTAGCACAGTACAACTCCATCAATAAATATTTTGAGTACATAAATGAATTAACCTTTCCTGATAATGAACATGTGTTTATGTTCACAGTTACATGTTCAATATGTCATGTCATTTTGTGTTGTGTTGCTTTGTTTCATATTTGTATGTTTCTCTTTATCAAGCTAAATTATGAGCTTCTCAAGAACAAAAAAAAATGTATTTTTATGTCCCATAATATGTGGCATAGGACTCTGCATATGAGAGTTGTTTGCAATTCTTATCATATTTCAATGTCTTCTTTTCTAAAATTGGAAAAATAATATCTATTCCATCTTCCTCATAAAGCTATTCATAGAACAATGGAATTCAGATGAAAAACATGAGCCCACACAGAGACAGCTTTAACAAACTTGATTGTTATTCCTAAGGGAAGGAGAATATCTTCTAACAGGGATAGTGTCAGTTTGTGGCCTCCATGACCACCATAAGGAGATGGCAAGATGCTATATTCTAACCAAAGGCCCAGAGTCCTTTTAGTTCAAATTTATATATTATTAGAGAGAAAAAATTCAGTATAATATAAATAGGAAACTGCTCTATGTATCTATGTGTATTATCTATAGGACCAGTGAAATGATAGCATTTTCTAAATTGCCTAATAAGAAGTGAAGAATGAGGAAAGCAACATATAACATAATCCTTATTTTGGTCAATCCATCCAAGTGATCAAAGGATTAATGCCCATGACCTCGTTTTAGTAGCCTGAACAAACTTTATTCTTAGTGGGCAGTCAATGTTCCAACCAACCAGTTTTCACTAGTCAACAGCAATATAAGAATTAATCATAGTCAGTTAGTCAAATTAAATAATAGATAGGATTCAATAGGTCTCTAATTTTGCTAAGATTGCTCTCATTGTCTTTGGCCTAGGAATCTCCAAAGTCAGACCTTGAAGCCTAAACTCTCAATTTAATGTAAATTGTAGAAAGAATTTTCAATAAGGCCAGGATGGATGCTATTACCCTAATGTCTATGAAGTCATCACTTTGATTTCACTTCAGTTCAGTTGTTTTTCAGTCATGTCTGATTCTTCATGATCCCATTTAGAGTTTTCTTGGCCAATATATTAAAAGCAGTTTGCCATTTCCTTCTCTAGTTCATTTTACAGATAAGGAACAGAGGCAGTCCTGGTTAAGGGAATTGCCCAGGGTCACACAACTAGTGTCTGAGAAAAAGTTCAGAAATCTTCCTGATTCCAAGCCCAGTACTCTGTCCACTGTATCACTTAATAGCCCATCATTTGATTTGATCCTCATCAAATCATCTGAAGAGAAAAGAGTCTGGAGAAAATGAGACCAAAGTATAATATAAATCTTTGGCTAAAATGCTATTACCTTAGTAAAATACATGGGTTTTTCCCCTGCAAATATAATATGGACTAAAATTTGAAGAAGCTTATAGTCATGTCTCCTATTCTCCTATCTCAATCAATAAATATTGAGTATTTATTATATATGTGTTAAGCACTATATTTAACATAAAGAGTCTTCAAAGAGTTTACCATCCAGTGGTTGAATCTACCATTTAAAGTTTGAAGCATTCTCCATAGATTATCTTATTTCTATCTCATAATAACTACATAGCATTTTGTAAATTATCCAATAATTTATAACATTATAAATGAAGAAATTAAAGGACTTAGAAATTGGCCATGATCACATAGAGTGATTTGAACCCATATCTTCTCAATTCCCAATTCTATACTTTTAGGAAGAAATGATAGCACTAGAAGACTGGAAATATTAATTCAGTGCTATAGATTAGTTGTCTCCAAATTTTTCTATTAATACTCTTCTATTAGTGTTTTTTTCCCTTAATAATTATACTAAAATAATGGAAGGCCTTAGGGGGATTATTTCAATGGCACATGTATAGCTTCTGTGTATACCTTTTTGGGAGAGGTTATAATTCACCATACATATACTTTAAGGAAGAAGAATGAGAGTTTCTACAATTGCAAGGGTAGGTATAAATGTGTTAAGAGAAAGACCCATGTTTGGTTGTTGTGGGAAGAGTGGAATGTGATGAACTTCTCATTCTCTTAATTGTCAGTCACTGCTTAGACTCAAATCATGTTCCTCTTGGGGTCAGATTGCAACTCCCTGAAAGAATATTAGTCCCCACTTTGAAGACTACTAGTATAGATGATAGGTGCTAGAGGAATTCTAAGGCAAAATAACTTCCAGCTTGAATAGTTAGGAAATGACATGAGATCTGTTCTAGGCTCTAAAAATAGATAGCCCAATAGTGGTATCAGTCAACAGCTTAAGAGGGCAGTACTACAATTGCACATAGGTACTTATAGCATTTAACTTGAGACAAGATAAGAAAAGTTAGCAGATAGACAGCAATCATATTTTATGTAATGGGAAATGGTTCTTCTCCTCCCTCAGCCTTAACCCAAGAGATTTAATTATATTATAATTGTAATTTGCAAAGTTCTTTGAATCTCCAGATATCAGGTGACACCCGAAAGATAAGTAGTATAACTACTGTATTTATCTTAGTTCTGTGTGTAATGCACCATTAGATTGGATCGACACAGCATTCATTTCATACTACCAATTTCTTGTTCTATTAATTCTTTACTTAAATCTGCTAAGCAGCTCTTCATTTGCTTCACTACGGTTATAATTTAATACATAGAAGTGGAGTTTTAGTTTAATTGTTTCTTGAGTGAACAGCAATCCAATATTTGTAAAATGTATCCATTTAAATGAAACTAATAAGAGTCCATGGTTTTCCACTGAAATTTCAGTAATTACTTAGACTTTCTCATTTGGGTGCCACCATGCTTCACAGCCCTGATTTCATTAACTAGGAGATCATTGGCTCCTGTTGACTCCATTAGAGATGTGCTCTTCTATTACCTGGGATACAGACTCTTTTAAATGACTTACTTGGGTTGAAAGGGAATTAAGCATGTTCTTCATGGAACTCAAGACACACTGCCCTCCATCCTAGTTCCAAGTAACTGTATCAGAGGCAATAGTAATATTAACTTAGGCAGCTAGATAGAAAATAGTACCTATGCCCTAGAAATGCTTTTTAAAAATATGACTGCATAATCTATGTAATACCCATTAGCAAATTCACACAGAAAACTCAAACTTCATATTCACATAATTATCTCATTTAGTCCTTAGGAGATAAATAGTTCAGGTACTATCCCAATTTTACAGATGAAGAAACAAAAACTGAATTAGGTTTACCAAAGAAAGCTGTGTTGGAGCACAAAAAATATTCCTTTCTTTATTGCTTATTTATTAACTAATCCCTCTTGAGCAAATCCCTTCTAGTTTCTGTCACAGTTTATTCACTTCCTATATGAGGATACAAATATCTGCTCTACCTCCCTCATATGGCAGTTGTGGGAACAAAATGAGATCATGAATCAACTGTCATCTGTATACAGATGACTCCAAGATCTATATATTAAGATCTAAGCTCTTTCCTAAGTTCTAGTCTTATCACCTGTTTATTGACCACTGAATGTAACATGTTTTTATTGTTGTTTAGTCATTTTCAGACATGTCCATTCTTCATGATCCCTTTTGAGGTTTTATTAGCAAAGATACTGGAGTGGTTTTTCATTTTCTTCTCCAGATCTTCTTACAGATGAGGAAACTGAGGCAAATAGGGTTAAGTGACCTGCTCATAGTCACATAGCTAGTAAGTGTCTGAGGTCAGATCAGAATCAGGTTTTTCTGAACTAGCACTATCCATTGAACCACCTAGCTGCCCCATAGACATCTCAAACTTAAAATGTCCAAAACAGGACTCATCTTTTGCTACAAACCCATCTGTCTCCTTAATTTACTTATTTTTATTGGGGACAACATTATCCAGTTGTCCAAATTTGCAACCTTAGAATTATCTTCATCTTTTCACTCACTTCCCATAATCAATCATTTTTCAAGTCTTAGTAATTTTACTGCCATGCCATCTCTCACATGCATCCCTTTCTCTCCACTCAAACAACCACCATCCTAGTTCAGATTTTCAATTACCCCTCATCTACAATAGTGCAATAGTTTCCTAATTGGGCTCCTTATTTCAAATTTCTCCCTTTCAAATTTTTCCATTATACAGCTGATAAATTATTATCTGCAAATCATCTTTGATCACATTCTTCCCCTGTAATGGGCTGAGGCTTGAGTTGATGCACTGAGGTCCCAAGCACATGAGGCTAAATAGTAATTGGACCATACTCTATTAATATATAAGCTTGGAGAAAGAATGGCCCCCGCCCACTCTTTGTGCAAGTCCTGATGTGTTGTATAGGAAATGACGATTCTGGTGGGTGGAGGCAGGAGAGTAAAAAAGGAAGGGGAGGAGAGCTCAGACCTCTCTCTCTGCTAGCATTTTTTTTTTTTTTTGCAATTGCAACTGTGATGACCTTTCTGTTTGTTTCTCTTCTTCTTTTTGCTTTTTGCTGAGGCAGTTGGGGTTAAGTGACTTGCCCATGGTCACACAACCAGGAATTCTTAAATGTCTGAGGCTGGATTTGAACTCAGGTCCTCCTGACTTCATTCCCCTACTCTAGCAGCTTCAATGATTCCATATTTCTTCTAAATCAAAAACTCTTTCATTTGACACTCAAAACCCTTTATAGTCTGGATCCAACTAATCTTCCCAGAATATTTTCACATTACTCCCCATCACATTTACTAAATTTCAGCCAAACTAACTTATGTGCTATTTTATATATATATGACATTCCATTTCCTGACCTTGTATCTTTGCATAAGATCTCCCATTCCTATAATGTATGTTCTCATCTTCACCTTAGATTCTCTAGATTCCTTCAAGGCTAGCTCATATCCCCTCCTGTATTAATCCTTTGCCTTTTCCCCTCCCCAATGTTTATGTTGTCTTCTCACAAAATTGTTATATTTGAGTACCTTTCTGACTTGGTAGGATTTTCTAGAGCTTTTATTCCACTGCTTTGAGAACTCATGACCACCTCCATTCTAGGAGAAGACAGTTCTAATAGACAGCTGTGTTTTTAAAAATCCCTTTACATTTAAAATGCATGAAATGAAATTATGTCAGACTAGATGATGGCTAAAGTCTCTTTCAGCTTTAAATCCTATAATTGTGAGATCTAAATTACTCACATATTACATGTCCAGCATTGTCAGTCATCATGAAAGATTGAAAATACATAATAATGTCCTTTGGTATCTTATATTGTATTTACCAAAAACAAACAAAAAATCCACTTACCTGAAATAATGAGAGAACAGAACTAGAAAATATATAATCAAGTATAAAACAGAGAGTTTACAAATATAATCAAGTACATTCTTCTGAATAGGACCCACCACAGAAAAACAACCTCTTTTTTTTTCTATGACAAAACACTGAATATTTCATTATTATCTCAACTCCCCTGGGAAGTTGATACATATGGGTATTACTTCTTCTCATCTTACAGGCTGTACCATGAGACCTGAATGAGAGGCTAACTGACAAGGCAAGATGCCTTTCATTACTTTATTTCTCATCATTAATTTTTTTAATGGAGTGTTATCATGGTCACACAGTGATTCACTAGTAATTTGCATTCATCCTATGTAACTCAGAAGCCCAGCTGCTCTCCATCAGAAGCTTTAGAGGATCTCCACAGAGTGTCTTAGTGCCAGAAAGTTGAAGGGCTTATGGAGGTGCCCTCAGGGACCTATGTGTCTAGACTTCAATAATACTGTGCAGCATTTTCCCCCAAATTGCCAATGCCTGCTGTGTGTGCACTTAAACAGAACAAAAACAGCATAATATACATAATATTTACTAAACAAAATGAGCAAAATTATACATCAATAAAAAGAAAACAAGGATGTCTAAATAATGATCTATGTGATAAAAATGTATGCAGAAATTAATATTTTTTTTATTAGCCCTTTAGTAATTGCAAGTTCTCTACCTCTACTTCATGGGAATCTTGAGGGAGAACTAGCCAAAACATTTGAAATAGGAGAAGAGACAGAAGGAGAGCAGAATTTGTCTCATTCTGATCATCATCAATCATCTTTGCCAGCTCTTGGTGATAAGGACCATACAAAATCTTTAAGAGACTACTACAATATCTCAAAGTACAAGGTCTTCAACACAGCTCCTTAGCAGTATCCTATAGTTCTAACGATGAAAATCATGTTGCTTATATCTTATATTTTTTGCCTTACCTATGAAAAAAGTCAAAGTAAAATTCCATGATTTCCAAATGTAGTAAAGTGTCATTTCAGGGTATCTGCAGTGTTCAAGGAGGAATAGCCCCTCCAGTGTAAGAGTTTGTCAACTCTTTTTTGGAACTGCTCATTTACCTCTGATATCTAACTGACACTCATTCTCACCTGTGACTCCAAGAAGCTGTAGTATAGTAAGCAGACACACCGCCAATAAATATTAGCTCCCTATTCCAAACATTTGGGGACTCTGATAGTTTTCCCTCAAATTCCTAGACAATAGGGATAGAAGGAAACCTATCTTCACTCCCTCTAATAGAATACATATCAGACTAGCCATGTTTCACTCTCAAGACTTTGCCATCATGTCTCAGCTGCCTTTTGTCAGTGTCATCCTTCTTGATGAAAATTCCAAATCAACAATCCTTCATTCTCCAGTCTTCATTCTCCTTTATTACCTAGACCTTCTTCAGATTGTTTCTATGCCCTTTCCTTTATCAGCTTCCTTTTTAATATGTTGTCATCCTCCATTAAAATACTAACTCTTTGAGAGAAGAAACTCTCTCTTTGCATATATGTGTGTGAATACACACACAATATACATATACATATACATATACATATACATATATATATCCCAAGTGCTTAGCACAAGGTATGACATGCAGTAAGCATTTAATAAATGCTTGTTGAATTGACTGAAAGTACTTGCTTAAGTGAGCCTGAGAATGTATCTCAAGTTTCTAGCTGCCTTTTTTGCATTGTATTTCTTTTCCTACATATGGGTACTTGGAAGGTTCCAAGCACATACTTAGCTCTATCTTCACTCCCATTTCCACTCCCATAATGGCAATTTAAGACCAAGGAACAAACCAGGAACTTCCAGTCACTTATATCCATTTGCAAGAGGCCAGAGCTTATACCCACCCCTCCAACAGTTAGACCAAATGCACCAGGAGCACATCCTTGTTATTTTTAGAATTTAGATAATGGCCACTTTCAGTAAAATTTAAGACAACTCAGAAAATTTAAACAATGTGAAGACAATTAAGTTATTGTAAAACAGCAAGACCACTTTTAAAAGGAACAGAATGGATAGATGTCACCAGGTACCTGGGGGACATTGGATTTGACTCCAAGTTTCCTGGAAGTTAAAGGAAAAAGGGAAATATCTAGGCTACTCTTGATTGTTGAATAAAATAAAGATAAAAATTTTTTGCACAGAAAAACTTTTTTCCTAGAATTGGGCTCAAGGAAAAATTTATACTTTAAAGATCAATAATAAAGGGTAAATTACTTCTCCTTTAAATTTCCTTTAATTACTATGACCACCACCACCACCATCCCAGTCAATAATAGTCATTCTTTCTACAGATTTTTTTGATTTTTTGTAATTTCTTCTTGCATTGTTTTGTATTATCCTTGTATATGTTCTATTTCTTCCCATAGAAAATGGCCTCTTTAAAGAATAGTTTCATTTTTATCTTTATATTCCAGTCCTAAGAACAATACTTGGCATTTAGTGAGGAATTTAATAAATTCTTGATGATTGACTTGTTCTCTTAATAAATTGTAAGTATAGAGAATAGCGATCATGCTTTACTTGAACTTTCTATGTCCTACATCCCTTAGCACAATTAATTTCAATTTAGCAAATATTAATTAGTGCTTGCTCTGTACAGGACACTTAACTTAATTGTAAAAAGTATATTGGATTAAAATGGTAAAATTCAACTATGATTTTTCAGATTTTTATTGTTCAGTTGTTTTTTAATCATTTCTGATCCTTTGTGATCCCATTAGGGGTACTGGAATGTCTTGCCATTTCCTTCTCTAGCTTGTTTTACAGATGAGGAAAATAAGTGTTAAGTGGCTTGACCAAGTCACACAGCTAAGTGTTTGAAACTAAATTTGAATTCAGAAGAAGAAAGATGAGTCTTCCTGATTCCAGAGCCACTGTTCTGTCTACTATATCACCTAGCTGTCCTTTTGTAAAGGAGAGATACAAATAGTCCCTTTTGGATTAATCCCTCTAAAAGATTGAGAATATAACATTAAATCATAATCAGTAAAAGTGTCATATGTGAGTGGGAAAAAAGATGTCTTCTGGAAATATATAGTCCAAGTATTTAGTTTTCTGATAATTTGACTTGTCAGTTAATTAACATTTATTTAAAACTTCCTATGGGTGAGATGCTGTACTAAGTGCTGGTAATACAAATAGGGGGAAAAAAAGATAATTCCTGATCTCAAGAAGCTTATATTCTAAGACAACACATAAAAGAAAAGAAGGTGGGAAAAGTAACAGGGATAGAATATGAGCAACCTAGAAGGAAAGATATTCAACATGCCTATTGGAGATTATTTCTCAAATACCAGACTCTGAAGCCAGCTTTTGACAGGTGCTAGATAGTGATTCAATTTTCTAAATAGTGCCCATAATGCAATTATTCTGTATTGTTGTTTAAAGTGGAAACCATATGTTTTAAATACCAGATGTGAAAGAAACAGAGTTGTCATTCTGTTGTGAATGTTTAAATTTTATGCTCTCATAGATAAGAACAAGGCTCTTCAGCACAGATACCAGAAGCAGAGATACATGGAAACAAAGTCAGAAGTACCAAAGGGCAGCAAAGTAATGCAGTGGATAGAGTGCCAGACCTGAAGACAAGATAATTCATCTTCCTGAGTTAAAAATCTTGTCTTAGACACTTAGTAGATGTGTGAACTTGGATAAGTTAACTTAACCCTATTTACTTCAGTTCCTCATCTACAAAATAAGCTGGAGAAGGACATAGCAAACCACTCCAGTATCTGTGCCAAGAAAACCCAAATGGGGGTTGCAAAAAATAAAATACAACTGAAAAAGGAAAAATGTATAGGCAATAAAGCTTTGAATCTTGCATGAGGGTTTGGCTTAGACCTTCCAGTTCTTCATATAGAACAGAAATAAAGCTAAAAGAAATCTTACAGGTTATCTAACTCAAATCCCTCATTTTACAGATGAAGATTTACAGATTTTATAGATGAAGAAACTGAAATCTATGTTGGTCAATGACCTGTTTAAGGTCACATGGGCAGTAGGATATTAGAAACGTCAAGATTTTAGCCGATGTTCTCTGGCTCCATATCACACAGTGTTTTAGAAAATAAAAAATGTCTTTGTATTTTGAGTGGGACCTTCCAAAAGAATGGTGGAATTTCAAGTGGTAGGTTAGTTGGGAAGAGATTTGGGAACAGCGGATCTTTCAGTAACTTTTTAATTATACCCCACTTAAGGTTGACAAATTTACCTGTGTGGGGGTCTAATCCAGATTTTCAGCTCCCTCAGGTAAATTGGAAAATAAAATTTCTGATGCCTCTGAATGTGGGCATAATATGCTAGGAATCTCAGTCCAAATGCCAACTATTAACCCTTAAATCCCTTTCACATTCATTGGACTAAAGCACAATATGTACCCAATAAATGTTTATTGATTGGTTGATGAATCCAAACAATCACAGAGGAAAGAAAAATAGTGACATCTTTTTATTTGGAAGGCCAAATAGAATAGAAAGCTCAGTCTTAGGAAGAAGAGATATGATTTGTGAAGTAGTGAGTCAATGACATCATTGCAATGAAACAAAAGCAGAATTTTTGATTTGAACCCATTTGCAATGTTACTGCTCTGGGACAAGCTCCTCAGAGAAAGTAATTCTTCAGTCTGCCAGCCTGGTGGAGGGCTTGAGAAAAAGCAAATCACTATGGCTCACAAATCACAAAAATGGAAATTGAGGAGGCTGTTCATTAATGCAGATTAGTTTTAAGCTTGGAGTGGCTTTGCTACGCTGAGATTAATATACACACAAGAAAGCTTCTGTGGGGCTTAGGTCCTTTGTAATGCATAGTCCTTATTACTTCTCTGACTAATGAACACTTTCATGTACAGTACAGGCAACTTCCAGATTTTCGTGGTCCAACTAACCAATGTTAAGTGGATCAAAGGAGTGAAACTTCCTACACATTGGGATTGACCTAATACTCTCTTCACTTTCAACTCCTAAATCATTCCACCCAGGCTTTCTTCCTGGGGAAAGAAGCGCTTAACCTCATTATTTCTAACTCTACTCTGGATCCTTTTGTCATCTTCCTCTTTACTTTAAACGTCCCTTCTTCCCCCAAGAAATCCAGTGCAGTCTATTCCTGTCAAATGACCAGTGGATTCCCCTATTCCAAATCTATCCATCCTTCCTATCCCAATAAAAACTTGTCTGTGACCTAAATTTACCAGAAAATCCTTGCCTCTAAGGCACTGTATCACCTACCTAGATGTTAACCAGTGGGCTTATATCAATGCCTTATGATAATGTCAGTGAAGGAGAAGGCTTCTTAGGAGACTGAGGGAAAATTACCAAAATTAGCACTGTCAGCCACAATAAACCCCTCATTAGATTTATGTAACTTAAAAATTCCAGCACAGGACTAAAACAAAAAAATATTATATTTCCATCTATTTAATATCTTTCTTATCTGACTTTGTCTCCTCATGCCTGTTTTCCCTACAAAACACTGGCATATTGTGAATTTTTACAAAACACAAAGTGTAATATTTTGAAGCAATCTTTGTAATATGTTCCTCTTATTATGAATGAGGGGCATAGTTTCTAAAAAGTTTAAAGCCACTTCCCTCAATATGGCTTTCAATTACATTAGGCAAACACAGTATCCTTTCGCTTTCATATTATCGGATGCATACACTCTCATACCTATATTTTTGCATCTCTCTGAAAAGAATTGACAATGACACCTTAGAAATTTTTAACTAGTTGCCAAACTTTTCTGCTTCAAATGCTGCAAATGTAGTTGAATTTTTGAAAGTTAGGTTAAGGAAAATGACAGACATTTTGATTTCCGATGCTCTAGCAATTCAATTGTCTCACTTTATTGTCAGAGGATATCTTATGTTGTGTAGTCTTAGCCAGTGTCAGACTAAAGAGTATATTTCTCATAGTCCTAATACACATACACACACACACACACACACACACACACACACACTCACTCACTCACTCACTTTTTCAGTTTCTTTTAATGATTTTACTATATGAAAACAAAAATATAAGTTTAATCATTGCTGTAGTCACATTGAATGTGTCAGTGAGAAATTCAGGTGAATGAAAGCAGTATTAATTAGAGAACTGCTCATATTTCAATCAGTTTTAGGTGAGACCCAAAGAAGATGGCATGGATGTCAAGCAGAGTACGGGGAAGCAGGAGACTAACATTCTAATTTGCTTCGAACTATGTGAGTCTGAACAAATTGCTTCATCTCTCTCGTTTGTCAGTTTCCTCATCTGTAAAATAGAGAATGATAATATCTACCTTAGCCACCTCAGAATACCTCATATTCTGTGAAAAAAAATTAAATCCCTGAATTTCATAGAAAATCTTAATTATTTCATAGCTAAGGTGGAGGAGGGTATCACAAAGATCAGATAAACCCAAATCAGTGGTTATCAAGTATAACCCATACTTTAAAAAGAATTCCCTTTAGTGTCCATATAGCCTTTGTTTAAAAAATCTGCATTGAAGAGCCTAATGGTATATTCCTATAAACTTTTCTATCAGAAAGGGTGAGATTAGTGGATAGTTTTAACTGGGAAATTCTGAACTTCAATGCGTTAAAGTAATCAGGTGCTGGAATTAAGCCTGGCACTAATATGGTAAGGCCCATGGGGGGGAGGGGGGAGAGGGGAAGAGAGAGAGAGAGAAAGAAAGAGAGAGACACAGAGACAGAGACAGAGGCAGAGAGGCAGAGACAGAGACAAGAGAATTTAATAATTCAATGCATCTGCATTCCATACTAGAAAGGTTTTTCCTCCATTGGTGCAGATGGCAATCTATCCGCCCTTTGTCTGAGTGACTCTTGTCCATATTCTTCCATTAAGTTTCCACAGCAGGTCAACCAAATATCTTTATGATCTTCTCCTAGATCTTTTGTTATCAAATGGATAAATATCAATGGATCATTGTATGGATCTGATATCCCTATTTTCCATATGTGGTATGTATACCTTTTTCCCATTCATATATGTTGATATTCATCATGTCATTTTTCCTACATATGTCTTTGTTGGTAATATTTTAAAGTTTGGGTCCACTCAAAATTACCTTGTATGTTTTCTGTGTCTGACACACATACATACACATACACACACACACACACACACATATAACACACATATCTTGTATCCCTTCCTGTTAGGCAACAAAGTAACAAATACTATGTATCAGACACTGTGTAAATAAAAAGAAAGATATTTTCTGCATTCAAAGGAGAAAACAATACAAACACAAAAGAGAATAGAAATGGGGAAGAAGGGAAGGAGAGAAGGAAACTATGTAGAGGCATAGTGTCAAGGCCCAGAAAGTCAGTAACATCCAGGAGAAAACAGAGGTTGGTTAGACTGGCCTGACCCACAACACTGAGGCCTAGGAGGGAATCAATAATTGGAGGAGACAAACATAAGAGAGGAATGTTTCAACATGGCAAAGCTTTAGTCACTGTTTGACATATTGGCATTTATGGGCCAATTCTATGAATTTCCTATTAAATTGCAGTAACAGATATCCTTCATTTACTTGGGTTTTTCCTATGTAGAGTGAGAAGTAAAATTTTTCTAAGTGATTATAAATTACATTAAAGAACTCTACAATTATATATGGGCAATCAAGAAAATATCATTCCAAAATCAAAGTATCTGGAGGAATTCACCACCTATAGGAAATCCCTTCTCCATTTCGACATACTCCAAGATAGTGGCTTATTTGATGAGACATCATGCTTCCCATATTTATAAGCAGGAGGTCATTGAACAACATTATCTCTGCTACTAGACCTGTCAATATTGACATATGCATGGGAGACATCTTGTTGGACGGCCTTTAAGAATGCTATTTGCAGCCCTGAAGTCAGGAGGACCTAAGTTCAAATTTGGTATCCGACAGTTAACACTTCCTAATTGTGTGAAACCCCAACTGTCTCAACCAAGAAAGAAAGAAAAAAAGAAAAGAAAAGAAAGAAAACTTTTTGTTTATCATCAAATAATAATACAGTAGAATCTTGAAATTTTCTATACCAACTGTCATCAAAATATGGCCTTTACCTAGTGATCCTAGAGAATCTTCCAGGGGATTTGTAAGGTAAAGACTATTTTTATAATAATACTAAGGTTTTATTTTTCTTTGGGAAAAACATCCCCTTTCCAGCTACGTGTCTATGAATGACTGGATTTTCGTCATCTATTTCAAAATAAGCAATATGTTACAATAAAGTTACAGCAGAAATGGATATGAGAATCCAGCTGTCTTGTATTATTTCAGATGCTGGAGTCATAAAGGTATGTAAACCAATGCCACTCTTCTCACTAAATTTATTTTGGAAAATAATTGTTTTTATTAAGATGTTATGTCAACATAGCAATACTATATTATTAAACTGAATTTCTATCTTTGGCATAAATGTCTATATCAATTTGATAATCTTCATAAACAAAAGCCATTTGTAGAACTCAACAATTTTTAAGATCCTAAACAAGTCTTGAGACCCAAAAGTTTGAGAACCAGTGCTTTACACATTCCAGACAGTTATGTGATTGAAAAGATATAGTAGGCTGTAAAATGTTCTTTGCGATAAGTTGCCAATTTCCTTCTCATGCTTTCACTAAAGAACCTATTTTTATGTGTGTGCATAAAGTCTCAAACACTTTATAAAAAAGGAAAATGGGCATATGTCAATCATTTTTTAACATTTTTTCTATTCAATTATGTTTAATAATAATGACCAGGATTTTTTTTCAAGATTTATATCCTCCATCTTCTTTCTTTGATTGAAAATCAGTCCATTATTAACCTCAAAAATATGGCATTTTTGACTGGATGATTCTGTTTATAATTTTTCTATTTATTTTCCCACCATTGTTTTTCTTAGTGTCATTTTTTTCTTGCTTATACAGTACAAAAAAAGGACAGTAATGGTGAATCCAAATATAGTAGTTCCATCATAATTGACAAAAAATAGAAATCTTTATAAATCTATTCTATTTGTTTGTCTGTTAAATTCCCTTCTTCCATGCTCATCATTGATAGATAGATTGAGTCTCTTGCCAAACAGTTCATAAATTTAGTTTTTTTCTCCATTTCAACTCATTTTGTGAGTCATAGTATTGCTTACAGTCTTCCACAATATCTTCTGTAAGATGTTACAAATAACTCTTCTAAACTGTTGATAGCTTTTTCTGTCATGTATCTTTAATTGGCAAGAGATTAAGTGTTTGATGATGCAAAAGTTCTTCAGGCTCTTCTGGTCTCCTTACTGTAGTGATTGCTTTACCTTAGTTAAATTTTCTTAACAAATGATGGCTGTCATTTTCTGTATCTCTTTGCAAGAATTTCCCTATTTTTAGCATTAACAACTTATTTAAATTGGATAGGCTGGAATTGACTCAATTATCCAACTTGTTTTCTTATTTTATTCTTTCTGACTACTTAGTATTGATTTTTATCTTATTCTAGTAATGGGAGATTCAGAAATAAACTCTACAGTGGTAACCAGTCATTTCTTAACCATTAAAACATAATCAATTTCAAATTTTTTGGCAATGTTATTTAGCACTCACCATATTTAGTGCTTCCTGCAGAAAATGTGTTTACAGGACTTCGATGAATTTTGCAAATACTTATTAAATACTTATTAAAAGAACCACAGAGTGATATGACCAAGTATACCATAAAATAATATTTCTTGTTGTCTTGAATTTATACAACTCTTTTATTTGTTTCTCTGAAAAGAACATACAAGCTATCTTTCCATGTGGCTTCAAATTGCTTTTTTTTTTATATGTTTTTTCTTCTAGAGCTAATGTAAAGATTACCGATCTTTACCAATCTTCAGTTCCTCCAGAAATATATCCATTTATTGGACAAATACTTCATGCTTAGAATACCTACAACTAAATTCATAATAGCAGATGGTTTAAAATCTACATTGATTGCTATCTCCTTCTTCCCCCTTTTTCTGTCATTCTATCACAATCAACATAGAAAGAGAAAAGAACTACAAAAAATAAGAACCATTATATAGCTTTCCTTATTTCACAAGTTTCCGTGGCCTAAGTATTAATCATGAAATTGACAGCTTAGTAGTGACTGGTGCTTCCTGGTCCTCAGAAAAAACAATCTCTTTTTAAGACATTTTATTGATGTTTTGTTTTTATATTATCCACATTTCCTACTTTATCTCTACCTCATCTCTCACCAAGTCATCCCTTATAGTAAAGCTGGAAAAAAGAGGAAATGGAGCAAAACTAAACCAGATGTTGAAAAAAAAAAATATCTGATATTGTATGAAATTTTCCAAACCCACAATTTCCTTCTTCTGTGAAAAAATGCAATCAAATAGCAAATGTGCCAGAACTATAGAACAACAATGACAAAGCAATCAATATATTAGCATGAATTGAACTCCTACTTTGTGAGGAGAAGGAGGAGGATGAATGATGATAATAATGTTATCAAGCATAGTACCTCAAGTTACAAAGTGTTTTTCTCACGACATACCAACAAAGAAGATAATACAAGTGTCATGCCATGAGAGACTTAGCCTCTTACTACTTGCTACACATTTGGGCTGGCAATTCTAGGGCTCAAACTCATTTTCTTAATAGTAACATGCTTTTCTTTTTCTAAATGTTCATAATTAAAATTGACATATATTTTCCTTATACAATATCATTAGTATTGTCCCAGATGAAATTAATTGATGTTGAAGAAATCCATTCCTGTATTTTCTAGTATTCTCTATCAATGTATATATATATTATCTTGTCAACACTGACTACAGTATAAGAAAGAAAATCAGTCTTTTAGAGTGATACCATTAATGAAGGAATTCTCCCTTACTTTTCTTCAAAAGTTAGACCAAATCTCTTTTCTGACCTCCAATTTCACAATTCCAACTGCCTTACAGTTATCTCAAACTGGATATCCAGTAGACATCTGGGGATACTGACTCCACTAATGCCACCTCTAACATATTCCCCAAACCACTTCCTGCTTGAAACTGTAAGCAACCTGGTAGAAGGTGTTAACATGTTCTGTTTTGTACCATAGTCCTCAAAACAGGCTTAACCATAATATCCTGGCTTTAATGAGCAAATAAGTATGAATTAATAAGTGTTTCAGAATCCTAGGAATAGTGGTTTTCCAATCAGTACTAGATGCTCCCATCCACTCTATTCCCTCTCCATTCCCTAGAGTTTATAGTAAGGCTGCTCTCACCCTACCTACATAATGTGACTTTATCCTGGCAAACTAAATAAACCTAGCATTGGTTTAAGAGTTCTGATAGAATTACATGATTATTCCCATCACACCACACATCTTATACTCAGTATGTCTAAAATAAAATTTATTATCTTTTTCCCTAAGCCTTTTTCTTCCTTCTATAATCTCTATTACAGACGATGACAATATCATCCTCCCACTTCCTCAGGCTTCTAAACTAGGAATCATCCTGGATTCCTCATTATCTCTCACCTCCCCCCATCCAATATCTAGCCAAGATCTGTCAATTTCATCTTTGCAATATCACATGTACTCTTCAATTTTGTGACATTAACCTCACATCCATTCCATGAACAAAACTTCATCTCTTGCCTCCCGGTATTTTCTCTGGCTGGCCACCCTGCCTAGAATGTTCTCCCTTCTCTTCTCTAACTACTGACCTTTTTGCTTTTTTTTTTTAAGTTTCAACTAAAATTTCATTTCCCACAGGAAACTGCCCTCAAACTCTCAATTTCTTTGTTTCCTCTTTGTCAATTATGTCTTAATTATCCTGTATATACCTTGCTGTGTATATATTTGTTTTGCCTATTATCTTACTCATTAGATTATGAGGTACTTGAGGGCATTTTGTCTTTTTTTGTATCACTATTACTTAGGATGGTGCCTGGTACAGAGTAGGTGCTTAATAAATATTTACTGAAGTAGAAAAAGGAATGTTAATGTGACACAAAAAACATACAGTTGGATGAACTAGTTTCACGCCTGTCATAAGTATATTAAAATGAAGTGTGACATTTTAAAAAAAGATTCCCAGCTCAAGGTACAGTGCTCCACCCAACCCACCCACTTCTTTCAACTGTATTATGTGAAATTCAAATTTATTTCCAAATTATCCATGCTTTTTTGTCTTAAAGAAATTTAGTCTTACACACAGTCAACCACCCATGAAATGTAATTAAAGCAGTTAAGGATTCTTGTTCTGACAACTCTCTTCCCAAAGACCTGGGATATCATTTACTACTTTGAAAAGTAAAGAACCTATTAGAATGCAAATATCATAGGAATGAAAAAAGGTTGGTAGTCTTCCCAATTAGAATTAAAAAAAAAAAAGTAAAGCTCTCCATAGTCACCCCGTTCTTTCTAATATAGTTCTATAGATGCTAGTTATAGCAATAAGACAAGAAAAATAAAATGATGGAATAAACCTAAGCAAAGAGTTTTTAAAAATTGTTTTTGAAAATTATATCATGATCAAGATAAGGTCAAAATGGGTTCATGATCTAGGCATAAAGAACGAGATTATAAATAAATTAGAAGAACATAGAATAGTTTACCTCTCAGACCTATAGAAGAGGAAGGAATTTGTGACCAAAGAAGAACTAGAGATCATTACTGATCACAAAATAGAAAATTTTGATTGTATTAAATTGAAAAGCTTTTGTACAAAAAAACTAATGCAGACAAAATTAGAAGGGAAGTAATAAACTGGGAAAACATTTTTATAGTCAAAGGTTCTGATAAAGGCCTCATTTCCAAAATATATAGAGAATTGACTCTAATTTATAAGAAATCAAGCCATTCTCTAATTAATAAATGGTCAAAGGATATAACAGACAAATCTCAAAGAAATTGAAACTATTTATAGCCATATGAAAAGATGTTCCAAGTCATTATTAATCAGAAAAATGCAAATTAAGACAACTCTGAGATACCACTACACACCTGTTAGATTGGCTAGGATGACAGGAAAAGATAATGTTGAATGTTGGAGGGGATGTGGGAAAACTGGAACACTGACTGTTAGTGGAATTGTGAATGCATTCAGCCATTCTGGAGAGTGATTTGGAACTATGCTCAAAAAGTTATCAAACTGTGCATACCCTTTGATCCAGCAGTGATATTACTGAGCTTATATCCCAAAGAGATCTTAAAGAAGGGAAAGGGACCTGTATGTACAAGGATGTTTGTGGCAGCTCTCTTTGTAGCGGCCAGAAACTGGAAACTGAGTGGATGCCCATCAATTGAAGAATGGCTGAATAAATTGTGGTATATGAATGTTAAGGAATAATATTGCTCTGTAAGAAATGACCAGCAGGATGATTTCAGAAAGGCCTGGAAAGACTTACATGAGTGAAATGAGCAGGACCAGAAGATCATTATATACTTTAATAACAATACTATATGATGATCAATTCTGATGGACATGGCTCGCTTCAACAATGAGATGAACCAAATCAGCTCCATTTGTTCAATAAGGAATAGAACCAGCTACACCCAGTGAAAGAACTCTGGGGAATGAATGTGAATCATTACATAGCATTCCCAATCCCTCTATTTTTGTCAGCCTGCATTTTTTATTTCCTTCACAGGTTAATTGTATATTATTTCAAAGTCCGACTTCTTGTGCAGCAAAATAACCATATGAATATGTATACGTATATTGTATTTAACACATACTTTAACATATTTAACATGTATTGGTCTATTTGCCATCTGGGAAAGGGGTGGGGAGAAGGAGGGGAAAAATTGGAACAAAAGGTTTTGCAATTGTCAGTGCTGAAAAATTACCCATGCATATATCTTGTAAATAAAAAAAGCTATAATTAAAAAAAGAAAGAAAGAAAATTATATTACAGTTTATCTAGAGAACTTTATAGAATCAACTAAGAACTTAATTGAATTAACAAATCCAAAACTCAGGAGGAAGAAATAAAAAGAAAAATCTCATGCAAAATAAATACAGATTGTATAAAACATTTTGGAGTTCATCTATCAACAAACATATGAAAACTATTTGAATGTTACTACAAAACACTTTTTATAGAAATAAAATCAAATCTAAAAATGGAAAAATATTAATGGCTCATGGGTAAGTCATGCCAATATAACAAAATTAGCAATAGTAACATTAGCTTACTTATTCAATGCATGTCCATTAAACTATTAAAGGATTACTTTATAAAGCTAGGAAAAATAATGATAAGCATATAGAGGAACAAAAGAATAAACTCTTGAGAAAAATAATGATGAAAATGAAATAAAAAAAGGTTCAAGATGACCACATCTCAAACCACAGTACAAGTTAAAAGGTATCAAAACTATTTGGTACTAGTTTAAAAAAAAAGAGAGAGAGAGAGAGAGCAAGAGAGATACAAGCAACAAAATGAATCCTCAAAAATCAACACCATTTCTATATAATAATAACAAAGCACAAGAAATAATAATAGGAAGGGAACTCATTTAAAATAGCTAAAAATGGAAAATATATCTGTGCTTTAACCTCTCAAAGTACATAAAAACTTTCAATTCAACTTAAAGGTGCTTCTCAAAGAAAAAAAAAAGAATATCTTAATAGCTGGAGAAATAATTAGTGTTCATGGCTAAACCATGACAACATAATAAAAATGACAATACTATCAAAATCAACTTACATGTTTAATGCGATGCCATTCAAATTATCAAGAGGATACTTTACAGAGTTTGATAAAACAATAATAAAATTTACTTGCAAAAACAAAAATCTAGAATATCAGGTAATATTAAAACAAAGCTAGGATGAAAGGGGAATAGCACTTCCTGACCTCAAACTATATCAAAAAGTAGCAGATAACAAAACTTTCTGGTAATGGATAAAGAATAAAGAAGTAGATCAATGCAACAACTAAAAAAGGGAATTTCAGAAACAAACAAACTCAATAACCCAGTTTTATGTTACCTAAAGGAAAATTCCCTCTTTGTTTAAAAAACAAAAATACTGGCAAGAATGTAAAATAGTCTGGCAGAAATTAGACTTAAAACAATACTTTATGCCATACTCCACAATATATTTTTAATGGATACATGATCTTAATATTAAAGATCATATCATTAAAAAATCAGAAAGTAAATATAGCACATAATCTTCACAAATATGGTTAAAAGATCTATTCCTAACTATGAAAGAGACAGAGAGAGAATTAATTATTTGAGAGTGAAAAGCTTCTTCCTGGATAACATTAATAAAAGTAGTCAAATAGAGGGAAAAACTTTGTATCAAAATCCTCTGATAAAGGTTTGGCATCCAAGATGTAAAAACACCATACATACAGGTATATATAAAATACATATATTTGTATGTACATATATTAAAATCAGCTAGCAGAAATTAGGTCAATTATTAATAGTTCACACTGTATATTAAGAAAAGTTCCAAAAGGATAAACCACTTGGACATAAAAGGAGACATCATAAACAAATCAGAGAAATAAAGAAAAATAACCTTTCAAATTTATGGATATGTAGTAGAAAGGGATAGAAAGAATCACAAAACAAAATTGACAAATTTAATTATGAAAAATTTTAAAGTAGTTCTATAAACTAAACCAATATAGTCAAAATGAGAAAGAAAACAGGTTACTGGGAGCAGCAGGAGGGAAGAATCTTTGCAGCAAATTTCTCTGATAAAGATTTTATATCCAAAAAATAAAAGGAACTGAGTCAAATTTATAAGAACTTTTATCCAATTGAAAAGTGGTCAAAGAATATGAAAAAGTAGTGTTCAAAGGAATGAATCCAAGCAATCAATAAATATATGAAAAAGTACTCCAGATTACTAAGAGAATTGGACATTAAAGCAACTCTGAAGTGCAATTTTTGGCAAAGATAACAAAAAGGGAAAATAGCAATTGGAAAATAGGAATAGGAAGACACACGTTGCTGGAAGAGTGAATTAATCTAGCAATTCTGTAAAGCAATTTGAAATAATACTGCAAAAGTAACTTAACTTGTAACTTCTGATTTTGCTATATTACTACTATTCCCATATTCCCAAATCAGTTCAGATAGGTATTTTCAGATTTCCTTGAAACCATTCATTTTTTTTCTCTTGTTGTTTAATCATTTCAGTGTTTTTCATACTTTATGACTCTGTTGTTTTCTTGACAAAGATAATGAACTGGTTTCCCATTTTCTTCTCCATCTCATTTGACAAATGAGGAAACTGAGGCAGGATCCCACAGTAATAAATGTCTGAGGCTAGATTTGAACTCAAGAAGACAAGTCTTCCTAACTTTAGATCCAGACCTCTATCCATTGTCCCAACTGCCTGCCTCTGTCTTTTCTTATGACATGCTAATAGTCCATACTTTCATATGCCATCATTGATTTAGTCTTTCTCCTTCAGTTTTGATCATGGTTGCTAGCTTTCACCCATTCCTAAACACAAAGTAATTGGGGAATAAGTTTTTTGGTTTGATTTTATTTTTGTCTCTCTGGCTATGGCACATAAGGGATTACTCCAAGCCCAGTTAACTTGATTGATTCCACCTGGAACTTATTAAACATTAAATTTAGAAATAGCATCATGATAAAATCATACAGTAATAGATTTAGAGGGACCCTGGAATGAGTCCAGTCCAAACTACTTCTTATACGAATAAAACTAGGGCCCAGAGAAATTGAAGGAATTATCAAGGTTCACACAATTAATTAGCAGTGATAGATCTGAACCCATGCCTTGGCTTCCTTCAAAACCAGTGCTCTTTGCAATGGAGTCAGGAGATGTCAGGAGATGGAATGTCAGGAAATACACATAATTAGTCATGAGGTGGGGAGGGGGGAGGAAGGAGCAGAAAGAAGAAGCCTTGAAAGAAGGTATTTTTGAATTTCTTGGGTTAATGTCTTTTGTTTGGAGTAAATAAATAATTGTCCTATATTGGATTTGTATTGTATACTTTTCTGCTCCTCTAAGTCTCTTTGGAGGCTTCTGTCTCTTTAATGTCAAGACAGCCAACTAATTTACTGTAACTACTTCACTCTCTAAAGCACAAAGAGGGAATTCAGGACTTTGAGGAAGCCTATCTGAGCTCAATGACTAGCTAATGAGCCTTAGCATGGAAATAAGGTTGCAATTTTCAGAAGTAGAAAAGGCAAAAGGAAAAAAAAAAAAAAAAGTCTAAAAGTGATGGTTCTGGAAGAAAGAAAAACACCCACTTCCACTCCCTGCCAGAAATTTCCTATTTTCCATTACATTTCCAATTATTTGTGGTGGGGAGAAAAGGCAAATCTTCTAGAAGCAACTCTGCTGGACAGTGAATGTTGGCCAAGAGCAGTACTGTGTTTGGCTCGTACTCACATCAGATGGTTGGGCCTGTTAGCTGAGTGGGTGCTAATGAGGCCAAAGTTGCCATTTTCATCCCTGAACAGGCCAATTTGCTTTGCATGAAGAAAATCTCAATCCCATTGGCACGGGATGTGTCACTAATCTCTGCCAGCTGTCTCACAGATCCATAGTGCTGGGCCAAACTGGGACTTAGGCAAGAAAAGAATGAGGATGGTTCAGAACATTACTGACAGGGACTCAGTAGTGTTATATTTCTGTGAAGTGGTCTGTTTTTGGAGTTTGGGGGTGGTACAGAAAACTCTGGATGGTCTCTTGGCCTCTACACCATGGTAGCTGAAGAAGTATAGAAGTTATAGGAGAGAATTAACCAATAAGCCTGGTAGAATGACCCATCCAGTGGACCTTAAAGGGACTGACTTTCCTTTCAGGCTTTCTCTGTTTTCCCCTTATTCTGAAATTCTTCCTGGAGGGCAATTCACTCTCTCTTGGCATACCTAAATACTTGAATATGGTAGCCAATCAATATAATGGCTTATGTGAGATTAAGACCAGATCTAAGAACTGTAGCTACTTTTGTTTTGTATTACTTTTCTGAGCAAAGCTATTTAAATAGCAAGTTGAGGAGAAAGTTTCAAACAATGAAACCAATGTTATGAATCAGAAAAGTGGGTAGTTCCTAGGTTCTTAATCAGTTCTGAGTCTAATTCAGAAGAAGCATCTCAGGAACTAGGCAAACTCTACTTGAAAAAAAAACCATTAGTAGGATTATCCCAAGTCCTATTCTGGCTTGCCAGATGTAATTAACCTAAAAGGAACAATTTAGACAATGCAGAGGAGGTAAAATGCCAATTCAGCTGGCCCACCAAAAAAAATAAAAAAGCCACTTTATATATAATATTTTGAGTTTTAACTTCCCAGGTAAGAATAATGATAGTTCTAAGTTACTGCTGTCTGCCTAAATTTTTATTAATTTCAATAAACATTTATTAAGCATTGTGTGCCAGGCATTGTTCTAAGTACTGAAGATACAAAGAAAGGCAAAAAATAGTCCCTGTACTCAAGGATCTCACAATCTAATGATAGAGAACACAAACAAATACAAACAAAATATATATAGGATACACTGAAAATAATTCACAAAGGGAAAATAGTTCACTAAAATTAAGAGAGATAGGGAAAGGCTTCTTGTAGAAGATAGGACTTTAGTTGGGATTTGAAGAAATTGAAGAATTCAGGAGGCAAAGATAAGGAGGGAGAGTATTCCAAGCACAAGGGATAGCCAATGAAAATGCCTGAGTTGGGAGATAGAGTGTCTGGAAATACTCATAGTTGGTCATGAGGTGGAAGGTATGGAGGGTGGGGGAGAGCAGAAAGAAGAAGCTTTGAAAGAAGGTATTTTTTGGTCCCTTGGGTTAATATCTTTTGTATGGAGTAAATAAATAACTGTCCTATGTTGGATTTGTATTTTCTACTCCTCCCTCTTAAATAGATCATAGACATAATGAAACAGACTTTAAGAAATAGTCCACAAGGCTCTAGGTTGAAGGTATAAAAAACCAGAGAGTGCAAGAATCTCATCTCCTCTAGAAGGTTAGGATTCCCTAGCATTGAACCTGCTTGCCCTGGTCTAGAAATGAAAAGAACCCTTTAGAGGAAGAAGGAGAACATCCTAATCCTTTTAGACCCAGTCAAGATTATTATTATTTGTACAGAGATGAGGAAACTAAAACAGGGATTACATAATTCGATCAAAGTCACACAAGCAATAAATGTCTAACACCAAATTTAAATTTGAATTATCCTGAATCCAGGTCCGGCCATCAATCCAGTGGGCCATCTACCTGGAAAAGACTTTAGATACTATGCGGTCCAAGTCCTTCATTTTAGAGATGAGGAAGCCGAGATTCCCCTCTCTTCAAAAAAAGAATGATTTGCCTAAGAATCATACAGGTTCTAATTAGAAGGACTGAAATCTAAACACAAGTGCCCTGATTCCAATATACAGGCTTTTCACCCACTACACCATAGTTCAATAATGAAGGACACATCAGAATATAACCATTAGAAGCCACTTATTAAGACAGGCATTGTCATCAAATATTATAGATATTTTTTACAATAAGTTGTGAAAAAACACCAAAATAAAATAACGTTTGTGGTTAAACTCTCAATCAGCAATGAAGTTCACTAACCAGACTCTATTCATCCATTCATGATTGCTGAATATCCAAGCTAATCAGTTTTGCTATCTTTCCTATGACCATATAATATATGACTATATTCCCCTTCCCACCTTTTAAAGTATAATATTTCTAGTTTTACTTGGATATATCACTTGGTGACTAATAGTTTTCTGCAGTGTGAAAAAACAGTTCTGCTAAATTTGCCCGCATGCTGGCATGATTCCTTAGTAACAAAATTGGACATAATAAATAACAATGTTTTAGAACTCAAAGTGCTCTTCCATGGAAAAGTGCTCCACCAACCCAGCTAATCAACATCTCAGTAATCTACATCTCAGAGTTTGGGACTGGAATAAATATAATTACCATGGCTAATTGAGTTCTGGTGAAATATCACTTAGCTCATTAATACATCATTCCAAACCAATATACCAAGATCATCAAGTATTCTTTCTGCAGGTTATATATTGGTTCTACTATATCACTTCTGACCTCTTCATTAAGGTTTCTGCCTTTTTTCTTAAGGAAAAAAGTTATTTGGTATAGAATGAAGTGGTCTATTTTTTCTATAGTTCTTGACAAAAATTAAAGGGACAATCCAACTGGCTTTTTGCATTTGTTTGCAAGATAAATTTGAGATAACTGTGCAAAGCAGTGACCAGTAAACAGAAATGAGAAAGTATGTTTTATGGGACAAGTGATTCAAGTAAATTAAAGAGATGGGGCAATGTTATATTGGCTTTTCTATACTACCATTCTGTAAGGATTAAATAAAAAAAAGGATACACAAGAATGATGTGCTGGAAATTGTACCTAATCTATATGGATGGTTTACTTAGATTATGACTTGATCTAGTAAAATTAATCTAGATAGACATTAGATTACTTAGAAAATCTCCATGTGTTGACTAGATTTTTTTTAAATACACCAAATACTTCTTTCTTGTTCCCTAGCATTTCTGAATTTGTATTGTTTCCAGTGTCATCATCAACTAAAATTGAAATGAGGAAAAAAATATTCTTTTCATCATCATCATATTCTTCCCGGATACCTCTAAATTATACTAAATTATACAGCTGCAACTGGAGGTACTCAGTGTCTGAATATGCCAAATAGTATGTCTTTGGGGTCATACAAAAAATATGTGTATCTAGCTTAGATTGCTCTTCAGTTTAAGGATTTGGGGGGGGGGGTTGTTCAGTTTTGTTTTTATCTTGGAGCATAAAATGAAAGAGAAAATGTTTAAGCCAGCAGATTCAGGGCCATAGTGCCAACCACTCCAGTGAGTTCTCCAATTGGCAAGGAAGTCATTACATTAAACTCAGGAATAATTTCAGGCAGAAGTGTATCCTGCAACCCTGGGCTCAGGATTATTGAGATACATAATCACAACCTTTCAAGAAGAATTGACAGAAATCTTTATAATTACTTCAGACCATTAAGCTTCCTCAGGCAGCATCTACTGCTTTCTTAAGAGGTAAATCAATGTCTTATCATGAAAACTCCCACCATAAAATCACATTGGATCAAAACCAGATAATCTTATTGTGGCCAGATTCTTTCAAATGTCGATGAGTTGAAAAGCTAAGATAACATATGTCAAGAGCTTTACAAAGTACAATGTAAATGCTAATTGTTGATCATCATCATTATTCTTATACTAACATTTTGTACTAAGAAGTAAAAAAAGATTTGAAAATTGAGACTTAATATGCAAACTACCCACACAGATTGATGACCAGGAGACTATGAAAGAGTTTAAGAACATTAGAGAAAAAGATGAAAGCAAAACAATAGAGTTTTGGAATGCCTTCCCTGATACCAAAAGCAGCAAATCTTCTCTCCCTTCTTAAATTTTCCTCAAAAATTTGTCTGGATCTCTCCTCTGATCCTATCACATTCTATTTTGCAAGATACTCATTTGTGTAGGTATCTACATGTTGGGGTTTTTTTTTTTTTCCTTCTCATCTTATCATATGATAAACTGATTGAAGAAAAGAACTTTTTTTTTCATTTTTAATTAAAAAGTATCTGAAAGACATTGCTGATAATAAGATAATTGTTCATTTCATTTTCTATCTTGTTCAAATCCCAATCAAGGGAAGAAGCCCAGTGTGTTCTGATCAGATTTAGGTGAGGGGAAGAGCCCTTTCTAGATTGCCTGGTCTGGAGGTAATCTGAGTAGATAACTAGGAGTGACATAATAAGTCAAGTCTGCCAGCTCTTGATTAGGATAAATCCATTTCTTAGATGCATAAAATTAGAGAAGCTACCCCAAATGTTCATAGTGACTATTTTTGTCCAAACTGTGGCAAATCATCCTGAGCTCACATTGCTCTAATAAGCCATAATTGGACACACTATCACTCAATTGGCCTTCTTCGAGTATGAAAGACAATTGTTAACCAGAATTGTCATCTGTCGAGGAACACTCATCTTCCAAGGGCATATAAACATCAATAGGCTGCATCATTGATTTTTGGTTCATGAGAGAAAGCCAAATGACCAATTCTTTTATTAATTATTCACTAGCCATAATTTCAAAAATGATTAATTACCCAGAAATTATGTTTCTGACAATTTTGTAGATGAGACTACATGCAATTAACTGACTTGCCAAAGTCACAGTTAAGTATCAGAGTAAGTACCCTAATTGAGAAAAAGCCATGCTTAATTTTCCCTAAAACTAAAAAAGGAATTCATAATCCTTCTTTTTGCTATCCTTCTTGCCACTATATCCTCAAGATTCCAGAAATCATGCCCTAAGGAACTCAATACAAAAAGTTTTGGAACTCCTACACTGTGACCTGCACTGTCTTGACTGGTAAGTACATAGATAAATAACCCACTATACTTAGCTAGGCCCATTCATGTTTCATATCTTACACAACCATTCATTCTTGACACCTTCTTTCCATTCACCCAGCTAGGGCAGCCTCTAAATGATTGACCTGCCAAAGAGCATGATGTTAGGGATTTAATCTATTCATATTTGAAACTCTTGCCCTAAGGCCTGCTTTCCTGACTGATGAATGTGTAAGAACACAAATGTGGCCTTGTATCTCTAGCTATCCTTAGTTATGCTTCCTTCATATCTGACCCAATCATCTATACTGACCATTTTATTGCCAGAAGCAGCTAGGATAGAGTGCTTGGCCTGGAATCAGGAAGACTTGAGTTCAAAATCAGCATCAAACACTTAGTATCTATGTGACCTTGGGCAAGTCTGAATGTCTCAGTTTTATCATATGTAAAAATGAGGAAAATAGCTACCTGTCAGCATTGTGGTAAACTTCAAATGAGACAATAATTGCAAAACATTTAATTTAGTGCTGGCACATAGCAATTGCTATATAAATGTTACTTATTATTATTATGAGGAACAAATGAGTCAGTAAGAATAAAGCACTTAGCACAGTACCCAGCAGATAGTAGAAGATTAATAAATGCTTGTTTCCTTCTTTATATCCAGGCACTCCGCTGCTGAAAAAGTATTTCCCTCCAAACTTATCTAATCCCCAATCCCCACTCCCCACCTCCAGCTCTAGAAATTATAATCATATTAAAATTGCCATTGCTATTACAACATGTATACCTGTTCATTCTGATATTTTAAAAGATATGATTTGATTTTATGCAATTCAGATTTTTTAAAAGCAAGATATTGACACTCTCCTTAGGTAGCTAAAGTGGTGGTAAGGCTATTTCTTCTACCACAACCTGTAAAAAGAAAATGCCCCCAACTGGCCTTATTTTAGTCATCAGCTTCAATTAATACCAAATGTCTCTATGATTTTAACCCTTAACTCAAGCTTGTTCTATGTGTTAGTAACACTGATAAATCAGACTATCTCTTTACCTATTAGCCACTGGGTTTTGTAGACATCACACACACACCCACTTTGATCATCCTCTCACAATGTGATCTCCTTATTTCCTATAAATAACTAAGCTCCATGACACTACTTAGTCTCTATCCTGAATCAACACTTAACAACTGACTTAATTCCCACTTTAGAATATTCTCCCAGCTCTGCTTCCTGCTACCTCCATGACCTTGGGCAAGTAAGTCACTTACCTCTATAGACTTTCATTTTCTTATTTGCAATATGAGAGGACGGGACTAAATGCAAATCTCATCTAGCTCTAAAACTATGATCCTATGTGGTTGAAAGCTCTTGTGCCAAAGAGTAGTCTTCCATGTAAAGCTTTATTGTCATGCCTTGTCATGCCAATTAATGTTTCACATAATAGCTTTCAGAATATAATTTTGAAGATCCCTCCCGCAGCAATATTGCCACGGGCTATAGTGAAATCTGAGAACAAGGAGTTTAATCAGCACTACTACAAGGAACAGCACCAAACTGCTTTCAGCTGAGCTGTGTTGCAAGATACTTTTAAGAGTGGATTTTACTGTTGATTAACAATAAAATATCTGCTGTAATAGAGTTATGGAAATTTCCTTTATTTTTTGAAAGTGGCTCAGATCAAGAGAGTCCCTGGAATTTATGAAGGCTATGGCTTCAAGGTTAGGATTCCTAAGAACTTTTCCTGACATGGAGATATCTGGGTATTTTCTGCAGAACCCCAATCCTTGGGAAAGCACTCAGAGAGGCTTATAGTTGTCTATATTTTCCTTTTTTTGATATTTTGTCTGTGAAGCCATAAATGGCATATCACAATTATGGTGAGATAGCCTTTTTTTCTTAGGTAATTTGGTTGAAATATAAAGACTTTCTGAAATTACCTAGGAATGCTCTTTGTCATAGCATGTGAGACTCTACCATGGTATTCTGAGAGGGCTTGAAAGAGCATGACTTCCTTAATATATCAGAATGAGTAGACCTGGGTCACTGGTGTTTCCTATCAAAATTAGTCCACAAACTACTCAACCATGTTGCTCAGAAATTCATAGGAGTGACCTATTCTTGTATTTCCTTTTTAGTTTCATAATCATTTTAACACTGACTACCTTCATTTGTCTTTTTCAAATATCCTACACAGACAGTTGTCTGTTTTTTTTATCAAATTGTAGTGATATTAACTTCGACATTTACAATTAATTATGTTCAACATCTAAAACAAAATCTACTATATGCCTCAGATATTATATTCCCACATACCGCTATCTTCCTTCTTCTTGGGAAGAATCCCTGTACCATTTTACAATAGCAAATTTGTCTTCCTGAAAGATTTAGCTCTATGTCATAGATTGATGAAGAAAACACTAGGTAAACCTTAAAAGCACTTCAACTCTTCCCACCTCTTGAGGCCATATCTCAAGTGTACATTCTACTCAGACAAGATTCAACTGCCCTCTACTGGTTTCTGTGTTTATTGCAAACCAGATTAATCTCTTGCTTTGTGTTATGTCATCCTTTGATTTGTTTCAGACATCAAGTTTCCTTCAAATACAATGTAGAATTCAGAAAAGTTGTCAAGTCTAAGGTTCAAATAACAAATCAATTTAAACCAATGATGAGGCAGAAGGAGATCAGGAATAAGACTGCCAAGAAGAAAAAGGAAAGGAAAGGAAGAGGGGGGAAAGAGTTTCCTTTATGAAATGTACAGAAAAGAACAGAAGGAATCACAGACAAGGAAGACAATTTTGAAAGTAACATATTTATTATTTACTTAAAAATAAAAAACAATCTCTACATAATAGAGATGCTCAATTTTATTTACAATCCTCTCTGTTCTATTGTGCATGTAGAAGTACATATTTCAGTTGATTTTTATTAAATTCAGAATTTTCAAAATGAAAAAACCTTTTTTAAAAGAAAGGTTTTCGGTTCACTCTTTATTCTAAACTTCCAAATTTCTCCTTATTTTATAGTTTGACCCTTAAAATCAATCTGTAATATGCTTCACTACAGTTATTTATGTATACAGTCCACGTAAGGGTTCCCAATGCAATTTTAATACTGCTGTGTATTTTTAATAATATGTAGTTTAAAACATAACTGACACTGGTGATAAAAATGATAGAAAGAGGTACAATTTTAAAGTCAAAATAGCTTAGTTCATGTCTTGACTCTGCCTTTTACTTCTTTGTGACCTTGGACAAGTCACTTAATCTCTTTAAGCCTCAGTTTTCTCATTTGCAAAAGAATAGATTTCTTGTCAATATAGTTGAGTGGCCAGCTCCCACCTCTACACAAACAAAATATAAAAATTTGGTTTTCTATATTATATGGATATAGTTTGTGGTGTGTCAAAACAATTATAACAGTAATACCAAAGGCCACTAATAAAAGATCCCTGTAACAGATAATAAAAAGGTAGAAATAGTCTGAGAATTGGCGATGTATGATATAGAGAGACATAATGTGAGCATGTACTCTTAGGATAACAGTACATATAGACTTACTTGATGCAGGGTTGCTAGAAACCTTCAATTTGTAAAAAATAAAACAACAAATACATACACAATTATCTACATAACACAATATAATAAAACAAAATATGCTCACATCATGTCTTTCTTACTATTATAATTGTTTTGACATTCCATAAATTATACCCATATAATATAGAAAACTTAATAGATGTGTGTGAGGGCAGCTAGGTGGCGCAGTAGCTAGAGCACCAGCCTTGAAGTCAGGAGGACCTGAGTTCAAATTTGATTTCAGACACAACACTTCCTAGCTGTGTGACACTGGGCAAGTCATCTAACCTCAATTGCCTCAGCAAAAATGATAGATGAGAGAGAGACAGAGAGACAGAGAGAGAGCGAGAGAGAGAGAGAGAGAGAGAGAGAGAGAGATGAATGAAAAAATAAATAAATGTGTATGCTCTGACTACTCCACTGACTTAGCCCCTTCATGGCCTCTCTCCCTCTCCTTGGACCTCCCTAGTCCTTGAGAAAAAAGCAATCCTTAAATTAGGCCTCTACATGTTCAAGCGAAAGGAAGAGTAACTGAATGTTGCCTTATTTTTTAAAATTTCCACATTCACTCCAACTTTTAGGAACCACCACCTTGATCAGTCAGCAGTTATCAACACTGAGGCAAGACCATCCAATAGCAAAAAATATATATATGACTTACTGAAGACTCAGATGATAGTCAAACAATTATTTCAGCAATAAAGTATTTTAATTAAACTATATACTTTTTAAAATGTAATACTTTTATACAGTTAACAAACTATAGCATAGTATCACCATAACATTTATATTCAGTGAAAAATATTCATTTGACTTGCTTTATTGCAGTGACTTAGTAATAAATTCACCATATATTTCTGAAGTATGCCTGTAGACAAAGGAACCTAACCCTGGAAGGTAGAGGTTACATAGAAATGTCAATGACTCAAGTCACATACAAGTACAGCCAGTTACATCATATAAAGCACAGAAAATGACTGCATTTGGCACAAAATCCTGATTAAAAAAAGATGCATAAACAAAAGAAGATAGATATTCTGTATTAAATTTTTTAATGGAGGAGTCAAGATGGCAGAGGAAAAGAGGCAGGGACTCCTCTAAGCTCTTCCTAAAACCCAACCAAACAACTTTAAATAAAGTCCAAAAATAAATTCTGAAGTAACAGAACTCATAAAAGGCCAAGATAAAAAACATTTTCAAGCTCAAGAAAATTTAGAAGATCAGCAGGAAAAGTTTGTTTCACCAGCGTGGAGTACAGGCCAGATCCCAGCAAAATAGCAGTAGGTTTTGGGGAGGACTGAACCAATGGTGATTTCCATATTTTTCAACCCACAGAAAGAAAGGGGGTTAGATAACTGATCAGAAGAAGATTATAAGAGTCTTTTTGCTAGTCCTGAGAGAAGGATTCTGTTACATTGCTCCTTAGAAGAACCAAAAATTATAAATCTCTCAAATTATCTCAGAAAACAGCTGTACAAAAAAAAAAAAAAAGAACCCTTAAAAATTGGAAGTGCCCTCTACATTCCAGAAGTAAAGTCCCAACTTAGCAAAGAATTTAAAGTCAAGAAATAAATTTTAAAAATAAACAAACCACAGAAAAAAACTGACTATAGAAAGTTACTATAGTGATAGGGAATATGAACACACAAATTCAGAAAAAGACAACAGAGGCAAAACTGTTACATCCAAACCCTCAAAGAAAAATGTAAAAGAATTCAAAAATGAATTTAAAAATCAACAGATGTAGAGGGGGAAATGGTAATAGAAATGAAAATAATGCAGGAAAATCATGAAAAAAGTTAACATTTTGATAAAGGAGACATTAAGAATGCTGAAGAAAATAACATCTTTTAAAATGGCTAAATGATAAAAGAAGCACAAAACTCAGTAAAGAGAAGAATTCCTTGAAAAGCATAATTGGCCAAATGGAAAAAGAGGTACCAAAAAATAGAATTGGGGAAGTGAAAGCAAATGAAGACATCAAGAAACATTAAAACAAAATCAAAAGAATGAAAAAAAAAAGAAAGAAAGAAAGAAAATGAGAAATATCTCATTGGAAGAACAACTAGCCTGGAAAATTGATTCAGAAGAAATAATTTTAAAATTGAACTATATCAAAGACCACAAAGGCCATGACAAAAAAAAAAAAAAGAGTCTAAAAATAATACTTCAAGAAATTATCAAGAAAAACTTCCTTGATATTCCAGAACCAAAGGATAAAATAAACATTGAAAGAAGCTATTGATCATTTCCTGAAATTCTGAAATGAAACCTTCAAGTATTCCTAATTAAAAGACCAGAGCTGAATAGAAAATCTGACTTTCAAATATAAGACTCAAGAGAAGCATAAAAAGGTAAACAAGAAATAAAAATCATAAAGGATTTCATAAAAAGTGTTACATCCTTATATGGCAAAATGATACTTGTAACTCCTAAAAACTTTCTTATTAAAAGATTCTTTTCATGTAGAGTCCCAGGAACATTGTAGACAAATTGCAAAGCCTTCATATCCTGTGTTTGTGTGTGTGTGTGTGTGTGTGTGTGTGTGTGTGTGTGTGTGTGTACAATACAAGTATCCAGTAAGAAGAAGAACCTATAGATCATCTCCTAAAAGATAATCTAAAGGAAAAGACTTCAGACTGTAATTCCAACAATTTTGACCTTAATCTGTCTCTTTCCCAAAGCCTCTAAGTAGCAGAAGGACTTAAGAAGTTACAATCACAGCCCAAAGTAATAGATCATAAACCTAATATAAAATATGAAACCCAGAAATAGGCTGAAAGAATAAATAAATTAAAAAAGAATCCCAATATAAAGAGCTATTAAATTGACAGAGACATGTAAGACACAATCCCATAAGATGAAAATGATTCTAAAACATCAAAAAGCAAAACCTCAAAGAAAAACAGTTTGAGCAATAGTTCAACTAGGAAGAGATGAAGCAAGATATTTTTAAGAATCAGAAATTAAATGCATCAACAATCCATTAGCAATTGAAAGCATTTTTAAAAAGAATAGGAAAAGACAGGAAAGTAGAAGATAGAGAAAAGGAAAGAAAAATGGGGGAGGAAGAGAGGAAGAGGAAGAAGGAGGAGAAGAGAGGACAGGAGAGGAGAGGAGAGGAAAAGAGAGGAGAGGAAAGAGAAAAGGAAAGGAGAGGAGAGGAGAAAACAGTCAGGATTTAGTAGACACTAACAAAAAAATAAGAAAGCTTGGAATAAAATATTTCAGAAGAAAAATGATTAAGGCTTATCCGTAATAAAACTGAGTATTATACTATTATCTAGTTGGACCTTTAATGAAAGAAGATTCTAAACATTCCTGATTTAAAGACCAGAGCTACACAGAAACTTTGAAATACAAATGTATATGTCAAAAATAACATGAAAATAAATGTGAAATAACAATCATAAGGAACTTAACAAAGATAAACCATCAATATTGTATTTAAGGATATATTATATCCAGTGATTAATGTATCCTCCTCAGAATTCTGATGTGATTGTTATATTGCTTAAATTGCTTGTGTTATATTGTTTAAATCCAACCTTATGGCATTATATTATTAAAAGGTTGTCCACATCTAAAAGGCCATTTGATCCCAGTAACTCACTAAGAATATATGAGATGGGTATAAGGTACTTCTAATTCCCTAAACTCTGAATGCATCCAAAGCACTATTGTTTTGTTTTGAGTTACCACACCAAGTTACTAGATCCAAGAACTTCTGAGGTTTTACCCCAACCTTCTGATTTGGGTTACAATTACTCATATTTATCTTAATTTACTTTACTTTCAGCTTTCCCTCTCAGACAAAAATAATGCTTAACTTCATTGATGGGGATCCTATGTAAGAAATCTTGATCAAAATTCTATATATTGTAAATCTTCCAGAATCTGGATAAAGAGAGAGTTGCTTTCTTTCTGACTTGCTCTCCTCTAATAAATGACCTAACAACTTTTTTCTAAAACTAAGATCAAAAAGAAAGTTTAATAAGACAGAAGCTGGGGGTCATTTTTTTTTTATGTTTTGGTTATATTTTTTAAAAGAATGGAAATGAAGGAAGGAAAGGGTACCATTTCTATAATGTTATGTAATTGAATATTTTAATTTTTTTTGGTACCAAATAGGGAGGAAGAGGAGAAAAAAGGAGGAGAAAATTATCTCATCTAATCAGACTACATAAGTAGAAAATCCAATGAACAAGGAGGAAGTGGGTAGCAAAAGGGAAATACTTGAACTTCACTATCATCTGAACTGATGTAAAGAGAAAAGAATACATATACATAGTTGGAGACAGAAACACATTTAACTCAACAGAGAAACAGAAAGGAAAAAGGAAGAAGACGGAGGAAGTGGGAATAATATTGAGGGACAAATTAGTCCTAAGCAAAACAAACTCTAAGAAAGATGAATCTCAAAAAAAGTTTAAAAGAAATGAAAGAAGAACATGAATTATAAAAAAAGTTTAAGGATCTGAACAGAACTTTAGAAAAATTAGATATGGGGAGAAAAGAATTAAAAAAAAAAAGCAAAGTTAGATATGATAGCCCTCTGGAGTTTGTTAAATAGAAATAAAAAGAAATACATATATTCTTGATTTTTTATGTTATTTTTACAAAAAACTGATCATATTAGGATGAAAAACTCCTCACAAACAAGTGCCACAATGCAGAAGTACTAAACACATCTTTTGTATACTATAATGCAAGAAAAATATATTCAGTCAAAAGCCTCTTAAGCAAAGATTAAAAATAATTTGGAAACCAAATAGCCAAATTTTTTAAAAGAGTGAGCCAAAGAACAAATCATATAAACGTTTGATAGTTTCAGTAAAGAGGATCATAACAATGAAACAACATCCAAAATTGGGAGCATTTAACCAAAATATTCCTTAGAGGAAATTTTATCTCTATATACTTTTATCAATAAAAAACGAGAAAAAACAAATCAATGAATTGAGAGTGTTTCTTGAAAAAAAATTAAAATATTCAATTACATTACAATATAGAAATCCTGAAAATAAATAAAAGTTTTATTAAATTTGAAATCAATTGATAGATAAGGAGACATTTTCAAAGAGAATAAGCCAAGAAAAGGGAAATGATTTCTCCTTCTACTGTGATTTTTATTTCTGGAGAAATACTTGAAATGCTTCCCCAAAAAGGTTTTTATATGAGCTAAGGAAAAGCAGATACAAAATAAATGAGTGGGCATAGTTGGAAAATCCAGTCTCTTGGGAGCAGCTAGTTGGTGTAGTGGATAGAGCACCAGCCCTGAAGTCAGGAGGACCTGAGTTCAAATCTAGTCTCTCAGACACTTAACACTTCCTAGCTGTGTAACCCTGGGCAAGTCACTTAATCCTAGTTGCCTAAAAAAAAAGAAAAAGAAAACCCAATCTCTAATAATAGTAGCTGTGGTTGTCTGAGAACTGATAGTTTCATTTTCATATTTTTAAACCCACGAATTAGCTCAGTACCTGGAATATAGCAGGTGATTAACATATGCTTGTTCATTGACTAAGTGATTGGTTGTTTGTGATTTACTCAAGCTGTGGAGGATTTTTAACCCAAGAAATCATTTTTCTATTTTTCTTCACTAAACATATTCTGATTAGTACATAAATGAGTGATCCTTTCAAAGTCACATTAAAAGGGATTAAGATTCTATGGGAATAAGGGCTAAAATTATATTATTATTATTGTGTATATAGCTGTTGGCAGATACCTAGTGGAAGTGAACTGGTGCATCTCAAACGTGGAATACCCCCAAGGTGGCTTGTACAAATAATGTATTTTGAATTATTATTCTCATTCTCCCTTAATGACAATGGACCAGTGGAAGACAAGAAATTTTCTGTGGCATCACTTTCTCATTACAAATATATTCCAAAGAATAACATTATCTCAGGTCACCAGAGTGTGCTAAACTTTAAAAGGTTTAACTAGAAACATGGTTAACTAGAGCTGGGGAAATTGATTTTAGATGGATTTTAGATATGATGAGAACCTGGTTAACTAGGTAGGATTGACAGAGAAAGCCTGAAGTACTGATAAGATTATAATACTCCCTGAGGCAAGTAGAGAAGGACACCAATTGGTATTACTCAGCCTTATATGCCTACCCTTATGGAGGTCATGAATAATCCTACCTAACTATCTAATCAAAAAGCCAAGTTATGATGTCAAACCCTTGAGGTTAAATTTCCTCTATAAATCTTCCCATAAGCTACAAAATTTTGCTGAATCCCTTTTGAGTTAGCTCATCACTCTTCCCTATACCTAATGGTGTCTTTCTCTTTGTTAAGACTTACTGACTCTTTTAGAGTGCTAAATTCCTCTATGGATTTAGCCTGCAAGTTAATGGCATACTCCTATCTCATGGTGTATTCCCTTTTTCCTTGTTAATTGTGAGTTACATGTAGAAGGACTTGTCTTTTTCATTTTTAATTGCTAAAAATCCCTTTCCTTGATAACTATATGCTCTCCTAATATTTCATTTTGTCCATAACTTCTTCTCATAAATAAACCTATCTTTCAGCAAAGAAAGCTATTGTGAGTTCTCATATGATTTGTTACTGAATACCATCATTCGGTGCCAATTGTTCTCCTGAACTTCATCAGATACAATAAAAACCCAATAAGTATTCTCTCCCTCTTCCTTAAACTTATCTCCTCCCATCTGGAGATTTTTAACATGTTAAGTATGGCTTTGAAACAAATTTTATGATTTAATGATTGTTAAATCATAAAATTTAATAATTAAGAAGGAAAGAAATGATACATTCTTTGGATACTTCCTATTCAACTAAACATTAAGGTCAATCTATCACCAAAGTGAACTCTGCACTTGTAGTTACAGTATCACATTCATAACTCCAAGAAAACACAGTATTTATGCAAAAGATAAAATTAGAACCAAACCATAATATTACCACAGGTCATAGTTTTAAATCTTTGAACCAAGATATCCTTGATGAGCAGCATTCAAATGATGCTATCACATGTTTTGTCTCAACAAAATAATCTAACAATTTCTTTGTAATAACTAATATTAGAAGTTCTCCAATTTCCTTAATATATAAGGGCCATGTGAGCAGCATTTATTCCTACAGAGAAAAGCAAATATTTTTGTACCTTTCCCTTCAGAAGCCTTCAAGACTGATGCTAAGTCACTTATCTTTATCAAGTCACTAATCTTCATCCAATTATAATTTCTATGATAATACTTTGAAGATAGTCTTTCCTTCACTGGGCAGACTCTACAAATAAATCACAGATTTTCAATACAATTCTATTATCTGTGGGTTGGTCTCTTGGGTAATCCTTCCATTCCTATATTTCCAAGCTTTGCATGTAGCTGCTTTTGTTGTAGTTATTCAAGTTAGTTTTCAAGATCAGAGATATGCAATGGAAAGAAAGAATTAAAGCCAAATAGACACCATATAAAAATTAGCCAGTTGTGACTGTCAAGGGAGGGTGTCATCTATCTAAGACCTAATTTGGAAAGCTTAATAGCAGCTTTCTGGGAAGCCTTTCTCTTCAAAACAGTGGTGGGTCACCCCTCTCATTAGGGACCTCAGAGTGAGACAGTGAGAGACATTCTCTCCTATTTTATTCTCATTCATTTTGTAAATAGCATATTTAAATACCAACACTTCATTTGGCAGAAATGAAGTCAAATTAGTAAGAACACGGGCTCTCTCCCCACTATTAATGCCCCTTTCCACCAATCTCCCAGTTTCCATACCTTACTATTCATTTTCCCTAGTGTGTTTCTGTTCCAAACAGTTAAATCAGAATAATTGGGAATCCCACCCTGTATCCATGTTGCCACAACAAGCTAAAAGTGCATTCATTATCAGAAAGAATTTGTGAGCATTGTCTGGAACTTTGTAAAATTAGCTTTCCAAAGAAAGAGGCTTCTGCATTTCTTTGAAGTTTTCTTTGAATGCATTTCTATATCTTTTCTCCTACCTTCTCCTTATTTATATTTATAGAAGGCTTATTTGAAAAGCATCTCATTCTAAAAGTAGGCCAGATTTATCACCAATATATGTTCTCTTCAAGCAATCCTGTTTCCTTGCTGCCTCATAATTACAACTCTTTTAATAGCCATAAGACTATTCTAATCACAACAAGAAATTCTTTCACCTGAGAGAAAAATAATTGAGCAAGCATTTATAAGTGGGAGATGGTTGAAAGGACAATTGGACTATAGTTTCAATTGAAAAACCCATCCACAAGTCTGACTAGTCTGCAGTGTCCCTGCAGAGGTTGGAGCTATAGTTTTAAATACGAGAGAAAGAAAATGTTGAAAGGAAAGGAAAAATGCAAAAATATTCCTCAGATCTACTTTGGGAAATGAGTCAGGAAAGCTCACTCAAATATAGACATATGTATTCTCAAATCCAGGAGAACCACAATCACCAGGAACAATATAAAAAGTAAAGATTCTCCTGACATAAAATTGAGAGCTATCTATAGTTAGATCAGATGCGAAAACAAAAATACCAATTTAGTTGCAATCAAATTGAGTGGATTAATAATGAAGATTGAAGATTGGCACAACTATAATACAATTACATGGAAAATATGTCAATCTCCTAATAGTTTCTCAAAACTCAAGGGTATTGTAGTTTGGAGAAGGGAAATATATCTCATTATTCTTCAATCTCTTCTATCTCTGCTCCCATTGTGAAGGTGTTCCTCCTCCCAAAAATATAGAGCATTTACTGAGCAACAGTGAAATGAAATTCAATGAGAGAAGCAAATTAATGGTTACTTTTAAGACAAAACCATATTTGGGGAGGAAGTAGAATAGATCAACTCCTCCAACTCAACTCTTCAACAAAGATCTAGAAAATACACCAGACCACGAATGGAAAATCCAAGAAAAGTTACAATAAGTAATTTTTCAAGCATATTTTGATATATGGAAATAGAGAAGTATAGAGACAAACCAATATTGGAACACCAATATCTCATGCATAGAGTAGCAATGAAGCAGGAGGGAACTGTTTTCCTTTACTATAAGTTGTGGTCCCTTTAAGAAACTATATTTCCTTTTGATCTGTGATCCCTTTCAGAGTTTCAGCCCCACCTAGGGAAGGCATACTCCCCCTAGAGAAGTTATCTTTCAAAGATGCCAGAGCCTTTGATTCAATTAGAAATCCTGATCAAAAAGCACCCCTTTGAAGTGTTGTTAATTCCAATAGGAGATTCAGGCTGAAAACTGTTAAGAATCTAAGCCTGGGAACCTCGGATCCTGAAGGTCCCACCAAGAATCCTGGTCTGATCTGCGTGGGCTGTCTCAGCACCCCCAAGAAACCCAAAATAACAGCTTTCCTCAACTAAGGTCTTTGCAGATGGCCCAAGCAATTTGCTGGGACCATTCTGCCTGCTAAGAAAGCATTCTCTCAGCACCAAAACTCCATTTTCCAATAGATCTGCCACTATAGAAGTCAGCCTCTTGGTAAACTGATTTTTATCCAACAATAAACTTTCATTTTGTAATTAATAATTAAGGAATGAGTGAATTCTTTCACTAAATCTGCAGCTGATTTAAAGGGGATTCTTAATAACTCTCATTGCCACCAATTGTCACCTTCTTGACCACCAGGAATTGAGGCCATTCAAACCACATCAGCAAGAGATACTAACTTGCAATTGTTAGAATCCTTACAAAGTGTTAACTCACTAGAGTTGATAAAAACAATGCTTATGTAATTGGTTCACACCTTTGGAGTTTATACCTTTGAGAGTTCCTACATTAGAGTTAACAAGTCCGGGAGATTCACAAGTCAGGAACCCACAATCCCATTCTCGAAGGAGGAGTCAACTTTTGGGTTCACACCTTTAAGAGATCATATATAAGAAGCTCTTAGAGCCTCACTGGTAGTGAGTGGAGGAGTCAGTGAGGAGTCAGTTCGGGAGACTGACAGAGCCAGAATTCAATCAGGAAATTCAGAACTGGAGATTCAGAGAGAGCTGGAGGCTGAAGCTGACAGAGGCAAAGGACAAGCTGCAAGAGCTCTTGGAACCAAGGAGAGAGATAGGCCTCTAAGAAAACTAATTGGGCTGTTTTAGAAGAAACAATAAAGGATTTGAACTTTTAACAGCTGGTTGCATTTGAGGTGATTATTATCCTGAACTGAAACTAAGGCTGCTTCCAGAAGCTCCCCCAAGAAACCTGCTCCCAGAGAACGATTATATTTTAGAAAAGAAAAGAACACTACATGCAACTCTATGCAACTCTATCACTTATTACACATTCAGGTTAGTCACAGATACAGGGCAAGTAGGAAGAGGATTTGCATCCAGATTTGGTGTTCCAAGGTAGGATATAGTAAAGGGTTTCAGACTATGTATTAAGACAGGAAAAAGTACAAAAAAAAGAAGCAGCTGTATAACTGACATTAGCTGTACAACATTCCTCCTAGAAGTGAAATTTGTTTATGTCTAATAAAAAATCCAAAATCTAGAGAGGCTGGAAGAATGACCAAAAACAGCAATTACAAAAAGAATTCCACCATAAAAAACTATTGTGGTGATAAGAAGGCCTAAGATAAAACACAGAAGAGAATGACTCCAAAACTTCTACAAGCAAAGTCACTACTAGAGCAATAGCACAAGAAACAAAAACTATGAAAGGAAAAAGAAAGAAAGAAAGAAAGAGAATTAACAGCATGGAACATTAATTGAGCTATAAATTAGAAAACACAGCAACAAGAGATTTCAGTTTCTCATAGTTTTGGAAAAAGCTAACAAAGATAAACAAAAGAGAAAATGTAGAACAGGAAAAAAAATGCTGAGAAACCAGAGCTAAAATATTTATGCTATCTACTAAATGGGACCACAGATAAAAGGCACAGACCCAAATGTAGGTATAACAATGAAATCCTAAATAACTAATGGCTGAAAGGACAAATCAAAGAAAAATTAATAACTATATGAAATAAAATTATAATGATTAAATATACCAAAATTTCTGAATTGCAGTTAAACTATCCTCTGAGGAAAAGTCATAGCTCCATAAATATACACAAGCAAAACAGAAAAAGAAAGAATTAATGACTAAATATTCATTGTTGAAAAAATAGAAAGCCTACAAATAAATTAAGCTAAAATGAGTACAAAAAAGATACTAAAATCAAATTGATAAAATGCCCAATGAGCAAGGTAAAATCACCACAAAACCAGGAAGAATAAAACAATAATAATAATAACAGCTATACTAACAAAACTGGACATACACACAAAAGAGAAATTTTAAAAATATAAAATACCTAAACTATTAGATGAACAGATAGAGATTTTAAATAACTCAAACTCAGAAAAAGAAATCGAATCAGAAATAAAGAAACTACCAGTGGAAAAAAGGCTTTGATCCTAAGATCATCTAAAATCAAAAACAAGCTATATAAGCATGAGAATAACATATTTCAGAACATTAAAACATTTTTGAATAAATTCAATAGTAAATCAAGGATGCTCACTCTCCCCACTCTTATTTGATATAGTTCTGGAAATGCTAAAAAAACAGCAACAAGACAAGAGAAAGAAATTAAGGATATAAACACAGATAAAGAACAGCTAAGACTATTCCTATTTGCTGATGATATGATGATATACTTGGAAAATCCTGGGGAATCAGCAAAGATACTAATTGAGACAATGAGTATCTTCACCAGAATTATGTGCTACAAAATAAACTCTTAAAAACAAACTGTGTTTCTATATAATAATAACAAGAATAATAAAAAGGAATCCCATTCCAAATACTACACGATGCCTAAAATGTCTGTGTATTAATCTGCCAAAAAAAAAAAAGAAAGAAAAGAAAAGATTGGTTTAGATTCAATTATAAAATACTCCTTAAAGAAATAAAGAACCTAAATAGTCAGAGGAATATTCAGTGCTCATTGCTTGGCTATCCAAATATAATCAAAATGACAATACTACCAAAGTTAATTTCTAATTTTAACACTATACCAATCAAATTACCAAGAAGATTCTTTAAAGAGCTTAGTAAAATAATTTTTAAAAATACATTTGGAAAAAACAAAAGACCAATGATATCAAAAGGAATTATGAAAAGTGGTACAGATGAAGGGGAAAATAATAATGCCAGACTTTAGACTACATTCTAAAGCAGCCGTCTTCAAAGCAATTTGGTATTGGTTTAAAAATAGAGAAATGAAAAAATGGAACAACTACTTGGACAATGATAAACAATTGAATTTAATAAGGCAATGTTTGATAAAATGGGAAACATAAGTTACCTAGAAAAAAATGCTTTATTTGATAAAAATGCTGGAAAAACTGGAAATCTAGCAAATGTAGCAAAAAAAAAAAAAAAACTAGAAGTCTAGCAAAAATTAAGCTTAGACCAGTACGTTATGCCATATTTTACAATACATTTTAACAGATATATGTAACCTTAATAGTAAAGATAATATAATTTTTAAAAGTTAAAAGAAAAGAAAATATACCTCTCATAGCTGTGAAGATATATTCTTAAACAAGGAAGAGATAATTGGAATTATCAAAGATAAAACAGATAACACTGATTATATGAAAAGCTTCTACACAAACAAAATTAATGATCAAATGAAGAAAGTATGAAATACTAACAAAGACCCACACAAGAATTATTAAATTCAACTACAAAACTTTCTTTACAAAAATAAAGACAAATCTAAATAATTGGGTAATATTAAGTGCTCATGAGTAGGCTCAGCCAATATAATAAAAAATAATAAATGTACTTAAATAAATTTACTTATTCAGTGTCATATTAAACTACCAAAGAATTATTTTATATAAATAGAATAATAAAATGCATCTGGAGGAAATAAAGATCAAGAATATCAAAGGAAGTCAGGGGGAAAAAAAGTAAGAAGGAAGGGGACCTATCAGTACTAGATTTCAAAGTAGTACTCATCAAATAAACTTGATACTAGATAAGAAAAACAAACATTGATCAGGGCAACAGATTTATTATATGATATATGGAAGTAAATGGTCACAGTAGCTTAATGTTGGTAAATCCCAAGACCCAAGATTGGTGGGTAAGAATTTATTTTAAAAAACTTCTAAGAAAATTAAGAGCTCTGGCAAAAGCATGAAATAGATTAACTACACACCAACAAAAGCTCCAAATGTGTATATGACTTAGACATTAAGGGTGATATAAACAAATTAGAAGAGCAAAGATTAAATTCTCTATCAGATATATGAATAGAGAAAGCTATCTATCAGATTTATGAATAGAGGAAGCAATAGTTCATGACCCATTAAGACATAAAGAGGATTACAGAAAGTAAAATTTGTAATTTTTGTTGTCTTTTTGTCATTTTCACTGTTGTTTAATTTTTCATGACCCCATTTGGAGTTTTCTTGGCAAAGATTCTGGAGTGTTTTACCATTTCCTTCTCTAACTCATTTTTTCCTTTACAAATGAGGAACTGAGACAAACAGGTTTAAGTGGATTGGCCAGGTTCACATAGCAAGTAAATGTCTAGCTCATGCCAGATTTGAATTCACAAAAATTAAGTCTTATCACAATGCCTAAAGCACAGTAAGTGCTATATAAGTATTTATTCTTCATCCTCCACCTCCTCACTTCCCATATGAATCAAAGAAAGAGGTATAGGATCCATAGGTACAAAAATATTTATAGCAGCTTTTTGTGGTATTTAAAATTTTAAAACTGGGATGGGATACCATCAATTGGAGGATAACTGAATAAGCAATAGTATGTTTGTAATGGAATACTATTGTGGTAATAAGAAATGATGAAGAGAGCAGTTTCATAAAAACATAGGATGACTTATTTGAACTAAAGCAGAATGAGGAGAGCAGAATAGCAGAAAGTATACATTGTTCAATTTATATAATAATAGCAATATTATAAAGACAACAACTTTAAATGATTTCAGAGCTCTAGTCATAACAGCTAATAGCTAACATTAGTATAGTACTTGCCAGGCACTAGGCTAAGGGTTTTACAATTATTATCTCATTTGATCCTCACAACAATCTGAGAAAATAAATGCTATTATTATCTCCATTTAACAGATGAGGAAATTGAAGCAGACAAAAGTTAAATGACTTGCCTGAGATCACATAGCTAGTAATGTCTGAGGCCAGATTTTAACTCAGATCTTTTGATTCCAAGCATAATATTCATCCACAGTCCCCTAATGAGAAGCCAATAAGACCTTAGGAGAAATAAAACAGCAAGCCTCTTGCAGGAATGCAGAGAACACTGGTTGTATATACAAATAAGCATAATATAAGGTAGACTGCAATAAGTACTAAGAAATACAAATGCTCCAAGTAAACTTGGAAAGAAATTACATTAACCTGGGAGACAGAGAAGATTCATAGAAAATATGAAATTTAAGCTATAGCCTAAAGGGGATAAATTATTTCACCAAAGATGAGGAGAAAGTGTCTTCTAGGAATGAATGCTAGCCTGTGTGGTTGTTTAGAGGTGGGAAAAGGTGGCATCCTGAGATTATGAAATGAGAAGTAGTTCAACTTGGTTATAACATAGATAATATGAAGTAGAATAATGTAAAGGAAAATAGAGAGACATATTGGAGCTAGACTGTGGAGGGTCATATAAATGAATTTATGTTTTATGATATAAAGAAATAGGGAGATCCTAAAGTGTGTTCAAGAGAATAACACTGTCAGATAAGCTCATTAGGCAGATTTATTTTGCAGCTTTCTAAAAGAATATTTGAAAAGAAGAAGGATTGAAGGTGGAGATCATTTTATAGATTGTTATGATAATTGGAGGAAGAAATCAACTATGGTAGAAACAATGTGAATAGAGATAAATTTAAAAGATGTTGTGGAAGTCAGAATTGCAAGTTGATTGGATTAGAGGTCAGCCTAAGGAAAGTAGAATAGAGGATGAATTTCAAGGGAATGGGAACATTGCTGTGCCATGAACATATATAGGACTTTGAGAAGAGGGTCAAATTTAGGGGAGAACATTAATTCTGTTTTGATTATGTTGGGTTAGGATCCAGGTAAAAATATCCATTAAGCCAAGCATTCAAATCATGGGACTGGGATTCAACTGAAGATCAGGTATTGAAATAAAGATATTTGGAGTCAACTGTAGTCTTTATCCTCATACCTTCCCTCATATGCCCCTCCCATCTTTACTCCATATCATCACATACCCTGTAATCCAGTGAAACTGACCTTGCTGTTCCTCACACTAGACACTTCATCTCTCAGCTCTCAACATTTTTACTTACTGATCTTCATGCTTAGAAAATTTTTCCCTACTTATTTCTGCCTCGTAACATCCTAGATCTCCTTCAAGACTCAGCCAAAATCCCATCTTCTGCAAGAAGCATTATTCATTATGTTCCTTCCTTGTTCCTTATATTCCTTAATGCCGATGTAGTTCTCCAATTTATCTTTGATATTTCTTGTCTGTACATAGTTGTTTTTATATTGTCCCTCCTGTAATACCCCATATTCCTTGACAGCAGAGACTGCTTTTCTTTTTCTTTTATTTTTATGCTTAATACACTTAGTCCTATCACATAATACCTACTTAATAAAAGCTTGTTGACTGACTGAGTTGATAATTGAACATATAGCAATGAATAGTGTTTTCAAAGGAAAAAACAGAGAAAGAGAAGAAAGGATATTCTTGGCTCCCTCTTGAAACAAAAAGCCTTGAGAGAGAGAGAGCTAAAAACGAAGAGATGCAGGAAAGAACAATGTAATGGAAATCAAATGAGAAATTTAATGGTGTAAAGAGGACAATTTCAAACACTTTAGAAAGGCGATGAGAACTGAGGAGCTATTGAGTTGATGATTAAAGATCATACATGATTTCGAAGAGAGCATCTTCAATAGAAAGGATAAAATCTAGATTGCTAGGAGCTGGTTAATGAGTTGAATTGATAACAAAGTATATATGGCAAGTATATTTCTTTTTCTAGAAGTTTTCATTTGGAAGAGGAGAGATAACAGATGATAGCTTGACAAGATAACAAGATTAAAGGGCTGTTGCTTTTGTTCAGGCTGTAAGAAACTTACAAATGTTTGCAGGCAAAATGGAAAGAGCCAGTAGAAAAGGAAACATGTAAGATGAGAGAGGGAAAATGATCAATAAAGTAGGGACCCATATGTGACAAGAGAAGATAAGATCAAGTGCTAAATCTTTGCCCAAGATTGACATAAGGAATGTTATAGCATCTGTTATGACTAGAGAAAGGAAATAGGATAAGTGAGAACAAAGGCATGTTTATTTTTGGTTTTGTCTTTAATAATAATACTTTTTTATTTTTCAAAATATGTGCAAAAATAGTTTTCAATATTCACCCTTACAAGACCTTGTATTCCAATTTTTCTCCCTCCCTCTGTTCTAGACAGCAAATAAAATTCCAATATAGGTTAAACATGTGCAATTCTTCTAAAAATATTTCCACATTTATCGTGCTGCACAAGAAAAATCAGATCAAAAGGAAAAAGTGAGAAAGGGAAAAAAAAAAAAAAGGAAGCAACAACAACAACAAAGGTGAAAAGGCTGTGATCCATAGTCTCCACAGTGGGTAGTAGATGGCTCTGTGGATGTAGATGGCTCTCTTCATTATAAGTCTATTGGAAATGGCCTAAATTTCTCATTCTTGAAAAGAGCCAAATCCATCACAGTTGATCATCACATAATCTTGTGGCTCTGTGCAATATTCTTTTGGTTCTACTAACTTCACTTAACATCACTTCATGTAAATCTCTCCAAACTTTTCTCAAACCATCCTGCTGATCATTAGAACATATAGAACAATAATATTCCATTACAGTCATATACCATAACTTATTCAGCCATTTCCCAACTGATGGACATCCACTCAGTTTCCAGTTCCTTACCACTACCAAAAGGGCTGCTACAAACATTTTTTGCATATGTGGATCCTTTTCCCACAAAGAGATATCTTGAGATGTATAGGAAAGGAGCTGAAGAAGCAAATATTGTATAGCCTAAAACTTTTCAATGAAGTTGGGAGTAGCCAGTTATAGAGAAAAAAAAGATGGGGGTAGAGTTGAAGATAAAGAAAAGATATGATATATTCAGTAGAGGTGGAAGTAGAGATCAATAAAATTATTGCCTATAGAATCACAGATCTAGAACTGTAAGAAATCTTTGCGGTCAATCTAGCCCAACTCTTTCATTTTATGGATCAGAAGATTGAAGACAGAGTTGTTAAAGGTCATACAGATACACAGGTAGTAGGTGTTAGAAGTAAAATTAGATTGTGGGAAAAAGATTCCAGTCCAGTGCATATTTATCTATCATCCGGGGAAGTCTGGCAAATGCTTGTACAGGTGCTCTAGCCACCACTTTTGAAGACCCAAAAAGTAATTTCTTTCTACCAAAATCTTTGGTAGTTTCAAATAGTTCAATATCAGAAATTAATATGATTTTATGAGCAGAAATATTATTAAAGAAACATTATTATCTGCTTTGCTGCTGCACTCTAAGGATCATGGGACTTATCCATCTGACTTGCAGTTGAAATCTTCCATATCTGTGTTCTCCTCTGTGTGAGTCAGAAACCATTAATAAAACAACTGGATAGATTTCTAGAAGCAAAGCAAAGTTTATTTACATTCTCGAGAACGGGGGTCCCACCAATCGAGCAGATAATGGAAGGGAGGAGGCACCCTAGGGGGTAGGATCCGCGCTTTTATCCCTCACGCAAATTCCCCCTCCTACCACTGACCCTCATCCTTATTGGCTGAGGATCTTACATTCTAAACGCGGGAACTATCCAAGAAATTGAACTTGACCAACAAGTACATAGTTGCCCATATTTGGCTGAAATAGGGAGGATAACAAGAAGGGGACTTAAGTGTGCCCTTAGGGGGCTAACAAGGAGGGGATAGCAGGAAGAGACTTTAAGTATGTCCTTAAGATAGCTGGGAGGAGACACTTTAAGTATGCCCTTGACTTAAAGTCCTTCAGGCCTACTCAAACTTTGAAATAGATGAAGCCTTACTCGATTTTCACAACTGTCTTGAAAGATCTCATTTTATCTCGTTCATCCTCCATAAGAATGAAAGCTTCTCAAGAATAAGAAATGTTTTTTCTTTTTGTAACCTCAGCATTTTGAGCACATTGAATAGTTAATAGATACTTTTTTTCATTCATTAGCATGTATTGACTCAGAAAAAGTATAAGGTTGAAGAAATGCTGGAAATTAGCAAGGAGAAAAGAAAGATTCAGAGGGATTAACAATCAGTGTCTTATTCAAATGGCAAAGCACAGGATTAAGATTTCAAAGAAGTGATACCATGAGAAAAGTAGTGAAGGCAATTTCAAGCTAGAATTTTTGATAGGTCTTATTGACTCAAATTCACTTTCTTGGTATAGGACTCATTAAATTCACAAAATGTATTCCCCCTTTCCCTGATTCTCTTCACTTAATTCTGTTCTTTGATTTCTTCTATTTTATTTATTGAATACAGTCTTCTGATCACCCAGGATATACTCATTTACAGAATTAGCAAATGATTGATTAATCCCACTTCCTAAATAGAAGCCTCCCCTCTAAGTAAGACCATCCCAATGTGATTTTCATCTCCTGTAAAACTAACAAAAAAAGCAACTATTCTCTGGGGTAGGAATCCAGAAGTGATTAGACTTTACCTTTCCAGATCCACAAAGAAGATCTCCCTAATAATCTTATTTTTATTCTTTGGCTGGCAAAGAGTTTCTTTGTCTATCAGCTGTGTCTCCTTGGTATTGCCTTCCCTTTCTTAATGATTGTTTTGTTGAGACCAGCAAAAAGAAAACTGGATGCTGCAGAGGAAAGCCCATATATTCTCCATTATTCACATTACTACAATGAATTGCTATATTACTCACCTTTGTGCTGGATATAAATCATGTTTTAAAAAAAAAAATCCTGCAACTCCAGGGAGTTAGCAAGGGATGTGTTATTTCAACATTGTACCCTGTGCCAAGCAGCTGTAGTCTGCAAATGAGGGATCCACATTGCTTTTCTTTTCCATTTGTTATGTGAGCCATTCACCTGATAGCTTGGAAAATAAATGGCCTAAGATGATGATTCGCAGACTCTCTACTGACCTTTTAGTGGAGAAATTCACAGAATGATCATAGGCTTATAGATTTAAAGCTAGAAGAGATCCAAGAGGTTATCTAGTCCAACTCCCTCATTTTATAGACAAGGCTCAAAGTTTAAATGGTTTGCCCAATGGTCATAGAGGTAGCAAGTAAAAGAACCATAATTAGAATCTTGCCAAGCCAATTTGGATTGTAGATTCCTTGCAAATGATTCTTTAGCTCCTGCCAATGAACCTTAGGTATTCCTCCTATCTATAATGCATCTATAGTTCCATTTACACCTCTTCAAAGTCTTCTAAGAGCTGCAGGTCAAAAGTCACTTCTTCAATGAGACAATTCCCGAATAGCTTCAGATAATATAATTCTAGAAGTCCTACAAAATACCTCTTGGCCTCTATAATTAGACATGTACAAACTCTTGCATTTAGAAAGCAATATAGTAATGAAACTGATTTTAGAGGAAGACATTAGTTCAATCTTGCCTGATACATATTTACAAAATAAACCTAGGCAAGTCATTTTAATTCTAAGTGCCATAAGCAATTCTCTAAAACTATCCCAGCAGGTGTCAAGTAGAAAAGAGAATTTATATATAAAGAGTCCCCTACACAAAGTAAATCAATTATCAGTCTCATAAAAAGTATTCAGAAATTGCATTAAACCAGTATATTGTTTTCCTTATATAGCTGAAGGAAAATATAAGGAAGGGGAAATAACAGGAAAAAATGGTGAAATTTCCAAGATCAGAGGCTCAATTAAATTTTATTTCTTCTTCCTTTTTTTTTCCTGGAGGCAATTGAGTTAAGTGACTTGAGGAGGGTCAAAGGTCCTCTAAAGCCAGGTAAGAATTCAGATCCTCCTAACTCCAGGATCACTGCTCTAACCAATGTATCTCCTACCTGCCCCTTTACTCAAATTTTCAAAACAAAAGAAAAAAACCTTCAAATATTACTGTAAAAAAAGTACATCTCAGATATTAAGAGTTATATTGGTTTGATATTTGTCATGTTGTCAAAAGCCTCATTTAATACACAAGCATTACTGGTCATATTTAACTTACTTAATGATCTTGCTTTTTAAGGAAATACGACCTACATTTGAAAGGAAAACATAACCCAAACTTATTATATAAAGCACTAAAAATGTTAATATTATGCAAATACAAGAATTAATGATATATTTTCAAAACATGAAAATATTCTAATGGCACTAAAAAATGTGTGAAAAGAATGTTGTTAGGAGAGTGTAGCCTTGTTGGACATACTGATCTTTTAGTTAGTAAGATTAAAACTTTTTTTTATATATTGCATTTTCATAACCACAGGCAAAGTTTAACTCTCCATGAGTCAGAGAATTCTCATAATGAGATCATTTCCTATTCATTCCTTAGTAAAGTTGATCATTTCATAAGGCTGATTAACTGAGGTATCAGTGTGCTTATATATGCTTCTTTCCTAAGAAATACACATTTTTCCATCATTTATCCTATCTTCTCAAGGACAGAATACTTGTCTTATTCCTTTTTTCTCTCCCCTTTGCCATCTTTCACACAGTTATTTTGCATAGATAATTTGGTCATAACTATAAGAGAGACCATTTTTAGTTTATATTTCATCCTTCTGTGTAATTACTTTCCATTTTCCAGTCATCCACTTAATAGTATATCAGGTTTGATGCTCCTGCTTGAAGTTAATTATTTTTCACTAATACTGTCTTTTTATTCTATCCTAATGATCAGGAAAAAAAGGTAGTGAATAAAAAATTTTAGAATGTCTAATTTTCAATGATTTCTTCATGGCTACTTTTTTGTTTTTGTTTTTCTGAAAGAAATTAAGCTGAAACCTAATTGGTCCCATAATCACTTATGATTGACTCAAAAATTTAGCAGAGGAAGGAAAAAGGGGAATGGGAATAGCTAGATTAACTCTAATACAGAGTCCTAAAGAAGATGTAAAGACTAATAGCTTGACAACAAAGAAGCTTAACTAACAAAGAGACAATTTGTCAGAGTAGTTTATGGAGAAAACTTCTCAGACAGTAGATAGTAAATTGAGAAACAGAACATAGGAACAAAGGGATCATTTCCTACTGAACTACCAAACATAAGAATGTATTTAGCTACCTGAATTTGTAGGTCTGTATGGTGTCCTGCCTGGGACATAATGAATATACTTAAAGGATAATTCTCTACACTCCAGCTTACTAAAAAGAATAAATGGTTCTTAATAATCTTTTATTTTTAATTTGTAGAATAAAACAAGAATTTCCATAATGTAGTATAATTAAAAAGAGATGATTGCACATGAAACTGAAATTAATCATTTTTACTACAAATTACTGTAAAAAAAATTGTTATTCAGTATTATTGCTATTCCTTTTAAATATATAATAAAATTATCATGTAAATTTCTTTTTTTCTTCTTTCCTCCTACCTTACAGATAGCTACCATTTAGATACAAATAAGTATGTATGTATGTGTATATAAATATATGTGTGTATATATCTATGTTTTGTGTATTTATATTCTTCACATGCATATGTATACATACACATATATGTACATGTAAAATTGTTCTATACATACTTCTATTTACCAATTCTTTCTCTGGCTGCAGGTAGCATTTTCTTTCATATGTTCTTTGTAGTTAATTTGGGTATTTATAGTAAATGACTTATTCACTTAAAATTGTTTTTAAAAAAATATTGCTGTTACTGTATACAACATTCTCTTGATTCTGCTTATGTGGTGGAACCGAAGATGATAAAAGAAAATACTTACCTAGAAACCAATCTATTTCTTTTAACTTCTTTGTTCCTTTCCTTCTTCAAATTCTCAGAATGGGACCAAGATATCCCCAAGATATCTTTTTTTCTTATTTAATCCTTTCAACACTCTGAAAAAACAAATGTTTTCTATTCTTTTCATCAGAAACACCTGAAACTCTATTAAATTGCATTAAAGTTCTTTTTTTTCCCATACAAGATTATGCTCAGCTTTTTAGAGTAAATTAATCTTGGTTATAAGGGAATTATTTTACTTTTTAAAATATTCCATTTCAAGATTTCCTCTCACATGTCTTGTGTGATCCTGTCTGGTTCCTTAGTATTTTAATTGTTTCGTTATGGATGCTTGCAGTATTTTTGTTTTGATGTAATATTTTGATTTGACTTTCTTTTTAGGGTTCTCTTTAATAGACTATCATTGAATTTTTCTATCTTAATTTTCCTTTCATAATTTTCATTTATGATTTCTTAAATACATTATCTTAGTTTTTTGCAGGGAGTTGAATTATTCTTAGGTTATATCTCTACTTGATCTGTTTTACAGGTCAATTGCTTTTACATAAAATCTTGTTTGGGATTTTTTCTATTTTTAAAAAATGTTGTGTTTTAATATTTTATACTATTTCATTGATTTGTATTGAATTTAAATTTGGTGTATTTTAGTTTTCAGGCATACTCTTTCTTAGGTAAAGTTTATACTTTTTGTTTTAAACAGATTTTTCCTTCTAATTCTTTCCTCAAGATCTTTTGTTTCCTGATTGCAGGATGATTTTAAAGAAGTCTGGAGAGACTTACATGAACTGAAGCTAAGTGCTAAAAGCAGAACCAGGAGATCATTACACACAGCAACAAGAAGATTATATGATGATCAATTCTGATGGACATAATTCTTTCCAACAATGAGATGATTGAGGCTAATTCCAATGATCTTGTGATGAAGAGAGCCAACCCCCAGAGAGAAAGAGACAGAGAGAGCTGTGGGAACTGAGTGTGGACCACAACATAACATTTTCACTCTTTTTGTTGTTTGCTTGCTCATTTTTCCCTTTTTGATCTGATTTTTCTTTTGCAGCAAGATAATTGTATAAATATGTGTACATATATTGAATTTAACATATTTTAACATGTTTAACATATATTGGATTCATTGCCAACTAGGGGAGGGGGTGAGGGGAAGGAAGGGAAAATTTGGAACAGAAGACTTTGCAAAGATCAATGTTGAAAAATTACTCATGCATATGTTTTGAAAATAAAAAACATTAATAAAAAAATAAAAAAGATCTTTTGTTTCCTTTTTTTCATCTTGTTGACCATAATTTCTAGGCATTCATGTAGACTTTGTAGAAAATCCATTTTTCCATTGAGTATCTGCTTCCATTTACTGTGGAATTACTCTCTCCTTTTGCACATCTTTGAATCTGCCATATTTTTTTTTCCTACCAGCTTTTACTTTGATTTACTCATCTCTCCAGCCTCAGCTCCTCAACTGGGTGCCAGAGAGAGATTCTGCCTTCTGTTGTTCTTTTGAATGAGGTGGTCTGCTCTTCTTTGTCTTACATTGAGTCCCATGGTGTCTAGCACTACCTCTGCCTCCTAGGCTTTAGCAAAAATTCCTCCCTTATCTTTGAGATTCAAAACACTACATCTTTGGGGCTCTCTATAAAATCTCAAGAGTATTAGGGACCTCAGAGTCCCTGAATTTAGGCTCTTCCAGTCTGAGAAGTGTGGTATACTGGTCATCACACTGTTGCCTGTTAACATTTCTCAGAGATTCCAAGGTCCCCACATGTTTTTGTTTTACTTCATTTTTTTTGGTCTTGTTTTATTTTATTTAGAATGTTGTGCCTTTCTCAGGAGAGTCCTTGATTCTTAAAGACTTCATAGTGTCTTTGTAGGCTCCATTATCCTATTTCTGATCACATTAGGATTTGCTTTCTGTGAGGAGCATTTTTTCCTATTTCCTATGGGCTTTTGACTTTTTATGGAGTTCTGAGGTAAAAGTCATTTATTGTAATTTCTCATTTAAATTCTTGATCATTGTTCTTATTTGAATTTCAGGGTTTTTCTGAAATAGGTATATGGAAGTAGTGTGATCTACCTCCCATTCAGGAAACAAGTTTTACAAAAAGTTATCAATGCCTCCCTTAAACTATGGAACCCAGAAATGAATCCAATACACCAGATGACATCTAACAAGAGAACTAGGATTATCATCTGCCCTCTTTCCCCTTTCCGCATCCATTTCCACTACACATCTTGGAAAAAGCAGGCCTTTATGGAAGATATTCCCATTAATCAAAGAAGTAAACAAATTGATGAATTCATTTGCACTGACTTAAGATCGTTTCATATTATTTCTTCCTAAGAGAACTTGAATCTTAAATGAAGGAAAGTAGGAAAAAGGTACTATTCTATTCAAAAAATTAACTAATTAAAGGTAGAATTTTGGGCACTATGGCATATGAGTTAGGAAAGATATTTTTGGAGGGCACTGATTTCCCAATGTCCCTAAAACCACATCCTAAAACCCAAATGTCCCTTGCTACTTACAAGACTATAACATAATGAATGCCAAGACTGGATTTTTCTTTTTTGCTAGGAGGAACTAAGCATTGAATTGAACAGTGATTAAGTGAAACAGCATTAAGGAGAGCCTCATAAGAAACACAGTTATAGTCAGAAAGCTTACAAAATGTGATTTTTCCTAGCCTGCTAGGCAAGGATCACAGAGAACCTCTTTTATGAAATTCATTTCCTCTCAAAACAATAATCAATATTAGACACCTGCCCCTTTTCCATTCAAACTCAATAATAAATTGTCGGCCTTTTCCCTCAGATCTCCTGACTGAAAAATGACAAGCCTGAAGCTCTTCAGATCATTATCAAATGCAAAGGAGGAATATTTGGAGATTGGTGTGGTAATTCCAAACTAGAGAATCATATAGCATGAGAGATTGTACTTTTCCTCAAGCTAAGAGAAACCCAGAAATGGATTTCTGGAAATTCAACCCCCTCTCCATAACCCAAAAAGTGAAATCCTTTAGAATTTGATAAATAGTTATTTAATGCAATAGGTTTTTTGCCTGAATTTATAGATAAAGATCTCAATTATCTCCCTTTTGGATATGTAACACGAGCCTCTAACAGAGATATTAATATATAATTTCTTTTTTTTTCTTTTTTACTCTATCATCTAGGATTTGTTTACTGATTTGATTACTATCTCCATATCATATTTTACTTTATCCTTTGCAAATACAGAGGGAAAGAGGAAAAAATGAGGAAGGAGGAAGACAAAGAGAGAAAGAATAAAGAAAGAAAGTTGGAAAGATGGAGAAAAAAGAAGAGAGGAGGAAAGATGGAATAAATGGAGTGATATAATAGAGCTACAGAGAAAAGAACTATTTGAGATACCAATAAAAATGGTTTCTTCCCACCCCTACAAAGATTATCTCCTTGACCTCATACTACCCACCAGTTTAGATGTATCATCTAGTGTGGAATACTAGAAAGAGTGATTGCAGATCTAGGCTTAATTCTAGCTCCAATATTCAATTCAATTAAATAAATACCTATTAATAATTTGACATGCCAAGGACTTTGGTGATAAAAACTTTCTTTTCCAGATCTTAGCTAACTATGGCTCCTATGCAAGAAATTGCTAGAGTATTTACAAGGAATGGCTTCCATGAATTATGAATCCTGGGCAAGAAGTAGTCAGGGAAAGCTAGAAGTAGGATTGCTATTGCTGAGGCTTTTAGACACAATGTTCTGCTTTGCCTCCACTGGGATCTGAAGGTAGATGATATCTATAACTTAAATATCTAAAAAGTTAAGGAGCTTGTAGGGTTACAGCCTGTAGATTTATAAGAGATAATAAAATGCCTCAGAAAAAATCTTTGGGAGAACATTATTATAAAAATAGAGTACAAAATAGGACAGTATTTTGAATATTATTATTATATGTTTTATTATACAGCCTAAGTGAATAACAACATACACACACAAAGAATATCTGTCAAAGTCTGAACTTGTAGCTAAATCCATTATGCTTCCCCCCCTTTTCTTTAAATGAAGTATCATTTAGTAAAATAGAACCTATGAGGAGATCAATGTAAATTAGTGAAAATTCAGAATTATAGATTAGTTCTAAAGAAATGTAGTTGCACATAATTTCAAATGCAATAATATTTTTTTTAAATCTAACAGTTTTTTAAGACATTTTTCAAAGTTTATGTTAGAAGACCTGATTTTAATAAAGAGATGGTGATGACTATAAGCACCATACTCACAAATGAGCGATTCTGAATTGTTTAAAAATAGCTTCTTCAGTAATGTTGAATACCTGTCCCTCTGTGTCATTGGGTTCCTCTCTCTCTTTCTCTATCTCTCTCTTCTCCCCTGCCTTTTTCCTAATGAACCTGAAATTTTATTTGCTAAATGAATTTTCTTAGCAAACCTTTTTGTCATATATATACTAAGGAAAAAAAATCCACAAATTCTAAATTTAATGTTTTAAAGTAATAAGACTCTCTTGTAACTCATTTAAATCTACAATGCATTGTGTTGCCTACCCATTTCTTTACTCAAAATAGTCTTGATATTTCATGTTTAATGTGATAAATAATAAACTTGTTTTGTATGAAAATTTTAAAAGATTTTGTCATTGATCATTAAAGTGGGAACTTTTATTATGCTTAGAAAGATAAGTATGATGTCATTCTCTAGACTAGATAATTTCTAAAGTCTCTTCTTGTCTCCCCAAAAGTCTCTAATTCTAATCCTTAAAGGATAATTGAATTTTTATCTTCTTTTTTTTTTTTGCTATTGAAAAATAGAGCACACTGTAATTCATTCAAAAAATAAGTAAAAATGGATCTGAGAGGCAGTTCACTTCAGATGATGAAGAATAATTCAAATAGTCAAGAAAAAGTTCAAGGTCAACTCTTCATACATACATTGCAGGCTTAAGGGGAAAAGAGTGAAACTCTTGGGCATGTGAAAAGTATGATACATTTATGTTAGATAATCCTAAAATCTTTAATCTGGACTGAGTCCCTAAAGTTCAAACAATACAGAGATGCAGAAACTGATCATTGGATACTCCTATTCAGACTCTGTGAGGATCCATAGACCCTTACAACTTGCAGCATTACCTGTCTGAGAAACTTTTCATCATAACAGGAATTTCTAGCATTATAAACAAACAAAAAAGTGCTGAATACCATTACTGATTTAATACACGATATTACTATGATACTGCCCGGTTAATGGAGCTTCTACACAATTAAAATAGCAATAGTTGCAGCAGCATGATTGATCTGTTTGTCATTTGCAACCAGTCAAAATAATGGGGCTCAGCAGTTTTCTTACATGACTAACAATCCCTAACAATGGAAACCAATAACAGGGGGGATTTTGAATTAAAGCATTTCACAACATCAAAATTTTATGAAAACATAAATGGTGGCTATTGGTTATTTTTATTAGGAATAGTAAGATAAGGTGTAATTTATTTCTATTATAGTCTGGAGAAATATCATGATTAGGTTAAGCACTGATAAAACAGTTGAAAATTTAAAAAAAAAAAAAACTTTGTCTCTCAGTTTTGGACAGATTCAACAAGAAAAATAAATAATCCAACAAATTGTTCAAGAAACTAGAATTGTAAAAAAATAAAAATAAAAATAAAACCTTGTGGAATCTTCTAAATCGAAGCTTTTTAAACTATGGATTGCAATCCCATATGAAGTCACATAATTGAATGTGGGAGGTCATGTAATTACGATTTATTTTCAGTAATGTTTGATTTGTATATCTATTTTATGTAGCTATATAACTGGGTTGTATAAAAATTTCTTCGGCAAAAAGAAATCATGAATGAAAAAAAGTTTAAGAAGCCCTATTGTAAATGACCCTAGTGAAATATATACATACTTCTCAGCAACAATGGAACTTACATAAAAATTGACCATGTTTTGGGACACAGAGACATATAAACAAGTACAAGAATTATGTAAAATAAAATTATAATGACTAAAATCACATCCCAAAATTTCTGGGATGAAAGTAAAGGGATATAAAAATTATTCCACTAAAAACATGTTCACAAAATAGAAAATTAGCTGTTAAGTGAACTGAATGCATATTTTTAAATTGACAATCAACAAAGAGCCTAAAATAAGTATAAATGAGGAGATAGTTAAATTTAGAGAAAAAAACTGAAAACAAAAAAAAAATTACCAAAATGATAGAAGATTAATGATTAAAAGACCTGATTTTAATAAATAGATGATGATGACTATAAGCACCATACTCACAAATGAGCGGTTCTGAATTGCTCAAAAATAGCTTCTTCAGTAATGTTGAATATCTGTCCTTCTGTGTCATTGGGTTCCTCTCTTTCTTTCTCTCTCTCTCTCTCTTCTCCCCTGCCTTCTTCCTAATGAACCTGAAATTTTATTTGCTAAATGAATTTTCTTAGCAAACCTTTTTGTCATATATACTAAGGAAAAAAAAATTCAAATTCTAAATTTAATGTTTTAAATTAATGAGATACTCATAACTCATTTAAATCTACAATGCATTGTGTTGCCTACCCATTTTTTTACTCAATATAGTCTTGATATTTCATTTTTAATGTGATAAATAATAAACTTGTTTTGTATGAAAATTTGAAAAAGCCAATAAAATTGCTCCATTTTTAGCTGATTTGATGAAAAAGATGAAAGCATAATGCCAAATAAACAAAATACTAAATGAACAGAGTGACACCATAACAAAAACAGGGGAAAATTTTAAATATTGGAAATCAATATTTTAAGTTACATGCTAATAAAACTAAGAATACAAGAGATATGGGAAAATATTTTAAAAATATAAAATTCACAAACTAACAGAAGACCAAATAAAAATCTTAAATAATTGAATTTCAAATGAAAGAAATAAAACTAGATATAAGGAAATTACCAAATGAAATAAAGAAACTCATTTTCTTTATGGATTCTTAGGAGAATTTTATGTAACTTTTGAAGAGAGATTGCTAAATTCTAAACAAACTCTTCTCAAAACTTTATCAGATTTCTTATATGAGATAAACAAAAGCAAATACCATTAGTTACACTAGAAGTTTTCCTGATAAATACAGGAACATAGAAATTATACCCATTCTCCTCTCAAGAGAAGGAAAAATAAGTATAAAGATAAGAAATTATAAGCATTCACTAAATTATTTATTCCTTCAGCAAAGTTGCTGGTTACAAAATCAGCCCTTAAAAATCAACTTCTTTCCTATAAATAATGACAAAATTCAAGAAATAAACAAAAAGATGAAAATTCCATTCTGATTCATAAATCCATACAAAATGCACAAAATATTTAGAATACATTTTACCAAAGCAAACAAATTTTATACAAATTGTATAATTTAATTAATTACAAAATGTTCCTTAAATAACTATAAAAACAATTTAAATGGCTAAAGAAATAGCCAGTGCTCATGCTGGGCAATGTCAATATAATACCAAAATAAATTTATAATTTTATTGACATTTCAATTAAATTATTAAGGCAATAGTTCACAGAATTCGAAAAACAAAACATTTGGAAAATAGATGTATATTATCAAGAAAATAATAGTAAAAAGTAAATCAGTAGTCATGAAAACTACTTAGAATTGGTTCTTAAAAAGAACATTAAATCAATGAAATAAATTAGACAAGTCAAATTTAGAAACAATAAAATTCAATAACCTATTGTTTGATAACTCAGCAAAATATATATTAATGAGGAAAGAGTTATCTATTTGATTTAAAATAACACTAAGAAAAATGGAAAGCCATCTGGTGAAAATTAGACCATCCTTTTATGCTATATTTTCACAATACATTCTAAATGGACACTTGACCTTAATATTAAAGCTTAAACCTTTAAAAAAAAATCTGAAGAGAAGCAGATCATATCTCTTCATAGCTATGAGTTAGAGATGTATTCCTAATCAAACAAGGTCTAGAGGCAATTATAAAAAAGTAAACTATATAACTTTGATTACATGAAATGAAAAGCTTTCACACAAGCAAATTAATAGTCAAATAAAAGACAGGAAGGAAGGAAGGAAGGAAGGAAGGAAGGAAGGAAGGAAGGAAGGAAGGAAGGAAGGAAGGAAGGAAGGAAGGAAGGAAGGAAGAAAGGAAGGAAGGAAGGAAGGGAGAGGAGGAGGAGGAAGAAAGAGAGGAAGGGACAGAAGAAGGAAGGGAGGGAGGAAGAAAGAAGAGGAGGAGGAGGAGGAAAGAGGAGAAGTGTGGGAGAGAGGGGGGTAAAGAGAGGAGAAGGAGGGAAAGAGGGGGAGATAGTGAAGGGGGGGAGGAAGAATGAAGAAGGGAGAAGACAAAGGGGAGGGAAGGAGGAAGAGAAAAATGAAAGGAGGGAGGGAAGGAATGGAAGAGGTAAGAAACAAAAGAGGAGAGCGGGAAGAGAGAAAAGAGAGAAGTAGAGAGGGAGGGGAAAAAGAAATGGGAAGGAGAAAGGGGGAAGAGAAGGAGAAAGGGAGGGAGGGTGAGAAAAGAAAAGGAAAGAAAGAAAGGGTAAGGATTATGAGAAGATGGCATAGTAGGACAGAAAATTCCAAGCTTTCCAGATTTTAGAAGAAGAAGGAGGAGGAGGAAGAGGAGGAGGAGGAAGAGGGGAAGGAGGGGGAGAAGGAGGAGGAGGAGGAGGAAAGAGGAGAAGAAGGAGGAAAGAGGAGAAGAAGGAGGAGGAAGAAAGAAGAGAAGAAAGAAGAGGAGGAGGAGGAGGAGGAGAAGGAGGAGGAGGAGGAGGAGGAGGAGGAGGAGGAGGAGGAGGAAAGGGCAGAATAGCACTTCAGGACAAATGTAAGGCAGTTAAAAAAAAAAAAAAAGTTAGGGCAGAAAAGTGATTCTCCTGGAATGATAGGAAAAGATCCAAAGAAAGATACCAAGATAGAGATTTGGTCCTATTTAGTGTAAATACCTCTAGGTTAGTTCAGCTGAAATCCCTCACAGCAAGTCCTGGGCTAACTGGATTGTGAGGAAGACTCAGTCCTAGATACAGGAATGTTCATCTCCTAGACAACATGAAGAATCTGAATCCAGCAAGACTGAGGGAACTTTCTGCTGCTAAAAGACACCAGGTCCCACTGTGTTACCAAAACATGGCCGCAGACAAGAAGGAACTAGAGCACATGTCCTGTGAGTGCAGCAATGGGGCAGAGATGATACTGGCTGAGGTCACTGGTTTTGATTCCAGGCTAGATGGGAGAATTGAAGGAGAACTGAGGCCAGAGGCACCATCTCCCCTACCCCAGAATTAGAGGTGATTACACTAATAATCTGCTATAAATAATAATTTTTTTCAATGAACATGCAAAGAAGAAAAATCCAACCATAGAAAGAAAGTTACTATGGGAATAGAGAAGACTGGAGTTCATCTTCAGATGATGGATATTGAAGCAAATAAAAACTTCTCCTACACCAGAGAATAATATAAAATGGTCACCTGTCCAAAAAGAAGTCATAGAAGAACTCAAGAAGAACTTTAAAAAACAAATGAGAGTTATTGAGGAAAAACTAAATAAATAAATAAGAACAATCCAATAAAAACAAGATTATGAAAAGAGAGTCATAGAATTAGAAAAGGAGATTCAGAATCTTTTTTTTCTTTTCTTTTTTTTTTATTATAGCTTTTCATTTACAAGATACATGCATGGGCAATTTTTCCAGTATTGACAGTTGCAAAACCTTTTGTTCCAACATTTTCCCTCCTTCCCCCATCTTCTCCCCCAGATGGCAGGTTGACCAATACATGTTAAATATGTTAAAGTACAAGTTAAATACAACATATATCTGCATGTCCATACAGTTAGTTTGCTGTACAAAAAGAAGTGGACTTTGAAATAGTGTACAATTAGCTTGTGAAGGAAATCAAAAATGCCGGACAAAAATAGAGGGATTGGGAATTCTATGTAAGTTCATAGTCAGGAGATCCAGAATCTCAAGGAAGAAATTAATTTCTTGAAAACTAGAATTGGGCAAGGGGAAGTCAACAAAGTTATAAAAGACCAATAAATAATAAAGTGTGTTTGTGTGTGTATGTGGGTGTGTGTAAATAAAGAAAAAATAAGAGAAAATGAGACATCTCATAAGAAAAACAATGGATCTGGAGAACAAATCAAGAAGAAAAAACAAGAATAATCGATCTACAAGAAAGCTATGGTTTAAAAAATCCTTGTGGCATGGTGGTTAGAACACCAGCCCTGAAGTCAGGAGAACCTGAGTTTAAATCTGACCTTGGAAACTTAATACCTCCTAGCTGTGTGACCCTGGGCAAGTCACATAACACCAATTGCCTCTGCAAGAAAAAAATTTTTTGGCATAATAGTACAAGAAATAATTAAAGAAAAAGTTGTCCTGAAGTCTTAGAACAAGAGGTAGAAGTAAGAAAAGGGGGAAAAAATCTACAAATTACCACCTGAAAGAGATTCTATGAGGAAAGCCTAAAAGAACAACATGGCCAAATTCTAAAACCCCCAGGTTTAACCCTTTTCTCAGGTTAAGGAGAAAACAAGAGGTGTAACAAGAAAAAAATTCAAATGCAGCAGAACAACAATTAGAATCACATGAGACTTAGCAATAGTTACAATTAAAAGACTGCAGGTCTTAGAATGCTATGTATAGAAGAGCAAAATAACTAAGGTTGTATCCAAAAATATACCCAGCAAAGTTAAGTATAATCATGAAAAGGTTAAAAAAAAAAAAAAAAAAGATATTCAATGAATTGTCAGACTTAAAAAAAAAAAAAAAAATCTGAACTTAATAGAAAATTTGACATTTAAGATCCAAGAGAAATATAAAGTAAACTTCAAAGACTAATTACAAGGGACTCAGTAAGGACAAACAAACTATGTTTTATATATGAAAATGTAAACTGTATGTTTAAAATAGTCATTAGTATTTGGGTAGTTTGAAAGAGAGATTATGGTATAACTGAGTATAACATGATTCTAAAAAGTAAAACCATGTTTTAAAAAAGGTAAAATGAGGTACAAGAGAAAGAACTGACGTAGAGGAATTAGTTGGGGGATTAGGACAGGTAGTTCAGGAATCCTACTCTCATCAGGACTGGGTTAAAGAGGGAACACTATGTATTCTATCTAAATTTATTCTTCTAAATTTTAAATCTTCTAATCTTCTAAATTTATAAAGAAATAAGAGGGAAGGGAACAGGTTAAGAGAGGCTATTCAAGGGAATATAGATTAACAGAAATGGGAAATACATAGATTAATGGGAATGAGATGAAGAAAGAAGGAAAGGGTATGGGAAGAAAATAATGGAGGGATCCTACTCAGGTTTAGGGAGTATGTTAAGTAATAGCAAGACCAGATAGTGGACGAAAGTTAAGAAGAGGACTGAGCAGGGATAGGAAATAAGAGATACACACAAACATAATAATAATTATCATGAGTAAAATTTATTAGAAAAGAAAGCAGTAGTAGTAATCATCGATCTCAAAGTTAAAACTAAAATAGATTTAATCAAATAAGGAACATAGGGAAACTACTCAATATTGTTTTAAAGTATATAAAATGACTAGATGGTATAAGGTTGGAATATGCTAAAGGTAGGAAATGATGAGTTGGTGGAGTTAGATAAATATGGAAAGACTTAGACTTAAGAAGGATGATGTTATCCATCTTCAAAGTAACAGAAAACAAGCATAACACTGCATTATGTAGAGATATACAAATGTATATGTGTATATATGTGTATGATTTTGGATATCTGTGTGTATCTATATTTCATTGCAATTTTCTTGGTGGAGGTTCAAGAGGAAGAAAAAAGGGGAAAAAATAAAGTAAAAAATACAGAATAGAGAACAAAAGAAAAGCTACAAGGAAGCAAAGATGGACAGCTCTGAACACAAGGTGTGGTATTTATTGTATAGGCTTTCTGAAATTGAAATTTATTGTTTCATATTTTGAATCCTTTTATATTCTGCTGTGTACATAGCAATTTTTTCTGTTTCCATTTTGTATTTAAGTTTAATTTTTAAAAAGAAAGAGAAAGAAATCTATATATTTATATATAATCAAGAATTCTTAGGGAATGGATAAGTCATCAAAGGGATATGAACAACTAATTCTCAAATGAATCACAAACTATTAACAAGCATCTGAAAGAATGTTCCACTGAAAGAAAGCATCACTAATAAGGAAAATGTACATTAAAATAACCCTGAACTTAAGTCTTACACAATATGAATTGACAAAGCTACTCAAAAAATGCAAATATTCAAGGTGTTAAAGTGTTATGGGAAGACAGATCTACTAGTATCTTGTTGGTACAGCTGTGAATCAATAAACTATTTTGGAAAGCAATTTGGAATTATGCAAATACATGACAAAAATATCCATGACCCAGAAATTCTACAATGCCCTGAGAGAAGTGATTATTTCTTTCTTATATTAATAGCATATTATTAATTGAGGTAAAGATTCTCTCTTCTGTTTCCTTATTCAGAAATCATGTCCTTGTAAGTTACCTAGATTACATCTGAATGACATTGCTGATAGATGAAATTGCCCAAATCTTTGGAGTATATGCTTTTTGTCAAGACTCTCTGTATAAGGAAAGCTTGCTTTTGATTAAAGAACAAAAAGAATCTAATCTAGATAAATTCCAGTCCATTGTCTTCTATTCAGGCAAGCTTTAGTTAGGGATAGATCCTTTTATCTAGATTGCTCAAAGGAGTGGTCTGGGTGTTACAGTGACATAATCAAATTCAAATTCTCCCATGATTGATGATTAAACAATTAATAGAGGGGCCCCATGATTCATTTTTTGGTTTATGAGAAAAAGTCAAATAATTATCTTTTTGTCAATTACTTGCTAGCCATAATTAATAAAATTATCAATTACCCAGCAGCTCAATATTTCAAGGTTTTTTTTTTTTTGTTTGTTTTTTTTTTTTTTAATATATGACAACCCCAACTATGTAATGAATAAGAAGAAAGTCTTTATATTCACCAAAACATTTATGGTAGCATTTGTGTGTGTGTGTGTATGTGTGTGTGTGTGTGATTGTAAAGAATTAGAAACAAAATACAATCTTATTAACTGAAAAATAGCTAAACAAAATGTGATACATTAATGTAATGGAATATTACTTTACTATAATAAACATTCAATGTGATGGATGCAGAGAAGCATAGAAAAAATCTGCATGAACTTCTGCAGTATGAAATAGATCCAAGAAAATAATATTAACAATTACTATATCATTATAAATGGTTTTTAAAAAGACATAAAGCAATCAAAGGTGAATATTGTAAAATCACAAAGAACAAGCTTGGCCCCAAAGCAAAGATATGAAAAGATAACCCATCCTACCCTGTTATAAATATATATTTTTTGATACACTGACCAATTTTTATTATTGTTTTCTCTTTTTCTTTGTCATTTTATTTGTCATTTGGGATAGCTATGACAGGAGGGATACAAGGGAAAATTTTGCTGACATAAAAGCTATCCCCCAAAAAATGTATCTAAAAAAAAATTAATGTGGAAACCTTATTTAATTGCAGGTAGCATTTTATATATCTATGTCATTTTCTCATTTTGGAATCTTATTTTAAAATAATGGTTATGCAAATAATTTAATATTTAGGTCTTGCAAACTTTTTTACTTGTATTCTTCAAAATTTCAAAATAATGATATTAAATTAAGGTAAATTATCTTTGAGTCATTTAATAATAACTAAAGCTTTCTAATTCATAAAACTATATCCAAGACAATGAATGAGATGAGGTGAGATCTTTCAGGACAGTTGTAAAAATCGAGTAAAGCTTCATCTACTTCAGAGTTGGAGTAGGCCTAAAGGTCCTTGAGCATTGACTCAAGAGCACACCCAAGTCCTCTTCCTGCTATCCTCCCATGACATTTTCTCTCTACTTCAGTCAAATATGGGCAACTATGTACTTATTGACCAAAGTTCAATTTCTTGGGTAGTTCCCGTATTTAAAATGTAAGGCCCTCAGCCAATGAGGATGATGGTCAGTAGTGGGAGGGGTGTTTACATTAGGGACTATTTAAAATGTAAAACCTGTCTCAGAAGGTGCTTTCTTCCTTCAATTGCCTGTTCCACAGAAGAAGGGTGGGACGCCAGATTCTGGGGAGAACATACAATAAACTTTTGCTTTGCTCCTAGAGATCTCTCCAGCTTTTTATTAAATGATGACCCCTCACTCTACTGAGCCACACAACAGTAACTGGATAGAACTTTATTGGAGGTGAAGATCATAATATCTAGAAGGAAAAAGTCTCTGGAACCATGAAATCCCATTGAAAACCTAAACATAAAATGGCAACAAATAACTCAAAAGAATTAGCAGAACTTTTGGCCTCACTTTTTTTTTTTTTTTTACTTTTCCAATGAAAAGCTTTCAAACAGATTGTTTTTAAATAGGTGTTTCCTACTGAAACAAAAATATAGATGATTTTAGTCAATCATCAGAATTCCCCAATATGAACACCAACTTTTGAGACACCAGAATTATTCTTTGATCAGGTAGTGTAGTGACTAGAACACCAGCCCTCAAGTCAGAAGGACCTGAGCTTAAATCTGGCCTCAGACCTGTGTGACCCTGGGCAAGTCATTTAACCTCAATTGCCGAAAGAAAAGTTTAAAATTATTCTTTGATCTTGGGATATTAGAAAATCTAGAATTTGACATTCCTTTTTTTTTCCAGAGCTGCCAAGAAGTCAATCCTCCTACTCATGACACTGAAGGATGTCTTCAGCAAGGATTCCTAATTTATGGCCACAGCCCAGTCCTGAAATGCTGATGCCTTATCCTCTTTTCAATCAGAATTAAGTGTTTCATTACAAGATTATTTAAGACACGGTGTAATAAGGCATTCTAAACCTTACCATTAAAGGGTATGGTTGTGACAGTCAGTCATTAACTTCCCTCAATCATGTTCCAAACCATGAATATAACTGGGAAGAGCAACAGCAGGAATGCCTGCTCACCTTAACAAAGCAGGACCTGCTCTACTACTTTAGGCTGATTGAGCAGAGCCACCGAAGTAATCCTGCCAGCTTGGAACCTGGAGCCCTCTATATTGTAGCTAACAAAACCCTGAATAGTTCTATTAAGACTTTAAGATAAATTCTGGTTTTTCCAGTGCTAAGGCCCAGCAAGCAGGCTGAGCTTGATATAAAAATAATCCTTTATGCTGACTCTCTGGATGATCAGCCAAAGCAACATCCCAGAATTGTTTCTGGTCATGAAGCCTTGCTATGAACCAAATTTTTCACACTGTTGCTGTTACCCTTCACCATCAGGACTACAGCTCACTGTCAGCCATTGGTATAAATACTGATATCTTTCCACACTAAAGCAGCATGCCCATGAAGGTCAGGGCCCTGGCACATGAGTCCTTGTTTACAAGCCTTTCCCTCACTTTGAAATTAAACTATTTTATTCCTGATTCTCCTGTCCCTAGCCCTCTCTGGACATCTACAGATTAGAGGCCAGTTCCATCCAGGTGACAGTTCTGAGACTAATATCACTACTGAACCTGAAGCTTACCTGTTTTTTATTTTTGTTGTGTGGGAGGGCTTTCAAGTGTGGAGTGTTTTGTTGGAGAGGATTTGTGGGCTATCAGCTTTTAAGTTTGAGGGGAGGTTGTCATTGCAGATCTCTGACAAATCAGAGAAGTACCTGAGCAAATCACAGTGTCCCAGGTGTTTGGCCTTTGGACGGCTGAACACAATTATATTTGGCGCTGCTTACAGGGTAAGGAGTTCTGCAGAGTTCTATCTACATACAACTCAATAATATATCCAGAAATGGAGTTTGGGATCATCTTGATAAGAAAACAGTTCCGCCAAAAGAAATTGGCAATACATTCACAAGAGATCATGATTTTTGGGATATCCTGTATATATGTCTCATTCCTCAGCCTAAATCCATAGTGTATTTTATCATTAGCCTATTAAAATCATGGTCATTATATCAATCATATACAAATTTCAAAGTTGTTTACTTTCATAGTTATTATATACAATGGTACTTCAGTACTCCTTCTTAATTGGCTCCAGAAGGCCCAATGAGTGGCAATAATGATGAATACTAAGTGAATTTTTCCCATAAGGAGAATATCTCCAGTCCACAGCCTAACCATCCTTCCCTACTCAATTCGCCCTAAGAGACAGGTGGGGCTTCCAGATTCAGAGAAATAAACCAGTACAGCCCATCCCAGCTGGACTCACTAGAACCAAGCTTCCTTAGGGATCGGGAGGGCCTGAATGTGGAGGCAGAAACTATGGTCCTATCCCCCCCACACTCCTACATCACCCCCTATTGCCCAAGGCTCACAGCTAGCAGGAGTCCTGGAGCCTCCACAGCCTCAGCCACTACCTGAGCTTCACTACTGTTGCCCACGCCACTAATGCTGCTCCTGCTGCTTTTTCTACTGCTGAGAATTCTGGCAGCTCCCCTCCTGTACTACATATAAAACCTATACATTGCAGCCATATCATTCTGCAGAAGTGCTACATGATCTGCCCACCAATGTTCACAACCTCAGCATATGGGCCAACCTAACAATCATCACTCCCAACCTGTGGAGTTGCCCACCACAAAAAGCAATAACAATTGTGGCTGGGACTGGGCAGTGTGCCTGGCCAACCTCAAATCCCTACTGCTCAATCAAGACAACAAACCAGTGCAGCAAGGTGCTGAGCAAGAAAGCATTTGTTGTTGTTGTGGAAATGCATCACCTAACAAATGCAATGTGTTTCAAAGCAGGTGAATGCCGAGGTACACTGTATGTTGTTCAGGTTCCATTTGTGTCATTTTTCACCAGTTTTATAAGTCTTTAAAATGGTTTGTTTTTAAATGGTATTCTGATTCTGCTTATTTCATAATGCCAACACATAAGTTTCTGTGGATATTTTTGTTATCTAAAGGACTTCTGATTTCTTTCATATATAAACTCAATAGTGATAGTTTTATGTGTAGGATACCAAATTGCTTTCCAGAATGATTGTATCTACTTATTCAAAGCTCCACAAACAATGTATCAATGTGCCTACATTACCCCAAACCCATTTATCGTTTTCATTTTTTACATTCTGATAGCTTGATGTGGAATCTCAAACTTGGTTTAATTTATATTTCTCTATTTAGTAGTGCTTTAGAGCATTTTTCATATTACTAAAGATAGACTGGATTTCCTCCCTGGTGTACTGTCTGTTCATATCCTTAGACTATTTATCAATTAAGAAATAGTTCACATTTATTATGAATTTGAATCAATTCTTTGTATATCGAAGAAATGACATTTTTATCAAGAAACTTGTTGCAAAGATTAAGATTAACCAGTTAAAGTTAATTAAGTTTAATTAAGGTCAACCAGTTGCTTCTTTTTTAATTCTAATTTTATTATGTATATGAAATCATTTTAATTTTATGTAATACAAGGTATCCATTTTTATCTTCTGTGATCCTCTCTATTCCTTCTTTGGTCATAACTTTTAACCTATTATTCGTAGATAGGATGGGTAATTTTTTTCATGTTTCTCTAATTCATTTATAATATAACTTTTTATATTTATGTCACATACACATTTGCAACTTAGCCTTGTAACTTCTTCCATACTGCTGTATAATTTTCTCAATAGTTTTGTCAAATAATGAGCTCTTTTCCCAGTAGCTATGATTTTTGTATCTATTGAATATTAGGATTTTACATACAGTTTCTTCTATGTGTTAGATAGTTACTCTATCCTACTGATAATTTTTTTTACCAGCATTAAATTATTTTTTAATAACTACTTCTTTGTAGTATAGTTTGAGATCTGGCACTATTATTTCCCTTTTCCCCATTTCTTTTCAATATTTTTATGGAGATTCTTAACCTTTTTTTTCTCCCATATTAATTTTGTTATTTTTTTTCCTAGTCCTATAAAGTAACCTTTTGGAAGTTTGACAGTTATAGCATTGAATGTTATTTAGGTAATATTGTTAGTTTTATTGTATTGGCTTGTCTTACCCATGAGCAATTCATATTTTTATCCAATTACTTGGATCTCTCTTTTCTTTATTTCTGCCAATAGTTGTTTATATTATTTATATACTTCTATGCATCTTGGAAAGCAAATTCACAAATATTACATGTTCTCTATTAATTTTAAATGGAATTTCTCATTTTATCTATTCTAAAGAAATGCTGTTGTTTTGAATGAATTTATTTTATATCCTTCAAGTTTGCTATAGTTTATTATTTCAATTAATTTTTAGTTGATGCTTTAGTGTACTCTAAGCAAACCATCATATCATTTGCAAAAAAAAAAAAAAAAAAGCGATCATTTTGTTTTGTACTTTTACATATGCTTATTCTCTCAATATCTTTTTTGTCTTCTTACTATACAACCAAAAATTCTAGTACTATGTCTAATAAATATAAAGAATTTTAATTTATTTTGATTATATGTAACAGTAGCTTTTAGTTTTATATATACATATATGTGTGTATGGTAATACATATACATTTTTTATTCTTTTAAGGGAATGTCCATTTCTTGTTGCAGTCAGATAGGAATGGATCACTTGGCTTGGAATCAGAAAGACTTGTCTTCATTAGCTCGAATTTGGCCTTAGACACTTACTGTGTTTCCATAGGCAAGTTACTTAACCTTGTTTGCCTCAGTTCCTCATGTGTAAAATGATCTGGAAAAGGAAATGGCAAACCATTCCAGTATCTTGACCAAGAAAACACCAAATGTGTTATAAAAAGTCAGACATGACTGAAACAATCACAAAAAGGAAAAAAAAAACTTATTGCTCTTTTTCTCTTGTTCACCAGGAATGGAGAGTTATATTTTGTCAAAAGCTGTTTCTGCATCTATTAATATAACAGTATGATTTTTATGGATTTTATTAGCAATATGATTATAGGTTTCCTAATACTAAATTAATTTTGAATCCTTCATGTAAATCCAAACTAGTAAAATCTTTGTGATATTATTTTAGCTTCTTTGCTAATATTTTATTTAAAATTTTTGCATGTGTTCATTGGGTTTACATATCATTTTTGTTTTGGTTCTTCTTGATATATGACTCAAGATCATATTTGTTCATGAAAAAATTTGGTAAGATGCTGTCTTTTGTGATTTTGCAAGTAATTTATATAATTTTGGAATTAATTGATCTTTAAAAGTTTGAAAGAATTTACTTGTAAATTTTCTTTCCTAGATTCTAATAGGTTTTTTCCTTTTGGAAATTCATTCATAGTGTGTTGAATTTCTTTTTTTCTAAGTTGGGTTGTTTAAATTCTTTATTTCTTGCAAATTAAGACAACTCTGAGATACCACTACACACCTGTCAGATTGGCTAGGATGATAGGGAAAGATAACGCAGAATGTTGGAGGGGATGTGGGAAAACTGGGACACTGATGCCTTGTTGGTGGAATTGTGAACACATCTAGCCATTCTGGAGAGTGATTTGGAACTATGTTCAAAAAGTTATCAAACTGTATATACCCTTTGATCCAGAAGTATTATTACTGGGCTTATATCCCAAAGAGATCTTAAAGAAGAGAAAGGGACCTGTATGTGCAAGAATATTTGTGGCAGCCCTCTTTGCAGTGGCCAGAAATTGGAAACTGAGTGGATGCCCATCAATTGGAGAATGGCTGAATAAATTGTGGTATATGAATGTTATGGAATATTATTGTTCTGTAAAAAATGACCAGCAGGATGATTTCAGAAAGGCCTGGAGAGACTTACATGAACTGATACTGAGTGAAATGAGCAGGACTAGGAGATCATTATATATTTCAACAACAATACTATATGATGATCAATTCTGATGGACATGGCCCTCTTCAATATTGAGATGAACCAAAGTAGTTCCAATAGAGCAGTAATGAATTGAACCAGCTACACCCAGCGAAAGAACTCTGGGAAATGAGTATGATCCATTACATAGAATTTCCAATCCCTCTATTTTTGTCTGTCTGCATTTTTTATTTCCTTCACAGGTTAATTGTACACTATTTCAAAGTCCGACTCTTTTTGTACAGCAAAATAACTGTATGGACATGTATACATATATTATTTAACATATACTTTAACATATATAGCATATATTGGTCAACCTGCCATCTGCAGGAGAGGGTGGGGGGGGAAAAGGGGAAAAATTGTAACAAAAGGTTTTGCAATTGTCAATGCTAAAAAATTACCCATGCAATATCTTGTAAATAAAAAGCTATAAATTAATAAATAAATTCTTTATTTCTTATTCTGTTCATTTAGCTCACTTATATTTGTGTAAAAGTTCATTTACTTTAAGTCACTGATTTTCTTGGTAAATAGTTGGGCAAAATAATTTCTAATAATCTTTATTTCTTCTTCAGTAATTATGAATTCCTCCTTTCATTTTTATTAATTGCAATTTGTTTTCTTCTTTTTGAACAAATTAGCTGATAATTTAATCTACTTTTTAAAAGCTAATTTTTATTAATTATATTTTTAAATGTTTATAAATCTCTTTTTTAATTTTTTAGAATTACTGTTTCAGTATTTAATAGGAATTTTAGATCTTGTTGGTTTTTCTGGTATTATTCCCAATTCATTTATCTATTTTTTTTTTATTGTTGTTAATAAAAGTGTTTAGAAACATAAATTTTCTCCTAAGATACCTTACCTCATATATTTCACAGTTCCCTCTTGCTACTCTTATCAGTATAACTATTAAGTTGAATGCATTTCTATACTGTACTCTTTGCATGTATATTCCATTCTCTTTTGACAAGCTCATGACGCCCACTTCCACTAATACTCCTATATTTCTTTATAGTTCTACCTGAATAACCAATTATATATTTTAACAAGCTTCCCTGTTTTCTCCCACTTTTCTTTACTATATCTTCTCCCTCCTCTCTGTTTTCCTTGTTCTTACATCTTCAAAACATGTAAAAAAATATATTTATATGTCTTTTTTATGTGCAGCTACCTGATACATTAGAATCAAGGGTCCTCAAACTATGGCCCACAGACCAGATACAGCAGCTGAGGATAAACGTCCCCCTCACCCAGGGCTATGAAGTTTCTTTATTTAAAGGCCCACAAAACAAAGTTTTTGTTTTTACCATAGTCCAGCCCTCCAACAGTCTGAGGGACAGTGAATTGGCCCCCTATTTAAAAAGTTTGACGCACTGGGATAGAGCACTTGGCTTGGAGTCAGGAAGGCAAGAATTCAAAATTTATCTCAGATACTCACTAGCTTTGTTGCCCTAAACAAGTCACTTAACCTTTACCTCAATTTCTTCAACTCTAAAAAGGAGATGATAACAGCAATATACTTCCTAGGATGGTTGTGAGGTTAAATAATATATGTAAAATGTTTAGCATAATACCTAGCACATAGTAGGCTTTTAGATATTTATCTCCTTTCCTTTCTTCTTTTTGTGTCATTTTATTACTTCTGACCTCGTATGACATTAATATTCTAAAAAAAAAAAAAAACTCTCTTTTATATCCCCTCTTCCTATTGGAATTTAAGCTGTTCCTTTTTTTATAAAGTCTCTTCTGATAGTTCCCTTGTATCTACTTTGTTTTGTCTTGACTTTCATGTTTATATTTCAAAATTCCCCTTCAACTCTGTTTCTTTTTATTAGAAATATTGAAAATCCACTATTTCACTAAAGGGCTCTTTTTTTCATTGTAGGATTATAGTCATTTTTACTAGGTGTTTCTTGGTTGCTAAATCTTGAATTTTTGCCTGTTGAATTATCTCAATCAATGTTTTCCATTCTTTTAAAGTGCAGTTCTGACTATGATTTCTCAGTGTTCAAATTCTTTCTTTCTGCCTACTTATCATATTTTTTTTCTTTTAGTGTTGCCTCTAATGAATTCCTTGAAGTTTTCATCGTGTTTTCAGAAAGTGGAATCTTTCTGTTTTCACATTCTCTTCTCTTTCAAATATGCTTCAGCAATTTTCATGATATTCATGATGCTAAGTGAGTAAAACCAAAAAAACACTGTACACAGCAACAAGAAGATTATGTGATGATCAATTCTGATTGACATGGTTCTTTTCAACAATAATGTGATTAAGGCCATTTCCAATAGACATATGATAGAGAGAACCATGTGCATCCAGAGAGAGGACTATGGGAACTGAATGTGGATCACAACATAGTGTTTTCACCTTTGTTGTTGTTTTTGTTGTTTGCTTATTTGTGTTTTTCTTTCTCGTTTTTTCCCCTTTTGATCTGATCTTTCTTGTGCAGAACAATAAATGTAGAAATATGTTTAGAAGAATTATACATGTTTAACCTATTGTTTGCTATTGCTTTCTATTTAGGGGAAGGGGGAGGTGGAGAGGGAAAAAGAAAAATTTGTAACACAATGTTTTAAAAGGGTGAATGTTAAAAACTATCATTACATGTATTTAGAAAAATAAAAAGCTATTATAAAAAAGAAATATAAAGTTCAAGATTTCTTTGGGTCATGAATTTCAGGTAAACCTACCATCCTAAGTTATGTTTCCTTGATCTGTTTACCAGGTCAAATGGTTTTTTATATGAGATACCTTGAAACTTTGATTCAGGAATTCTTGCTACTTTTATGTATATTCCAAGACTAGCAGCTACATAGTACAAGATAATATTCATATTTGAAAATGCATCACAGAGTTATAGATTGAGAACTAGAAAGAAACTTAGAGGTCACTTAATTCAGTTCCTCAATTTTATAGAAGCCTAGAAGGGTTAAGTGATTTGCCCATAGTAAGGGAAGTAACAAGTGACAGCAATGACATTCAAAGCCAAGAACTCTGATTCCCTTAATTGCCCTTTTCCGGGTCATATGTAAAGAATCTCAAACTAGATTTTCCAACTCCAAGTCCAGTGGGGGTTTTTTCACTCTATCATGTTTTTATTTTTCTCACTATCCAGACACTAAATACAAAACTTTTATCTTACTCTTAGAAACATCTTTCAGTAAATAATTTAGAGTCCTGAGTTTTGGAAAATGTATTTGGCAGAAAATATAGGCCACTTCCTCAGATCCATCCTATTATTTGTATACATAATATATACAATTTAAAATTTAATATTTTACACATACACACATTTACACATTTAATTTAAATTACACATACACATACACAATTTAAAATTTAATATTAATATTTATTTAAAAGTATATATTGTAAATCCCTTGAAATGGGAATTATTTCATTTTTAATTGCATATAACCAAGGACTAAAATGGTGCAAATACTTAATAATGCTTGTTGCTTGGTTGATTTTGATATTAATGTTATATATGTATGTAATTACATATATGTGTATATTCAAAAAATATATATATATATATATTTTACTATAAAGATAAACATATATAGATGTATACTGATGGCTTAACTCAATGAGCATTTCCAATCAATTGTAAAATATAAATAAACAACATAGTAATTTAGACAATATTCATTATTCTTTTGGTTTTTTCTCTGTGGACTATTAGGCCAAACTCATCAGGGTGCTTGTGGATTTCGTTAGAAAAGTCCCATAATCCTCCCAAGTTTGATAAAATAAACACAATGTCATATTCAAACAGGAGCATATAATAGACCTCTTCATCTAATCTTTTTTTATCTGAATCACACGGATCCTAACAGTAATAGAAATGTTAGTGGGGCACCCATCCTATTGTTTGATATTTTGCTTGATATTGATAATCAAATAGTAGATAAATGTTTCCTCTACTGTTCCCTGATATCAGGAAATATTACATGAATTTCTCATCCTCAAGGGAGATACCATACTAGAGGCAAGCCTTTAAGGATGCATTTTTCTCTATGGAGTAAGACACTCTTTAATATTCAACCAGTAATAAAAATAGTGAGATCTTGCATTCAGTGCACTTTTCAGCTATATGAAGATGTGGAGTGTTGTAGAAAATCATTTGCAAAAATCTGTCTGTTCCCATCTCATACTTTTATCAAGGATACTCTTAATGCATGTGTAAATAATTCTCATTAAAATTTTTATAAGAAGACAAAGTGGGCATATTAATCAGCATTTAGTGATGTCTTTGCTGTGATCTTTTTTTGGAAGTTTTTATTTCCATTTTTCCAATCATTCATTTCCCCCACTTACTATAGAATGCTTTGAAAATGGTGTCTCCTCCCATACAGATTACTTTTATGTATAGTTGGTTGGCTCCCCTGAACTTCCCATTTTATATTTTACCAGACCATTTCCACCTCTACCTAGGATGACTGGGGAACTGACATGTCCAATTAATGCGTTAATTCCACTGCCATTTGTGGCAAAAAAAAAAAATTTATAGAAATATTAGCAATCTATGTTTTGTTTCATTTTATTTTTTATCTAATGTCCTCTTTCCATTTTCACTTCTAATTGATCTTAGCATTGTTATGACTTAAGTAAATCTTACATCAAGTTTTCTATAAGCTCACTATTATCACCTCAACTCCAAAATAGTTTCTGATGTGATGCTACTCATGATTTTCCATCAAACTTGTCTAAAAACTTGAAAATGTGTTGATATTCTACCAGTATTTACATATATGTGTTGCCCTTGGCTGTCATATCTACATAATTGGTTAAAAAAAAAAAAAAAAAGATCAAGTGTTTGCTAGCTATAATGATTACCGGGCTCTCTTTGTAGTGGCCAGAAACTGGAAACAGAGTGGATGCCCATCAATTGGAGAATGGCTGAATAAATTGTGGTTTATGAATATTATGGAATATTATTGTTCTGTGAGAAATGCTCAGCAGGATGATGTTAGAAAGGCCTGGAGAGACTTACATGAACTGATGCTGAGTGAAATGAGCAGGACCAGGAGATCATTATTATACTTCAACAACAATACTATATGTGATCAATTCTGATGGATACAGCCCTCTTCAACAATGAGATGAATCAAATCAGCTCCAATAGCGCAGTAATGAATTGAACCAGTTATACCCAGCAAAAGAACTCTGGGAGATGATTATAAACATAGAATTCCCAATCCTTCTATTTTTGTCCACCTGCATTTTTTATTTCCTTCACAGGTTAATTGTGCACTATTTCAAAGTCCAATTCTTTTTGTACAGCAAAATAACAGTATTGGACATGTATACATATATAGTATTTAACTTATGTTTTAACATGTTTAACATGTATTGGTCAACCTGCCATCTGGGGAAGGGGGTGGAGGGAAAGCGGGGAAAAATTGGAACAAAGGGTTTTGCAATTGTCAATGCTGAAAAATTACCCATGCATATATCTTGTAAATAAAAAGCTATGATAAAAAAAATGATTACTGGGCTCTTTTGATTTCCTCATTATAATGATTACTTTTCATTAATTAAATTTATGCAGGAAATCATGATAATGTGTGTTGTTAAAATTTTCTTGTCAATTCCCTATTTTTCATTTTTTTGAAAAGACCAAATTGGAATTGTTACAATTACATGTAATCGTTCTTCATCTTTATTCCTTTTTTCTAGTTTGATTTTTTCTTTTTTTTATTTTATTTTTTATTAGTATGAGGATTTTTTTTATATTACAAACATTTACTAATTGCTTCTACTTCATTAGGAGTCCCTTGTAAAGAAGTAAAACTTAAATAAAGCTAATAATACTGTGACCTTATCTGAAAAATATTTCACATGTCATACTCCCCATCTTTCTATTTTTTTTTAATTAATTGAAAGAAATTTATTTTCCCTCCCTCCCTCTTATTCTTCATCCCACCAGGGACAAAAAAAAAAAAAAGAATTTACTTGTAACAAACAAGAATAACCAAATAAAATAAATTTTCCCAATGAATGTACCTTACAGAGATTACATATAGATTAAATAGAAAAGTATTAATATGTGTATATAAACATATATTCTATTTGTTATTAATTTTTATCTTTGTCAAAAGAAAAAAGTCAGTTGTCTCCTTGTGCATATGTAGGTAAATCAGAAATCACTCCCACATCACTAATTAGTTTCCTATTTTTCAAGATGTAATGAATTTCACTTTGTGATATATTGTTCAGTGCTTATTACATCCAACATATTCTAACTCTTTCTTGAAGAATTGTCTCAAGATTTTGAGGGGGAAGGAAGGAATAAGAACCACAATTATTTCATTCCAAATTATTGGACAAAGTTGAAATCCCCCATCCATGACAGCCTAAAATTACAAAGTCCCCAATCCCTATGAAAGAACATGGTAAAGCAGATGGGCTCTTCTGCCATTTTAACGACTACTTGCTGTCCTTGGATAATGGTCCCTGTTTACAATTCTAGAAGTATTTGGTCTCCTCTTCTTGACTCTTGCCCTTGATTAGGAAGTGTTTTCTTATTCTGATAATAAATCCTCTAATTTGCCTTCCAAATAAATTCCTTCTCCCCTTCCTGAACCCTCTCTTTCTAAGCTCTTCCCCTCTTGTAAAATTTTAGTTTTCTCTCCTAAGTTGCCTCAGAATCCTACTGATTGCCTGTGTACTCTAACTAGGCCTCAAACTTTATAAAAGCTAAATCTACACCTCAGGAATCTGAATTTGCTATCAGAAAAAGCAGATAATTGAAAATTTCAATCTCTTTGATAGAAAAATACTTAATATGCTAATAAATTTCTTTACTATTCGTCCTGCCTCCACTGGACACCATAGTGTGCCTCTCCCAAGAGGTAAAGAGAATACTCCAACTCTCAATCTTTCTCCATATATATGTTTGTAATAAATGATGTTTATTATATCATATATCTTATGTAATATACATATAAATACATATATACCTATGTGTATGTATAAATCTCCAATTCTTATCCGCTTTCTTTCCTTACAATTGAACCATGGTAATTAATTAAATAACAGTTGTTACACTCATTTTAAGTTTTTGTAAACTGACATATGTAAGTTCAAAACAGATTCAATCTTTGCTGATAGAGAAAGCTGTTCATTTAGGGCAAAGCTGCTGACATCATTTATTTGGCCTACGACCTCTCTAAGAGACAATAATTCTTTATGACTAGAGCACCTTAGGGTTTTTACCAAAAGTTCCCCTAAAATATTTCAGTGATATGAAACTTAATTAAACACAAGTACTCTTAAGCTATACACTGTAGTTAAAACACTTAAGGGCTTTACTAAGCAACAAGGAATCATTTGATGGTGGATATATTGGAAACTGAAATTGACTTAAAAAAAAAAAGAAATCAAAAGTATTTTAATCATACAAAGGGAAGAAGGGGTTATTGTTTTGTTTTGTTTTGTTTTGTTTTAAAGACCTCAGGAGAAAATATTTTGTCTCTAAAGTTATTTGGAATCTGACCTGAATGGCAGGATTCTTATCTCTAACAAACCATTTATTCTATTTAATTCAACAACTGTAATTTCCTCAAGATGGATGCACACTTTATATGTTGTGGTTCTGTGTAGAATCCTTTACTTACATAGTAGTCTATGTATACCTTCAGAATTCTATCCAAGAGGTAAGAAGTGGAAGATGGGGAAGAAAGGAGGGTGGTATTTTTCAGAAATGACTGTGATATCAAAACAAAAGATATCAATAAAACTTTTTTTTAATTTCTATACCAGTCTTCTCAAAAAATTATGACTGTGTTCTGCAAAGTAATATCGTAAATGAATTATAAGCCAGTTTCATGTACAGTCATTCCACAAATGACTACTGTGATAACACAATTTTATCCTATGAAGAAAATAGTTGGAATAAACTTAAAGCTTTTGGCAAGTTCACTGCTCAAGCATTTCTCCTTACTAGTGCCAGAGCACTGAAATTAGAGGACCTGAATTTCAATCCAAACTCCAAGTAATCACAAGCAATTCACTTAATTTCCCAGACTCAGTCAATAAAACAATCAACAAGCATTTATTAAGCTCTCAATATGTGCCAGACAGTCTTTTAGGTACTGGAAATACAAAGACAAAAATGAAATCAGGCCACCTGGATAAGTCACTTTCTCCATCTGCATTCTATTTTTCTCATTTGCAAAAAAAAAAAAAAAAAAAAGAGGTTGGACAAAACAATTGCTAAATTCTCTTCCAGAATTGTCGTTTATTCATTGTAAATGCTGTCATTTAGCATTTAAATGCTGTGGTTTGGTTCTAGAGCAAATGTTCTTCATCTAGGGTCCACTAACCCTAAACGTTCCATAGAGAGATTCAAGTCCACGAATTTGGATAGGAAAAATAACATTTCCACTAATCTCTAAATGAAATGTACTATTTCCTTCTATTTACTTTATTCATCTATAAATATGATTCTGAGAAAAAGTCCATAGGCTTCATCAGACTGCTAAAGGGATTCATAACATCAGCAGCAACAACAAAACAAAGTATCCTTGACATAATTATAATAATTAGTATCTAAATAGCATTTTAAAATTTCCAAAGTACTTTTAAATTATTTACAAATATTTTGTTGTTTAATCACAACAACCTTGGCATGGAGGTGGTAATATTATCCCCATTTTGCCGATGAATAAACTGAAGTAGGTAGAGATTAAGTGACTTGTACAAGGTCATACAGCTTAGATAAGTAGGAGGCAAGATTTAGCTGAGATCTCAGGTCTTCTGGACTTTTGGTCCAGTGCTCTATTGGCTGTGAGTGCTAAAAGTGTGGAGCCTAGTGGCAGCTAGGTGAGGCAGTGGATAGGGCAGCACCTTTAAAGTCAGGAGGACCTGAAGTCAAATGTAGTCTCAAAGGCTTAACACTTCTTAGCTGTGTGACCTTGGGCAAGTCACTTAATCCAGAAGGAAGGAAGGGAAGAAGGAAGGGAAGAAAGGAAGAAGTGGGGGAGGGAGGGAGGAAGGAATCTGATGCAATTTAGGCTAGATCCCCCCAAAATAAAGGTATTTGGATCATCATGGGATGATCCTGCTAAGCCCATCAAAACGCTCTCACAATTTAGGGTCTTTATGGAAAAGAAAATAATATAATTCATATACATATAGTGTTTTAAGTTTTAAAAACTACTTTCCTTTATAATAAGTATAACTCATGCATTCTAAAAAATGTTCAGACAAAAGCTTTCCCTTCCACATATAACACAGAATTTTGAAGTTTCAACTGAGTACTTGTGCAAATGATGGCAAAAAACTAAAGCACTTATTTGGGGAAGATATTGACTCTACCTGAAGACAAATCTGTTGTCTGTGCCCAAGTTGAAGTAAATTGGATCTCTGCCATTGTATAATTCAATTCAGGTTTTCAAAGATTTTCAACAGAATAATTCAGCTATCTCTCCCACGTCTGGTACTCAAAACATAAGGTAACCATACACCACACTACTACAGCTACTTGTTAGGGAATTCAATTATGAATTGACTGTGATCCAGCCTGCCAACTTGGGAGTGAGGTCATCAGCTAGCCCAATCAGATAAACAAATTTTAGCTGAATCCTGAGGGAGCTCAATTCCTCCCTCATCCCCACCCTCATTTAGGTTCAGGCCACCCAGTTCTCTCTCAGACCTTAAGCAATACTCCAAACACAAGGAAGAGAGATGAAAACCTAGCTCAGCCTGTTCCCTATGAATCTCACAAGTCCTCTCAGCACAGCACTCTGTTTGCCATGTATGAGCCAATTTATTAGAAGATACATTAGTTCCATTCTCTTTGGCAAGCTCTCCTAAATACACTGGCCAGTTCCAACTCCAATTCAATTAGCTCATGCATCACCCCAGCTGTTCTCTATAGAACAAATATAACAAAAACATCCTAGAGGAGAACCCAGCAAGCGGGGCTTGCAGCACCTGGAGAGCTCTTTCACCTTCATACCTCACTCTCCTATGCTACAACTGCCAATGACTTTAGACATCTGGTATGCTGTTGTTATTGTTCAGTTGTCTGACTACATGACTCCATGGACCATGCCATCCATGGGATTTCTTGGCAAAGATATTAGAGTGGTCTGCCATTTCCTTCTCCAGTGCATTAAGCCAAATAGAGATTAAGTGACTTGCCCAGAGTTACATAGCAAGTAAATATGTGAGACCAGTTTTGAGAGTTTAGGATATGTTAACTACCCATCCATTTGAGTCTTCAATCCTTCTATCATTTTGTCAAATTAGATCATTAGAAAGCAAACTATTGTATCATTATCTCAGGCTCCTGCAGAAAGGTCTTTATTAAGTTATAAATATGTGTATATATATAATATATATATATAATACTCTCAGCTGTTTTAGAGAATTGATATAAGATTCTTCCATTGAAACAGGTTCTCACAACATTACAGCACTAAATGTGAAGATAACATCTACAATGTATTTAAATATCATTGTAAAAGGACTTATATTATTCTCCATCCTCTTGTACTCCCTACTGAACCCACTACCACAATAAAAAATAAATCTGCACTAAAGAGAAACTGAAGCAATTAAATTCTGAGCATATTCAGTTTTTTAGGAAGGCTAGCAATTGCCACTAAAAAAGAAGGCAAGGCTCTTCAATAGCCAAAGATGCATTTGACGCAAGGCAACTCTTATGGACATATAGAGCAATCCAGATAGATAGCAATCTGGCATAACAAAGGCTAGCTCATTTCTGATTGGTCAGTGCTAAGGTCATTAATCCCAAATTATGTGAGTTTATCATCAGACAGATGATATCCTCAGCAAAGTCTCCCAGCAAAGGATACGCACAGATAAGATATTTACTAGAATTTTGTGACTAGAAATTCTTGAGGAGGGGAGTTCAATGGATTTCAAAGGGAGCTCACATTTACAAACTAAAGGAAAGTAACTAATATATAGCAGCTTGATCATTAATACATAGTAAATTTATTGTCTTCATGAAATAAAACAGTATATAAAATTTTAATATCATACCACTCACTTCTCAATTTGCCCTCGAGCCTTCTCCATTGGGCTGTCCCCAAGACCAAACTAGAATACCACATCCTGGCTTACCCTGGGATTGATAACACTTCTCAGCTTTCAGCTGAAGTCTTCTACCTGCTTCTTGTTTCCTTTTTTCATACCAGCACCTTCTCTAATAGACCTTTCCCAAGATCAGATCAAGCTATTCAACTTCCTTTTCTGTCTCTCTCTAATACTCTTCATCATAACGTCCCATAAATTTCTTTATGATTTGTTATCAGTAAATGATTGATTTATATATCTATTTTAAAGGCCTACATACTTGGGATTGGCAAAAAGGGATCTCAGCTGGAAAAAGCTTAAGAAGCCCAGACCTAAAAAACTATTTTACTCCTATGTATCTCTCTCCTCATATTCTCAACTAAAATCTCAAGAGGAATAATAGTCAAATTGGCATTAACAGTTCAACTTTCCTAGCAAATGTTGCCTTTTTTCTCTCCCTCTAGGTGCCCTACTGCTTTAGCTAGAGTTACTTGCCTGCCCTTTGAATAGCAGTTGTTTGGCAATAGATAGGAATGGATGTCTCCTGCACAGAAATTCTCTCTCTAGATGATGGGATGGGGGCAAGTTTGGAAGCAGTACTAGTAGACTGGAGACTTGCCATTCCTAGGGCTCCTATGCCCATTGGTTTCAATTGTTCAGCTAGTAAAGATGAAGAAGGTGTATTCTTCCTATACAGTGAATTTTTCCCCTTCAAGGATGGCTTCACAGGAGCTGGGTGGAAAGTTGGTCTGACAGTTTGGAGAATTACTGCTCTTCCCAGGTGAGGTCTGGAAGCATGGACCCAGATCAAATCAACTCTGCTTTGAGTCCTAGATAGAGTATGTCAATACCACCATTCACCTGTACCCCAACTCATGGTCCTATTTACCATCCTTGTAACTTTCTGGACCAAAATACTCCTCCCTATCTACCAGTCCTCTTCGTGCATTGTCTCCCATAAAATTTAGCTTCTTGGAGGCAAGGCCTCTTTTGCTTTTATATTTGTATCCCCAGCACTTAGGACAGTGCTTAGCACAGTGTCTTTAATAAATGCTTTTTAAATTGCTTAAGAGTTATATTTAATCCTCACCAGGACTGATGAGGGCAAAAAAAAATGCAGAAGTGGTATAGCAAAATGTGGTTTTAAGGAGTGTCTCTTGGGAAGCTTTTTCAATTGGAGAAAGGGCAGTGATTTCCTGGTAGAAATGGCAACAGAAGGTTCCCAATCTAGATAAATTAGCAGGGGTAAACACCATCTTTGTGGATTCTTGTATATCTTTTCCTCCACTCTTTCTAAATCCCATTCTTTTCGATCCCAACAACCCCCCGGGAATAACTCTGAACTGATCCATTTTCAAGAAGACACATGCCATCAGAATATTTCTTAGTCTGGGGAGGAGCTCCTGGTACAGATAGTGGCTAAAATAGGTTGATAAGTCTAAGAGCCAGGATGATAGAATCATAGAATACTTGAACTAAAAGATCCTTTTATAAAACATTGGCTTTTCTAAATAGATTATTATTCACCATCCAAAATAGGTTCATTCTTTCTTCCCTGGTTGCTTCTTTCTATTTTCTCTATCCCTCTCCTCTCATCTTTCTTTTTTATTCTTTACTTCCTTCCAAAAATATGCATTAATTACTTGCTATGTAAAATTAATAGGATATATAAAGACGTTCAATATATCAATCTACAAACATTTATTATATGCTGGGTACTAAAGAGTTTACATTCCATTATATTTTATAATTTCATAGGAATGATAAGAAATATGTCTAAATAATATTTTAAGTAGAAGTTTAAAGGAAAGTTATGAATCAGAAAAAAGGATATGAGATTAGATGAGAAAGATAATTTTTTGGTTGATGAAATAAAAAATGAAAGGCTTCATGGACAGTGACATTTAAGCTGTCCAAAGAATATTAACAGATGAAAGTAGAAGTGAGAGTTGAAGAAAAATCTTCAGATATAGGAAATAAAGAAGTGGAACTGGTAAGTCTGAGAATGTATTCCAGATATGACTAGTAGTTTTTGGAAGATCTCCAGTTCAGAAAATCCACAACCATTTTCAGCCATCTGTTCCCAATATTTATTTTGAATTTTTACTCTACCTCCCTATATAAGGATTTAGAGGCAGTTTAGCAAATTAAATACAATGTAAAACAGAGCACAGATCTTTGTGAAGGAGAAAGAGCATTGAACTTGGAAAATTATAAGACCTGACTTGTTTGAAATTTACAAGCTGTGGAACTATAGGTAAATCATTTAATCTCTCTGAGTCTCAAATTCTTCCTTTGTTAAATGAGGATAATCATTTTATAGTGCCTACTTGATGAGAAACAGTGCATTGTGTTATATGAAAAAAAGGCCATGGAGACGAGCAGACCCAGATTAAAGTCCCACTTCAGAGCTTGAGTAAGTCTCTTCACTCCACTCAACCTTATCCCCTCCACAATGGTTCTTTAAGACTATAAGTTGTAAAGCAGGACCCGTTTTCTGTTGGTGAAGGATATTCCCTCACCGGGAACAGAAGACCAATAAAATGACAAAATTGGTCAGTAACAAAAATCTACCTCAGTTTTCTGAGCTCAAATGAGCTAAATTTTTTAAATCTTAATCTTAAGGTTTTATTTTACATGTTATTTATATTATTGTTTTTGTTAATTACCATATTCTGAAAATTCCCATTGTCAGATGTCCTCATGCCAGTGCAACCATACACAGTCCCACCTTGGGATGTGACTTTGAAGATCTTCTCCCAGTGAACACAGCTCTTTAGACCCTGAATCTTTCTGAGGATAGAGGTGTAAAAACATGGAATCTCTACTTTCCTAAACAAGCTCTTAAAGAAGATAGGAAGAGGTTAGTGTAGTTGTTATATTATTATGTGTGTGTGATATTTGTGTATATGTGTGTCATAATCCACATTATCATCATCAAGCTTGGTCCTCATATTTCCAAAAATACCCTAATGCAGTCCTCAAATTACCTATTTTTGGTAGCCCCTTCAAACTGTTCCTGATGTTAATTTTAACTCATTTCATCTGTGCTAAAGTTTATAACAGCATGCTCATTATCTACCATAATGTGGCCCAGACTTTACACTTCCCTAAGGACTGTAGAAAGATTTTAATTCTCCAAGTACACCTGTTGTTCTAAGATTTCTCAGTGCTGTCTTTAAATGAAAAATGGGAGATAGAAAAAAAAAAAAAAAAAAGAATCTCTACTGTCATTCTTTCTACATGCTCCAGGTTTCCTGCCCCTAGACAAGATACCTTATACCATTCCTCACACTGCCTGCACATTCAACTCGTCAGTGTGATTGGGACTATTTAAAGTGGCAAAATAAATTTTGACACATTCATTAGCCTGGAAAAGTTGCCAGGGTAGATCTCAGCACAGCCCAGATTCCAACTTTCATTCAAATTAAGAAATGAAAGCATCTGCAGCTATTCTTATTACCCTACTCTGACAGCACATCTGAGAGTTTCTGTCACAGCACAAGGATTTTCTTTATTTTCCTTCTGGGACCAGCTCTTTTCTTTCATATTAATGAAATGAAGAAGCCGTCATGCTCTCTGTGGCAGAATATCCCATCACTCTTACCAGGGATTGGGAAAGTGGACAAGATTTCTGTCAGAGTTTCTCTTAACATAAGTGACCTCATATAGGTTCCTAACCTTAGGCAAGACTCCCCATGTCACACCTGGGAAGACATTACCAAGCTATTTTCTTCAGATCAGAAACTAAGCTTTCTTCTTTTGTATAAAAAAGCATCCTCAGACATTAACTGGGACTCAGTCATTGCTGGATAAATTCATCTGGCACTGCCCATGGCAAAAGGAGGGAGGAAAGTTTGTGTCCTCCATAATCCTAATTCTTCAGTGTTGCCACAGCAAATTCTGTCAAAACCAAAGTGTCATAAGTGATACACCAGTTCAAGTCTGCCCAGAGGTAAACAGCAAACTTCCTTTAGTTTCAATTCAATTTAACAAACCCTGAATATGTACTGTGTAAAGAATTTATATCAACCTGATTTCAACATAGGATCATAAACCTGATTTCAACTAGGATCATGAATCAAATGGAACCCGAGACTATCTAGTGTAACTATTCATTTTACAAATGAAGAAACTGAGATACAAGAAATTTAAATGACTTAAGCTTGTGCAAGTCCTCTGATTCCAGAGAAGTTCACTTTCCATAGCCCCATAGAGCTGGTTAATTATACTATTCTGCATTTCACGTCAAATAAAAATGTACACAAATCTTCTGAGCTTGTTTAACATTTCTCTTTAGTGCCCTTCAATTCTCATTCCTTTACCATCAGCATCCAGACCTTGTTTCGAAGCAAAGTTTCCAAATAGGCCTAGGGAAAACCACTAATTGAACTCAATGGAGTTATCAGCAGGATCTTTCAGAATGATAAATAAGTATCTAAAACCAAGAAAAATGCAGGTTAAACCACTAGCCAACCAAAGTAGGAGTATATCTTAAGCATACGTACCAAACAAAAGCTTACAGGATCAATTCAACAAGCATTTAATGGGCATTTTCTATGTTCCAGATATTATAAATACAATGCAAAAAAAAAAAAAACAAAAAACAAAAAACCGTACCTACCTTCAGGAAGCTTACATTTTACTAGGAAAATAATCAAGATATATGTGTGTGTGTGTGTGTGTGTATTTATACATACGTACATATATACATACACACACACATATATATATATATACATATACATATATATATATATATATATATAATACACGTACATGAAAATATAATTCCCAGGGTCCAGGGAGGGTATTAACAATCAGAAGAAATTGGGAAAGACATCAAGTAGGAGGTGATACTTTAATTGAACTAGAAATATAGCATGTAATCATTCAGCATGCACTCTACCCTAAAAAGTTAAAGATGTGTCCCTGAACATCTTTATTCTTATTAATAGAACATCATCATAATATAATTATATAATTAACATTCTCCAAATGCCAAATAGTCAAAGGATTAGAAGAACAGTAAAGGATTCAGAGAAATACAAGCTATCAATAGCCATGTGAAAAAGTATTCTAAATCACTAATGATTTGTTGCTGTTCAGTTGTATCTGACTCTGTGACCCCATTTAGGATTTTCTTGGCAAAGAAACTATAGTGGTTTGCTATTTCCTTCTCCCACTTATTTTACAGATGAGGAAACTGAAGCAAACAGGGTTAAGTGACTTGTTCAGGCTCATATAGCTAATAAGAATCTGAGGTCAGATTCAAACTCATAAAGATAAGCCTGCTTGATTCCAAGTCCTGCATTCTAACTACTTCATTATCAGCTGCCCCAACTAAAGATTAAGGAAATACAAATTAAAACAACTCTAAGGTTCAACTTCATACGTATCAAAATGGCAAAATTGACAAAAGAAGAAAAAGACAAATTCTAGAGGAGACATGGGAAAATAAGTACTTTAATGCATTGTTAGTGCAAGAGTGAAATAATACAATCTTTTTAGAAACTAGTTTGGTATTATGACAAAAAACAACAACAACAGCAAAAACTATCAAGTTGTACATACTCTTTGACCCAGTGACACCACTGTAGATCTATATCCCAAAGAGATTAAAGAGGAAAAGAATCTATATGTATATGTATAGGGGCTTTATATATATATATATAATTTAAGCCAGGTCTGTTTACAATGGCAAAGAATTAGAAACTGAGAAGCTGTCAATCAAGAGATATATGAACAAGTTAATGCTGTATATAAATGTGATAAATTACTATTGTGCTATTAGAAATGATGAAGGGGATGATTTCAGACAAACTCGAGAATATTTATATGAATTGATGGAGTGAAATGAATAGAACCAGGAGAACAATTTACAAGTAACAATATTGTAAAGGTAAACAACTTTGAAAGACTTGGGTAATATGAACAATGGAATATCCAACCACAATTCTAGAGGACTCATAATGAAAAAGATTACCCACTTCAGGGAGATGAATAATCCACTCAGAGAAAAGACTGAAATTTACATTTTTTTTTTTTTGGTCATAGCCATTACAGGAATGTGTTTTGTTCAGCTACACAGTTTATAAGAGAAGTTTTGTTGTTCTAGAAAAAAAAAAACAACAACAACAAAGGCAGACTTTTGTTGACTTAAAAATATAAAATTTAACTTAAAAAATAAACCAGTAATTCAGAAATGTCCGTTAAATTCTTCCTCTGTTTATTTATACATTCATTCTATAAATTTTCTTAATAAATATTCATTAAGTACCTACTTTGTACAGGCACTGGCCCAACAGATAAAGAAAAAAAAAAGTAAAAATATTCCCTTTCTTGAAAGAATTTACATACAACTGAACTCATTAAGGAAGGAAGGGGAGTGACCTGGGGATCTATATACAACAGCTACCAGAATTTTGATTGGATAGTAGATTTCAATAGTAGGAATCTCAAAGGAAGAGCAGTTATTGAGTAATGGGAAAAGGGGGAAAACCTAGAAGTGGCAATGAAAAAAAAGGAATATTCCAACTCTAGAAGGCAGGGGTGCCATGTAAATATAAATATATATGTATATATTATGCCATTTGATCATTATAAATATGACTATATTTGATTTGTAGTATATATTTTATTATATATATTTTAGAGATGAGAAACTGAGGCTCTGAGAGTTCAAGTAACTTTCTCATAGCTAGCAAAAGTTAGAGTGATATTCAGATCTTCCTGATTTATAGTCCAACACTGACCATGCTACCCTGTTTCTTTAGTAGTATCAACATCCAGACTGATAACCGAGACCAAGAAAGGATTTTCGTGCTTGAATTTTGTTCTTTAATAGAAATTTTACTATTGCAAATGTTAAACTACTCGTGACTTCATCACTGAACATTTTAATCCTTTATAACCTAGCACTTTCTTATCTTTTCAGACTTCTTATTACCTAAATCTCTGACACATACTCTTTGATCTAGTGATACTGGCCTCTTGGTTGTACCACAAAAAAAAAAAAAAAAAAAAGACATTTCATCTCTCACCTCTGAGTATTCTCTCTAGCTGTCTGCCATTTATGAAACACTCTCCCTCCGCATTTTAGCATACTAATCTTCCCGGCTTCTTTTAAATCCCAATTAAAATATCAGCCTTTCCTAACTCTTCGTAAACCTAATACCTTCCTTTCTTAATTATTTCCTATTTATCCTATATATAACTGTTTTGTACATATGTGTTTCTTGACTATTTTTATTAGATTTTTCCTTGAGAGTGGGGGCTGTCTTCTGCCTCCTTTTGTATCCCCAGCATTTAACACAGTGCTTGGCACAGAGTGAGTGATAAATGTTTATTTATTCCTTATTGACTGTTTTCCAGAGAAAACCACTTGTTTGATTATAATCACTGGTGACATTACATCAAGTCAGTGGAAAGTTTACAGCTATCTCTGGTGGACACAAACAGCCAAAGATACCAGAAATGAGCTACCCATGGAAAAGTATTATCTTCCATGCTGAAACTTGTTATTCTGGCATAGAGACCAAGATGCAAGGGCCTAGAACTTAAAACATAGGCACCTTGGAGGGATATACTTTAGGTCCCTGCTTGGGGCGAAAAGACAAAGATCTGGGGAAAAAAAAACACTACAAAGGTACAGCTGAGGAAGCCTTTTTTATGATAAAGTCAATTGTTGTGTGGTTGCTGCAAGGAGTAGAAAAAAGAAAACAAGATTCCTGTTTTAACTAATAATTCTTGCTAACTTAAATCCAATTTTTCCTGCTTACTAAAGAAGTGCAAATGCTATCATCCTCTTCTTAACTTCAAAACCCTGGGGGAAAGTTCCAATTATCTCACTTTGGTTATGATTATGATTATCAGAGAAGTTCAATAACAAGACAGCCAAAATAAGCCAGATAAAAAATATGCTGCAAGCCTCTCCAGAGGGGTGAATCTAGGAAGAGAAACTCCAAAAACATATATCCCATTGAAAATGGAAGCCAGCAACTCATTTTAAAAGTTGTCATTCCAAGACCCTCTGTTTTTAATGCCCATCTGAACTTCTCCTAGCATAGTTATAAAGTAAAAGTTTCTTCAGTAGAGCCATTCCTGACACATTTTATTTGCATTGCGGGAACATCAGCAGCCCCCAGAGTCATTATAAATTAGGTTTATTCTGAGATGAGAGGAACAGAGCAGAAGTAGTCCCTGCTGTGACTTAATGTTGTGAGAGTTTATTTCTTTGTTTTAGTGGGAACCCATTTTGATGGGACAAGGAAAAAAAAAAAAAAGATAAATGCATTTTCCCCTGATGCCCATTTTCACTTGCATTTAAAAAAAATGTATCCAAACAATCCTTCCAGATGTACTCAGATAAAATGGGGACATTGGCTAATTGACAAAACAAGGTTTCCATCTGTTTCATCGATTGGAAAGCAGAAAACAGGAAGACAAAAGGAAAAATGAAAAACCAAATCAACTTTCTCTGTAAATGCTAATGAATGATGCATGTAGTTTAGTGAATTAGATGTTATCATCCCTAAGTGATTAACTGAGGTTGCTCCATGGGGATGAACAGAAAATTTGGAAGTGAGCATTACCTATAATATCTCAAAGAGAATATCTCACAGAGGAAAAATAATGGTCACCTAATACCTACCAGCTTACATTCAAATCTCATGATCTGCTCCTATCCAACTCTATCTTATCCTACCAAATTCTTCTCTATAGTCAATTTATTCTCTTTCTTATAGTCACATCCTGCCCAATTCCTATCACCTTGTCTTGAGTCAATCAATCTGCATCCTCTCTTACAATATTCTTCTACTGACTTTCCTGATTATCTAGAAAATTCAAGCAGCCTATATAGTCCTTCAAGAAAAGTTTCTCCTAATCTTATCTCAACTCCTCATTTCCCCCAAGCACAAATCTTCCACTTCAACCAAGTTGTTCTATTCAGGGGTGATGGAATGTGCCATAAAGTTTTCCTGACTTTAGCATATTTGTGCTGCTACCTTTTCCAACTCCATTTCTATCTATTCAAAAATTTCCCATCATTCATTACTCGGCTTTGATCTACTTTTTTATGAAGTTTTCCCTAATCTCCTAGCCAAAGTAATCTTTTCCCTTCGGCACTTCTATGCCAACTATTGACATAATTCATTTAGCAATTTTACATCATGAATAACAATAATCTGTTTACTGAGCTGGGTTATTTTATTTTAAAATGTTTTTAGTGTTATTGTTATTTAACTGACATATCACTTTTCTCTTTAATAAGATTAATTGTATGCTCTTTAAAAAAAATATGGCATATTTTTGGTGTCTTCTACCGGCCTCAGCCATACGTTATAGATACTGGTATTTCACTGCCCATGCAATAGCTTCTTGGAGCCACATATGAGTGTGGGGTGAAGGTGGACACCAAAGGTAGATGAACAGCCTTGAGAAAGGTGCAGCAAGTCTTCACACCAGAAGTACTAGTCCTCCATTAACAGAACTTGGTTAGACATCAAACATACCAAGTTCATCCTTACCTTGACTCTTGTCCTCCCACTGGACTTCTATGACTCAGAAAGTGAGCCTGATAACTCTGTACAACTCAAACTCTCTTAAATCCAATTAATTCCCCAAGTTAAGGAGAAAATATAGTAAGTAGACAGAAACAATTCAGATATCATGGAACCACAGTCAGAATCAAACAAGATTTAGTGCTTCTATATTAAAGAATTTTAGGGCTTGGAATATAATAAATATTCCAGAGGGCAAAGGAACTAGGATTAAAACTAAAAATCATCTACCCAGCAAAACTATGAATAATCCTTCCTGGAAAAAATAGAAATACAATTAAATAGATTTTCAAACATTCTTGATGAAAAAAATGGAAGCTGAATAGAAAATATGACACTAAAATACAATACTCAAGAGAAGCATAAAAAGCTAAACAGGAAAGAGAAATCAAAAGGAGTTTGATAAGGTTAACCTGTTTATAATCCTTCATGGAAAGATTATACATGTAAGTTCTATGAACTTTCTCATTGATAAAACAGAAAGAAATAGATAGAGGGCATAAATATGAGTTGAATATAATGGGATATTATTCCCCCCCAAAAAAAAGTTTAATAGATAAGAAAGAGGATTGCACTGGGAAGAAGGGGAAAGAGAGAAATAGAATGAGGTAAGTTATTTCACATGAAGGGGCAGAGACAGAGACAGAGAGAGAGAGTAAAATAAATGAAGGAAGGAGAAATAGGATACAGGGAAATATATAGTAATCATAACTGTGAAAAAATATTATAGCAAGTTTCTCATTTCTTTCTTTCCTCCTGAGGCAATTGGAGTTAAGTGACTTGCCCAGGGTCACACAGTTAGGAATTATTATGTGTCTGAAGTCAGATTTGAACTCAGGTCCTTCTGACTTTAGGACTGGTGTTCTTTCTATTATGCCATCTAGCTGCTCCTGACTTCATTCCTCAAATATATACAGAACTGATTCAAATTTATAAAAATAACTGCATTTCCCAATTCATAAATCATCAAGGAATATAGAGTTTTTGGATGAATTAATCACAGTTAGTAATCACATAAAAAAATGGTCTAAACCACTATTGATTAGAGAAAAACAAATTAAAATAATTCTGAAGTACCACCCATACCTATCAGATTTATTAATATGATAGAAAAGTAAAATGACAAATTCTGGAAGGAATATGGGAAAATTGAGACACTGATGAACTATTTGTGAAGTTGTAAACTGATTCAACCATTCTAGAGAGCAATTTGAAATTTTGCCTAGAAGGCTATAAAACCATGCATATCCTTTGATGCAATAATACCACCATGAATTCTATGTCCTAAAGAGATTCAAAACAAAACGGAAAAGGACTTATATGTACAAAAATATTTATAATAGTTTTTTGTGGTGGCAAAGTACTTAAAATGGAGAATGTGCTCTTCAATTGAGGGATAGCTGAACAAGTTGTGACACATGATTGTGATGGAATGCTGTTGTACTAGAATAAATAACAAGCAGGATTCTTTCAGAAAAACCTAGAAAGATTACTATGAACTGATGCAAAGTAAAGTAAGCAGAGTTAGGAAAACACAGCACGCATTTAATAGCAATATTGTGTGATGACCAACTGTGAATGACTTAGCTATTCTCAGAAATACAAAGATCCAACACAATTCTGAAGGATTTAGGATGAAAAATGTTATTTATCTCCAGAGAAAGAACTGTTAGGTTCTGAATGCAGATCAAAGCATACTTTTTTAAAATTTTTCTTTGGATTGCTTTAAGGTTTTTTTTTTTTTTTTTTTTTTGGTCTGTGTATTCTTTCACAACATGATTAATATGAAAATATGTTTTGCATGATTGAACATGTATGACTATATTAAACTGCTTGACTTCCCAATGCAGGGAGGAGGGACAAAAGGCAGGGGAGAATTTGAAACTCAAAAATTTTAAATGGATATTAAAAATTGTTTTTACATGCAACATGGGGAAAAATAAAATATTAAATTAATGACCAAAAAACCCCCAGGTCCTGTCCTTAAGGAGCTCACATTCTAAGCAGGGAGACAACATGCAAATAAATAATAAATTCCTTCAGCAAGGAAGGGAAAGATGGTCAAACCAGAATGCTACATTAGAACCCATAAAACATATCATGAGCTTACAAAATATAGAAAATAAACAAGCTATAGAATTTTACCATTTTCAAAGTGCTTTCATATTTTGTTTAGTTTTATCTTTCCTTTACTTTGAACTCCCTTGAACTCTTAGATATGCCAATGGGTACTGCACTATATTATTTTCGTGCTTAGCTATAGCTTTTGAAGTCTTCTGTTTCAAGAAGGTATTTCTCATCTCCCCCAATTTGTCAGTTACTCTGACAAAGGGAAAAGGCAAAACGGAACCTGAGGCAAAAGGATGTCAGGAAACAGTGTTGAGTGATTCATAGCTGAAATATATTGCTCCTATTTAGGGAATATAGAATATCACGTATGGAAGAATTCTCCTTTTTAAGGAATGCACCCAGGTTAGTCTTGTCTTTTTTCCTCTTCAAGAACCCCTCTTGACCTTTCTCTACCATATTTCCCAACACAAGTACTTCTTTATCTTCCTCAATCTTTTCAGCTTCTTTTTCGCTATTATGTAAGCTCTTTGAGGACAAGACCTATCTTCTTTCTGCCCATATTTATTTTCCCAGCTCTTAGCAAAGTACAAGTAGTACTTTTAAGTGGGCATATGCCATTCAGTTATATCAATCAGGTCTGACTCTTTGTGACCCATCTGGAATTTTCTTGGCAAAGGTCGTGGTGTATGTTTTGCCATTTCCTTCTCTAGTTCATTTTACAGATGAGTAAGTGGAGACAAACAGGATTATATGAATTGCCCAGAGTCACACAGCTACTAAGTTTCTGAGGCCAAATTTGAACTCAGGAAGATCTGAACTGACTCCAAACCTGCTCTCATATCCACTGCACTAAAGAATAGGTGATTAATAAGCACTTGACTAAATTAAAGAGAAAGAAAAGCAGAGCTTGCTGATTACTGGCTACCACTAAGAAGCCTAATAGCAATTCCAACTATTTTCAAAGGATAATTTGAATCCAAATGAGCTTCCGGGCTTAGGAAACTGCTTTGGGTTCCAAGGAGTTTTCCCAGTTTGGGGTGACTGACAAGGAAATGCCAAGGGAATGTGTGTGTGTGTGTGTGTGTGTGTGTGTGTGTGTGTATTTTTCATCCCTTAGTCTCTTACACACTGTCCCTACATTTGTTTCCTCTCTATTGACTATGCAGGGATCAGCCCTCTGGTATGAGACAAGTGGCAAGTCTTTGTTGCTACAGCCTTCCCAAAACACAAGATTACAGCATCAGAAATATAGAACTGGAAGGAGCCATAAAAATCATCTTATTCGACCTTTTCATTCTTTACAGATGAAGAAACTGAAAAGGAAGGCCATTGTGAAACTTGCCAAAAGTCATATAGATAGTAAGCTTCAAAGGTGAAATTTGAACCCAGAGCCAATGTTCTTTCTACTATACTACTGCTACCTCACTGTTCATCTCTGATACACCTGTCTAAGACTATCCTCCAGGGATCATTTAAAAATCCTAGACATAAAATCCAGGCCTGTGAACATGTCTTTTTCTTTGTTTATATCATTTCTATGTTTAGCACAATAAGGGGCACATAGTAGATATTGAATCAATACTTGCTCAATTGAATTTAAGTTCTTTGAAAACTAATCAGATAAAATTTCACTAAAGAATTCTTCCAAAGAAGACTGATCAATTCATATTCAAGGCAGAAATCCTAAATACCCAAAGTGTGCATGTAGATGTCTGAGTATGTGTATATGTGTTTCATATTAATAGGGGAGCAATTATCACTAAGGAAAATAGCACAAATCTCTCAACAGCAATAAAATGTTAATATCACATGGCACATCATATAGTAGTAAATAAGTATATATGTACCTGGGATAGACCCTGGAGAGATGATCAACTGCATCCAGAATTATTTAAAAAAAAAAAAAAAGAAAAGAAAAGAAAAGAAAAGAAGAGATGAGAGGGCTGGTTGACACTTACAAAACTTCACAATACTTTCAATATTACCAATTCATTTCCTACCTCCCCCCAAAAAACACATAAAAATATTTTGAATATAAATATGCTCACAGTTATAGCTGTACAGTTATCAATCTTGTAACACTATTGCCTCTAAATAAATCAGTGAAGGATCCAAATATGAGTGAAGAGATGCAAGATAGGCCACAGCAGGCTGAAATATGTCTACAACAATGACTTGTTTGCAATAAATAACAAAAGAATATTGTTAGAAACTGCATGATCAGAAAGAGAGAGACAGACTCCAAATAACAGACAGCTGGACAAAGTGCTCTATTGGAGCCTATAAAACATAAATGGTTTTAATGACTGATGCTTTATAATATAGTTTTAGGTCTGGTACAGCTAGGGCACCTTCGTTTGCATTTTTTTTTCCCATTAATTCCCTTGAAATTCTTGACCTTTGGAGAACAGGTTTCTTAAACCTAAGATTATCGAACCATGATCTTTTTAAATATACTTTTTTTTTTTTTTTTAGGAAAGCTAGGTGGCAAAGTAGATAGAGCACCAGCCCTGGAGTCAAGAGGACTTGAGGTCAAATCTAGTCTTACATAATGTTGCACAATACTGGGCAAATCACTTATTCCTGATTATCTAAAAATTACATTTTAATGTCAAATAAAAATTTCAACATAATTTCTAATATAATGTATTCAAATATTGTTTTTCTTTGTAATCCTATGTATTTTATACATTTAAAATATTGTTTTGAGAAAGGCTTCATAGGCTTCACCAGGCTGTCAGAGAAGCCAATGACACAAGGTTTTGAAAAAAAAGTTAAGAATGCCTACAGGATTTCAACAAGTTGAATAGCTCCCCTGTAAAGTATCTATGAGGGGTCATGGACAAGAATCATGTAGAATGAGGAAAAATGCACTTAGCTGCCAAAGGGATCATCCTAAAGCATAGGTCTGTCCATGTAAGCTTCTTATTCAGTGAACTCCAGTGGCTCCCTATTGCCTCCAGAATAAAATATAAACAGTTCTGGTTGGGATTTATAATCCTTCATAACCTGGACCCTTCCCAACCTTCTTATTCCTCCATACGTACTCTGCAAGCCAACAATATAAGCTGTTTTGCTATTTCTTGAGCATAAAATATCATCATCTTTTTTGTGCTTTTTTTTTCCCCTGGCTATTCCTCCACACCTAGAAAGTTCTCTCTCATCTTCACCTCCATTCTCCTCTCATTCATTTGGATAGTCCCCATCCGTTCTGGGGATAATCATATAGTCTGTCAACAAGCATTTATTACAGATTTATTATCCAAATGAATGAGAGGATCATAGGTACCTCAAAGTAGTAAAGTAAACTGAAGAATAGGCAAATCAATACACACATACACACACATTTGGAGAAACAAAGACAGAGAGAAAAGACACAGATGAAAATCAGAGACAAAGAGCTGAGAAGCAGACAAAAGAAAGACACAAACACAAAGAAGAAAGGCAATATATAGTCTAGAGAGTTAGGATGACTACATTCAGTCTTCACCTCTAATATAGTCTGACTGTGTAATCCTAAAACTATATACTAGCAAAAGCTGATTTGTGTTTTTCTTATTGACATTTTCTTATTGAGATTTTGATAGTCAAATAAACTCACAAATTCTCTCTCTCTCTCTCTCTCTCTTTCTCTCTCTCTCTCTCTCTTTCTCTCTCTCTCTGTCTCTTTCTCTGTTTGTCTCTCACTCTCTCTTTCTCTCTCTCTCTTTTTCTCTCTGCCCTAGTACACATTAAATATGTCTCATGTGGATATGTTTTTGTTTTTGTTTTTATTGCTTGAATGAGCTCCTCAACTGGGCTCCCCTGTCTACTTCTTTCTTGAGTCCCTAGCTAGTCCTCTTCTTGATTGTGATATTCACTGGATACACTGTCAGCTTTGCTAATTTAGCCAATGAGGGATGGGAAGAGGAAAGAAAGTCTCTCCATTCCTGAATTAGAAGTTTCCCCTCCTAAACTCTCCTGAAGCCGGCATTACTCAATTTTTAATTCTGGAAGTAACACTGCTAAAATTCACCCAGTTATTTAAAACCCCTGAAGATGTGACTAACTCATTAGCTCAGCCAATCAAATCTCTTCTTAACACCAAGAGGTTTGTACTTCCTAAAGAGATCATGAGGAATCTTATTTACACATTAAAAATTCAGTTGTGGGAGTAAATCAACTGACATAAAGATGGAAGCTTCCTTCTGAATAGAAAATGAATTTAGTTTTGCAATTTGGGAAGATTTTCATGAAAACCCTTGAGGTCACTGAAGATGCTTACATATGTTTCAAAGCTAGCACTGGAAATCATAGATCGTCTATTTGATGTCTCCATTTAAGCTATATAGCCTTTCCTTAACTGCACTAAATTAAAGAGCCTATTGCTTTTAGCATTGCCTGCTCATCTAATTCTTCTTTGAAACCTCTGTTAAATCCCAGTAATGGACAACAACATAGAGGTTTGCCAAATATCCAACCTTAGATAATATGTTAAAATGTTGGCTCCATGGTTAATATCACGGGATTTAAATAGGGCTGCAAATCCAGCCAAAGTGCCTTTTAATGCCTTTAAATCGTTCTATATGTTATGTTACAAAGCTGTGGATTCTTCTCCTTTCCTCTATCTTCACATCAACTCTATAGCCTTCTCATGGCCAATCTTCTCAATTGATACCCCTCTCTTTCCTTTTTTTTTTGTATAGCTCTCAGTTATCTCCCTAAATTCCAACACCCACTATTGTCCTTGCTTGAGATCATATATTCACTTCCCTTAACCTTTCTAGAAAGCTCCTATAAATATCCTCTGAACACACTCCAAATATGAGTCATCCAGACAGCTGCAAAAACTTCTTCAAATGGGTTTAGTTGGAAGTTCAATTTATTTATGAGGCCAACTTGGAGAAAGCCAAATTTTTCTAACTTCCTCTATTTTGTCGTGAATACATCTGTCTAAGAGAAGATGGGATTTTCATGGAACATCACATTAATGGCAACATTAAAAATCTCTTACCTTAGGGGAATCCTCAACTCTTAGAATAAGTCCACCAAAGGATAACCGTCCAAGGTTCAAAGTACTTTATTAATCTTGGTCTCATAATATCTTTGAGATGCTATATACTCATCACTGCTAGACAATGTTCTAGTGTGCTTTCCACTGCCTAAATGTTCTGACTGTTGAATTACTTGCACAACTATTTGCACAATATGAACTGTCTGTCTTCTTTTTCTGAGGAGTAAAAAGCATCAGAAAATAGTGTCTGGAATTATTAAACTCTAAAACTTGGAGTTATATGCAAAGCAACTCTCAAAGCTAATGCTGCCCTAGGAATCATCTTTCTCTGAGACAAGGCTAGATCCAACGCTTATTCTATCTGGAAAATTCACAATTCCCCCTTCTCTACACTTAAACTTGATTCATTTGCATGACTGCACAGCCAATGAGGAGTTAGAGAAAGAGAAATCTCTTTTACCCACCTCCACTCTTTTCTTCATTCTGAGGAGTCCTTCTTCTAGTTTTATTAAGAGTGAAGTTGATGCTGTTCTAGTGACAGTGCGGAGAGTTGTGGGAATCCCCACTTTGGTTGGAGGTACAGGTCCAATGTAAAAAGAATTCATGAATCTGAGAAATTTAAATGGCAAAAGGGGATTTTATTGTCCCTAAGAAGTCAGCTTTGCTTGAAGGTTAGCACTGAGAAGAGAATGTCTTTACAGTAGGCAAGAGTCCTGGTAGGCAATTGTGCCAAAAGGAGAGGTCCCTTGGCAAAAGCATAATTCCTACTCCAGGCTTCTACAAAGATTTGGAATTTAAAATTGTCCTTCCAATTGAAAACAATGCCAAAGCTCCCAGGCCTAGATACTTATCTTGGAGTTTCAAGCCACTCAATATCAAACCAAGATCTCTCAGTTGAATAAAAATCATTTTGAAGGATTTTTTCAGAATTTTGAGTTTCCTGAATGGGGATCTGGCTACCCAAAAGCTCAATTGGGGGAGGGGGGGTGATTTGCCTTAGAAAAGGCCCAATCTGGAAAATATGCCCCCTCCAAGACTTGGAGTCTGGGAGACCCCGAATCAAAGGAGATGCAATTTCAGTGATTATTTTACAAATTAAAGGGGATACAGTTTCACTCCTATGAGAGTCAGCTTACTTTTTTAAAGGTTACCTTAAGTTTGACTGATTCTTCAGTCATCCATAAATTAGAAGTTCTATGTTCTATCAAATGTCTTCCCCCAAAGATCAACATCCTATACAAACAGTTCTTGCTTTACATAAATTTGCATTATGTAAATTCAACTTTATATAAAGAATTCTGAAAAAGTCTCTTTGGAAAAAATACCTGTGTTAACTTCACTATATAGTTCTATGCATTGTCTCTCCACGTCTGCCTGCTGTTGGGTGTTTTGTGGCTTCTTACCCACCAAAACAACAACAACAAAACCCAAAACCTTTTAAGTGAAAAAGGCAGGAAGAGACCACCACAACTGCCAGATTGGAGGGGAGGGGGGAGTGATGCTTGGACTGAGACTTCTGGTGCAGTCTGTCCAACCACTGGCATGACCAACCCCACTTGTCTGTCTTCCATCAATCGGCAGTTGATATTTGTGCCTGTCTCAGCTCAATGTGCACCAATCTCTTCTGTCTGTATTTCTATCTGGTCTCCATGTGGCTGGCCCCATCTCATTTGTTCCTCATTCTGCCCTTAACTTCTCTGTCCTTAAACTGTAAACCAGCCCTTTCCCTTCACCAGTTTGGTCTTCTTCCTTCTTTCTCCATGTGCCTGGGAAAATTTGCATTACATAAAAACTGCTTTAGAAAGAAATCTGAGGACAAAGACAAATACATTTACTTGAACTGTTAATTCCATTAGGTCAATTAAGAAATTTCTTCAATTTTATCAATGATAAACAGTGGCTTAAAATCTGCTGTTATCAGATTGTTTAGGAAGCACCTTCCTATTTTGTTAGATTGTTTAAGGAATATTTCCTCCCACAGTCTGAGCAAGGGCTTCCTCATCCATTTATTTACCTATGTAAAAATGTTAAGGAAAACAGATAAAGGAAAGGCACCAGAGGAGAATGTCAGTATTTATTTACCTCTTCACAAATCCTCTTTATGAAATCAACAGTGCCATCCACAAAAATGTTATTGCTATTGAGTTCCTTCCAACAATGTGTAGAATAGAGACTACTAGAATTAAGATTCAGTCCCGTTTTCAAGGAGTTTACAATTCACTTGGCAACAGACTCAAAGAACAATAGAATTCAAAGAAACTTAAGAGATCATCTAGTCCAAACTGTAAACAAAGGAAAAAACATTAGAATTAGAACTACTTTTTACCCTGGTTCAGCCACTAACTCACTAAGTGAACTTGAACTAATCATTTTTCTTCTCTGGGGCAGTTGCATTTTCTTCATCAGTGAAATAAGAGTTATCCTCCAAAAAAACTCTAAGATGATTTTCAACTCAAGCTCTGTAATCCTATTGTTCCATCTCTCAAATTTTATAATGATGATTTCCATTAGGAAATTTACTACTTCTCAAGATAGTTCATCCCATTGTTGAAGAACTCTAGTTAACAGAAAGATTTTTCTTCCTGTATACATTTATCATGGTTTTGTCATTTGGAGCTATGCAGAATAACTCTAATCCTTCTTGTACATAGTCCTTCAGATATTTAAAGAGAACAGTCTTCCCTTCTGAATTTTTTCCTCCTGGCTAAAAGTCCCTAATTTCTTGTACCATAATTCATATAATTGGTTTCAAAGGTTTTTACTATTTTGGTTATTCTTTTCTGAACACCCTCTTATTTTGTTTGTTATTCATCCTCTTAAATTGAAGTTTTTAAAATTGGGCATAACCATTCCTATATGAGCTGATCAGCATGAAATAAAAAAAATTTTCTGAGATACCTTAAAAAAATTAAATGAATAACAAGTGCCATTTTTGCTATTAAAATTTGCATTAAAAAAACAAAGAGTGATTCCTGGAAGTTACATCCTCATTGACAAGGAGAAAAAGAGGGAGATGAATGGAGAGAATCACTCAGTGGCTCAATCTTACCCTCCTCCTTAACTATTAAGTTCAAATTATGAGTTAGTAAAAACACAGGTGCTCAATACAAATTATTATTTATCTTGACTGTAGCTATTAAAGGAAACATTATGGCCTTAATAGTGATGATTTCCAAACACCCATCTGAGGAATACTTTCAGAAAGAAATAATATAAATAAGTACATATCATTCCTTTGAATTATAGGCAAAAGGATCTTTATTGATGCCCAACTACAGGAAGTGCAAAAAGTCGTTCCCAATATCCATCAAAGAATATTATTCTAGAAGTCTTTTTGTATTCCTTTCTCTTCCCCTAAGATTTGAATATGAGAAATGATTGAGAAGTCACTATTAGAAAAGGTGTGCTCACTGTGTTCTCAAGGGAAACTGAGGAATGCCCATCAATTGGGAAATCGCTGAATAAAGTGTGGTATATGATCATAATGGAATGTTATTATTCTGTGGGAATTGATGAGCAGGATGTTCTCAAAAAAACATGAAAACAAAGTGGCTTGTCCTCCAGAAAAGAAATGGGACATTATCATTGTCTTGTCTTCTCTTCATTTGCTACATTTGCTGAAATTCCAGTAAATCATTTATACTGTTTTATGAGAGATCATAGTGAGCAATATTTTTAATATCTCAAATTTTAATATCTCTCTAATTAAAAAGAATTTTTAAATGTTTAATATGTCATTTATTTTAAGCTTATTTTTATTGATATTTGTTAATGTAGTTTTCATTTCCAATTATGCCTTTCCTCTCTCCTTTGCTCATTAAACCTTAACATATAATAATTAAAGAAGAAAGAAATAAAAGTTCAGCAATACCAGACAATATATCAACTCTATATGAGCGTATAATGCAATATTTTATATTTCTAGCTCTCTACCTCCCCAAGGAAATACATCCTTGATCAAATACAAACTTGGTCATTATTACTGTATAGCATTTAGTTTCATTTTTTGACAAGGACATTTTAAAGAACAGATGAAAAGAATCCTCCTATATAAAGATTTTTTTTAAATTTAATTTTATTTAATAATAACTTTGTATTGACAGAATCCATGCCAGGATAATTTTTACACAGCATTATCCCTTGCAATCACTTATGTTTCGTTTTTTCCCCTCCCTCCCTCCTCCCCCCCCCCAAGATGGCAAGCAGTCCTATATATGTTAAATATGTTGCAGTATATCCTAGATACAATACATATTTGCAGAACCGAACAGTTCTCTTGTTGCACAGGGAGAATTGGATTCAGAAGGTAAAAATAACTCGGGAAGAAAATCAAAAATCAAATAGTTCACATTCATTTCCCAGTATTCCTTCTTTGGGTGTAGCTGTTTCTGTCCATCATTTATCCAATGAAACTCAGTTAAGTCTCTTTGTCAGAGAAATCCACTTCCATCAGAATACATCCTCATACAATATCCTTGTCGAAGTGTATAATGATCTCCTGGTTCTGCTCATCTCACTTAGCATCAGTCCATGTAGGTCTCGCCAGTCCTCTCTGTATTCATCCTGCTGGTCATTCCTTACAGAGCAATAATATTCCATAACATTCATATACCACAATTTACCCAGCCATTCTCCAATTGATGGGCATCCATTCATTTTCCAGTTTCTAGCCACTACAAACAGGGCTGCTACAAACATTTTGGCACATACCGGTCCCTTTCCCTTTTTTAGTATCTCTTTGGGGTATAAGCCCAATAGAAACACTGCTGGATCAAAGGGTATGCACAGTTTGATAACTTTTTGGGCATAATTCCAGATTGCTCTCCAGAATGGCTGGATTCGTTCACAACTCCACCAACAATGCATCAGTGTCCCCGTTTTCCCGCATCCCCTCCAACATTCATCATTATTATTTCCTGTCATCTTAGCCAATCTGACAGGTGTGTAGGGATATCTCAGAGTTGTCTTAATTTGCATTTCTCTGATCAATAGTGATTTGGAACACTCTTTCATGTGAGTGGTAATAGTTTCAATTTCTTCATCTGAAAATTGTCTGTTCATATCCTTTAACCATTTATCAATTGGAGAATGGCTTGATTTTTTATAAATTTGAGTCAGTTCTCTATATATTTTGGAAATGAGGCCTTTATCAGAACCTTTAATTGTAAAGATGTTTTCCCAGTTTGTTGCTTCCCTACTAATCTTGTTTGCATTCGTTCTGTTTGTACAAAGGCTTTTTAATTTGATATAATCAAAATTTTCTATTTTGTGATCGGTAATGGTCTCTAGTTCATCTTTGGTCACAAATTTCTTTCTCCTCCACAAGTCTGAGAGATAAACTATCCTATGTTCCTCTAATTTATTTATAATCTCATTCTTTATGTCTAGATCATGGACCCATTTTGATCTTATCTTGGTATGTGGTGTTAAGTGTGGGTCCTTGCCTAATTTCTGCCATACTAATTTCCAGTTATCCCAGAAGTTTTTATCAAATAATGAAATCTTATCCCAAAATTTAGAATCTTTGGGTTTGTCAAACACTAGATTGCTATAGTTGACTATTCTGTCTTGTGAACCTAACCTTTTCCACTGATCAACTAATCTATTTCTAAGCCAATACCAAATGGTTTTGGTGACTGCTGCTTTATAATATAATTTTAGATCAGGTACAGCTAGACCACCTTCATTTGATTTTTTTTTTCATTAATTCCCTTGAGATTCTCAACTTTTTATTGTTCCATATGAATTTTGTTGTTATTTTTTCTAAATCATTAAAATATTTTCTTGGAAGTCTGATTGGTATAGCACTAAATAAATAGATTAGTTTAGGGAGTATTGTCATCTTTATTATATTCGCTCGGCCTATCCAAGAGCACTTAATATTTTTCCAATTATTTAAGTCTGACTTTATTTGTGTGAAAACTTTTTTGTAATTTTGCTCATATAATTCCTGACTTTCCTTTGGTAGGTAGATTCCCAAATATTTTATGCTATCAACAGTTACTTTGAATGGAATTTCTCTTTGTATCTCTTGCTCTTGGATTTTGTTGGTGGTGTATAAGAATGCTGAGGATTTATGGGGATTTATTTTGTATCCTGCTACTTTGCTAAAATTATGAATTATTTCTAATAGCTTTTTAGTAGAATCTCTGGGGTTTTCTACCTCCTATATAAAGATACAAAAATTGTTGGACAAATATGAAATGTCCACTCCTCCCAAACAATTCCTTTGCAAATACTGGGGCCTTTAGTTGTGACTCACTACATATAATTTCAGACTTTTTCAATATGTTGATCGATTTTTCTGAATTTTTTTCCTTTTCTCCCCCTTTAAAAAAATTGTTATATATCATTACTATCTGAGTGCAGAAGGGAAGAGCTATAGAAGAAATTTAGATGATTAATAGATTATCATTTATTAATATAACAAGGTATTAATAGATACTCTTTAAAAAGGTTTTGGCAGAATAGTGGTTTTAATTGGGGGATGCTGGGAGAGAGTTAAATGCCAACTTTTTTTTCTTAATACTAACCTGACCTAAGTAAGATGAAGAATTAACTACATGACAAATATTGAACAGTAAGCAGGGGATATTTACTGTATCATAAAGTTAAATATTAGCAGGCTCATCTAGATACCATGAATGACAGTATGATATAGTAGATATAATACCAACTTGGACTCTGGAAGATTTGGGGTCCCATATGACATCAGACACATTAATTACATGAAACCATGGTAGAGAGGGAGAAGCCTATTACCTATCTTCTACTTTTTATGAGGCTTAAATGAAATAATATATTAAGGCAGCTAGATGTCATAGTTGATAGTGATATACTTAAAGTCAAAAAGATGAATTTAAATTCAAGTAAACTGTGTGACCCTGAGTCACTTAATGTATTTATACCTCAATTTCCTCATCTTATAAAATATGGAAAAAGCCTCTAAGGTCCCTCAAAATCTAAATCTATAATCCTATGTAAAATGCTTTTCAAAATGTAAGAATGCTATCTAAATATCAGCTTTTATTATTTCAAATACATAATATGATTATTACAAAAGTGTTAAATCTGCAGCATTTTCACATAGAGAACTGTTTAAAAGATCTCCAATAGTCATTTTCCTCCAATTCCCAATAATTTAATTTTTATATAGTCTTTAATATACCTGTGTGTCTGTTATATCCTTTCACATGCATATTTTCCTCTCTCCCACAAAAAATCATAAACATCTTAGAAGATATGACTTCTATTGAAGTAGCTACTTTCCAGTTCTGTTGTGTCCATCCTCTTCCCTTTGCACCTGTATTTTTATGTTAAGACCTTATGCTTCACCTCTGTAACTCTCCACTTTGACTTTTAGGCTTAGATTCTGTGGATTTTTTCCATTTTTATTTCTCTATTGACATTGGAATATTCTTGAGATAAAAATATGACATCAGGAACAAAGTTGATGTAGTAGGAAATACAACAATATTCATCTTTTCTTAACATCCACTACTACTACTACAATTCCTCCAAACAGAACTGGAAAAAAAACAACAGACCAATCTTTTTTTTTTCCCCCTAAGGCAATTGGGATTAAGTGACTTGTCCAGGGTCACACAGCCAGGAAATGTTAAGTGAACAGACCAAATCTTGCCAGGGAAATGTAAGAAAAAAATCAGTGAGTCATTTTTTTTCCATCCCAAGTCAGAATAAAGAAAATGACAAAAAGTCTCTAGATACTGAGAACAGGGCCTGGCAAGTAGCTCACTGTATGGAGCATTCCAGCATAGGGAGAAACTATTCATCAACACAAAAAGAGATTATAGATCAAGCACAGAGGAATCTAAATTTGTGTAGAGTATACCAACAGGTGCCAATTGGCAATTCAGTTACTACTATTTTTCAGCTCACAGATCAATAGCAAATTGATGAAGGGACCTGCATCTATATGTGGTGTTCCAAGTTGAGAAACAGTTGTGGATTCAAAACTACATATCTAGTAGGGAGAAAGTTTAGAAGTAAACAATGACTGTGTAGTTCTGACTAATGCTGTGCTGTCAAATGTTTAACTGATTCTCCAGAAGAAGAAAAAAATGTATGCACAATGCACTTTTAAGTTTAACCTAAATTATTAATATTTTCTTTATCATTTTATTAAGTCAAAGCAATCTGCAAAACAAATCAAAAACTGATTTGTAGTGTTTACAGATTTCTAAGGTCTGTAGCTCATACTATAAATTGATCAATGAGTTCTATGTCCCAGCTTCAATTCCAGTCACAACGCTACATAATAATAACAAGAGGAATCTTAGATGAAAGGGAAGCTAACAATTCATGCTCTCTGGACTGGCTGATAGCAGCTAAATTCAGCAGCAATCTACTAGAACTCCAACCAGGGTGAAGTCATAGTTGTATTGTTCAGAACCAATCAATGAATCAATTGATTTTAAATGCCTGTTATGTACTGTGATAAGTACTAATACCAAATCCAAGTCCAGAATTTGCAGAGCTCAGCCCAGGTCAGTAATTAGACTTTTCTTGAGATTAGACTATTTGGGGAGCATTGAATTCTTACAAATTCACAGCCTGAGCTATTCCTGAGATTCTGGAATTTATACAATATTAAATCCCTCCAAGAAAACAGAAGAAAGACCCAACAACACAACATTCCTTCCAAAAATATGCAGAGCCCAACCCTAACATCAAGACCAAAATCAGCAAGAAGACTGAAAAAAAATGAAAAAAAAAAACCCGCTATAAAGAGCTATTAGGATGATTAGAACACTCAAGACACTGTACTAGACGAAAACAATAACCAAAACATCTCTGAGCTAAATCTCAAAAAAAAAAAAAAAACCCACAACTTTGGTACAAATTCAAATAGAATTACTAGAGCAGATGATGCAAGAATTACAAAAAAAGTTGAAAAATTTTATAAGTGAAATAAGATCACCAGAGGAAAAATTGGAAAAGAAAGAAAAGCTATGAAACAAAGAATTGGAAAGTGAATTAATGTTTTGGAACAAGAGGTATAAATTTTTGCCCAAGCAACAAACTTTGTGAAGATAAAAATGTACCAAAGAGAAGCAGCTGACAGCATGCTTTAATAAGATATATTAAAACAAATATATGAGGCTGAAAAATAGAATATAAAAAACAATTCATCTAGAAAACAGAAGAAAGATGATTTAAGAATCATTGGACTAGAAGCCATGATGAGAGAGCAAGAGAGGGGAGAGAGGGAGAGAAGGAAGGAGGAGAGAGAGAGAGAGAAAGAGAGAGAGAGAGAGAGAGAGAGAGAGAGAGAGAGAGAGAGAGGAGTAGATACAATAGTTTAAGAAATTATAAAAGAAACTTGACTAGATTTCTTAAAATCAGAGGACAAGGTAGAAATTGGAGGAAAAAACCACTGATCCTTGGGGGAAAATAAAGCAAAATAAACATTGCTAGAAATATTATAGCCAATATCTAGTTTCTAAGTCAAAGAAAAAAAAATATTGCAACTAGCCAGAAAGAAATAATGCAAGTAGTAACAGACCACAAACATGATCACACATGTTTTAGCAGCCACCATTTTAAAGAAGAGGAGAGCTTGGAATACTATATTCTGGACAGACAAAAGATATATAGGCTTACAACCAGGGATGTGCTGGTAAATGTTTAACAACCCAAATTCAAAAACAAAAAGAAGTAAGCATGGCACACTTTTAGGTTTAATTTGCATTACTAATATTTTACTTATCACCTTCATAAGATAGCCAACAAAACAATACATACAATCCAAACTCTTACAAGGTATTTCCAGCTTACAACCAAGAATAACAATCTCAGCAAAACCGAGTATAATCTTAAAGAGGAAAAAAAATGAACTCTTTAATGAAAGGACCTACAAGCATTCTTAATAATAAAAAAAAAAAAGACCTGTGTAGAAGTTCAAAAATAAAAATTAAGGGATAGCTAGATGGTGCAGTAGATAGAGCACCAGCCCTCAAGTCAGGAGGACCTGAGTTCAAATCTGTCCTCAGACACTTTAACATTTTCTAATTGTGTGACTCTGGGCAAGTCACTTAACCCCAATTGCCTCAGTAATAATAATAATAATAATAATAATAATAATAAATAAAAATTAAGAAAATAAACACGCATGCACAATCATAAAAGACTAAACAAGGATAAAATGCTTACATTCTAATATGGAAAGATGGCACATATATTCCTCTCTAAATCTTATTGCCATCAGGGAGAAGAAAGAATTCTAATTAAACAGAGGGGCTGGGAGTAGTTTTGTTTTATTTTAATGAGTCTAAAACAGAGAAGGGAAAAGGAGATACAGAGGAATACACTAAGGGAGAAAAAGAGAAAGATTGGATAAAATTATTTCACATAATCAGGATGTATAAAAACATCTATACAAACAAAGAAGAGGAAGCAGGGAGAGTGACTAACATTTGAAAACAGGAAGGAGGAAGCAGGAAGAATGACTATCATTTGAAACTAATTTATCAAAGCTGGTCAAAGTGGAGAAGAATATATAAAACACAGAGAAAGAGCGAGAGCTAGGAACAGAAATATAGGAAAAATGAAGAAAAAAGAGAATTAGAGGGATTTAAAGGATTAGTCCTTAGTAAAACAGATCAAATGAACATGTACAAGAATATTTTTAGCAAAATTTCATATTTAAGAAAAAACTTTACATAGTTAAGAAAAAAATTTATTTCAGGACAGACTATGGATCATGATAACAATCAAAGAATCAGTCAGAGTTGTTTATTTTTGTAGGTACCTATAACTGTAATAATATGATTCAAAAGTTTAAAAGGATGCCATTTCAGAGATTTGTTCATTTTGATTAAGTCTCATAATGTCTTGTTTGCATGGTATCATAGAAAAAATATGGTACTTGGAAACAGAGGATCTGGGATGAAATCCCAGCTCTGACATTTACTAGCCATGTGAATGTGGATAAGTCTATCCTATTCTCTATACCTCATTTTCCTTGTTTGCTATAAAAATACTTACACTATCTACTTCTTGGAACTATCATAAGAAATGTATTATACAAATGTGAGCTGTTATTTTTCTCCTATATATTTTATTTACATATATATATATACAAATATATATGTATATTTTATGTATTTAATATATATGATGTTTAAATTTGTAATGTACTTGCTTATATATTAGTGTTTCATTGAACAATTCAACAAAAATTTTTAATTCTTTAATTACTGACAATATAAATGTCACTATGTTAAGCATTGAGGCAGTAAATACCTGAGATCAGGAAGATTTGAGTTCAAATGTAGCCTTGGACACTTCCCATCTGTGTGATCCTGGGTATGTCACTTAGCCACACTTTGTTCATTTCCGCATTTATAAAATGGGAATATAAACACCTACCTCTACAGTTGTTTTGAGGAGCAAATGAAATAGTAACTGTAAAGTGCTTAGCACAGCACCTGGCACAAAGTAATTGCTATATGAACATTGGTGATGATGATGATGATGATATAAAGAAAAAAAGAAACAGCTCCTGTTTATACTTTATTGGAGGATACAAAGTCTATACAAAGTAATCTTAAGAGAGAGAAGTAAGTAGAGGAAGATCTTAGCATCTGAACTGTGCTGTGAAGAAAACTAGAGGTTCTAAGAGGAGGAGAAAATGCATTCCAGGGATGAGACCTGAAGGGGAGAAAGGAAATGGCACATTGAGTTCAAGAAGTACACGAAGAAGAATAATGTGAGCCAAGACTACAAAGAGAGATGAAAGCTATATTGTAGGGAACTTTAAAGGTCAGGGTAAAGATTCTGCATTTTATTCTACAGACAAGAAGGAGCCACTCATGATTTTTGAGTACAAAAGTAATATATGATCAGACATACGTTTTAGAAGTATCAATTTGGCATCTGTATAGAGAATAGATTAGAAAGGGGAGATAGTAGAATCAGGGAGACTGAAATTAACTGAATTTCACAATAGTCTGGGTATTAGGGACCTGCACTAAGGTAAAGGCTACATTAGTAGCAAAAAAAAAAAAAAAAAAAAAAGAATGGATAGGAAAGGTTCTGTAGAGAAAGAAATGGCGGCAACTAAATTGCCTGAGGAGAGGGGAAAGAGAGATGGAAGAGTCAAGGATGACTAACTAACTTTGTAAACCTGAATGACTACAAGGATGGTAGTGGTCTTGATAGAATTAGACAAATCTGGAAGAGTCATGGCCTTGAAGAAAAATACAATAGGGTATTTTTTGGTTGGGAGCAGTTAGGTGGCACAATGGACAGAGGGCTAGCCAGGAGCCATCTTCCTGAGGAGACTCATCTTCCTGGGTTCAAATCCAGACTCAGACATTAGTTTTGTTACCCTAAGCAAGTTGCTTAATCCTGTTTATTCAGTTCCTCATTTGTAAAGTGAATTGGAGAAGGAAATCACAAACCACTCCTCAAATGAGGTCACAAAGAGTTGAAGGTGACTGAAATAAGGGAGTGACATTTTTCCTGATGAATCTAAAATGCTAAAAGAATATCCAAGGAACTTTAAAACATGTACAAGATATGGTTTTGATGATACCTCTGCTTCTAGAAGATAGTGAACAGGTCCATATTCTCATGAGAAATGTTCTAAAGCTTAAGTGATACCCTTAACTTAGTTTTATAAGAGTGAGGATTAATTTTCATTTATCTTTGTATTTTCACCACTATCAAGCACAATGTGTTGCAGGAAATAGCTGTTTGCTAAATATTTCATTTATTTAAGCTAACAAGTCCAGGAAATGGTGTTAGCTATCAAATGGACTATGTGAGGCCCAGCAGGAATATACTGGCTTTCCCTCCCTAACCCTAGCTCTCATTATCTAGTTCCCACCAGGCTCTAGACTCCTGCTTTCAACTAGATGTTAACCTTCCATCCTTACCCTTGTCAGAGATAGCCTAGAGCTCACCTCCTCTCAGACCCTTGAACTTAACTACTCCCTTCCTGACAGTTCCTAATCAAGAAACTGACTTCTCATACCATTTGGAAGAGCTGAATCAACAATTACACCTTGCCTTTGTACCCTAAGGTTCATTCAACTTATCATTTACCCTCTCTTACCTTTCAAACCACTGAGCATTGACATCTTATCTGCCATTGTTCCCTAAGCACTTTTACGGCCTTATCTTCCATCTTACCACTCCCTAAACCTTAAGGAACTCTGGACCTCCCTATGAGTACTGCAAATTGAGCTCTCCTAAATGTATTGTCTCCCCTAATTAGAATTCAAGTATATTGAAAGCAGTGATTATGTTGCTTTTCTATTTGCTTTCCCCAGCACTTAACAAAATGTTTGACAAATAGTAAGCATTTTAAAAATGCTTTTTCCATTCATTTCCATAAACAAGACACATAAGGTCCTTAATGTCATCATTTCCATATAATTTATAAACATAGCATGGTGGTAGAGATTCATCGAATCTTATTTAGAAGGGACCTGAATTCAAAACTTTACTATACTACTTTTACTAGTGGTAAACTAGTAAATTATTGAACAAATTACATAAAGTCTCTGAATTTCCATATCTTTATATGTTAAAAGGGATAATAATACCTCTGCTACCTAATCATTCCCTAAGGTAATTGTGAGAAAATCATTTTATAAAGTTTAAATTGCCATACAAATATGAAGTAAAATTGTTTTTCATACTTTTTCATATACTTTAGATGAATTATATCACCTCATTTGATTGCCAAAATAACCCTGAGAGTTATGATGTCCTTTTTGAAAGAGATTAAATAACTCGCTCAGTGTCCCTTAATAATAAAGTTAAAATATGAGCCCAAATGTCCTTCCTAACTATACTCACACAATATGAATATGTATATATGTGTATATATACATCTATATAACTGCATTGTGCATATATACACATACATGCATGTTACTTGGTTTTGAGCATTCTTAGTTTGCCTAACATGAATCTCCCTAGCTGTCCTCTATATCCCCTATTACTTGGATGACAACAGCTTCTGGAATTGGTTGCCTACAAAAATATATATACATTTTTTTTTTTTTTTTTACAGAGGTAGTTGGAGTTAAGTGACTTGCCCAGGGTCCCACAGCTAGGAAGTATTAAATGTCTGAGACCAGATTTGAACTCAGGTCCTCCTGCCGTCAGGACTGGTGCTCTATCCACTGTGCCACTTAGCTGTCCCAGCTGTTTAGATCTTTAAAAGCACTGAGTCTCTCTCTGTCTGTTATCTTTTTAGCTGCTGCTATTCCTAGCTACTACAACCAGGCGATATAAAATGGAACTGAAAAGATGAAGAGGATAAGGAACTTGCTCATCCCCTATTCCCTCTCTTTTACTCATACGCCAAGAAACGGGCCTAAAGTTGTTTGTTTCTATTCTGTGTTGTTCATCCCCTATAGTTTCCATTGTAGAAAGTAATCCCACTTGATGATATTTGAGTCCTGGAGACCTTGGAGGTATATGGAATTCCTCCAGCCACCCCTACAAGGAAGACCAGAGAAACCAGGAACCTGGGACTCTAGCCCCAGGGGTTTGGAATAGGCCCTGGGATTGTGCCCAAAGAGAATTAAGCTAACATAGGAACATTCCCTCTTCTTCCCTAAAACTGATGTGGTTGAGGAGACAGGTTAAGAATAATGCCTCCCATATGTTGTGGAGGGATGGTATTTGTTTGTGTATTTAAATATTCCTCTTTTTAAAAGCTCATTTTGTTATGTATATGTGCAAACATATAATGTAATGCCACAGTTCTCTTTTATTGTCCTGACTCGGTTTCCTAATTATTCTGACCCAGTCCTGACTCAGTTTCTCTAAGTGTTCTGCCTCAGTTTATAATTGTCCTGCAAAACCTCCCCTCCTTCTTTATCAGAATATTTGATAAGAATAAAAGATCTTATGTTTTAGAATATCAGAATGCCTCTCCCTATCCCAAGCTATCAGAATGTCAAATACTGTCTCATCAAGATGCCTCTCCCCATCTCGGGGTGCCTCTCCCTGATTATGTCATCCCCCTCTCCAGAGGCTCACTCCACCCTATCAGAGTCCCGTCCCACTCTGAGCACCCAGACTCCGCCCTTGCCTCAGTCTACCCTGAGTCTGAGCTATGTGTATATATGTCATTGAGAACTCACATAGTTTTCTGGATTCTTGGAGATGATAGTCTCATTCAGCCCTGGGACCAAACCATGGATCCATTTGGTCCCAGTAAATCTCTCCCTTTTAAATAAATTATTAAATACTCTCTAATCTCTATCTTGCCTCAATTTCTCCAGCATTACAATATGTACATATATGTGTATATTTTCCTGTTCTAATTATCCTATAAACCTTATTCTATATCATCTTTTCTAGATAACATACCTCAGTGAGAAACCAGGTGGGATTGCTTATAAAAATACTTACATACTTTAAGTGTCACACATACTATGGCATGTTTTTTAAAAAGACTTACCTAATGAAATAAATACACCCAACATTTCAGTTCTTTATATCTAGGAATTAACTGACATTACTACCTTATTATACTCTAAGTGATAAACTCTTAACTAGGGCTGCTCTGAAGCTCAGGACCTGTGATGAATGAGCTCCAACTCTTAGCTTCTCCCAAGTGAAAGAATTAAGTCCTTCTAAATCAGAAGCAAACAATGTCCTGGCTGACTTCATGTAAACAGGCTGTAGTTCTAGTTCTCAAGCACCAAAGTTAAAGGAAACTCAACTATTCTCATGGTCACTACCCTATTCTAAACCCTCATCAGTGTTATTCTGGTCTAACATAATTTGCTTCTATTTGGTATTCCTACTTTTTAGTGTCTCTCCCTTTCTAGTAGGTGCTTATTAAAGATTGATTGACTTATTGATTTTTTTATTGATCCATCCTTCATGTGATTGCCAAAATAATCTCCTTAAGGAATAGATCTGACTACATCACTGCCCTACTTAAAAACCTTCAGTGACTCCCTGTTTTTTTCAGATTGAATATCCTTCATGATTAGACTATTCCCTCGGCATAATTTTCAAGGATCTTTTACCTAAGTCCAACCTACCTTTCCAAGATGATTTCATATTATTATCCTTCATGTACTCTATGCTCCAGGAAAACTGGACTACTATTCATTCCTCAAACTCAACATGATACCATAACTCTACTACCTAATACTTGGGTGACGTTGAGCAAGTTTTGCTTACCTACTCCAGGTCTGTTTCCTTATCTGTCAAATTAAGATGTTGGATTATATGACCCCTGCATTCCCTTTATAGTTCCAAATCTATAATCATAGATGACTCAATCTGACCTCCTCAAACTATTTATTCTACTAATGTTGATGAGGTTCAGGGCAGGGCAGAGAGTTGTGGGAAACTCTTCTGATTGGCACAGGTCTTTCGTAAAAGAATTTACGACCCCGAAAAGTTAGACTGGCAAAAAGAAGCTTATTGTTGGAACTGAGAAGTCAGCGTTTGCTAGGAAGACTGATTTCCTTCCTGGAAAAGTCCCAACAGAGAGAGATAAAGTTCCTAGCAGAGAAATCTCCTAGCAGAAAAATCCCAACAGAGAGGTAAAGAGGGATGTAATACTGTTAGTGAAATAGGTGAGAGAGATAAAGGATTAACACCAAAAAGAGAATATCTCTTCTCAGCAGGCAGAGGGTCCTTGTAGGCAGCTTTCCCCACTTTGGAGTCCCTGACAGACTTGGGTTGCCCCTCTTAGGATGGGCAGCGTATGCCAAGGGAGAGAGAGAGAGAGAGAGAGGTTCCTTAGCATGATTCCTGCTTTGGACCTCTGCAAAGAAGTACCCAAATTGCCCCTTTTTATAATTTGAAACTTTTGCTAGAGGCTGGGGGCAGTTTGAGTTGAAATCAGACCAAAAATCTTCGTATTTAATAAAAAATTTGCAATTTAATGTCCCTGGACTAATATCCAACTCAATAAAGTGTGTAATTAGTAGTAAGTGTTATCAATGGGGAGTGTACCATGCTTCTCCAGGATAACAGAATGAAACTACTTATCTTGATTCCTTAAGGTGGGTCTTACTCAGGAGAGTTCTAGGAGTTTCTCCCCTTCAAGGAGTTCTCAAGCATTCACCTCAAAGTCAGGACAGTTTCAGGGTTCCCCGTCAATGTCACTACTTCCCTAAAGAAAACCTTACCTCCCATTCTACCAAAAAAAAAAAAAAAAAAAAAAAAAGGAGCCATTTTTTTTCACAAGTTTTCTCTTCTTTATTATATGCCTCAAAAAAATTAACATCATCTTTCATTCTCTCTTTACTCCATGCTCTGATGGATCCTTTCTCCTCAACAAGGTCAACCCTTCTACTCATATCATTGATCTTGTTCTTTCTCACATCTTCCAGGAGCTTGACTTTTCTTTCATCCCCTTTTTCTCTAATTTTTAATCTCTCTTCAGCATCTTTACTTCATACAAATATATTCAGTCCAATCTTAAAAACAAACAAAACAAAAAAAAAATTTCAAAAGGTCTTCTCATCTCCTCAAGTTTTCATATAGTATTTCTCATCTTTTTTCTTTCAAAACTCCTAAGAAAAAAAATTATATTACTGCTCCATTTGGTCACCCCCTATTCACTTCTCAGACCTTTTTGTTCTGACTCCAATATTCAACTGACACTGTTTCTCAAGGTTAACAATGATCTTTTCATTGCTAAATCACCAAGTTCTTTTCTTAGTCTTCAGGGGTTTGTGGGTTTCTTTGGATTTTTTTTTTTTTTGCATCCTTCTAGAAATATTCCTTAATTTCCATGACTCATAGGTACATAGTTTTAAAGAAATCGATGTCATTGACTTTAGGAAGTATATTGAGCCTTAAATTATCATTCCTTAACTTGTTTTCATGGCAATTTTTTTTATAGTAAATACTTCATATTTTTAATTTTTAAGAATATTAAGTCCTTTAAATTTGTTTCAATATTTCTTATTTCATTAAATTAATTTCTATTCATTCCACTCTATTTTTTTAGTGAGTCTGCTATATGGTTCATGTTTTCCAACTTTCATAAGATATTTTTTTCTGCTACTAATTTTTCTTTTTCAAAATTCTACTCTTACTTTTATCTCTTGTTCCATTTCTAGGTAAATTTTGTAAAGATGCAGTTGAGGGACACTTAAATTTCTTTCTATTATTATTTAATAATCATAAAAAATACCATTTTAATACTTTTAAGTTATTTTAAAGACCCTTAACTAACTTCTTGTTTTGTTTTGTTTGTTAGATTTATCTGTTTTGATAATTATCACTTTATAATATAGTTTGAAATCAAGTATTACTAAGCCACCTTCTTTTACTTTTTTTTAAATTATTGATTCCCATGCCTCCCTACAACCATTACCTACTTAAATAAAAAAGGTACAAGCCTTACACTAATAAGACAAAACAAAATTCAACAGGGATAACAGTATAGCCTTACACTTAGGCACATACACATAAAAAAAAAAAATCAACTTTGAAAGTGTAAGATAAAGGCATGGATAAACATCAGTTATTCCAAAGAAAGGTCTGATGATTTTAATAAATTGTAAACTCAATATGAATTAGGAGTATAAAACAGTAAGAGAGAGAGAGAGAGAGAGAGAGAGAGAGAGAGAGAGAGAGAGAGAGAGAGTGTAATCTTGGACTGAATTAAGAACAAAGTTAGTAAGAATAATAAAATGATAGTGCCACTACATTTTGAACTTGTTGGATATCATCTGAAGTAATACTTTCAGGTCTATGTATCATGTTTTAAGCACATTGATAAGTTAAAGAACGTCCAAGGAGGACTACTAGAATAGTGAAGTACCACATCATGACCAGTTGAAGGCAATATTCATATTTTATCTGGAGAAACAAAAAATAAGATCAGACAAAATGCTTTCATCAAGTATTTTAAGTCCTGCAACATAAAATAGGTGACAGAGCAGCTAGTTAGCACAGGGGATAAAGCAAACTTATCTTCCTGAATTCAGCCTTAAATACTTACTAGCTATGTGACCCAAGGCAAGTCATTTAATTCTGTCATCTGTAAAATGAGCTGGAGAAGAAAATGGCAAACCATTCCTATACCTCTTCAAAAAAAAAAGAAGAAGAACCCAAATGGGATCATGAAGAGTCAGACTGAAATAATGTCTTTTGTTTTTGGTTTTTGCAAGAAAATTGGGGTTAAGTGGCTTGCCCAGGGTCATCTAGCTAGTAGTAGTATTTGAGACCACATTTGAACTCAGTTCCTCCAGGATTAGTACTCTATCCACTGCACTATCTAGCTGCCCCAGACTCAACTAATGTCAAGTCCCAAAGTAGAATGAGCCATCTCAAGAGATGATCCATTTGTCTTGTTTGGAGGTTTTTCAATAGAGACAACACATTGACTTTTCAGACAAGTTATAGTGGATGTTTCTTTCTGTATATGGGTTGAATAAGACTGTCACTGAGACCTCTTCCAACTCTCAAATTTTGTGATTCTTGGATCTTTCTAAGGACCAGTGCCTGAATGAAATGCTTTCTCTTTGTCCCTTACATATCTGGGATTCAATAACATTAATATTTTTTAAATGATGTCAGCATTCTAAATTTTCATAAAATTTAGAAATGCCCTTTAAATGGCTTTAATCTAATCTAACCAACTCACTTACAGATGAGGAAACCAAGATTTCATTTTGTTTTGCTATTTTAAAAAAATATATTAAATCTTGAGTGATATATGTATATACATATGTATTATGTATACATATGTAATACATTGATATATATTTATATGTTGTCAAGAAGAATATTTATGAAAACTTTTCTGGGAACAATACTTTTTAAAAATAGGGGGCAAGGTCTCTGGAGACAGCTCAGAGAAACAACCCTATGCATACAGTGTCATTTTTGACCCATTGGTCTGAATTATTGTATTTGTGTATTGTAACTTGCTTCTTTTAATGAAATATATTCTTTGCTAATGGGTTGAAACGGATGGAGACTGACAATTTTAATGGTGCTTGATGTATGATCTCCCCAATCGCTGAATATGGGAACTCTCAAGGGAGAGGAGAGGTCAGATTAGTTCTCCTCTGAGGGCACAGAAGCCAACTTGAGTTCAGGGATGGCTCTGGCAATGACATGCAGTATGTATTCCTTTCCATTCTCATCTCATATTTGGGAAGAGAACATTTTTATTGCTCTAAATATCACTGAGCCAGATTTTGACAGTTTAGAAACTTATAACCCCCACCCCCAGGCTTCTCTTTCTCTCTCTCTCTCTCTCTCCCTTTTTTGTTCTTTTCCTGGATGAGGCCCTGGCCCCTCTCAGAGCTTACTGGAATTGATTTTCAATTCAAATAACTCCACCTCTGGGTCATCTAGCAGGCAAGAGAGGTACAGCCATTATGATTTTGTCTTTTGGAGATCTAGACACATTTTTCAATTTGCGAAGCTACAAATTAACTTCACTGTTTCTAATGGCAGGACTGCATTTACTGGGAGAACAGTCTTTCCCCCACAGTGAAGCAGTGAAGCTCAGCATGTCCAGAACCTCCAAAGTGGCCTATGATTCTCAGACAGAAAAACACACACGCAAGTACTACAGCCTACTCTTTAAATCTATTTCTTATATGCCATTAAAAAGATATAAATGCAAAATATAAAAAAAACTATATTAATAAAATAAAATATAAAACATGAGCAAGAGGATCCTATATCCTTGATTGTTGGAAAGAATGATTTTCTATCTAAAAATTTAGGAATAAAAAATAAAGACCTTTCTGGTTGCCCATGACATATGGAAAAAACAGATGTAGATAAATGGGAAAAAAAAAACAAAACACCAGAATTGATGTTTAAAGACCAATAATTAAATTCTAGCTCTGCTTTATGATCTTAGATAAGTTTCTTCATCTCTCTGGGCCTCAATTTTCTCATTTGTGCAATGGACCAGATGATCTCTAAAATTCTTTCCAGTTCCAATATTCTATATCTACACTGGAAGACCAGTATAATATAGTCCATAGACTAGTCTGTAGATCTCAGATTAAATCCCTAGTATAGAGAAAGGAAAGAAGAGGGCCTAGGACAGAACCCTGAGGACTATCCACAATCAAGGAGGAAAACATGGACAATAATCCAGCAAAGGATCATAGGAGCAGATTTAGACATTGAAGGAGCCGTAAGAGGATCAGTTAGACAAGTAGAAGGAAATGAAGATGTTTTTACAAGAAAAAACAGTAAGAAGAGAATACCCAGGAATAATATATAGAATTGAAAAGGAGTTTAGATGTCATCTAGTCCAATTCCAGCATTTCACAAATAAGAAAAAGGAGACCCAAAGAGGTAAGAAGACTTGACCAACTTCATACAGCAAAACAAGGATTTGAATGCAGGTCTTTGACAGCACTAAATGCTTTCAAGAGATCAAGAAGAATAAGAACTAAGACTAGGTAATGACCACTGAAATTAAGAATGAAAAAAATCACTGATAATCTTGGAAATATTCAATACAAGTGTGTTGAGCCTGAAAGCAAGTTTTCTAGGAATTTAAGAGCAGGACACAAGGAGTAAAATTAGTTTTATCCAGGAGTTTGAATAAGAAATAAATATTGAGAAATATAGAACAAAGCGTTAGGAAGATAGGAGAAGGAATAAAGTGAAGGTTTTTAAAAGTGGAGGAGATCTAAGATTGCTTGTAAGTACAGCAAGGAAAAAGCATAGAAATAGAGAGAGATCAAAGATAGGGAAATACTTAAAATGGAAAGGTCATTACTAAAAGGAAAAGTTAATTCTTTCACATTGCAGAGATTGGGTGCATGGTACCCCCATGATCTGGAAAATCTATGTAAAATATTTTGACCCTCCCTTCATACCAGAGAAGTCTGAATTATTATGCTATGAGAAGATAAAATATATTGATATTATATAATACTATATATATTTTTATGCATTTCTGAGTTGTCTAAACATTTTCTGTGTCATCTGCTGGCTTTTGCATGTTATCTGTGGCTTCCACAAAACTCCCAAAAAGTTCCCATTTAATTTCTCAAACACACTCACAAAAGATTGAAATCACAATGGGGAAAATTGAAATGTGGAAGAAATAACTATATATCCTAAATCCCAGAAGTATATAACATCAACAGCATAAGTAGACAGGTTGGCCTGGGCAAGGAAAGGATCCATCTCTTCACAGGGAAAAGGGAATTCCACGTCTAGAGATTTTGAAAGAGAAGAAGTTGACAATAGTTTGCTATTTTTTAGTAATATAAGAGATAAAGAACTGGAAGCAAAGGATAAAGAGAGCAAGTGATTTGGGAGGGTTGAGCAGAGAAGAGAAGGATCAGGACAGCCAATTTCATTGTGTAAGACTGATGACCTCTTACAGAAGCTGAGATGGTCTGCATTTGGATGAGACTATTAGAATAAAATAGTCTGAGTTATGGAAGAATAAGATTATTTCCCATTTAGTAATAGGGGTCCAACTGAGATTAGACAACAATAAAAAAAAGTGTGAGTTAATAATTTCTTCATATGTTTGTATATTTGTGAAGCCATATATATGTATGTATTATTGTCACTCATTCCATAAGCATTTATTAAGCATTTATAAACAATGTCCTGTATTAGGCTAAGTGGATACATAAAGATAGTTGAATAAATACATAAATTCATGAATGCATAGAACTCTTTCCTTAGGGAATTTCTAATAAAATTCAGAACAACTTTAAAGGCCAAATTTGTAAAGAGACCCAACTAATGACAAATTCATCAATTAAGATTGTCTAATCTTTTGTTGCTGATTATATAATATAATATACTTTTAAAGTATTTTCACATATGTTGTGCCACAAGAAGAGAGGATGATAAAAATACATACCTCTAAGTCAGGTGCCTTGAGTTTTAGTCTGGGCTCTGCTTCTGAGAGAAATTATTCTTTACTCTCATATTAATAGTCAATTACTGAATCAGGAGATTATTCAGAAGGACATTGTTGATGAATGAGATTGTCCAAATCCCCAGATACATTTTTTTTTTATCCTGGGTGGGAGACCCCACCTAACTATATAAACTAACAAAGAATTTAAAGTGAATTCCAGCCCATCGTGTTCTATTCAGGCTGGCCTAAGGTAGAGGAAGACCCTCTTTTGTCTAGATTATCCTAGGTGGGAATAGTCTGAATAAGAGATCTCTTTTAGAAATAAGTCTACCTCTCATGATAATGTTTATTCTTCTCATTAATTAGTGTTGCTTGCCACCCTCAAAATACCCACTCTTCCAGGGGTATATAAGCTTTGAGGCTTATATCCATAAGGAATTTTTGGCCCCTAAGAGTGCCATTGATACCTTTTATTAATTATCTGCTAGAATGATTAATAAAATGATTAATTACCAGTAACTATGTCTCTCAAACTTTTTATATACCACACTACAAACTATCTGTGCTGCCTTTGTGATAGAAAGAGCACTAAATTTAGATGATTTAGGTTTGCATACCTGCTGTGTGTGCTATGTGATACTGACCCTTTTGGACCTCAATCTCCTCATCTACAAAATGAAGGAATTGGAGTAGATCAAGGATTCTTACCTGGAACATCAGTGAACTTAGTTTTAAAAATATGTTTTTTAATAAATGTATTTAAATATATTTTGGTTTCTTTTGTAATCCTATGAATTTTATCTGATACATTTAAAACCACATTCTGACAAGGGGTCCATTAGTTTTAACAGACATCAAAGAAATTTTTTTTTTTAAATCAGGCTGAGAGCACTAGATAGCTAAAAACATAAGTTGATATTGGAAAAAATAAAAGCAGAAAGGCATAAAATGTGTGAGAATACTGCCTTAGAACCTGATAGAGTGGCCTCTACATAATAACTCAAATATCAATTAAATGAATTATTTTTCCAAAGGTCCGCTCTGTCCCCAGAAAAGCAGTTGGTACTATGCCATATGAGCTAAATAAACATGGAGAGAGAAAAAGACATACCTCAATGGATTCAAAGACAAAGACTATTCACCCCAGACATGTATTAAGCACTTACTATGTGCCAAGCACTGTGTTAAACATGCATAAACAAGAAAGACTGCCCCTGCCCTCAAGAAGTTTATAATCTAAAAAGGGAGACAATATACCACAGGTGGCAGGAAATTGGGAAAGGAGAGGAGGGGCATATCAATGGGATGATCTTGTTTCATGGAATTGATAATGGAGCTATCTTATTTCACAGAATTGAAACCAGACAGATCAGCAGGTGCAAATTGAAGTGATATGAACAAAGGCTTCCAAAAGAAAATTTACAAATTTTAAATGACCACAGAAACCATGTATCAATAAGAAGAAGGAAAAGGAAGAGGAGGAGGAGGAAGAGAAAGAGGAGGAGGAGGAGAGAAGGAGGAAAAGGAGGAGGAGGAAATGAAGAAGACGAAAGAAAAAGAAGAAAGTAATAAAGATTTGGAAAACAATGGGAAAAGGAAATTTCTTTATTTTCAAGTTTTTTACTAAAATAATCTTGTCATTGTGAAAGAACAGATCATTTTGTTTAATGTGTGAAATGGTTCAGAGAGCCTTTTTATTTTCCATCAGTGCCCTCATGTACTTTCTTTGGTACTTTGTAATTGACCTATCATTGTTTTTTGTCCCATTGAAATAAACCTCATAAACAAGATATCTTAAAAAACCCGCTTCTAAAATGACCTTTAATTGTACACATACATGTCACAATAAAGAAATCTATATTTGTGGAGTCATTTCTATCTATCCACTCCACAGGAAAAAACATCCTTAAATTGCACTGCTAACATCAATCAAATGTTAACTCTCTCTATTGTGTCTTCTCTGTTTTCTAGATCACCTCCCCCACTCTTGTATTATAGCCTTTCTTATTAGTCCCCATTGTATATCTGTTCTTGCTCATGACACTCATTCTATGTTCCTTTATGTTGTAGTTATTTGTGTGTCTGTTTAATACTTTATTACTAAAAGATAAATGCACTGAAGGCAGATATTCATTTCTTACTCATCATTGTATTCACCTCCCATCCCCTCATAGCCTTGACACTGTTCCTTGAGTTGAATTTAAACAAATTGAATTTTGTAAGTATGCCTTTACACTAGCATCAAAGCTTTGTGACTGATATCTGTAATCTCTCTTGGCCTGCTTGGGCCCCAGACCCAGACCCCAGTCTGGGGACCCCAACATCAAGGAGGTGGGACTTCTAAATAAGCAGTGGTATTGGAGACTTCTGAACTCAAGAACACCACGGAGGACTTGGAAGGTCAGTGGAGAGGGTCTGAGGCAATAGGATGGGAATCTGTTGTGCAGTCCCAGGGCAGTCCATACCAGCATAGCTGCAGCCCAACTCCGGGTCAAATACCTGCAAAGCAGGATTCTGTTGCTTTAGCACCCTAGATCTTACAGCTACAATGGGACAGGGACACTCCTAACAGTTCCAAGGCAAAAAAGAGTCAGATGTCTAGAAGGATCTCTGAAAATAGCTGCACAAAACCCCTGAAGCTTGGCACAGGGCACCCTCCACCTTGGAAACAGTTATAATAATGATAAGGAAGATCAAAATACACACTCAAAAAATGAGAACAAAATCAAAGCTCCTCCATCCAAAGCCTCCAAGAAAAATAAGAATTAGGATCAGGTCATGGAAGAGCTGCAAAGGGATTTGTAAATCAAGTAAGAGAAATAAAGGAAAAGATTGGAAAAGATTTCAGAATGGTGCAAAAAGAAATGCAAAAAACTAACAAGGAGAAGAATGCCTTAAAAAGCGAAATTGGCCAATTAAGAAAGGAGGTACAAAAGCTTACTGAGGAAAATAATTTCTTAAAAAATAGAATTGAACAAATGGAAGCTAATGACTTTATAAGAAATCAAAATACAATAAAACAAAACCAAAAAAAGAAAAAAGAAAACAAAATGTGAAATATCTCATTAAAAAAAAAAAAGAGTTTGAAAAATAGACCCAAGAGAGATCATTTAAAAATTATTATGATAGTTAGAAGGAGTATATATGTAATTAGAGTACATAAGTGTGATTTGAATATAAAGGGATATTTTTTTTAAATTATGAAATTAAGATATGAGAGAGGAATGTACTGAGACAAAGGGAAAGGGACAAGTCGAATGGTGCAAATTATCTGCCATAGAAGAGGCAAAAGAGATCTTTTACAATAAAGGAGAAAAAGGGGAGAAAAGTGAACCTTATTCTCATCAAAATTGACTCAAACAGGAAATAACATATATATTCAACAGGGGTATAGAAATCTATCTTACCCTGAAGGAAAATAGGAGAATGGGATATGGGAATGGGGGAAGTGATAAAGACAGGGCAAATAGGGAGAGAGAGTGGCCAGTAACAAAACACTTTTGAGGGGGGACAGGTGTAAGAAGAGAGAATAAAAGGAGAAAAATAAAGTTAGCAATAGGAATTGTAAAAAAAGAATTACAAAGCAAGTTTTTCTGATAAGGCCTTGTTTTGCAAACATAGAAGGGACTGAGTCAAATTTATAAAAAGTTAAAAGCTATGCCCCAATTGATGTGATCAAAAGATATGATCTGTGCCCAAAGGACTATAAATTTATGCTTACTCTTTCACCTAACAACACCACTACTTGGCATGAATACCAAAAAAGATTTGGGGGGAAAAGGAAAATGATTTATATATACAAAAAATATTCATAGCAACTCTTCTCAGGGCAAAAAAAAAATGGTAATTGAGAGGATACCCATCAACTGGGGAATGACTCAATAAATTGTAGTATATGTTTGTGATCGAATATTGTTGTTCTATGATGAGCAGGATGCTCTCAGAAAAAGAAAAAAAAAACCATGGAAAGTCCTCCATGGATTCAAGTAAAGTAAAAAGTATTGTATATAAAGTAATAGCAATGTTCTGGCATGACCAGCTGTGAATGACTTTGCTATTCTCAAGAATATAATCATCAGAAACTACTCTAAAAGACTTAGGATAAAAAATCCTATCCATATCCAGAGAAGGAACTGATTGTGTCTGAATATAGATAGAAGCATTCTCTCTTCTCTCTCTCTCTCTCTCTCTCTCTCTCTCTCTCTCTCTCTCTCTCTCTCTCTCTCTTGTTTAAACTTAATTTTTCTTGAGAGTTTTTATTTTCATTAGGGCAGAAGATTTGTGTTTTTTTTTTTTTCACAACTTGACTTTTATGGATGTTTTCCATAACTTCATAAGTGGTTTCTTAATTGTGAGTGGGGATAAGGGAGTGAATCTAGAACTCAAAAATTTAAAAAACAAATGTATAAAAAATTTGTTTTGAATATAACTGGGGGAAATGTTAAATAAATAAAATAAAACAGAAAAATACTTTAAAAGGAAATAGATCAGAGAAAGGCAAATGAGGTGAGTAGAAAAAGCCTTAAATTCATGGCCTATGAGGACCATTTGAAGGAATAGAAGATATTAAACCTGGAATAGAGGGAGATAATTTGATTGTCTTCATGCATTTTAGTGGCTGTCAACAAGGAAGAAGAATTAAAGTTGGTCTACTTGGTCCCAAAGAGCAGATCTAGGATTACTGAGTAGAAGTTATTTAAAAAAAAAAAAAAAAAACGGCAGGGGAGTGGAGGACAAATTTAGGTTTCTGGATAATTAGAGTTATCCAAAAACAGAAAACTGCCTTTTAAAGAATCATAGCTTACTCTGACACACACACACACACACACACACACACACACACACACACATACATTCTTCAGATAAAGGCAGGATGACCATTTATAAAATAAGTTTGAGTGGCTATTCTCTTTCAGGAATGAAGTGTGTTAGATGGCCTCTGAGAATTCTGCTAAGGCCTTCGGCCTCTGTGATTCTGGTTCCAAGCTGTATCTATTTAATTTAAACCCTGCTCTTCTGCTGTTGCTTTGTGATAAGAATGAAAGAGAGCCAGGGAGGGAGAGATGAATTGTCAGGCCAAATACCTTTGAAGCCAATTCAAAAGGCTTCACTACACAGGGAATAAATGATCCACAAACTATCTTTGGTTCAGAGTTCAAAAATCACCTTCCTCCAGCCTTCATTCTCATTTATCTTTTGGAACAACTTTCTTCTCAAGAGGCCCATTGGCCAAGATGAAACAGTAGTAAAAAGACAGGTGTATCTAACAGACTCCCAGAATTTGGAAGTCTCTTCAGATTCCCTGCAGGAATGGACAAACTAGCCCCAAATACTGCCAAACTCTATACTGAATTATAGCTGAGAGATACTGTCATTCTGAAAAACTCAGAGCTGGAAAATACCAAGAAGGAGCAAGAGCTGCAGATACATTGAAGGAAAAATTTTTTAGGATTTTTTTCTTTTTCTTTCTCTGTCTTGAATCATTATCTAATGACACAAACCTCTTGCTAAGAACCTAGAGAGTCATTTATTCCAAAATGTGATGGTTCCATTTGTCTGCAAAGCGGATGGTAATGTGCTGTTTCCCAAAGGGAGCAACAGCAAGAACAGAAATGCAATTTATTTTTTATTGCTGAGTTGGATTTTTTCAAATGATTTTTGCAGGCATGCTTTTTAATAGTTTTTTGGACATATTTTACTTGTTGAAAAGTTTCCATGCTCTTGCATAATTTCATTTATTCAAGGCAAAGAAGCAGTTCTGGTTTTTATGTAGTTCTTTGAGTAAGCCATTTTTATAACTTGAATTAATTACTTTTTCCATTCAAAGTTTTCTTCAAATAAAATGGGATTAGAGGTTGTTTCTACATTAATTCGTATAGAACTGGTTATTCTCATTGGGAATTATTCCAGCTTATTCTTTCAACTTTCTGGTTTTTCATTCTATTTTTTTTTTCCTATAAGTGAGGTTTGAATTGACTGCCCCTAAAACCACCTCTCTACTTTGTGTGCCATTCAAACTTGACTGTTTCATGAACTCATGATTTCTAGTCTTCTGATATTAGCTGCTTGGATTTCCAACACTTAGAATTCCCTTTTTCCTTCTTTACCCAATTCCTCCCCTATTGAAATTACACTAGTCCTTCATTTTCACCAATTTTAAACAGTTTCCACATTCTCTGTTATATGTATGCAACATATGTTCTCTGTTACAAGGTAAATTTCAAGAAGGCAGGAAAGAGATTCTTGCAGTTTTGTGCCTCCAAGCACCTACCGCAGCACTCTGTCTATAATAAGCACTGAGGAAGTGCAAATTGATTTGAAATGAATGCTACTTATTCATAACAGTTTAAATTCTAAGGTAATTACCACAGGGAAGATAAAACCACAAGGGGGCAGAATAAGAATTCTCTACAACAAATATTGAAATTCTGCCATTAACATCAATTTTAGTAAATCTACTTCTGGGTGATGAGGAAAGTTTGGCTCTATAGTTAATTGATCCCATACTTCCCTGTCCACTGCTTTTATAACCACCTTATCCCAGTCTAGCACTCCATCTGGGCAGTACTTCCTTTACACATAGTTGGGAATAGGTGATTACTTGCATGAAATGATAATATGGTTTCCAAGAGTATATGCCCCTTTCTTCTCTCAACCCCCAAGGAAAGAAAAAACTTCAATCTTTCCATCTCCTCACTGATACAATAAATTTATTTAACAAGACATACAGCTTTCATGAGTAACTATAGTAATTATTGTCCATATAATTCTGTTGGCAGTTAATCTGATACTGTTATCTTGATGTATTATTTAATCTTTTAATTTTATTTAACTTTTCATGCTTCTGTGTGACTACTAAGCTGCAGAATCACCGAAGAAAAGTCATATCTTATACTTATTTTTCTTCCACAACATTTTATACTAGAAAGACCCTCAGTACTTATGTATTAAATGATTAATAAAATTTTAATGCAGATATTCCTGGGAGAAGTGACACACTAACTTACATTCTCAATGAGATATAAATAACATTAAATCCTTTCTTCAAAACAAATTCTGATAGATGAAAGAGTAATGAGAAAAAAAAAATCTTGGGCATTGAATGCCTCAAAGATTAAGTGAAGGAATTCTAGGGATTGTTTTCAAGAGCAACCAACCAATAAATATTTATTAAGTGCCTACTATGTTCTAGACACTCAACTAAACTGGAGATAGATTGTAAAAGACAATTTTTGCCCTCAAGGAAGAAGTTTACATCTAAGGGAGGAAATTGGGAAAGGCTTCCTGTGGAAAGAGATGTCAAACATGTGACTTTCAACACCCTTGACTGCTGCCTAAACCAGATTAATATGTAATTAAGAAATATCAAAACAAAAGAAATAAAAATATAATAAAATATAGATATTATTACATTGTAAAACTAAGTCAATATGTGACATGCAAAAATTCTTATTACAAATTAGTGGCTCTCATTTTTAGTTGAATTTGACACTGCTGATGTAGAAGACAGAATTTTATTTGTGACTTGAAGAAATCTAGGGAAGCTAGTAAACAGAAATGAGGAGGGAAAGCATTGTGGACATTGGGGACAGCCAGAGAAAATGCCTAAAGCTAAAAAAATGGAGTATTTTATTTCTGGAACAGCAAAGAAGCCAGCTTCCCTGTTAAATAAATTTCCTGTGTGGTGAAAGATTTTTTCCCCCTTTGGGGAGTTAGAGAATGATACCACCATTGAAAACTACAAGACATGGAGAAAAATATAAGAAGACGGAAAAAGTTAGGGGCTCAGTTATGAGGGCTTTAAATGCTAAATAGAGAGTATATGTAGTCACAATAAAGAAGTGACTTGGTCAAACTTTAGGAAAATCACTGTTGGCTGAATGAAAAATGAATTAGAATGGGGAGAAAGATTTAAGAAAGGTAGACTCACCAATAGGCTACTGAAATAATCTGAGCATGTGGTGCAGGTGGCAGTAGTATTGATATGGCACAGCCATTGTCAGGAATGATGTGAACGCTAACCAAGTCCTTATGTTTTCATTGTTAGGAACATTGTGAATCCTAATTATTGTCACACACAAAGGGAGGTCAAATTTCTGGAAACTGTCTTGTCAACAATGACTAAGACATACTCAACTCATCAAATTAGATAAAGGGACCCTTCTTCCCTGAGCAGGTGCACTATACACATTCTCACTCTGCAAATAATCTTTAAAACCAAAACTGCCTCATTATCCTGTGCAAGCATACCCTATTTCCTCCTGTCCTTTTATGCAATTGTTGATGTAAGTTTGTTCTTGACTAGGATCCTCCCAACTCTCTAGACCCCATCTTTACTTCCCCTTTCCCTCTTCCCTCTGATCTTTAAATATTCCCCTTCATTGACAGCCTGCCGCTTAATCATTTTGATTAATCATGCACCTTTTCATGAAAATAAAGTGACAATGATAACACTTTTATGTAAATTTTTCACATTCTGAACCACTCACCTAGAACCAAGTGCTTCATCAATATCTAAAGAGAGAAGGTGTATTTGAAAGTTATTGTAAAGGTGAAATAGATAGGCTTTCGCAATAGATGGGATATGGAAAATGACAGAGACTTAGAATGACACTTAGGTTTCAAGCCTGACGAAGTGGTAGAATGGTGTTGTCTTCTGTAGTGAGAGGGATTTGAGTTGGTGGGGAGATATTTAAGAGAAAAGAAGATAATTTTGGTTTGGGACATGCTGAGTTTAAATTGTCTTCTGGACTTCCATTTTGAGATATCTGAAAGACAAATGAAAATTTGAGATTAGAGGTCAGCTGAAAGGTTGGAGTTGGCTAAATAGATTTGAGAATCATCAGCATCGAGATGATAATTTAATCTATTGGAGTTGATGAGACCATGAAGTTAAATTGTACTTAAGCAGAAAAGAAAAAGATCTAGGACAAAGTCTTGTTGGATGCTCAGTTAGTAGACATGACATGGATAAAAAGTCAGTAACCCGTGCCTACAGCAAATGACTTCCCTCTGAAATTAACTCCCATTTTACATCGCATATTTTTATGTATATAATTGTATATGATTTCCCCCATTTAGAATATGAGCTCCTTGAGAATTGAGATCACATTTTGTTCTCCAGCATTAGCAGTGTTTTGCATGTAGTAAGTGAATTCTAAAGGGGGAACAGGACAAGGATGAGATTAAGTCTTCCCAAATTGCTCAAACCCAGACCCTAGGTCCAATAAGCTTTCCCCATCTCTCTTTGATTTCCTCTTTCAGTGGCCAGTAGAACATGAGGAGAACTTGAGGAAGTTCAAGGCACTGTGCTTGGCAAAGACAAAAATAAAAATCTTCTTTTGGAAGAAAATGGAAGGAAAAAACATACACAAATCACAAGGTGATGACATCTGAGATAAATATTGAAAGGAGCTAAGAAGCAAGAGACAAAGGAAGTCCTTTTGAATCATCAGAACAAGCCAGTGTACCAGTACAGAGAAAGGTGATGGAATAAAACTCAGAGAATGACTACTGGACCATTTTGGCTAGAACACATAGTAAATGATATAAAACAGCTGGAAAACTAGATGTAAAACAGACTGTGCAGGGATTATTGTGCCAGCCTAAGATGTTGTAATGTCTTTTGAGTATATCCCCAAATGATTTGAGGATTATTCATACCATTGCATCTTTCCTCTATGTAGTTATTTTATATGCATATGTATGTGTATACATGATTTCACTGTGTATAAGCACTTATATTTGCTATTTAACTTTTTGAAGGGTTTATACCTTGTCCTTCCAATTAAGTCATAAACTTCCTCAGGGCAGACACTGGCATTAATATTTTTTGTGCCATCCCAATGCCTTGGCACAATGCCTTCTAGTTGTTCAATAAATGTTTTTTGACTAATTAATGAACGAGGATTAAAATTCAAATGTTCCTGAGAAAGGTAACAGTGAATTAACTTTCTAGATGATATGTAAATAAATAATACCCTTTCTTTTCCTGAGGGCAGGTTTAACTAGTGGGAGAAACACGTAGCAAGATACCAAAAAAAAAAAAAAAAAAAAAAAAGAATGAGGAAAGAAAAAGAACATTTTGAATTCAAAAAACTCAGTCCAAATTCAGGATCTACTACATATTGCCTCAAGGACCTTGGATAAGCCATTTGGCCTCTTCAGAACTCATTTTCTGATTCTGAAAAATAAAAACATTAGAATAGATCAGTGACCACCGAAGGGACTCTAAGCTGGCCCCAAGGCATATGGCATCAACCCATCTAAAGATGGGAAGATGAGTCAAATGCCATTCTCCCCAAAATAATCCCATCTACTTTTATCCTGCAACTATGCCCTCACACTGTTGTGCAAACTCTATACTTCTTCCATTTTCAGCAGAGCTTCTATCCTTTAAGGAAGAGTTACCAAGAGCAGTGCTATTTAGGTGCCATTGGGAAAATTCCCTGCCACTACAATTCATGAAAACATCATAAAGTTGTTGAACCTATTTTAGTGGTGGGATTACCCACATCAGGCAATAGGGCATAAATAGTGGAAATTTAGAAATTCAGGAAATAGTAATGTCTTGCACAAAGAATGATTAAGTGACGAATGTCAGTGAATCATAGAAAATGTCTGGGGATTGGGTGTAGGAAATAAGGACTGGAAAAAAAAAAAAAGGAAGAGGTCAGACACATTAAGAAGAACTTTAAAAATCAAATGAAGAGTTTATATTTGCTTCTGGAGGTAATAGAGAGTCATGGCAGAGAAAGAAGTAACATGGTCAGAACTGTGATCAATTTGATCTTCTCCCTCCTCACTGCTTCCCCTCCTCCCCATACTAGTGCTTTCCCTCTGAAGGGAAAGCTTATCTTGCTTTGTATCCCATGCAGAACCATCTTCAGTGGGCTTGAACTGTGTCTGGCCACTGAATCCAGAAGATTTTGGAGGAAAAAGTGATGCTAGTGACTTTGTATAGCCCTCTCTCACTTAAATCCAATTCATCTGTATATCATTGCAGGTTGCTTATTTACAAGGCCATGTTAAGAAATCACTAGGCTCCTTTTCTGGTTTCTTCAACTTAAATCAACAGCATCTTCTTTTTCCAATTTCTCCTCTAAGAGAAAAAAAAAGAATAATTTGGGAGTTCAATGACTCAATTCCCTATGGCTTTTATCTCCTCTTTCTATTTGGTTTCTCTTAGCTAAGGGACCTGTGTTAAGTGTTCAGAATACCTTTAAATTACAATTCCCTGACAAGACCCATGGTGCTCCTTCCTTGCCAATTGAGCCCAAGGAAACTCCCCAGAAGAGAAAAAGATTAAGCTTACAAAATCAAGTTGGGAAAGGGAGGGAGAAATTATTCTTATCACTCCTATATACAGAGGACAGAGACAGACAAACAGACAGAGAGGCAGAGAGAGACAGAGGCAAGAGAGAAATAGAGACAGAGATATAGAGAGGAAGAAGGAGGGAGAAGGAAGGACAGGGATGGGGAGAGAGAGGGAGAGAGACAGAGACACAGAGACAGAGACAGCGAGAAACAGAGAGATGGAGAGGAAGAAAGAGGGGGAGAAGGAAGGACAGGGAAGGAGAGGGACGGAGAGAGAAGGAGAGCGACAGAGAAAGAAGGAGAGCGAAAGAGAAAAAGAGGAGGGGGAGGGGAAGGAGGGAGAGACAGACAGACAAAGAGACAAAGATCGGGAGAGAGAGGGAGAGAGACAGAGACAGAGACAGAGACAGAGAGGAAAGAGAGAGGGGGAGAGAAAGAGACAGACAGAGAGACAGAAACAGAGCGAGAGACAGAGACAGATACAAAGACAGAGACAGGTGATATAGTTGCATAGTCACAGGATTCAGTCCCAAATGCTTTAATGAGAAACAAGATGTTAAACTAATTATAAAAAATGCAGTTACAACCAGTGATCCCTTTATGAAGTATTAACTTCTTTCTCTGATGGAATTAAAGAAAATAATCTGATTGGAGAAGCAAAAAGTAAAATAAAATGGATTGGCCTTTGCAGGACTTTAAAAAGTTAAGGTCTGGAGTGAGTTTCCTGAGTGTCTCAGGTTCTTCCATTGTGCCTCAAATTTGTAAACTCTTAATTTTTGGTATAGGGCAGTCTCATGCTAGGTAAGTCAATATTAGGCTCCACAGCAATGGGTAGAAGTGAAGAAAGAAAAAGATTTTCTACTCTGTGTCCTCCACAAAATGTTCTGAAGCTTGTTCTCTCATCTTAAAATTCATTCTAGGTTTAGCTATTTAAATTTTACAAAGGTGTGTCTTTTTCTTTCATTATATAATGAAGGTGTTATTTTTCATTCTAAAAGAAAAAAAAAGCATTTTTCATTAAAAAGGAGGTTCTCACCCTGAAATCCACAGACCTTTAATGAGATGAGATATATTTCAGTTGGTTTGTGATCTGATGTGGGAAGTAAACATGTAGTTATTTTCCCCAATCTCTGGTTTATTTTGTAACTCTATGTATATTATTTTATTCATTTAAAAAAACATTATTTTGAGAAGGGGTCCATAAATTTTAACAGATTTGCAAAGAGGCCAATGACACAAAAAAAGTTAAGAACCCCTGTAATAAGGATATTATGGGTGTGGCTGAAATTTTATAGTTAATTTAAACACCTTGTTAACACATTAAAAGTTCATCATATTTGGCTTGACTATTCTAAAATTTTTGAGGACAAAGATCACTGTGCTTCCAACAGAAGCAAAAAAAAAAAAAAGTATAATAAAAAAAATCTAAGATAGTAGTGAAGGATAATGGTGCCAAAAGCATGTAGAGATTAAGATGGAGAGAAAAGAAAGAAGTCTATCTCAAGAATGAAGCATGAAATGAGCAGAAGCCAGAGAACAAGAAAAAATAAGCAGAGAGTGCAGTTTTCTCTTCCACATAGCAGGAATTAGGAGCATGATACTCCCTCGATCTGGAAATCCTTGTAAAAATTTTTGGCACTCCCTTCATAGTAGAGAAGTCTGAATTATTATGGTATTAAAAGATAAAATGTGTTGACATTTTACAATACTATACGCATATTTTATGCATTTCTGAGTTTCTAAACTTTTTCTGTCATCTACTGGCCTAATGTTGGCTGAAGCTTCTACAAAGCTTCCAAAAAATTCCTATTTAATTTGTTATGCCAACTTTTGATATATTGAAACTTAGATGAGGAAAATAAGGATGTGAAAGGGATAACTAGTACAATTTGAGACTTAGAATATGTAAAGGATGGAAGAGGATTCTGGGAAAATGGTGGAGTAGGTCAGAAAATTCCAAGCTTTTCAGAGTTCCACACAAATAAAACAAAATTGTCTCACAGTGAACACTAATTAGCTAAAACCAAATAGGAGTTGGATCAGAACAGTGAAAATTTGGAAACATATAAGGAAGGAGGCACCCTGTAAAGTGTAAACAACTCTAGGCTAATTCTACTAAAACAAATAATGGAGAGTTCAGTGATTGCCTCTGCCCCAGCCACTAGAACTTTGACTTACTAGTTGGGGGTCAGAGTCTGGGGAGTTTGACGGAACCTTTGCTGCTTGGAAACACCAGCCCCAGTTGTGCTACAGAGACATGCTTCTGGCCAGAAGGAACCCGCACATTGGGCAGAAGCATGGGACAGGGATGCTACTGACTGCAGGCTCTTACAGGGGAGGGGTGTTGTCTGGTTTGGGTTATAGGCTAGAGGGGAGAACTGAAGGAGGAACTGAGACCAGAGGCACAATCTCTCCCTTCCTCCCTATTTTCCCCCCACACCACTGAAAGTAGAGAGATGATTTTACTAACAAGCTCTTAATGAACAAAAGAAAAATTGAGCAAGCAAAGAAGACCCTAACCATAGAATATTACTATGGGAATAGCAAATATTGGGATTCATCGTGAAAAGAGAATATTGAAATTTAAAAAAAAAAAAAGATTCTCCTGCTCCAAAGAGAAACATTAATTGGTTATCTGCCCAAAAAGAATACATAGAAAAACTAAAAAACAAAAACAAAAACAAAAAACAACCAAATGAGATAAATTGAGGAAAAACTAAATAAATAAACAAGAACAAGAACAATCCAAGAAAAATAAGACTGGAAAAAAGTCAATCAACTAGAAAAGGAGATCCAGAATCTTAAGTAAGAAAATGACTTTAAAAATTAAAATTGGGCAAGGAGGGAAAGTCAGTAAAGTTATAAGAGACCAAGAAATAATAAAACAAAATATAAAGAATGAAAAAAGAGAAGAGAATGTGAGACATCTAATAAGAAAACCAACAGATCTAAAGAACAAATCAAAAAGAGAAAACATAAGTATAATTGGACTTCCTGAAAGATATGGCCCTAAAAAAGAATTTCTATACAATAATACAAGAATTTTTTTTCTCAATTGTCCTGAAGTGTTAGAATAAGAAGGGAAAGTAAAAATAGAAAAAATCCACTGATCACCCTCTGAAAGAGGTCCTACCAAAAAAAAAAAAAAAATCCCTACAGATCAAAGATTTTCAAATTTTGAAAACCCCAGATCAAAAAGAAAATTTTACAAGCAACAGCAATAACAATAACAACAACCAAATCAAATACACTTGTGCCATATTTAGAATCACTCAAGACCTATCAGGTCTTAGAATGCTATATATCTAAGATCTGTTGCGGCTGAAAATATTATATGCAGCAAAATTAAGTAAAATACTTAATTTTTGAAAAATAGATATTCATTGAATTGCCATATTTTCAGGACTTTATGGCAAACAAATCTGAATTTAATAGAAAATTTGGGGGAAAATTTTTGACATATAAGAGTCAACATCAAAGACTAATTTCAAGAGACTCAATAAGGACAAAAGTGTTTATGTTTTATATGTGGAGATATAATTTGTCTAAGATTGTCATTAATAATTGGGTAGTTCAAAAGAAAAATTGGGTAAAGCTGAGTATGATATGATTCTAAAAAGTAAAACAGTGTATAAAAAGGTAAAAATAGTAATCATATTATACAAAAGAGATGTCAGGGCAAGAATTGACTCAGAGGAATTAGATGGGGGAGGAGAGCTGGTAGTTCTGAAATCCTAATCACTTAGGGAATGGGTTAAAAAGGAAACAATACACACAAATCCAAAAGGATATAAAACCCATCAAAGTTTATAAATAAGAGGAGGAGAAAATAGGAGAAGGCAGGGTACAGACAAGTATATAATTTAACAGGAGTAAATTATTGAAATGAGTTAAAGAGGAAGCAAAACGGTGGAGGGAAAGGATGAGGAAAGGATGGGGGAAGAAGATAAAAGCAAGCTAGCAGTAGTATCACAACAGGGAGATGTTAAGTAGAAGCAAACTAGTAGGTAGATGTTAAGTAGAAGAGTTAGTAGAGATAGACATAAACCCAATAACAGTGATCAGGAATAGAATTTATTGGGGGGAAAAAGTAGGAATCGTAATCATTGATGTCAAAGTTTAAAAGGATTCATTCAAAAGAGAGAAATTTACATTACATGTCAGCCACATTAATATTGCTTTAGATATATGTGTATATGCATATGTATGTATATATATATTTGTGTGTGTATATACTTAAATATATCGGTACTTAACTGTAATCTACTTGGGGCAGGAGGGAAGAGAAAGAGGGGGGAAAAGAATAAAATAAAAAGTACAAGCAGAGAACAAAAGAAAACCTATAATGAAGCAAAAATAAAAGTTCTGAATATAATGTCTTTTATTATTATATATGCTTTCTTGAAATGAAAATTTAATGTTATATATTTTGAGTCCTCTCATGTTCTTCTGTGCACATGACAATGATTTTTTTCTTTTTCTTTTTCTATTTTGTATTAAAGTTTTAAATAAATGCATTTTTTAAAATGGGGAAAAAAGGAGAGTAGTATAAAGTGAAAGTGGACATTTAGCTCTTACTAGGTTGTAGATTGTAGAGGGCTTTTAATACGTATGTAAGCAGTTTAAACTTTATTCTTTTGATAATAGATTGTCATTGACAGGTTTTGAATAGTGGATTGATACAATGTATATCAAGAGAATAGAAAATCTATTTGACCATCATAGAGGATGGATCAGAAGGAAAATAAGTAGGAGGAAGGAAGAACTATGGAGCTATTATAGCCCATGTGAGAAGAGATGAATTCCTAACAATGGAGTTGCAAAAGAACCAGAGGATATAGGTTAGATATGGGAGATATTAATGTTGGTAAACATCAATAGACCTTAACAATTGACTAACATAGAGACAGAATCAGGATATATGCACAGATGATTCTAAAGTTAAAGGCTTCAATATCTGAAAGGATGGTTATTCCATTAGGAAAAAAGAATGTCAGTGTAGAACTCACCAATTTGGTTTTAGAGAAGTTGAGCAGGAAATGCCAAAAGATCTTTCAAGTGAAAGTATCAGGCAACTGGGGAGGAAAAAAAAATTTAAAATAAAGACTTAAAGGCTAGAGAGGGCTTAAAATAAGCACTAGATTTGGCAGTTACCCTTTTGAAATTGAAGCTTTGAAAATGGACAAGCCCATCATGGGAAAAGAGTACAGAGACAGAAGAGGAAAGAACCTTAAAGAGTACTTTATAGATCTGCAAAGAGATGGGGAACCAGGAGAGGGCAGAAAAGAGTGTGAAGTCACAGAAGACAGGGGAGGAGAAATTCTCAAGAAAGAGTTGAACAAGGCCAAGTGACAAACCATGCTAAGGAAAATTAAGGCAGGAAAGAAAAAAAAAGAAATTAGATTTTGCAATAAGGATATTAGTTATTAGTAATTTTGGAGAGAGCTGGTTCAGTAGCGTGAAAGAGACAGAAACCTGATTATAGGGGGCTAGAGAGAAAATGTCAAGAAAAGGAAAGCAATAAACATAAAAAGTACTGTTTGTCAGCAGAGAGGAAAGAAGAAAAGATATAGATTTACAGCTAAAATGAATTTCATAAGTTATTTATTCATTTTCAGATGAGGAAACAGAATCCCTTGAGTTGCTAAATGATTTGTCTTCTACCACACTATCTCATCAGATAGTTTGAGAAAGAGATAGGATTAAGGGAAGGGATTTTGTTTTTTGTTGTTGCGTTTTATTTTTGTTTTTTGTTTTAGCCTTGAAGACACCTGAGCATTCTTGTAAATGAAAGCCAGGGAGAGATTAAAAATGTGTGAGACAAAGGTTCTGATCCACAGAGCAAGGGCAGATATAAGGAAATGGGATCCAAAGATACTGATGAATGGGCTAGTTTTAGCTATGAGAAAAACCATTTCTGCACTTATTTTTTCCTTTCACTCCACTCTGGCTTTGGCATTCTTGACAAGTCCAATTACTCCTTACCTAGAAAAAGCTCTAATACTAGAGAAAAATTAATGAAGACCCTGAGAAGATCAGAGAAAGACGATAATATACAATTCCTCTTTTTTTTTACCTCTTTTTTCTATCCTCACCTTCCAAATTAGACTGTCACAGTGACTTTTCTCAGCTTGATATTCCCATGAATAAAACAACAGATATTAAAATGTGACAGCAACAATTGTCACTCTAAGTTTTAGTTGTTTGGGGCATTGTTTGGCCTCTTTCCATTGAGTCTGCAAATCTGGAGGATGTTGTTAACGCAAGCGGATCTCTAATTGGTGGTTCCAGTGAGATATATTTCCAACAAGCCATTTCATTCAATTACAAGATGACCAAGAAATTAGAAGTATATGTCCAACAAAAGAAAAGCCACAATCGTGGAAAATGTCAGAAAAGGAATTGTCATAAACACTCCAAATCTTGGTTGAAAAGCTGAGGGAGCAGCCAGGAATAAGAAAAGAAAAGAACTATAAACAAAAGCAAAATCAAACAGCAGCAACAGCAATTCAAGTGTTTAAACATGAAAAGCACAGCTTTCTTTAGACCTTCCTTTTTTACAAAGTTATTATGCTAGCTCTTTTTTTCTTAAAGGAATTAACTTTAATCATAAGCACGACAGTGGCAAATGTTCTAGTGTTTGATGTCTTTTCCAAGTATGGGTCACCCAACCTCCCACCCCCATTTAAGACTAGGTGGGAATCAAATACTTAAAACTGACCTTGTTTCATAGCTTGCATCCCACACCCAAACACATCCTTCCTCATTTTTAAAAATACTTCTTTAACCCAGGGTCTCAGTAAATTCAATTCAATTTAACAATCATTTATTGGGGACTTATTTGAGAATCAGTCAGTGAGCATTCACTAAGCACTTACTACATGCCAAACTATTCTAAGTCCTGGAGATGGCACACACACACACACACACACACACACACACACACACACACACACAAAAGCAAACAAATAAAAATCCCACAAGTCTTTGCCCTCAAGTAGTTTGCATGCTAACTAAGGAGAAAACAATAACTAGTTTCATACAAGATATATAGAGAATCAGTGGGAATCAATCTCAGAGGAAAGACACCAGTAACTGGAAGAAGAGGAACCAGAAAATACCTCCTGCAGAAAGTGGGATTTGTGTTGAATCTTTAAGGAAGCAAAATTAGTAATTATTATGGTAATAAATCTGTGATTTCATCTGTGTAGGAAGCTGGAGGGTTGAGGGGGAAAGAATTTTCTCCATCAATGCAGAGAAGATGCTTATCTGCATTTATATATAATTTTAGAGTAGACTGGGGCATTGAGGGGCAAAGTCCACGTACCCAGGATCATACAGCCATGTCAGAGAAAGACTTGAACCCAAATCTTCTTGACTCTAACCAAGGTCAATTCTCTAACCATTATTCCATGAATCTTGTTAGGAACAGATAATAAAAATGCCAAAATAAAACAGGTCTTGCTCTTAAAGAGCTTATTTATTTTATTATTATTTTTATGGGAAGAGAGCCTAGATTGGCAGAGTGAATATCATAATATGGGAGTGGAGAATCCCCAAATGGGAGGGCCTTCAGTAGGCTATTTATTCAGGAATGATTCCTTTTTATTGGCTTTGTCTTATTTTTATTTTTAATTCCTTTATTTTATTTTAATTCAGTATGCTGCTTCTGTGATTTGGGGTTTGGGGGGGTTTGGGGTTTGTTTGTTTGTCAATAAGTAAGATTTGAATACTAAATAAATAAAATGCAAAAGCTGGAAAGTGATTGAGACCTATAGAAAAATTTGAGGGGGAGGAAAAAACCAAGAGTAAAAACGCAAAGTGTTGGGGAAGAGAATTAACCCTAATTTAATTAGAAAATTAATTTCACCAGAACCACCCACCATTGCCATGAGCATCCCACTTAACTGTGATTTTACTGACATCTAGACTGCTTCTGGCACAAAGCTCTTTCAAGAGTATCTCATTTAAAACAGCACCTAGCTCCTATTTGGAGAAAGAATTTTGACAATGACCTAAAGAAGTAATGCAGTGGCAGGTCTGCAGAGTTTTGTTCTAATCCCAAAAGCTCTACGGATGGAAAACCCTGAAGAACCACAGATAAAGATAACTATTTCTTTAAAGTCAGCACATTGACTTGATGTGAAGAGGGATAATTCTCTTGAAACTTGCTAGGGCACAAGTCCTTCCTGCCTTTAAGCTTTACAAAATATTATGTAAATTGTTCTTCAAGTATCCAATGCACTAATCACTAGGAAGAGTTTCTTAAATTTGCAATCGTGAAGCTATTGATTTGGAGCCTAATCTTAGATTAAAGATATCTAGGACCTTCTTAAACCAGATCTCTTCTACAATCTACTAACTCAGACCTATTGGAGTAGTTGTGATACTGAAAGGGATCATATAGTTCAAACTTTCGTTTACAAATGAGATAGACATAGGAAAATGAAACAGATGAAGTTAAGAGATTTGTCCAAGCCTACACAGATAGGAAAAGAAAACTACACTAAAACATCCCTGGTCTATTTTCACCCATCCCCAATCCTTTGCTTAATAGGCTGTAATGAACTTGATGATCAGGGGCCTTTTGGATCAATAGAGACATTTTACACCTTCTATTGCCCAAGACAGTCTTCTTTTGTGGAGTCACTATAGGTCAGAGAGATGCAAGATAAATATGATGTCCACTATTACTAGTTCCCTGCCAATCCACATTTAAGCCAGCCAGAACAATATAACAGTAATCATAATTATATGACCTGATTGATAGACACCTTAGTCAACCACTGACATTCTCTGTTACCTTTTGGCTATTCCTAATTATTTCTTCTGGAAATCATTAGCCCCAAATGTCCATAAATAATCCTTCTATAATCCAATTCCATTTAACAAATGTTTATTTAGCAAGCCACTATGCTATTTCTTAGGGATAAGGAAGAAGGAGATGAGCATGAAACAGTCCTTTTATTAAGAAATATAATATACTTGGGTAAGCAAATACAAGGTCATTTTAATAAGGAAAGAGCACTAATAACAGGAGGGATCAAGGGAGATGATTCCTGATCTGGGCCTTCAAGGACACTAGATAGGTTAAGAAATAAGAGGCAGAATCAAGACTGCAAAGGAGCGGGAAGCTTATAAGATTTACCTCCCTTACCACTTATCTCCTCTTATTTGCTCTGTTCTATTCTCATCTGACATATTTAAAACTCATTTTTATTCTTAGATCTTATCATATCCCCCTGGCTAGAGCTAGTATTCCCAGAGCTCTGTTGCTTCAAAGAGAAAAGGAGCTTACTGAAAATATGGTCAAGAAACTGCTTTTAACCTCTCCACTCAAACACCTTTATTCTGTAGAAGGACTGGGCTATTTGAAGGAGATTGAAAAAGGTTGGTGACATTTGTCTTAAACCAAAAATAAATTACAGACTGTTCTCTCTTTGACCTATCTAAAACCATTCTGAGGTTTTACACCAGGATCTTATGGTATTATCATCCATATGAGCAATTTTTTTTCAGTGGTCTCTTTTTTGGACTTCTTTGTTTTCCACTCCAATTTGTTATATGAAAAATCCATAGTCATTGCAACTTCTCAATTAATCAGTATTTCTTAAGTGGTTACTATGTACCAGGCACTGTGCTAAGGGCTTATGATATAAAAGGACACAAAAGACAGTCCCTTTCCTCAAGTAGTTTACAAAGTAACTGGGGGTGGAGGGAGAGCATACAAACAAATATAGACAAAGCAAGCCATTTACAGAATAAATAGAAAAATAACTGAAGGAATGTCCATCGATTGGGGAATGGCTGAAAAAGTTGTGGTATGTTAACATAAGGGAACACTATTGTTCTATAAGAAATGATGAGCAGGTGGATTTCAGAAAAACCTGGAAAGACTTATATGAACTGATGCTGAATGAAATGGGCAGAATCCCACCCCCCTAAAAAAAAAACCACTATACATAATAAAAGTAAAATTATATAATAATAAAGTATGATAAATTTAGCTCTTCTCAACAATACAGTAATACAAGACTGTAATGGAAAATGCCATCCACATCCAGAGAAAGAACTATGGAGACTGAATGATGCAGGTCAAAGCATATATTTTTCATTTTTTTCTGTTGTTTTTTCTCTTTTGTTCTGATTATTCTTTCACAACATGACTAATATGGAAATATATTTAAAATTAGAAATTTAGCTGGGATTTATAGGAAACCATGAAGGTCAGTGGTTAGATCAGAAGAGAGAAAGCATACCAGGTATTGGGGACAACCAGAGAAAATGCCAAGAGCCTAAACACCTCAATAGTGTGCTTCCCTTTGGATCACCACCTCCTACTGGTTTTTTTACAGTTCTAAAAAGCATTCTAACTCTCTTTTCATTTGATTCTCCTCATATATTTCTCTAAAGCATATTGCTGATCTATGGAGATCATCTAAGACTACTTCTGAAATGGAAAATGGAATATTGAATTGATAGAATAGTTGGTTGTCCAGTTTGACCAGAAAGTAGAGTATATGAGAGACAATGATGTGAAAGATAAAGCTGCAGAAATAAATAGGAATCAGATTCTGGAAGACCACAAATGATAAACTATTGGTATTTTGTTTTAATTTTCTAAATTATAAACAACCACCACTAATGAAAAAGTCACAATCAAACAGAAAAACTTGTCTTAAGCTTGTAGTCTTTAATAAGGCAGAACAAAAAAAAAAAAATTAAGCAACAAACAAGTAAACACTTTTGTTCTGGCTTCCCTGCCAGGTCTCCTCAAAATTCTGTCACTCTTGGTCTCCCTTTTCTCTTCTGTTATATGTATAGAAGCACAGTCTATATCAAATTCTAGTTCTGAGTTTTGTACCACCTAATACACTCCTTTTGTATCTGTGTGTGTGTGTGTGTGTGTGTGTGTGTGTGTGTGTGTGTGTGTGTGTGTGTGTGTGTTTATATAGCCTACCATATTGCCTGGCACACAACAGACACAATAAATAATTGTTGATTTGTTTAAAGAACTCTATAATCATAACTATGTATTTGATTTACATCTGCATAAATGGATAACCACATTATAGCAGTAATTCTTCAAATAGAAGGAATAATATCTATAATGTGACACACATAATCTCAGGTATAACTATCAGTAGGAGTGATTTTTTAGCTAAGCATAGAAAATTAACCTCATTATTTTATACACCTTCTATTGCCCAAGACAATCTTCTTTTGTGGAGTCACTATAGGTCAGAGAGATGTATATCATAATTAAAAGCTAAGAAGTAGCTAATATCCATCAATAATCAGTGAATTGATCCATTTCTCTTCCTTTGAAACTTAATTTGCTAGATTCTTTTTGCTAGTCTCAATTTGCTAGATTCTTCCATACTAATTAAAGACTAAACAGAGCAGAGGTAAATAAAAAATAAAAATTTGTTTTGAAAACATCCACAATTTATCATTTTAACAGTCTCAAGAAGCCTGGTTTTGTTCTGTTGAAAACTTTTTCTATGGGAAAGTTTGAAATAGGGAAATTTAGGAAAGGATATGATGAATCAAACTTCCCCATCTTTTCCATAGAGAAGCAGGGATCTATAAATGCAGAATATTGTCACTGTATCAGTTAATTTTGCTTAACTTTGCTCTAAAGGAGGGCTCAATGAGTGACAGAATATCCAAAAATGACTGCAATGTAAAAAGGAAGGAAGGAAGGAAAGAAGGAAGGAAGGAAGGAAGGAAGGAAAGAAGGAAATGGAAAATTTTGGGAAGGAAGGAATGGAATGGAATGGAAAAGTTTAGATCTATGATCTTTTAAGCTATGATCTAGACTTATGATCCCTCTATTAAAGAGAGACAACTAAATTATCATTTTCAAAATGTCATATTTCCTTTCCCTTCCACTATTTTGTGATTATTCACTAATGTCTCTGCTGGATCTAGAAAGAACAGATCCCTAGATTAGACCAATAGAAATAAGACTGAAATTAAAACATGTCCTAAATGACCAAAATTGTATGGGATTTGTTTAGTTGGTTTTGGGGGCAGAGACAGGGAAAAGTCAAGTGTATCAGGGAGACAGAATATCCAAGTTACAGAGTAAAGGAAGTTAGATCAAGGCTGAGCTCTCCAGGTGAAAACATTTGAGCATTATATTGGTCTAAAATCAACCCCAAAGATATTGCACTATACATTTGCTAACTTTCCAAGAACAAAGCCAGTCTAGATATTATGGTTCATTCCTATCACATAAGTTCTAAAAATAAGTTCAATTAAAACAAAATTAACTTAAAGCAATGTTCTTGAAACAAGATCTCTATTGTATTCTTTGATCATAGTCATCTACTCGGTAGCATTGCTTGGATTGCTATTTCATATTTCCTCTTGAATCAAATCTGTGGATGCTTCATTTCACAATTTCCAGAGATTTAAAAGGCATTTTGATTAATGGATTTGACCAATGTCTGCTCTTGTTTAATGACAGTGTTCTCCTCCACATTCCATATTTTACACCCACATCACACCATTCCTCTTTTATTACAGGAATTGAAGAATGTGATACCCTGCCAGACAGCAGAAGAATTTATAATATATATGTTCTTAAGCTAGAGAGTATTAAAACTGAAAAGAACTTGGAGCCAGATGCCACTTTAATTTTAAATAGGCTATGCAAATAATTAAATACCAGGCCATATTGACACCATCAGATTTAGGGGAAAGGGGGACACATGGTGCATAACCTTAGAGTCCTGGGGAATATTAAATCAGATTTATCAGAGTACTGAATCATATCTTGCTTCTGACATAGGGGAAAAGAATCGATTGGGTTAAAAATGAACCAATTACCCAACCCTGTACCTGTTTCAAATGTTTCCATATACACAATTCTTTAAAAAGAGATAAAGAGAAATCAAGATGAGTCAGTAAATTTATTTAGGCATCAAATCCCTCTCTGTTATTTTCCCCCCAGGCTTCTCCTGATGTGAACTAAATTATTTTCAATATTGACTTCTAGCAGGGAATATATGTAAACAGAAAATGCCTGGGGCCAACATAATGGACATTTATGGTTCTGCTTTTTATCCAATTTAATTTAGATGTCTCAAAACACCTGCATCTGTCAGTTTCAAGACTGGTTTATATAAAGCCAGCTTGCAATTAATCATACTAATATGGTCCAAATAAACCAAAACAGCCGAAAAACACTTAAATCTGCCTTTGAAATGTATAGCATTACAATTTTCTGCAGTCATAGCAAGTTTGTCATCTTTTTCAGTTAACTTTGCTTAAGAAAGGAGAATATGTTGAAGGAACTGTGAATGTTTAGCTTGAGAAGAGTAGAGTTTTAAGCCTGAGAGAAGAACATAATCCCTGCCTTCAAATATTTGAAGAGCTATAGTATGATAAAGCTATTGTTAGCCTTTTCCCTTTGGCCACAAAGAACAGAACTGGGAATAAAGAGTAGACATTACTGAGAGATAGAAAGACAGATTTCATCTTAATAGAAGAAAAACTTCCTTACAGTTAAGGCTGTCCAAAAGTGAAAAGAGCTACTTAGGGTGTAGTCAGTTTTTCCATTGTCAGGGTCTTCTAGAAGAAGCTGAATGCTCATTTGTCAGAGATGCTGAAAAAGTCTTCTCATTCAAGTAAAAGTTGATTGGAGCCTGAGATAGGTTAACATTAAAATGAGTTTCTCTTTTCTGCTCATATCACTACCAATGGGCAGGAATATGGTGCAGAACTAAGCTGGATATCATGGAAAAAACCACTTGAGGTCCAAAAGTTGGTCAGAGATAATTTGTAAAGTCAACAATTTATAAAAAGCTATTCTAGAGTTGGCTTTGTTCCTATGGTCTGAATACCAAGATGATTTAACAATTGTTAAATATTAACAAATATTTATTGAGCTTATTTTTGAGCTCTCAAAATAAGCCATTTGGGTGATGGGGAAGATTCTCAGAAATACAACCCAAATTGCTTCTGAAAGAGTTTCTTGTCAAAGTCAGGCTCCTTACCAGAATGTTCACTGATGGCATAAGGGACAGTACCAAGCCTCATCACAATGTACTAGTCCCCAAGGGAATAGATTCAGGAATACACATACACTCTCCCTCAATATGCTAAACCCTACTTTGAGTTCAATTCTGGGAAAGAGGAGTACCATGAAAGACAGAAGTATAAGACAACTCTAAAACTGAAAAATTTCTAGTCAAATTGGAAAGTCAAGATTAACACACCTAAAGCCATAGTGAATAATATGGCTACCTTATGCTGGGAAGATTCTTGGGCCCAGAATGATGTGACCTGAATTCTAGGCCTAGCTTAGTCACTGAAAAAGTGGGTACATTTGGGACTTTTTGCCACTTTAGCACTCTAAGTCACAGATTCTTCATCTGTAAAGGGGTTGATATAGTCCAGTGGTTCTTAAATTTTGAGAGGGAAGAGCTACAATGTGATAGAAGTATTAATAGCCTGTTTCCTTTTGGCCCCAGAGGATAAGAGTTCAAAGTAATGAGAAGACATTACTGAGAGATAAAAAGAAACAGAGGGATGAGATTTCATCTTAATATAAGAAAAATTTCTTCGTATCCAAACTGATTTTATTTATGAAGATTACAACTATCTATAGCAACTGTATTAGAAATTAAAATATCATAGCATTTCTGTGAAAAGAGTTTTGACCTCATGAATCCCTTAAAAGGTTCCCAGGGACCATCAGGAGTCCCAGACCACACTTTGAAGACCACAGGTGTAGAATATATCTGATACTTTTCTTACCATATCATTCTATAGTTTAATGAGTATTACTGATGTAGGAATTCAGAGGAAAGGAGATGCATGGTTAGGGAAATCTCTGTAGATAGGCCCTAAGCCATGGGAGATATAAGAAAGAAGAATGAATGGTATTGTAGGCAGAGGGAATCACATTTTATAAAGGGTTGGCCTGAATAGGGTAGAATGCAAGCATTAAATTGTACCTGGGTATTGATTAAGCCCAGCAGGCCTAGATTGTGAAAGGCCTTGAAAATCTGGGAGAAGAATTTATTCTTATGGAATTAAGAGGAAAATCATTTAAGGTTTTTTGAACAGGGATATGACATAAATGAATGTGAGATGAAAGAGACAATCAAAAAATAAATAAATTTTAAAAAAAGAAAGAAAGAAAGAGACAATCAAATAGTATAGAGGATAGACTGGAGTAGTGTGAAACTACATGCCAGGAATCAAAAAGGCTGCCATAATAATTTAGAAATGAGGTTTTGGACTATGTGGTGGTTGTAAAAATGGGAAAAGAAGGAAAAAAAGAAAGATATTTTGAAAAAAAGAAGTCATTCCTATCATGTGACCAATTGAATATTACAGAATTATTAGTGTTATAATTTTACTATTTTTTTATTTCATGTATATATGTTGAGTCCCCACCACCACAACTAGAGAGCAAACTTTTTTAAGAACAGGAACTGTTTTATATTTTTATATGTCCAGCAATGAGGACAATGCTCGACATATAGAAGGCATACTTAGTATATGTTTGTAAATGGGATTAAAATGAAATGAAGAAACAGGATGAGTATATAGGATCTTAGAGACTGGCCCTCATGCATTCTATCTTGGTAACTACTAAGAGGATAATACTGAAGTCCCTTTGGATAATATATCCCAAGATTACCCAAATTTCACACATGAAACCCTAGTGTTGTTCACTTTCTATAAAAACTTGAATCAAACATGAAAGAGTTGAGAAAAAAAGGAAATGTTTAATTTGGAGATTTAAAATGTATGGGAAACCTGATAGCTATCCTTAAGTATTTTCAAGATTTTCCTGAGAAAGTTGGATTACATTTGTTATTTTTAGTTCCAAAAGATAGAATTAGGAGTAGAGTGAAATTTATAGATGCAGATTTAATTTCAGCAAAATATAAAATTACCCTTAACAGTTCATCTACCTAAAACTAAAGATTGGATGTCCATGTGTTAGAGATGTTATGAGTGGATCAAACTAGATTAACTCTGGTATTGCTTCCAACTCTGAGATTCTATGATTTTACCATGTATCTCCTTCTTCAGAGGACTATTCTTTAATAGTTGTCACCTTAGAGTGAACTAATAAATTCATTTATGCTATTATCTAATTAATTTCAAACAATTAACAATTACTTATTAAGTGTCAGGCACTGTACTAAAACATTGAGATAACAAAGACAAAAACAGCCCCAGTTCTCAAAAAATAATAATATATTCAAATAATATATAGTTTAATGTGTTCTCCCATCTAAGATATTTGCATTTTACCACAATCATTAAACATCAGATTTGAAAGGTATATTAGAAGCAAAGCAGTTCATCCAATTGAATAGAATCTCCTCCACTATGTACCCCTAAGTGGCTATCCAGACTCTGCTTTCTAGTCTTTCCCAACACCTATCCCATTATCCCCAGATACCACCAATCCATCCTCCCAAATATAAAAATAATCTTTCTAAGATACAAGTTTGATCATGATACATACACAAACAAAACTTCAGTTACCTCTAGAATTATCTCTAAAATAAAGTAAAAACTTCTTCACTTGATATTAAAAGACATTTTATAAAATCAAGCTTTAGCCTAACTTTTCAGGATTATGACCCATTCCCTATTGTGTACCTGACATTCCAAGCAAACTAACCTACTAATTGCTCCAGAGATGGGGGCTCTCTATCTTCCACCTCCATGTCTCTATCTAGGCCATCATGAATTTTTGAAATGAACACTTTCCTCACTTCTTTGGTCCCAAGCTTTCTTTAAGGTCCAATTTATGGATAATCTCCAATGATATATCTCCAATGTCTCTTTAAACGTTGTAAGGAGACAAAAAGATCAGAACAAATCTAATGTTCTTCTTCCACATGGTACTTCACATATTTGAGAGTAGGTAGATCTTATCTCTTTCGTAGCACATAGGTAACTGCCTACTACATCTGCATGTAAGTTTGTGAACTATTACTTTAAACAACAAGATTTCCCATTGAATAGAAACCTGCTTGTACATCTATTGTCAACAATGATAATTTGTTTGATTTTTTTTTTATCAATCGTGACTACCTATCAATAAGAGATAATGTGCTTGCATTTAACATGTATGTAGGAATTATAATCAGAAGTCACATTATATAATATTTCTCCAGAATAACAAGTCTTAAGAAAGCATAGTTTTTTATTTTGACTAACACATGACTATACTTCCCAATAGACTAGAGAAAGAACTAATTACTAGTTTACTAACCATTGTACCCATTTCTATTTATTAGTTCAAGTTTGGACTTTCAGTATTAACATGTATACTAATATGTTACTGAGAGTGCAAAGATGGGCTAATAAATGATTGAAAGTCACTTTGTGAGTACAAAGTGGCTCATAAATGCTTAATATTAATGATAGTTTTGGCTTAGTATTTCTGACTCAATCTGGACATCTACTCATCTAAGACATACTGGGTTCTCTTTCTATTTTTAAACATTTAATGCACCATATCAAACATTTTATGATTCTCTCTGTGGCTGATTGATTCTACCTTAGATTTCTCCATCTGGATGGGCTGAGAGATCCATGACAACCCAGAAATGATGTTTTGATTCATTCATGATTCAAGGACAGCGCTGCTTGTTTATCACATTTTCTCTTCCTCTGGGACATGGTTCTTAAGAAAAGATTGTGTTAAACTGGAGAGATTATATCTGAATTCAAGAACTGAATACTGCTGGCAGCAAGAGAGATAACATTTTTCCATAAACTAAGTCAGATAATATAGGTAGTTACACCTTTCGAATGATTCATGTTGGTGATTCATCCTTTTGGAAGTCTAATTCTTTGGGCCTGCTAAACTATTCAGATATTAGAGCCTATAGGGAGTCCAAGGGTCAGATAGCTTAGGAACAACCAGGAAGTCAAATTGCAGACATCACCAACCCTTCCCTTATTGATGCCCAGTCATGGGAAAAGTTCAATCAGGAAAGTAGGAAAAGAAATATGGAAGAAACACACTAGGAACATGGGCCAGGAAACACAGACATGTTTCTTATCTAACTTCTGTCCTAAAGCTCATGGGTATGGAACTCTGTCCTGAGTGATAGAGATGGAGGCCCTGCCCCATGTGAAAGGCAGAGCAAAGCTGGTAGAAAGCAACAGCTCCAGGTCTCAGTCTTCTCCAGTTCTCCTTTGGGATTCTTCAGAACCAGTCCAATTCCACTTCAGGAAGCTAAAAGACCCTGGGAAGACATGAGTAAGACTGACATCTTCCATTTATCCCTGTCTCCAGCTTGCTATACTAGAAGGTGTGAGTTTTTCCCTGGGTAAAATCCAATACACTCTTGGTTGAACTTAATTACCTCAATCCCAGTGGGAATGCTCATTCACTCTATATTGTGTGGTTTATAATTCTTCTTTGTATACCTTTTCTGATTTTTCTGTTTTGCTACTAATTTGGATGAAAGGATTTCTTTGCTACTCATTATGTGTTTCTTTTTTAATAATAGCTTTTTATTTTCAAAATACATGGAAAGATAATTTTCAACATTTACCCTTGCAAAATCTTGTGTTCCAAATTTTTCTCTTTCTCTTCCTCCATTCCCCTCCCCTAAACAGCAAATAATCCAAAATAGGTTAAACATGTATAATTCTTCTAAACATATTTTCACATTCATCATGCTGCACAAGAAAAATCAGATCAAAAAAGGGAAATAATGAGAAAGAAAGAAAAAGTAAGAAAACAAAAACAAAAACAAAAAAAGATGAAAATACTATGTTGTGATTCCCATAATCAACTTTCTGGATGCAGATGGCTCTTCATCACAAGTTTATTGGAATTGGTCTGGATCACTTCATTGTTTAAAAGAAACAAGTCCATCACAGTTGATTTTCACATAATCTTCTTGTTGCTGTGTACAATGTTTTTTTGGTTCTACTCACTTCACTTAGCATCAGTTCATGTAAGTCTCTCCAGGCTTCTCTGAAACCATCCTGCAGATATCTTCTTATTTACTATATATTTTCATTGCAGAAATGGTATTTGGTAGAAAAGAGATAAGAACTCTAGGTTCTCCATACCTTCCAATTCATTTAGAAACTTTAGCACTATTATCCAACATACATGTAAATAAACGTATAATCTAAATTTTAGATCAAATGGCAGGGTCTCCCTGAGATCTCTCTTGGTTGTCCTAGTTGCTAGTGCCATATTTGTATCACAACTCAATAATATACAATCCTTGAGGACAATCAATCAGCAAAAAAATCATTGACATTTTTTATTTGCCAGGTACAATGCTAGGCAGTTAGGATACAGATGTGAAGAATAAAATAACTCTACTCTCAGGTGACTTATAATCAATGGGAGAAACAAGTATCTATACAGAGAATAAATAATGCAAAGGAACTTGGGAGGAAGACACTAGACACTGGAGAAAGATGTGGGAAAACTTCATCTAAAAGGTGATGTCTGAGATGAGTAAATAGCATTCATTTTAAATTTGTAGCTCTGTGCCTGGCACAGGGAGGTGCTTAATACATGCTCACTGAATTGAGTTAAATATCAGTAACAGGTGGCAAAAGCAACATCATTTCTCAGTGTCACTGAGATAAACATGTCTGAAACAATACTTTGCATTTAAAGTAGGCATCGAATAAATATTTGATGATTGATTGATGAGTCTATATTTGGAATAATTAAAACTTGTTAGCAACTTAAACCAAAGCCAAGCTAAGTACTCAATCACCTGCCATCACTCCCAGAGGTGTCTATGAGATACAAAGGTATGAATGAGTACCCCCACACCCTCGACATTTTTATAAAGATGAAATTTAGTAAAAATGAATATCGGGGCAGCTAGATGGTTCAGTGGATAGAGTATGAGACTTGAAGTCAGGAGGACCTCAGTTCAAATCTAGTCTTAGACACTTAACACTTCTTAGCTGTGTGATCCTGGGGCAAGTCACTTAACCCCAATTGCCTCAGCAGGAGAAAAAAAAAAATCAAAGGCAGTTGGGAGGGGCAAAAGAAACAATATCAGGCAAAAAAATAATGTAGATGCAGTGTGTGTGTGTGTGTGTGTGTGTGTGTGTGTGTGTGTGTGTGTGTATCTGTGCATGTGTTTAAGGAGAAAGAAAATGAGGTATCTAGCCCTAAGATGCTAAACCAATGTATAGGAGCTGCATAAGGCATTTGCTACGTAAGGTCATAATTTAAAGGACCCAATAGGCCATTTAGTCTAAGCCCCTAATTCTAATTCTCCTAATGAGGAACTTGAAGTCTAGAAAGATTATATGAGACAGATAAATATTGGAATGGAGAGAGCATTGAACTACGAGTCAGGAAGACCTGAATTCAAATCTAGCTGTAGATATTTCTTACTTGTGTCATCCTGGGCAAGTCATCTATCCTCTACTTGTCTCAGTTTTTTAATCTACAAAATGGGAATGTTAGAACAATAGCACCTATATTCCAGAGTTACTCTGAATATAAAATGGGATAACATTTGTAAATCATTTTGCAAAACTTGTTATATAAATGCTAGCTATTGCTATTATTACTACTATCATTATCATTATTATTTGACTTGCCCAAGATTACATAGATAGAAACTAGCTAAGATGGCATTTGAGTCCAAATCTTCTGTTACCATGACGCCACTGTGCCTCCTGCTTTTCTCTACTACAAGTCCCTGTCAAAAATACATTGTCCCAATGGCAAAAAGATACAGTACCATGCTTTCTATTTTCCAAGGTCTAGAAATGACTCTTTGCTTTCTAATGGGTTTAGGTTGTCCACAAGCTGGCTTTCATTGACCCAGCAGAAAGGCCTCAAAAATTAGCCTGTGCCACCTGTACATATCCAGTGTATCCATCATGCTTTCCCCCGGTTCTAGTAGTTAAGTGGCTGACAGAAAAGCTGACTCCTCGGAATGTTCATTGCCAGTTGTTGTTTTGGGGAAAGGTACAATTCTCAGCCTGTCAAGAAGGGCTTTTTTTTTCTTAGAAAGGACAGAGAAAAATGAGTGTCACAGAAAGGCTCACCTTCTTACTTGTTGGTAACAGTTGTGTGAGATGAACTCTCAGATTTGAAAGGATAGCTGTGGCCTCTTGCTGAATGATTAGTGACTAATACTGAAATGCACAGCCTAACAGAACATTTGCCTTGTGATTGAGATGGCTTTTATTATAGTGTGGTGTAAAAGAAAGAGCACTGAACTTGGAAACAAGGAACCTATGTTTTATTCTATTCCCAATTCTGCCACTGGATAGCTGAATGGACTTGAGTTGGAAGGGATCTCAGAAGATATCCAGTCCAAACCAAAGCATCTACACACAGAGCCAGATCTGGCAGTTATCATCCTGATATCATCTTACAAAGCACAGGAATAGGTAACATGAAACAGAACTGCATCAAGGGTATTAATCACCATGCTCATTATATTATAAAAAAAGAGGTTTCCAAGAATATTGTATAAGAAACCTGTCAAGGGAATACTGAATATAATAAATTTCTCTATTTGGAAAGTAATTATATTATCTGAATGAAAGTAACTAATCTCTTACTTATTTCATATATATGTATGTATGTGTATATATATATATATATATGTTTGACTTGGCGAACTATAGAATTTATTCCTTTTATATTGGATGGAGGTAGGGAAGATTTTATAAAATCCGAGGGGCATAGTGACCAAAGAAAGTTGGAAATTTCTGCCATAAAGATTTGAAATTTTCAGAATGTAGGCCTGATTGGCCTCAATAAATTAATTTGTTTCCTGAAGGTCTGAAAGAGGATCATTGTCCCTGGAGGAATTAGATCCAAATGGTTAAAAAGCAACCTTGTTTTTGTTTTAACAAACAAAGAAATCTACTTGAGTTATACTTATTTTAATAGCGTATCTTCCCATCAAACAGGATTTCACTCAACTTTATCATGGTCTTACAATTTCAGCATGTGTTTGGCATGAATTGTAATAGCTTTAAGACCTCAGTGGAAAAAGTCTGATTTGACAATGACCACTTGGGAGCTAATTTTTCATTCTTTTTACCCCTTGCACAAATCTAATTTTAGAGATCCACTGAAAGGTCTCTAGTGATTGCTACCATCTTAATGTAGAATTTGCTAAATACTTAAAAAAAAAAAAAAAGCACCAACAGCCTTTTTGCAAAATCCTCTATACATAAATATCTTCTCTCTGAGAAATCACAGAGAGCCATTCTATCCGGATATCCATACAGTGAGAATTACTTTGACCAGGCTTCACTGGATCGCAAACCTATTTATGGTAGAAAAGTACCATCTGCTGGCTAATTGTGAAACTACTCACGTACTAAATTGGAAAAAAGATGTGAAAACAGCTAGCCTCTTAGAATTTCAATGGAAATATTTCTCAAGGTCCAAATGATGGGACAACACATAAATTAACGCTAGTTTCTTTGAATATTCTTCATGATGAATAAATATGCTTGTAAAATTCCAGCATAATCTTCTTGTATCTTTATTTCTCTTCATTCAATGCATATAATATACCCAGTTTCATTTTATTCTCTTCCTTTCTTTTTTCTTGATTTTATCTTTTCATTCTCTCTCTCTCTCTCTCTCTCTCTCTCTCTCTCTCTCTCTCTCTCTCTCTCTCTCTCTCTCTCTCTCTCTCTCTCTTATCTTTTCATTATTGCTCAGTTGTTTTCAGTCATGATTGACTCTTTATGACTCCATTTGGAGTTTTCTTAAAAAAGATACTAGAATAGTTTATCATTTTCATCTTTAGCTCATTTTACAGATAAGAAACTGAGGCAAACAAGATTAAGTGACTTGCCCAGCATCACAGGTAGTATCTGAAGCAAGATTTGAACTTAGAAGGACGGGCCTTTCTCACTCCAAAGCTGACACTTTAACTACTAAGCTACCTAGCTGCCTTTCATCTAAACTTATGATTTATTTCATTGTGCAAAACAGTGAGGTCAAACTCAAAAATGGGAATCATTACATTTACATAAAGAACCCTGTGGCTACATATTAACTTAGAAAAATACATTGATATTATCTATGTTCTATTGTATTTTTATTTATTGTGCTAAATGTTTTCCAATTACTTTTTTTTTTTTTTTTGGCTGAGGTAATTGGGGTCAAGTGACTTGCCCAGGGTCACACAGCTAGGACATATTAAGTGTCTGAAGCTGGATTTGAACTCAGGTCCTCCTGACTTCAGGGCTGGTATTCTATCTACTATGCCATCTAGCTGCCCCTCCAATTGCATTTTTTTTCCAATTGCATTTTAATGTGCTTCTGACAGTACATCTATACTGCAAGATATAATCCCAACAGGGTCATTCCCACTACCAATGCAGATCAAAAATTGTTATGCAATTTATAATCCAAGGGATTTGCTTGGAACTTTAAGAGTTTTAATGACTCACTGTTCAAGGCAAGATTTGAATTTAAGGCATCCTAACTCTAAGGATCCTTGTTGATTTTCACTGTTATTTGTTAGTCGTTTATTAAATCCCTCAAAATATTATAACTCTTCTTTATAACAACTAAATAGTTTACTGTATAAAAAACTGTCTCTCAAAGAGATCATGAAGAGATTCCAAAGATCATCCAACTCACTAATTTTACAGAAGAGAAAAATGAGGCTGAGAGAAGCAACAGAATTTGCCTAAGTTCACAATATGGCAAAAAAATGAGGTTTGAATTCCAGATACTCTACTTCTAAGTTCATTTTTCTATTTATCACACTGCCAGTAAGACTAGCTTCTGCTTCACACTGTCTTCAACTGTTATGCCACAGTCTCTTTGAACTGTTCTACCTCAGTTTCTCTGCACTAGGTTCCCTGAACTGTTCTTAGTTCTGCCTCATTCTCCTTAGTTGTTAAAAAAACAAAACAAAACAAAACAAAAAAAAAACCCTCTGGTCCATTACCATTTGCTCTAAGGTTGTAAATTGTCAATATAAGCAAGATAAGGGGGGAATTCAGACTTCCTGACCTCTGTTTATTCAGACATCCTGACTCTGGCTTTTAGTAGGAATTTATGGCCTCCCCCATCCTGACAGAGCCAAATGAATCTGTGAAGAAGTTTCCCGCTTCTGTCCCCTTCTTTTGTTTGTAAAAAAGATATTTAAGAAGTTGGGATTCTCCCATTCATCGCTGGATGCTGGATTCTTTTGAGATAACAGTCTCATCCAGCCCTGAGACCAACATGGATCCATTGTTCCCAGTATATCTCTCCATTAAATAAACTATTGAATTGGTCTCTAATCTTTGTCTGACTGGATAATTTGATACGAGAGTCCTGTCCAGTCAATTATACTCTTCCAATTAATAAAATATTAAAAACTCTCTAATCCCTCTCCTGCCTCAGTTTCTCCAGCATTACACAACTAGAATTATCTCAAAGAACTATTCTCAAAGCTGGTAAACCTTTCAGTTTGGCACTACCTTCAGATACTTCTTTATACCACACTAACCACTTTGCTAATGATGGTAGACAGTCTGATACTACTTTCTTGGGTACTGGCCTCCCACTTCTGCCATGGATGGTGCTTTCTCCTCAAGGACATTTTCCAGCACCACATCTAACAGCACTTGCAAATTGGGTCCCTAGCTTCCCTCACATTTCTGGACAATACCAAACAATCTGTGGAAAAGCTCACCTTTCCATGCAATCTATAAAAAAACCTACCTTTCCATAGCATATCAACCTTAGTGTGGTGCTAAGCAGGCAGCATACAAACCAAATCAGAGAATAATTAATGAACCTTGATCTAGTCTAGAGGAAAAAGGTGATTTCCTGATGCCAAATGATACTCAGGAAAAAAACAAAAAGAGGGGGCAAAGATCATCCATATAGTTCCTAAGTAACATCCTATATGGAGATCAAAGCAGGTGAATAAATCAGATAATTCAGGGTCTGAAGATGAAAGTGGTTGACATTATGGATCTTGGTAGGAGAAGATGAGGAGAGAGGAATTGTGTAGGATTCTGTGGGAAAGAGGAACTCACTGGAATTTCAGAGGGTATTATAATAAATCCAGATTCAGTTCCCTTCTGAGAAAAGCAGACGTCTTGAATACTCTGTGTGTGTGTTTGTGTGTGTGTGTGTCTGTTTAATCTTTTTATAGATTCCTATGAGTCCTTGGTCTTCTCAAAGGAAAAACAAAATAATTCTGTGCCCTGAATTTTAGGTAACAATATTCCAGAAACTATTCTATATAATTTAGCATTAACTTAATATCATCATTTCTAATTTAAAGAGGAATGCCTATCTAACAAGATTTCCACATGCCCTCTGATGTCATAAATATTTAAGATTATTTATAGGCATCACAATAACAACTAATAACAGATCACATGGTTAATATATACATAAAGCTATATATGTATATATTTAGACAGATGGACAGATAAATCATCTTAAGCTTTGCAAAGTGTTACGCATGTGTTATCTCATTTAATGCTCACAAAAACCCATACCAAAGTATATGGCACAAGCAAGAAAGGACCACATGGCCCAGAGATCCGTAATATTCAAATATTAAAGAAAGAGGTTAGTCTACCCAAAAGTGTCATGCATACAGCAAAAGTACTGAGCATTCCTGGACAAGATTAAAATGTAACTGGGAAATTTTTAACAAAATAAAATTTAAAAATATAATAGAATGTAAATAATATTAATATGCAGTTTTCAATATACAGCCCACCGAGATCCTTACGAATCGTTTAATGGCCCCGTTTCTAGGAGAGTTTGACACCACTGGTTCTATAAAAATTCTAAAGCTCCTTTTAAAGTAACTATATGTCCAACAAGGCCAGAGCAAACAGGGATTTGCCTTAAGGGCACTGAGGTGCAGAGTGTTTGGGCAACACAGGGGGTCCTTTATATAAAAATTTGCAGTCCTTCAGCATGATAGTCAATCAAGTATCCACTAATCATTTTCTATGTGCCAGACAATGAGCTAGGAGCTAGGGATACAAAAACTAAAAGAAAAAAGACAAAAATAATTCCTTCTAACAAAGAACTTCCATTCTAGTAGGGAACACAATTAATATAATAAATATGCAAGCAGCATAAATACAAAGTAAATGATTGTGAATGTATACAAAACATTTAAATACAAAGTAGTTTGGAAGAGAAAGCACTAGAAGTTGGAGAATCAGGAAAGGCTCATGCCAAAGATGGTGATGTGATTATTAAATTACTGCAGGTTTGAGCAAAGATGATTGAACATACATTATCTGAGCTATAAAATATGACCGTTTATGCCTTTCTAGACAATTAATATATGCCTGGTACAGAATAAGACTTAAAAAAGAGAGAAACTCTGATGCAGAGATTGGGAAGGCACACATTCCAAGCATGTAGGATGCCTAATCTAAAGGTACAGGGATAGGAGATGGGATGTGAAAGATAATAGTGTTATATATGAAGAACAGAGAGAATTCTACTTTAACTAGATTTCAGAGTGTAAGAGTATGAGTTGTTTCCATTTAGGTTAGAAAGATGCATTAAAGCCTGGTTTTATCAGACTTGGAAAAAAAAAAAAAAACTAAACTGAAGAAAGAACTTACTTAGCTAGAACACTTAGTAAAAAGTGTGGACAACTAAGTGGTACAATGGACAGTGTCCAGCTTAAAGCCAGGAAAACTTAACTGACCTTAAGACATTTCCTAAATGTCTGAGGCTGGGCAAAAAATAAATTCTGCCTCAACTTCCACATCTCTAAAGTGGGAATGATGGCACCTACCTCCCAGGATAGGTATCTCAAATGAAATAGTAAATGTAAAACATTCATTACAATGTTTGGCACGTATTAAATACTATGTAAACATTAGCTTTTATCATCACTATTATTAGTATTAAAATAGGAAGTTTCCACATGCTGCACATGGGTGACACTTCAAGTAAATTACTCTTTAGGTGTGGTCCACCTGGCCCTTTTCTCCCCTGGACAGAAGCCTTCCTAGCAGCCTGAAGTCTCTGTTCATAGGGACAAAATCACTTACCCCCTCTCTTAAATTCTGGGGGCATGTGCTGCTTATCTTAGATACATTTGGGGCCATTTTTACTGGGTTTGACTGTAATCTTAATAACAGTACTAACCAATTAGTCATGGAGTTATAAATAAGGAGGTCTTCTACAAACCACCTGTCTAACAAAAAGTGAAATTCCAATTTCATCAGAGGAAAAGAAGCCAAGGCATCATAAAGTATTTGCCAAAGTCAGATAGACAGGCCCGAAACCTAAGGATCACAACTCAAAAAGCCCTTTGCGCAGTAGAATTTAAATGAGGCTGCTGCTGTCTTTGGAGGCTGGTTGGAAGCACCATTGTTTTAATAGGATTTCAATGGAAATCCATTCAACAAAGTTGCAGATGGAAAGGGAGTTTTGTTAGGAAATAGCCAGCAATTGCAAAGGGCATAGGGTGACTCCCATTTGTAAATCCTACTTCAAAGAAACAAAAAGCTGCTTTGTGCCCAGTGTAGCTCCTAAATTGTTGCTCTTCTCGGGTGGTTAAAGTCATTTAGCCTTTTCTTGCCTTCTTATCCCACCCCAGGCATACATTAATTGCCTAGAAAGGCATAGCCTGTCATGTTTTATTGCTCAAATAATATATGTTCAATCATCTCTGCTCAAATCTGCAGTAATTTAACAATCGCATCACTTATATGATGTACATAATGAAGCTATTTGGAGTGGTAAACTCATCTTAACCCCTCACTACCCACTAAGTAAGGCTCTTTTGTGTTCCCAAAACCACTTAGCACAGAAGAGCTGTGTCTCATAATGAAATCCTAACATATCACATAGGATTGTTTGTAAATTGGCCTGTGTGGGAGTAAACTAAAGAACACAGTATAAGAAACTGTTATTCACAAAGATGGGATGAAAAGATGAGTTATCCAGAGGTTTACTAATGTACCTGATAATGTTAGAAAAAATTGACTGTAACAAATTGCCAATAGCAGTTGACCAATCAACCTAATCTTTCTTTTTAACCTGTTTTTAAATTCATAATTCCAAATTCTACACCTCCCTTTCTCCTCCCTCCCTTACCTCCCAGTAAGCTGGCAGATACAGGTGATACACGTGCAACCATGTAAAACATTTTCATATTATTTTGTATAAGAAGACAAATTTAAAAAAAAAATGAAAGGAACAAAGTGAAAAATAACAAGGTTTGCTTTGTTTTCAGACAATATCAGTTCTCTAGAAGTGAATAATATGCTTCATCATTAATTTTTTGAATTGTCTTGGATCACTGTATTGCTGACAATAGCTAGTAGTTGATAGTTCTTCATCATACATATTACTTTGTACAATGTCCTCCGGACTCTGCTCACTTTGCTTTTCATCAGTTTATGTAAATCTTTCCAGGTTTTTCTGAAACAATCCGGCTTGTCATTTCTTATAGAACAATAATATTCCATCACAGTCATATGCCACTGCTTGTTTAGCCATTCCCCAATTGATCAATCAACCCAATCTTGATTAAATGGAAGTGATCACTGAGAAAAAAAAATTGTAGCAATTATCTCTGATAAGATATGAATCCAAAATATAGAGGAATTAACACAAATACATAACACTAAGAGCCATTTCCCAATGGAGAAGTGATTAAATATAAACAAAAAGTTCTCAAAATAAAAATTGCAAAGAATTAATAATCATAGAAAAGACTGATCCAAAGTGCTAATAGTAAAAGAATTGTAAATCAAAACAATTCTTAAGGTTTCACTTCTTTCTCAGCAAATTGGCAAAGATGACAAAATATGGAAATAGTCAATACTGGGAATGGGGAGGGGATTACAAAGAGATGAACATACAAATATATTATTGATTCAAATATGCAATTATTGGAATTATGCAAAGAAAGCAGCTAAAAGGTCCATAACTTTTGACCCTGGGATCCAACTGCTAGGCATATATACTAAGGAGGTAAAGACAAAAAAAAAAAAAAAAGTCCCACATACACCAATATGTTACAACAACTCTCTCTGTAGTACCAAAGAATTAGAAAACAAGTAGGTGCCCATGGGCAGCTGTAAAGCTAAGTGTATTGAAAGCTAGACCTGGAATCAGGAAGACTTAAGTTCAAATCTAGCCTCAGAAACTTACTAGATTGTGATCTTGGCCAAGTCACTACCTCTGTGTAGAAGGCAGGTAGGTGGCTCCTGGGATAAAGTGCTAAGCCTGTAGTAAGGAAAATGTGACTTCAAATCCATATTAAATCACTTACTAGCTGTGTAATCAATCCTCAGGCAAATCACTTAAGTTCTGTTTGTCAAGTGATGCATTAGAGATAAAAAAGAAAACCCTCTGGATTGTATGGTCCCTAGGGTCACCAAAAGTTGGATGCAGCTAAATGACTGAACAGCAATAAAGATGCTTATCATAGTACATTATTGTCATGGAATTCAACTGTGCTGTATGAAATAATAAATGTGATTAAGAGAGACAGACTGGAAGATTTCTATGAACTGACGCAAAGTGAAGTTAACAGAACCAGCAAAAATATACATATTGATTACAGCAATGTAAACAAAAAAAAAGAAAAAACAATAGAAATCAAATGCTGTGAAACTATGACTAACATTAGCCCTGAAGAAATATGAGAATATGCTTCTTTCCCCAGTTTGCAAAGTTGGGGGACTATACAAGTGGACAATATATATAATGGCAGATTTCACAGATTTGTTCATTAATTTTGCTGAATTTTTCTCATTTTTTATCCTTGGTTATAGGTGATGACTCTCTGGGAAGAGGAATGATATTTTGGGAAATGGAAGAAGTGAAAAAAATGAAAGATATCAATATTTTAATTATACAAAGATAAAACAATTAGCTAACGTCATGAATAAGAGAATTTAGATGCCAAGTGATTTTGATAGAATAAAGCAGTGAACTAAAACTGACAAGATAAAATTTAATGTATTACTAGAAAATCTGGCATATAGGTTCAAAAAACCAACTTCATTAGACAGGTTCGTCTGAGGGAAAAAAAAGTTTTAGTAAACTGCAACCTCTATGTGAGTCAATAATAAACTATGTTAATTCCCCCACCCTCAACTTCTTTTAAAAAGCCCTTATGTAATCTTGAGCTACATTAAAAGAAAAATACATTTCTGAAATGAGATGATAGTCACATTGCCTTTTATCCTAATCCTGCCACACCTGGAGTTATATCAATTCGAGGTACATTAATTAGGAATAACACTGATAAACCAGAAAACACTCAGGTTTACCAAGAAAGGCCTAGAATCCACACATTTAACAACTGAAGGAAACTAGAGCATTTAGTATGGAAAAGATTATAGAGTATGTGATAGATTTTTTCAAGTATTTAAAGGGCCATTAAACAGATGAGGGATTCATCTATTCTTCTTGACTCCAAAGTACAGAATTAGGATTAATGAGCAGAAGTTTCAAAGAGTTAAATTTAGGCTTGAGGTTGGGACACATTTCCAAAAACATTACAACTTTTCAAAAATAGAATGTGCTGCCTTAGGAAGTAGTGAAGAAGAAGATCTCACTAGAGACCTTCAAGCAAAAGTTAGCTAACCACTTGGTTATGTTGGCATGGAAATATTTTTGCAAATATGGGTTATCCAAGATGATTCCTGAAGTTCTTTCTGACTCTAGAACTTTGTGTAATTCTTCTATCTCTAGCTTCCTTCAGGGCTCAATTCAAGTGCCTCTGCATGTAGATCTCTTGGGTTCTCCTCATCTGGTTATTAGTATTCTATCCCTGCTGAAAGTTCTTTGTTCAGGCTACTACAACCACCACCACTCTCTTCCAGGAAAATGTAAACTTTTGGATGTCTTTGGTTTGGTTTGGGTTGGGTTTTTGTTTTGTTTTGTTTTGTTTTGTTCTTTGTATCCACTGACTTATCACACCGATTTAGCAACCTATTGTTTGGCTAATTTAGCTCAGGTTTCCAATATTGCTTATACCAACACAATCTTGCTGTAGCTAATAGGCTTTGGTAAAGGGCCACTGTACCTAAGGGGTACAGTGGAAAGAACCCTGGACTTTGTCAGAAGATCTAGATTTGAGTCCTAACCTCATTCCTTATTAATTATGAGGCCTTGGGAAAATCACCTTCTCTCTCCAGCCCAGTTTCTCATCTGTAAAGTTTGGTGTATTAAGTCCAGCACTGCCTACTTCACAGGAAGACAATTTAGTATGTAAAGTGCTATTTAGCTATAAAGTAATGAATTAATTATATTTTCATTCTTCTTTGTTCTGTATACTTTCCCATCTGCGACAAAGACCCACGTCTGAATCTTTCCTCACCTGCCAATTGGTCAATCTACAATCACAAATTTCCCATATTGCTCTCCTCCCTCTTGTATTCTATTTTTGAAGGAAATTTCCAACTTTATTCTTTCCTCCTGTTTTCTGGCTCCTCATAATCCCTATAACAATTCACCCTAAGGCATCAATGAGCTGGCAACATCAAACCTCCTACATTTATTAAAACACCCTGGATTAATTCCATTTTCCTTACATTTCTCTCTTCTTCACATACAACACAACTCAGCATCTTCAAAATAACTTCTGTAGATTTCTATTATACTTTTGAAACACCTAAAAACCCACATTTATATAAGAATACAGAAAACTCCCAAGCAAAGGATGTGGGAAATATTCTTTCACATGGTTAGGTTTAGGTTTTTGCTTTGGTTTTAGATTAATTTTGGAATGTTTTCCAGGGACACTGTGGGGAAATACAACTGCCAGGCACATGCTTTTGTAGAAGTGAAAAGTCTTGTTTTCCTGTACATATACTTCAATCTCAACTTAGTTCTTGATCCTTAGTTGACATTTTTGGCTAACAAGGCCTATTTCACCACATCTGCTTCTCTAAGAGACTTGAATTACCTCCTTTTGCTACCATTACTCAGTTCTGGGGATGTAATAGGACTGACCTGGAAAATAACTTATGGAAAAGAATTGTTCTAGCTCAGAGGTGTGAGAGGTGCAGAGTACATGAAAGTCTGAGTGATAGCATTAAAATGATTCAATTTGGCCGCCAGATTTCATCTACCTTAAAGATATCCCTTGGTTACTCATAAAATTGAAATCACCAGAAAGCTAGGTGATACAGTGAATAGAGTACAAACTCGAAATCAGGAAGACACATCTTACTGAATTCAAATCTGGCCTCAAACACTTAGCTATGGGACTCTAGTTTAAACCTATTTGCTTCAGTTTCCTCTTCTCTAAAATGACTGGAAAAAGAAATAGCAAACCACTCCAGCATCTTTGACAAGAAAACTCCAAATGGGGTTACAAAGAGTCATACAGATCGAACAAGAAAGCTATTTTCTTTCTTTTTAAAAAAAAAATTCTTTTTTATTGTGAATTCAATAGTCATCAACAATCATAAACATTTCAAGAAACAATACAAAAGAGGCTTATAAATAAAAATAAACCCAACTATAAACTTCCTCAACATTGTTTTTTTAAAAAATGTGTGTGTGTATATATATATATATATATATATATGTACATATATATATACACACACATATATTAGTTTATCAAAGTAGTTTCAAAGTGTTGTTATGCACTCTTTAGCACATGTCTTCTATGTACCTTGCAAAATATATACACATGTATGGTTTTGTGGGGGGGGGAGAGGGGGGAGTGCATCTATCACTACCCATCAATCCAACTCTTTCCTCACCTTTTAGTAAAAAATTTTTCTTATAACAAACATAAGAAGTCAAGAAAACCAAATATACCCATTGGCCATGTCTGAGAATACATTTCTGATATCACCTCTTTCCAAGAGGCACAAGACAGGGTTCAGCAACAACTCTGGAGAGTGTTTGGGCTAGAGTTTTAGGGTTATTTCTTAAAAAACTCTTTTTTCAGAGAAAATCTAAGTGTTGAAAATCATAGGATCATAGATCTAAAGCTGGAAGAAAAACTTCAAGATCATCTAGTATCCCTCCCTAATTTTGCAAATAAGAAAACTTGAGATTCAGAGAGATTGAAACTTATTCAAGTCAGCCATGTAGTAACTAGTAGAGCTGTGATTCAAACTCAAGTAAGTCCAATGCTCTTTCACATGTATTTATGTATGTACATTATATATATATGTGTGTGTACATATACACACACATATTTTAAATTTTCATATATAAATTTTCCCCTCTCCCCTGCCCAATGAAAAGGCAAAAAAAATCATATTAGACATATGTATAATCATGTAAAACAAACTTGCATATTTGCTATGATTTATATGTTTTTCCCACTGTAGCATATTTCTCTCCTACGCCAATGCCCAGGGAGAAAAAGTGTTTTTCAGGCTTAAAGAGTTGTCAGCTATATCCTTAAACAGTAAATCTGAATTAGGATATAAATCTAGGTTTGAAATTTTCTGATATTGTAATTCTGAGCTTTATTGGCATACTTATTACCAGTGGCCTTTCCATCAGACTAAGTCTGAACTCTCCCAAGCAAACCTAGTTCTATGATTCTGATGATAAAAGAATCATGATAGATCAGGCTCATCTAACCTTATTTCAAAATGCCCTAATTATAAAAATTTAGAACCAAGGAATGTTTTAGACAGATGCTATTAAGAATAGATTAACTGTCCTATTCCTTTCTATAACCAGGCCCCAATATTCAAAGATAATAAGTATTCTAGATGGTATGTTACAAATTTGGGTAGAACAAAGTATTTTCTTTCCTTCTGGGGGAAAAAATAGAGAAGAGCTAATTGCAAATAAAATTATCTTCCCAATCTCCTCCTCTCTTCCTGGCCAGTGAAGGGAAAGTTCTAAAATACAAATTCATTTGGCATCTTAGAGCTACATGATAAATTAAAATAATTATATAGTGCCAAATGATCTAATTTTCAGAAAAAAATCATTCAATTTAAACTTCCATTTTTTTCAGTTGACTTTGCAATTAACCTCGCTATTGCTTCAATCACTTATCCTTACACCAACTAAGGAACAGTTCAATCTTAAGAGAAGCTTTTAGATTACAGTAAGTATTTTGTTAAAAAAAAAAACAAAAAACTAACTTGAAATTTTATATCATGTGCTAAAAATTTTGTGCCACAATTTCTTTTGCTAATGGAAATAACTGAATAATTTTTTAAAAGATTCAAACAAAACTGTAAATAACACTTGCTTATTTAAAATCTATTCTAAAATGTCATTATGCAATGTTTTTGAGGTTAAAAGAATATTTAAACAAAATGAAGAATGAAGCTTGTTTCTTCCACTTAAAGTCTCTAAAAATCTTGCATCTCGAAGTGTGGGGGGGGGGGGGGGGGGAGGGAGTGGACATTTTTCTCGGTTCCAATCTGCATTTGGAAACTATGAGCCTAGGTGAAATGATCGTGTTTAGGAACAAAGGGCCAGGGAGACATCTAGTGGTTGGACCAAGGGATTAGAAATCCAGCTGATTGGGGTTCCTTTCTTATGACTTTTGTTGCATATCTGAGAGCAATTAACTTACTCTTTGTCCTCCTTCGTAAACTGAAAAACCTAGGATCAAATAGAGAGAGCTAAAAGGGATCTCAGAGGCTATCTAGTCCAAAACCCTGATTTTATGAGGAAATTGAGGGACAGAGAGGGTAAATGACCTACCTGCCCGAGAACTCAAAACTAGTAACATAAGCAGGATTTAGAACCTGCCTGGGCTTTCAGGTTATTCCAGGGCATTTATCAGCTTTCAGCCTGGGGTTGTTGGTTCAGCATGAGAGATCTGGTGTAAATAGCCAAGTCTCGTGATGCTGCTTCAAGCTATCAAGATATTCAATAATGTGTAAATACTTAATAAATATTTTTTTTATATTAGTGAACCCATTCTGGATTACTGACTGATCATGACAGAGGAAAATGGCTCAATGAAACCATAAGTTCTGCTGTGTGGGTTTACCCCAAATAGACAAATTATAGTGGAGAGAATCCCTTAAAAGAAATGGAGTAGCCCTCATTGTCAATAAAAGAATGAAAATGCAAATTTAGGAAATAATCTCAAAAAATGACAGAATGCTATATATTCAAATCCAAGACAAATCATTCAATCTCACAGTAATATAAGTGTAGGCTCCAACCACTGATGCCAAAGATGCCAAAGTTGCTCATTCAATGAAGACTTACAATATCTCCTAAAAATCAGCTGCGCCTCCCTACCCCCTGCAAAAGATATCACGTTCATCATAGGAAATTGCAATGCTAAAGTAGGAAATCAAAAAGATAATTGGAATAACAGGCAACTTTGGCCTTGAAGTACAAAATGTAGCAAGGTTTTGTCAAGACAACTGGCAAATCTGCCCTAGTAAATCATCAAATGGCCAAGTAAGTCAGATTGATTATATACTTTGCAGACAACAGTAGAAAAGGTCTATGAAGTCAGTTAAAACAAGACCCAGCAGCTGACTGTGGCTGAAATGATAAGCTTCTTCACACAAAATTTAGATTTATATTGAATAAAGTAGGAAAAAACCATCACACTGTATAAGTATGACCTAAATACCTTTATGAATATGAAGTGGAAATAATGAGTAGATTTAAGGGATTCACTCTGGTAGAGTTCCTGAAGAACTTTGAACAGAGATTCACAATACTAACACTGTTAAAAAAAAAAAAAAAAAAAAAAAAAAAAGCAGCAACAAGAAACATCCCAAAGAAAAATCAGAGCAAGAATACAAAGTGACTGTTTGATGAGGCTTTACAAATAACTAAGGGAAGAAAGAAAGTAAAAGGAAAAAAAAAAAAATTTAACATTATACCCAAATGAATGCAGAATTCTAGAAATAGCAGAGAGTTAAGGTTTTCTTAAATGAGTAATGCAAAGAAATAGAAAAAAAAATAGTATGATGAGAAAAATGAGCTCTATTAAAGAAAATGAAGAGATATCAAGGGAATATTTCATGCACAAATGATAAGGACTTAACAGAATAGGAGAGAAAAGAAAAAGTAAGCAAGATTGTATAGTTACACAAGAAAGAGCTTAACATCATCAATAAAACACAATGGTATGGTTACTGATCTAGAGTAAGACATCCTGGAGAATGAAGTCAAGTGAGATAGGAAGCATTGCTAACAATACAGCTGGCGAAGGTGTTGGAATTCCATTTCAACTATTTAAAGTCCTAAAAGATTATATTGTTAAAGTGTTGGCACTCAATATTGGATACTACATTGGAAAAGATCAATCTATGTTCCTATCTTAATGGACAATGCCAAAGAATTATCAAACAACTGCATGCCAACAAAGTTATGTTTAAGATTCTAAAAACTAGACTTCAGCAATATGTAAACCAAGAATCACCAAAAAAGCAGATAGGTTTTCAAAGAGGCAGAGGAACTAAAGACCAACATTCTGTGGCTTGTGAAGAAAGAAAGGGAGTTCCAGAAAATCATCTATGTCTTTATTGACAATACTAACGCTTTTTGACTAGTGGATCACAACAAAATATGGCAAGTCCTCAAAGAAATGGAAGTATCACATCATCTTGTCTCCTGAAGAACCAAATGTAGGTCATGAAGCAACAGAATCAAACATATAAGCTGGAATTAAGGTAACCAGGAGAACTATCAACAGTCTCAAATAGTTAGACATATCCCTCTGTTATCAGAAAGTGAAGAGGAATTAAGAAGCCTCCTGACGAGGATGAAAGAGAGGCCTCCTGATGAGGGTGTAGAACAGTATAAAAATCTGGCTTGAGGTTGAACATTAAAAACAAAACAAAACAAAACAAAAAAAAAAAAAAAACTAAGGAAGGTAACTGGTCCAAACTCTTCCTGGCAAAGAGAGGAGGAAGAAGTGGAAGCAATGTGAAATTTTATATTCTCAGGCTCAAAGATCATTGCAGATGGCAACTACAGCCATAAAATTAGAAGATGCTCGTTGGAAGGAAAACTATGGCAAATCTAGATAGCATATTAAAGATTCGTCACATCACCTTGCTAATGAACATCCATATAGTCAAAATTATGATTTTGCAAGTAGTAATACATAGCTGTGAGAGTTAGACTATGAGGAAAGTTTGAAGGCCATAGAATTGATGCTTTCAAATTGTGGTGCTCAAAAGAACTTTTGACTTTGGACACCAAAGAGATCAAATCAGTCAATACTTAATTTAGATTATTCACTGGAAGGACAAATAAAAGCTAAAGCTCTGGCCACATAATGAGACTCACTGAAAAGATCCTGATACTTGGGAAAAATTGAGAGCAAAAAGGAGAAGGCAGAGGTTGAAGTAGATAGTGTCAAAGAAGCAAAGAATATGAGTTTGGCCAGACTCTGGAAGGCAGTGGAGGACAGAAAGGTCTGGTGTACTGTGGTCCATGGGATGACAAGTCAAACCTAACAATAGCTTTAAAAAAAAAAAAAAAAGATCCTAACAGCAGATTTTTTCCCTTCCCAAGAGATAACTATTCTACGTTCAAGGTACTATGAGTCCATACTCTTAATTATAGCTCATAAGATCTCACTGGGGTAAGTATTCTTAATTTACCAAAAGATAAAGTTAGCTCAAGGCAAAAGCATTTACTGATATGCCTTAATAAAAAGGGTAGAAATACAACACTGTTCATATAAGCTTGAGGTATACTCTTCCACACAGTGCTGGAGGAAGAATGGAAACTCATAGATTAAAAATGAGTCACATGCACACAACACATGTGACTAATACTTGTGCCTCTAGTAATGTAAAACCTCTGACGTCTTCTCAGTCATACACTAACCCTTTGAAAGACTAATGTCTCTATGGGACATATCATTCTCCTGGGATTCCCATGTTTGCTCCCTACTATAACACTCATGTCTGGTCATAAGTTCTATTTTTTTTATCTTTGGACCCATATGAAATCCTAGCTTAAGATACCATGCTCTTGCCAAAGGAACCAGACATACACCAGGATCAGGAGAACACTTGGTCCAAAGATTTTTAATTTTTTGAATAGAAACCCCAGTTGGCACCAAGTTCTCTCTTCTTTCACTGACTGGCAAATTGTACTCCACCGTTTCATTGAATGCTGCTATAATGCTTCTGATGAAAGACAGCATTACCAATGGAAGGGAGAAGGGAGAGAGGGAAAAATCTCAACACCTGTCTCATATCCTACACTCTGCTGAGAGTGCAAGGAAAGTTAAAGAGAAAATACTTTGATAACTGAGTTCTTTCTTCACACTTGGATTTCTTCTTGGCTGCTTTGAACTTATTCACTTAAGAGAAGGCAGAAGTGCTTTTTTCATATAGGCCCAAGGATATTCAATAAGTTCACTGAAAGACCAACTAAAATAAACCTCAGAATATTTTAATGATCCTCAAACCTGATAGTACACTTAATAACTTTTCCAAATATATCCCACATCTAACATATCAGACTGAGATAAGAAATGTCACAGAATCGATATTGAAAAGTATTTATATAGTATTCATAAGTCATTGTGCTACTTAATGATTAGCACCCAATTACCAAGTACTTTGCACTAATATATATAACACATACTAATACTGTGCCTTTGATGGATCTTAGGGGGTTGAAATTGGCTCTAGGAATAGAATCTTTGTTTCAAAAATCTTTGATAGTGATTGTTTTTATTGTAACTTTAAGAGAAAGTCCAATGTTGAAGAAAACAGTTGGCAATTGATATCAGTTTAGTGAATATCTCACCCTATAATTAGAGGTGTGTTTGCCATTATACATAAGGAAATTTCATATTATTAAGTTTCCCTATGAAATAATTTTTTAAAAAACGTGTTTTGACCTTTTATCTGTTAAGATTCCTCAACAAACTGTGAAAAGACACAATTATTAGTTTGAAAGAAGAAAGAGATATTTCTTCTTATTAATGGAGAATAAATGAAGACATAGAAGAGAAATAAAAAGATTTCTTTTTTTTTTGGAAACTGTTATTTTCAACTTTAACTTCAAAAAAGGAATTAGGAAGATATTTCTTATCTTGAAACAATATACTGTTTCCAGATGTAGTCAATTAATTATATTTCAAGAATCTGAGATGACTTTGGAGGTAACATTGGTAATATTGGCTTAATATTTTGATGTTAATTAAAATATTGTGAATTTAATATATATATATAATTGCCATTTTTTATTTTAAAGAATTATGTAGTCATTTAAATATAGATGAGCAAAAGTAATTACAAACGGGAACTTGAAAGAAACACCAGAATTAGTGTTAGCAAAACGCAAAAGGTTGAGCCTGGAATTGTAGATATTCATCAGGGAAAACTCCAACCAGAAGGTGTGGCAGATGTAGGGGGAGAAGCCTAGATGGGGTTAGATAGGGTCTATGAAATTTATTCCAACCAAAAGATCCTTCATAAATGACACTAAAAGAAAGAAAGAGAATATTTTCCAGTTTACAGAATTATGACTGTGCTACCTTTTTTTTTTTTTATAAACTAATATTTTCAAAAGATAAAAAATTTGTCACAAACCAAACTTTTACATTCAAATGATCCAAAATTTTGGTAACATGATAACAGAAGGCAAATTGTTCTTAATTGGTTATTTACTCTAACTAGCAACAAAAACATACTTTTAAAAAAAAGCAATTCACATATATGCAAATACTACTTCCACACCATAAGTCCATTTTAATAGGCATTAAAGTCATTAGTCATTTAACAATGAAACTGGAAGACAAAAGATGGAAAACATAAAAGATTTTTATGACACACCTTCTTGCATTAAGGACTGTGGAACCACCACTTCACAATCACAGTACCAAATAGATATTCTTGCTTGAAGTAGTAGAAATCAAATTGAAACAAAAGAAAAAGTGACTGGATAAAATCAATTAAATACAACCCTAACAAGTCTGGGCTGAACATAATACAGTTTTGACGCTGTTGATTCTCAAAGGTATTGAATAAGGGAATACCAAAGGAATGGAAAAAAACCTTGGAATTAATCTTACAAAAAATAACCAATGGTCTTATCTCAATTTTCATTCTTCTTGACTTCTCTGCAGCCTTTTGATTGTTGACTACTCTCTTCTGTATATCCCTTCCACTTCAGGTTTTCCTGATACTCCTTTTGGTTTTTCTTCTAACCTATCTAGTATTTATTTCTTCACTGAATCTCATCCATCTCTAACTCCAATTGTAAAGCTCTAAGGCCCTCATCTTTTCTTTCTCTATAGCAAGTTTTTAATCATGAACTTTTTAACAATCATTTAATAACTAAAAACATTTTGCAATTACTTTTCAGTATACATCGTTTCCTTTGTAATCAATCTTATGTGTTTTATTTAATGCATTTTTTCCTGAGGCAATTGATTTTCAGGAGTCCAATAGAGTTGTGTATCAATGCAAAAAAAGGTTAAGAAACCCTGCTTTATGTGTACTTTGGTGATATCTACCTGGGTCCAGCCATCACCTCTATGAAGATGACTTTCAGATCCTTATCAAACATTTATTACTGAATATTTATAAACACATGTTCTGTAATCATCTCTAAAACAGAATTCATCTTCTCTACTGAACTCATCCCTATTCTGAACTTTAAAAATCTCAATGGCATTACCATTCTCTTCTCACTCAAGTTCACAAATTCAAAGTTGTTCTCAATCTCCCACTCTACCTTATTCCCTATATTCAAACAGTTAACAAATACTGTTGATCTTATCTATAAAATATCTCTCACTTCCATTCCTAACTTTCTACTCACACAGTCACAAACCTGACTGGGGCTTCATTACCTTTTATTTAGATGGGCACACAGAAAATGTTTAGTAAATCTTGCTAATAAGCCTAACCATAATTACCCTGACACCAGTTTCTCTCATCTCACTTCATTCTCCACAGTTGACCAACGAAGCACGAGTGACTCACCTTTTCAAAAAGCTCCAGTATGTCTCTACTGATTTCAAGAAAAATCACACATTTTTCTACTTGGTATTTTATTTAATTCCCTTTATATACTGCCACTAATCTATACATACAAATTTATCATCTATTACTCCCTAGCAAAATTACATTTTACCTGCTCTTTACACAACACCCCCCCCCAATTCATCTCTACTTTTGTATAAGCTAGCCCTCCACCATAAATGCCATCTTTCTTTTCACCTGTTTGATAGAATTCTTAAATTCTTTGGAAACTTCAAAAAACATCTCCTAAATGAGGCATTTACTAACCCCTCCATCAGCTAAAAAGTCTTTTTCTCAGTTCTGAATTATATTTTCTATTTTAATTGTGTGCATGTTGTTTCTCCCAACAGATTATAAACTCCTTAAGAACAGGGATAATATATTTTATACCCACAAATCCTAGCATAACACACAGCACATAATAGGAAATTAAATACTAATTATTTTCTTATTTTTAAGAGTATACGTATAAAGGTGTGTACAATAATCACATATAAACACACACACACACATATATATTCAAGCCATCCTTTGAGAGGTGACTGCAAAAAGCTTTCACAAGTAGTATTTCATAGTATAAAATATCTTTTCCATCACATAACTTACTGACATGCAGAAAATACAGGATTGTATTGTTTGTTGACTATGACAGGATTTGATTCAGTAGAGCAAAGTATCACCATAAAGCCTCTCCTCTGTCTCCAATCCATGTCAAAATTATATATCTTCAAATATGGAACAATCTTATTCAATTGCACTGATTATTAATTCAGAGGAAAACCTATAAGGAGATATTTGCTAAAGGTGACACTAAGTTTTGGGAGTAAGAAACTAAGATTTGTTCTCAGTAAATGCTACCCCAGATGCTGCTCTTTGTGAATGACATCATGTGGTCTGCATCAAATTGATTGTTTATCCATAAAGGAAAAATAAATAACATCTACAACCTAAATTAGTCGGGTAGCTAATGGGCAACTTAATTGAGTTTGTCAGTGCAGAGTGGATACAAGGAACTAATTCAAATTTGTAAGAACTAGAGTTACTTCCCAATCAATAAATGGTCACAAAACTATGATCAGGTATTTTCCAAAGAAAGAAATAAAAACCATCAATAAACACAAAACATTATTCCCTATCACTTATAAGGAAATGCAAATTAAGGCAGTTCTTAAGGTTTCACATCAGATTTGGCTGGTGATAAAAAAGGACAAGGACAATGACAAAGGACAGGAACACTAATGCACTATTGGCATAACTGTAAATTGGCATAATCATTCTATAAAACAATTTAGAATAATGTGTGAAAGTCACTAAACTGTCCAAAGCATTTCACCCAAAAATATCATTAAGTATATACTTCAAGATCAAATAAAGAGAAGCATCCATATATAACAATTTGTAGTAGCAAAAAGTTGTCCACTTCTTGAGGATCAGTTAATTTGGGGTATAAGAATTATAAGAGATAAAATGGACAATTTCAGAGACACTTGGGAAAACTTCTTTGTATTGACTCTGGGAAGTCAGTATAATCAGAACAATGTATATACTAACCACAGTATGAGGAAAAACAATTTTTAAAGACCTTTGTATTGATGCAATGTCAATTACAGTTTCAGAAGGCTGATGATGCAGTTTCCTATCCAGAGGATGGATTTAAGACGCAGAATGAAGTATATTTTCAGGTATAGACAAAGTAGCAATTTGTTTTGCTTGACCACCCAGATGTCACTGTGGATAAAACACTGGATATGAAGTCTTAAAAGTCTTGAATTCAAAATCCAGTAGACACTAAGCAACCCAGGGCAAGCATTTGTCTGCCCATTTCCTCAACTATAAAAGGAAATGACACCTAACCTCAAAAGATCTGAGGATCAAATATTCGTAAAGCACTTGCCATAGTGACTGAGTAGTTGCTTAATAAAATATTTCTTTCTTTCCTTCCTCGGTTACAGTATTTATTCCCTCTCCTCCATACCAATGCCCTGCGCCATAGAGGTGAGGGAATCAAAGTATTAAGAAAGCAAAATAAAAATAAAGAGGGTCACTTAGATTGTCTTTTTTAATGGCAAAAGCAACAGAAAATTGTGCATAAGAGCTAGAACTTCATGTATAATCTTTTCCTGTTTTTATATATAAGCATATATTCGTTAAGTCAAAATTCAGGAAAAAAAAATTTCTTCAAGTATTAATTGGCCAGATATTTCAAATGTACAATGAGCTATGCTACAATAAATTGAAGAAAAGAGCTTACTTTCCATCAGGAGATAGATTTAACATTCTTTTAAAAATCCCAAGCTCCATATTTTTATCATATTAATTTCTTACAAGGCAATGTGTGACCTTGTGTCTTGGGACATTATTCTCTAAGATTTAAAGTTGAGCATTACCAAGAGGCAACTAGTGCGTATGAGTAAATTGTAGCATCAAACTACAATTGATAGTATTTGACTATGAAAGGCAGTAAAGTTTAAAAGGGGAGAGATCAGGGAAATGAGACATACAGAGCAAAGGATATATACAAGGTGCAATTCATATGCTACACTGGTATCCTCACAATGTGAAGAACATGTGAAAAATGTCCCCAAAATATTGAACATCTCAGTGAAAAACTTCATGGCTGAGAGACATATAGGATGAATAAGCTTGGATGGGTTGCAAACCATAAAGTATAACCATATCAATGAAGTAAAAAATTCAATGGATTGACATTTATCTAAATATCTTTGAAATTGATAGAATAGTTGCTAGAGTTTATTTTCCTTCTTAGAGCTCAAATACTTTCATGAGGTGAAACTCGGCCTATATCACTAAATACAAAAATGAATTCTACAAAACACTAACATAGTTACTGCAAATTATATTTATAGAAAAGCAAGTTCTCCATGTTCTAATACAGTTGAAATGCATTATATGATGATAAAATTGTAGGAATTAGTTCTGAGATAAACCTCATGTCATCCATTACATTTCTTTATCCATTTTCCAGATAAAGAAACTGTGGTACGAGGGAAATCAAATAGCATAATGGAGATTGGAGTTGTGAGAGATCTAAGTTTAAATATCTCCCAATACTTATTAAATATGTGATTAGTTATAATGGTTAAATACACATCTATAGAACTAAAATTGACATTTACTTAACATCTTAAAGAATTTCAAAGTATGTCAAATACATATGAACTCATTTGGACATTACAATCCTGTTAATAATCATCATCTCTTATTTTATAGAAAAGGACACTGAGGTTCAGTTTAGTTACATGCTTGTGATCAGTTAATTCCAGGGGTGGAATCTGAACCAAAGTCTTCTCAGCACTACTCATATCACAGTTTCCCACATAATGTGCTCTGTAAATTTTAGCCTGTAATATTATATGTCAACCACCATTATTACTAACCTAGAAAGTAAAAAATTATCTAACCTACTATATTTAGCCAACCCTAGACAATGTTTCACATCCTATTCACCTTACAGACCAGAGCCTATATAATACAGGTATTTATTACTTGCCTTGACTATTCCCAATTTGCTATGCATTCTTTTATTAAAATGTACACGCTATATGGTTACTTTCATACATGTAAGCCCAGCAACTAACCCAATGCTTAGTATACAGTATACAATTTTTTTTTAAATGCTCATTTGCTGACCAAGATTAGATAGATCTGAGATACATTTAAATTCAGCTACTGATTCGAAATAATTCTAAGTGATCCTTCAACCCGCTTCTTGATAAAGCCCAAATCAATTCCTAGATTTAATATTTTAAAATAACAAAATATCAAAAATTTAAGAAAAATATTTAGACATCTGAAAATAGGCATAATCAACTGCTTATTCACAGTAAGTTGTTGAATACCTTATATTTTCAAGTTAGACTTAGTACCCAGTGGTGATAAGACAACATATTAGCAACTTAGTAGAGAGTTAAAGTGTTAAATAAAAATAATACATTATACACCAGAGAGAAATAAAGGTGTGAAAAGGAGGTTAGAATGTATTCTGTTAAGAGGCTTATTCACATTAACTATATCAGAAATCAATTTCTCAATTATGAAGCAGCCCTCTGTAAAGTATTAAAATCCTTACTTTACAACCTAAGTAAGGCAAGAAAGCAATTCAGGTATGCTGTAATCATGTCACATTTAAAATTCATTAGTTTAATTGAAGGCATATTATATGAAGAAAATGAACTTGAGTTCCTTTTCCTTCAAATAAAATATAATTATAAGATATATTGAAAGGCAACTCTTCATAAGCAATATTGAGCTCAGATGCATAAAGAGCCGCTTTTACTAAAGTATAAACTATCCCTATCACTGATCCATATACATCAGCAACTGGAATCAACTTCACACCAAACTTGAAGGCAATATTTTCAGCTCCTGCTATCACTATTTTCATGCTACCTGGAATGTCACAATCAACATTATATAGGTCCTCCATGTTAAAGGATTTTAACATGCCCTGCAAGAGTATTTCAAAGGATTTCAATACACAGTTATCAGCTGGTTATTTGTTTATAAGTATCCTAACCCATACAGTTAGATTTGAAGTTTCTTTCCCAGGAGCAAGCAGAAAATCCCATAAAAGCCAAAGAGATGGCACTAGGATCAGAGATGGCATTCACAGGATAACATATGTACTTTTGATGGAAATATACATATTATCTAGGAACGTAAGCTACTAGTCAAAGTTATGTGGACAAGAATAAAAAAAAAATTGTCATTTCCTGGATATATGTATATATCTGTGTGTATAGATATATTATTTGAAGTGAATAATATTTAGGGGATACTGCTTCATATAAGAGCATAAACAATCCTAACTGTACAAGTTATTCCCTGATAAGTTTACAAACACACTGATTCCATTTTTAAGTTTATTTAAAAGAACAAAGTAATTTTTCTAAGTTAATTTACTATTAAAACAAAAACATATGGAAAGGTTCATAATAAATTCAAATATAAATGAGATATATAAATCCTTAACATGTTTTTAAAGATGATTTAAATGTTTCATTTTTTACAAATATTTGGAAGACAGCTCCTAGATTTTTGTCATTTCAAACTCTACCGAAGCAGGCTTTACAAAGTAAAAGACTCTTGGCCACGTAAATGTATTTCCATTTTATAATTCTTTATCAGAAGGTGCTAAGGAAAAAACAAATAAAGTAAATGGGATATACTATATATGAGAAAATTTTTTTTTCTATATTTACTCAAAGGTTTCCCCATGTTTTCAAATTCTATCTGAGAAAGAAAAGTTTAAATTGTTGCCAATTCTTACTATGAATGAAACTAGTGGAAATAATGGTTTACTTTCTTACATTCAAAAAAAAAAAACAAAGGAGAAGGGGAAAAGGAAAAAGAAATAGCGTAGAGGAAGACAGGGAGGGAAAGGTACAGACTCCAGTGCTCTCTTCAAAAGGCCACTATAAATACAATGTGCAATGAAATGATTTGTTCATCTGGCTTCAACATTTGCAACAACTGTCAAAGTTCATTTCTGACATTTTTTTGTTTTTACATTCTAAAGAATTTTTTTTCCATAAAAACATTCAATCCACAAGTTAGTAACCATGTAGCTCCAATTCATTTGCCCAGATTATGATTTAGGGATTTAAACAATTCTTAAGTTGGAAGGGAAAAGGGGAGAGAATTTTTTTCATTGTTTATCCAATTTATTTCTAAACCACATGATCTTTGAAAAATGATTGCTACAAAGTACACATGACAAACATTCTATTAGCATTTACTCCCATTCTCAAAGAATGAAGTTTCACATATATTTAGCAAATTCTCACATTTCAGAATCATTCCAAATGAAAACTAGTTTTTGCTCCCAAATTCTGTAACCTAGACTAAAACATACTGCAACTTTTTTTAAAAATTGGTCTTCATCTTTTGGATAGATTTATTTTAATGTTCTAACTATATATTATTTTCAAGGATAACACATTTTACAGTTCAAATATTGACATTATTGATGCAATCATACTGTTGAACAAAAAAGTGTCTAAAAGATTTCCCTCTTCTGGTCTTTTGTACATAACAGGTATAACTGAGTTCAAGATAATTTTTCCCACCACACACACACATTATAAAGATTTTGATTTCCACAATTTCATAGAATGTAGAAGAAATTACACCTAATATACATAAAATCAAATTATATTGCTTTTTAAAAAACATTAGAAAAGGTAGTTGTTTCAATTTATTTTTTTTTTTTTTGCATGATCCAGAGATTTAAAAATGCAAGAAAATCTAACTCGCATGATAGTTAGTTGGTGACTGGGAGGAAAAAAAAAAAAAAATCAAACTGTGAATATTCATTATGCAAATAAAAATATCAAATGTTGGTGCAGTTATCAAAATGAAAGCAGTCAATATTTTAGTTCTAAAATTACATACTTGTTTGTACAAAGCACATAAAAAAATTCTTGCTAACCCAACTGCTAATTGTGAGGTCTTCAGAAAATTTATCATTTAGCTTATAAAGAGATTGAAGAGCTTCAAACAAATATCAAAACAAATTTTGTGTCTTTATTGGAATGGTGTTAGGTTTTATATACACCAATTTTGATATCCAGATTTTTTTAAAATTAGAAATGATACTACATAACTGCAATACTGGTCCAACATCTTGTCTTTACTTTTTTTTTTTTTTTTTTTTTTTTTTTTAAAGCAGGAAACAGAATGATAGCATTCAGAAAGCACTAGCAGGCATCAGTTAATCCAAGATAGTAGCTTTAGTTCCAAAAAGCACTTGCAAAGAAAACCAGATTTTTTTTTTGGATGGTTGAAAATTTTAATAACTAGGATAACATGAGTGTGTAAGCAAGTGTCATGAGGCTTTTTTTTTTTAATTTACCTTAGAGTTGGTCTTTCTTTTCCTCAAATATGACAGTTTTTCTTTGACATTTTTTCCTCAAAGTATAAAAAAGTATGAAATATAAACAAGCTCTTGCATCGTACACTTTGGTGTGTACAATTCAAGCATTATAGAGCTATCTACATACCATTAAATTCCATCAAATCTTGGATAATCCATTAATATACAAAATATCTGGTCACAGAAAGAACTAAAACCCATTTCTTTTTGTTACACACAGATTCAAATATTATCTAAAGGAAAACACTTTTAATCATTTTGGCTTTCTTCTACATTCGTATGTTGATACATTTATTAAAATATTCCTGTTGAATTATGTTTGGTCTTTTTCTTGTCAAGTCAGTTTGCTATCTTATCAGCCATCCAGACAAAACAGGTAAATCAGAAAGATGAGCTCTTCCCCACTTCCCTAACTGTTATAACTATGAAGTCAATTTTAAGACATAACCCCAAACACTGGGTTGTGGCGGCAAATACTAGGTCCAATTTCTTCATAATCCTTTTTGGTGTGGCATACTTGGTAGAACTCAGGCTGGAAAAGAAAATACAAAAATTGTCAGTAACATTTGTTGCCACACAATATATTTTTAAATGAGCATTTTTTTTTTTAAATCTACATCATCTGCCGAGTGAAATGAGCAGGACCAGGAGATCATTATATACTTCAACAACAATAATATATGATGATCAATTCTGTTGGATGTGGCTCTCTTCATCAATGAGATGAACCTCATCAGTTCCAATAGAGCAGTAATGAATTGAACCAGCTACACCCAGCAAAAGAACTCTGGGAGATGCCTATGAACCACTACATAGAATTCCCAATACCTATATTTTTGTCCGCCTACATTTTTGATTTCCTTCACAGGCTAATAGTACACTATTTCAAAGTCCGATTTTTTTTGTACAGCAAAATAATTGTTTGGACATGTATACTTATATTGTATTTAATTTATACTCTAACATGTATTGTTCAACCTGCCATCTGGGAAAGATGATAGGGGGAAGGAGGGGAAAAATAGGAACAAAAGGTTTGACAATTGTCAATGCTGTAAAATTACCCATGCATATAACTTGTAAATAAAAAGCTATAATAAAAAATAAATAAATAAATCTATGTCATCTGGTTCATCCAGCTCTACTAGGGTTGCTTTGAAGTAAAAAATTTCTGAATCAAATAATTAGTAGTACTATTGTGAAAAGATCTATTTCACAAATGAAGAATGTAGGTCAAAAAGGTGGCTCAAAGCATTCTGTTGTAGTTTCTCATTAAAGCTTTATAATCTTTGCCTATCTCCAAAAGCTTTTAATATTTACTTTATTTTAAAATTTTCATTTTTACAAGAACTTATTCTCTCTCTATCCCACTATCCCTCTCTGCTACAGACAATTAAAAACAAAACAAAACTCTCACAGATAACACTTATTCCAATAAAAACAAATTCCAATACTGGCCACATTTAAAACTGCTTCCATTCTGGAATTTAAGTCCATCATCTTGAATTATGCCCACAGGGTTATAAAACTATTATAGTACTCTCTGACTCAACAAATTCAATATTGGGTCTTTTTACCAAGATAATCACGGAAAAAAAAGAACGTATATGTTCTAATTTATAACATCTCTCTTTGTGGTGGCAATGAACTGGAAACTGAGGGGATGCCCACCAAATGAAGAATGGTTAAAGAAGTTGTAGCATATAATTCTAATAGAATACTACTATTGTTATAAGCAGTGATGAGTAGGCTAATTTTAAAGAAATATGAAATAATTATAGCAATATTTTTCAAAAAACAACTGTGAACGACTAAAATATTGAGTGTTACAAATATTCTGATTTGAATATTATATATATAAAGGACCCATAAAATAAAATATAAAGGACCCATAAAATATTGTATCCAGTTCCAGGGAAATATGTGTTTAATGATGCCTTTTCTCCAGGGTTGGACGCAGGGAGGGAGAAAAAAAAGTGCACAATAGATAATAAAAGAAAACTCCGAAGGAAGAAAGCATAGAAAAGCAAGGTAGATTTGAAAACAATGGCTATTATTTATTGTACAGTTGTTTTTTTAAAAAAATACTGTGAAACAGATTCATAGTTTCACATGAATTCCTCAATTCTGTGCTACGCTGTGCATATGGAAAATTTTTTTGGTGTTTTTGTGTTTAAGTTCAAAATGAATAAAAAAAATTAAGTCCGTTGTCTCCCTAGGAGGAGATGGGTAGTATGATTCATACGCAAACATTTTGTAAGCAAGTACCAATGCTCAGGCAGTTGAGGCATGACGTTTTCATTTTGGATTTTTAAATTTTGGCTTTGCTCTTTTACTTGATATAGTTAACTAAGGACTTGGTAAGGAAGGGAAATTGTCCCTTAATATTTTGGCTATCTTGGTTGAAGGCCACTACTACAAATCTCAGATAGAATCATCAATCTAAAAATGAGATAAAAGTGGAGGTAGAAACAAGATTCAGTTCTACATAGTAGTACAAGAAGCTTCCAAACTTATTATTTCAACCCCAAATTTGTTTTGACAGAAATAGAACTGTATTCAAAGTCAAATAAGTGCAAATGATGTCCCTGTTTCTTAAGGGCTAGAAGACAATGTTGGTTAGATTGTATACCAACTGAAAACAATCTGTAAAATGAGACGGTTGAAACATGATCTGAGATACTTTTCTATCAATAAAATTTGAAATCTATGACTTGAAACAAATTATGTGTTTCCTTCTATGTTCCCATTATCTATCTTAAGATAATTACAAGACAACTAGCTTGCTAAAATTAATATTTCACAACATTAGAGATATAGAGCTGGAAGGGACATAAAATGCCAAAAAGTCCAAAGCCCTCACTTTCAGATGAGAAACTGAAGCTCAAGTAGTGACTTGTTCAAGATTAATAGTAATACAAGACACAATTTGAACCAAAGTCCTCTAACTCCAGAACCAGTGCCTTTTAAACTCCATATTTTGATGTTTGTTTTAAGTTGTTTCCCTCTATGTTATGAATTTTTAGACTCTTCTTTAAAATAATATTAAATGAGTTTTTAAATCTGTTTTAAACAGATCTGCCTCTTGAATAAGTAGGGAACAGAATCTGTTGTGAAAAATAATAATCTAAAATAAGCTCATGTTCTATTCATAAAAATTCCCATCTTAATACTATATTATACTATACTATATAATAAATTTAATACTTAAAGCAGCTAATATAGTAAACACAAAATAACCTCATTTAATTTTGAGGAAGATGAGATATTAAGTTAAATGACTTGACTAAAATCACATGGCTAAAAAAAAGTTTAAGTTGGGACTTTAATTCATGTATCATTCTTATTCTACTATGTTGCCTTTCAAAAGAGAAAATATTAATGTGTATCCTTACACTTCCATAAAACTCAATAAATAAATCTTTCCAGGGCTTATTGGGATGTGCCATATAACTCAATAAATTCAATAAATCTTTTCAGGGCTATATGGAAACAAGTTATCAGTTACTATAGCAGAAAATATACCTTGAGAAAGTTAATATTTAATTTAAAAATTAATAAAGTAAAGAAATAATGCCAAAATTGATGATTTTAAAAGATGTGGAGCTACAAGCATTTAATTAAATTAAAAGGAATTTACTTAACTAGTAAGAATTTATAGCATATTATTGACAGAATACTAAATTGTACCATCATATCGGCATCAAGAAGAAAAGCAATAGAAAATGAGAAATAAGGATAATATGTGTTGCAAACTTACTGTGGAAGCTAGCATTGATCCCCCAAACCATACTGCATATCGCTGCATGTGGTGTGTAATGACTTGCACATCAATAGGTTTAGGCTAAAACAGAAAAAAAAAATTAGGTATTAAAGCCAATTTAGGATTTAAATGTCAATATTCCTCCTATGCCAGGCAAAAATTAGACATTTTGAAACAGATGCAATTAAAAATTAATGCTTACAGTTGACAGGGGAGGAGAAAAAGGAAAAATGATAAATCCATTGAACAGAATGGCATTAGAGAAAATACATCTAAATGCACATCAATGGTGAGAATCTATGTATTTTCATATGAGAGATCATGATTAAAATGTGAAAATGAAACCAAATTTTAAAAGGTCTTTAAATACCATTTACTTACAGCACATTATTGGGGAAATATTAATAATACTTTGTTTTTTATTCTAAACTTTTAAAAAATCCTGTGCAGTTACCCCCCCAAAAAATAAAAGAAAACTTTTAAAAACATGTCAAAAATCATTGATTTTTTTTTTTAATGGAAATGGAAAAATACAAATGTGACTTCTGGGAAGATTCACTTTGATTTGTTACACCTCCAAAAAGTGAGTTGGTGAGAATCAAAATCCAATAATTATGACAGAATAATTATGAAGTAACAGTAATGTTATTTCAATATTAAAAGGTAGTATAACTGTAGAAATTATACATGCCAATTATTTGGCATAGTAGAGATCAGTCAATCAACCAATCAATCACCAATCATTTTCTTAGCATCTTGTATACACCAAGCTGCTAGGTGATACAAAGTGCAGGGTATTTAAGTACAAAGAGTGAAAAGAATTCCTTCTTTCATTGAGGTTACATTTTAATGGGGGAGACAAATACATTTATATAAATATATTCAGCAATTATACAAAGGACAAATGATAAATACAAGTATAATCAAAGTAGTTAAATACAAGACAGTTTGGAAGGGAAGGCACTAGCAAATGCAGAAATCAAGAAAGATTTCATGTAGCAAATTGTAAATGTTAAAGGAAGAAAGGGACTCTCTGAGGCTGAGTTAAGATCATGTGAGGCAGTCAGTGCAAAGACAGAGCTAAGAGATGGAATGCTGTACACATAGGGAACATCCCAGCAAAATAGGATGGAACTAAATCGTGTAGGATTTTAAAAGCTAACCAGAGGAATTTATATTCTTAAGCTAAAGGCACTAGGAAGCCACTAGAGTAAAATCTCTGCTGAAGAAAAATTAGTTTGTCAGCAGTAGGATGGAATGGAATAAGTATACTATTTATAAGTATATAAAAAAATTTAAGCAAAAGATGATAAGGATTTTGAACTAAAAGCATCTTAATAGAAGATGACGGATAAGAGTAATGTGGAGATAAGAGCAATATCCGGCAAGTGACTGACTAGCAAGGTGGGAGGAAAGAGGAGTCAATCAGTCATTCAACAGCATTCAACTCTGAAGTTATGTATGAATCCGGGAAAATGGAAGAATGGAAGTGTCTTAAAAGCAAATAGGGAAACTCGAAAGTAAGTAGTATTTGGAGGAAAAGACAATTAATTCTGATTAATACAAATTATTAGCATGATCAGCACATTTCCCATGTCAAAGAGCCTTGGGGGAGGGGGGGGGGAGAAGGGAATCTTTTTTGTATAAGACAAAAGCTATTACAAAGAACAATAAAACTGATTTTAGTATTAGGTTTTACCATTATGGTTTTATAATTCAATAATACTTAACCTGTGCCTTGAATCCACCCATATACTTTTCTACTACACAGCACTCCAGGGAATGCTTTCATGAAGAAAACACAAAATAATCTCTCACCAAATATCATATCTCAGATCGTTTTAGTCTACATTTAGACAACTAATTACTATTTGTCTCAAGATCTCTTAATTATTTTCCAGGAAAATAAATATAAAATGAAAAATATGACCCAATAAATGTGTGCATGTGTACTTTTATATGCATTTATTTAATAGTACCTGTTCTCTAAGAGTCACTGCTACAAATAATTTACAAGTTATAATAACTTCATTTGATATTCTATTTACCACAGATATGTAATATAAGTAAACAATTTATTTTAAAGAATAAGAATTTATTACATAATTCATAATTCATAACAATTAGAATATATACTGAAAGCTAAGAGATCATGTCATAAAAGCTGAGAAATAATAAGTTATAACTCTTCTAACAACTTTAATAATTATGGAATTTTACCAGGATGTAAACAGATGAGTCATATGACTAACCTATGCATTAATACTATGTACATACATTCTACTCAAAATTCAATTAAGAAAACCAACCTTCAGTCTACCACCACTTAATTCTTCACTTAACTTCAGTCTTGCATCAACAGTTCTTTTCAAATCTCGTTGTAGTCGACGTCCAAAATCCCTGAACATGGTTGAACCCCCAGAGAGTACAATATTCTATATTGGAAAAATCGAAATAGTTTTTAAAACTTATTTTAATATGAAAGCACTTTAACATTGAAACCCCATTTTGTATTTTTCCTAAATTTACTTTTTAATGGTGTTAAAAATACTTCTCCATATTTAACAAACTGATATCAACACTACAGGATTACCTTGCATGACACTTTCACTAAAATACTAACCTTGTAGAGAGGACGTCTGACATCAATGGGACAATTCTGAATTACCTCATCTACTACTTCTGAGATAGGCTGTGTGAAGTCTGGATTAGCAAACTGAAAAATAAGACAAATTGAACAAGTACAGTAATTACTGGAATTACTCATTAAAGTTGAGAAACAAAGTTTTTAGTTTCAAAATAATAGAAATTTTATAAATAACAAAAGTACAGTACTTGACTGATAAATAATAAATATGATTGCTGTTCAGTGAAAAATATACTTGACTAAATTAAATACTTAAGTCCCTAATTTTATTTTTTATTTATAAATATAAATACCCAAACATCACATTATGTAACTAGATGTTTCATAAGATAAATAAATCAACTGTCACATAGAAAATAATGATTACAGAGAAGTCATTTTATATATAGAAATGGAAATTATGCTGAATTTAAGTAAACTGAGAAATAACTAATGAATGGTCATCAATGTTTTAGTTTAAAAGAAAGCACTCATTAATATTGGTATAAGATAGAAGAAAAAATTTTAAATCTCATTTATTAATGAAATGAGCAACAGGTTCCCCTCTTTTTCTATGTGCTTACGCTGAAAGATACTATTTATATTACATGCTACCTCTAGAAATCAGATATTTTCAGCATGGGAATGGGAATAAGTACTATTAAGCATTTACAATGTGCCAAACACTATACTAAGCACTTTACAAATAGGGTGTCATTTGATTTTAATAATAACCCTATCCAACAGGTTCTATTATTATCTCCATTTTACAATAGAGGAAACTGAGGCAGACAGAGGTTAACTAATTGTCCAGAACTCCTCAATTAGCAAGTATCCTGAATTTGAACTCTGGTCTTCCTGACTTCAGGCCCAGTGTTCTATCCAATGCCTCCTAGCTTCCTCTTAAGAATTCTGCAGAAGATGATAATCTCAATAAACTTTTGGGAAGGGGGAAAAAAAAAAACAACCTCCAAGTGGCCATATATATGGATCTTTATGAATTAAAATAATGCATTTGTAAAGACTTTATTTTAAAATGTAAAATATGAAGACTGTTTAATAAATTAAATTGTTCAAGTTCTATTCAACATTTCAATCAACAGTAGATCTACAAATCAGATTGGCACTTCTTAAACAAGTGCCAAAAAACTCCTAGTCTACTGCAGGAGAACATTTTATTGGTCATTGAAATTTCAGAGCTATTTATGATACAAACTTCTTAAGACTGTGAAGCATAATGGAGAAAATGGCTTTATGCAGACTATAAAAGTTCTGATTAAATTATATGATATTCTACTATCATGATAAAAGAGGGGAGGGAAAAAAATCACAGAGATGATCTGTAGTAAGAAACTATAATCAGAATGACTTTGCAGAGCAAATTATTGTGATGTCCATAATAGAGGAAAACCATGATGTATCCTAAAGAAAGAAAGAGGAGGATAAAAATAGAGCTCAGGCATCTTCCCCTATCAAAATGTATCAATCAAGTTCAGATAATAGGGAAAATTTGGTTGTTTACCATTTTTTCTCTTCCATCTTTTCAATCTGCAATCTCATTGTCTTCCTTTTTCTCAGGGAATTCAACATTCATGATAATATTCCCTCTCAAACATCTTCTCAAGTTCTTCAGTATCCCTCAAGCCTGTGATTTGCTATTCCACTCAACCTCAACCATATTGGGATGGACCATCCATAAAGTTGGCTTTCATTCAAATGTTTCCAATTTCCATCACCAAAACTATCATTCCTTTGGTATCTTATCATTCAATTTCTTCCTATATCTTATCCTTTCAAAATTTATTCCTCATCCTCCTATGTTATTGAATCTCTTCGTCACTCAGTACTTTCTTAAGCCATTATCTCTCCTCTATTATTATGTTAATTCCTTAACTCAAAAAATGCCAAAGTGGCTTTCTTGTTCCTCATCTTCAGCACTCCATCAGCAGTTGATGGTGATCATCAGATTTTTCTTTTACACCGATAACTGTCCATAACTGTAATGCATTCCCCTCCTCACTACAAATTCTAAAATTCCTTACTTTCTCCAATACTCAGTTCAAGAGAAAATCTCTTCCTGCTTCTCCAATCGCTAGTTCCTTCCCTTTTGAACTACTCTATATTTACTTATTTGGTATATTTTTATGTACATACAGATTTTTTTCTCAGATAGAATGCCAGATCCTTGAGAATAGGTACTTAAGAACAGATAAAAAAGGGGGCATTTTGACTGGAAAAAAATCTCTAAAATTTACAAGTGAAAAAAGTGCTAAATTGGAAACAGGAGTCCTGAAGATGTAATTCTGCCTTTGTCACATAGTTATTTTATTTCTTAAATTTCGCAAGGTATTTAATTTCTTAAATTACTCTCTCTGCAGCCTCTGACCAAGTCTATCACCCTTTTTTACCTTCTCCTATTTACCTGACCTCTTCTCAGTTTCCTTTGGTGCATCTTGTCTCAGGTCATGTTTGTTCTTTGTAGAAACAAATGTCTCACAGGATTCTATTTTGGATCTTCTTCCTCTTCCACTATACAATTTGCAATATTTACTTTTCATTATCTCTTATGATTTCCCTCCCCCCACCCCCACATCAAAACTGTTGTCAAGACCTACCAATTTGACCTTTGCAACATTTTTCAAATATGCTTCTTTCTCTCCTCTGATACTGCCACCACCCTACCAAAAGTCCTCATATCTCGCTCCTAAACTACTGCAATAATAGCATAATAGTTGTTCTGACTGCCATTAAGTCTCTCCCCATAATGCATCCTTCAGTTGCCAAAGTACCAAAGCTTCTTGAAGTACAAGTTCAAACAGGTCACCTCCTATTCAAAAACTCCAGTAGTTCCCTTTCACCTCAGGAACAATTCAAAATCAAAGTTTGATAGTCAAAGTCCTTCATAACCTAGCACCTCCTCTCTTCCCAGTTTTCTTATATCTTACTTCCCACTATGTAGTCTGATCCAGTGACACTGGCCTCCGGACTGACAAAGGAAAAAGACTCCATTTCTGGGGTCCAACATTTTCTCTAGTTGTCCCTTATGTATGGAATGCCTTCCCCTCCTCATTTCAGTTTCCTAATTTCCTTGGCTTCTTTCAAAATCCAACTAAAATCTCACCTTCTACAAGAAGCCTTCTTGATCCATCCTATTTCTGGTGCCTTTCCTCTATTTCACATTTATTTATATATAGCTTGTTTGCATATGGTTTTTTGCATGTTGTCTCCCCAATTAAATTGTGAGCTCCCTGAAGGCAGGATAAACCCAGCACTTAGCAGGGTATCTAATACATAGCAGACACTTAAAAAATATTTTAATAACAGAAAGACACATATTAAGAGCTGTACCATTAAAACATTGTTTTGAAATGCCAAAAAAAAAAATCACCTCACCAACTTTAATACAGAAAATTTTCCTTACATACTCATTTCAAAATCTTTATAACAATTTTAAAACTATTAGACATCAACAATTATTTCAGAAAGCAATATTCAGTTTCTAAAAACATAAATCATATATACTTTCATATTTTTATTCAGGTGACTATGATAAAACTATGAATAATTTTTATTTCTCTAATTGAAGATTACTCCTCTCCCAATAAGAAATATTTGTCAACTAATTGTGACTATCTAAAACTAAAGTTAACATTTTCATACATGTAAAATCACAAACTCACCTCTGGGTGAAAGAAAATTTCTGGACCCAGGAACCGTTCATAACCAACATCAATAGAAAATTCTTTTTTTGAGATTGCATTGATTCCAGTATACTGTTTAATCCACTTTGACCCATCTGTATCATACTTGTTAAATTCTTTGACTAAATCTGGGCAGACATAACTATAACGTTCCTAAGTTTAAAAAAAAAAAAAAGTATTTCATTTCCAAAATAAGAAATATAATGGAATGGAATAAAGAAGGCATTATCAATGAGACAGAACTGAATAGGTAAAGGGGGGGAAATAACCACTTTGGAGAATAATTTAGGATATAGGAAAATGAATAAGGCTGCCAGATAATTTCTTAATTACAGTTTATAAATTAAATATTTGATTTTCATACTCTACATGTATGAATGGAATATGTAAGAAAAATAGTTTTGATTTCTATTTTTCTTTATGAAACATAAAAATAATATTTGAACTAAACCAGCTTCCTATTATGAATGTCTTCCTTTTGTAAAACAAGTTAAGAATAATAATAAATGTTTACAATACAGAAAGGATGAAGTATATGCTACATGTTCAAGGAAAAAAAATCTTCAAAATTTCTCAATCCATTACAATAGGTAATAGAATAACATATATCAACACAGACCTTTGAATCCCAGTGTGAAAAAAAACTGAAAACATAAGTTAGTGGGCTAATAAATTTGTTGCAAAGGTTTTATTTTCCACTTTTTCTCAATTGAGTGGTGAAACTGAGGGAAAATAAATTTGGGGAAAGGAAAAATTATGAATAAAGCTGTGCCCCTAAGAAAAGATGAAGGAAATAAATATATTTTTTAAATGCTTTGAAATTTGTTTTTTTTTATTTTTTATTAAATAATTAAGAGAAAGCCAAAAGGAGTTACAAAAAGTAACATGCTGAATTTATTATACTTAACAAGAAAAGCAAGCTGTGAGATTTGCAGTTATAAAACTCTTCTTACATACAATCTCTGTGTACTTGTTTTAGTTGATATTTATTAAGGTAAAATTTTTTAAAATGAACACTGCTTAAGATTAATTTTTATAAAATAAAAAAAGGGGAAAGATGTAAACCAATCTCTTTAAGCTACTTGTGAACAAAAATAAAAATGAGATATTATTTTCAGTGGCTGTCTACATCTTCTTGGTATTATAAATACTAATATAAAATGTGTACTAAAAATTCAATCTAGTGAAAGATGTAAAATTATGACAATGAAGCAAAACTGCTTTAAATGGGTTCAACAAAGAATTTACTTTAAGAAAGAATGTAGAAGACATTGTTTTCCTTACAGGGAGTTTATAAACAATATGACATAGGCCAGTCACAGTAATCATAAGAAACAGCAAGCAAGACTAAAGCTTGCCTACTTATACAATATACTTCTGGCAGTTTCATGGAAATTTTATTACAATTTTCAATGCTCCCAAAATAGGCATCTGAAAAGTGAAGAAAAAGTGAAGAAAAAACCAGAAATGGTATTTATATGGCTTATATTAGAGGGAAAAACAGAAGAACTTTGTCATATGCAAGAGAAAGGGAGGAAAAAAAGAAGGGAAGGACATTCTGGTCAGGTTAGAGAATTACTCCTTAGCATTTCTGAAATAAGTGAACATAACTTAGATATGCAAACATATTAAAAATGTTCCGATAAGTTAAATAAAACATAGACATGAAGGAGACTTATGGTAAATGAAAATATTTAATTCAGAACTAGTATTTCTCTTATATTTGCCAAAATATAACCTATTTAAACTTATATAATTTCTTCAACTCTAAAATCTGTTGATGAGAACAGCATGACATCAATTAAGGAAACATGTAAGTGTTAGGGAGAATACAAGGAATTTTACTAAACAATCAGAAGTGAAACAATTTGCATTAAGGGTTAATTTTTTTACTTTTATCAAAACGAATAGATATAAACAATGTGTAATGACACTTGTATTTAAGTGTTTTCATTTCCAAGTTTTGTGAACTATGAAAAACTTCATTAAAAAGAATGTGCTCTAAAACAAATGTTTTAGTGTTGAGAAAGAATATAAAGGTGCTAGTAACTTTCAAGGACTATTTGTAAGAAATACAAGTAATCAATAATTAGTTTTAATGGGTAAATAACTTTAAAGATTAACAAACACTATTATCACATAGGGTATTTTATGCTACATATTTAATTTTCAGTTCCTAGGTACATCACACCCTTATCCCAGTCCATAAATTTCCATTTTACCTTCACTGCCTTAGCTGTTTCCAGGGATTGTTCAGGAGGAATTCCTACTTCTCGTTCTCTCAATAGCTGCTGAATAAAATATGTTATATCTCTCCCAGCAATTGGAATGTGCTTGATACAGCTGCCAATAACATACCCTTCAGCCTAGAAATAAAAAAACAAAAACCAAAAAAAGGTTAATTCAAATTTAAATAACTATTTATTAGGTAACTTTTAGATCCAGAGTCTGATGATATAAGCTGTGGGAAAACAAAAACCCAAAAACCAATTGTTTTGTTGTTCACTTAGAAAGATACAAAGACAACTAAAATATATGACATAACAACACAAAGGCATCACAAGGATGCAATATAAACTGATACATAAGGGAAAAGTTGTTTTTAATAGAAAAAAATCAGGGAAGTGGCATCAGAATAAGGCTTTAAAGGATGAATACAAGGTTTCCTATTAACAATTTAACAGCAAAGTTAATATGATTCAATTTGTAAATACTACACTTCCATTTATGTACCCTCTTAATCTGAGAAAACTTTCCTTTTAAAAAAACTGCAACATCATTTTTCATTCATTACTTCTAACAAAAGTAGTAAAACTCAAAATTAAGACAGAGCAGAAATTCAATTTTTCTAACTAGGTAATTAACTATTCTAAGTTTTTTCTTCTATTAATATGAGAATTTACAACTATATCATCTCTATCAACTAAAAAAAGGTTGAAAAGATGTCTGTTAAGGATAACTAAACTTAAGGATAGTGTACTTGTACTGTACAGTGTACTGTAAGGGGTTGCCAACCTTCAGGTATCTTTAGACAACTGCAAGGAATGCAATTCAGATAAACTTGAGGGCATTGCCATTCTGGACAACAAGACTAGTTCCCAATGGAGTGAGCAAACTTTTCACAGTACTCCATGGGTTTGCTTTCTGAAAGTAATTCAATCCTAAACTACTAGGGACTGTCACACCCATCTCATGCCCATCTCAGACATGCCACATAGTCAACAGGGGAGAGGGCTGGCAACCTCTTACATGTACTTTCTATCAAATAGGACCGTTTTTAAAGCTCTTGGATTTTATAAATGTACATACACACGTTTTAGTAAGAATCACTAATATTTTTTATTCAACCAAAAGCAAATGATTCAACTTTTTTTGGCTAACTACTGGTCCAGAATAGAAGAAACTTTGCAAAACACAAGAAAAGCAACATCACTCTCTCTTTAAGTGTGTAATGTCATACAGAATGACAAGTCAATTTCCAACTCCAAAATTTCCCAGCTTATTAAACCAACAGAAATACAATATAATGCGAACTATGAGTTGTCTCATATGATTGTTATTATTGAATTAGAATTTTAAAATGGTGTTCATAGAGGTTAATTAGGTCCAATGATTCTCATTTATAGGATGTATACTGAATTTATATGTGACTTGTAAGTGAATAGCACTGCCAACAATTTAGAATAAGTATTCTTAACTTGGAGTCCATGAATTTAAAAAAAAAAAAAATTCAGTATAATTGTTATCTTTTGCAAGTCTATATATTGAAAATCATTCCAAGAAGTATTGCATAGGCTTCACCAGACTTCTAAAGGGATCCATAATAGAAAAAGGTTAAAAACACTGCTTTCAAAAATAAGATCAAAAATGATTTGCTGATTTAAGGAAGAACCAGTAGTAACCAGAATTATTCAGAACTTTCAAGATATGCCAAATATTTTACATATATTTCATTTTATCCTCATGAAACAACCCAATGATAGAGAACATTGTTACCTTCTTTTTACAAATAAGGAAACTGAGGCTTAGAGAAGTTAGGTAATATGCCTTAAATCAAACAGCTAGCTAATAACTATCTAAGCAAAATTTGAACCCAAGTTCCCTACTTCAATATCTAATACTCTATGTGCTATGCTCCACTTCTCTTTTTGGAATATAATACTAAAAAGGCATTATCTTAGGAATAGTTATTAAAGTAACAGTATTAAAAATATAGATGAGGATAATGAAGCAATAAAATCTCAAAATTTAAATAGGAAAATAAAGCAGTAATCTCTCAATACTCAAAGGGATCTGTGATCTCTTGATTTTGGAGTTCCCTCCAAAGTGAAGATCACAACTTATTCATACTTTTGAAACACTCTTCTTTCTGTTCTCCCAAAAATTCACTACACAAGTCCAAACAACATGCTAGAGGTCTTTTTTACTTTCTCCCATTATTTTAAGGCTGCCAGTGCAGCATTCTAACTTGTCCACATGTCATGCCCTCTCCTTGCTTCAAAACCAGTTTAACTTCTCTTCCTATCATACAATCCCTTGATGAAATGTTTTATCTTGTTCTTCTTTGAAATTTCGTATTAGTTACACAATGAAGCCTGCTCACAATCACCATAAGCCTGTCTGTTGCCCTCTGTATATTATTCATCTTCTCTGTAAGCAACACCAATAAAATGTTAGTATGGAGAAAGTGGGTCTTTGCTTTCATGAATATCTTGGAGAGGATACATAATATTTTGAAATTTCCAGAAAGCAATCCAGATGATTTTTTTTTTTACTTCTTTTCAACTGTGGACACAGCTCAGTGTCCAAACTATAAAATATTCATGTAAATAAATACTGACATTGGCCTTTCCTAGAAGAATAGATAGGTTAAACTCCTTTGAGTGATATTTTCTTGAAGGTTCTGCAATATCTTGGAACTGGATGCAATCAACACATCTTTAACCAAACAAGACTATCTGGAGAACTCAGCATTCACAAAGAGCCTTTTCTCCACCCCAATTATGCACTACATTTTCTTCCATCACAGAAGCAAATATCTTTGATGAGTACATATCTGTTTTATATCTTAAGTGATGCTTATAATCAGATAAGTCACTGAACAGTAAAATCTTCTGAGGAATCTTAAGTGATCCTCATATATGAATGAAAGATATCTTGCTTAAGTTTTTACAAACAACCATAAGTCCAATGAGACCTTATATTCTCTACATCTTTTCAGTAAATTCGACTAGGCAAAAATGTGGTCCACTGTTGACAAACTAGAAAAAGTGTGTTCCGTCCTTATTAATAAACTCATTGAATATCCCCTCAATTCATGAATACATGACCCTTATAAAGATTTTATGTAGATAAGAGTAGGCACATGAGTCAATACTTATTGATGTACTTTTGGTCCTCTTTTTCAGCATCAATAATGTCCCAGATTTTTTCCTCATACTTTTATAATCTTTCTAATACTCAGATACCTTGTCTTCTGATCCTCCCACAATTGTATTTTAATGAATCATATTTAATGAAGTAATTTAAGGCATTAAAAAATATAGTTATTTAAAAGATGATTTCAATTCTATAAAAATATTAAAAATTTAAAGTTCTTATTAAGTTCAGTTATTTTCAGGAGTCACTTTAAATCCGTTTGGCATAATGAGAAATGATGTAATTTATCTTTAAGCATTAGAAACTCAATAATTCAATAAACCTTGACAGAAAAAAATGTACTTTCCTAAAAGAAATGTAATCTGCCAGTTTTTATTAAAATGTTTTACTAATCATAAAGAGTTAAATATAATCACAATTAAAGTGTTACTTCAATAAAAAAAATCATTATGAAAACTCACAGTGATGTGCTTACTATTAATTGCAAAATATCCTTTGAATTTTCAAATTGCTAAATTATGAATGGACAGCCATCAAATAGTTATAAAAATGTCTAAAAACAAAACAAATTAATTTCTTGCTGATTAAAATAAGAAATTACATAATCCAATTATAGATTTTTGCAATGTGGAGAATTGTCTACAATGTAAAGCATTCTTACAGCACGAGTAAGATATATTTTTTTAAAACACATTCCAACATTTTTATCTGAATTTATCAGTAACTAAAAAAAATTTCCAAATAACTACAGAAACTTCAGAGAGGACATTTTGGGAGTTTAATAAAGTAAATTTTCACATTCTATTTATTTCTTTCTTTTTTCTTCAAATTTTCACATTCTAAATATACCATATTGGTTTTTACTTATGCCTGATAGTCTTTTTACACTGACATTCTCTTACTCAATATTTTAAAAACATTCTTACCACAGGAATGACGTGAGTGACACCATCTCCACTGTCTATAACCGTACCAGTCAGAGTCCGCTCTCCTACCTGTCTTGATGTCCAAGATGCAGCTAAGGCAAGGACAGCCTTGACAAAAATATAAAAAAGAAAAGTCAGTGAGATATATCAAAAAGCATATTGGCTTTGTTTTCCTTTATAATGTCAAAAGCAAAATCTTCCCAAAAATGAGAAAAATCAAAACTGCCCATTTTTTTTTCTTTTCAATAAAAGAATTTAAATTCACTCAATCTTACTGATTTCTATAGTTTAAAAAAAAAAGGGAAATAATACAGTGCAAAAGAGGCTAGAATCCTTCAAAATATTTACATGGGCTATACTTAGAAAAATATGGTGATGTAACCTCCCTGAATTAAGTCATAAATTATTGTTCTAATTAATTGGTCATATCCTTATACAAAAATCATTTTTGAAAAAGAGATTTACAGTTCCATTCCAAAGGCTCTTTGAGAAAAGAAGGAATTGTTTCTTGAGAAATGATCATACATAAGAAAAATGAACAGTAAAAAGAAAAAAAAAAAAAAACCAGCAAAGTTTATCACAATGTGGAGGAAGAGAAAATTCTTCCAAGTCTCAAAATTGTAACGATGGCATAATCAATGGCCAAATTGCCCTTTTTTCCAACTCTAACAACTAACATTAAAAAGTTACTCACAATAACTTTGTGAGAAAAACACAAAAAGTAAAGTTGAATGAGCATATGCCAAATACAGAATGCTAATAAAACATTTTCTTTTTTATTCACTTGCAAAATGTTAGCTGAAAGAGATGGAACAATCTCCTCTATTCCAATCCCTGATTTTCAGTAGGACCACAAAAAAAAAATCATTACAGATTTGAATGTTTAGTACTAGTCCAAGCTTTAAAAATCTCAAAGGAAAGATTCCCTATGTTTTCACATTAAGCAGTTCCTTGTCCTTAAAGTATGCTATAAAGGAACGAACATTCTTTTCTCTATTAATTCCTTCAATTATAGTCATGGAATGTGTTTCTAAATGTTTGTCTTTTTTCATATATATATATATATATATATACATACACACACACATTTATACATTTTCAACTAGGGGAGCTAGGGAAACCTATTTCTTCTTTATATTTTAGCAGCTCAGTACTCTGTAGGAATCCAGAAATTTTTGCTGCCTCACTGACTTTCACCATAAAATGCCAGGTGATAAAATTAATAACATTTAGTTATCATTAAGAATCAAAAGGATACCAAATTAAGGACCTCAGATTATCAGGGGTAAAGTGCTCAATTTTGTGGTTAAAAAAAAAAAAAATCAAGTTAACAGGAAATAAACCTAAAAGATTACTCTTAATTTTTTAAAGAAATATATTTTCCCTTGGAACATTAACCTTTGCTATTTCTCCCTTCAATATATTTACATTTGACCAAAAAAAGGCAATGGAGTAATGGATGTGGTAGGAAAGAATAAGCATTTATTAAGCACTTACTTTGTACTAGGCACTGTGCTAAGAAATTTTACAAATAGTATCTCATTTGATCCTTGCAAAAAGCCTGTGAGGCTTGTGCTATGGTTTTCCCCATTTTACAATTCAAGAAAATAGGACACCAAAAAAAGATACAAGACTTGGCAAAGGTAACATAGCTAAAAAAGTTTTAAAGCTAGGTTTAAATCAAATTTTCCAGACAGCAAGCAAAGAATTCCAATTATAATTCCCCCTAGCTATATTGTGAGATTAAATTTCCAATGATGACTTTGGCTCCAAAAGTGTTATAAAGCCTACACAGGCAATATATAAAGGTAAAGGGAAGTTGAGCTTATCAAGTGGTACATAAGGTGGAGAGTGAAGTATCCCAGATAAAAAGACCTTCGGGAAGGCCTTTAACTCTGAGAGGGTATAACGGAGGTGGTTTTATAGAAGAACATAAATTGTACAATAAATACATGGGAAAAGAAAGCATGAATAGGTCAAGATCTGCACCAACTGGAAGTATTAGGAGGAGCTAATGGTATAAATAACACACACACACAAATTTTCTAAATAGATTAGAATAACAATCTTATGTATAATGTATAATAATTAGCAAAAACAAGAGATTTATAAAATAATGAATAGTATATTATATCCATTATAAAGAAAAAAAATACTAATAGTCACAACTTAAAATTTACTAAATATACTATGCTGAGAAATAATTTTGATGTGAAAAACATGGGGAAAATAACATTTAAAATATGAAATTTTTAAATATTCCAAATTTTTATTCTTAAGATTCAGATTTAGAGAACTATAAGCATATATTTACCTGTACAGCTATGTATAGGCCTGGTACATTAAAGGATTCAAACATAATTTCAGCTGTATATTCCCTGTTTTCTGGTGTGTTTAGTGGAGGTTCAGTCTGTTAGATAAAGAGTATTTAAAAATAAGCCAAATTCAAAAATTTTAAACAGTCCTATTAATGAAGAAATCTCTTCTAAATAAATAAATACAAACGAGTAAAAATTTATTATTTTGCATAAACCATCACTAACTGATTCAATTAACTTCTCAACTATCTGGCAAAGTTATGGAATGGAGTATTCTAATTAACCAGATATAGTGATCAACAGAAAGCTACCACAGGGAATATGCATAAATTAAAACATTCTAAATACTTAGAATTCAATTAAATATGCTTAACATAAATAATTACAAAGTTAATAGTCAATAACAGATTGATATATCACTTTGTTGGACATAAGTTACAAGGAAAATGTATCTGAAACCTTAGAAAGTTATAAGGTATGAGTTATCTACTCAGCAAATATTTATCAAGTGCCCTTTATGTTCAAGTCACTCTGCTTGACACTAAATGACATAAAGTTAATAAATAAGACATACTCACTGCTTGCAGAAAGTTAAAATCTAATACAGAAGGAATGAATGAACATATATAAAAATAGAAAATAGGTATAATAGAGATAAGAGCAACATATTATGAACATTCATAAAAGGTAAAATGTGGAAGAATTGAGAATTAAGGGAATAATAGAAGACTTAAAGGAGAAGAGTTTTTCAACTGGGTCTCAAATACTAAGTAGAATTTTAAAAGTTGAATATAAAAAAAAGAAGAAAAAGAGGTCATGAGAGAACAACTAGAATGGAAATAGTAGTAATGATGAGTAGAAATAATGCAAGAAATAGTACAGAGGTAAAAATGACAGAATTTTTACTATATGGTTATAAGAAACTTGGATGAATAGAAATCAAGTATTATTACTCTTAACGCACTAAACAAGGCTTACTTATGTAATGTAATATCATGTAATATCACCTCATAATAAAATAATTTTAAGCACTTAAATTAGACATTATTATACCATTCTTATCTTATAAGTAAAACTACCTTAACAACTTTTAGATACGTTTAATAGCCCAATAAAAACAAAATATTGCTCTGAAAATTTTAATACCAAAAAAAATGTACTTTGCAACTCAAAAAAATTTTCATAAATCTTTGCTAAAGTGTAACAAAACTGATATCTGAACTCACCAAAAGAAAATAATGATCTTCAGGTTCTGCCCGTAGGTATTTAAAGATCACTTGTTCCATAAATCTCTCCATCAAGTCCCAATCTTCAACTATACCATGACGGATTGGCCACTGTTAAACAAACAGATAAAATAAAGCCCTGTTCTCATTTTATAATAGCACCACATATTTTAAAAGAATAAAAATTCATCCAATTTAACTCTTATCCACAAGTTATAATCCACAATAATACTGTTACAAAACTGTATTTAAGTATTTTGTTAGATCATTAAACCAGTTAATAAATTATTTCTTAAAAAGTACTATGAACAATGCACTCTGGTATTAAAAAAACCATGAAAAATCATAAACCAAAAATACTTCTGCGAAACCTTTAAGTATGATCTTCAAGAAAGCAGAAATCCAATTTTTAAAAAAGAGCCATGGCAAGATTTAATATGTACAGTAGTTAATGAATATATATTTCCTAAAGAACCAAATAACTAGTAAGCTGTGGTCATGATTCACTGTATTCATAAACACATTCCTAATCATTTCAATGCATCCATCTTCCATTTCTTCTAATCCTCAACTCCTAAAACTATTTCCTGGAGTTAACACTTCACAGTTTATTTTTTTCCTAAGCATGTTTTAGTCCTACATTAATACTTTCATGTAACATGTTTGATAATTAGGTACCTTCAGGAAAACAATGCTTTTCATTTTATCAATTTTTTTTATTTTTATTGATTTTTTAATGTCTTTTAAAAAGCAATATTTTTAAAAAGATATTTTAATATTCGATTCAACTTAAAAAGTATTAAAGCATTCACTGATACTGACTCTGAATAGTTATAAATTAGTATTAAAATGGAAAAATTAAATAATCCCTGCCCTTGAAGAGTTTTCATTCTATTGGAGGATATGGGACATACACAGGGCAAATGAGTAAAAATAAAGCGACTTAAAAGAAAACAGTGTTAATAACTAAGCAAGATTGGACTAGCCTACACACAAGAGGTGGGCACCTTAGCTGAGCCTTTAAACCTTTTTTCTGCCAAGAGCCATCTTTTAATTTTTTATATCATTCATGGGCCATATAAAATTATCAATAAAGAATTCAAGCAGTGAGAAGTTGTTGTACCTAGCTTTCAGCTCATCATTGCTTGCAGTTGTCTTATAAATGATTCCAAAGGCTGTTTAAGGCCCACAGGCCAGATTTAACTACTCTGGGTTTAAGGCAACAAAAGACTTAAAGAAACGTAGATCATAGGATTATAGTTTTTGAAATAGAAGCAACTTTTGCTGCAACCTATTATAAATCCTTCATCCTACAGAGGAGGAAACTAAGTATCACAAAAGGTAAGACTTAAGCAGAAAGTGACAAGAGCCAGGATTCATGAGGATAGAAAACAAATATTTGTAGAAACACTATGGAGTTTTTAAACAAAATTTCTCATGTATCTTGACCGCCCACATAATCATACCTTTGTTGCATAAGTTGGCTTTTCTATTGCTTCATCCCCAATAAAGAAGTCTAGATCATCAACACCCTTCATCACCCTCCTTTGTGCTTGATCTCCTACTTTTGCAGACTCCTTGATAGCAATACCTTTAAAAAGGAACACAGGTACTTAAAAAAATTACAAGTTAGCAATCTTCAAACTATACTTAAATAATATTTTTCATCTATCCCATCTTGGATATAAACCAAATCTAATGTTTCATTTTATCATAAATACTGATATCTGAGACCATATATGAAATTTTAAACAGATAATGTCATGAAAAAATTTTAAATATAATGAAAAGCTAAAAATGTACACAGAATGTTCTTTGAATATTTCAATTACTATGAGATTTATTTCAATTTTAAACAATAGTATTATCACTATCTCAAAAGTCATCTAAGAGTCTGGAAAGGAAAAGATGAAAAAAAGAACTGCAGAGGAAATATAAAAATATTTTCCCCTTCAAACATTTCTTAAAAATAATTTTGCACTACAATATACAAATTGATAATTTAAACTAAAAATACTGATAGCATTTTTTAAAAAATTAAGCCATTTTTCAAAACCAACAATAATCCTCAAACTAGCAAATTAAACATATCATATCACAACTAAAACTTACTTAAATTACGAAAGTTCTGAATCTTTCAAATTAAACAGTTCTTCATTCAGAACAGTCCTTATCTGAATGTACTTAGGTTGATCTGTCATTGAACCGTGTGGTACCATCATTTTTAAAGTTATATCCTTAATAAGTAAGTCAGAGAATACTGAAAGAGAAAAATTCTATATCCAAAGTCAGCCCCTTCTAACTTTTATATAAAATTTTTACTACTAGAATTAGGAAATGTTATAAATCAGAAGAGAATAAAATGCCCATGATTCCCTATAAACTTGTCCAAAATGTTGCTCAAATTGCTAAGTATTCAGAAAACCAATTGGAAAGCAATTATCTTGAATTTATTTTAGTATATTTCTAAATTGTTTGCTGGTATATGTGTATAAAGGAATATTACAATTGCATATTCCAGGTCTAGTTTTTCTGGCAATTCAAGAAGACAGGTTAAAATGGATTCAGAGTAAAACATATTTTAAAAGTTCATCATTAGTGAACCAATAATATACTGTAAAATCTAAGTACTATATGACCTGAGGATAAAATGTTAATCCAAAAGGGCTAAATGATGATAATTACATAATTGGTAGGCTTTTGAAAGCTATATGCAAAACTGTGAAATATTAGTTAGTCTAAAAAGTTATGCTTATTCTATTATTTTGTCATTCAGACAGTGGAAGCTAAAAATTATGCATCAAAAATTAATTACTGTTTAAAAACTTAAAGTTGAGAATACTATTTAAAACTCAAAGAATTCATCATCTAGGTCATAGTACTTTCAGACCTCATACAGAAAATGATGCTCCAACTGGCATCATAAAGAAAAACATGTAACAAGGCTTAGTTTACCAATACCTTGTGGATGTATTTTGAAAAGGAGGGAAGGTGAAAAATTAGCATGGTACCAATCTTATTACCATATGAAATATAACAGCAATGCTCACTACTACTGAGATTGTGTAAGCCATTCAACTAACTACCTATATCTATACATACACACACATTTTTATCCCCACTGTTTTAAAAACAGAAAAAATTTTATAAGATACAATTATCCTATAGACCTCCCTATATTCCTTCAGCAACTCCAATGATTTATTAAGATTTGTACCATCAATTAACATGCTCTACATTATCATAAGCAATATTTCTAAGTCATAATGGTGCCTCTATGGCTCAAAATAAATTAGGCTATTCAAAAGTATTACTAACAGGCTTTCTGCTTTGAATACTTATTATGATTAAATGATGAAAATAATTATAAATACCATAAAGTGATTATAACAGTTAGTAGCCTCAGAAGTAGTCTGGTAAGAAAGATTTGAAATAAATAAATTATTATAATAATTACAAATAAATTATAAATATTTCAGGTCTTCATCAGAAAATAAATAATAATAGTCAAGTTTGGACTTTTAAAAGAAATGAACTTCTAAGAATCTATATTCCCAGAAATGGGAATGGAAAAGTCTTAAAGATTACAATCCTGAAAGGTAGAAGTATATATCCAATCCCTCGGGTGTTACTTAAGAATTAAAAAAATGGAATTCCATAGAGATTTTTGTATTACAATTTATGGCTCAAAGGAACCTCAGTTCATCTGGTCTTATCTTATTTAATAACTGAAGAAACAGAGCTCTGGAGGAAGTTAAGTGGTTTGCCAAAACTCACACAGGTAAAAGCTACTCTCTAATAGATTTCCTGTAATACATTTATAACCATTACACTAAATTCACTGGATCAAAAAATTACATTTTGGAAGAAACTTATATATGTATGTATGTATATGTGTGTGTGTGTGTGTGTGTATAAACTTTTATATATATATATATATATATATATATGTATGTATGTACATACACAGGCACACATACATACACATATATACATATACATATATATACACATATATAAATAAAAGGAACTACCTATATGTATATATAAATGCTACTACTCTCTATACATTTATGGCTCAAGACATTTAGTAACAGAAATGAAATCTATCACAAATTTAAAAGATAATATGATATATAAAAGTAAAGACAAAAGTAAAGAATCAGGGCATCCTTTATTAAAACTTAAAGACTTGTAACCACTGAAATATGGAGACAAAGTTCAAGAAAACAGCATTAGCATCAAAAACAGTAATAAATCCATTTGAAAAGACAGTTTTATTATCATTCAGTCTACAAGCACAGTGGGTGGAACATTGTGCCTCACTTCATAAGTTCAAATCTGACTTCAAATACATACTAGCTGTGTAGCCCTAGGAAAGTCACTTAACCATGCTTCCCTCAGTTTCCTCAGTAAAATGAGCTAGAGAAAGAAATAATAAACCATTTCAATATCTTTGCCAAGAAAACTTAATATGGGGTCAATGAAGAGTTGGACACAACTAAAATGACTGAACTATACAGAGATCTTTATGATAGCTATCTCTGAGGTAGCTAAGTGATGCAATGAATAGAGCAACAAGCTTAGAATCAAGAAGACTCATCTCGATAAATGACGGACAGAAGCAGCTACACCCAAAGAAAGAACACTGGGAAACGAAAGTGAACTATCTGCATTTTTGTTTTTCTTCCCGGGTTATTTATACCTTCTGAATCCAATTCTCCCTGTGCAACAAGAGAACTGTTCAGTTCTGCAAACATATATTGTATCTAGGATATACTGCAACATATCTAACATTTATAGGACTGCTTGCCATCTAGGGGAAGGGGTGGAGGGAGGAGGGGAAAAATCGGAACAGAAACGAGTGCAAGGGATAATGTTGTAAAAAAATTACCCTGGCATGGATTCTGTCAGTATAAAGTAATTATTAAATAAAAAAAAAAAGAAGAAGACTCATTTCCATGAATCTAAATCTGTTCTCAGAAACTTACTATCTATGTGATCCCATGTAAGATGCTTAACCCTGTTTGCCTCCTCTATAAAATGAGCTGGAGAAGAAAACGCAAACCACTCGAGTATCTGTGCCAAGAAAACCCCAAATGGGATCACAAAAAGTTAGACATACCTGAAAAATGATTCAACAACTACAAGCATCATTAAGCTTAAAAATCATTGTTAATATTAAATGACATTATTAAATCTGAGTCATTATTAAGATTAAATGGCAACATATTATACAATATTAAATAACAATGCTTTATCACCATAATGGTCCTGGTATGCAAACTATCAAGACTCAAAGGATGCTTGTTGCAGCACTGCTCCATAAGGTTTTATGTGAGGGTATAAGAAATCAGGAAAGCTGAAGTGCTATAAGCACAAAAGAGACAAACAAATACACTTTAGAGAGATACTAATAAACCACTTCAAATAATCAGCAAAATCTGTAGTGGTGGAAAATATACTGATAATGAAATATTATACTTCATTTGAACTAAGTGGGGCCTATAAAGAGAGCTGCAAGAATGCCAACAGATACAAGCCTTATAAACAATGGTTAAGAAACTATAAATCAAAGAAGAATCCTCCATGTGTCCATAAACGAAAAGTAATCAGTTACCCATACTCATGAAGAGCAATGTCAACAGCCCTGGAGGAAGAAATTTTTTTTTAGGGAGGTGGATTTTTTTTCCTTTTTGTTTTATTTCTTCTTTCACAACATGACTAATTTGGAAATGTTTTTACATGACTGCACATACATAACCTATATCAAATTGCTAAACTGTCTAAAGGAGGAGAGAAATGAGGAAGAGAGAAAATGTGATATTCAATTTTTTTAATGCATGTTAAAAATTGCCTTTACAATAATGTAATAGGGAAAAATATTATTTAAAATAAAAAAAAAGGAGGCAGGGAATAGAAAAGGGGAAAATATTTGGTTTAATATTTTCTAGCAACTACTAATCGCATTCTTCTTTTAAAAGAACTTTCAATTCTAAATGTAATTTAATGTTAAATGGATTATTTGAAGTATAGTCATTTCTTCAATTCAGTCTTAGAAAAACATGGCACACTTCAAATGTGGCAAACTTTATACCTATTATTTTAGTAGAATTATTTCCTAATTAGACAGAAGTTTACAGCTAGCACAAACAATATTAATTCTATTTATGTGTTCAGTTGAAGAAGTACTTACATGAAGGGATGATAAACTGTGGTTCTGTATTTCCAGCATATCCAAGTTTTGTATACCTGAAAAATAAGTAACATTCTGTTAAACCTTTCATTATTATTATTTGAAGCTAATCCACTATATTACTGAAATTTAATAATCATCTGTCCTTGGAAAAGGAAATGGATAATGATATGTATTATAATAAAGTTGTGTGAAAAGTATCATTTTTGCTTGCCAGAGTGGATTTTCATTAATCTTCCTAAATCTATAAAATGAATTTTTGACTATTATAATTTAAAAACATAATAGCTGAAGTTTAATAAGTAGAGTGTTTTAAACTATATGTCTAAGATTAGAAATGAATTGTCTTGGGGTCAATATCCACAAATCCATTCAGAAGGGTACATGTTGGGAAGAAGAAAGGCTACTCTCTCTTGTCTTTCTTCTGTATATCCAAAATCTATTAGGAAAGCAAAGCAACAGAAAAAAACCTCTGCATCCTGGGTTGGCCTATTTCTTTGTCTTCCTTCTTTATCCCAAACTTCCCCCTTTTTTTTCTTTTTAAGATGAAAGACAAAATCATCCACACCTTTATTATCCATCTTATTTCTGTACTACACAATTCTTTGGCTCTATTTGCATTACATGACCTAAGGACTCTGGAGCCTTAAAATGCACCAAAAAGCTGAACTTTCTTTTAGATCTGGTTTCCCCTGATAAGACTATAAACTCCTTGAGAGTGGATATTGTCTTTCTTTTTCTATGTATCCCCAACACTTAATACAGTGCCAGGAACTGTGTATGTGTTTGATAAATACTCATTCTAACTAAAAAAATAAAACACCTAATCCCAAAATAAATCTTTTTTTTAATTAAAATACTTTCTAAGTATCTTCCATATATATACAAAGCATAGAGATATAAGGTAACAAAAAGAAGGTCCTGCCCTCAGTGAGTTTACATTCATATTGAAGGATGTGAGAAACTTTTAGGTGAGGACAATTATCAGCAACCCTTTGCTAGAAGAAGAGGCACACTAGTAAAGCCTTAAAAGAGGAAAATTCTACAAGACAGACATGAGTAAGGATGGAACACACTGCAGGGATGAAGAAAGTCTGAACAAATTCTTAGAGGTAAGAAATAAATAACTAGCACAAATAGTTCAGTTTGGCTGAAATGTGGAATGAGTGAAGAGAAATAGAGATAGGTTAATTAGAATCACAGAAAGTATTTAAATTACAGACTAGAATTTATATTTTATTCTATAAACAATGGACAAAGTTATGGAAGTTAGTGAGCAAATGAATCACAAAGTCAAGAGCAATGGTTTAGAAAGTGTTTTGGAGTGTATGAAGGATGGATCAGAAAGAAAAGAAATTGAAAACAGAGTGGTGAAGCTATTATACTTGTGGAATGCTCTCATTCTTCCCCATTCCCCTCTTCCTCTTCTTCTTCCAGTTAAAAAATAATATTCTAGAATCCCAAGTAATTACCCTATTTCTCACCATTCTTATTTTTCTCAATGGATCTGACTAGTAATCTCTAAGCAAGTCATTTTATACTCATTCTTCTCTCTCTCTTCACATGCAACACACATCAGCATCTTCTGTTATTTTCTTCCTTAACTTCCCACATGTTCCTATTCTCCCCTCCACACCATTAATACCAACATCATCATAACTGTTCAGTCACTTTAGTCAATTCATTTGGGGTTTTCTTAGCCATGATACTGAAGTGCTTTACCATTTTTTTCTCCAGATCATTTTACAGATGAGACACAAGATTAAGTGACTTACCCAGAGTCACACAGTGGCTAAATGTTTGAGGCCAGAGTTCAACTCAGAAAAATGAATTTTTCCTCATTTTAGGCCCAAGATTCTATACACTATGCTACTTAGCTGCCATCATCATAATATCTCATCAAATCAAAATTACTTTAAAGGAACTTTTTAAAATACCTATTCCTTTCTTTTTTAATCTATCCTACATAACACTGCTACTAAACTGTACACTTCATGACTACACAGTTGTATTATATATTAATATTTTACATTTTTATTTCAATATATTCCATATATCCATATTCTCAAGTGAAACTATGAAATACCAAAACTTCCAAATTAAAGTTTCAAGTCAACTAAATAGTAATGGACAAGTACATAATGGTTTTAAATAGCTAGCAGTATATTTTTAATGAAAAACTCCAAAAAATACAAAAGACAGAAATTAAACAATAGAGCAAAGGATAACCAATGATCAGACCCTAAGCAACATGATGCCCAACACATCAGATGAATCCCCAATGGAAAGTTATCAGAGAAAGCATAGGCAAGATTCATATAGAATAAACCTTAAAAACTTTACCATAGGCAATTGTACTCGTGAGATTACAGATCAAAGGTATTTCAAAGTATTCTCACTAGCAACTATCATTGTATTCTGTACAAGGTAAAAAATTTCATAAATGCTTGTTGAAGGAATAACTGCTAAATCTTCCTAAAACACCGTAAAGGTACTAACATCTATTCAAAATCATGCAACAGCTCTTTATGGGCAAAAGGCATTAATTTAGCATTAAAAGTTATCTATAATCTGGCCCCTCTCTTTCTAACCTTATTACCTATTACTTCCCTGTATAAGACTTTTGCTTCAACTAAAACATTGTACTTATTTTCCAACATCATAATGAAATGAACTGGAAAACTTATGTTTCTTTGTTTCATTTTCTCCACTTAGAAATTAAGTACTACTCCTCCTTAAAAGGATGATAGGATCACTAAATCAAAGATTTAGTTAGAACAAAAAGAAGCCTTAGAGACTCTCTATTGTAATTTCTCACATTATGGAAGAAGAAATTAAGGTCCAAGAATTGAAGTGACTTGCTCAAGCTCACCAGCCTCAGAGGCAGGTCTGAACTGAGGCGTCTTAATTCCAATCCAGTTGGTCAATATTTTTTTAAGCATCTACCATGTAGCAAGCACTAAGCACTGGGGACACAACAAAAGACAAAAACCAGTCCCTAGTCTCAAGTTCACAATTTCATGAAGAAAAAGATATGTAACAATTATGTATAAAGCTATACATAGCATAAATTGGAAATAATAAAAAGGAAGTCACCAGAATTAATGGCTAAGAAAGGCTTCTATGAGCCTTTCAACCCACCCAATAAATTTCAGATCTCTCAAGGTATAAAAAGAAAGTTTTATTCATTTCTCATGAGAAGCAGGCATCACCGCCTCCATACAAGAAGTAGAAGTGAGGCCCTGAATATAAAGGCAGGGGCAATATATATGTTTCCTACCACAACATTAACACCCTTTCCACTGGCTTATCCTCAATGACTGAGAATGTGACCTTACATTCTAAAGCAAAAGCTACAGCAAATGGGGAAGCAACATATAAATTCAAATTTAAACAATGATATGCTTTTTACTGACTCTGAGACATGTGCTTTCAACATATGGACTAGGTAGATAAGGCTGAGTCAATCTGTTCTATACCTTCTCAAAACTGTTCTATCCACTATATCCTGGGAATTATTTGCCAGTGAGGAAAGGCAGGGGAGAATAGGAACCTGATCCCATAGCTTGGTTAATTTGTAGTTTTCCTTTTGAAGAAATATCAAATTTTTCCTATTCTGGTCAAATTTTAGCTACAACTCTAAGGAAGCCAGGGGACTAAGATGAAGGATAGCATTCCATAGTGGGGGGTATAACATATAAGAAGACTGGAAAAGTAGGAGAAAGTTATGAAGGGTTTTGAAGGTCAGACGGAATTTCATATTTGTTTCTAGAAGTGATTGGGAGTCACTGGAATTTGCTGAGTTGGTGGGGGTGACATGATCAGACATGTGCTTTAGCAAGATCACTATGGTAACTAAGCGGAGGATGGACTTAAGTGGAGAGAGACTTGTGGCAGGTAGAACAAGCAGACTATTTTTTCACAGACTATCCCAACTATATATAAGTGAGACATATCTCACACCAGGTTACTGGCAGTTTCAGAGAAGAGAAGGAGAATATGAAAAAGACATAAGTTACAAGATTATAAAAATCAAAAGATCTTGGCAACAGATTAGAGATGGGAGTGTTGAAAGAAAGTGAGGAGTAGAAGATAATCCCTAGGCTACCAGCCTGAGGACTGGGATAAATGTGGTAAACTATAATTGGGAACTCAAAAAGCAAAAAAAGGTTTTGGGTAGAAAGAAACTAAGTTCAGTTTTGCATATGCTGAGCAAGAGAAGTCTAGAGAATACCCAACTGGATATGTCTAACAGGCGATGGGAGATGTAAGATTGGAGGTAAGCAGAGTTTAGGCTAAATAAGGAATTAGAGAATCATTAGTACAGAGATTATAAGTGAATTCATGAGTTAATAAGATAACCAAAGTGAAATTATATAGAGGAGAACAAAATAGAGCCTAGGACAGAGAGATCTTTGTGAAACCTACAGTTAACAAAAGTGACCTGGATGAAGAGCTAGTAAAATATTTCAAAAGAAACAGTTAGATAAATAGGAAGAGAACCAAGAGAGCAATGTCCCAAGCAGCAGAGAGAAGAGAGAAAAAAAGAAGAGTGAATAATAGTGACAAAGGCAACAGATAAGTCAAGAAGGATGAGACCTGAAAAAAGGCCATTAGATTTGTCAATTAAGAGATCCTTAGTAACAACAGAGAAAGTGGCTTCAGTTGTACCCTTTCCTGTATGCCATGGTCCTTCTAAAATGGAAGTTAAGTCCCACTGATCTAGTCTCTTCTCCACCAAGGTACAATTCAAACTGTATAAGGTAATTAACAAATACTATATAATTTCATGTATATCAATTAGACCTAAGGTCCCTAAAGGAAGGAAACAATCTATTTGAAAACAAGATCAAAATAAGAGTATCTTGCAAACGGCAGTTCAGTGAAGGGTGGGTGGGTTGTTTGTTTACGATTTCTATGCACTATTTTTGTATTCAAGTTAGTGAGTAATTTGGGGGAATTACCATGAGAATTAACAGATGATAAATGAATTCTCAAACTTTTGTGAATGGGGAGGAGAGAGCATAGGGAAGGTATAGGAGTCAAAAAAAAAAAATTCCACATTAAAAATTTAGCATTACAATGCAAGATATATCAATAAAATAGCATTTCTAATACATTAAAATAACTTTTTACAAAAATTATAGCTTAACAGTGGTTATCAAAACCATTTGGCACTGGCTAAGAAATAGAATAGTTGGATCAATGGAATAGGTTAGGTTCACAAGACACAATAGTCAATGACTATAGTAAATCTAGTGTTGGATAAACCCTAAGACTCCAATTTCTGGTATAAGAACTCAATATCTGACAAAAATCGCTGGGAAAATTGGAAAATAGTATGGCAGAAACTAGGCACTGACTAACACCTAATATCCTGTACCAAAATATGGTTGAAATGGATTTTATTAAATTAAAAAGGCTGTTTACAATGCAGCCAAGATTAGAAGCAGAAAACTGGGGGGGAGGGAGAGGGGAGAAGGGGGAATTTTACACCCAAGGGTTATGATAAAGGCCTCATTTCTAAAACATATAGAGAACTGACTTAAATTTATAAGAATACAAGCCATTCTCCAATTGATAAATGACTAAAAGGTATGAACTGACAATATTCTGATGAAATTAAAACCATTTCTTAATCATATGAAAAAATGTTCCAAATCTCTATTGTAATCAATGCAAATTAAGACATCTATGAGGTACCTCCTCACACTTCTCAGATTGGCTAAAATGACAGGAAAAGATAATGATGAATGAAGGAAGGGATGTGGGAAAACTGGGACACTGGTACATTGTTGGTGGAGTTATAAACTGTTCCAATCATTGTGGAGAGTAATTTCACATTATGCCAAAAGGGCTATCAAACTCTACATACCCTTTTATCCAGCAGTGTCTTTACTGGGACTGTAGCCCAAAGGGATCATAAAAAAGGGAAACGAATTTACATGTACAAAAATGTTTGTAGTGGCAAGGAACTGAAACCGAGTGCTTGCCCATCAGTTGAGGAATGGATGAATAAGTTATAGTATATGAAACAATCAGCAGGATGATTTCAGAAAGGCCTGGAGAGAGTTACATGAACTGATGCTAAGTGAAGTGAGTAGAGCCAAAAGAACATTGTATACAGCAACAAAAAGATTACTGATCCTCAACTCTGATGGATATGGCTATTTTCAACAATGAGGTGATTCAAGTCAATTCTAATGACTTGTAATAGAGCCATCAGCATCCAGAAAGAGGACTATGGGGATTAAATATGGACCATAACATAGTATTTTTGCTTTTTTTTGGTTCTTGTTTGCTTGCCTGCTTTTTTTTTTTTTTTTTTTTGCTTTTCCCCTTTTTGATCTTTTCTTGTGCATCATGATAAATGTTGAAATAAGTAGAGAAAAACTACACATATTTAACGTAATGAATTACGTGCTACAAGGGGAGTAGGAGGAAGAGAGGGAGAAAAATTTGGAGCACAAGGTTTTGCAAGGGTGAATGTTGAAAACTAACTTTGCATATAAATCTATTATTTTAAAAAATTATAGTTTAAAAGGACCTAAGATGTCATTGAAACCAAGCACCTTGCTCCATCTTTCAAACACAGAATTACAACAGCTATTTTTATTCTTTTTTGTTCCCAATAGAAAATCTTTAGAAAATAATTTTGAAAACAAAGTAACATAAAATGTAATCAAACATTTCCTCTGAAGAGAAAAATAATCTATAACTAGATTTTAGTTCAGAAAAATAAATTTAACCATATTATATGGCTGTTACTATGCTAATACAAAAACAAAGACAAACATAAATTTTAATGTTTCACAGACACAAATCTGTTTCATAAAAGAAATTTTCAAACCGAGAAGTTGTTCTGAACTCTAATTTTCATTAGAAAAATTCTCCAGTCAACAAAGATTCAAGTAGCATCATTCTCATAAAAATGATAATTTAAGTTCTCTAAAATTTATAATTCTGTAACAGAAGAAGCACAAGTAAGATCAATGAGTTATATGTTGATTTTCATGGATAGAGGGAGTTTCCCCTCACCTGGGAATTCCCCATACACAGGATCAGTGGATACCCCTATCCTTCTATTCCCCACTTCAGTTAGAACCTCAATTTTCTGAGCACCTGAAAAGTACAATGTCCCAATTTGAACAAAAAGGAAAGATAATGAACTTGCTAAATGAATCTGATTGATTCTTGGCGCAATTCTAAATTGTATTATTAAGATGATAGTTAAGCATACCATCTAGAAAACAGTAATGACCAAGAGATAGAAAGGCTTTATCTTAAGGATAAATTCATACCAGATTAACTTCATTTCATTTTATGACAGGGTTATTAAACTAAGTATATTAGACAAATGCTATAGAGTTTACGTAGATCTTAGCAAAGCATCTGACAAAACTCTCATATTACTGTGGAAAAGATGGAGAAATCAGGGACGTATCATAATATAGATAGGTAAATTCAGAAGTGCGTGAATAGCAGGATTATAAATTGGAAAGTTACAGATGTTAAGTTTTTGAAATCTGTATATAACACAAAGCTGGGAAGACAGATAATATGCTTTATTATAAAGTATCACGATAAGCTAGAACACAAGCCAAATCTATTAAACATGGAGAAATATAAAGTCCTCCCTAGAGAGGAGTTTGAAAAAGATCTGAAGGTTTTACTATCAAGCTCAATGAGGCAAGGAAAAAAATGCATTTAAGCTTAGGACAATGCCCAGGGCTTTTTATACTTTTCCTTGGTCAGATCCCAATTATAATGCTATGTTCAGTTCTAGGGATTACATTTTACAAAAGATATTAACAACCCTGAAAATATTCAAATGACAACAACCCAGAAAACAAGGGGTCTTGAGGTAAGGTTACATGAGAATCCACTGATGAAAATGGAGATAATATACTTGAAAGAAGAAAAGATTTGGGTAGAATACAGTATCTTGTTTACAAATATCTGAAAGGCAATCATGAAGAAGGATTAGACCCTGTTCTTTTGATTCTAGAGCTAGGACTAGGAGCAATGGATAGAAAATGAAATGTGAATGAAAGTGAATCTTTTTTTGTCCAGTGACTCAAATATTTAAATATTAAAATTAAAAGGGATACCAAAGAAATACAAAAATATAGTTCTTGATTTCCTAAGTACTGATAATATACTTGTAAATATGCAAACCATATTTCCCACTTAATGACTGAGGGTAAGGGGAAGGGAAAAAATATACTTGTGATACAACAGAATATACAATGTCATAAAACTCCTAAGCAAAGGATAGTATATGATTTTAGTGACAGAATGAGTTACATGGGTATTAAGTAAAATTGAAATTCAGAGAGCTCCTGGCCAAAGTAACTAGAAAAGGAAAAGTAATATAAACAGAGCCCTGAAAAATTAGATTTAGAGAGGAGAAAAGAAAAGAACCCAAAAACTACATTTCTCTTGGGCACAATGTTGTCCAGTTAGTAATAACACCACAAGAAAGAGTTGGAATTAGCAAGATTTAGTGATGAAAATTCCAGAAGGCAAAAAGGGGACTTTTAATTTAATAAATTTAATAAAGACTAGGGAGATAAGGTTTGTTCTCCCTTTTTAACCTATGGTATGCATATATCAACCAAACTGGTAGTCTGTAGTGAGGAACAAAGGAGCATAAGAAGTAAAATAAAGATATCACTGAGATATATAACTTGGCTGTGGTTTCTATCAAACTCCTAATTTTAAACCATACAAAGGTTATTAGTGTTTGTACATTATCAGTGGCATATTATCAAAAGATTTAAATTCACTGAAAGCAGTATCTTTTATATAGATATTATAGGAGTTAGCTGCTATCTATTATAAAACTGAAGCTAGAACCAAAAAGGAGGAAAGAATATAAAGGTAGCACTTTCAACAATCCTGACCTGCACCCTAGAGTAAGATAGCTAGACAGCATTAGTGTTCTCCTAATTATGTTATATGGCTACAAATCATGAAATGCCTTTTTTCCAAAGAATCAAAATTTTAGGTGATCCAAAAAGAAAGAAATAAAGGAACACTGTGTAAGCAAACTGCAAACATATTACTGATTTATGCAAAAGAAATGAAATAAATATGTCACTGAGATGTATAACTTAAATAGATGGATCATTCAAGGGGTGTGTGAGCATTAACAAATGTAGATCCAACTGCTGTATTACAATCTACAGAATAGTAAAAGACTTAGGTAAAAGTCTCCAATCTCCTGAGTACTTTGAATAATTCATAAGAAGCCATATTACAAGAATACACAGGATAAAGAAAAATAGTTGTAAATTATTGCTACTTTAACTTCTTTCATAAATTCAATATATTTCCTATAATGTGGTGCAACAGATAGCATGCTATTCACGGAGTCAGGATGTGAGTTCAAGGTAAGGCTTCCGTTTATGGACAAATTGCAATAGTGGCTTTCATTTCATCTGGGGTTAAAAACAGTAAAGTATTTATTACATAAAATGATTGTAAAGAAAGCATTAGATAAATGTGAAATTCTTGTCTATAGTAGTATAATCTTTTTCAAACTTAAATAACCTCTCCCTATTCTGGAATTTTTGCTTTCTCTGTTGATCTTAGCTTTAAATTACTTTTAATGTGGCAAAAAAAAAAAAAAAAAAACTTTGAAAATTTACCATAAACCAATGTCCTTCAAATACATTGACAAGCATCATGTTACTACCTTCAATATCAAATTCAAATGCTACCGTATTTGTGACAACCCACTACACATATCCAACAAAAGCATAATAATTATAATAGGTCAATAAGCATTAACATTTTAGGGCATTGTAAGGTTTGCAAAGCACTTTACATAAGATTTACCTCATTTGATTCTCCTCAAAATACTGGGAAATAGATAATAGTTATTACTCCTCCCATTTTACAGATGAGGAAATAGGTTTAAAGATGTGACTTGCACATTCACATTCTAGTGTGCTAGAAAATATAAGAATTTGGTTCAGCAAAACTTCAGGCCTAAAACTTGTACCATGTCACTAAGATCAAAGGTTTATAATGTGTGAAAAGGTACTTAAAAATACAATTAGAAAGTTTTGTGAATTTTTATGAATATGTGGGTAAGCAAAACCTGGTTTATCACATTCTAAAAGTTGCTTAGGCCAAAAGGAAAAAAAAATGCAGCATAAGACTATATTCATATTCTTAAAACTGAGGAAAAAGCTTGCTATGCCCGATTAGATGATTAACAGAAAATAAAGCCATCCTCAGTTTTAAACTCTTCCCATCAATTTTAGCCCTTCATAGAATCATAGATTTTGAACTAGAAGGGTCCCTCTCATAGCAAATCAACTAGTCAAACTCCACATTTTTGGGCTGAAGAAAGTTAAGGCTCATAAAAGTTAAGTCATTTTTCTAGTCCAGGAATAGGGAACATCTAGTGTGCTAGCAAAATAATTTGCTAAGGCAACCACAGGCAACGATAAGCTGAAAGCTAGGTTCAACAACCTCCCACAGTTTGAGTTCTATAAGTTGATAATTTTATATGGCCTGCAAATGATGTTATATACCCAAATTGCCCTTGGCAGCACCTCCATCCTCATACTCATACTCACACTCCATACTCATAGAGTCAACATTCAAGCTTAGGTCCTCTGACTTTTTCTGCCCCTGTTATAATGGAAAAGCAAATTTTTTTGTTGGCTCCTATAGATTTTCACCACTACTTGACAAAAGTGATTTAGTCAAAACTTAGTGACAATACGAAGCGATTAAAATGTCCATATGCTTTGAATGACAAACTCCTTTACTACACTCATAACCTAAATCGTCATTTAATAAATATATGTGTGTGTGTGTGTGTGTGTGTATATACACACATAGACATATATATGTATATATATATTATACACACCAAAATATTTACAGCATTTTTTTGTGATTTTAATTTTAAATCAAATTAAAGAATAACTTTTCAAAGAGAAAAGTAAAAATTCACAGACAAATTATCAGATTTCAAAATACACTTCATTTCTACAGAAAAAAAGAAAGACTATGCCAGTAACAGAAAATAAAGCTATCCTCAGTTTTAAAAACTGAATTAGGGGGGAAAGAATTAGGGGGGAAAAAATAGAGGTTTGGATAATGGCTAAACAAATCATAGTATGTGAATGTAATGGAACTGTGCTGTAAGAAATTATGTGTGTGAACTGATGCTAAGTGAAATGAGCAGAACCAGGAGGTATTATATACCTCAACAACGATACTGTATGAGGGTGTATTCTGATGGAAGTGGATCTCTTCAATAAAGAGAGCTAATTCAGTTTCAACTGATCAAGGATGGACAGAAGCAGCTACACCCAAAGAAAGAACACTGGGAAATGAATATAAACTGCTTGCATTTTTGTTTTTCTTCCCGGGTTATAACTTCTGAATCCAATTCTTCCTGTGCAACAAGAGAACTGTTCGGTTCTGCATACATATATTTTATCTAGGATATACTGTAACCTATTTAACATGTATAGGACTGCTTGCCATCTGGGGGAGGGGGTGGAAGGAGGGAGGGGAAAAATCGGAACAGAAGTGAATGCAAGGGATAATGTTGTAAAAAATTACCCTGGCATGGGTTCTGTCAATAAAAAGTTATTTAATGAATGAATGAATGAATGAATGAATAGATAAATAAAAAGAAATTACGTGTGATGAATACTGTATAGAAACATGGGAAGAACTACATCCTGATAGAGTGAAATAAGCAGAATCAAGTTAACAACACAATATAATACAATGTAAATGGAAAAAACTATACCTCCCCAATCAAAAATAAATATAACAAAATTAAATTATTAAGTAGTACGATTCCTAACCCTCATCTTTGTGAGTTTAAAGACCCCACAAGTTTTATATATTGCACATTTTTTGGACTTTTAAAATCTACTCATAAGTTGTACTTTTTTTTCTTTTAAAAATACTATTTGTTGGGGCAGTTAGGTAGCACAGTGGATAAAGCACCAGCCCTAAAGTCAGGAGAACCTGAGTTCAAATCTAGTCTCAGGCACTTAACACTTCCTAAATGTGTGACCCTGGGAAAGTCACTTAATGACAACTGCCTCAGCAAAAATTATATATAATATATACGTGTGTGTGTGTGTGTGTGTGTGTGTGTGCGCAAACACACACACATAATTTGTTAAATGGGATGGCTCTTGGGAGGGGTGGGAAGGAGGCAGATAGCCATTTGGATTAATAACTATGATAGTGCAAGAAACAGAAGACATCAATAAAAACTTATTTTAAATGAATGACAAATTTTATTTCTTAATGTATACAATAAATGCAAAGTATACATTCTGAATGCAAAAAAATACATTTCATAATGTTTAAAACATCAATTAAACAAAAACATTCAAACATTAAGCTTCATTTGAAAATGAGTGTGCCTACTTCTAAACACGTTAAGCTCCACCTATGTACAGATTAAAAAGAGCAATTTAAAAGATTATAAAAATATTTTTCATAACAAAAAATCTTTTAGAACTCAGATTTTCTGAAACAAGTGTAAATCAATTGTTTACATAATAATGGAACATTTTTATTTTAGGTTAAAGGAATCATATAAAATTAACACTTGTCCAGTCAAAATGCACACAGCAGTCTGTAACATATATGTCCAATCAGCATTTATTAAATACATGAGACAGAGATGCCAGTCCTCAAAGAGTGAATTTTCATTCAGCAAAGGTATATTAATTACTTACTGAGTGCAGAATTCCTTGTTAGGAGCTAAAGGAGAATACAAAACATAAAATAGGATTCTGCCTTCACAGAATCTCTAATAAGACATCTAGATAGTACATGTACCACTCACTGTACCTGGAGTCAGAAAAACCTGAGTTAGAACTTAGTAGCTGGGTGACCGTGGGGAATTCATTCAGCTACTACTACACTCAACTTCACTCAATTCTTCTTTGCCTATTTCCTCATTTATAACATGAGATAATAATTTATAACATAGAGAAATAAGCACTATTTGTGGTAATAAATATAGCTTATAAAATAACTATATCAATAAACACATTAAACAATTACAAATAAAGTATTATAAGTTTAATGGAAAAACAAAGAAATCCATAAAAATTAATTAAAAAAAATAAAAATAATATTGAAGGAAGTTCTGAGTGAAGGGTGGGAAAGCTTTTGCTGACACTCAAGATAGGCAAGAAGATAAGAAAATCTAGTGACTCTTCACTAATTCCAAGTCCCCTAACCCAAAAGAATTATATTCTAGAATTCAGAAAGAACAAGCAAATCTGACTACTAACTTATATAAGTGGTATTTAAAAGACTATAGACAAAAGGAGTACTATAGAAATGGAAAAAGCTTTCTATTGGGCCTATATCCCAAAAAGATCTTAAAGGAGGGAAAGGGAACCATATGTGGTTTGTAGCAGCCCTTTTCATAGTGGCAAGGAACTGGAAACTGAGTGGATACCCATCAAATGGAGAATGACTAAATAAATTATGTTATGGAATATTATTTTTCTATAAGAAACAATCAGGAGGATGATTTTAGAGAGGCCTGGAGAGACTTACATGAACTGATTGTACACAGCAACATCAATATTATAGGACAATCAATTTTGATGAACATGACTTTTTCTAATAACGACATGACTGATACCAGTTCCAACGATCTTGTGAAAAGAGAATCATCTAAACCCAGAGAGAAGGCTGTGGGAACTAAGTGGGGATCACCACATAGCATTTTCACTCTTTTGGTTGTTGTTTGCTTGCATTTTTTCCCACATTTTTTTCTTTTATTTTTCTTGTGCAGCAAGAGAATTATATAAAAACGTTTACATATATTGGATTTAACATATAATATATATATTGGTTGTTTGCCCCTAGATGTTTACCATCTAGGGGAAGAAGAGGGGGGAAGGCGGGAAAAATCTGAAACATAAGGCTATGCAAGAGTGAATGTTAAAAAGTTATCTGTGCATATGTTTTGAAAATAAAAGGCTCTTTAAAAAAATAAATAAATGAACGAGTGAATGAATGAATGCATGAATAAATAGAAATTGAAAAAGCAAAGTCTTCATTTTCAAAAATGGGCAAAGAATGAAAATAGAATCTGAAAACTATGAATCAGTTCATTTAACTTCAATTCTTAGCAAAATTCTAGAATGCATTACTAAAGAGATAATTAAGAAACATCTGGAAAAGAAAGCAGCATCAAAAAGAGTCAGTACAGTTTCACTGCCAAGTCAAGACAAGTTAACCTCAATATCCTTTTATGTTGGTGTTACAAGATTGATAAACCAGAGGAATACGATAGATGTAGATATCATTCCTTTGGCTCTGGAATCAAGAGGACCTAAATTCAAATCCCAACCCTGCTACTTACTATTAAGTGACTGGTCAAGTCTAAGTCTCAATTTCCTGATGTATACAGTAAAATGAAGTAAGATCTTTTCCAGCTCTAAATCAGAGTCTATTTTCATGGCTACCAACCTTTTTAAATGCTCATCACCTTACACTCAAAAAGGTATCACAAGGTACAATCTTACCTCTCTGACTTTAATCTCTACCTCAGCTATCTACCAGTCATATTCTACTGCCAGATGGAGTTTTAAATACCACTTGTGTTCTATCATTTCCCTGTGACTTCTAAAAATTATTTTATAATAAGTTATAGGGAGGTCCCTGTGAGGAACTCTACCAAAGTAGATGTACTTTCTCTAATTTCTCATTATTACGCACAGAGAACCATTCAGATTAATCTCCTTGGTGTCCCAAAGGTCACATATAACTGAAAGATTAAAAAAAGATTGTCATGAAGTTCAAATGAGAACCTCTTAATAGGATTTTAAATATATAAATATCACTCTCTCTTCTTCCATTCTTCATAGCAATGATATGCCTGAAAAGCTTTTCATCACAATGTATCGATTTCTCCTGACCCTGATCTAGTTCTATTTACTATATAACTCTTCTCTACTCAAAATCTCACTCATTCTCTGAACTCCTAAATAGTTTAATATATCACACAAGTAAGTACTTATTAACAACTATCATTTGTCATTGTTTGCTATATGTACTAGAGTCCATATTGATGGTAAGATAAACATCAGGACAACCAGTGATGGGCTGGGATGCTGCAGAAAGATTGTTTTTTGTTTTTTTTCCAGGAGAACTGGTAGGACTTCCCAGACATCTGAGTTGAAACTCAAAGAAAAGGATTCTAAAGGAAAGATAAAGAGGGAATATATACCATATATGCATGAAGAACGTTTTGTGCAAATGAAATGAGACACAGCAAATATGTTGAGTTCAAAAAAGAGCTTACCTGGGATAAACAGTGCATGAGGGGGAGTGCTGTGACATAAGGTTAAAAAGGAAATACATTTTGAAGAATCATTAATGCTGAACTATAAGAAAAGTGATTTTAAATGTCCATATCCTTTGACCCAAAGAGTCTATAATGTGACATAACTTAAGGGAGACTTATGATGAAATACCTTTAAATATCTAGCAAAACTTTTGTTTTAGTTGCAAAGAACCAGAAACAAAGTAGAAGCTCATTGAAAGGCAAATGGCTTAAAGAACGAGATTATAAATAAATTAGAGGAACATAGGATAGTTTATCTCTCAGACTTGTGGAGGAGAAAGAAATTTGTGACCAAAGATGAACTAGAGACCATTACTGATCACAAAATAGAAAATTTTGATTATATCAAATTAAAAAGCCTTTGTACAAACAGAACGAATGCAAACAAGATTAGTAGGGAAGCAACAAACTGGGAAAACATCTTTACAATTAAAGGTTCTGATAAAGAACCTCATTTCCAAAATATATAGAGAACTGACTCAAATTTATAAAAAATCAAGCCATTCTCCAATTGATAAATGGTCAAAGGATATGAACAGACAATTTTCAGAGGATGAAATTGAAACTATTACCACTCACATGAAAGAGTGTTCCAAATCATTATTGATCAGAGAAATGCAAATTAAGACAACTCTGAGATATCACTACACACCTGTCAGATTGGCTAAGATGACAGGAAAAAATAATGATGAATGTTGGAGGGGATGCGGGAAAACGGGGACACTGATGCATTGTTGGTGGAGTTGTGAACGAATCCAACCATTCTGGAGAGCAATCTGGAATTATGCCCAAAAAGTTATCAAACTGTGCATACCCTTTGATCCAGCAGTGTTTCTATTGGGCTTATACCCCAAAGAGATACTAAAAAAAGGAAAGGGACCTGTATGTGCCAAAATGTTGGTAGCAGCCCTGTTTGTAGTGGCTAGAAACTGGAAAATGAATGGATGCCCATCAATTGGAGAATGGCTGGGTAAATTGTGGTATATGAATGTTATGGAATATTATTGGTCTGTAAGAAATGACCAACAGGATGAATACAGAGAGGCTTGGAGAGACCTACATGGACTGATGCTAAGTGAGATGAGCAGAACCAGGAGATCATTATACACTTCGATAAGGATATTGTATGAGGATGTATTCTGATGGAAGTGGATTTCTATGACAAAGAGACCTAACTGAGTTCCAATGGGTAAATGTTGGACAGAAACAGCTATACCCAAAGAAGGAACACTGGGAAACGAATGTGAACTATTTGCATTTTTGATTTTCTTCCCGAGTTATTTTTACCTTCTGAATCCAATTCTCCCTGTGCAACAGGATAACTGTTTGGTTCTGCAAATATGTATTATATCTAGGATATACTGCAACATATTTAACATATATAGGACTACTTGCCATCTTGGGGGGGGGGGTGGAGGGAGGAGAAAAAACAAAACATAAGCGAGTGCAAGGGATAATGTTGTAAAAAATTACCCTGGCATGGATTCTGTCAATACAAAGTTATTATTAAATAAAATAAAATTCAAAAAAAAAAAAAAAAAAAGAAAGGCAAATGGCTAAAACAGGTAAAGTACATTAATGTGACGAATTACTGTACTACGCTACAGAAACAATAAAAATGATAAATATAGAGAATAAGATTTACATGAATAAATGGATAAGTGAGAACAGGAAAATATCTACAACATCAATGTAAATAAAAGAAAAAAATTAACAACAAAGCCTGATCCAAAAAAAGTATGATAAAGTATATCTTCTCCCAGTTTCTATGTTGAAGAGGGAAAATATGGGTGAAGAATACTAGAGATGTGAACTGCTTTTCCTCTCCTTTTTTTTTTCTTCTTTATTAAATGGGATGGCTCTCTGTGAGGAAGAAGGCATAAATAAACTTTTTTTTTTAATGCCAAACTAAAGAGTTTGTCATTTTTTCCCAGAAACAATAGAAAAAATACAAAAGATTTTTGAGCAGATTAATTACAGTCAAATCTATGCCTCCAAAAGATTTTGGCAGTTGAGGGATTAAGAAAAAAAAAAAGATTAAACCAATTAGGAGGCTATTATAATATAGTCAAGTTTAGTGGTAATAAGGGCCTGAACTACAGTAGTCTCCAGATAAGTAAGGGGAGGAAAAAAAGAGAAAGTGAGATGTGAAAGATATTGGAAAGGGAAAATTTACAAGACTTCGTAATTGCTTGTCAATGAGTCCTAAATAATGAACCTAGGTAACCAGAAAGAGAAATAAGACAAATCTGATGGACAGAACAAGTCAATTAACTTCTCTATGCCTTATTTTTCCTCATTTGTAAAATGCAGATTTTGGACTTGAAATCTCCAAGATTCTTTTTCAATTTTAAATATCAAGTTGGGTTATCAATGAAATATTTATGAGGAAATTATCATGGTAACTGTCATATTTGCATAACACCTTAAAGTTCACAATCCCTTTAGAGTTTGTGTCATATTAGCCATATGATAACTCTGAGATTGGTCCTACAGATTTTGTTATCTCAATCTTACAAAAGAGAAATCTGAGGCTCAGATTATATGACCAGCAAAAGTTATACCACTAAGCGTCATGGGTGAATGTGCGTGCCAAGAAAAGTTTGGTGATTCAGGATAGAATTCAAGAGACTAGAAAACCAGGAATTTAATTTGCACATATAAAAAGTAAAGAGAATAAATGAAGGTGAACATATATGGGAAAGAGATTTGAGAAAAGAGGCCAGCTTGAGAGTAAAAAGAAAACATGTAAATGGGACCTTCCAATGGTTGAAGGAGGCAGATAATCTAGCAACATTATAACAAAAAAAGTTTAAAAAAAAAAAAAAAACTTTTTTCCCTTCAATAATCTCTTTACCTCTAGATTAAGATCTACCTGGCAATTAACAACTCTCAGAAGTTCAGAAAATGTTTATCCCTCCACAAACTGTTCATATCTAGAGAAGTTATAATCAATCTAACTAAAGGAACAGAACAATGGAAAAATGCCAAGCTTACAATAGCAGGTGGAAAGAATAGGTAATTCTTTTTGCAGGTGCTAAAGAGCCCTTGTCAAATCTCCTAAATGCCTACCCTGACCTTCCATGCCCTCCTTTGACTTTCTTCAAGACTCTCAAAAAAATAACAACGGTGATGCTGAGATTGCAGATTCCAGGCTAAATATTTTTTAACTTTATAGTTGAGATCTATCCTCCTAACCCCCTACTCCAGCCAGAATTTCAGAGTTGAAAGGGACAACAAAACTTTTAAGAATTCTCAGTCAAACTTTCTAAAGGTTTTCAAAAGCTAAGTGGAATAATTAATTTATAATTACTGAAAATAGAATATATAGCTTTTACAAGTTTACAAAGCACTTGACAAATACAACATTTATCCCCCCAACTTTAGGAACTTAAATCCCCATTTTACAAATGAGTATACTGAAGCTGAGAGAGGAAACTCAGGGACTCATTACTTCCTCTGACTCAAAAGTTCAATACTCAATGCAATGCACTCCTACCTGACTTGTTAACTACCTTGTAAAGGATAGTTACACATTGGGGGCAGTGTCTTTACTGGTAAACTAAATTAATAAAATAGTTAACATTTCTCTGTGATATTTTAAAACTGGAGTAATACACTGAGATTCCACCTATGTACAGAGGCTAAAATGGGATAAATTCCTAGAACAGATTGAACGCCCTTCATCACAGAAAAGGAATCTTGTTTTAGTGTAAAATTAATTACAATGTGTTAAAACCATAACTGCCAAATTATATTGGTCAGGGAAAGTTTAAATAGATACAGTGCCAACCTAAATTCTGGGTCCTGGAGCAAAGAAAACAAGAAATTTCCTGGGCAAAAGGTAACAGTCTGAAATTCTCAATCTGTCCTTCCCAATCTCCTATACCCTAAAAGATATCCTTCCCCAATTAACATCTTTTTCTCCCCAAAAAATACTGGACCAGAAATTTCATCAACTAATGCAGATTTGCAATTTCAATCTTAGACAGTACCTATTGCATTAAGAAGTTAAGTCACAAAGTCAACAGATGTCAGAGAGATAGGAACTGAATTAAGGTCTTCCTGATTAAATGGCTAGCTTTCTAAACCCAGAAACACTGCCTATTCAACGTCTTATACTGCTCTATAAACTTCCAATGCTGTACTCCTACCTCCTTCAACCCATCTTATCCCTTCTGAAATGCACTTCTCCCCACAATATAAAAGATCCATTGCATCAATGCAGCTGGTTTCAGCTGTTACCAGGAAAACAACTTGACTAAACTAATCATAATAATCAAACAGCTATTAGTTCCATAACCTTCTTAGGGGCAAACTTGTGAAAACACACACACACACACACACACACACACACACACACACATGCGCGCGCACAGCTTATAAATTCAGAAGAACCTCTGGTGGTATTTTAGTAGAATATCAAAATAAAATGAAAATTTTACCCAATCTACCAAACTCTCATAACCTATTCCTCCATTAATAGAGATAACCCAATCTTGTTATCACACATATTCTACTTCGATATGCAAAAAACCTGAAATTCCCTTTATCCAATCATAATCTATCAGTCCATATCATCCTATGCTTTAATTACTCTTAATTTTACATTATGATAGAGAACTGTCTCAAATTTATAAGAACATGTCATTCCCCATTTGATAAATGATCAAAGGATATGAATAGACAATTTTCAGATGAAGAAATTAAAGCCATTTCTAGCCATGAAAAAGTGCTCTAAATCATTGTTTAGAGAGACACAAATTAGGAGATAATGATAAATGTTGGAGGGGATATGGAAAAATTGGGACACTAATGCATTGTTGGTGGAGTTGCAAAATGATCCAATCATTCTGGAGAACAATTTGGAACTTTGTCCAAAGGTCTATAAAACTGTGCATATCCTTTGATCCCACAATGTCACTGAAGGGGGAGGGAAACTGTTCCCTTTACTGAAACTGTGTTCCCTTTAAGATTATATACTCTGAAACTGTGTTCCCTTTTGATCAGTGATCCCTTTTGTAGTCTCAGCCCCTCCTGAGGAAGACATATTCCCCCCCAGATTAGTTATCTTTTGGGGATGCCAACCCCTTTGATTCAATTAGAAGTCTTAGTCAAAAAGTACCCCTTTGAAGTATTGTTAATTCCAATAAGAGATCTGGGCCGGATACGATAAGCATCTAGGCCTGGAAACTTTGATTTGTTTTTCTTTTTCTTTTTTTTTTTTTTAATTTTATTTTATTTAATAATAACTTTGTATTGACAGAATCCATGCCAGGGTAATTTTTTACAACATTATCCCTTGCACTTGTTTATGTTTCGTTTTTTCCCCTCCTTCCCTCCACCCCCCCCCCAAGATGGCAAGCAGTCCTATATATGTTAAATATGTTGCAGTATATCCTAGATATAATACATATTCGCTGAACCAAACAGTTCTCCTGTTGCAGAGGGAGAATTGGATTCAGAAGGTAAAAATAACTCGGGAAGAAAATCAAAAATGCAAATAGTTCACATTCGTTTCCCAGTTTTCCTTCTTTGCGTGTAGCTGTTTCTGTCCATCATTTATCCATTGAAACTCAGTTAGGTCTCTTTGTCATAGAACTTTGATTTGTTTTTCAACCTGAAGCCTTAAGACTCCTTTTAAAAGGCAGTTTCTAAACTCATTCCTTGCAGAATGTCCAAAGCAGCTTGCTCTGCTTCTAGGACCCCTGCCCACTGAGAACATTTTCTCTTCTCAGTGTCATCCTCCACTTCCCTAACAGGACTTGGCTACTAAAAAAGTCAGTCTCTTAATGAAACTGGCTTCCTGTTCAACAATAAACTTTCATTTTTCCCAATTAATATTTCGGGTTGCATGAATTCTTTCATGAAGAACCTGTGCACCGATCATAAGGGGATTTTAAGAACTCTCTGACTGCTACTAACTTCATCATCACTACTGGGTCTGTATCCCAAAGAGAACCTAAAAGAGGGGAAAGGACCCACATGTGCAAAAAATGTTTGTAGCAGCTCTTTTTGTAGTGGCAAGGAACTGAAAACTGGGTGGATCAGTTGGGGAATGGCTGATATATGAATGGGATGCACTATTGTTCCGTAAGAAATGATGAGCAGGCTCATTTCAGAAAAGCCTGGAAAGGCATGAACTGATGCTGAGTGAAGTGAACAGAACCTAGAGAACACCGTACACAGTAACAATATTGTGTGATGATCAACAGGGATGAACTTGGCTTTTTTCAACAATGCAGCAATTCAAAGCAATGACTTAGGATGGAAAATGCCATCTGCATCCAGAGAAAGAACTAAAGAGACTAAATGTGGATCAAAGCATAGTATTTTCATCTTTTTGTTTTTTCCTTTTTCATGGCTTCCCCCCCTTTTGGTAAGATTTTTCTTGCACAAATGAAAAACTTGGGAATATGTTTAAAAGGACTGCACATTTTTGACTGCTTGTTATCTTGGGGAGGAGTAGAAGTAAAGAAGGAAGAAAAAAAAATTGGAATGTGAAGTCTTACAAAACTGAATGTTCAAAACTATCTTTACATATATTTGGAAAAATAAAATATTGAGAAAAAAATTCTACTTTCTCTTCTCATCCTGATCTATCCCTCCATCCCAGGATCCTTTCCAAGGCTTTGCAAGCAAAGCAATCTTGAACTCTTGGTAAACCAGTACAAATCAACACCATTCTCTAATCTATTCCTTTTGCTCTTCCTTTCTGTCCCTTTCATAGATCATTCTCTACCAAACTGACACTAGATCACATGCTCTTAGTAAGAGCTGAAAGAAGTCATAAAGTCATAACTGAATCCACTCCAAATTTGTTATGTAATGTCCACTGTGCACTCTTAACTGAAAGGTAATCCTTCTCTTCCCTAACTAATCTTTAATTTCATTTATTAAAGTGGCTTTTCTAAACATCTTTTCTCCTCACATTTCCTATTGTATTCCCTCTCTTTACCTTCTCAACTAAAGACCTTACTTAGCTCACAGAAAAAAACTGAGACCATTTCACTGAAACTTCCTCCCCCACCATTTTCTTGATAACAGTACCTACTAATCTTTTCAGTCTCTGAAGAGATAATTCATACTACCAAGACCAACCTCTCTCTACTTGTACCTTTAACACTATTTACTTCTCGTCTTCTCCAGAAAACTGACTCCATTACCTCATATATTCAATCATTTGCCAAATCTTGTGAATTTTCTCTCCACACTTCTCAGAAACACGCTAGTCTCTCCACTCCTCATTAGTAACAACTATTGACCAACTGCCACCAAAAGGCAGATAGACTCAAAAGCTTAGGAAGTCGTAGCACCTTTAAGACTACCACTTTGCTTCTAGTCCTCTCATAATCATCATCCTGAATAGCAAACTCCTGTGGAGAAGTGAACCATGTTCCTCCCCTCACCCCCCCAACAGCCACTTACAGGTAAGGCTCCCACGGATGTGGAGGTGGGAACTGGGGAAGAATGGAGCACTATGTGCCAAGCAACTCAACCTACCATCACCAATTTGACCATATCTCTGCTTGTACAAGATGTACCTCAGACTCTGAACTTAGGAGCCCAGCTTTCAGCCCAAGGCTCTCAGTCCATCATCCTGGGAAGCAATCTCTGTGGAAATATAACTTGGCATATGCTCCTATAGATGCATTAGACTTAGACTTCGAAAAGTTCATGCATCTATAGGAGCATATGCCAAGTTATGTTTCCACAGAGGTTGCTTCTCAGGATGATGTCAAATGTTTGAACATCAGAAAGTGATGTGATTTCATCAGTAGAAATGGCATTTAAAAAGTCATTACTATCTGCTTTGCCTCTGCACAAGGACAATGAAATTTTCCATCTAACTTGAAGATAAAAATCTTCCATATATGCTGGATTTCTATTAGAATGTGAACTCCTGAAAATAAAAACTGTGTTACTTTTCTATCTGCACCCCTAATACTTAGCAATATGGTACTTTCAAAGGATTAAGAGCTTAATAAACACTTTGTAATTCATTCCCTTATATAGACATCATTTTAGTTAAGGCCCTGGAATACTGCATTATCTCCTAACAATCTCCCTCCAAGAGGTCTCTCCCATTCTAATCCATCTTCCACAGTATTACCAAAGCAAATTTTCTCAAAGCACAGGCCAGACAACATCCTGTCCCTCCAACTCCAACGGCTTTCTATCACCTTTAAGATCAAATATAAAATCCTATTTGGCACTTGAAAGTTCTTCACAATCTGGCTCCTAACTTTCCAATTTTCTTACACGTTACTCCTCTCCACATACTCTACAATTCGGTCTTACTGGTTTACCTGCTATTCTTCACATGCTTTCTTGTGCTTCTGATCTGGCTATCCATGGACAGTATACTCTCTCTTCCAGAATCCCTTGGTTCCCTTAAAATTCATCTCAAGAATCATCCTTTTTGAAGTCTTTTTTTTAATATAGTTTCTCCTCGTGCTGAGTTTCCCTCCACTCCAAACATTTCGATCATCTCCACTAAAGTTATACAAAAATAATGAAATAATAACATTTACATAGTGTTTTAAGGTTTGTAATGTATATTTCATTTATTACTTTAATTGCTCCTTATCATGACTATATAAGGTAGGTGGTATTATTGTCATTTGACAGATAAGGGAAATGAGACTGAGACCCAGGAAAATCCAACAGCCAGCAAGTGACCGAGACAAGAATGTTAAAGTTTCCTAAGTTTAAGTCCAGTGCTCATCATCTAACTTTCTCACAGGGATGTCTCTATCCAGTAAAGTTGAATCTTACACAACCCTATATATGTAATCTCCTCCCTTAGAATTTAAAGCTCTGTAAGGTCACACATCGTTTAAATGTGGTTCTTGCAACTTCAGTGCTTAGAACAGTGTCTATTACATAACAGATGCTTAATCAACGCTTGTTGACTATAAAAGAAAATTTAAGAACCCCTACCTCCAACACACAGAGCTCTTCTTGAGTTGTTCCTCTCTCCTATATTTTTTTTCCCCTCCTTCAGATTTCTCTAGAGTCCAGGGGTCTTCAAACTTTTTAAATAGGGGGCCAGTTCACTGTCCCTCAGACTGTTGGAGGGCCGGACTATAATAAAAACAAAAACTTTGTTTTGTGGGCCTTTAAATAAAGAAACTTCATAGCCCTGGATGAGGGGGATAAACATCGTCTGCTGCTGTATCTGGCCGTAGGCCGTAGTTTAAGGATCCCTGCATCAAAAGAAGTTACTGTCTCCTCCCAATTCCCTTGATAAGTCAGCAAAAGGCAAGAGTCTATTTGTTAGGACTTTTAAGGTACTAACTTCCTGTACCTCATTAGTATATTTGGTGCCCTGTACTGTTAAAATTGCTTTATCTTTTATGTAAATCCTAATTTCAGAAGTCCTAGGATTCCAAGAAATTGTCTGATCTCTATGTTGTTTGGTCTTGTGACCCAGAAATCCCTGATAATTGCTTATAAATTCTATTTTCAATATAAACTAGAAAAAAAAAATTATTTGCAATTCTATCACCCATATCCAGAAACTTATGAATCAGTGAAAATACCACCTTTGAAAAATAAAAATGAAAAGTATGGACATTTTCAAATTAACCAGAGAATCATAAATTCAGAACTAGAACTTAGAGGCTTCAACCACTAGATGAAGAATCTCATCCCTAGAGAGGTTAAGTGACTTGCCCAAAGTCTTGCAAGCAAAAGTGGGATTTAAACTCAAAATCTCAGATTTCAACTTCAACCTAATTTATACTACTCTATATTTTCTCTAGCCTGAAATCACAGGGGCAAATTCTCTTGGAAAAGAAAAACAATGCTCTTCTTTCTTTTCACATTTGACTTTTTACCTATCTAACAGATCTCAAAAATAAGAGTATCCAGAGAATCTATGCAATCTATGCAATGATCCTTTCAGAAGAACCATTTAAAGTTCATCTTAAGGAATTTACATTTTAAAAAGTTACTTGGAAATCTCAGATGAAGTCAAATGCAATACATCTGAAATTCTGTATTATGTATCTGTTGTAATGAAGAAGCATAATATGATGCAAATGAAAAATAAATAATATACTCCAGGAAGACCTAGTAATAATCACATTCAACTATTTTTTTTAAACTAGTTATCCCCAATTCCATGATTAAGCATGATTAAATTTCTCATGTCTCTAATAGATTATTGATACTATAATTATTACAACAACCTTAAGAGATCCAAAGTCTATGGAAGAGTGAGAAAAAAAATGTAAGGAAAAAATTGAAGTCCTTCATAATGAAATGAGGCACACTGCAAACCAATATCGTACTCTCCTCACCACATCCACACAGTATTCCAGGACCCCAAATCAGAAATAATCCTACTCATCTCTAGTTTCACCCAATAGATTCTTTACTTTTTGTCCAAAGCAATAAAACCATATAGTAATTAATAAAGGAGATTCAACAAGTGCTTAAAAAAAAAAAAAACTGACAACTGTATAGCCTTAAAGAATTGAAGTATTAGTCAATATCATTTTGTCTTTATAAAATTTTTTGTTTGAGAATGGCTATCAGAAATAAATGATAAAAAAAATTTAGATCAAAATTAAAGATGTCAATTTTCTTCAAACTATGTATCAATATCCTTCAGTATACATATATATAGTTAATATTGTAATATTAACAATCAGCAATGATCAATTTAATATTTAGTTGTAAAATAACTGCTTGGTATTCAAATTGACAAAAACTATCTTAACAACTCAGGAGATCAAAATTAATAAAAATTAACCTAATCGTAAGCAGGCTCCCTACATGTTCTATATTTGTACTAAAACTGGGTCTAAAGATAATGAGATCTTTAAAACTAATTATTCAAGATGGATTGTCACTCATTATACACCTGGCCTACAATTTTAGATGTTGTTAAGAATACAAATAAAAGTCATATCACTTGAAATTTTCATATTACATTTTGAAAAATGCTCCTATTCATTTAACATTGCCTACTAACAAATGTGTAAGGTGACAAGATTTCAGTCTGTTTTTTTAAATGGTGCAATTTAAATCCTTGAGCTAAATAGTACATTTGTTCAAAATCATGTTGATTTTAAAGTAGTTTTCCTGGAATCCAAAACATTTTATTTCTTATTACTAAGTCTTCTAAGAGTTCAATATTCATTTTTCATTTGTACCATACACTACGTTTCTGTTTTACAACAGATATATAATATAGAATTTCAAATGTACTATGCTGAGTTTCAACCACGCTTCCTTTTTCTAACTATAAATAGTACCAACTACCTAGGCAAAAATTTTAACTACGATAAAGTGAAAAGTTTATTAAAAAGAGGCACAAATGTTTAAAATAAAAATTTAAGAAATTAATATTAAACCAAAGCTGTCTTGAAGAAATTTATACTAAAATGGATCTTATTTCTATGCTTTGTTTCATCTGGAAAACAAGACTGGAAATAATACAGGATTCCTTTCAGCTCTGAGAGCTTTTTAGTCTATTAGCTACTAGTTATATCTCTAATTTACTGAACCAAGGTTCACAATTTATATATAGCATACAAATTTTATACACCTTTTACTATTCCAGATGCATTATAAAGTTCATTGTTAGGAAAAATATAAAACATTTCCCATATTTACTATAATCTGTAATTGTATTACTTAAACTCTATTACTTAAATTGGCAGGAAAGGAGTCTTATAGCATTAACTTTATTGAACCATTAATTTTATGATATTATATCAAGTTTCATGGATAAATGAAATCAAAGTTTTAGCCCCCTTCTCTCCAACTAGAGAATTACCTTGCCTTCTACAAACTTTCATATCCTCTCTCTACTATGGAATATTTATAAAGTGCCTATTAGGTGCCATGTTCTCCCAACCTTCTTGATGATGGAGGCTCTATTGATATTTATCTCTCTACAAGTCTGTGAAGAATTGATACTTGCAATATTTAATTAATTAAATTGCACAGTTAAGTCCTAAATCCTGAAGTATGAAAAAAGTATTTTCCCTCTCCCTCACACAACACATGCACATAAGTAGTCAAACCTTATAGCTCCTATCTCCACAATATATCTGCTCCTCTTTCTCTGTTCAAGTTGCCGCTACTCTAGTTCAAGTATTCATAGTTGCCCTGTCAGAACCATCTCCCTAAAATGAACTCCTTGCTCTCTTTCTTAACTCTTTTGGATATCTTCACACAGAAACAAAAATATTGTACCTAAAGCACATAAGATCTAGCCATTCTCCTGCTCGATAAGTTCCCACTGCCTCTGGAGTAACACACAAAATCCTGTTTAATATTTAAAGCCCTTCCTATATCCCATAGAGATCTTAAAGACAGGAAAGAGACCCGTACGTACAAAAATATTTGTGACAGCCCTTTTTGTAATGACTAGAAACTGGAAATTGAATGGATGTCCATCAATTGGAGAATGACTGAATAAATCATGGTATATGAATGTTATGGAATATTATTGTTCTGTAAGAAATGACCAGCAGGATTTTTTCAGAAAGGTCTGTAGAGACTTACATGAACTGATGCTAAGTGAAATGAGTAGAACCAGGAGATCATTATACACTTCAACAACAATACTATATGATGATCAATTCTGATGGACATGGCTCTCTTCAACAATGAGATGATCCAAACCAGTTCCAACTGTTCAGTAATGAAGAAAATCAACTACACCCAGTAAGAGAACTACAGGAAATAAGTGTAGACCACAACATAGCATCTCCATTCTTTTTGTTTTCCTTCTCAGATTTTTTCACCTTCTTTCTAGATCCAAACTTTCTTGAGCAGCAAGATAACCGTATAAATATATATACATATATTGTATTTAACATATACTTTAATATATTTAACATGTATTAGATTACCTGCCATCTAGGGGAGGGGATGGGGAAAGGAGGGGAAAATTTGGAACAGAAGATTTTGCAAAGGTCACTGTTGAAAAACTACCCGTAAATAAAACACTATAATTAAAAAAAAAAAAAAAAAAAAAAAAAAAAAAGGACATTGACACCCACATCTAGATAGAATTATAGAGACTGAATATGGAACAACACATACTATGTTCACTTTTTTTTTCTTTTTTCTTCTGTTTTTTCTTTTATGGTTACATGTTTTTATGTGTAATTGAGGAAAACAAAAATAAAAAAAGAAGGTAAGACACATAAAAAAAAAAGTTTTAAGCTTTCACAATCTAACTCTAATTTACTTTTCAAGGCTTATTTCATATCACTCCCCTTAATATACCATCCCAAAACCATTGTCTTGCCATTACCTGAGTTCAGCATTCTAGCTCCGTCCCCATCCTGTGAGCCTCTGCATGTTCTAAGTACTTTATGTTTCACGCAAACTTTATTCTCTCCCCATTTACCACTACAACATTCCATTGGCATATTGGAGAAACATCTCACTATACTTATCATTCAAAAGAAATAATTAACAATTCATTCAAGAAAAATCAAATGGTCAATCAATAAACATTTAAGTGTCCACTATGTTCCAATCATCGTGCTAATTGCTAGCAATACAAAAGAAAAAAGATAGCCTTTGCCCTAAAGAGTTCAACAATCTAACAGGGCAGCAACAAGCAAAAAGATACATACAGGATAAATATGAAATCATTTAGAGAGGGAAAGCACTAGAAATAAGGATTGAGAAATATGGGATTTTAATTGAGACTTCAGAGAAACCAGGGAAGCCAGTAAGCAAAAATGAGGAAAAACATTCTAGTCATGGGGGACAACCAGAGAAAATGCCTTGAACCAAGAGATGTAAGGTCATGGATCAGTAAGGAGGCCAGTTTGAAGAATAATATATGACAAAGGATATGAACAGACAATTTTCAGATGAAGAAATTGAAACCATCTCTAATATATGAAAAGATGTTCTAAATAACTATTGATCAGAGAAATACAAATTAAGACAATTCTGAAGTACCACTACACACTTCAGATTAACTAAGATGACAGGAAAATATAATGCCAAATGTTGGAGGGGATGTGGGAAAACTGGGATACTAGTGCATTGTTGGTGGAATTGTGAACAAATCCAACCATTTTGGAGAACAATTTGGAACTATGTTCAAAGGGCTATCAAATTGTGCCTATCCTTTGATCTAGCAGTGTCTCTACTGAGCCTGTATCCCAAAGAAATCATAATAAAGAGAAAAGAACTCACATGTACAAAAATGTTTGTAGCAATGATGCTGTTCTACTGGCAGTGGTGGGAATCCCCTTCTGGTCAGAGCAGGTTCAATGTTAAAGACATCACAATATTAGTGGCAAAAAAGGAAGTTTATTGGCACTGAGAAGAGAATGTCTTCACAGGCAAAAGTCCTATTAGGCAGCTAAGCCCTACTCTGGACTTCTGCAAAAATATGGAGTTTAGAATTGTCCTTTATAGAAGTCTGAGGCTAAAACTTACAGTTGGAAAGAAAGCCCATCAGCCCTTTTTGTAGTGGATAGAAACTGAAAATTGAACGGATGCCCATCAATTGGAGAATGGCTGAATAAATTATGGCAAATAAATGTTATGGAATATTACTGCTCTGTAAGAAATGACCAGCAGGATGATTTCAGAGAGGCTTGGAGAGACTTACATGAAGAGATGCTAAGTGAAATGAACAGAACCAAGAGATCATTATACATGGCAACAACAAGATTATACACTGATCAACTCTGATGGATGCGGCTCTCTTCAACAATGACATGATTCAAACCAGTTCCAACTGTTCAATAATGATGAGAATCAGATACATCCAGAAAGAGAACTATGTTCCAGAAATGAGTGTGGACCACAACATAGCATTTCCACTCTTTCTGTTATTGTTTGCTTGTATTTTTGTTTTCCTTCTCAGGTTTTTTCTTTCTTTCTAGATCCGATTTTTCTTGTGTAGCACGATAACTATAAATATATATATATACAGAATGGATTAAATATATACTTTAACATATTTAACATGTATTGCACTATCTGTCATGGGGGGGGATGGAAAAAGTTGGAATACAAAGTTTTGCAAGGGTCAATGCTAAAAATTTATCTATGCATATGTTCTGTAAATAAAAAGGGAGGGAGGGAGAAAAAGAGGGAAGGAAGGGAAGGAGAAAGGGAGGGGGGGGGGGGGGGGGAGGAAAGGAGGAAGCCAATACCCCCAGGCCTAGATACTTGGAGTTTCAAGCCACTAGGTATCAGACCCAGATCTCCTAATTGAATGAAAAACATTTTAAAGGCTTCCAGAATGGGGATCAGATATCCAAAAGATCAAGGGCAGTTGGGAGGTGGGGGGAGGCAGAGGGGGGCGCGATTTGCCTCAGAAATGCCCAGCCTGGGACATATGCTCTCATAGACTCTATGGAGTTGGGAGGCCAGGAATCAAAGGACAGAGTGATTATTTTACAGATTAAAGGGGACAAAGTTTCACACCGTCATTGTAAGCACTTTTTGTAATGGCAAGGAACTGGAAACTGAGTGGAGGCCCATCAGTTGGAGAATGGCTGAATAAATGATGGTATATAATGTTATGGAATATTATTGTTCTATAAGAAACAGTGAAGATCGCGTTAGCACCGTGGATACTTTTAAATCAGCAGGAGTCAGGATTAGCAAAAGTCCTTGAATTTTATTCTTTATTGAAGGGAGAAGAGAGCTGGGGACACAGGAATGTACTTTCTCGCCTCCCCTCCGAGCCACCTTGCTAGTCCTACTCCACCCTTTAAACCCTGCCTCAATCTCCCTATCAACAGATCAAATCTGCACAGAGTAGTGGGCAGGGCCATTCTTTCTCCAAGCATATGTTAATAGAGTATTGTCTAATTGGTAATTAGCCTTAAGAGCTTGGAACTCATTATATCAACCCAGTTTCAGCCCATTACAGAAAATGATCTGCAGGGTAATTTCAGAGAAGCATGGAGAGACTTACATGAACTGATGCTGAGTGAAATAAACAAAACCAGATCACTGTACATGTCAACAGCAACAATCAATTTTGATGGATATGGCTTTTATCAACAATGAGATGATTCAAGCCAGTTCCAATGATCTTGTGATAAAGAGAGCCATCTACACCCATAGAGAAGATTATGGGAACCGAGTATGGATCACAACATAGCATTTTCACTTCTTTTATTGCTGTCTGCTTGAATTTTATTTTCTTTCTCATTTTTCTTCCTTTTTTACTAGATTTTTCTTGTGAAGCAAGATAATTATATAATTTGTTTGCCTATATTTGATTTACATGTATTTTTACCATGTTTAACATTAAAAAAAAAATAGTACATGGTGAGGAATTTGAAGGGTTTGACAAACATCATTTTGAATTTGGTCCTGGAAATGACTGTTTTTTGTTTGTTTTTTGGAGGGAAGATAGTGAAGAATCAAGGATGAAACCTAAGTTTTGGGCTTTAGGGAATGGGAAATGTTGATGCCCTCCACAGTTATTGGGAAGCTTGAAAAGGGGAAAGATTTAAAAGGAGAAAATAAAATCTTGTTTTAGACAAGTTGAGTTTAAGATGTCTGCTGAACATCCAATTCAAGTCTGAAATATAGGTGAAATTGTGAGATTGGTTAAACAGAATAGGTAGATTTGCAAAACATCAATTTAGAGATGAAAATTTAATCCATAAAACGAATGATATAATCAAATGAAATAGTATACAGGAAGAAGAGAAAAAGTGCCCAGGTTAGAACCCTATGGGATACTTAGAATGGAAATAGTAATCTGAATGAAGATCCCACAAAGGAGATTGAGAAGGAGATGCTTACTGCCCAGATATTCAGCTGCACAGGCAATCCAATGAGTCAGTCTATCACCATAGAAAGCTAAGGAATGGGGGCAGCTAGGTGGCTTAGTGAATAGAGCATCAGCCCTGAAGTCAGGAGGACCTGAGTTCAAATCTGGCCTCAGACACTTAACACTTCTTAGCTATGTGACCCTGGGCAAGTCACTTAAACCCAATTGCCTCAGCAAAAAGAAAAAAAAAAAAAGATAAGGAATGGGCCCATGGATAATTAAATAGAAGATTAAAAAAGCAAGCAGAAATACATCTAGGAAATTGATTTTTTATCACTGAAAATACTATACAATCAAAAAACATTTTTAAAACACTATGTACCAGGCACTGAGGATACAAAGGCAAGAACTGCCCTTTCCCTTAAGCAACTCATATTCTAATGGGAGAAACAAGATATAAATATAAAAAATAGATGCTGAAAAATCTCAGAAGGGAAGGATGCAGCAACTGAGGGGATCCAGAAAAGCTTCCTACAGAAGATGGAATTTGAGCTAGAAATTGAAGGAAATCAAAGAAGAGAAGTATATAAGGAGGGAAGGAATTCCAGGCAAAGAGAACAAGATGTGCCAAGGCACAAAAGACAGGAGAGGGGTCTATTGTGTGTGAAGAATAAGTATAAACTAGTGGAAAAGGTAGAAAGACGTCAGTTTAATGTGAGTTATAAATGTCAAGAGATGTTTTTATATTTGACGCTACTGTAAGAGAAAGATGACATGGTCAGCCTAAACCATTTGAGTAGAGGATGGATTAGAATGAGGAGAAACTTGAGACAAACTGCTTCCCAAGACAAAACAGGTAATTTCAAATTTCAAAGAAGGCATACCACAGATTCTGAAGAAAATGTGAGGTGACCCAAAAAGCAATGGAGAGATGACATATGGTGGATTTCATTTGGTTATAGCATATTACAGTGGTTTGGTTTGTACATAAAAAGTATCATAAAACTATTCAGAAAATGTGATTTTAAAAGAAGGTTGAAAAACTAGCCAATCATTATGTAAAAATAATAAAAAATAATAACAGATATTCAACCTAATTATGTCACTGGTACCTATGGTCTATTAAATGATCTAGAGCAGATTCTCTATAAGACACAGACAAAAATCATTTAAGATAAGTTGCAGTCTACATTACTGGAGAAAGTAAACATGTGAGATCAAAGGTCCACTGAATTATGTTATAAAGTAACAATTCATAAAATAAAACAGATAATCCAAAATTTCACTGATTCTCACTTTAATTTATTAAGGGAATTTATTCTTGTTAATGCCATTTCAGAACTTTAAAGGAATTGAAATCTTTTATAATTGTTCTATAAGACACTTTCAAAATACTTATTATAATAAAAGATTCTTGTTATTAAATGAGTCTACTGTATTTCTACCTCTGCTAGTCACTGGAACAACAACAACAACAACAACAACAAAAAATGGTACCTAGCTTCTCTATATCGAGTCTACTACCAACACTGAATCCAACAGGGAAAGCACATTCTTTTATCTTCCAAATTCCTAGACTTCTTACTTCTGGTAGATAGTTTGGAAATTCAGGCTCAGCTAGGACTGGAGAGGAAGCATTAGGCTATCAGTAAACCTAAACCTTCATTCAGGGTCTCTTTTACAAAGGATCACAAAATTTATAATTTGTTTTTCAGATTACTTCATTCTACCAGCTATTCCATCTAGCCATTCTACCCAACCTCTAAATCTTGAGATGTTCTGGGATGAAGCCTCAGCTTCCTGATTTTGAAAGTCACAAAATTCTTTTTACCATTTTAGCTTTAAATTTTCTCCCAGATTTACTCTTTTTTCTATTTCTTATTCCACCATATTACCTTATTCTTTCTTCTCTAGTCTTTCTAAAATGTCTACATTACATTGAAATCTAATTATTATCTGTTAATATCTAAGTCTCTCCCTCCAATCCCAACCTATCCTACACACTTTTGACATACTAATCTTTTTTAAATCCCATTTCATAATGTCAATTGTTCTCTCCAGTACTTATAAAGACACCATATGATCAAACTCAAATCTTCAGCCTCAAAACCAAGGTCTTCAATAACCTAGCTATAAATAACGTGTGTGTGTGTGTGTGTGTGTGTGTGAGTGTGTGAATTGACCCCCTTCAGGGGCACATCAACTCTTTCCTACCTTCTTAATCTTTGTTCACAATTTTCCCAGAAATTTATAAGTATCCAAATGCTTCAAGGCTCAACTCAAATCCCTCCCCTATCAGGAAGTCTTTCCTAACTACATCACCTTAGTTCTCCTAACTAATCCCTATAATACTTATCTGTAGTATACATTTCAGCAGGAGACACTTTCTCACATAGCATTATATGTATGTTTTACCTTCCCATTAGGATCATAATTTTATGAGAAAAATGTTATTAGATGCATTTTTAGCTCTTCAAAGCAATTAGTATTAAGAATAGAGCAAAGACTCAATTCAACTGTACAGTTAATGCCATTTTTGCTAGCTGTTACAAGCATATCATTTTTGCATGATTTACAATTACCAAATTACTTATATAACTGAATTATAAAGAAGTTCCACTATCGATTTAAAATTCTTTCCCAAAATTCCATTTTTTCATTAACAGACCCCTCCAAAAGAAAACCAAGTAGTGTGGGGATTCATACATCCAAAATATCAAGGCCCAAAACACTATGCATTTTCACAGCCTATGTCAAAAAAGATTACTCCATCCATATGAAGTCCCAAAAAGCAGCATCGAACACTTTAAAATAGTATGTTTTGATAAAGTAGAATTAAAAAAAAAAAATCATCACTACCAAAATTTAAAAAAAATAACGCTTCTATGCAAATGAATTTCTTAAGTGGGTTCCAGAGTAAAGTAGTAATGTTTATTTATTAAACATATACAATCTGAAATAAACCTTTTTACCCAGAGTTGGAGAAAAGAATCAGAGTATAAAGGACTAGAAAGAATGCCTGAATCCATGAAATCCTACAGCAGGGACAAAACTATAAACTTATTTACATCCTAATTGGTACAACAGTTACTATAAACAGCATTGGTACAGATAAGTACTAGTAGATACATTTAATGATGACAACAAAAAGGACAACAAATATTTCAGTCCTTTGAGATAGGAAAGCATATGACCATTCATTAATAAATATTAATATTAACTAATAATCTATATTATGAGTATGTGAGACAAACTTTGTTCAGAATCCCTAAATTGTGGCAACCCATACTTCATCAATTGTTTGCCATACATGGTAGATAAAATGACTGTGTCCATATAACCAAAGGAGAAGGAAAAAAGTTTTTATGATCTTTTATTTAATGCTTTACCCTACTCAGAAATGTACATAAGCTCCTATCTTACATTTGGAAAGTTTAACTGTTCAGTAAAAAAAAAAAAATTTTTTTTAACACTAGAGTCCCACAATAAGGAAATAAGCTTTTTGATATTATCTGGTATCCACTGAAAAAATATTCTAACACAATTTTTAAAATGACATGACAAAAGGAAAAAGTAACAGTACATTATTAAAACTGATGGCATCTAAAACAAAAGAATTAGCAAGTCATTTCACTTAAATATTGGAGAATCTTGAGCACTATAGGAAATAAATTTTACAATGTGCTATAGTTCTAAGAATTTAATTATCAATAAAACTTTGAACAATTGAAAAGAAAAATCATCCTAGCATAAAGAATACTTTTATAGTCTAATTTCAATCTATAATGAAAAAATACAGAAATTTTATTTTATTCTTATGCAAGATGAATAATCTAACTTTTTTCTGGATGGTTTAAAAAAATGATTATTGTCCTGGATAAAACTTTAGGCTAGTTTGAGCCCTGACTGATTATTTCTTAATGTAGAAGGTCAGAGTTACTTTTGTTTAAATTCCCAATTTTAAATTGTTAAGAAGAAGGGGCTGGGCTTGTGGGCACAAGTCTGTAATCTCTGTTATTTAGGATGCCTAAGGCTGGTAGATCCTTTGAGTTCCAAGTCCCACTAAGGCCAAACTAAGTCTTGCACATATATATAATTATTTACATCTTGTTTCTACATTAGAATGTAAGCTCCTAGGAAAAAACAGGAACTACATTTGCCTTTCTTTGTATCCCCAGAACTTAGCATAGTGTCTGCCACATATGTGCTTAATAAATGCTTGTTGACTAATATGATGAACTCCCAGAAGTGGGAAGCCTCCAGACTGACTAAGGAGTGAAACCCAATTCAGAAACTCAACAGACCAAAGCTTCCAACATGGTCATTAATAGGATAAGGTAGTGAATGACCACTATATTTCCCTTCTAGAAGAAACAGGGAGACCAAATCTCAAAAAAGGGGGATAGAAGGGAGAATAGACAAAGTATTTTGTTGGAACTAGCAACTTTTCTGAATCTTGCTAATTCTATTCTAAGATAGCAATACTTTCAGTCTCTAAAAAGATTAGTGTCTTTCCTCTTTTTCGATTCAAACTTTGCCCAAATGACATAATAGAAAGATGGACTTGATTTATTATGTTTTACTTCTATCAGATGGGATAAATTAATTTTTAAAAAAGGCTTTAAAAATAGCAAAAATATTACAAAACAGGCAAAATTTGCCCTTGGCAATGCCTTTTAAAAGTTTCTCCAAAATTCTTGTTTCCTGTTTCTTTTCAGCAGTGTTGTCCTCAGATGTAAACTAAAATGTAAAAATAATAAGGTTTTCCACTTCTCGGGGGAAGATGTCCCAATATCAGACACCTAAGTAGAATTACTTTTAATCCAGTCACATCCACATTTTGTTCCACTAGGCCAATGCCAACTTTAAATAGTAATAATATATAGACACATAGTTATTTAAACAGTATATTCATATAAATAATATATGGCATGGGAACTAGAAAATGTGCCTTGGTAATTAAAAAAAAAAAAAACAAACAAGCCTGGATTTAAGTACAGGATTTGACACATCCCAGATTATAGACAGATAAAGAATCATATAACTAGGACTTTCCACCTTTATAGACCATTTTGTTCAGCTCCCTCTTCTTCATCTTACAAAGGAGGTTATAATATCCATTTCCTCTCAACTATGTGGAGAATCCTTTTGTGTATAACTTGGATTAAACAGTTCAAAGTCCCAACTCTCAAATTCTACCAGATTAAATGATTTGTCAGAAATCAAGCAGATATTAAGTATCATAAGCAAGATCTGAAGCCAGGACCTCTGACATGAAACATGGTTTTTTTAATGGAATTTGAACCCAACTCCTCCATTTCTAGAATCATGGCTCTTTCTACTGTATCAGCTTCTCAATACTCCAGGGCAACTCTCTACAACTGTTTCATTTAAGAATTGCATATTTGTGGAGACAGTTTCAATGTAGATGTTCCAGTAATGATGAAAATAGTTGTACCTCAATCCACCCCCGACAAAAAATTATTTAAATAAAATCAAATTGTGATTGAAGACGAAAGAACTGAATGATGGATCATTCCACCCTACCTCTTCTAAAAGTTTTCAAGCAGAATTGGAATAACTATTTGCTAGATATTATATTCTTCTCATCTATGAGATGGCTACTGACATCCCTGCCAAAAATAAAATTCTATCATCCCGCAAAGTCAAAAGTCTTGATTTTACATTTCAGAATTTATAAATATGAACTAGTTCTAATTACTCAGGTTCATAAAAAAGTTCTCTATGGAAACGTTTCTTTAAAATTAAATGCTTCTGCAATTCAAAATAAACTGGCCTTTTCTGCTAGGCACATAGGTTAAATTCAAAGTTGACACTTGAAAAATGGGGTCATGAGGACACTGAACTTCAGTCTCTTTATACCAGCATAAAATAACCAACCAGCATAAAATAACCAAAAAATTATTACAAAAAATAACAAAAATTCTAGAACTATATCAAACTTGAAAATGCCATAGCTATTTCAAAAATTTGAAATGTTATAGAAACTTATAGTACTTTTCATTATGAAAGAGATCTTATCAGAAAAAGATACATTCAGATACAGAACTACCTCTTTGCCTTCTAAAAGTAGAATCCTGTATTAGGAATTCTGCTGCTTCTAACAGTGTAATGTCTGAAACTGTAATTATAGCAGACACTGTTTTATGGGCATTAGGGTTTAAGATATCTTCTATTACTGTAACAGGTAGTACTATATAGGAACTGGATAAACATTTAGGAATAAAGATAAATTCTAAAGAGAAAAAAAAACTGGAAACCAAAAGATAATATTGGGAATTAGATATCAAGTCAGACAAATGAGAAATACTATTTAATGGGAAATAGAAATGGATTTGCACTGATATGACTCCAAAATAGCCTACTACAGACTCCAAAACTTACTTTGCAGTGTATGACCTTTAGCAAATCACTGTACCGAAAGGCCCGAGTTTTGTCTTCTATAAAATGGGGACAAAAATATTTTGAACCAATTACTCCCTGATTTGCTGGAATAGTAAAAAGGTGCTTTGAAAACTACGAAGCACGATATGTAAACAAATATAGCAAAAAGTTTTATTTTACTTCGAGATACCACAACTTATTAAAACTAAAGCATGTTTAATATATAAAGTGTTCTATAAACCACTTTTTAAAAACTCATATATATTGGCCAGGTTTGATTTATTCCAAATTGCAGTAAACTACACAATAGAAAATGAAATACTTCCAAGTTTACCAGACTTTTTGTACAATCACCTAGAGAGCTTCTTAAAAAAAAAAAAAAAAATTGCAACAGAAAGACTATACTTAAATGTTTTCTCAGTTACTTTTTCTGAGGCACAGATGCACTTTATTTTACTTCATAAAAATACCTAACACCTGCAACTCATCCTAACATGTATCTAAACTTGCTTAATTTAAAAAAAAAAATCTAGTAGATTTGTTCAGGTTTGAAATCGAAAACTACCTTATAAGGATATAAAAGATTTAAAGCAGGAAGAGGCTTTGACAAAACTAAGGAAGTTGCTGTGCGCTTGCTCATTGGGGGACTTTTTTTCTTTCAGACAAGAGAAGTAACACATGACATCTTTCACTCTAAATTAAAATGTGACTTGGTTCCCTAGCAAAATACGTAAAAGGGAATGGAGATGCTACAGCAGATTGGATGGGAGGGAGAGGAGAATATTTAGGGCTTTAGTAAGCGAGTTTTGAGGAGCTGGGGGGCACCCCCGCTGGGTTTTGGTTTTTTTCCTCCTTAAACCCTGTTCTCAATTCCCATGAAGGAAGCGCATTCCTCCCTTTCCCCAACCCACACCCTGGGCATGAGTCTTGTCAGAGCAACCTTGCAAAACCCACAACGTGGGCTCGTCTCCCCCCCCCCCCCCTTCTCTCTGTCTAGTCCTCTTCCTCCGGTCCCCACCCCTCCTTTCAGGCTCTCCTCAAGAAGGAGGGAGAGTGAGAGAGCCAGAAAGAAATGGGTGTGGGCTTTTGATCTGAGAGAAGACCCTCCCCCCAATCTTTGAGAAGCAAGGGGGTCCCCAGGTCTTCCGAGTAAAGGTGGGGGAGGAGCAGCCCGGGGAAATCGGAGTGGGGGTGGGGGTCCTTATAGAATCTTTCCTTTGTAGCCCCGACCCTGAACCCCAGAAAGGTGCTTCCCCCGCCATGTCCCCCTATACTTGGCCAGGACTGAGAAGGGCGAGGTCGGAGGGAGCCGAGGGAGGGTCCCTCTCTTTGGGGCCCCACCCCTCTCGAACCCAGCAGAGCCGGTGACAAGACACCCCGACCCGTGGCGGTGGCAACTCCCCACGCCATTCATCTCTTCCTCTACACCCTCTCCCTTTCTCTCTCACACACACCCTCGCCCCGCCATTTTCCCTCTCTGCCTGAGTTCTCCCGCACCCCTTGGGCGCTGCTCGGTCCCCGAGGGGGCCCGTCCTTGCCGCTCACCCGGTGCCACAGTCCACCACACAGGCCGGTAGCCGTCCCGCCATCTTCCGCCTCCTCCTCCTCTCGCTGCAGCCGCCGCCGCCGTCGGGTCCGTGCTGGATGCGGGGAGGACGGGGGGCTGGCGGCGGGGGCTATCTAATCATCCACAGCCGAGCCGGCCTCGCGCTCCCGGGAGGCAGAAAGGAAGCTGAAGCAGCGGCAGCGGCGGGCGGGCACGGAGGGAGGGCAGCAGCTTCGGCCAGCGGCTTCCACTTCCGCAACCCAGCCAGTCAGTCAGGCCGGCAGGCCCCGCCCAACCCGCCGCGACCGCCTCCCCGCTCTCTCTCGCTCCCTCTCCCCGCCCCACTCCGGCCCTCCCTCTCTACAACTTCTCTCCTCTCAATTCCTTTCTCGGGGAAGTCAAGATGGCCGCTGGCGCTGACGCCCAAGTCCGGCCCGGCCCAGAAGAGAACGCTACCACAGCTTCCTCCCACCCAGCAGGAGGAGACCAAAGAGCATGCGCACACGGCGGAGGCGGTGGCAGCTTCCCCACCCAAGTTTCTGGCTCCGGTCCGAGCTCGCTCTGGCTAATCCGACGCCGGGTTTTCTAAGGGAGGCGGAGCTGGGAAGTCAGCAGAGGTCCTTACAAACGTGAGGAGCCGCCTACTTTTCTTACTCCTACTGGGTTATTAGTTCTGTAGGTTGCAAGAGCTTTATGGTGCGAGGCTGCACTTCTAGCCACCTGGAATGGCTCAGTCTTAAAAAAGCAAGAAAAGAGGGCGTGGGCTTTCTCTGGAGTCCAAAGAAAAGTTATTTTAATACAAAATCAGCAGCACACGTCTTCCCATGACTTTTCCCAATAGGAAAAAGAAATAAAAAGAGATTATGGATGAGAAAAAACTGAGGCAGAATATGACAAACTATATTTTAAGTGTTCTATTGTTCTTCGTGTGTTCTTAATCTTTTTTTTTTGTCATAGACTCTCTTTGAAAGTCTTGTGAAGCTTATGTACCCCTTCTAAGACTTTTTAAATGAATAAAATAAAACAAGATTACCAGAAATATAAACTATATTGACATTTATCAAAATTCATCTGAATTATTGTGATCTATTCTTCAAAATAGTGCCCTAGAAGACAGGGCCAGATGGAGGTCACAGTGGTGTACAGCACCTCCTCATAAAATTGGGCAGTTAATCAAGGAATGATAGTGATAATGATGATGGTGGTGATGGTGGTGATCCCACACTGATGCTCAGGATCACACCAAGGATAAATTTCTTGTTGTAGTGAATAGTCAAATCTTCCTGATAGGGATTTTTGTCCAAATAAAGACAGGAAAAGAAAAAAGAAAAATGCAAAAAGGGAGGAAAAGTTAAAAAAAAAAAAAGATTATTAAGCAAGCATTTTATTATTTACAATATGTCCTACAGGGTGCTAGATGTCCTGGATACAAAGACAAATGAAATAGTTTGTTCTAGAGGATCTTATAATATGCAAAAATGAATACAAGGTAACATGGAGAAAAAAAAAAAACACAGCAATTGGTGTGCTGAGAAGGCTTCATGTAAGGAAACTAGGAATTCTGAGAGAGGAAGTGAGGAAGTGTATTCCAGGACTGTGCCAAGGAAGAGAGACAGGAGACTCATTGTGCTGTCCCCCAAGTGGAAAAAGGAGTAAGGCCAGTTTGATTATATAGTAGTATAACTGTAGTTAACTACAACAGTAGTGTTGGGGATTGGGGGAAGTGTCAAGCATTTATTAAATGCCTCTTCCTTGGGGCAAGAAGAATGTGTATTAAACCTGGAAAAGGTAGGTTATTGCAAGGTTATGAACAGCTTTAAATGCCAAATAGAAATTTATCCTTGATTCCAGAGGCAGTAATGAGCCACTGGAGTTTATTGAGTAGGAAAGTGACATAGTTTTGCACTTATGGAAAATTTATTTAGAATCTATGTAGAGGAAGGATTAGAGTGGAAAGAGGAAGCAGAGAGGCCAATTAAGATACTACTGCAATAATTCTGGAGTGAAGGCCTGAATGAAATCTAGAATTGTACACAGCTCTCCAGCTCCTACCCTGTATCTGGATTTTTGCTTTCTCAGGTTATTACTTACTCAAAATAATAGGACTTGGATGCTTAACATACTGTGATTATATAGTTTATTAAATATAATGAAAGTGAAAGGAAATAAATAAGGTGCTCATATATAGAGCCATTTTACAAATCTTTTGACTTGTCTTCTCAGATCTTCTTTGGTGACAGAATGAAATTCCAGTTCCCACTTCTGCCAGGGGTGGTGGTGGTAATGGTAGTAGTTGTCATTTATCAGATGCAATCAGTAAAAGAATCAAACCATCAAAAGGCCAAAGTTAATGCTTAGGGTTTTTGAAGGTAAATCCAGTTCTGGCTATTCATCTGAGCAAAAAGCCTCCTATTAACTATTTGGTTGCCTCACCAGAACCAATTATAAAATACCTGTATACGTTCAAAGGTACTTCCATTTTATATCATCATGATTCTCCCAAAAGCAGGCTCCCCAATAGCTTCTCCAAGTGAGAAGACATCATCAATTCTAATTACATTGGGAGTCTAAAATAAGCAAAAATTATTTAGCCAAGCCATCTTATCCACTTCCTAGTCCATATATTCCTCTTCTGACTAAAAATTAATCTTCAATTTTGGCAAGAATACTAAAAACCCAGGAACTCAGGTCCTTCCCCAGCCACTCCCATAGGAAGGTAGCAATGTTTTTACTCAAAAACTTTCCCATTTAAAATCAAACTTCATGGTAAGTTAAGTATCCACTTTGTTGCACTCAAGTATTTCTACTGGTTGCACTCAAAGTAGCAAAACCAACTATAGGACTGGCCTCTCATCTGTTATCTCCATTTGTGATGTTTAAAAAGTACAACAGATATAGCTTCTTGTTAATCTTTATTAATAATGCTAAGATATTATTAATAAAAGATGTCAGTGACACTCTAGAATGCCAAAGACCCCTCGTGGAACCTACTTAATGCTTTTATGCCCTTGGAAGACTGATTGGTAATCAAGTAATGAGAGAGAATGAATATTATAATGAGAGATGGACCTATTCTAACAGGGGTTGAAGGGCATAACTTTGATCTTGACTGTTACTTCAAAATCACTCCCAGCCTTGACTAATTTAATCAAAATATTTATCCCTACTGAAATCTTAGTAGAACACAATGGACAGGAATTCTCTTAAATAAGATGGTTTAGGTGGGATAAATTACTGGCAGAGGTCAGTAATGCCCTTCAAAGGCTGGGCTTTAAACAAGCAAATACAGCAGGGAAAAGTCTTGGATCTCCCTCATTACTGATTATCAATAATCTTTTCTTTCACATTTGTTGCTGCTTACTGATCTAAAGTTTTAATAAACTTAATTTGTGCATATAATCAGATGTATATAGAAAGCCTCCCAATTTTCGTCATGTAGCTGCCACCTAAAGTTATGAATTTAGCATATACACAGCAATAGAAGATATGTTTTTCTCTATCCTGTGCCTTTTCCTTTCACCATCAAAAGCTCTGCCACCACTTCTTTATTACCCATCATCCGATTCTTCTTAGAAAAACCCAAGTCACATTTCACTCAGTGCCCTTTTTAAATGTATAGCTCTTCCTCAGAAAGAAAGAAAAATTAATAAAGAAAGGAAGAAATGAAAGAAAAAAGAAAGAAAAGACAAACAAAAAAAATCTAGAACCTAAAAGGGGTTGAAGCCCATCAAATAGAAAAAGCTGAATAAATTGGGATCTATGAGTGAAATGTAATATTATTGCACTGTAAGAAATGATAGTAAAATGAATCTTAGATAGTATGAATTAACTTAGATGGAAATGAGAAGAACCAAGAGAACAATTTATGGGAGATCTATAAAAACAACTTTTAAAGTCTTAATATTTCTATTCAGGGCAATGACCAGTCATGATTCCAAAGGACTGATAATGACTTATAATACCAACCTCTTGCCAGAAAAAGTGATGGATTCCATATGCAAAATGAGATTATAATGAAGATGTTCATTTTCCTTTTATTTAATTTTATTATGCCATTCTTCTTGGAACATTTGGTTGACTGAAACCTGTTTCCTATTAATATTAATTTCACATGTAATATATATCTACACACCTTACTGGGCTGAAACCTAACTCATGGAATGATAGTATTAACAAAAGTATTAAGAAGTCAAAAAAGGAAAAATAGTCTTTTTAAAAACCTTCCAAAAATGTTATTTGTGGAAGAACTCTCCTAGTTAACTATTTGTGGAAGAATTTCCTTGATTCTGAACATTGGGTTAACTTTGTGACATGTAAATCCCTTCTCAGTCCATTGTACCATCTTTGAAATATAGCCTTATAGTTTTATAAATGCAGTATTTTGCAAACTCAGTATTTAAACATGTAATTTATTCTATTTACTAATTTGTCCTTAGTTGTTCAACCTTAATTAAAGGAAGCGTGAGATAATTAATTTGTTTGATTAGGCCTGTGTGACTTTTATGGTCTATCTAAGCAGCTATAAGTGTGTGTATATGTGTGTGTTTCTCAGGTTCTCAGACATAATTTCTCTAGAAAGGATTGTCACACTACAATAATCAGGGTTCAGACTTATTTTTCTACCTTTTCAATCTATGTTTAAGGCATAAGAAAACTTGAATTTTTACCTCTAGAATTTCTGTATTGTGGTAGGCTTATCATCAGTAATCTATCACATGAGAACTCAAAGAGGAGATATTTCTCCTGTAAAACACACATTTTTAGAAGAAAAAAGTGAAGATTTGTCTTTACTATTCTATATATTACATGCATATATAACTACATAGACAAAGATATATATGCTATAAGGATTTTTTTTTTTTAAAGGAGGAGGGGGGAACAGTAGCAGCAAAAGTAGCATTGGGAGCTCAGCCCAAATGACAAGGAGGTCAGAAATCAGAAAAAGATTACAGGGAATCCTTTGCTGGCTCTGGTGCTATTTGGCAATTCTATTGTACATATGAATTTATGCAATTCCAGAGTGGAGAGAAATTCTAATGAGCAGTCACAAGGGATCAGGGGCTTAATGGCAATTCTAAGGCAGAGAGGAGAGCTAGATTTATGGTTTTAGGAAAATAGCAGCCCTCCTTGAGTAAAGGCCAGAGAGCAGACCAGGAAAGCAATGACCACACTTCTACCTGGATGATAGTATCTTGGAAGCACTAAAAAGTTGCAGACTCTTGGAACTATGTCTGATAACAGCAGCACCAAAAAAAATTCTAAAGAGTGGGACAAGGCCTCCCCTACCCTTGGTGAGCAGAATCCAACTTCAACATAAACTTCCAAGTCAAGACATAGGCTAGAAAAATTAGAAAGGACAAAAAAAGAATTTTATTATAAAAAGGTACTATGGTGATGGAAGACAAAGATACAAACTGTGAAGATAAAAATATGAAAACAGTTTCAAACAAATCCTCAAAGAAAAAAATACACAAGCCAACTGTACACAAGCCCAATAATAATTTCTTGAAGAGTTAAAGGAAGAAATGAGTAATAGAGGAAAAAATTAGGAAGAAAAATGAGAATCATCCAAGAAAATTATGAAAAGAGAATCAACTTGATAAAAGAGGCACAATATACCCTTTGATCCAGCAGTGTTTCTACTGGGCTTATACCCCAAAGAGATACTAAAGAAGGGAAAGGGACCTGTATGTGCCAAAATGTTTGTGGCAGCCCTGTTTGTAGTGGCTAGAAGCTGGAAAATGAATGGATGCCCATCAATTGGACAATGGTTGGGTAAATTGTGGTATATGAACGTTATGGAATATTATTGTTCTGTAAGGAATGACCAGCAGGATGAATACAGAGAGGACTGGCGAGACTTACATGAACTGATGCTAAGTGAAATGAGCAGAACCAGGAGATCATTATATACTTCAACAATGATACTGTTTGAGGATGTATTCTGATGAAAGTGGATCTCTTCGATAAAGAGAGTTAATTCAGTTTCAATTGATCAAAGATGGGCAGAAGCAGCTACACCCAAAGAAAGAACACTGGGAGATGAATATAAACTGCTTGCATTTTTGTTTTTCTTCCCTGATTATTTATACCTTCTGAATTCAATTTTCCCTGTGCAACAAGAAAACTGTTCGGTTCTGCACACGTATATTGTATCCAGGATATACTGTAATCTATTCAACATGTAAAGGATTGCTTGCCATCTGGGGGAAGGGGTGGAGGGAGAGAGGGGGAAAAATCGGAACAGAAGTGAATGCAAGGGATAATGTTGTAAAAAAAATTATCCTGGCATGAGTTCTATCAATAAAAAAGTTATTAAAAAAATAATAATAATAAATAAATAAAAGAGGCACAAAAAATATATTGAAGAAAATAACTTTAAAAACAGCACAAAAACTCACTGAAGAAAAGTACTCCTTAAAAAAACAGGTGAGGTCAAGTGAAAAAGACGATACAAAAATTCACTGTAAAAAAAAAAAAATCCTCAAAAAGCAGAAAAGAGCAAATAGAAAAGGAAGTACAAAAGGTCACTGAAGATAATTCTCTAAAAATTAAAATTTGGCAACTGGAACCCAATAACTCCATGAGGTATCAAGAATTAATCAAAGCTAACAATTTAAAAAATGTGACCTGGAAAATCCATCAAGGAGAGAGAATTTAAGAATTAAAGCCATGATCAAAAAAAAAAAAAAAAAAGAGCTAAGATATATTTTAAGAAACTTCCATGATATCCTAGAACCAGAGGGTAAAAAATTGAAAGAATCTATTGATAAATCTTCTAAAAGATAGCCCAAAATGAAAACTACCAAGGATATTATATTTAAATTTCAGAACTCCCAGGTCAAGAAGAAAATATTGCCAACAGCCAGAAAGAAACAACTTATAAAGTCATTTAGCCACAGTCAAGATCACACAAGAAGGCTCCCACTAGAAGAGAAGGACTTGGAATGGAATATTCCAGAAGGCAAAGGAGTTAGGAAGACAACAAAGAATAATCTATCTAGCAAAATTGAATATTATCTTTTTGGGGGTAGAGCGGGAGGGAAGAATTGATATTTAATGAAATAGAAAATTTTCAAACATTCTTGGGAAAAAACCAAAGCTGAATAAAAAATTGGACATTCAAACATAAGACACAAGAGAAATATTAATAAACATGAAAGAATAATCATGAGGAACTCAATAAAGTTAAACTGTTTTTTATTCCTTTATGGGAAGATGATAATTTAACTCCTCTAAGAACTTTATCATTTGAGGAGCAGTTAAAAGGAGTTTATATACACAAAGGGCATAGATTTAAGTCAATTATATTGGAATGATATATACATATATATATAAAATTTTTTTTAAACAAAGTAGTAAGAAAGAGGGATGCACTGGAAGAAAGAAGAGGCAGGAAGGGGAAAATTTTCTTATAAAAGAGATGCACAAGGAAGAGCTTTTATAATAAAGAGGAAAAGGAGGGAGATGGCATTCAATGTCATCAAAATTGGTTCAAAGAGGGAAAAATATATATATACATTCAGTTATAAACAGAAATCTATCTTACCCAGTTAAAAAAAATAGGAAGGAAAAGGGATTAAAAAAAAAAAAACTAGAGGATTATAAAAGGTAAGGAAGATTGATCGGAAGCATTAGTCAGAAAGAAAACACAGACTTTTGAACAGGGACAGGATAGAGAGACAGACAGAGAGAGAGAGAGAGAGAGAGAGAGAGAGAGAGAGAGAGAAAGAAAAGAATAAAAGGAAATACATAGGAATCAGAAATGTGAATGTGAATTGAAAAAAACTCACCCATAAAACAGAATGCAAAAGCAGACTGGATTAGAAATTAGAATCCAAATATATGTTGTTTACAAAAGACACACTTGAAACAGAGACACGGAGTTAAAGGGCTTGAAAAAAGTCTAATATGCTTCAGCTGAACTAAAAAAGGGAGGAGTAGCACTCATGACCTCAGACAAAGCAAAAGCAAAAAGAGACCTAATTTTATAAAGATAACCAGAGGGATTACTTTTTACAAAAAGATACCATAAGCAATGAAGCAATAATTTTAAAAAATTATAGAAAAGAGAGTCAAGTTATGAAAAGAGCCATTCTCCAACTGATATATGCTTAAAGGATATAAATATGCAGTTTTCAGAAGAAGAAAGTAAAACTAAATATAGTCATATGATAAAATGCTTGAAGTCACTATTGATTAGAGAAATAAAAATTAAAACAGAGAAAAAGGGAAAAAAACTATATACAAAAATATTTATAGCAACTCTTTTTGAGATGGCAGAAATTAGAAATCAAAGGGATTCTCATCAATTGGAGAATGCTGAATTGTGGGGTATGATTGTCATGAAGTACCATTATGCTATTACAAATTATGAAGGGGAGTGTTATCAAAAATAAGATGGGACCTATATAAACTGATCCAAAGTGAAGGGAGATGAACTAGGGAGATCATTGTGTTTGATTTCAGTAATATTGTAATGATGATTAACTATGAAAGACTTGCTTACTTTGATCAATTCAGTGATCCAAGACAATTCCAAAGAACTCATAATGAAAAGATGTCATCCCCTCCAGAAAGAAAAATGATGAACTCTGAGTGCACATTGAAATATAATTTTCTTACTTATTTTTCTTGTACTCTTTAACCAATATGGCTAAGATGAAAAATATGTTTTGCATGATTTCACATATATAAATGCTCTCATATTGCTTGCCTTTTCAGTGGGTAGGGGAGGTACTAGGAAGGGAGAGAATAAATGCTTGTAAATAGAAAAATAAAATGAAAAACTTAATGACTTAAAAAAAACTTTATCAATGCAATGACCAACCACCACTCTAGAGAACCGATGATGAAACATAATCTACCTCTTAACAGAGAGATGATGAACTAAAGGTATAGAAAAAGGCTTATATTTTTAAACCTGACCACTGCATAGATCATTTTTCTTGATTTTTTTTAAAATTACAATGGGTTTCTTTTTCTAGTTATTTCAATGGAGGGAAAAAAAACAGAAAAAAGTTCAGAAAGAAGCAGAGGCAAGAAGGGTAATTTTGAAAGTAATATATGGGATTTGTGTATTTTTTAATGAAATAAAAATGAATGATTTCATATAAAATTCTTTTTTATGTGTGTTCTATTGTGTACAATATTTTTGTATGTTTAAGTTCAATTTTTTAAAAAAATACAGCAAAATCAACTGGCCGGTGATTGAACAGAGGCCAAGCAAGATGACAAGGCAACAAGCAAAAGACAGGCACTGAGAGAGACACAGTAGAAGCTAGGGAGCATTTGTGTCCCTTATGATTGTCAGAATTATATTTGTGACAGTCAAGAGGTACCCTTTGGATGTTAAGCAATGATGTTGTAAAACTAAAATAAGATAATGCATGTAAAGCACTTTGCAAGCCTTAAAATATGATAGAAATGCGAATTTGTTGTTGTGCTTGAAGGTCATTGTATCTCCTGTAGTACAGTGATTCCCTCATTCCCTGAGCCTTCTATTGCACTCCTGCTGAGCACAAGCAAAGTTAATACACTATTAGAACAATATAGAGAATTTGCAAATGTTTAATACCAATTTCAGGAGTGAGGAGGGGCGAGAGAAAGGAAGAAAGTAGAAAATCAAGGAGGGAAGTAGAAAATTTAGGCAAACAAGCTTATTAGATTTGACTCCAGAACACTTGGCAGTAGCTATGCCCATATGCAGTGAATGGAGTGATAGGTTTGGAGTTAAGAAAATCTGAGTCAAATGCAGCCTCAAACACTAGCTGTATGACCCATGTCAAATCACTTAACCACTGTTTGCCAGTTTCCTCAACTGTAAATTTAGGGTAATAAGAGTAACTACTTCCTAGGGTTTTTGTGAAGATCAAATGAAATAATACTTGTTATATAACTGAGTACTTTGTGCATATTAGGCACTGAATAATGTTTATTTCATTTTCCCCCTCCCTCTCATTTCAATGCTAGAGTAGAGGGTTTGGGGTAGACCAAAGAACAGAGTAGCAGAGGAGTTCCTAAGATTCTAATATTGGCTTTCTGCTTTTCCATTACTCATGTAGAGATCACTATGAGAATCCCTAAAAGACTGGTGTACGAAACTGGTTGTGAGTTAACTGTGCAACTCCAGTTTCATTGAGAGATAAGAGGACTATCATAGGAAAATGAGGTCTGGATTCTTTTTCTCTTCTATTACCATGCTGTAGCTGAGAAAGAAATTCTAGTCTAAAAAATGTGTTTCTACCTTGAGAGGAGCTTTATTTAGGGGCTGAATGAAAGTTGTAATCTATGCTATACATATTTAAAGTTTCTTCACTCACTAGATACTTAATAATTTAAGATAACTTTAAAGTTAAAAAATGTTCTAAACCGTTTATTAGGTTTCTCTCTTTTTCTTTTATATAAAAAAAGAGAAAGGATAAGGATCATTATTTGATTTTTGAAATTCTAATTTGATATAACTTATTAGTAGATAGCATAAATCATAATCTACTGATGCCTTCTGACTTATCATTGATTCTTGTGCATGTATTGCTATAGATTGTCCACAGGAAGTCCTTTAAACATTCTGGGAATCTTCTTCAAGAACTGAGATTGCTGGACATTAATTATCAGTGGAACATATAAAGGGGCTATCACTTATTCTTTCTATATGACCACTCTACCTTTTCCTCTGGTCCTACTTTTTTTTTGTCTCTGGTGCACAATTCTGCATTAGTAGTATATTACAAATTAGTCACACCAGTCATGTGTTTTTTACCTGCATTTCAAAGTGACCTGTAACTTCTAATTCTTCATTGATTCACAGTTGTGCAGCATCACCAGAAGAAGGGAAGAGAACAGACATTTATTAAGTATCTGCTATTTGCTAGCACTGAGCTAAGTACTTTACATTTAATAACTTTTCTGATCCTCACAGCAACTCTGTTAAATAGATTCTATTGCCATTTCCAGTTGAAACTGTGGCAAACAAATGGTAAAATGTAAATATCTTTGTCTCAGGGAAAATTGGGAGATCATTAAAAACATTGCAATTTTTGAATTTCCAGCCTATTCTCACCAACAAATTTTCATCATCATCATCATCATCATTTACTTAATATAATTCAAACAAGTCTTCTGCTTTTGTATCTGTTGTGAAACTGAGTTCTTCCTTCCTTCCTCCCTACCTCTCTCCCTTTCTTTTTCCCTTCCTTCCTTTTTCTTCTTTCCTTCCTTTCTTTTTTCTTTCTTTCTTTTTTTAATTAAATACAGTCTCTGGCAAACCCCTCACACATAGATTCCAGAGGATTACCCAAAATTTGAGATACTTTGTGGGGCAGCATCCACTGAAAATCAAAACTGAAATATTCACCACAAATATGTATTTTTATTAAGTCAACCTGAGAACATATTAGTTCAAAAGTAATTTAATTACATAGCACAATGAAATAAGTGATAAGAAAAACTTTTTTTTCTCTTAGAGACAGTGGGTACAGCATGCTCTCCAATAAGCTATCACACTACCAATGCGGGAGAGGAAACAAGGGAACACATATGTCCAGAGAACATTCATAAAGGGGCATGCGTAGGCAAAGTGTTCCTCCCCAGCAAAGACTCCAATAAAGCAGACATCCTTCTGTCTTTTGGTGATATTATCAGACCAACTGCTTTCTCCACAAAATGGGGGTCTTTGGCTTCCCTGGTCTCTCTGCTCCTCTGACCTTCTTTATTCTTCACAGAGGATGGGGAGATGATCTGTTAGCTCTTTAGTTATAGGCCTGGAGTTCTATCCTTATCCAGTTGAAAGTAGACTCCACTTAGTCTGACCCAGACAATCAAGCTAGTGAAGTCTTTGGATATTTTAAGTTTGTCTTTTCAAATCCTTTTCTCCAACTGGAGAAATATAGGATAGAAAATGAAGATAATCTATATAGAAATTATAGTCAATATAAAAAGTTTTTCATTTTAAATCCTTATCTGGGTCATAGTCCAAAATTCCTTTTAACTATAGTGCCACTGGGCCCCTTTCAAACATACCAAAGATGAGACAATTAAAAGGGACCTGGGTGGGGCCAGAATGAAGAGATTCTTTCCCAGTCCTGGCAATGATGCTGGTTAATATGCAAATCAACTTTGGAGCAAGGTGAAACTGGACAGGGTGGAACTGGTAGAGCTGGTGACCTTTGCCCTCTTTCCAACCAGGAACCAAATTGCTGTGTTTCTTACACCAAAGTTTTTCCAAGGCTCCAGTTTCAAAATATCACTCACCAATTTGAGAAATGGGGAAGTTTGATGTCCATGAAAAACATTGCACTTGATTCAGATAATCTGGTTTCAGATTCTAGTTCTGTAAACTTATTGTCTAGGTGACCTTAGAAAAACCCCTTTTCTTCTCTGGGGCTCATATTCTTTATCTGAGAAACAAGAGAACAGGAATAGATTATTGCAAAGAGTCATTTAAATTCTAATATTTTGTGAGTTTCATTAAGAACAAATACTGTTTTGTACCTTGTCTGCTTCCTTCCTGTACCTCACTACCCAATCCAGGGCACACGTTTGAAAAATATGAAAGTCATCTGTATCAATCTAAAAACTTGAAGTCGGTTCTAGTTTAGCATGATGGGGGGAAGGGGAAACTGCCTTTGTGGATTGTGGTTGCAGTTTTTCTGACACATCTTCTATTTTCATCCTCTTGCAAACTGACACAGCCTGCGACAGTTGTTCTTCCATTTCTAGAACAAGTTGCCAAATCATGGGGAAAGCTAATGATGCTAATATAATTAAATACTGGCTTTATTTTTTAAACCTAGAGGAAATGATTTTATTCCTTCCCTAAACTGGAGTTCCAAGTTAGGTGGATTTAGTCCTCACATAGCATTCATTATCAGTGTTTTTTGTTTTGTTTTGTTTTTAAGGAATTTTAAAATTAAATTTGTGCCATTTAATTTATAACACAAAAAGTGAAACCTCATTCAATAGAGATGCAATATTTATTTAAAAAAAAAAAAGCAAATCCTGCTACATTGATAAAACTGGGGTCGAGGCTGTTTGCATTTATATCAGCTTGTAAACTAATAAAACTAAAAGTAAAATTTCCCTGCACAGAGGAATTTTCATATAAAACAGTTATTAGCAATAGAATACAATGTGCTCAGATAACAAAAGCAACGGACTGGAAAATTTTGCTGGATTCACAAGAAATAATTGATATGCTATCTTTTTTTTCTTCTTTGCTGTTCCATATTAGCAGTCCATAGACTCATACTAGCACAAAGACAAACTAAGCCTTTGGACCTTTTCCACACAATGCATTAAAGTAAGTACTTAATGATTCAATCTACCCTGAACTGGAAAAGGCACTTCTGACAAGAAGCAATCAGTATATAATTACAGTAGCTTTTTGATTATTTCTGTATCCATTTCATCTACACTACTTATGAGCTTGAGCTACTACTATCAGAAAAATTATATTAAAAGCTAAAAATTATTCAATCCATTAAATATAATGTCCTGGTTACAGAGCTTAATCCTCCCTATAGTGTAGGGAAAGCACACTTATCCTCGGTCAAACATAGGTATTTCGTATTTGATACAATTGTTGTTCAAAAGAAACTGTGTATCATTTGTGTAAATTCCTATAAATTAAAATATATTTTAATTCATTGATAGCATGTACAACTTAAAAAGATTACCTAATGAATATTTTGTTTAAGTTGAGTAACTTTTTAAGTATGAAAACTCATCCTTTAGATAATTATATATTTTTTAAAGTTTAAATTTCCCCATGTTGATTTCTTTTTTCTTTTCTTTTCTTTTTCTTCCTTTCTATTTTTTTTTTTAAACAATCAGGTCATCCTTACACAGAACTCTAAATTTTTGTCACTGTTGCACACATTTAATAGTTAACTTTGCTAATATATCCTTAGAGTTATGAAATGATAGAAATAGAGAAAATTTTAAGGTCATCTCAAAGATCCTTATTTTAATTTTTACTTCTTTCAGAAGCTTAATAATCTTCCATACAAGTTTTCTTAAGACCTTTATTTAAATTCCATGTATGTTTTGAGAATGATGAAAAGAGAGTAAGTAATTAGAGTGATTAAGCTATGTGAGCTGGATGTTTTGAAAAAACCTGAAAAGACTTACATGGATAGATTCAAAGTGAAGTGAGCAAAACCAGGAGAACATTTTATGTAATTATAGCAATATTATACCATGATCAATTGTCAGTGATTTATCTAATTAGTCTTCAGCAACAAACATGATCCAAAAAATTCTGAAGGACTTAAAATGAAAAATGCTATTCATTTCTAGAGAAAGAACTGGTGAGATCTGAATGCAGATAGAAGCATGCTTTTTAAAACTTTATTTTTCTCATTGCTTTGGTCTGTGTTTTCTTTCACAACATGATTATTATGGAAGTATGTTTTGTGTGACTATACATATATAATCTATATCAAATTACTTGCTCTCTCAAAGGCAATGAGGGAGAAAATTTAGAACTCAAAAATTAAAAATAGAAACAAATGTTAAAAATTGTTTTAATATGTAATTTAAAAATAGGGGAATTTTCATATAAAAAATAAAATAAGATTTATGAAGAAAAATTAAGGAACTTTTGACTTCTGAGTAACAGAGGACTAGCCATGGAGCCCTATTCCTATGGATATGAGCAAGTGCTGCTGGTGCTGGTGCAATTAGTCCCTGATACAGCCTAGGGAACCTGCTTCTGGGAGAGTCACAGTGATATATAATGGAGAGATTTGGGATATCCTTAGGTGTTCTATAACCAATTCTGATCTGCTAACCTTTGATAAATTAAGAACTTCTTTGGTTCTACTTGTGTAGTCAGAACTGAAGTTACAGTCAAAATGCATGAAAGCCTCAACAACTTTTCTTTGTGTGACTTCTTGGTTGACAGGATCTGGTAAGAGAAGAGAAACCCTCCTTACATTAGGCCAAAATGGGCCCCAAGAACACAGCCCTTGAATTCTTTGAGTTTTGGGGTTTTGTTTTGTTTTTTTTACTTTTGTTTGTTTTCTTTTGTCCTAGGTAAGGAAGTAAGAGATGACTATGATTTTATGAGCTTTGGAAGGTCTTAAGGGAAGCAAGCCATGAGCATATCTAGGAGTGAAAATCTGTGCCAAGATTTTGCAATCTTTATGGCTTCTATGCATTGAAAAAGAAAGGACAACCTTCTGGAGCCCATCAGTAGTTGAGACAAAGATTTATCTAGCATCAATGGGAATTTGGATGTGAATTTGGTAAGACTAATGTAGAAATTAATTAAATTAAGTCTGAATTCACTCTCTATAGAGAATGAGAATTGGGTCTCCCAATGATGTGTGTGTGCACTTTTGCATGTGGAGGATGTATTTCTTCTGTTCTTGCTATATCTTTGAAGTCAATGATAACTTTATAAAATTTAATTGATGTTAATTGGTTAACTGGCACTGAAGTGGTTGAAGGGGGAATAGGAACAGAAACCTATATTGGGGGCTCAAATTGATTAAAATTAGAGAAGAAAAAAGCCACATTTTCTGAAGTATCTCCAGAACTCTCAGGGGTAGATGTAGACTTGCTCTGAAATAGTGAAATGAAAAGTATTTGCTACAATGTGAATATGAAAGATAAGTATGGGATACCTCCAACTTGATATTCCATTGACACCTTGACTTGAATGCAAAATAGAGTCCATCTTTCCTTTTAAAACGTGTCCCTCTAAATTTTCCTATTTCTCTTGAGGGCTCCTCACAGACTTCAAAGTTCAGAACCTAAAATCATCTTAATGCATCCCTCTTCCTCATCTCTCATAAACAGTTTCAAATTTTGCTAAATTCTACTACCACAATAGCCTTAGTTGTTCTTACTATTGTTAGTTTTTTTTCTCTATTTAATATATGCTTTATATAACTCTTAAAATTATTTTTCTAAGGCAAAAATCTGACCACATCAAAGCCCTGCTAAAAAACTTTCAGTAGATTCCCTACTGCACACAAATTCATTAGATTGTCATTTTAAGATCCTCTACAATCTAGCTCGATACTCTAGTACTATTTTATTTCCCTGACCTTCAAACAGTTCCAGACAAATATTACTATTTACTGTTTCCTCAGTTCATGTCCTTCCCATGCCTTTGCACAAGCAAGCCATTTTTCTTTACCCTTTGAATGCTAGCTCCAAGTGTGTGACCCTGGGTAAGTCACTTAACCCTATTAACTAGGGGAAAAAAATCATTTTCTTTCAGTTTGTCAGAATTTTTATCCTTCTTCAAGACCCAGATCCTGTGGACTACTTTTGGGAAGCTTCCCTTGTTCTTCTTTCCCTTAATCTGCATAATCCAAGTATGGATATTCTCCCCTACTTCAAATATTCCTAGTTATTTGCCTAAATCCTTCTTTATCCCTTCACTATCTACTCTATATCATGTGTTCAGCTTATTTCCTTTCAGTATCATGTAAGCAGAAAAGGAAGAAAAGAAGAAAATAGGCATTTATATAGCACCTTCTATATGCTAGGCACTGTGCTAAGTAAACACTTTAAACTATTATCTCATTTGATCCTCACAACTTTAGGAAATAAATGCTTTATTATCCCCATTTAACAGTTGATGAAATTCAGGCTAACAGAGTTTAAGTGATTTACTCAGTGCCATACAGCAATGTAAGCCTTTGCTTTATTTGTATATTTAACTTAAAATGCCTTACACAGAATGGCACTAAATAAACATATATTGAATTGAACTGTCTCCATAAGTCTGAAGGGTCAGAAATATACTGACAAGTTGTTGATTTTTTTTTAAAAGTAGACACAAGTAGAAATAAATAGTAAAACATCAAAATGCTTCCTGTTATTAGAAAGGTTCTACATTGTTCCAAATGATAATTTAGTAATTGCCTAGTCAATATCCTTTTTGGAGACAGAAAACAAATAAAATTTCAGGCAAAAAGAATAATCTGATTGTGTACACAAATTAAATGAACTGGATTATTGCCAAATGAATTTTTCATTTTATATTGTGCATTATACAGTCTCTATTTCAAAATATTGAAATTCTTTTATTTGTTCAACATAAAAAAAGAATTATTAAATACCTTATATTGCTATACATTGAGAACTGAACAAAGACCAAAATAGTCCAAACCCTCGAGAACCTGAGGTTATAAAATTTCCTTTTTTGATTGAATTATTTATCTTCAATAGATATTTTTAAAAACAAGTATGGACATTCTTAATATTCTAAACTTCTTCTATGTGCTTAGTACATTATCATATTCTTCTTATTTAGATATTCTTCACTCTTTTCCAGAGTTGCAGTTGTGTCATTGTTAATGGCAATTTTAGAAAAAGCTTGCTATTTCCTATCAATATTTAAGCAAAGGGTGAAACTTTTTTTTAATATTTTATTTTATTTTATAATAACTTTATATTGACAGAATCCATGCCAGGGTAATTTTTATACATTATCCCTTGCACTCGCTTTTGTTCCGATTTTTCCCCTCCCTCCCTCCACCCCCTCCCCTAGATGGCAAGCAGTCCTATATATGTTAGATATGTTGCAGTATATCCTAGATACAATATATGTTTGCAGAACCGAACAATTCTCTTCTTGCACAGGGAGAATTGGATTCAGAAGGTAAAAATAACCCGGGAAGAAAAACAAAAATGCAAATAGTTCACATTCGTTTCCCAGTGTTCTTTCTTTGGGTGTAGCTGCTTCTGTCCATCACTTATCAATTGAAACTGAGTTAGGTCTCTTTGTCAAATAAATCCACTTCCATCAGAATATGTCCTCATACAATATCGTTGTTGAAGTGTAAAGTGATCTCCTGGTTCTGCTCATCTCACTTAGCATCAGTTCATGTAAGTCTCTCCAAGCCCCTCTGTATTCATCCTGCTGGTCATTTCTTACAGAACAATAATATTCCATAACATTCACATACCACAATTTACCCAGCCATTCTCCAATTGATGGGCATCCATTCAATTTCCAATTTCTAGCCACTACAAACAGGGCTGCCACAAACATTTTGGCAGTGTGAAACTTCTAATGAGATTTCTCTTAACCCTATTTCCTATATACATTGTTTTGAATAATTGATTGAGTCAATGAATGAATGCTAAAGCATTTAAGTGCATACATATGCCAGGCATTTTGCTAAACACTAGGGATATAAATTCTAAAAGTGAAAAGGTGTTTGCCTCAACAAAGCCTAACATTGTAATGAAGGAGACAACAAGATAGAGGAATGGTATCCAAGAATGGGAATTTGGGGCTGGAAAGCCACAAAGATGGTAAGCTGATTCATAGCTCAGTCAATTTATACACCTTTCCTGGAGGAATGATATTTTTACTTGATTATTGAACCTAGAACAAGGGATGGAAAATGTAGGGGTGGCAGTGGGGGAGAAGAGATCTGGGAAGGGCTAGATTGAACAGGTTGTAAAAGATAAGTAAATCTGTACTTTCTCAGTCACTCATTGAGATGGTTCAGCCCTACGGTAGTTCCAAAGCTGAATAGATCAATTTTTCTTCAGAACAGGGAAATCAATTCTGGAAGTCCCATGTTCAGAATACTGGTAGAGGGAAGAGGCATGATAGCAACAATGACTATAAAAATGACAAGATGGGAGGAATAGGAAGAAGGGAAGACAAGTTAAATGTCTATATGTTCAGGTTTATAATATGTTGTGTGTATGTAATATGTTCAGGTTTCATAGCCAACTTCAGTATTGCTATTCTCACCTTTTCTTCTTTTTTGGGAAACACTCACTTTATATTTTTAAATAATTTTTGTTTGTTTGTTTTTGTTGAGGCAATTGGGTTAAGTGACTTTCCCAGGTTCACACAGCTAGGAAGTATTAAGTGTCTGAGGTCAAATTTGAACTCAGGTCCTTCTGACTTCAGGGTCAGCACTTTATCCACTATGCCATCTGGCTGCCTCTTTTTTAGTAGTTTCTAATAGTCACAGTGGATTTTTTTTATTTAGAAGTTTTTGGTTGAATTTGATTAGAGATTATTTATCATTAATTAGAGATTCATGTTTTAAAAATTACATAGTCATATTTCTGTTATTAATGTTTGAAAGTATTACTATTCTTGTTGACAGTTTTGTATATCACCTGTATTTTGGTAAAGTCTTGAAGATCACTAAAAATAAATTCATGCTTACATAATACCACTTACTTCTACTGCTCAGATTCAAAGTGCACGGAAATTGTCCAGATGATTAGTCAAAAGATTTTAAAAATAGTTTGTTAACTAGTTTTTAAAGACTGCTTAAATATTAGCAATACTTGTAATAGTTCATTTTCTAAAAGTCATTATGTAGGGGCAGGGAGGTGGCACAGTGTGTGGAGCACCAGCCATGAAGTCAGGAGGACCGGAGTTCAAATCTGATCTCAGACACTTAACACTTTCTAGCTGTGTGATCCTGGGCAAGTCACTTAACCCCAAATGCTTCAGAAAAAAAAAAAAAAAGTCATTATGTAATCAGTATTGGAAGCGCTTAAATAACAATTTCCACTAATGAGAAGAGTCATGCAAATAACTTTTTGAATCAAGGGTTATATAAATTAAAATGTAATATAATCCCTACTCTCAAGGAATTTACTAAGGCTTACACTTATTTTGACCCATGGTCAGTCCATTACAAAAGCTCTGAATTCATATGAACTAAGTGAAATGGGGGGAAAATTCTACAAAATTCTTCCTATGTCTCATACTTCTTGCCAATTCCTATCCAAAAACATCAAATTTCTGCACAGAAAAAGAAATGGACCTTCAGCTTCCTTGGAAGTACTTTAATAAATCATTGAATTTGAGATTGAATTTGAGATAGGAAAAAGCAAAGTACTTACCCTGTCTCATGATGAAAACTACTTTTCTTTCTTTTCTGATGAGTCTCTGCCTCCCACAGATTTATACAGTACTCCATACAGAACAGAACAGTTATCCCTTCCATACCGCAACTTTCCCCATTATGGTTTCAATACAATGAGAGTTGGCATAAGAAATTAAATAGGAAAAAAAAAAAGAAATTAAATAGAAATTTTGGGAGTTTTGTGGAAGCTGCAGCTGCAGACAATTCTTGAAGGCCAGCAGATGACATAGAAAAAGTTAAAAAAAAAAACCTCAGAAATGCCTAAAATATTGTATATTATATAATATTAACTCAAATTTTACAATAAATTGTTGGAAACACCTTGTAAAAGGAAAAGAAAAAGTTAAAGTATAGACTTTGGTACAAAGGGAGGGCCAGAGAATTTTATGCAGATTTTCTAGACCTTGAAGGCACTCAAGAGCATTTCCTAATTTCTTCAATGTGGAAGACATAAATGTACTGCCTGACTTTCTACCCATCTAAACACATCCCATTCCCATAACCACAAAGGGAAATAATACAAGTTTTCTAGGCAACACATTCCTATGGTGAAGTCTGCCTGGTTGAGAGCCTCCTATATAGTTCTCTAGAGTTTTAATTCTGCTTTGGGGTTGAGGTCTCCTTAAATAAGAGAAGAACTTAAGATCACTAAAAATTTTTTACCTTCTCTCTCAGATCTTTACAATCTATTTGACAAGTGTCTGATTGTTTTAAAGTTCCAGCTTGAGCAAAGCTTGAACAGGTCTTTGATTTAGTCTAGTTTAGACATCAGTAATGACAAACTCAAATAGAAGAGAGCATTAACCTGTACATAAGGATCCCACTGGACCACTTATCGACTTCATTTTAAAATGTACTATTGTCTCTGTTTTATTATATTTTATCATTAAATATGATTATTATTAAATATTTGTTAAATATTTCCCAACAATATTTTATTGTTCTGCACTTCGGGACATTGCAGGCCATGTGCTTGACCCTCCTGATCTAGAGCAATGGTTCTCAAAGTGTGGTTCACAGTCTTCTGGGTGACCCTGAGGTCTTTTAGGAATAGGGTTACATAACTAAGACCTTGTTTTCCTATTAAAAATGCTCCTTATTTTCCCAATTAAATATCTGTTTAAGGCCAGATTTTTTTCCATATACTTCAACCAAAACAACATAGCACAATACTTAGAATGCAGTGGCAGATATAGAATCCATCTGTCTTCTATTAAGTCAGTAATGAATGAGATTTGCAATAACAACAACAACAAAGTAAAGCAATGACACTTCTTACTAAATGTTTTTTGCTTGTTTTGGAAAGTATAGATGAGGTCCTCAATAATTTTTAACTGTTCCAAATCACTATTGATCAGAGAAATGCAAATTAAGTCTGAGATACCGCTACACATATGTCAAATTGGCTAAGATGACAAGAAAAGATAATGACAAATATTGGAGGGGAAGAGGGAAAACTGGGACACTGATATTCTTGGTGCAATTGTGAATGGATCCAACCATTCTGGAGATCAATTTGGAATTATACTCAAAAAGTTATCAAACTCTGCATATCCTTTGAGCCAACAGTGTTTTCTACTGGATTTATATCCCAAAGAGATCTTAAAGGAAGAGAAGGGACTCATATAAAGATGAGGTCTTTAATAATTTTTAAGTGTGTAGAGAGGTCCTGAAACCAAGAGCTTTGAGAATCAAAGGTAAGGAAACACCTCTCTTTGGTTAAGGAACTCTATAGTTTGGTCTGATAGGTCATATCTTATTATATCACTGCTGCTTTGCTATTACCAGCATAATTTCCTGAAGTCCCTATATTATTTCAGAAACTCCTTGCCACATTGCCACTATTTCCTTCCCCTGCTATCCAAGGGCCAAAGAATACATGGTTGCTCAGTACTCTTTGCAGAGAACCTAGTCAGACTTTCTTTCCTCTGTATCTGACCTCTCCAGCCTGTAGTACATGTGTAGCCCCTTTTTAAAGACAGATATGAGAATGTTGTTCAAGTGGTAACTAGCTGTGAACTTCAATATCAACACATTGTCAATAGGACAACAAATATGTAGTACACGTTGGAGTATGCAACTTTTCAAGATTTCAATTTGTCTAGGAATTCCATACTTGTTCAAGAAATAATAAAATGGAAAAAGAGATTTACAAACTCCTCTCGGGACATTTTGAACATATCTAATTTGTTATAATAATGGATTGCTCCCAGGAAGCCCCAGATTTTTGCCTCTTTTTTTTCCTTTATAAAGCTTTTTATTTTCAAAACATATGCACAGATAATTTGACATTGACCCTTGCATAGCCTTGTGTTTCAGATTTTCTGCTCCTTCCTCCCACCCTCTCCCCTAGATGGCAAGCAATTCAATATATGTTAAACATGTTAAAATATATGTTAAATCCGATATGTATAAACATATGTATACAATTCTCTTCCTGCATAAGAGAAATCAGATAAAAAAAAAAAGAAAGTAAAGGAGTAAGAAAACAAAATTCAAGGGAACAACAAAGAGTGAAAATGTTATGTTGTGGTCCACACTCAGTTCCCACAGTCCTCTCTCTGGGTGTGGATGGCTCTCTTCATCACAAGATCATTGGACCTGGTATCAATCATCTCATTGTTGGAAAGAGTCATGTTTATCAGAATTGATCCTTGTATAATACTGATGTTGTTATATATGGTGATCGCCTGTTTCTGCTCATTTCACTTAGCATCAGTTCATGGAAGTTTCTCTAGGCCTCTCTGAAATCATCCTGCTGGTTGTTTTTTATGGAACAGTAATATTCCATAACATTTATATACCATAACTTATTCAGCCATTCTCCAACTGATCAGTATCCACTCAGTTTCCAGTTTCTTGACACTACAAAAAGAGCTTCCATAAACATTTTTGCACATGTGGGTCCCTTTCCCTCCTTTAAGATTTCTTTGGGATATAGGTCCAATAGAAACACTGCTGGGTCAAAGGGTATTCACAGTTTGATAACTTTTTGAACATAGTTCCAAATTGTTCTCCAGAATGACTGGATCCATTCACAACTCCACCAACAATGTATTAGTATCACAGTTTTCCCACATCTTCTCCAACATTCTGCATTATCTTTCCCTGTCACTCTAGCCAATCTGAGAGATGTGTAGTGGTATCTCAGAGTTGTCTTAATTTGCATTTCTCAGATTAAAAATGATTTAGAGCACCTTCCCATATGATTAGAAATAGTTTTAATTTCTTCATCTGAAAATTGTCTATTCATATCCTTTGACCATTTATCAGTTGGAAAATGGCTTATATTCTTATAAATTTGAATCAATTCTTTATATATTTTAGAATAGACCTTTACTTTTTAATAACTATAACTATGATGATGATTATAAATGTGTGTTGTTTTAAGGTTTGCAAAGCCTTTTTCATATAAGAGGAAATTGACTTACATAAATTAGGGATAATATTAGTAACTACTTCACAGTGATGTTTGGGAGGATCAAATGAGATTATAATGGGTGTTCCTAAATCTTGTTCCCATTTTACCACTAAGGAAATTGAGGATTTGAGGTTAAATGCCTTATCATATAGATAAGCATCAGCATCAGACTTTCAATTCCATATTCCTTATTTCAAATCCTAAGTTCTAAATTCTATATTGAAATGCAGAATTTTGCCTTTCTTTCTCTCAATATGTATCGAGCACATTACTTATGTATACTAAGCAACCAGGAAGAGAGTCTGTCCTTAGAAATGTTTATGTTGTTGAAGCATAGTATGGTAGTGGTAATAATTTTTGTTGTGGGTGGTGGTAGTATTCAGTTATTTCAATCATGTCTGACTTTATGTGACCATATTTGAGGTTTTCTAGGCAAAGATAGTGGAATGGTTGGCCATTCCTTCTCCAATTCATTTTATATATGAGGAAACTGAGGCAAACAAGGTTAAGTGCCTGGTAAATCTAGTAAGGTTGCCTAAAGTCACACAGCTAATACGTATCTAAGATTGGATTTGAAGTCAGGTCTTCCTGATGCCAGATCCAGTACACTATCCACTGCACCACTTAGCTGCCCTTGTGGTAAGAATAATCACTGTTTGTGTAATCAAAAGACCCCAATTTGAATTCCAGCTCTGCTTAGCTATGTGTTTTGGGGCAAGTTACATAACCAATGGAGCCCTCAGTTTTCTCATCTTTATCAGAAGCTTGGACCAAAAGGTCTTTTAAGATCTCTTTCAACTCCAAATTCTATGTCTAGGACTTTATGTCTGTGACTGACTTTCTTAAAGGGTACTAGATTTAGATCTGGAATGATCACTCAGCATCTTAACTGGTCTCTTTGCTGCCCAGACCAGAAATATCCATCAGACTTCTCTTGTTTAACCAGATTCCAAGTTTGGACTTTTTATGGTCTGCCTACTTCCATTCATCCAAGGCTAAGACAGAGCAGATGACAAATCCTATGCAATTATCAGGCAAAAAGCAAAAAAGCTCAGTGTTGCAGCTATATAGGAAGTTGTGAAGATATTGTGGCATAGGCCCACTGATGTCCTAAGGGGGTGTAAAATTGCTTCATCTATATGTTATTTCAAAGTACACAAAAGAGGCACTTGTAAGCATTTTAATTTTTTTTTTAAATAGTGGGCCTTTAGCAGTTCATTTAAAGCTTTGTCTGTGTTCCTCCCCCTGGGTAGAAGAGCCATGGGGAATAGAACAGAGGGAATAGAAAATTATGCCCACGCTCACTGTGCCCAAAATAGTTTCGACTAGATTTACCACTGAACATAAAAGATCTAATCATTTGTTCAAGGTAATAATCATGAAAGCTAATGCATTTCAGTCAACTTTTACCTGCTGACCCCAGCCACTCTATGAGAGACCCCACTCCCTTGCTATTCAATTTTGACCTTTTTCACCAAGTAAGAACTGTCATGGTTTATTTTATAGTGAGATCCAGAGAAGTTGCAAAATATCTAAATTGAATAGGCAAAGCTTGAACCCTTTGAGAGAAATGTCAGAAAATAGTCTTTTTGTTTAATCTGATTTATGATTTTATTAGCTTAGGAAATTAACAATAAGGTGGCAAAATAAATAATAAAAACAAGATCATCTGCAGTTGACAAACCTGAATTCAAAGCTTGCCTTTGTCAGTCACTACCTCTTTAGATCTGTTTCCTCTTTAAAAAAAAAATTAAAAATTAAATTTAAAAAATAGTCTTCTTTGTTTTATGTAATGGCTAATGTTTCATGATGAGTGTCAGGACATGGCACTCCACATATGGTTTACATGATTAGGACATTGTACTTCTTATATGTTTTTGATGCAAATATCATCTTTGCTTCATTGAAGCAAATCTCAGAGGTAAGAGGCAAAGTCAACCTTGGCATTAGTCAGAATAAGCATCTGTCAGAAAACCACTACATGTAAAAATAGATCCTTACTAAGAGTCATAAATAAAATAATGACAGGCAAAGTTTGTGTATTATCATCTTTAAGTATTACTGACTGTATCTATTAGTTTATGTCTCAAGCACCTTTTTTCTGTTCTCTTACTCTCCTGAACAGTATGTCCATGTTCTCTTTATCCTATTACAATTTATTCAGCAAATAACTGGTATGGCTTTTCCTGGGTGTTCATGAAACCAAACCATAGGATGTAATGTTCTGGTTAGCTTTCTGGAGGTCTAGGGATAAGCCTTGGTCTAAGCAGAATAATCACCACAAAAATATCCGGAATGAAGTCCAAAGTCTATTATCTCCTTCACAGTCTGTCTCTTTCACCCGGGGCCCAGCTAGCTTTCTGAAGGCCCTCCGGAATGGATCTTGGTTTCAGTGGAGGAATGCAGGGGGTAGGAGAGCCATCAGAGGCTGGTCAGGGCTTCTCTCTAAGAGTGCAGGAGGCAGGAGAGCCACCAAGAGGTTGATCAAAGATGGAATCTTTGTGGCTGACTTTGTCTTCAGTTTAAATACCCTATTACAAGTACATCATTATAGGTGTCAATCTTATAGAACAGATGTCAACTTATAGAACTATACTAAGTACTAAGTACATGTAAACTAGAGAATCATTATCTTAATTCCCCTGAGTTAACATCTTGCTTTAGGATTAAATCAATCATACTGAGCCTTAATATATTTCTCCAGAGTTCCTGCCCTTTACAATAGGATCCTTCTTCATCTGTTTGTACGGCTGGTCCTATGCCACTGATATTGAAGAAATGTCTCAATTGCTTATTTCTTTGGTTAAAATTATGAAGGCTGCTGCTCTAGCTTAGATGTTGTCATCAAACCATTAATAGTTTAGCTCAGATTGGTTCACTAGATTAGTTTTAGCACTAAGAAGAGCCATATTAATGGACATTGTGCTGGTTGAAAAGTATTGTCTAGAGACTTGGAAATTTCAACTGAAAGCTCAAAAAGCCAGAGGCTTATAAATATAGTATAACCTGAAGAAAAGATAAGCCATATTGGAATATGGAGTATCACTATACTGTATAAGCATAGAACACCTCCATAAATACCAGTATGGTAGTCTGTAATATTTATCCTGAGGTTCTGCATACCCTGCATGCCATTCACATCTTAAGTTTTTATTTTTCCCTAATATTTCTATTTCCTAGCAATGTCTTTCTTTGAAGTCCTTCAGCCTAATCAAACAGTATTTTAAGTTTATCATATGGCAGTCTTGGTATTAAATGCCTAGACACAAAAACAAGAATGAGACAGGTCCTGCCCTCAAGAAATTTACACAAGATAGAGATTAGGGGAACAAGAGATTAGTCCCAATTTCTTCTGGCCCTTGCTTCTCCCTCCATTCTACCATATCTCATATAATGGCTCCCAGGAAATAAATCATAAAGGCACTGGCAATATTTCCTCCCCCTCCCAACCTCTCTTTACTTCTTCCTAGAATGGAACTGCTCCCCAGAATGTCTCTGCTCATCACTGGGCAATTTCCTGCTACTTGTTACATACCTTTAGTGAAGCTAGAAGCACCTCTCTGAGTAGAGGGAGCTAAGGCTATGAGTACCTATCCTATCATTTAGGATTAGAGAGAATGAGCCATTGGTTTCCACTTGATTTTTTGTATCCTTTAGTGAACAACTCTAGCTTTATAAATCTGGCTATGGTCATTTCCAGCACCTTGTAATTTGAACCCAAATACTGATCATCAGCTGTTCTGTCACAACAGCTAATTGTTTTGTGTTTTTTTTTTTTTTTTTTTTTACTAAAGGCTGATTCTCTAATCAATAAAGTCCATTACCTTACCTAAAACTATGTTAAATGGTGCAATGATGTATTAAGAGAGGCAAACCTTTGCCTGAAAGGAAGAATAGGAGCCATAGACTAATAGAGCTAGGAGAGACTTTAGAAATCATCTAGTTTAATCTCATTCACTTTACAAATAAGGAAGATGAAGTCCTAGAAAGGTTACAATCTCTTAACTTCCCAGTTTGAGTGCATACATATGTATATACACTATCTATGCATATATACATATGTACCATATTTATTTATATAGGGATATGAGTTTACTATTGCAGGAAACTACATTTTTTTAACTCTCCAGTTATTAGAATTTACTCTTTATCATCATATTACACTTTCAGTCTTTGCAATCTATATAATCTTGGATGATTGTCTAGAGCACTGAGGAGGTCAAGGGTCATATATTTAATTAGTACATGTCAGAGTCAGAACCTGAACTTAGATCTTTAAGGTTCCAAGGATGACTTTATATACTACTACATGCTATTTCTCACTTAGATACTAAAAATACAATGACAAAAATGAAAATAGTCCTGCAAATCTAGCAGTAAATGAAGCAAAGAAGAGGCATGAAGAAAGAAAATTTTTTTTAAATATTTTGATCACTTCATAATTTTGCCCTGAAGACAATCCTTCGTATAAGAACTAGCATGAAATGCAAAAGAAACTAGCAGTAGGATAAAGTTGATTTGCATAAACTTTGCTCTGCCTTTCCACTTCCTTTTATTGAGAGGAAAAAAACTCTGATAAGCTGTAGATGTTTGTGTGCTCTTGGTTAAGTGAGAGGAAGTATAACATGTTTATAGTCTACAAGAGATAGGGAGGAAGAGGGAGAACAACATATACATACATACATATATATGTATAAACATAGGTAGATACAAAACAAATGTAAAATAAATTCAAAGAAATGTGGAGAAGAAACATTAATAATGGGTATCAGAATTGGCTTCATATGTGTGTTAACATTTGAATTTAGCCTTGGAAAATCTTTTTTTTAATTCAATTTTATTTTTTCAATAACAAAACTTGATTTTTATCTCCTCACCTATCATTAAAAAAAAAAGAAAGAAAAACACAAACTTTCAATCAAATATGAACAGTTAAGCAAAAGAAATTCTTTCATTAGTTATGTCCAACAAATATTTACATATCATTAAAGTTAAAATGATTTAATCTAATACTTTTTTTGTCAGGAGGCATGTTTCATAAGTCTTTCGGAATTATGGCTGGCCACTATATTTATTAGAATTCTTTTTAAAAAAAAAAACATGGCAATATATATGTAAATCGAATATAGGCACACATATTTATACAATTATCTTGCACAAGAAAAATCAAATCAAAAAAGAAAAAATAAAAATAAAATAAAATTCAAGCAAACAACAACAAAAGAAGTGAAAATGCTATGTTGTGATACACGCTCAGTTCCCACAGTCCTTTCTCTGGGTGTAAATGGCTCTCATCATCACAAGATCATTGGAACTGTCCTGAATCATCTCATTGCTGAGAAGAGCCACATCCATCAGAAGTTTAGTTATTCCTGTATGTGCAAGAATGTTTGTGGCAGCCCTTTTTGTGTTGGCTAGAAACTGAAAACTGAGTGGATGCTCATCAATTGGAGAATGGCTGAATAAATTGTGGTATATGAATATTATGGAATATTATTGTTGTGTAAGAAATGACCAACAGGATGATTTCAGAAAGGCCTGGAGAGACTTACATGAACTGATGCTGAGTGAAATGAGCAGGACCAGGAGATTATATACTTCACCAACAATACTATATGATGATCAATTCTGTTGGATGTGGCTCTCTTCAATAATGAGATGAAACAAATCAGTTCCAATAGAGCAGTAATGAATTGAACCAGCTACACCCAGCAAAAGAACTCTGGGAGATGACTATGAACCACTACATAGAATTCCCAATCCCTCTATTTTTGTCCATCTGCATTTTTTATTTCCTTCACAGGCTAATAGTACACTATTTTAAAGTCCGATTATTTTTGCATAGCAAAATAACTATTTGGACATGTATACTTACATTGTATTTAACATATACTTTACCATATTTAACATATATTGGTCAACCTGCCATCTGGGGGAGGGGGTGGTAGGAAGGAGGGGAAAAATTGGAACAAAAGGTTTGGCAATTATCAATGCTGTAAAATTACCCATGCATATAACTTGTAAATAAAAAGCTATAATTTTAAAAAAAGAAGAAGTTTAGTTATTTTAGGGGCACAATTTCCTTTTTAAGCTTTGGAATTTCAAAAGGTGAAGGTACAGAGGGAAAGCATTCCAGATAAGGGATTAAATCAGTATAAATCACAACAAGAGGAGAGGGGACCAGTAGCTAGTTCAGTTTGAAACATAGAAGGAAGGAGAGTGATATAAAAATCTAGAAAAGTAAATTTGAGTCAGGTTGTTAAAAGCTTCATATGTCAGAGGAGTTTATATTTAACTAAAACTAAGAGGTAGCTAGTAGAGAGCTCTGTGAACTTCAGGAATATCATTTAGGACTGAATTTGTTCTATGATAATTGAAGGGGTTGAATGAAATGCAATTCACAGAGTTGTAAAGAAGTACACTTGAATTTAATATAAAGACAAGACTTCTTTCCAATTAGAGTGGTCTAAGATTAGAAGTACAGTATTTCTCATTATAGTTCTTTAAGTGGAGACTGGGTGACCACTTTTTGTCTATGTTATAACATTATGTTTTCTGGGAATGCTTTGGATTAGGTAGTCCCTTCCAACTCTAAAATTCTGTCCTTCTATAATGTGGCAGTTGTGAGGATGATATAGTAGAGAAGAAGAGAGACCAGAGGAAGGAAGAGCAATTATGAAGCTATTTCAATGGCCCAGAAATGTTCTAAGCTAGGTTAGTAACTATGTGAGTAGAGAGAAAGGAACAAATGTGATTTATGTTATGGAAGTAGTTTGACAAGACCTAGTAACTAATTGGGAGTTAAGGGAAAAAGAAGAGTCAAGGATGATTTTAGGGTTGGAAAGATAGATGACTGTAAAAATGATGACACCCTTGATAAAAAGAAAAAAAGGAAGAAGACAGAAATTTTAGTAGGATAGAAAAATATCAATTCTGGATCAAAGTGGTAAACAGTAATGGATAATGGTGGTGAGATCAAGGATACAGCCATCCCTAATTGAAATAATGTGAAGTTGCAAATCATGGAAGGTGAAAAGGCTGATGAACTGAAATACCAGGTGTTTGAGGAAATATTATCTTTGATGTTGAAGTTCCCAAATATGCCAACAGGAGTTGGGGAGATGAGAAAGTCTATGAACTCCTTGTGTGACTTAGGGGCAGATAAGTGACTACAATAAGGATCTGGTTGGAGGTGATATAAATGAATGGAATAAACTTAAAGGGAAGAAATTGCGGAATAGAAGAAAAGTAGTTTGTAAACAGATATAAGATATAAGAAGTATGCTTATTTTTTTTCCAGGAGTTAGAGAGAGTGAAAGCAGATGCACCCAGTATTGGAGATGGCAGTATTGGAGATGCAAGTTTGAATAAATACAAGAAGATGAAAGTAAAGTTATAGGAAGAGGTATAGATTATTAATGATAGAATGAACTGTTCCTGAGGGTAAGGTGGAAAAGGAAGAGAGAATAGGTAAAGGACTTGGGAAGAATAGGGCTGGCATGGATGCAGAAGAAATGTTTTTATCTAGGCAGCCAGTGATTCTGAATTATAACAATTAGAGAAAGTAGGAGTTTGCTAGCCATAGGGAGGGGAAGTATCACTGGATTGGATCAATTTCTTCTTCTTGTGATAGAGGATGGCAATGGTATCAGTTTTTTTTTTTTTTCTCCTCATTCAACACTAAGATAACAAGGTGGAAAGGGCACTTGCAGCAATAAGTATATCATAATTAGGTGTCCAAAATACTGATGGAATTCACATTCAGCACCAGTTTCTTTGCCTCATTCCAAGATGGTAAAGGATGATGAATAGTCAGAAGCTATGTTTGGCTTCTTCTTAGGCCTGCTGTCTGGAGCCTTTATTTCTAGACAGAGTCTAGGCAGTAAAAAGCCTAGTATCTGAGGCTTTAGTTCTCAAAAGGATCGCCAGAAATAAGAAACTCAGTATCCTGGGACTTGATAGGTATAGAGAGCTGTGGTAAAGATTAGAATTCTGAATTTAGTAGAAGAGCTAGTATAGATCTAGTTGTGGGACATCTTTGAAAATTTTAGCTATGACCAGGAACTTTGTATTCCCTAAATTTGTTCCTGTGATTTCTGTGTTTAGCACTGTCAGACTATCTGGACCTACATTTCATTATTCTAGGCTAGTGCTTTAGCTTTTCACCTCACTTAACTCTCATGGCAAACTGGAAATTGACTAGATCATAGGAAGCCCAAAAGCCTCTGTTGCTTTTCTCCATAATCTGATGGTTGTATAATCATATATTCCTACATTTGTGGTAGAAGGTTTAGGTTCTCAAATACAAGTTCTGAAAACTCATTGGTAAGGAAGGGCTACAGAGGTAAGAGGACCAAAAAGGACACAAAAGAATGAAGTGAAAGCAAAATATCTACTAGGAGGAAAAAAAGAACATTGATTTTTGTAAGTTAAAAAAAAATTGCCAGCATAATGTCTCCAGACATAGCATAAATATTTAATTAATATTACTTATCTTGTTCATGCTCACTATGACTTTTTTCCCAAAATACTTTTTAAAAAAAATCTTGCAAACCTTTTTTTGGCACATATATTTAGAATGTTTCCACTCCTTATGGCTAATTATATTATGTACCAGTCTTGCCAAACTAGGAAAATTAATACAATTTGTTTTTTGAATTCAGATCAGTTGCTGAGAAGCCACCTTTCAAGATTTCCCCAGTTCACAAAAAAATTAAAATAAAATATTAGCAATAATTCCAATGTAAGTTATGTTTCAGGAGAAAACCTCTTTTCCAACATATCATAAGATCTCTCATTTGAACAGTGTTTTATACTTTTAAAAGTAGTATCATATATTTTATCTCATTATCATTTTTAAACTACAAAAGGTATCTATAGATTATGTATATGTGCAATTCATCTCTCACCTCCAAAGCCAAAAGAAAATTGCATATATACATTTCTTGTAAATGTGACACTTTCAGATTTTCATTTCCCTCTTCACTTGTTTTTCCTTCCTCTATTCAATGTTGTACTTTGTTTTTCTGTTCTCCTTACTGACATATTTTTAGGCTTGACACAAGGAAAGTCTCTAGTGTGCTCAGTAGCTCCTTTGGGGAGACTTTGCACATGGATTTAGATACAAATCACACTGGATAAGAAAGCATGGACAGGTTTTCATCTACACCAAAGGAGGGGTGTATATACCACTAAGAATACAGATCAATTAAATTAACAAGTAATATATATATATATATATATATATATTTACAGCAGATTATCTCTAATTCCCCAGATTGTGATTCTTTACCTTTCCTATTTTCTTCTGTTTTCTAAAGTGACATTTAATTGAAAAAAGAAAAAAAATAAACATTTTATTTTATTTTAACAGTACTTTATTTCTTACATTTATTTCTGAAAATATTTTTCCCATGACTTCCCTCACTTTTTTTAAATGAAGAGAAGAAAAGGAATGAAAACTAAAAATAAAAAACCCAATTCAACAAAACCAATCCATCAACCATATCTGACAATTGAAAAGATATTCAACATCCCATATCTAAGTTGTAAATATGCACCATTCAGGATTTTTGGTTGTTATTCATTCTATTTTTATTCGTACAGTCATTATGTATGTCTTTCTAATTCTGCTTATCATTTCACAGAAGGCTTCCTGTGCTTCTCTGAATTCTTCATAATTATCCTTTTTTATCATATAATAATTTATCACATTAGTATGAATTTGATTATCACTTTGTGAATCGAGTACCTACTTTATTTCCACTATTTTGTTTAGTATTTTTTACTAGTAAAAAAAAAAATGCTACTATAATATTTTAGTGTGTATAGGATCTTTCTGTCTTTTATCTCTGGGAAAAATGTAAAATGTTATTTATTTCTTTTTATTTTTCATTATTAACTTAAGCATTAACAAATATAAATGTTTGCACAAAGGAACAAAAACAAGATTATATATTAAAATTTAAATTTCTGTTATACATAGTTTAAAAAGATTTAATATTTTTCCAATTATTAAAAAAATTTAACATTTAAAAAAATTTTTGAATTTGTACATTTTCTCTCTCTCTCCTTCCCCTACTCCTTCAGCGAGAAAGCTAGCAATTTGATATAGGCTATATGTTACATAAAGTTTTAATGTTCATATTAAATTTAACAGGATAAAACAAAATTCCCTGCTTGACTTATGCCTTTCTGAATTTCTACTCATATCGCTGTCCCTTTTTTTGTTTCATTGATGATTTTTTTCTTTCCTTTTTACATGGCTATCACATTACAACAATTCCTATCTCCCAAAATTCTTTTACTTCCAAATAAAAACCTTCCCTTGTAAGCAATATTATCCCTATTCCCAGAGCCAGAAGATGAGGTCTTCAACCTTGGGAGGCAGGAAGTTAGTGAAGTTACAAGAAGTGATGTGAGTCACAGGAAGCAAACACTATCCAATAAAAAGACTTGGGTCTTTTGCTATTTAATCAGCATTCTACTTCCTGCTGGTCAGGTAGAGCACATGGGAGGAGCTGGGATGCCTCCTGGGTGTGTTGGGCCTCTCCTTGCGGGGACTAAATAAATATTTTCTCTTTGTACCTGAAGATTAGTTCATTTGTACTTATTTGCAATTAGTTAATAGTTAATTAGTACCTCTGATTAGTTAATTTGAGAAAGGGGATCTAGCACCCATCCCATCCAATACCAAGATAAAAAACAAAAGAGCATCTGTCCTCGAGGAATTTTTATATATTTATATTTATTTATTTGTTTGTTTATATTTGTTTTTAAGATTTTTGAGTTCTAGTTCTCTCCCTTGTCTCCATCCACAATTAAGAAACCACATGTGAAATTATGCAAAGCATTTCCAGAAAGTTGTGAAAGAAAACATAATTCTCCCACCCTAATGAAAATAAAAACTTTCAAGAAAAATTAAGTTAAAAATAAAGAGAGGGACACAGAGAGAAATAGAGAATTCTGTGTTCAGAAACAATCAGTTTCTTCTCTGGCTATGGATAGGATTTTTTATGATAAGTCCTTTAGAGTAGTTGTGTGTGATTATACTACTAAGAATAACAAAGTCATTTACAGCTGGTCATCCTAGAACATTGCTATTACTTTGTACACAATATATTTCATTTTGTTCATGGAGGACTTACCAGGTTTTTGTTTTTTGTTTTTTTCTGAGAGTATCCTTCTCATCATTTCCCAAAGAACAATAATATTTCATCAGAGAAACTTGCTTCAATTTTTTTTTACAATTACTATTGTTAATTATATTTCCCCCAAATTTATTCTCTTTCCTTTTACCCCATGCCTCTTCAAAAGTATTTTGCTACCATATTTTCTCCTCGGACATGCGCTCCTCTTTATCCTCCTTCCCCTTTTCCAATATCCCATTCTCCTCAAGGAACTTATAGAGATAAGGACACAATATATATAGACAAATAAATACAAATTAAATGCAGTAATTTGAAAAAGAAGAGAACACTATTAACGAAGGGAATTGGAGAAGGTTTTTCTTGTAGGAGACTGACACTTAAATGAAGATTAGGATTCAAAGAGGTGTAGATGAAGAAAGAGTGCATTCCATACATGGGCAACATAGAGAAATGGACTATGGAATACTGAATTTTAGGAATAGCTACTAGTCCACTTTATCAAGAAAACTGAATTGTGAAGGTTGAGTAGTATAAAATAAATTTAAAAAGCAGATTGGAGTTATAATTTTACAGGTCTTAAACATCAGATTGTAGAATCTTTTTTTTTTTTTTTTAAATCCTGGAAGCAGGAGGAAACCACTGAGGATTTTTGATCAGGAGCATGACAAAAAATAAAGAAAAGAGGGAGGAAAGAAGGAATAAAGAAAGAAAAGAGGAAGGGAGGAAGAAGGAAAAACAAAAGGAAAAGAGAGAGGGAGAGATAGAGGGATGGGAAAAGGAAAAGAGAAAAGGAAGAAGAGAAGGAGGGAATCAGGAAGAAAGGAAGGATGGAATGAATTAAAAAAGGAAGGATTGTTGCCTGACCACATTTATTTCTGCCCTTTTCTTATCTCCAAAATTTTGTATGATTCCAAAAGTCTTTTATTATGACTCATTCAGAGTACAATTGCTTGTATCTTCTCATATATTCATAGAGTCTTCATGGACTTGGAACTGGAAAAGACTTTAAAGGTCATTGAGTCCACCTCATTAATTTTATAGATGATTAAACTAAGCAAACAAAGGTTACAAATCACACAACTAATAGGTATCTGAAGCAAGATTTGAACCCAGGTCTTCTTGTCCCTAAGGACAGTATTTTGTTATCTCCACTATGGATATTAACTATTTATTTATATAAGCAATTCCATATGAATTTTCATCTTTATCTTACTTCTCTTTCCTGCAGTAAATTAAAAATTCATTTGATAATATTCTCATTTTCAAGTTCACTGATTTCTGTTTTTAGGTATAGAGTTCCTCTGAGATTTCTTTTTATGATAGTAGTTTATTTTTCCATTTTAGTTTCTTGGTCTTTATCCTTTCTAATTTCTTCATTATGTTTTTCTTATAAACTGTCTTTTCTATTAAAAAAAAATCTTCATTCAATGGAACACTCCATTCTTTCTATTCTTTCAACATGAAGAGAAGCAGGTGGAATTGAGAATTAAAGGAAAATTGCTTCCCTCTTGTTACTATCTACTTGTCTTAAAGTTGAAACTCAAAATCACTAAAACTCAAAACAGTTTTCCATGGATCTTACATAGCCCTCATTTCTTCTATGAAGAATACTTGAGTTGCCTTATGACTTTTCTATTTTTTCATAGAACTGTTTAAAAAAAAAATCAGAGGCAGAACCAAGATGATGGAAAGGTCATGAAGTTGCCTGAGTTCTCTCCAGTTTCCCTTGAAAACCACATGAAATATCATTAAATCAAATCTCTAAGCATATTCTGGACTGACAGAATCTACAAAAAGATGGAATGAAACAAATCCCCAGCTTAAGATAATTTAGGAGTACTTCAGAAAAAGCCTGTCTCACTTAGGTAAAAGGGGAGACTAGCCCAGCAAATGCAAATTAGTGACTCTATGAAACATCAAGAATCAGTCAAACAATATCAAAAGAATGAAAAAGAAAATAGAAGAAAAAAGTCTCTAGCACAAAAGTTATAATTCTTGTTTGGAGAAACTTATTTGTAACCAATGTATAAGAAAAGTGGCACCAGAAATTATTTTTAAAACAATTTTTTCCAAACTTATTTTGCATACTTTATTTTCACTTCCCAGCATCTTCTGAATTTCCTCCTCCAAGCAAATGTCAAGAATGATCTCTGGCCAGTTACCCACTTCTACTCTTCCTCCTATTTACATTTTTCTTCTTTTATGATTCTTTACTTTGTTTTGTTGACTCTAATTCCAGCTTTTCTTTCCTATTCTTTACACATTGTAAATACTCATTCTTCTTCTGAATAATATATGTCAGGATAGGGCCATCTGCATAAGTGATACTTGGACTCATCTTGAATATCATTATTCTTTTTTTATATTTATACTTATATTATCTCAAATTTGTCCATATGTTTTAAAATTTAATCATAATAGACAAGATATAAAAGAAAGAAGGATGCGGCAAGGGATGACTTTACCTTACTGACCTCCTTGTTACTTTAATTTCTTTCTTCATATACTTGAATTTGAATGTCTGCTTTACTAACTGAATAGTCTCCTTCCAGTCTCTGACCTTATCTTTTAAGATGAGTATAGTTAGTCTTTTTTACTTTCAACCTTCCAGAATTGTGCATGGAATTGATATGATGTTGATTGTACAAAGATTTTTCCTTTTCTACCCTGAATTTATCTAAATTGAATTAGTAAAATGGTAGTGCCTATAGTTGTACTAAAACATGTTTATCCTCAGGATTCCTAAAGTTTAGGCTCAAGCCAGAGTAGCTTGTTTAAATAATATAACCTTGAGTGATTTCAGATAAGGTAAGGAGAATGTTTGCTATAGCCCTTGGAGTATTAAATTGCTTTTAGAATAGGACCGTGAATCCTGGTATGAAAGAACAGAAAAGAGTAAATAACTGGAGGTCAGTCTGGTCCTAACATGAAAGAACTGTAAAAGAACTGTAATAATCAATATGAACACTGAGAACCCCAGTCTATTCTCTCCTAAGTCTAATGCTTAAGAATTGGCATTGGAGAATAGCAAAGTCAACTTTTGGGGGTGAAGCCAAGATAGTGGAGTGAAAAGGAAAGAAAATAAGCAAGAAACAGAAAAGAACCTTGACCATACAAAGCTACTATGGTGACAGGGAAGACCAAAACACCTATTCAGACAAGAACAAAATGTCCACAGAGGAAATCTCAAAGACTGATATGAATTGGTCTCAAGTCTAAAAAAGCTTCTTGGAAGTGCTCATGAAAAAATTTAAAAGGCAAATAAAAGAGGTAGCAGAAAAAATGAGGAAAGAAACGAGAGATGTGCAGGAGAGATTCAACAGCTTGGAAAAGGAAGGCAATTCCTTAAAAATACAATTGGACAAGTGCAAAAAAAAAAAAAAAGTAAAGTAACTAAAGAAAATCACACATTAAAAACTAGGACGCAGTAAATGGAAGCTAATGATTTTATGAGATATCAAGAAACAGTCAAACAAACTAAAAAGAATGAAAAAATGGAAGACATTGTAAAATACCTCCTTGGAAAAACAGCTGACCTGGAAAACAGATCTTAAAAAAAAGACAAATTAAAAATTATTAGTCTACATGATAAAAAAAAAAAAAAGAGCCCAGATAGTATACTTCAAGAGATCATCAAGGAAAACTGCCCTGATATTCTAGAAACAGAGGGGGAGATACTCATTGAAAGAATGCACTGATCATCTTCAGAAAAAGATCCCATAAGGAAAGCCCCAAGGAACTTCAGAACTATAATTTCAAGGAAAAAATATTGCAAGCTGTCAGACAAATGCAATTCAAATATCAAGGAGCAACAGTGATTACCCAGGATCTGGCAGCTTCTACAATAAAGGATCAGAGGATCTAGAATATTGTATTCCACAAGGCAAATGACTTGGGGTTACAACCAAGAATTAACTACCCAGCGAGACTGAGCACCACCTTTCAGGGGAAGCATCGGAGCTTCAATTAAGAACTAGCACCATCTTCTAAAGAGAAGGAAGAATTTGCTGAGAGCATCTATGGCTTAAGAGCCACAGTAGAATAGAGCCATAGTAAGAAGAAAGACCCACAAGGATTACCAGAAAGAACAATGACAAATGAAATGATTAAAAATCTTCAAGTGGAGAGTCAAGTATCAGGAAGCAGTGACTAAGACCATGACATTGGGAATAATCTGCCAATCAATCAATATTTATCAAGCACCTGCCATGTGCCCAGCACTATAGTAAATTCAAAGGATACAAAAGGAAGTAATAGATAGCCCCTGTCCTCAAGGAACTTGCAATCTAATGGGGGAGGAAACATACAAACATAATATAAAGATATATAGATATAGATAATAGATATCAAGCTATATACAGGATACTTAGAAAATCATAAATAGAGAAAAGGCACCAGAATTAAGAAGGATTGGGGAAGACAGGAAGCTAGGAGACAGAGTATTCAAGGAGAATGGCTAGATAAGATGTCTGGAGCCAAGAAATGTAGTGTCTTGTTTGTGAAACACCTTAGAGACTACTGCCACTAAATTAAAAAGTAAGCAGTAAAGAAGACATAAGAAGACTGGAAAGGTAGGAGAGGGTTATGTTATGAGGGACTTTGAATGCCAAACAGAGCATTTTGTGTTTGATCCTGAAGCTAATAGAGGGAGTTTTTTGAGAATGGAGCTGGTGGGTTGTCCTATAGTTTAGGAAAATCACTTTAATGGGGAGACACTTGAGGCAAGCAGACCCACCAATAGACTATTAAAATAATCCAGAAATGAGGATGAAGACCTGCAGTAAAGTGGTAGCAGCAATAGAAAGAGAGCATATTGGAAAGATGTTATAAAAGTGAAATCAGAAGGCTTTGACAATAGATTGATTGTGAGGAGACAGTGGAAAGTCCAGATGATTCCTAAGTCATGAGTCTGAAGGATTAAAAGGATAGTATTACCCTCCACAGTAATGGGAAAAGTAGTATATGTAGGGGAAATGATTTATTATTGTGTTGTGGTAAAAGGCTTATTAACTGTTTAAATCCAACTTTATGTGATTCAAAGTTGTCCACACCCAAAATTGTTGTTTCTTTCCAGTAACTCTCTAGGAATGCCAAAAATGGCTAGTATTTCTGATTCCCCTGGGTCCTGAACCTGTCCAAAGCATTCTTGTTTTGGCTTACCACACATGTAGGAAATCCTGAGAGATCCAGTCTAACCTTCTGCTTTGGGTTTCAGTTATTCATATCTATCTCAATCTACTTTGCTTTCAGGCTTCCCTCTTGGCAAAATTGCTTAACTGTGTGCTTGTAGGGTTCCTGTGTGGTAAACTTTGTCAAAATCCTAATAATGTAAATCTTCCAGAATCTGAGGAGAAAGAACTACTCCATTTCTAGTGTGTTCTCCTATACCAAATGATCTAATATGTTTCTTTTAAAAACTATTTCAGCTTGAGGGTCTGTTCTTATGAACAAAGAGAAATATAGTTTAGGGTGAAAGATAATGAGTTAGTTTTGGACATATTGAGTTTAAAATGTCTACTGGTCATCAGTTTGAGATGTCTGTATCAACTCTGAAAACAATTGACCCAAGAGGCACAGAGCTTATGAAACCATAGCCTTTATGCAACTGCTATTAACTCTGAAAATACCAAAGAGGTCACACCAGTTATCATGACCAGAGTTAACTCTGAAAAATAAAATAAATAAAACCAAATTGCTAACAGTGGTCATAAGCAAAAAGCTTTCATTATTCCAATGGAGGTGAGAAAAAGATACTTGTGCCAGGACTTCTAGGAGAAGACCCACTTTACTAGGGCCAAACCTTGATATGTGTAGCAATGGAATTGTAGTAAATTATAGCCATTTAGCAACAATGGTTTGATTCATAGCAGGATTTTATGATCCAAACATGGCTTCTGAGGGTGTTTGGCTGAGCTCAGGAACCACCTAGGACTGATTCAAACCAATTTGGGGATTTTTGCTGCGGCAGAGTTTATCCAGAGAGTGAGTGCAATTTGTTGTTATGGGAAGCTCAAGACAGCTTGCTTTCTATGTCTTAGTTCTAGAAAACAGGATGTTTCCTAACAGTAAAAAGAGAGGAGTTGCCTTGATATATGGATCCTGACATCTGAAATGCAGTTGGAGATCTGAGATTTTGAAATTAGCAGAGAGGTTGGGGCAGAATAGATAGATCTTTGAGGATCAGTAGCATTTTGTTATTGTCACTTGTGTGTTCAGTCTTGTCTGACTCTTAGTGACCCCATGGGTCATAGCACTATTCCTTTCTGTTTTCCATCATCACCCAATGTCTGTCTAAGATCATATTCATTGCTTCCATGACAGTTATTCATCTCATTCTCTTCTTTTTTTGTCTTCAATCTTTTCCAACATCAAGGTCTTTTTCAATGAATCCTGTCTTCTCATTATGGGGCCAAAGTATTTAAGTTTTAGCTTCAAGATTTGTCCTGCCAAATAGTCTGAATTAATTTTTTTATGTAGTCACTGAATTGATCTCCTTAATGTCCAAAAGACTCTCAAAAGTCTTTTTTAGCATAACAATTCAAAAATGTCAGTTCTGTGGCACTCAGCTTTCCTTGTAGTCCAAGTCTCACAGCCATACATTGCTACTGGAAAAACCATAGCTTAGACTATATGGACCTTTGTTGGCAAGGTGGTATCTTTGCTTTTCAATATTTGCCATAGTTTTCCTTCTAAAAAGTAAGCATATTTTAATTTTATGACTGCAAGTGTCATTGGCAGTGACCTTTGAGGCTACAAATATAATATCTGACATTGCTTCCGTTTTTTCTTTCTCAATTTGTAAGGTGGAACCAATTGTCATTATCTGTTGTTTTTTTTTTTTTTTTAATATTAAGTAAGCTTCAGGCCATGTTTTTTCAGTAGCATTTTATTTTCCCAAATATATTGAAAAGATAGTTTTCAACATTCATTCATTTTTGTAAAGCTTTGTGTTTCAAATTTTTCTTCCTCCCTCCCTTACCTTCCTTCTCCCCAAGACAGCAAGCAATCTGATATAGAATAAATATGTTCAATTTTTTAAAACATATTTTCACATTTGTCATATTACAAAGGAAAAACCAGGTCAAAAGAGAAAAAGATACAAGAAAAGGTAAAAAAAACCAAGTAAACAACCACAAAAAAATATGAAAATACTATGCTTTAATCCCCATTCAGTCTCCATAGTTCTCTCTGGATGTGACTGGCACATTCCATCATAAGTCTATTGGAATTGCCTTGAATCACCTCATTGTTGAAAAGAGCCAAGTCCTTTACAATTGATCATCACATAATCTGGTTACTGTGTATTATTTTTGCCATGTTCTGCTTACTACACTCAGCATCACTTCATGTAAGCCTTTGCAGGCTTTTCTGAAATCAGCCTACTCATCATTTCTTATAGATCAATATATTCCATTGCATTTATATATCACAACTTTTCAGCCATTCCCCAATTGATAAGCATTCAATCAGTTTCCAGTTCCTTGCCACTACAAAAAGAGCTGCTTAAAAACATTTTTTACACATGTGAATCTTTCCCTCTCTTTTATGATCTAAAAAGTGTTATCCTTTTCCATGAGACACTCTACCATAAAGCTTATGATAGTTGTCCCTTCCCCAAAGTCATAAAGTCAAAGGGGGCATTGTGGACATCAATGCCCCACCATTGAAAGGGGCCAATGGTGAAGTTACCACCTAAGGTCTGGATGGTTTGAGTGAGCACTATGTCCAGTATAAGAATGATGGAGCTGTCTTTGGTATAATATATCTTCCCACTTGCTATCATGGAGAATGGCCCTATATGCCAGCATCTGTCAACAGAATGGTATTGTCCCATTGTGGAGTCAGAGATGGAGACCATGATCTGAAATATTTTAAGTATTTCACTGAGAAGGTTCTTCAACATGGAGTGACCACCATGTTTATCTGGAAGGGACCTTGCTAAAACCTAACATGGTCTCTGCTGTCCATGCTGCACCTAGAAGTATTCACTTGAGGAGATGGCAATGGCAACTATAACTGTCCTTCACCAGAATGTGCCTCCTGCAGTCACTGGTATCACCTTCCTGACTGGGGGTCAGAGGGAGTAGGATACCTCCATTAGCCTCAATGCCATCAATACCTGCCCCTTGCCTAAGCCATGGGCCCTGACTTTTTTTATGGCTGAGCCTTGAAAGCACCTGCCCTCAAGACCTGGGGTGGAAAGAAGGAAAATGTCCAAGCTGCCCAAGAAAAACATACTGTGCAGGCCATGGTTAACAGCCAAGCTGTCCAAGGCAAGTATACTCCAAGTAGAAAGTCAAAAGTTGCAGCCATATAATTGCTCTTTGTCTCTAACTATGCCTACTAAGTCAAGGCCTTTCCCTGGATAGTCCCTGGATATCTGCTAACACTCTAGGCCAGTAGTTCTCAAATTTTTGTTCTCAGTATCTTCATGTTGTTAAAAAACTATCAAGCATCTGTTCAAAGAGTTTTTGTTGACATGGGTTATATTTATAACTATTTACTATATTAGAAATAAAAAATAATTTTGAATTTGTAGGCCCTCTGAAAGGGTTTCAGAGACCCCAACAATTCTTTGGACTACACTTTGAGGACCACTGCATCTAGGCCATCCTTCATAGTCCAGGAAGAAGCTGAGATCCCAGAGCTTTGTTGACCCTTCCCATCATTCCTAACTTATGTGGTGAATAATACTCCTCGTTCTACTTTTTCCAGTAAGTAACTTTTTTTCCAATAAACAACTGTCCAAAGAATGCCAGCCTCTTCAAAAATCAGCCTGTTCTTGTGGTAATATTCAGTTCACATATTGCTGAAGCCTAACTCTTAAACATAACTTTTCAGGCAAATGAAAGGAAGTGTAATTGTTTGGTAATTTGAACATTCTTTAGCATTGTTCTTCTTTAGGAATAGGACATAAACTATTCTTTTCCAATCCAGTAATCACTGTTGAGTTTTCCAAATTTGCTGGCATTTTGAATGCAGCACTTTAATACCATCATTTTTTAGGTTCTAAATTGCACAGCTGAAGTTCCTTCATCTCTGTTTGCCTTATTGTTAGCCTTCCTAAGGCCCACTTGAGTTCATTCTCCAGGATGTCTGGTATTAGATCAGTAACTATAACATTGTGACTATCAATGTTATTAAGATCTTTCTTGTATATTTCTTATGTTTGTTCTTGCCATTTCTTCTTAATCACTTCTATTTGTTAGGACCCTTTGATTTCTGTCTTTTATCATACTCATTTTGCATAAAACATTCCCTTGATATCTCAAATTTTCCTGAAGAGAGCTCTTGTCTTTTACACTCTTATTATTTTCTTCTATTTCTTTGCATCGCTCATTTAGCTGTCCTCTGAAATTATGCTTTCAGTTGGGCATATCTTTCCCTATCTCTTCACTTTTTTTTTTTTTTTTTGCTTTTCTTCTTTTCTCAATTTGTAAAACTTCCTCAGACATCCATTTTACTTCCTTGATCCCCCTTTTTTCTTTAGGATGTTTTTTGTTGCTGCTTCTTGAACAATATTTGGTTCCTCTGTCCATAGTTCTTCAAGCATCCTATCTACCAAACATACTCCCTTGAATCTATTCAGCACTTATACTTCATATTCATAAGCAATGTTATTTAGGTCATACTTGTATGGTCTGATGGTTTGCCCTGCTTCATTTTGTACTCCAAGGCCAAACATGCTTGCTATTTCAATTATCTTTTGATTTCCTACTTTAGCATTCCTATTTCCTATGATGAATGTGACATCTTTTTTTTTGTTTTTTTTTATGTTATTTCTAGAAAATGTTGTGAGTCTTCATAAAACTGAGCAACTTTGATCTCTTCAGCATTAGCAGTTAGAGCATAAGCTTGTGTTAATGTGATATCGAATGGCTTACCTTGGATTCAAACAGATATCATTCTGTTATTTTTGATATTATGCCTCAATGTTGTTTTTCTCACTCTTTTATTTACTATGAGGTCTACTTTGTTTCTTCTAAAGAATTCTTGCCTACTGTAGTATATGTTCTGGTTACCTGAATTAAATTCACCCATTCCCGTCCATTTAAGTTAATTGACACTCAAGATGTTGGGGCTTAATCTTTCCATTTTCTAATTGATAACATCAAGTTTGCCTTGGTTCATGGATCTTACATTCTAGGTTCCTATGTAGTATCAATCTTTACATTACTGGACTTTTTCTTTTATCACTAGAAACATTCCCAGATAAATTTCCTTTTGGCTTTGGCACAGCCACTTCATTTTTCCTGGAGCTGTTTGTAATTGTCCTCCATTTTTCCCCAGTCATGTGTTAGAAACCTTCCAACCTGAGAAGCTTATCTTCTGGTGTCATATTTTACCATTTTAATGCTGCCTATGGAGTTTTCTGGGAATGTTTTGGCTTTATTGAAGTGGTTTTCCATTTTTTCCTACAATGAATCACCTTTTGTCAGAACTTTCCATTATGACCTTTCTGTTTGTCTTGAGTAATTCTGCATAGCATAGCTCATAGTTTCATTGAGCTATGCAATGCCCTCCACCTTGACAAGGGAGGAGAGGAATTATCAACATAGAGAAGGTAATTAAATTCATAATAACTGATAAGATCACCAAGTGAAATAGTATAGAGGGAGAAAAGGAGAGGCTCCAGAATGGAACTTTTAGGGGTATCTATAGTTAGAGTATGTGATTTGAAAAAGGAATCAGAAAGAGACAGAGCAGGAGTGGTCAGATGAGTAGGAGGAGAATCTGGAGAGAATGTTGTCTCAAAGGACTAGAGAGATTTGAGTATAAAGGAAGAGAAAGACTGCGGAGAAGTCTACAGAGGAATAGAGAGGAATCAAGATGGCTTAGGAATGCTGACTGGGAATAAAGCTACTATATTCAGTTATGGGAGGAGAAACCCTGACTTTCTCTCTTGCTTGAGCCTCACCCTGGGTAATGCTGAATTATGGAAATTATATAGTTCTCTGAGAATAAGAGGAGAAAACACTCATTGAAAGGAAAGGAAGAGACTCCCTTGGCTGTTTTTTAACTTGAGTAAACTTCTATACTACACAAATAGTTTCCTGTATTAAGTGAATAGAACCTTGCAACTTATAAGCCTGAGTGCTTGTTAAGTGTAGTCTATGGTGATTCTTGGAAGTAATACCACACTTTGGGATCCACCAGGCCAATTTTTGTGCAAAAATAAATGAGTCAAAGAAGTTTGAAGATATTTCAAGTACTGCTGGAGCCTTGGTGTCAGAAAGGGGCCTCTGATACAAGTTTGTGCATATTTTAGCTGCTTATTTGATATACCATTAACTTTGCATGACCTTAAAAAAATCAGTGTGTTCCATCAAAAGCTTTTTGTAGCCTACTGAGCCAGAGCTAAACTTCAAAAGAGAAGTATAATTATAAGCATTTGGAAATTTGGGCAGTGAAAAATGGTGAGAGATTGTATGCTGAGCATTTAAAGGGGAACCCTGTAGACCTAATGTGGGAGGAAAAGGGGGAAAAAGGAAAACATCTTTGAAGATACTTTGGACTTTAGGGAGGTGAGAAAATAGAAGTAATTCTTTAAGTGTACTGAGACTTGAAAAGAATAAATATCTTTTAGCCTTTTTTCCATTGGTTTATTCTGAGATTTTTCTTAAGTTTAACCATTTTCTCTTGTACAAAATCTTTGGACTTCACATGTAAGCTTTGCTATTCTTTCCTACTGATTTGTGCTAAATCTGTTAATTATTTCCAGTAGATTTTTGGATGGTTTTCTAGGATTCTCTAAGTATATCATCATATTATATGCAAAGAGTGGCAGTTTTATTTCCTCATTGCTCATTCTAATTCTTTTAATTTCTTTTTCTTTTCTTATTACTAAAGCCAACATTTCTAGTAAATGTTGAAAAATAATGGTGATAATCGGCATCCTTGCCCTACTGATTTTTAAAGAAGATTATAGCTACATGGGAATAAAACTCAGGTCTTTAGATCCAACAAATGCATACTCTGTAAAATGGAAAATAGAATATGATGTATGACTGGTCTTGAGGATAAGAATACTGCTTTCCAAAAGTAGGTCTAATGGTAGTATCTCTTCTAGAAGTCAAGAACCAATTGAGAGGAACTGACAACAAAATTTCACAATTTCCTACTTCAACTCAACATTCATGATAAAGAGATCAGAGTTTAGTAAGATAAGCCCTGAGTGCAGGTTATAGGACTCCACCTTGGAGGAAAAAAATTTAAGTATAGCAAAAAAAATTTAAAGTAAAAATCTTTCCTAGTGAAAAGACCAAGATATCAGTGGTTTAAGCAAAATTCATGGTGTCACAGCAACAAGAAGTTCCTGAGTCACAATCAGCTGCTACAAGCATCTGTTCATATGATGAATGTATACTTTCCTCCCTTTAATAGAATCCTAACTTCAGAACTGGAAGAGATTTTGGAGGTTTTCTATTCTAAGTACATAGTAGATAGAGTACCAGGCCTGGAATCAGGAAAACTAATCCTCCAGAGTTCAAATTTGGCCCCAAATACTAGCTATTTGAACCTGGACAAATCGTTTAACTCTATTGACCTCATTTTCTGTAAAACGAGCTGGAGAAGGAAATGGCAAATTATTCTAGTATCTTTGCCAAGAAAACCCCAAATGATGTCACAAAGGGTCAGACATGGCTGAAAAAAAAAAAACACTGAATAACAGCTAAAGGCCTGCCCCTTCATTTTACAAATTAAGAGAGGGAGACCTAGAACAGGATTTGAGTTAAGTCCTCTAACTTCAAATTTAGCATTGCATTAAAGGATTCTAGAGCCTCCTGTTTGTTTTTACTCCTCCTTGCTGTGCTATAATCAGCACTGATATACCCCTTCTGCCTTAAGGAAAGGAACTATCATTTTTGCTTCTTTTTATATCCCCAAGGCTTAGCAGAATACCTGACACACAGTAGGCACTAAATAAATGTTTATTACAATTGCTTATTGGAAACCTAAAGGCTTGTAGATTTTGGTTTAGTGGAGTAACTTTGTTTCATAAACTCCAAAGTTTACATGTAGGCTCCTAAGTTACTTCCTTGGTCCACAGCTCTCCCAGTTTCTGGGCCTCTGAAAGCCAAAAATTGCTTCCTCCCAGGAAAAACCACAAACATGACAAATATAGACTGATTTCCAGATATACTGGTTAAAGATCGAAAGTTATGGAAAATAGAACAAATCTAAATAAAGATTACCGTTAGTAGTTTTCAATTTATAATCTTTTCCTGGACAACTGGTATAATCACGAAAGCTATTGCTTGCCTATTTTAGTGGATAAACTCGAGTACTATTCAAAGAAGTGCTAGATATGATCAGACAATAGATTTAATTTTTAATAGCTTACTTTCCTAACTGATGTAAATAGCATATGAGCTCCTGAAAAGTATAAGCTTTGATTCTGGTCTGCAGGCTCTGCATCAAAATCAGGACTCTCAAACTTTTTGGTCTTTGACTCTTTCAGAATTCTAAAAACTATCAAGAGCCCCCAAAGAATTTTCATTTAGATAGGTTATATCTACTGACATTTGCATATCAAAATCAAAACAGTTTAGCATTATTTTGAAAATAGTTTTGAAGTTATCAAACTGTGCATACCCTTTGATCCAGCAGTGTTTCTACTGGGCTTATACCCCAAAGAGATACTACAGAAAGGAAAGAGACCCGTATGTGCCAAAATGTTTGTGGCAGCCCTGTTTGTAGTGACTAGGAGCTTGAAAATGAATAGATGCCCATCAATTGGAGAATGGCTGGGTAAATTGTGGTATATGAACGTTATGAAATATTATTGTTCTGTAAGGAATGACCAGCAGGATGAATACAGAGAGGCTTGGAGAGACTTACATGAACTGAAGCTAAGTGAAATGAGCAGAACCAGGAGATCATTATATACCTCAACAACGATACTGTTTGAGGATGTATTCTGATGGAAGTGGATCTCTTCAATAAAGAGAGCTAATTCAGTTTCAATTGATCAAGAATGGACAGAAGCAGCTACACCCAAAGAAAGGATACTGGGAAATGAATATAAACTGCTTGCATTTTTGTTTTTCTTCCCAGGTTATTTATACCTTCTGAATCCAATTCTCCCTGTGCAAGAAGAGAACTGTTCGGTTCTGCACACATATATTGTATCTAGGATATACTGTAACCTATTTAACATATATAAAACTGCTTGCCATCTGGGGGAGGGAAGGGAAAAATCGGAATAGAAGAGAATGCAAGGGATAATGTAGTAAAAAAAAAAAAAAAACCCTGGCATGGGTTCTGTCAATAAAAAGTTATTAAAAAAAAAAAGAAAAGAAAAGAAAAGAAAATAGTTTTGAACTCGTAAATCCCTAAAAAGGTCTCAGAGATTCAAAGTGATCCCCAGCCCAGACTTTGAGAGCCACTTCTCTAGATGACCATGGACACAATATTCACAGTATTAATGATTCAAGGGAAGGAGATGCAAGAGGAGAACCTAGACAAGATAGCTAAACTATTCAAGAAGTCTTTCTTCTTCACTCCTTCCACATGCTCTATTCATCACTACATGTAAGCTGGTGTGATCCATGATATTCTAGCCTCTTCTCATTATCAGCCTCCCTAAATATTCTAGTGGCGATGCTGATACCATCAGCTTTCTTTATATTCAGCTGTTTCCCATAAACCTGGTGACATGGGATACTCAGCTAAAATTCTTGCTTGTTATGTGTGTGCCAGGAACCACCTGTGTCTTCTCCTTCTAGGCTCTACAGTTTTCCAGTCTACCTACCAACATGAAAGGTATTGACAAACTCCTTACTTTCTTTTTTTTTAAATTATTATAGCTTTTTATTTAAAAACATATGCATGGGTAATTTTTTCAGCATTGACCCTTGCAAAACCTTCTGTTCCAAATTTTCCCCTCCATCCCCCTTATCCCCTCCCCTAGAAGGCAGGTAGTCCAATACATGTTAAATATGTTAAAATATATGTTAAATCCAATATATATATATATATTTATACAGTTATTTTTCTGCACAAGAAAAATTCGATCTAGAAAAAAAATCTGAGAAGGAAAACAAAAATGCAAGCAAACAATAACAGAAAGAGTGAAAATGCTATGTTGTGGTCTACACTCAGTTCCCATAGTCCTCTCTCTCTGTGTGTAGGTGGTTCTCTTCATCACTGAACAACTAGAAGTGGCTTGAATCATCTCATTATTGAAGAAAGTCACGTCCATCAGAACTGATCATCATGTAGACTTGTTGTTGCCTTGTATAATGATCTCCTGATTCTGTTCATTTTACTTAGCATCAATTCATGTAAGTCTCTCCAGGCCTCTCTGAAATCATCCTGCTGATTGTTCCTTACAGAAAAATAATATTCCATAAAATTCATATACCATAATTTATTCAGCCATTCTCCAATTGATGTGCATCCACTCAGTTTCTAGTTTCTAGCCACTACAAAGAGGGCTGCCACATTTTTGCACATATGGGTCCCTTTCCCTCTTTTAAGATCTCTTTGGGATAAAAGCCCAATAGTAATACTGCTGGGGCAAAGAGTATGCATACAAACTCCTTGCTTTCACATGGAAGGATGCTCTCTGGAAGGATGTTTGTAAGTCACACTGGTTGTCATTCAATAATTCCAGTTAAAAACTGTTTACCATCATAACTCTAATGTTGGGAGTGAGATTAGGGGAGAAACAAGCATTTGTGTGAGATGGGATATTACAGATGTAGCAGTGAACTTTATGATGCAGATGTAATGTGACTTTGTATGGAAAAATTCAGCCATTTCTACTAAATCCAATAAGTTATCTTGGAGATAGATCATGTAAGACTTTAAGCAGTATGTAAGGGAATATTTTTCAAAATCCTGGGAATAATATGCAAAGGAGAGATAAACCTTTATATGGAAAAGTAGTTAGCAGTGCAGAACAGGGGCAGTTAGGTGATACAATGGATGAAGTGTTAGAGATACTTATCTTCCTGAGTCCAAATCTGACCTCAAATACTTATTAACTATATCATCCTGAGAAAGTCACTTAACCCTATTTGCCTCAGTTTTTTATCTATAAAATAAGTTGTAGAAGGAAATGACTCCAGTATCACTTGCCAAGAAAATCCCAAATGGAATCATAAAGAGTCAGAAATGATTAAATAATAACAATTGTGTTAAAAACAGGGTGAAGCTAATTGGGAATTCCCATAAAGGTGAGGTGATTGAAGAATCTGTGTAGAACAAAGAATTACTCAGAAGAACTGTTGGAATGGCTTTAGCAACAATAAATGGAGCTGCTATAAGGAACTAAGTGGGAATTTTTCTCAGGATGTTAGTGACTACTAAAACTACATAGCTATCTCTAGGGCTGGGGGAAAGAGACAGAAAAAGGAAAAAAATTTAAAAAGAAATCTATTTGATAATATATTTTAAAAGCAATAGATTTACAGTTGGAAATGCTTGTTTTATTTCATAAATTACAAAATAAATAAATTTTAAAACCCACAATTATAGCTAGTATTCTCAGCAATATAATGTTCCAAAGCAATTCCAAAGACGAGAGATAAAAAATGCTATCTCCCTCCAGAGGAAGAACTAATGGAGTCTGAATGTAGATTGAAGCATAGGTTTTAAACTTTCAAGAAATCTTTCCTAGAAAACCCGGACAGTAATACATTTTTGGAAGAGTTGTGAGCTGATTCAACCATTCTAGAGAGCAATTTTGAACTATACTCAAAGAATAATCAAACTGTTCATACCCTTTGATTCAGCTGTATCATTACCATGTCTTTATCTCAAAAAAAATCATAAAAAAGGAAAAAGGACCTACATATGCAAAAATATTTATAACAGTTCTTTTGGAGTAGGAAATAACTGAAAACTGAGAGAATGCCCATCATTTGAGAAAGGTTAAACAAATTATGGTATATGATTATAATGGAATACTACATGCTATAAGAAATGATAAACAGTATAATTTCAGAAAAAACTGGAAATACATATATGAACTGATACTGAGAGAAATGAGCAGAACCAGGAGAAAATTGTACATAGAACTAACAATATTACATGATGATCAACTATGATTGACTTAGCTCTTCTCAGCAATACAATGATTAAAGAAAATCATAAAAGACCCATGATGGAAAATGCTATGCACATTCAGAGAAAGAAATGATGGATCTGAATGCAGATTAAAGCATACTATTTTCACTTTCCCCCCATTTTCTTTTTCTTGTGTTTTTTTTTCTTCTGTTCTATTTCTTCTTTCACAATATGACTAATGTGGAAATAGGTTTACATGATTGCACTTGTATATTCTATATCAGATTGCTTTCTGTCTTGAGAAGGGAAGAGGGAAGGGAGAAAAGGAGAAAAAAATCGTAACCAAAAATAATTCAAAAAAATGAAGTTGAGGGGCAGCTAGGTACAGTGGATAGAGCATCAGCCCTGAAGCCAGGAGGACCTGAGTTCAAATCTGGTCTCAAACACTTAACCCTTCCTAGCCATGTGGCCCTGCGTAAGTCACTTAACCCCAATTGCTTCAAAAAAAAAAAAAAAGACAAAAAAATGAAGCTGAAAACTGTCTTTATATGTAATTAAGAAAAAATATTATTAAAAAAATATTTCCCAGTGTCTTTGTATATATACAGGAACTGTGAGAAAAGCTGGTCAAGGACTTCCAAGTAAACCTAGTGGATGGGATGACCTATACGGCTAGGAAGTGATCATCTTTGCCCACCCACCCCCTACAGTGAGGGCAGCTACTTCAAGGCCTACCTTAAGTTTTCTATCGATTATCCATACTCCCCTCCAGCCAAATCCATTTTTGGCTTCTCACAAAATGAGGCTGAGGATGTTCACATTTCAATCTTTCACTTTCCAATAGATGATCCCCAGAATGCAGAACTTTTTTTTTTGAATGATGAAATTAAACTCAGGATGTCAGGACCATCCTCCCTTTTCAGCAAAGTCAATACCTTTTTACCAGCCTATATGGATATTCTGTAATAAACAGGGGAAAAGACAGCAAAGAGAAGGCTCTGGAACATACAAACATTATCCAGAAACAGGTACTGATGATCAAGGTAAATGCAGAATGAGATGGAGTAAAAGTCCTACAATATTGACTGAGTATTGGGTCAAAATCAAGGTCCTAATACCAGATGAAGGCTCAGATCTCTTCTAAAATAACTACTATAAGGATGGTGAGATGAAGGAGGAGACTGAGAACTAAGCCTGAAATAAACTTAAACTTTTTTATCTTAGTCAAGAAACCCAGACTCATTTGGAAAAGAACTAACTGCTGAACACAGGTCTGATTTCACTAACAACTTTAAGATCCTTGGGGGGGATTGTGGTAATCCTGATGATTTTCATACAGGCTCCTAAACACAGAGCCAGTTTTATAGAATCTTACAAAGCAAATTGATATTGGGTCCTTCCTAACTAGGACTTTGTTAGAAGTCCTAGTAACTGTGCAGAATTGGAAACCTCATCTTATTATCCAAAGCCAATCTATTAGAACATATCCCATTCAGTTTTTCCCCAGGCATAAAAAGCTAGAAATAGATATTACAGGAACCTGCTGTAAACTAATCCCCCTCTGGGAGTGAAGGTTGTGATAGTGTAAAGGGCAGCCAGTTAATTATTGCTAGTCAACCTGGCAACTGACAGATCAGGTGTAGGAAGTCTACTTATTTGGCTTAGCCACCGGGGTAAGGGTAGGAGTGATTGTGGTGGTATCTGGCCAGAACAAAAGTCAAGCTTTCAGGACAAAATTATGGTTGAATTCCCATAATGTGGAACATCGGAAAATGTGGGGGGAGAGGGGAGAATGACTGAAAAATAGGTCCCACTTCTTTGCATTTACAAGTGATTTTTGAGAAGTTTTAAGTTTTTGTGGTCTATCATTTGCATACTCTTGGGGTTTTCAGGCCTTGTGAATATGGGGCATTGAAGCAATGTAAATTACCTGAACTGAGTTATCTCATCCAAATGCTGTAATTTTGTTCTTCTGAAGTTAATTTGTTAAGATGTTGACACAGAACTCTGTTAGGTTGAATGAAAATTTGAGAAGAGATAGCTCAGCTCATGATACTAGAAATAAAAATCTCTATGACAAAGGATTTGTGAGAGTCTGGGAAAGCATCACTGGAATTTTCATATCTGTCCAGTGAGACATTCTGGGATATTTTGGTAGGAACACCAAGAATATTGTCATGTTGAATAATTCAATAATAATATCTGAGAAATTTTAGACCACAATATAAAGATTATGCTATAGATATTTTAGTATTACAGTTGAAACCAATTATGTAAGAGAGAATCTACTTTCTACAGACCCATTTTTATCCTCTATTAGTCTATAAGATATTTCAAGGCACTTAATTTTTGCCCTTTGAAATTAACATCTTTCCATTTTGGTGTTTGACTCAGGCTATGAATACTTGAAGACTGAACAATCTGGAAATGCTGAATGAAGTTTTCAGAGTAAGTGAAAATGTTATCAAGGTAAATTACAACTTTATGGATCAACAGATTTTGAAAAATAAAGTTCATAAATTATTGTAACATTTTTAGGAAGCTGTTCAGCCAGACTGGCCAAATGTATACTACAATGACCAAATTGAGAGAGCTATTTTGTAATGTTCTCTGGCTCAGTTTTCTTGAGGTCTCTGGAACAGTCTTCCTTTCAGTTCAGTAATCACCACAAGAGTAGCCAGGGGTTAAAGTCCAAATCCTTTATCATCTCTTTCAAAGTCTTGTCTCCTTTCTTGGGGTCTGCTTAACCTTCTTAAAAGCCTTCTGGAGTCTTGGTTTCAGTGGAGAAGCTAAGAAGGAGAGCCTGCCACCAAGGCGCTGTAGTTGGGATGAATGAATCTGAGTCCAAGGGCTTGTGCTTCAGCCTCCTGTCCACTTGTCTTCTGTAGCTTTCTCTCCTTCTCTCTGAGAGCTTAAGCTCCTGCCTTCAGTTTTCTTGTCTTCTCTGCCTCATATTTGGCTGAGTTTGTCCAAGCTTATAGGTGTGAATCTTGTAGAATTATAGTAAGTACTAAATACATGTACTGAACTAGAGATCTATTAAGCACTATGCTAAACAACCATTGTCTTTATCAATTCCACTGAGTTAGCACCTTGTAAGAATCCTTGTTTCAAGTTCAGAGTTCTGGCCCATAACACTACTTTCTACCTCCAGGATCCAATCTAGATTACAGGTTACTTATACATGATCCAACTTGATATAAGACATCTTTAGCTGATTTTTCTAGCAGATCAAATATTACAATTAGGCAACAATACAGCATATATTTAGGGAATGATGATTGTAACAAAGGCTTAGATTTCCATGTGTATGAAAAAGAACGGAGTCCAAGAAGTAAAGAATCAATGGATAGATGAACAGCTTACATTGTTATATCTCCAAGAACTCAGGGAGGCCCTGAATTTCCATTCTTATCTGGGGATATATTTGGCCTGTTGCATTAAGTATGTGCCAAACAAAGGGATGATTCATTTTTCTCTAGTGCTTTGAAGATCTCCCTAAAACCTTATTATGGTAGTGGAGTATAGGAACAAGGGAGAGAGAATTCCAAATCTGAATTTATTGAACCATGTAGAATCTATGGTAACTAGTCAAGCAGGAGGTCACAGAGTGATTATTAGGCCTGGAACAAGTCTGGCAAAATACTGAACCAAAGGTCAATCTATGTACAATAGGAGGATTTCAACAATTTTTATATGGGCTAATGCATCTGAGAAAATATTGGCTAGCCTTCTTAACTATTAGTCCTTACATTCAGGGGTCCTCAAACTACGGCCACGGGCCAGATGTGGCAGCCGAGGATGATTATCCCCCTTCATCCAGGGCTATGAAGTTTCTTTATTTAAAGGTCCACAAAACAAAGTTTTTATTTTTACTATAGTCCAACCCTCCAACAGTCTGAGGGACAGTGAACTGGCCCCCTATTTAAAAAGTTTGAGGACCCCTAAGTCCTAAGATGGTGGACCCTGGAACTTGGATAAATTCAATTATCTTTCCTTACCCTTATTGAAGTGTGAACTTAGTGGTTAAAAACTTCTCTCAAAGGATCACTTCCCAGGAGCTCAGTGAATGTTTGTTCATCATGAGATACATGGTCTCCCATTGGACAGAATCAAAAATAGTCTCTTAGGATCCTAAAGAAGGGAAAAGGACCTGTATGTGCAAGAATGTTTGTGGCAGCCCTGTTTGTAGTGGCTAGAAACTGGAAACTGAGCCCATCGGTTGGAGAATGGCTGAATAAATTGTGGTGTATAAATATTATGGAATATTATTGTTCTGTAAGAAATGACTAACAGGAGGATTTTAGAAAGGCCTGAAGAGACTTACATGAACTGATGCTGAGTGAAATGAGCAAGACCAGGAGATCATTATTTACTTCAACAACAATATTATATGAGGATCAATTTTGATGGGCATGACTCTCTTCAACAATGAAATGAACTACATTAGCTCCATTTGTTCAATAATGACTAGAACCAGCTACATCCAGTGAAAGAACTCTGGGAAATGAGTAGGAACCACTACATAGAATTCCCAATCCCTCTGTTTTTGTCTGCCTGCATTTTTGATTTCCTTCACAGGTTAATTGTACACTATTTCAAAATCCAATTCTTCTTGTGCAGCAAAATAACTGTATAGACATGTATACATATATTGTATTTAACATATACTTTAACATATTTAACATGTATTGGTCTACCTGCCATCTTGGGGAGGGGATGAGGGGAAGAAGGGGGAAAATTGAAACAAAAGATTTTGCAATTGTCAGTGCTAGAAAATTACCCATGCATCTATCTTGTAAATAAAAAGCTATAATTAAAAAAAATAGTCTCTTAGAGGAGATAGTATTTGTGCTGAGCCTTGAAGGGAATTAGTGTTTCTAGGGGAGTCGATGAAAAAAGAGATCTTTCTAGGCTTGAAAGGATAGACTATGTAAAAAAAAAATAGGAATTTGAGTTATTAGGGCCAGGTTGGCTAGAATATAGATTGTATGAAGCAAAGTACTATGAAAATGAAATATGAAAGAGAAAAGGATGCCAAATTATGAAAGGCTTTAAATGCTTACCAGAAGAGATTATATTTTAACTTAAAGGGGGAAGCACTGAAATTTCTTAAGTGTACTCTAGGAATATGACATTGGTTGCCATGGAAAGGTTGAACTATAGACTGAATACCAGGAGACAAATTAGAAAGCTATTGTAATAATTCATGTGATGAGGGTTAAAACAGTGATTTTGATGTGAATAGAGAGAAAAGGGTAGAATGGATGCAGATTTTTAAGAAATTGAACTGTGGAGATTGAGCAATTTAATATATGGACTGAGAAGTAGTGAGTGAGCATGAAAAGTGATGTTCTATTCTGGATATACTGAACTGAAATGCCTATGGAATATTATAGTAGGATCAGTATCTATTTTATGTAGCCTGGAATGGTTTCCTTTTAAGAGAAGGAAGCAATCATTAGGATTTGGTTTGTCTGACTATACTGTAACTTAAGACTAGAGTTTAAACCATTGATATTGATTCATTGTTTCCTGAGGTATAAAAAGATTAGCCTCCGGAAAGCTAGTAAATGAGAGTTTTATTGAAATTCCTACTGCTAAATAAAGATTTTTTTTTAAAGGAAAGAAATTTTTACTAATCTGTGCTGTTTCTAACAAAGCATAGCCACCATAAGACTTTAAGACACTTACAAAAAATAAGACAAAGTTTAAAGAAAGCAGTATCCATTTTGAATTAGAAAATTTTAGGGTTTTTTATTGTAATCATATTTATTGACTTTTATGTTCCATAAATATTTCATTGTGTTCCAATCCCAGGTCTGAATCACTAAACTTGACCAGAATAGATACCCAGGTGGATATTTTAAAAAGGCACCTGGAAGTATAGAGTTGAAACTCAGGAAATATATAAAGATTAGATATATAGATAATCATTTGTACATGTATGTGTACACATCTATCTATCTATCTATCTATCTATCTATTTATCTATGATACTAATCAGGAATGATTACATAGAAAAAAAGAGCTCTGGGGTACATCCAAACATAAGGGATTGGTTACGAATGATATATCTTCAAAGAAGAACAAAAAGGATTAGTTAGTTAAGTAGAAAGAGAAACACTGTAAATCAATGTTATGAAAGCCAGGATAGGAGAGAAAATGCAAAAGGGCATAGTCAATAAGATTAAATGTTGTAAAAAGGTCAATAAGAATGAGGACTAGTAAAATCTATTGTGTTTAACTCTGAAGAAACTGCTGGCAACTCTGAAGAGTGCAGTTTCAGTTATGCCCCAAACTATAAGAATAAAGCTATTCTAAAAGGAACTGCCCCAGAATTTTAACGTTTCACTGCCAAGGCTAAATAGAATTGAGGGTTTAGATATCTATTCAATTATAATCAGCTTTGGAGAGTAAGGGGATCAGAGACCAGTATTTAAGAAAGGTATAGTAAGCAAAATTCCATAAAAAGGAAAAATCAAATATATTATATGAAAGTGATCAAGGGTAAATCTCCATGTGAAAGGATGGATGTGTATGATGGAAGCATAAATTGTGTTCCTGAAAAGCTAACTGAATGAAATATAGAGGAGATTCATGGAATTTACAGCCATTCTCTAGAAAGAGACTTTGACATCTTGATTAGACCAGCAACATTTATTTCTACTTTAATATTTGGTTGTTAATTGCATTCACTTTTCTCTATTACTGCTTAATGTACAAGCCATTTCTGATATGCTTAAAAGAGGTTACAAAGTTCTAGAGGAAATCTGAAGCAGAAGAGAGCCTGGAGGGATAGGGATTAGAAAAGACTTCCGGAAAAAGTAGTATTTCAATTGTGTCTTGAAAGGGAAGGACTACATCAGACAAACCTGGAGTGGTCATTTCATTTAAAATTGTAAAATATATGGAGGGAAATAGTGTAAGTTGTTTGAAGGGTATGGAAGTGCCAGAACCTTGTATGCCAGTTAGGACAGTCTTTCTAAGAAATACTTCAATCAGAATTTCCAATTTTTTTTTTCTTTCCCTTTTTTCTCTTTTTCCCCCTTCTTTTCTAGACTGTCAATATGTGTAGCTAAATAACCATCCATTAGTCCTGAATGTCTACAAAATGACTCAAATTATTTGACTTCATAGTTGGTTTTTGTTTATTTCCAGCCCCACCATCCTTTTCTTTATGAAATCCATTTTTTAGCATCTTTTGAGTATCTAGGAAAGCTATCATATTCTTAAATAATTGTTAATGTGTCCTTAGGGGATGTATAAATACACTTAGTCTTTCTCTCTTCTCACTTGATATACGTGATTATATACATTTCCATTCAGGACTAATATATACATATATATAATCTTTCAAATATTCATATTATATACTTCAATGTGATGATTATGTCTAATAATTTAGGGAAATTTTTGGTTTTTTAGTGGGAAGTTGGGCAAAGAAAGTAGTGGAAAGAGCACTGAAATTGGAGCCAGAGAACTTGAGTTCAAATCCCAGCTCTATTACCTGTTCATCTTGAAGCTAATCATTCATTGCACCTCTCTGGAAGGTTTCCTCATTTGTATGTAACTCCAATCTCTATGCTTTAGACAGTTTCCTAAGGGATAGTCCTGTGTCTCTGTAGCATGACTTCTGATTGACTAAGAGATTTCTGAACTATGTGCCTACATAAGTAGAAAAAAAAAAGATTTAAATTCTAAGGAAATACTGGGAGAAGCAGAAGTGGGGAGGTGGGGATGGGGAGAAAGTCTGAGAGAAGGGAATGGGAGAAGGAAGATGAATTTTCAAATCGTATTTCAAATAGAAGATTTCCCTGGAGCAAAACGCACATGGGAAGGTTCTCGACAAATTCTTTAACTTCTAGTTCCTGCAGTCTTAGAGACTGTTAAGCAAGGACTTCATTTCCTAAATGCCATAATATTTGTATAAAATATTTAGCACAGTGCCTGGTACATAGTAGCTATTTATATAAATCTTTTTTCTTTTAGCTCTTATTCTTGGTAATGTTGTTCTCATTTGCAGTTAAAGAAATTATTTGTCTTGTATATTCTTTAGAATCAGAGAGGAGTTGGAGAAATGGTCTCAGAATGGATGATCTGATTAAGGATTTTTGACCTTAGGGAAAGAAAAAGCTGGCTTGGGTTTCCATTAGTTTGTTTAAAATATATTTTGCTAATCTAATCCAAAAAACTTTTATTAAATACTTTTATTGTGATAGGCCTTGTAGTAAGTGCCATGGATACATTTAATAAAAAGAAAGGTAGTTCTTGCTCTGAACAAGCTTATAATCTAGAGGCAAAAAACACAGGAAAAAAGGCAGGAAGGGAGGAAAGAGGGTAGGGTGGGGTGAAGGAGGTCGGAAATGAGAGACTGGGGGAAGGGGGCATTTTGTTCTGTGGAATTGAAACCAGGTAGGACAGCAGACACAGTAGAGTGATCTGAGAGTTTAGTTTTGCTTTGAACCGATGTGTTCTCTGGTTGATCTAGTAAAGAAAACACATCCGGTGGAAGGTAATGAACTATTGTTTTGAGTACCTCAAACCTGAAATAGATTGGTAACAGCTTATATATGAGAAGATATAGGGTTCCATCAGTACTGGCATGAATCCTTTCCCCTTTTGACCAGTGTAAAGAACCCCAAAAGCTAGTCTCTTTTGCAATTAATTTTTTCCTCCATATTCAATCTTATGCTTCTTGTACTAAAATATACCTAGTTTCCCTTCTCTCAAAAATATACAAATTTCAAGTCTAGTTTCCTGTATTTGGGGGGATTTGTACATCTTTAAGTTCTGCTTTCTCCTTGTATGTATGAGAACTTTTTTTCCCCTTTGACTCTTCATTTTTACCTCTTCCTCTTATTTCAGGCTCAGTGTTATTCTCCTGCCTTTCCCATTCTGGTTCCATCTACATCGAGCCTATTTGCACTTTGCTTCCATTAACTTTTCCTAATCTCTCCTCAGCCTGTCACTATTTCCTTCTCTGTCACTCCAGACAAAACTTTCTTCAAAAGTGCTTCCTTTCATCTACAGAAACCCACATCTCTCTGCTGCATTCTTGCTGCATTTTTAAAAATTCAAACTTTATCATGTTATTCTTTCTTCCTTTATCTCAGTACTACCTGCAACATAAATCGCTTATTTTCTCCTATCTCTTGCCAAAGAATTACACATTAAAGAATCCCAGGAAGTTGAGCTGTGAGGGTAGAAAGAGCATTGAATCTGGAGTCAGAAGATCTAAGTTCAAATGTAGTTGTCCTGTTTACTACCTGTGTGATTTTGGAAATGTCCTTTAAGCTCTCTTGATCCCATATTACTCATTTGTGAAATGAGGGGATTGACATGGATGGCCTGCAAGGCTTTGAATCCTATGATAAATGTCACTTACTGTCAGTAGCCTCTCTCCTATTCTAAGACTGCCTCTAGTCAATAGCTATAAACATAGAAGGCTAGAACTTCTGAGCTAGTGTTTATTAGAAATTGGCTCATATACTATTACCATTGCAGTGCTAGCTCTTTGGGGAGGAGGCAAAAGAAAAGATTAAGTGAAATCATTTATGTGAAAACAATGTAAACTGGGGAATCTGCTTTTCCTGGAAGCTTTCATCTTGTGATTCTGTGATCTCCTTAGTTTTATGTGTTCTGACATGTCTTTTACTCTGGCAGCACTGTCATGATCCAATCATGAATTTCTGTTAGTCAGAAATATTCAGTCACAGACTGGATGACTAGCTGTCACAGGGATATCATAGAGAAGTTTTCAGCATGAAGATGAAGGGAAGCAGTATGATTCAGAGAAACAAGCAACTAAAGAGGAAGCAGAGGACTTGAGTTCAAAATCCATCCTGACACATTATCTGTGGGATCATCAATCAATCACAATCTCCTTAGGCATCTGTTTAAAAATGATGGAGTTGGCTTAGATTGCATTTAGAATACAGATTTATGATCCTATGAGTTGAGCTATATGACCTCTAGGGTACTTTCCAGTTTTAATGTTCTAAACTTGTTCCTCCTTTCAGTGGAGAAGTAGAGGGACTCTGGGCACAGAATATTGCACAGCCTGACAGGAAAGGTTGATGCATGGTTTGGTTTTGCTTAATTGTTTTTCCCCTTTGTTACAAGGGAAGGTTCAATAAACAGGAGAATGAGTAAAGGGAAGAATATGTAATAATGATGATGATGTTAATATAATAGCTAACATTTATATAGTACTTATTATGAGCCAGGCATGGTGCTAAGCACATTATCATTATTATCTCATTAGATCCCCAAAACAACCTTGAGAGAGAGTTATTATTGTTATCTCCATTTTATAGAGAAGAAAACTGAGGCAAACAGTGGTTAAGTGTCTTGTCCAAGTTCACACAGCTAGTGATAATTGTTAGAGGTTGGATTTAAATTCAGATCTTCCTGACTTTAAGTCTGATATTCTATTTCCTGCACTATCTAACCTGATCATTTTACCTAAAATGATTTCAATTTTAGAAGAAAAGGCATCTAACTTTTGATTTTTTTATTTGTATGTATGTACAATAAAACTTTTTTAAAAGAAATTTTAAGATTGTCACCAAAGTCTCTGAAAGATGGTAAAGATGAACTTTCTAAATATCAGTCAGTTACTTGGAGCATTTCCAGAAGGGCCATCTATTTGCTAGTGAGACTAATTCAATCATTAACAATAAAACCCAGAATAGAAACCATTTGTATAAAAAAAATTTGGTTATATATTATTCACATATGTTCACTTCTCTTTACTAATGCAGCTGCCATTCATCATGTCCTCATCATTTCTCCTCTAGACTATTGCAATAGCCTCCTATTTGGCCTTTTTGCTTCAAGTCTTTTCCCAGTGCAATTTATTCTTCACATAGCTGCCAGTCATTTTCTTAAAGAACAAGTTGGATCATATCATTCTTCTACTCAATAAATTCTAGTGAATTTCAGATCAACTATAAATTCCTCTGTTAGACATGGAAAAGTATTTATAGTTTGGCCCCTTCCTACCTTTCCATTCTTCTTTCATATTACCACCTTTTTTATATTTTATGGTCCAGCCATACTAGCCTATATGCTTTTCTTGACATACAATATTCCATTTATCATCTCTATGCCTTTGCATTGGCTGTCCTCTATCTTTAGAACACATTGCCTTCTCATCTTTGCCTCTTAGAAGACTTGGTTTTCTTGAAAATTCAAATGAGTTATTATCTTATATTTGAAGCCTTTCTTGATATCCACAAAATTCTAGTAGTATTCCTTTCCAAACTACCTTTTATTTTGTATATATTTTTGTATATACTGATACATGTACATATGATTTCCTCAAGAGAATATCAGTTTCTTGAACAAAAGGCAGAGAATTTAAAAAGAAAAAATGGGGACCCACACTTAACACCATATACCAAGATAAGATCAAAATGGGTCCATGACCTAGGCATAAAGAATGCGATTATAAATAAATTAGAGGAACATAGGATAGTTTATCTCTCTGACTTGTGGAGGAGAAAGAAATTTGTGACCAAAGATGAACTAGAGACCATTACTGATCACAAAATAGAAAATTTTGATTACATCAAATTAAAAAGCCTTTATACAAACAAAAATAATGCAAACAAGATTAGAAGGGAAGCAACAAACTGGGAAAACATCTTCACAGTTAAAGGTTCTGATAAAGGCCTCATTTCCAAAATATATAGAGAACTGACTCAAATTTATAAGAAATCAAGCCATTCTCCAATTGATAAATGGTCAAAGGATATGAACAGACAATTTTCAGAAGACGAAATTGAAACTATTACCACTCATATGAAAGAGTGTTCCACATCATTATTGATCAGAGAAATGCAAATTAAGACAACTCTGAGATACCACTACACACCTGTCAGATTGGCTAAGATGACAGGAAAAAATAATGATGAATGTTGGAGGGGATGCGGGAAAACTGGGACACTAATGCATTGTTGGTGGAGTTGTGAATGTATCCAACCATTCTGGAGAGCAATCTGGAATTATGCCCAAAAAGTTATCAAATTGTTCATACCCTTTGACCCAGCAGTGTTTCTATTGGGCTTATATCCCAAAGAAATACTAAAGAAGGGAAAGGGACCTGTATGTGCCAAAATGTTTGTAGCAGCCCTATTTGTAGTGGCTAGAAACTGGAAAATGAATGGATGCCCATCAATTGGAGAATGGCTGGGTAAATTGTGGTATATGAATGTTATGGAATATTATTGTTCTGTAAGAAATGACCAGCAGGATGAATACAGAGAGGACTGGAGAGACTTACATGAACTGATGCTGAGTGAAATGAGCAGAACCAGGAGATCATTATACACTTCGACAACGATATTGTATGAGGACATATTTTGATGGAAGTGGATTTCTTTGACAAAGAGACCTGAGTTTCAATTGATAAATGACGGACAGAAGCAGCTACACCCAAAGAAAGAACACTGGGAAACGGATGCGAACTATTTGCAATTTTGTTTTTCTTCCTGGGTTATTTATACCTTCTGAATCCAATTCTCCCTGTGCAACAAGAGAACTGTTCGGTTCTGCAAACATATATTGTATCTAGGATATACTGCAACATATCCAACATATATAGGACTGCTTGCCATCTAGGGGAGGGGGTGGAGGGAGGGAGGGGAAAAATCGGAACAGAAATGAGTGCAAGGGATAATGTTGTAAAAAAATTACCCTGGCATGGATTCTGTCAATATAAAGTAATTATTAAATAAAAATTAAAATAAATAAATAAAGAAAAAAGAAAAAAAAAGAAAAGAAAAAATGGGAAAGGATGGGAAGCAAAAAGGTCTAGCAGTATTAGATTTCAACGTTCCTACAGAGCAATAGTAATCAAAATTATTTGATTCTGGTTAAAAAATAGACAAAATTGATCAATAGAACAAATTAGAAACCCAACATATTAAAAAATGGAACATAATTGCATTGTGTTCAATATCTCTCAAGATCCTGCCTACTAGAGTAAGGACTGTCACTAATAAAATATATATATGTTAGGAGAATTGGAAAGCAGTCTAAAAGAAATTGTAGTAAATTAGACTACAAATATTTATTATATGCTTACTATATGCCAGGTATATGCTATGTGTTAGAGATGCAAAGGCAAAAAACCACCCAAAAAACATAATCAACCACTTCCTGTTCTCAAGGAGTTCACAGTTTAATAAGGGAAATGACATAAGCAAGATACAGACAAGATAAATTGGGAATAGTCTTAGAGGGAAGACTATTGGAAGGAAGGGAAGAGTTCTGGAAAAGGTTTGTTGCTGGTGAAATTTTAACAGAGATTTGAAGGAAGCTAGGGAAGCCAAGGGGCTAAGATCAGGAGGGAGTTTCTAGGCATGAGGATAGTCAGGAAAATTTCCTCGAATGGGAAGGCAGAATGTCTTTTTTAGCAACAACAAAGAGGACAGTATCACTGGATTACAAAGTATGTGGATACACACCTCTCAGATTGGCTAGGATGACAGGAAAACATAATGATGAATGTTGGAGGGGATGTGGGAAAATTGGGACATTGATACATTGTGGATGGAATTATTGAATGGATCTAACCATTCTGGAGAGCAATTTAGAACTATGCCCAAAGGGTTATCAAACTGTGCATGCTCTTTGATCCAGCAGTGTTTCTACTAGGCTTATATCCCAAAGAAATCTTAAAGGAGGGAAAGGAACCCACATGTGCAAAAAATGTTTGTGGCAGCCCTTCTTGTAGTGGCAAGAAACTGGAAACTGAATGGATGCCCATCAATTGGAGAATGGCTGAATAAACTATAATATGTTAATAAAATGTAGTATATTAATGGAATATTATTATTCTGTAAGAAATGACTAGTAGGATGATTTCAGAGAGGCCTAAAGAGACTTACATGAACTAATGTTAAGTGAAATGAGCAGAACCAGAATATCATTGCACATGGCAACAACAAGACAATAATAATCAATTCTGATGGACATAGCTCTTCTCAATAATGAGATTACTCAGTCCAGTTTCAATGATCTTGTGATGAAGAGAGCCATATACAACTATAGACAGGACTGTGGGAACTGAGTGTGGTTTACAATATAGCATTTTCACTCTTTTTTTTGTGCTTTGCTTGAATTTTATTTTCTTTCTCTCTCTCTTTTTTTTTAACTATTTGATCTGATTTTTCTTGTGCAGCAAGATAATTGTATAAATATGTTTGGATTTAACATATATTTTTACCATGTTTAACATATATTGGATTACATGCCATCTAGGGGAGGGGATGGGAGAAAGGGGAGGGAAATTTGGAACACAGGGTTTTATAAGGGTCAATGTTGAAAAATTATCTTTGCATGTTTTGAAATTAAAAACTTCAATTAAAAAAAAAGTATGTAGAAGTGAGTAAAGTATAAGAAAACTGGAATGGAATGAATAGGCCTAGTTATAAAGCTTTAAAAACTCTAAACAGAGGAATTTGTATTTGATCACGAAGATAATAGGGAGTCATTAGAGTCTTACTGAATAGATCTGAAATTTTGGAAATTCACTTTGACAGCCAAGTAGAGGTGGACTGAGTGGGGAGAAACTTGTGGTTGGGACATTAACCAACAGGCTATTTTCCTATGCTACTAATTATTACATATCCTTGCCTTTTCCCAGAGCTATCCTTCTCTTCTATCCCTGTAGTTCATAAAAAACAAGTAACAACATAGATGCTAGCACCTGACAAAAGCCTGGATAAGTCTGCTGTTATAATAGCTTTGCCTGTCAGCCAGTAAATGGAAACCAAATTAAGATTAGCAAAATGTTAATAATATTGCAGGGAAAAGTTTTTTTTTTTCCCCAGAGGAAGAAGTGAACAAAAAGAAAGCTTTGAGTGAATTATCAATGGTGCCAAAGCTCTACATAAGATTTTAGTCTACTCACATGTAAAGATTCCCCTGGCTGAGGCTTAGAAGTCCTTTCTTTCTCCACCACTTTTAGAAGGTTGCAGTTCTCAGACAGAATTGATAGTGAGGAGATCTCTCATGTCTCTAGCCGTTCTTCATGATTCTACAATGTTCTATGACAGGCTTATCACTTCCATGTAGCAATGGGATTGGGCCCATTAGTCAGCCACTTGTTGTAGAGAGCCGGAACTCTGGAGAAGTGTACTTAAAACAAGGTGTTAACTCAGTGGAACTGATAAGATAATGGTTCCCTAGTTCACATATATACTTAGTACTTAGCATGGTAATGTAATGATTTTCTAAGTTCACACATATTCAGTGTGCTGTAATGAGGTAATTACAATAAGGTATATAAGGGCTAAGAAGCACTGCAAGATAGACATTCTAACTTTGACCATCCTCGCGCTGGCTCTCCTGCCTCCTGTACTATGGGGGAGACTGTTTGAGACTGCCAGACTGGCAGACTGCTGGAGGAGACTGGGTCAGACAGTCAGACTGTGAGTTAGACTGCTGGCAGAGAGTGAAAGCCAGACTGACTGAGATTGTGGAGCAGACTGGTTCAGACTGGAAGACTGAAGGAGACAATAAAGACTTTGGATTTTATTCCTGACTATTCTTGTGGTGATTATTCTGCTGAGACCAAGGCTGGTCCCAAGGACCTCCAGAAAGCTAGTCCGGACATTACAACTTGGCTGACATGTGAGAGAAGCTTGAGAAATGGGACAGATAATCTTTGCTGAATCTAGAGATAAAACTATGAATTTTTTTTGAGTGACTTAGGGCCTGGATAGTCAAAGGCTTTTTACTCTATCATCAAGCTGAAAGGTGGAGTTGTACTATGTTGCTGTGGGTATAGATTCCCACTAATCCCTTAACTAAGGAAGAAGCAACTACTTCTATGTAACAGTGCCCTGGATATCTCCAAGAAAGAGGAACCCACCAGTTTCTATTGACCACCCATTCCACTTTTTGGACAGATAATAAATAATAGCTCATTAATTTCATACTTTCTAGGGTCCTTTAGATTAACTTCTTTAACTTCTCTAATTCTATTATTACCTAGTTCCAGAAATGTACTATGTCAGTCTGTTCATGTATCCGAGATACTATGTGGGTCAGCACTCATTCAAAGTCATAACTCATTAGCTAGCCCTCTCACTCCACTTCCTCAATATGTTTACTTTCACAAGTTAGTCAAAGGATACATTCATTCAAGTCAAAAGACATTTAATCAGCAGCATAACAAATAAAGTGTCAAGCTTATATGCATATTTGGGATATGGTCTCTTGTGGAAGATGCCTACCTGAAATCTGATTATGTTATATGTATGGGTGTTTCTTTGATTTACTTTGATTTAAGAGTTTACTCTTAAAAAAAAAGAAATAAAGTTAAATTTGGCATAGTTAGTACTTTTTAAAATATAACAATAGCAGGGGCAACTAGGTGGTGCAGTGGATAGAGAACCAGCCCCGAAGTCAGGAAGACCTGAGTTCAAATCTGGTCTCAGACACTTAACACTTTCTAGCTGTGGGACCTTGAACAAGTCACTTACACCCAATTAGCTCAGGGAAAAAATATAACAATAGCTTTTTATTTTTCAAAATACATACAAAGATAGTTTTCAATATTTACCCTTGCAAAACCTTTTGTTCCAAAATTTTCTTCCTCTCTTCCCCTTTACCCGCTCTCCCCTTGTCCTTCTGCAATTGGGGTTAAGTGACTTACCCAGGGTCACACAGTTAGGAAATGTCAAGTGTCTTAGATGAGATTTGAACTCAGGTCTTCCTGATTTTAGGGCTGGTGCTCTATCCACTGCACCACTTGCTGCCCCAATTCTTCTAAACATATTTCCACATTTATCATGCTGTGCAAGAAAAATCAGATCAAAAGAGGAAAAAATGAGAAAGAAAAAAAAAAAAAAAGCAAACAATAACAAAGGTGAAAGTACTATGTTGTAATCTACATTCAGTCTCCATAGTCCTCTCTCTGGATGCAAATAGCTCTTTCCATCACTAATCTATTGGAATTGCTTGAATCACCTCATTGTTGAAAAGAGCCAAATCCATCATAATTAATCATCATATAATCTTGTTCTTGCTGTGTAAAATGTTCTCTTGGTTCTGCTTATTTCACTTAACATCTGTTTATGTAAGTCTTTCTGGGCTTTTCTGAAATCGGCCTACTCATTTCTTATGGAATAATAATATTCCATTATCTTCATATACTATAATTATTTAGCCATTCCCCAACTAATGAACTTCCACTCGGACACAATCTTCTCTTAATGAAATCATGGTGATTCGTAACTATCACCTTTTACCTAGGTAAGTATTAAAAAAGGATACCATTAATAAACCATTGAAATAAATTTTTCCATCAAGCTATTTGAAATAATCATGTTCTCCTCCCTTTCTGAAGATCAGGTCAATGTTTACCTGTCTACTATCTTGTGCTTAACTATCCCATTCTCTACAAAATTTCAAAGATCTCTAATGATGGCATTCATATCAACTTCTATCAGCACTCTGAGATGTGATTCATCAAGGTAAAGTTTTTTTAGAATGTTTAAGATGGGAATTTAGTGATCATGTAGTATATTCCATTCATTTTACATATAGGAAAATTGGTTCCCAGAGGAGTTAAAATGACTTGCTAAAAGTCACAAAAATGACAAAGCTAGCAGTGAGATTTTGAATCCATATTCTTGGACACCATGTTCTTGGACATCATATTTAGCATTCTTCCTACTATAATATGCTGCCTCAAACTCATTGAAGGCAGCTAAAGATATTCTTACTATTTCTTTACTTATCTTGGGTTTAACTTAATTCATCTTTTATCTAGTCCCTTGCCATTAAATAAATGTTACGATAGACAAACTGAGACCAGGGAAGCCCTTAATTTAAAATGATCAAGATCACCCACTGCATCCTAGGCCATTGCCTGTTGTCTTGAATTTTGTCTGGCCAGTGGACAACAATAACTCTGGAGGACAAAGTGAGGCTGATGACTTTTAACAGCTCTGCTGCACTTAAATCCAATTCACGCCCAAATCAAAATATTATTTTCATGATGTCACTTGTCCTTTTGTAGAATCAAGGGGGAACAATAATTTGTCTTGAGTATCAACTCCTTGTTTATAATTTAAAAAAATTTTTTCCTAATCCAAAGATCATTTTGCTTTGCTCCAAGCAGTAGTTCCTTCCTTGATCTATCATCACCAGAGCCAAAAACAAAACAAAATCCCTAACTCTTTTTGTTCTTAGGTATTCACACAATATTGATTTTATTGCAGTTTTAGTCATCCTAAGACAAATGGTTTTTGCAGACTATTGGTTTTTGCAAAACGATTCTACCATTTTAAATATAATAGTTTGATCTGAAGTGTTTAGTCTTTATATATGATATATATATATTAAACCATTTATGGAAGTCTAAGTTGGTAGTATTGTCATTGATTAAATAAAATGTAGTAAAATTTTGATTTTTTGTTCTTTTGAGATGTATCTTTTTGCTGTGAATAGAAGGCTGGTCTTTAAATTGTGAAAACTAGGTTCAAGTTCTGTGTCTGATACATACTTACTTGGTAACTCTGGGTAAGTTATTTAAACTAGGAATGCCCCAGCAGAGTCTTGAAAAACATAATTTACAGAGGAGATATACATTTATATAGTGTAGAGAAATTCCACACTGGAAATTCTGAACATTGATGAAATCAAAAGTCTGAACCAAAAAGCTTCACTATTTTTACCATGTTGAAGGAAGGGCAATTTAAGTAGTGAAAAATTCTATTTGGTCAAGAGTGACATGAATTGTAAATCATATCATACATGGATCATAGCTGAAACATAATTCAGGTATCATCTAGCCTGATTTATTGGTAAGGTAACAAAGACCCAGAGAAGTAAAGCAACTTGCCCAAATTCACACATGTAATGGGAGAGCCAGGATACAAACCGAGGTCTTCTCATTTCAAATCCAGAGCTCTTTCCATTGAACCCCACACAGATTTTTGTATATGGATTATTGGAAAGTACTTTTAAGCTACAAAGATAGTTCAGGAGAGAAATTTTAGATTGATAAAAACTGAAGCCAGAACAGAATCAATTTCAAGGCCAAAGCTCAAAGCAGGGAAAGTGTTAGATATTGGTGTCTAAGGCAAAATTCTGATACCTCACACTAGTTCCCCTTCTACTTCAAAGCTCTCTTCCACTTAGGTCTCTTGTGTACATATTAAGAAAATACATGAGCTTTTGATAGATGTAGTAATAAAAAATAAACTTGTTCAATCACCCACTGATTATAAATCTTAACTAAGCCATGAATCAGGAAGATATGTTTGCCAAAGGTTTTTGTTACTGTCATAGAATATACTGTTCTATGAAAATTATAAATGGAAAAGGGATTTCTTATAGATAATCAAGTCTCCCAGGTGGCCATATTTGTATATTTTGGTATACTATTTTTTGCATCAAAATCTCCTTAATGAGATCTTTGGCCTCTCAAAAGGGATAGAGGACATCTGTGTAGGAAAAAATAAATTGATGAAAAATGCCTGTTGTTCAGAACATGATATGCAAATAGATGGAGAGCTTTTTGAGTCCATCACTTACATGTCTTATAGAAGTACTGACAGTGAATAATGATTGGAAAGGAGGAAAAATGGGTTGAATTGATTTTGGGAAAATAAATGAATTTTTTCAACTATCCTTAGTTTCTCCCTTTCAGAAAAATTCAGCTTTTAATACTAATAGTTTCCTAGTGATGATACAAAGCTGAAAATTAGATCTTAATCCTCAAAAAAAGCAGAATTATAGATAACTCAAAGGGCAATGGAAATGAACAGTGCATATTTGTGGGACACTAAGGAGACCTGACTGACTTAACTTAAGGGTATATTTTAGGTTAATAAATCTAGAAAATACAGGAAACTCTTGTTTCTTTTCTCTTTTTGACTTATACAAACTTTGATTTCTGCAGATTTTTATGAGCTTTTTTTTTTGTTTCTTTAAAAAAAATGTTTTTGTTTTATTTTGTTCTGAACCATCTCCTTCCCTTCCCATCCTACATTAGAGAAGGCTACCATTTGACATAGATTTACAAATATGTGTAAAGCCACATTCTGCATATTTCTATTTATCAATTCTTTCTCTGGAAGTAGCATCTTTTGTGAAAAATCCCTTGTGGCTAACTTGAGTGCTTATAACAATCAGAAAAACTTGGTCTTCACAGTTGTTTTCCAAACAATATTGCTGTTACTGTATATGAATTCTCTTATAGAATATACCTTTATTATGTGCTTTTTATTCATGTTACTAATTAGAACTCTAGATTTCTATTAGATCGAATCATTGATTTACAGCTAGAAAGGATCCCAGAAGTCATCTAGAATAACACTTTGATTTTACAAATGATGAAGATGAAGCCCAAAAAGATTAAGTGATTTATTCTGATCATTCAGGTAATAAATAACAGAGAAAGGATTTGATTCCAGGTCTGTGGCTTGAAATTCTGCACAGTTTCTACTACATCAATCTACCTCTCTTTGCAATAAAGTACTATGTTACTAAAATGACTATAATATTTACTACGTATCAGTCTTTATGCTAAGTGCTGAGAATGTAAGCAAAAAAAAAAAAAAAAAGAAAGAGGTTCCTGAATCTCAAAATGTGAGTATTCTAATGGGGGAAGACAACACACACACACACACACACACACACACACACACACACACACACACACACAAAAGGAAACTGAAAACTTAGTGAGAAGGAAGATAGTTCCCATGCAAGTACATGGTAAAGAAGGAAGTCTGGAAAATCTAGAATGTATCTTGAAGAGTAATGAAGGAGCGAAAATGGCTGAACTGGATTATCGTTTAAAATGGGGAAAACTGACTGATCAGAGGAAGGGGCCACAGTAGCCTTCTGACTCCATAAGATCCCTCCAGTCCTATGGTGCCTTCCCTGATTGGTCAGTTCTTCATGACTCCTTTATTTTGTTTTTTTTTTTTTCTTTTGAATTGTATTTTAATTTTCCAAATTAATGAAAAAATAGTTTTCAACATTTACCTTTGCAAAACCTTGTGTTTCAAATGAAAACTTTACTTTAAAAAAAAGTCCAAGACAGCTGTGCTTCACTCCTCTCCTTGCTTCCCCGCCCAACTCTCTCTGGAGCACTTTCTCTATCACTTTCTAGCAGCCTTCTCACCCTGGAAAATACCTCTGCTACTATGTCCCAGTTGCCTTCTCATTCTGCAAAATGAGACCCGAGAAGGTTAACTAATAATTATAATAGTTAGCTCTCAAGTTTATAAAATGTTTCATTCATGACTTTTAAAAGTGTCATTAAAAATTATAGGTTGGAGTCATTTATAAGGTCATTAACTAATTTGTGAGAGTTAAAAATAAATTAGACCCAACCAGCATCTAAGCATAGGGAGACAATGTGGTATTTATTGCCTTGGTAATGCTTTAAATTTTATAGTGTTCTTTACATTTGTTATTTTGTTTGAGCTTTGTAACAATTCTATAAGTTGGGGGCATTATTATACCCATTTTAAAGATGAAGAAACTGAGATAAGAGAGGTTAAATAACTTGTCCAGGATCACAAAGCTAGTAAGTATTTAACAAGGCAGAATTTAAACATGTTTTCCTGACCTTTCCAGTATAACAACAAAATGATTTTGTTGGATTCCAGACCAGTATTGCAAGGTGTCCCAAAAGAATTTGCAGGCTCAGATTAAGTTAAGGGGCAAAATTTATTACAATTGTAATGCAAATTAAAGCAGGCTAAGTTTCAAAAAAAAATTAGCAAAGAACCAGGAGCAAGAAGTAGATTTATAGGAAAAAGAGATCGGGTGCTTCATGTCACTGATATGCTAATTTTATGGCTTAGAGGTGGAATTGAGGAGTGGTCTTAGAGAGGTCTTAGATGACAATGTACCCCATTATTGTCTCAGAAATTTTGTTATTACTTACCAACAGATTGTTATCTGACAGCCAGTAATGTTTGTGAAACTACAATATTTCCAAGTCCAAGTAGCCTTAGGGTTGTTGCTACATCCTCCCCAGGAGTTACACTACATCAATTTGACCACAGTCATAGAAATAGTAAGAAGAGTATTTGAACCCAGAGCCTCTAATGCTGGAGCCATAGATTGTTCATTTATTGCACCAAATATTAACCTAAAATAATATAACTTATGAGTAGCAGAGTGAGATTTGAACTCAGGTCCTCAAATTGCTAAACTAGCCTAGTTCTACTATACTACAATGTCTCCTTATATTTTTAACTTTCTCAAATTAGCTAATGATGTAAATGGTTCCAACCTATAATTTTTCAATGACACTTTTAAAAATCATTAATGAATGATTTATAATGGATGTGAAATTTATACTGGGTTGAAGAAAACAATGCTCAACAAAGTTCAAAAGAGCAGACTTGGTTAGCAACACAATAAAAGGGGCAAACTGATCATAAATCAAGATTAATATTCTTGGAGTATTCTTTCCATGCATTTTTATATGCTAGCTAAAATGCAGATTGAATAAGTCATAATAGGAAAATCCTAAAACCTGTGCAAACTTGTAAGAAGGTGTATAGTCATGTATAATCTCATACATACGTCTGCAGAGGCAGTTAAATTTTATGACATTCAGATTTACAACTTCCACTCTTCAGGTAGCTCCTAACTGGAGACAAATGTGACTACAAATTTTGTCAAGTTAATCACTTTTAATTGTTTCACTGAAATTAATATAGATTTTATAAGTTCCCATTACTGGCAATAGTTGCATAAAAGAACATTAGATATAGGGTCAGAAGATAGAAGTTGGAATTCTACTTCTGTCACTTATTAAATGTGTGACTGGGTAAATCACTTAACTTCACTGGTTCCTAATTTCCTAATCAATAAAATGAGAGGATTGCATCAGGCGATTTGTAAAAATCTCTATTATGACTTCATATGGTATATTTGTCATTTTCATTTCCACATAAACTCTACCCATGTTACAGAAATTATGAAAGCAAAACTGGCCAGTAAAATCAAATATACCTGCCATATTTGTATATGTAACATTTGACAATTGTTGTCTCAACAACAAGGTGGAAGGTGGTTTTTTCATGTCCTTTCAGATGTCAAACTTGATTGTTGTAGATTTAGTGATGTAGACATCAGATGATGGTAGGCATTAAAAGTTGGGGTTTGATCATATGAAGTATTCACAATGTCCATTCTTTTTGGCAAAAGGTAGATTTATTTAGGGGAATAGGTTACAGACAAAATGAAGGAATACAATAGAACCAAGAATGGTAAATATGAAATAGGGTTGTGAGAGCATATAAAAGACAGGTTTGTCCGTGAAACTTAGAATTATCCAAAGGAAAGGAAATACCCCATGAGGTGGAGCATATCCTTAGCTGGCAGTCTAAATCCTGAAAAGGACTTAGCATCCTAAAAGAGTTAATTAGCTATAAAGAGGAGGAGTGGGATTGGGAAGCATAGTGGAATTAGGAGAGATATCACAGGGCATGGGGGGAAGAGTAAAGAGAAAGATACTACGAGGCAGAGTGCTTTCGTAGACTGACCAAAAGAAAGGCAGCAGCAATGGGATAACCCATAAATAGATTTTATAGGGAAAATTTAACCTCAGGGAACATGACTGGGATTCCTGACAGTGTATGGCAAGATGAGACTGTTCAAGATCTCTATAGAGGGTGGGTCTCAGAGTTTTGACATAACTTGAATTTCAGACTAGACTATCTCCCCAGAGGATTGGATCATGGAACTAAACTGATCTCTATCAGAGCCTTTTCCCTGTCTGCCCCAGGGATCAATTCTTTAGTTTCTTTTTAGTCCAATACACCATTCAGAACCAAAGCAATTATAATTACATAGTGTTCAAATTTGTTTTATTGCTCTTTTCATCTACAATGATGTAGTCATTATGATGTGACTTACTCTCTTCCCTTGTCAGGAAGAAGACCAAATCTTGTTCAAGTAGAATAATATGAAGTCAAAACCTATTGTTAATTCATCCATTCTGTCTCTAATCTAATTAGCATTTTTAAAGACCTTCACCACAATTTCTGAGACAACCATGGTGATAACAGCCTTCCCAGACTATCTAGGAAAGAACTCTTTAGCAACCACCCCTTCCCCCAGTCTTTGGGTATCTTCAAACAACCTTTTGAGATATTGATTGCAGAATTTAGACCTGGTCTGCCAGGTCTGCTAAACCCTTCCTCTGAGTTCCTGCCTTTACTTCTCTGGTCTCCCTGAGAAACCCCAAGAATAAATTTCCCCTATAAAAGATCTGTTTATGATGAAGACCTGTGCTCAGTTCTCTTCAGGACTAAGTCTACTATGAACTACTTTCTCTTTCTCCCTCATAATGCCTTCTTTCTAATGGCACCATTCTCTTTATTCTGGCTAGCTCCAGTCAGTCTAACCCACTAGACAACTACTTTATCCCATCTTATGAACTATTTTCTTTCTCCTAATTGTGAGTCCCTTAGGGAACTTGTCTTTTTCCTTAGTCTAACTATATGCTCTCCCAATATTATTTCACATTTACTATTCTTGGAGTCTCCTTCCTCTCAAAAAAATCTACTTTTTCCCAAAGAGGATGACCATTGTGAGTTTGTCACATGTTTATTTTAAAGTAGACATTGCTATCCCAGCCACGTCAATTGTGTAGAATATTTTCCTGGTTCTGCTTACTTTATTCATGTGTCAGTTCATGTAAGTAATTTCATATTTGTTGATTCCTATAATAAAGTAATGTAATTTTATGGCACAAGCTAGAATAAGGATTAAAATACAGAATCAATCAAATTTACAAGGATCAGTCTGGATTCCAGAAAAACAAGGCTGAAATATACTTCCTCTTGGGAAAGAGATGTAGGACTACAGGTGTGGTATTGTCCATATTTTCTAAGATGTAGATGATTTGTTGATAGCCTTTATTTAATGGTTTTTCTTTATTACAAGAGAGGGTTGATGTTGTTGAGATAGGGAAATTAAAAAAAAAAACACACACACACTCATAAAACAAAGAAAAATATGCCAGCCAGAATCAGTTTGGCTCTTGCTACTTTCTATTCCTGCTCCTGCCTCCTCATCTCACTTCTCACTTTCACTATAAGAAACACTTCTCCTTTGCTAAGAATGACTTTGGCAAATGTAATTTTGCTGTCTGAATTTTGGAAAACACAGAAACAAAAAGAAGAGATATTCTTCTTTGGCCCAATTCTAGGAATGTAGACTTTATTAGAGGAGCCAGACATGACTTTTCTTCTCCTACTGGGAATTTCTAATTTCCTACTTACCATCCTTGACTCTTTTCCTGCTTTCTTTGCACCCTCATGAGGGCTGAGGAGAACATTGAAGAAAAACATGAGCTGACAAGACTTTTAGCCAGCAATGACAAATACTTGTATTAGCTTGAGGGCAGATAAAAACTCAAGTTCAGTCTAAGGAAGTTGATCCATCAAAATTCATGTTCCCAAAATCTTTACATCTAAAGGTTCTAATAAAGACCTCATTTCTAAAATACATAGAAAATTGATTCAATGGGATGCAGCCAAAGCGGTAATAAGGGGAAATTTCATATCTCTAGAGGCCTATTTGTATAAAATAGAGAAAGAGAAGGTCAATGAATTGGGTTTGCAATTAAAAATGCTAGAAAAGGAACAAATTAAAAACCCCCAGTCAAACACTAAACTTGAAATTCTAAAAGTAAAAGGTGAGATCAATAAAATTGAAAGTAAAAAAACTATTGAATTGATTAATAAAACTAAGAGTTGGTTCTATGAAAAAACCAACAAAATAGACAAACCCTTAGTAAATCTGATTAAAAAAAGGAAAGAGGAAAATCAAATTGTTAGTCTTAAAAATGAAAAGGGAGAACTCACCACTAACGAAGAGGAAATTAGAGCAATAATTAGGAGTTACTTTGCCCAACTTTATGCCAATAAATTCGACAACTTAAATGAAATAGAAAAATACCTCCAAAAATACAGCTTGCCCAAACTAACAGAGGAAGAAGTAAATATCCTAAACAGTCCCATCTCAGAAAAAGAAATAGAACAAACTATCAATCAACTCCCTAAGAAAAAATCCCCAGGACCAGATGGATTTACATGTGAATTCTACCAAACATTTAAAGAACAATTAACTCCAATGTTATATAAACTATTTGAAAAAATAGGGATTGAAGGAGTCCTACCAAACTCCTTTTATGACACAGATATGGTACTGATACCTAAACCAGGTAGGCTGAAAACAGAGAAAGAAAATTATAGACCAATCTCCCTAATGAATATTGATGCTAAAATCTTAAATAAAATATTAGCAAAAAGATTACAGAAAATTGTCACCAGGATAATACACTATGACCAAGTAGGATTTATACCAGGAATGCAGGGCTGGTTCAATATTAGGAAAACTATTAACATAATTGACTATATCAATAACCAAACAAACAAAAACCACATGATCATCTCAATAGATGCAGAAAAAGCATTTGATAAAATCCAACATCCATTCCTAATAAAAACACTTGAGAGCATAGGAATAAATGGACTTTTCCTTAAAATAGTCAGGAGCATATATTTAAAACCATCAGTAAGCATCATATGCAATGGGGAAAAACTGGAACCTTTCCCAGTAAGATCTGGAGTGAAGCAAGGTTGCCCACTATCACCATTATTATTTAATATCGTATTAGAAACACTAGCCTCGGCAATAAGAGTCGAGAAAGATATAAAAGGAATTAGAGTAGGCAATGAGGAAACCAAACTATCACTCTTTGCAGATGATATGATGGTATACCTAGAGAACCCCAGAGATTCTACCAAAAAGCTATTGGAAATAATTCATAATTTTAGCAAAGTAGCTGGCTACAAAATAAATCCCCATAAATCCTCAGCATTTTTATACATCACCAACAAAACCCAACAGCAAGAGATACAAAGAGAAATTCCATTCAGAATAACTGTTGATACCATAAAATATTTGGGAATCTATCTACCAAAGGAAAGTCAGGAATTATATGAGCAAAATTATAAAAAAGTCTCCACACAAATAAAGTCAGACTTAAATAATTGGAAAAATATTAAGTGCTCTTGGATCGGCCGAGCGAACATAATAAAGATGACAATACTCCCTAAACTAATCTATTTATTTAGTGCTATACCAATCAGACTTCCAAGAAAATATTTTATTGATCTAGAAAAAATAACAACAAAATTCATATGGAACAATAAAAAGTCGAGAATCTCAAGGGAATTAATGAAAAAAAAATCAAATGAAGGTGGCCTAGCTGTACCTGATCTAAAATTATATTATAAAGCAGCAGTCACCAAAACCATTTGGTATTGGCTAAGAAATAGATTAGTGGATCAGTGGAAAAGGCTAGGCTCACAAGACAGAATAGTCAACTATAGCAATCTAGTGTTTGACAAACCCAAAGCCCCTAACTTCTGGGAAAAGAATTCAATATTTGATAAAAACTGCTGGGATAATTGGAAATTAGTATGGCAGAAATTAGGCATGGACCCACACTTAACACCATATACCAAGATAAGATCAAAATGGGTCCATGACCTAGGCATAAAGAACGAGACTATAAATAAATTAGAGGAACATAGAATAGTTTATCTCTCAGACTTGTGGAGGAGAAAGAAATTTGTGACCAAAGATGAACTAGAGACCATTACTGATCACAGAATAGAAAATTTCGATTACATCAAATTAAAAAGCCTTTGTACAAATAAAACTAATGCAAACAAGATTAGAAGGGAAGCAACAAACTGGGAAAACATTTTCACAGTTAAAGGTTCTGATAAAGGCCTCATTTCCAAAATATATAGAGAACTGACTCAAATTTATAAGAAATCAAGCCATTCTCCAATTGATAAATGGTCAAAGGATATGAACAGACAATTTTCAGAGGATGAGATTGAAACTATTACTACTCATATGAAAGAGTGTTCCAAATCATTATTGATCAGAGAAATGCAAATTAAGACAACTCTGAGATACCACTACACACCTGTCAGATTGGCTAAGATGACAGGAAAAAATAATGATGAATGTTGGAGGGGATGCGGGAAAACTGGGACACTAATGCATTGTTGGTGGAGTTGTGAACGAATCCAACCATTCTGGAGAGCAATCTGGAATTATGCCCAAAAAATTATCAAAATGTGCATATCCTTTGATCCAGCAGTGTTTCTATTGGGCTTATATCCCAAAGAAATACTAAAGAAGGGAAAGGGACCTGTATGTGCCAAAATGTTTGTAGCAGCCCTGTTTGTAGTGGCTAGAAACTGGAAAATGAATGGATGCCCATCAATTGGAGAATGGCTGGGTAAATTGTGGTATATGAATGTTATGGAATATTATTGTTCTGTAAGAAATGACCAGCAGGATGAATACAGAGAGGCTTGGAGAGACCTACATGAACTGATGCTAAGTGAAATGAGCAGAACCAGGAGATCATTATACACTTCGACAACGATGTTGTATGAGGACATATTTTGATGGAAGTGGATTTCTTTGACAAAGAGACCTGAGTTTCAATTGATAAATGACGGACAAAAGCAGCTACACCCAAAGAAAGAACACTGGGAAACGAATGTGAACTATCTGCATTTTTGTTTCTCTTCCCGGATTATTTATACCTTCTGAATCCAATTCTCCCTACGCAACAAGAGAACTGTTCGGTTCTGCAAACATATATTGTATCTAGGATATACTGCAACATATCCAACATATAAAGGACTGCTTGCCATCTAGGGGAGGGGGTGGAGGGAGGGAGGGGAAAAAAAATCGGAACAGAAATGAGTGTAAATATAATGTAATTATTAAATAAAAAAATTTATTAAAAAAAAAAAAATTGATTCAAATTTATAAGAATTCAAGCCATTCTCCAATTGATAAATGGTCAAAGGATATGAGCAGATAATTTTCAGACAAAGAAATTAAAACCATTTCTCATCGTATGAAAAAATGCTCTAAATTATTATTGGTCAGAGAAATGCAAATTAAGACAACTCTGAGCTATCACTATATATCTTTCAGATTGGTTAAGATGACAGGAAAGGAGGGAGCTAGGTGACACAGTGGATAGAGCACCAGCCCTGAAGTCAGGAGGACCTGAGTTCAAATCTGATCTCAGACACTTAACACTTCCTAGTTGGGTGACCCTGAGCAAGTCACTTAACCTTTGTAATATTTTTGTTTGATTTTCTGGAGGTCTTGGAGCAGCCTTCATTTCAGCGGATTAAGCTCTATGAGAACAGCCAAGTGTTAAAGTCCAAATCCTTTATTATCTCCTTCACAATCTAGTTTCCTTGCCTGGGGCTGGGCAGTTTTCTGCAGAGCCTTTCAGACTGGCCTTGGTCTCAGTGGAGGAAGTACAGGAGGCCAACCACCACAGTGTTGTGAGATGAAGTCAGTGAATCCAGCTCTCGTCCTGGCTGAGTTTGTCCCAGCTTATATACTCTACACTGAGTATAAATCAATTATTATATCACTAGGAAACCATTATTTGTTATAAGATTAAATCAATCATACTGAACTTACAGAACTATTAATCATCATGCTAAATGAGATAACCATTGTCTCATCAATTCCACTGTCTTAACATCTTGTAAGAGTCCTTGTTTTAAATACAGAGTTTTAGCCCATAACAAACCCTAATTGCCTCAGTAAATTTTTTAAAATGACAAGAAAAGATAATAATGAATGTTGGAGGGGATGTGGGAAATCTGGGACATTAATACATTGTTAGTAGAGTTATGAACCGATCCAACCATTCTGGAGAGCAATTTGGAACTATGCCCAAAGAACTATAAAACTGTGCATACCCTTTGATCCAGCAATAACTCTATTGGGTTTGTATCACAAAGAGAAAATAAAAAAGGGAAAGGGACCGATATATGCAAAAATGTTTGTGGCAACCCTTTTTGTAGTGGCAAGGAACTGGAAACTGAGTGGATGCACATCATTTGGGAAATGATTGAATAAGTTATGGTAAATGAATGTTATGGAATATTATTGTACTATAAGAAATGATTAGTAGGATGATTTCAATAAGGCCTGGAGAGACTTACATGAATTGATGCTAAATGAAGTGAATAGAATCAAGAGACCATTGTACAAAGCAACAATATTATGTGATGATCAATTCTCATGGACCTGGCTCTTTTCAACAATGAGGTTGTAATGCTGGAGAAACTGAGGCAAGATAGAGATTAGAGAGTATTTAATATTTTATTTGAAAGGGAGAGATTTACTGGGACCAAATGGATCCATGGTTTGGTCCCAGGGCTGAATGAGACTATCATCTCCAAGAATCCAGCATCCAGCATCCAGCAGCCAATATGATTCTCAATGATATATTGATTCACAGTAGCTAAACAAAGGCAGGGGGGTGGAGTCCAAACTCTGGTGATCGGGAATCTCCAGGCAGGAACCATCAATTCAGTTCTGACAGGTTGGGGCGGGGGGTAGGACCATAAAGTCTAATAAACTGGGAGGTAAGAAAGTGTCTGGCTAGAGACAGAAAGTCTGAACTCCTCCTTTTTGAATTTACACATTGACAATTTATAACCTCTGAGTTATGTCAATCTTAATGAACTGGAGGTGGGGTTTGCAAGTAAGGAAACTGAAGCAGGACTAATTAGGGAAACTGAGGCAGGACAATTAGGGAAACTGAGGCAGGATAATTAAAAGAGAACTATGACACAACAAGGTGAATTAGGCCAATTTCAATAGATTTGTGATAGAGTCATTTGCGTCCTGAAAAAGGATTGTGGGGACTGAATGTGGATCACAACTTAGTATTTTTACCTTTTTTGTTGTTGTTTGCTTGCTTTTTTCCTTTCTCATTTTTTTCCTTTTTGATCTGATTTTTCTTGTGTAACATGACGATTGTGAACTATGTATAGAATAATTACACATGTTTAACATATATTAGATTACTTGTTGTTTGCAGAAGAAGTAAAGGGAAGGGAAGGAGAAAAATTTGAAGCATAAGGCTTTGCAAGGGTGAATATTGAAATCTATTTTGGCATATATTTTGAAAATAAAAAGCTATTATTTAAAAAGGACATGTTCCCTTATTTAACTCAAACCTCAAATCCAGGGGAAAACCTTAGAAGTTTGGGGAAATGTTATATTCTCCTACCTCAAAAAAATCTGTATTCCACAACCTATTCACTGATTATCCTTTATTAGTGGTGAATTATATAACCAAAAATAGTTAGGACAAATTGGATTTTTCTAGCTTGCAAAATGCAAGCTTCTTAATTATAAAGATAACTATGAAGAAAACAGAAACTTCAGAGTAAAACTTTGCTGTCCCAGGAAGAGAAAGAGAGGAGACCATCACTATTATTCTCAAACTGCTAGAGAGAAATAGTTCAGCCACTCCCTAATTTATACTTACCACATCTGTTTATTATCTGGGGTTGTCAGAAGGAAGCAGCACCTAAGAGGGTCAGCTTATAGACAGTGGTCCAGTGTCTAGTTCCACAAAACCTTTATTCCCTTTCTGCTCCTTTGATTGTTGAACTCCCTTCAAATCACACACGCCACTAAAAACTAAAACTAAAACTAAAACTGTCTCTGAAAACTAAAAGTCACTAGTCTAAATTTTGATCATGTTGCCACACATCCATTTCCAATTCACTGTTCTTGATAGTTGCATCCCTTGCACGATAGGAAGAAACAATACTATCTAAAATATATTTCCTAGGAGTTTGCTCTTGATGACTCAGAATAATCTTCTCTACCTATAGATATCCATCTCCAAAAGCCTGCTATAATCCCACATAATGGGTAAACTTTTGATTCAGATCTAAAATGTCAGTTATCATCATAGAAAGAATAGGAAAGCATCATGAATAGGGTAGTGTATATTCCCAGAGGATAAAGAACATTTTCCTTTTACCTGGTAAACTTGACTAATGTCATTATACATTTCCATACCCAAACCCTTAATTTTGTCTTTAAAGACTGATACAATGAAGTCTTCTTGAGTAGCTGGGTGTTAAGTAGATGAACACTGGACCTAGAGTTAGAAAGATGTGAATCTTCCCATCTCAGACATCTACTACCTATGTGACCCTAGGCAAGTTTGCCTAAATTTCCCCATTAGTAAAATGAGGATAATAACATCATCTACTTCTCAAAGTTGTTATGATAGAACAAGATAATATTTGTAAAATGCTTTGCAAATTGTAAAACATTGTATGAATATCTTTTTTAAAAAAAAAGACAATATGGACAAGAGAACCCAATTCTGGTATTATTTTGCGGGGAACCTGATATTAAGTAGTACAATTGTTAATGACAATAATACTGTTTTTTGCTATAGGATCATAAGATACTATGAAATCATTGGTCAAGATCTAGAAAAGACCTCAGAGACCATCTAGTCTGATCTCTTGACTTTGAAGATGAGGTAACTAAGATCCAGGAAAGTAGTAGTAAGACTTTTTTTTGAGGGTACATATTCATAAGAGGGGGTTTTGTGGTTTTGCTATATTGTAAGGTCAAAAAGTTTACTTAAGTTATTTCCAAGGTGAGTTTTTTCCTTTTTAACATTTTCTTTCTTTTTTAATATTTAATTTTTTTAAAGTTTGAATTCAAAATTCTCTAACTTCCTTCTGTCCTTGTCTCTACACATTGAGAAGGCAAACAATATGATATTGAGATAACTCTTTTTCAATAAAATGACATATTTTGTGTCTTAGCAATATATTCTTTGTCAACTCTTTATCAAAGACAATTTCTGCTGATTTGAAATGGAAAGTGTTTTGTTTCTTTTGAATTATTTTATTAATGACTTTTTTATTATTGTCACTTTCTAATGAATATTCCTATCTACTCCAAACTTTCCTTTTCAACAAATAAGTACATTTGAGAAAAACAAATCAACACTTTGATCATATCTGAAATCGGGCATACTCTGCCATGTTTTACCATCAATCTATTGGTCAATATAGTGAGCAGAGTTCTGAAGCTTTTTTAGTGTTCATTTTATTTATATTGTAGTCATTATATAAATCATTCTTATTCCATTTCCTTTGCATAAGTGGATAAAAGTATTTCCATATATGTAGAGGGCCAGAACTCTGGAAAGGTATACTTAAAGATATTTACAGCAGGATGCTTATAGTTAAGCACCTATTCAGTGTGATTGGTGGGATAATGAATGGTTCTCTTGTTATGTATTGACACATGTTCAATTGTTGTAGGGAATGTAATTGTACTGAGGTGTTTAAGGGCTGAGAAGACTAGGAACTTAGTCTCAGACACAGATACCAGAGAAGACTCCAGGTTCTGGAGTCCATCTTTGACTAACTTCATGGTGACTCTCCTGCCTTCATCACTTCTCTACCTAAAGACAAAGGCTCATCCAAAGATCCTCCAGAAAGCTAGCCTGGACATTACACACATATCTCTGTTTTTTTTTTTTAATTTGTCATTTCTCATGGCACAATAATATTCCATTACATTCATATCCCAAAATCTGTGCATCCATTCCCTGATAAATGGATACCCATTTTTTCTTAATATTCTTAATATTGAGATGAATAATATCAATCTACCCAGTTCTTAATATTCAGATAAATAATGTTCATCTAACCAATTTTTTCTTGCAGTTTCCTTGATGATAAAAGGACTCAATAATTTTTTAAAATGTCAGTCACAAAAAAATCAAGTGTTTAAAAATTAAAAATCTAAATGAAAGGAAAAGGCACAAAAAGCATCAGTGACACCAAAAAATAAATATATAAAAATTTATTATAAATATAAGGGATACTCAATGTACATTTTTATTATATATTTGTTTATACATATTAAATTTAGGCATTTTGTGTTAATATAGTTACAGGTTTATGACATTAATATTTTATAAAATGCAATGTCATTAAAAAATATAAGTCCTATATAACATAATATATGTAAGTATATAAAAGAAAAGGGGAAAAATACAGATTGCAGTAACTAGTAGGACTGAACCTTCCTTAAGTCAGCGCTCCCATATGTGTAAACATTGACTTAAACTGATTGCCCTTCAGAAAGTTGGGGAGGGCTAGAGCAGCTGTTAGAAGGGCACAATTGAGCAAGAATTCCACACCTTTCTCTAAGGAACAGAATGACTCTGTGTGCATTCACCCCACTTCCCTGAGTAATGCAGGCATTTGAGAACTAACATAGTAATGGCACACCCAAAGTGAATTGCTAATGTGGTGTGCTGAAGGTGGCACAGAATAAGTAACTTCAGGGACAGCTGCCAAGTCAAGGAAGGCAAATCCCCCTGGGGGCTCAGCATAAGTACTTCACCTCTTTAAGGTTTCAGCAACTGTCAACCCTCCACTATACAGAAAGGAGAAACTAGCCAGACTAGCTTGTAAGAACAAGGTGAAAATAATCATGGAATTTCTTTATTCCTCTGTGTCATCACAACATTCTTGTAATGATATTTCATATGGAAGATGCTTAATAAGTATGTGTCATTTAGACTGGCTTGCTGTTTCTGTATGTCTGCCATTAAAAGGGGTCTTATTGTAATTGGGATTTTTTTAAACCCCTTGTGAAGCCCCTTAGATCTGGAGCCACAGACTCCAATAGTCTGCTGTTATTGGAAGAGTGCTAGATTTGGCATCAGAGGGACTGGATTCTAATCCTAACTCTGCTATTTCCTGGGCACCACTTCTCTAGATCTCAGTATCCTCCTTCAAAGGATCAAAAGATTGGACTGCACATCCTCTGAGATCCTTTCCAGCTATAAATCTGTGATTCTATGATTTTATTTTCTTTTTTGTATTTCTCATTTAAATTTCAAATTTAAATTAAATTTTCTCACCTAAAAGGTAAAAAAAACAAAACAAAAACAAAAACAAGTGTTCTTTGAATTAAACTAGAGGGAAGTATGAGGGTGGCTGCTCCTAGGAAGAAATTTCTAGAGTCTTCATGAAACAGCATATCTGTTGTTCAATCATTATGGACTATGTGGGACAATAGGGACTACAAAAACAATCAGAGACTCTCAGAGTAAGAAAAAAAGCAAAAAGCACTTTACTATGATATCCAGAGAAAAGGCATCTCATATCTGACAAAGTGTTTATGTCAGTAAAAGGATTGCAAAGTAAAAACTGAAAAGCACCAGATTAAATAGCCTGAGTCCAGGCTTACATTCTGTGAATCTAATTTAGAAACAAAAGAATAAATTGCCTTTAAAAGAGGTACTTAAATGATAATTAAGAGATGGTGAGAAGCAGGAGGGGACAAACACCTGCTATTGATCTACTTGTTATTATAAAGTCTTAAATCATAATTAAGGATATATTTCCATGAGAGTGTCTTCACTCAGCTAATTTTACATCAACACTTTACGATCTTATTTGGGATTTTCTTAGCAAAGATACTGGAATGGTTCCAGCTGCTTTTACATATGAGGAAACAGACAATCACTGACTTGTCCAGGAGTCCTTAGTTAGTGTCTGAGGCTGGATTTGAATTCAGATCTTTCTGACTTCAGGCCTGGCATCCTATCCATTTTGCCACCTAACTATATGAGATAGCATATTAGTAGGTAATAAATAAATGCTTGTTGATTAATTGATTGATAATTAAAATTGAGACGTCAGGGGCAGTGTATAGAACATCTGCTTAAAGTCTAGAGAACCTGAGTTCAGACTCAGCTTCAGACATGCAACATGTTGTAGCTATGTGACCCTGGATAAGTTACTTAACCCCAATTGCCTTGCAAAAAACAGAAACAAAAAAAACCAAAAAACTGAGGCCTCAGATGGAAATCCTCATGGATCCCCCTGAAAATCATGCAGGGGATGACCTAAAGATATAGGTTTCCTTCATTATTCCTTTTGACTTTGTTTCTTCATTGCTGACCTATTCATTTTCTAAATCTGATTTTGATTCCCTGACTCCAGATTACGTAAGGAATTTATTTATTGAATAAGCTTAATTGAACAGGGAGACAGACAGGGAGAGAATCATAGGACCATCACATCAAGCAATAAACTGAGAAAACATTTTTATATTCAAAGGTTCTGATAAAGGCCTAATTTCTAAAATATATAGAGAATTGACTCAAATTTATAAGAATTCAAGCCATTCTTCAATTGATAAATGGTCAAAGAATATGAACAGACAATTTCCAGATAAAGAAATTGAAACATTCTAGTCATATGAAAAGATGCTCCAAATCACTATCGATCAGAGAGGTAGAATTTTAGCTGGAACTTAAAGAAGCCAGGAAAGGCAAAAGGCAAAGATGAAAAGGGAGAGAATTCCATTCATGGAGGACAGGTAGAGAAAATTCCTGGAGTTGAAGATGAAGTATCTTAAAGAATAAAAGGAATAAGCAATATGGAAAAGCAAAAGATTTGGACTATTGCTATGATGTGTCAGTAGCTCATGTTTAAAAGGATTGCCCCTATATCAAATCTATATGACAGGGAACAAGTCAATGAGGACCTAGTCTTAACCTAGAAGCAAGTGCAAGAGCCTGATGTGGTTATTTGATGAATCTGCATCTGGAAGAGTATGATGATATAGAATTTGGGAAAAGGAACAATTCTCTCACTTACAGGGGGTTCAATTTGCGCTGTCTAGTGACAATCCACAAAGGTTGCTTGAGGAGCCAAATATTGGAAAAGCACAACAGAGAGTCCTGATTTGTACTTTTTTTTTCTTTTTTGATAGGCAATTGGGATGAAGTGACTTGCTCAGGGTCATACAGCTGGTACATCTAGATTTGAACTCAGACCAGGACAAGCACTCCATCTACTGTGCCATCTAGCTGCTCCACCTGATCTGTACTTCAGAACCTGCACAAGGATTCCATTATTGTTTCCTGTTGGCTTACAACACAATGAGGAAAAGCTTTTGGATCAGCTATTAAACCTGAAGTGAATGTGTTCCAAAAGCATTAAATTTCTACTGGATATCTCAAACTTCATGTCACATGGATATCTTAAACCTAACATGTCCAAAACTGAATTCTATGTTTTTCCCAAAACTTCCCCCTCTTTTAATCTACCTATTGAGGGTACCACCATTCTTCCAAGTCACTCAGGCTCAAAACCTAGGCAGCATCCTAACTCTTCACTCTTTCTCATTTTCCCTCATACCCACTCAGTGGCTAAGATCTATTGATTCTACTTTCCAAACACCTCTAGTATATACGCCTCCGTACCTTAAGTCCCCACCCCTCAAATCCATCCTCTGCTCAACTATCATTGATCTTCCTTAACCAGAGATCTAACCATGTCATCCCCAGTATTCAATAAACTATAGTGGTTCCCTTTCAGCCTGAGAAGCAAAAGTAAAACTCTTTTAAAATCCTTCCTTAATAACTTGGTCCCTTCCTACCTTTCCATTCTTACACATTTTTCATTTTCACATATTATGTGATTCAGAGACACTGGCTTCTTTGCTATTTCTCAAAGAAGACACTCTATCTTCCTATTGCAGGAATTTCCCCTGGTTGTCTTTCATACCTGCAATTGTCTTCCTCTTTTACCTTTGCCTTTTTCCTTCTCTTAAGTCTCAGCTAATGTCCTGCCCTCTGCAAGAAGCCATTTTCTTTTTTCTTTAATCTTAGAGCCTTCCCTCTGAGATTATCTCCAATTTATCCTGCCTTCCATATCTTGTTTGTATATAGTTGTTTACATATTGTCTCCTTCATTAGAATGTGAACTCCTTGAGAGCAAAGACTGGATTTTTTGGTTTGTTTTTTTCCCTTTCTTTGTATCCATAATGGTTTAGCACAATACCTGACACATAGTTTGCTTTTTGATTATGTGGCCAAATTGTGTTCTATCCTTTCTGATTATGATTAAGTAAAGATACATTATAAGCTTCTTACAGTATGATAAGAAACCTCTAGTCCCTTCCAGAAAAGCACTATGTGATTCAAGTAAATACAGGTCATATGTTATTCATGTCCCTGTTGTGTCTATTTTTTTCTTCTCTTAGGGAAGGAATATTAAGGATGAACTGACCCTGTAAGCTATGAAAGGTAAGAGGGACCACAAGATGCCTAGTGACTGGAAGCCAAGGTAGAATTGGGAGTTGCAATAAGGAAAAGTACCAGTGAAACCCTAATGAGCAATCTGTGGGATCTCTCCTAGTATCAAATCAATCAAGTAACTCAGAGCTTGTGTACTGCAAGTGAGAGTGCGACTTTGTTTATTAGTGGTATCAACTTAATAGGGCTAAAATTTTGTGGAAACTTCTTTAAGTTTGAGCCAATTCAAAAGACCAAGGTGGTAGATGAGAACGGGTATTCCCCTTCAGTTCAGGAGGATGTTTGGACTTTTATCTTTTTTATATATTCTCAGTAAATAACTCTTTGTAAAATTAATTGATGTTAGTTAACTTGATAATGAGGAAGTGCTAATAGAGTATTGACATTAGGGAGATACATCAACATGGGAGCTTAGTCCATCCACTTGCTGATACAAGGTGGGGAATTAAGGTAAAGATCTTGAGTTTATGTGGATTACATCCAAATTAATTTTTCTTCTGTTTACATAGAAGGGCTCAAATTCAGGTTATGAGTGTATGAGATGGGAGGGGTGCAAGACCCCCTTTTTCCCAATTAAGTAATTAGAGACATCATCATGTACAAAGAGAAAGCATTTATTTAATCCCTGCAGGGAGAGGCCCAGGCACACTTGGGAGCCATCCCAACTTCCCCATGTGCTTCTGGAACCTGGTCAGCTTCCAGTTTGTTCAGAACTTAAAAGCAAAAGACCCGAACCTTCTCATTGGATAAACTAAAAGGACATAACCATCCTTGACCAATGGTCACCAACGTTGGCTGTCTCCCACAGGTCACTTCACTTCCTGCCTTCGTGTAACTTCCTGTATCCCAGGATTTAAAGTTCATCCCTCCAGAAATCATATGACCTGCCCAGGATCCCAGCTCTGGGACCAGGGATCATATGGCTCAATGCTGAGAAATACTTCTTCCACTCAGTCCCATTCATGATCTTAAGATCTTAGAGGTCTTTATGGGTTCTTGGGGTGAAAAAGGAACTCTCTATAGTGTCAAATTTTTTGTGTCTACGAGATACCTAAATTGATTTCCATTCTAAAGAGACTCCAGAAATAGAATGGTGCTATGAACCTGAAGAATTATGTAGTGTCTCATTGGAGAGGGGGGGAAATTGTGCTGAGTTTTTGTGGGCTGCCATGAAACTTTTATGAATTTTTAAAATCTTTTCCAAGAGATAAAATAAAGACTAAACTATTCATGATGTACTGTGATATCTTGAGCTCAAAAGCTGGGGAGCTTTTAAAATCATACCTGGTTTACTTGGCTATGCTATAGATTACAGGTATTTTGTCTTTCTTCTTTCTAATGAGGTAAAGCAAGTGAGGAAGAGAAAATAAATTTCTGTTGATTTTAAAAATAAATTTTAATAAATAAAATAAATAAATAAAATCATACCTGGGTATGCAAAGGGCTATAAAAAATGTGCATACCCTTTGATCCAGCAGTGTCACTACTGGGTCTGTATCCCAAAGAAATCATTAGAGGGGAAATGACTCACATGTGCAAAAAAGTTTGTAGAAGTTCTTTTTGTACTGTCAAGAATTGGAAACTGAGTGGATGCCCATAAATTGGGAAATGGCTGAATAAATTATGGTATATGAATGTAATGCAATATTATTGTTCTATAAGAAATGATGAGCAGGCTGATATCATAAAAGTCTGGAAAGACTTACATGAATTGATGCTAAGAAGTGAGCAACATATTTTTTCCCCTTTTAATCTGATTTTTCTTGAGCAATATGGTGAACATGGAAATATATTTTAAAATTTCATGCTTAATCTATATTGGATTGTTTGCTGTCTGGGGGAGGGGGAAGAGGGAGAAAAATCTGAAACACAAGGTATTGCAAAGATGGATGCTGAAAATTATCTTTGGGGAAAAAATACTACATATAAAAAAAGTGAGCAGAATCAGGAGCGTATTATATAGAGTAGCAGCAAGATTGTATCATGATCAACTATAATAGACTTGGGTCTTCTCAGCAATGTGATGATCTAAAGCAATTCTAATAGACAGGATGGAAAATGCCATTCATATCCTGAGAGAGAACTATGGAGACTGAATTTGAATGGATATATAGTACTTTCACTTTTTAAAAATTTGTTTGCCTGTTTTATTTTTTCTTTCTCATTTTTTTTCTCTTTTGATCTAATTTTATTTGTATAACATGACAATTTTAGAAATATGTTTAAAAGTATTGTACATATATAATCTATATCAGATTGCCTGTTGTCAGAGAAAGGAAAGATAAGGGAGGGAGGGAGAAAAACTTTGGAACACAAAATCTTACAAAAATGAATGTTGGAGAGGACTGGCGAGACTTACATGAACTGATGCTAAGTGAAATGAGCAGAACCAGGAGATCATTATACACTTCGACAACGATGTTGTATGAGGACATATTTTGATGGAAGTGGATTTCTTTGACAAAGAGACCTGAGTTTCAATTGATAAATGACGGACAAAAGCAGCTACACCCAAAGAAAGAACACTGGGAAACGAATGTAAACTATCTGCATTTTTGTTTTTCTTCCCGGGTTATTTATACCTTCTGAATCCAATTCTCCCTAAGCAACAAGAGAACTGTTCGGTTCTGCAAACATATATTGTATCTAGGATATACTGCAACATATCCAACATATAAAGGACTGCTTGCCATCTAGGGGAGGGGGTGGAGGGAGGGAGGGGGAAAAAAAATCGGAACAGAAACGAGTGTCAATATAAAGTAATTATTAAATAAAAAATTAAAAAAAATGAATGTTGAAAACTATCTTTGCATGTATTTGGAAAAATAAAATGCTATTAAAAAAATCATATCTTGAGAGATTTAGATTTAAGCTATATTAAAATGGTATTCTGAGACTTCTTAGAGATAATACTGTATGGAGACAGTACTTAGCATTCCATTTTTTCTATCCCCAATGTTACCGGTCTGGTGTTCCATTCCCTTAAAGCCTTAAGTAATAGGTTCTTCCCACATAATTGTTCTTTTTTGAGACTGGGTCTACCCATTTTATACAAAGTGAATGTGCAGTGGCCACTCACATGCCTGATTCCACCACCAAAATTGCTTGGAAGCTTTAACTGACTCTATTTTCTAGCCTGAATCTTTTCATTCCTTAAGTAGTCTAGAGGTTCCATGCTGAGAACCACATATATCTATATTAGACAGTGAAGATATCTAATTGCTTTTAATCTTTTGTAGCTCAGAATTCCCAAACTCAAGTATTCCACCAATGTAGGCCTTCCCTTAGCAGAGATTACAGGCATGTTCCACTATAGAGAATTTTTATATTTTATCAAGGATCTTACTAATATTTAGACAAACTTAGAGTTCAGGCTCATGCAAAAATACATACTTGTCCTTTGAGGACTAACCTAGTCAAGTTCTGAGAGTTTTCTACTCCCAGATTTGCTATAGAGTGATGAATTTTTAATTATAGGAAATTGCAAAGACTTTTTACTATATGGTAGGTGGGTTCTTATCTGTGTAGGAAGAAGGAATAGTCACATTAGTAGAATCTCATATTCTTGAAGTATTCAATCAACCAATCAAACATATACACAAAGTGTCTATTATGGGTCAGGCACTGGGCTAGGTATGAGATACTGAAGTACCTGGGATCTATGATGCTGATGTTGTTAGTGAATCATTATAATAGCTGGCATTTATATCTTATATCATATTTTAAAGCTTACAAAATACTTTACAAACAGTACTTCATTTTATCCTCACAACCCTGGGAGAAAAAGGCTATAATCATTAACATTTTATAGATAATGAAATTGAGGGGAAGAGAATGGCTCAAGGTCACACCACCGAAGTGTATCTTATAGCAAGAATTCCAAAGACCATGAAAGACTACAGGGCAGATATTTAAAATCAAGAAATACTTATTTCAACCCCCTCAGATCACAACTATTTCCTATGGAGACAACCTTGCATACAAGTGTGTGGGTCAGAAATCATTTAATAAAAAAGCTGGAGATAGCCCTAGGAGCAAAGCAAAGTTTATTATACATTCTCGAGAGAATCAGGCGTCCCTCCCATCGAGCAGACAATGGAAGGGAAGAAGCACCGTAGGGTGCAGAGTCGACACTTTTAATCCCTAATGCAAATAACCCCTCCCACCACTGACCCTCATCTTCATTGGTTGAGAATTTTACATTCTAAACGCGGGAACTATCTAAGAAATTGAACTTAACCAATAAGTACATAGTTGCCCATATTTGAGTGAAATAGGGAGGATAACAAGAAGGGGACTTAAATATGTCCTTAGGAGGATAGCAGGGAGGGGGTTAAGCATGCTCTTGACTTAATGCTTAAAGTCTTTCAGGCCTACTCAAACTTTGAAATAGATGAAGCCATACACGATTTTCACAACTGTCTTGAAAGATCTCACCTCATCTCATTCACAAGGCAAAGAGACTTATGGCACTAGCTTTGCATTTGTGACATGTGTTGGCTGATAGTATCCTTTCTCAACTTTTGGTGTCATTGTGTACATTTTATGACATCTTTCTTTTCTCCCTGTCCACTCTAAGAGCAAGGGAGATTCAGGCTCATTAAAACTTTATAGAGGAAGAGCCTATAAAAAAACTTTAGGAGCTGTACTTTGCCTGGAGAATGATCATTAGAAAAGATAGAGCAGTGTACACTCTCCTTTTCATGTACTTTCCTCCAGATTGAGGGAAATCTGTGGCTGGAAGTTATTTCATTTGTAGGGAAAATCAAATTTAAAAAAGTAGCATGAATGTTTATTTTCTGCCATAACTTTTATGAATTGGTTTGTCTGAGTTTTGTGTTCCTTATAAAATTTCTTTTTTTTTTTAAATAAAAATTGCCATTATTAGTTTCAAGTCAGAGATATTACTGAGTAATATTCATGCCAAAGGCCTGTTAATTAGAAAGGGGTTTTTTTGGGCATAAGAGTGAAAACATCAAATAATGAGTCAGTTATTTTTAGAAAGTAGGCTAATGGGTGTGTGGATGAGTAAGTATGGGGGTATGTGGATAATTTTATTAACTGAGAACCTGCTACCACAAGTTCAAGGACCAGTCAATCAAAAGTATTTATTAATTTTTAACAAGCATTCATATTTTTTCAGTCAATGCTATTCCCTGATGATTTGACTGTCTTACCATCTGCATGTGATATGTTTTGAGTTGTTTCTTGCAGTTGTGGCATTGAAATTAACCTGATCTACCCATACCTTCTTAACTAGTTAATCAGTGGTTTGTCAGATTTGGGATGCTGCTGATTTTATCATTTGGGATGTCAAATCCACAATGGGAACCTAATGCTTTCATTTTTTATCTAACTGTCCAAAAACAACTGCAGACAACATACATATATTTGTTTTTTTGTACTGGATATGATAGAGGTTATGAGCCTCAAAGTTTCATAGAAAAAAACTATTTTCCCCCTTTTCACCCCTAATGTTAGGTAGCATTTGTTTACACTTTAAGATTTGCAAATCACTTTACAAACATTATGTTATTTGATTTTCACAACAACTATGGAAGGAAGAAGCTATCAATATCTCCATTTTCCAGGTGAGGAAAGAATCAGATAGCAGTAGTGTCTGAGACCAGATTTGAATTTTTTCTCTGACTCCAAGTCTTGTGCTCTATTGACTGTATGTCAATAATAGAAATTGCAAAGCATTCTCTCCAACACCTTGAGTATATTTTGCCCTATAACATCTCAATCCTTGGGGAGAGTGAAATCAAATTTAAAGCAATTGTTACAAAACTTTCACCTCTCCAAGTTCACTACTCAGCATGGCACCTCAGATGAACAGAATAGTTCCCTTGTTTTTAGGACAGTTCTTATATTCACCATTTGGTCAATCCCTACAATTACTACTCAGGTATGTTCCCAGAATTAAACCCTTATTGACCAGTCCCTTATTATAATTGAAAATCTAGTTTAAATAAACAAAAGGATGAAAAGAAGAGGAAGAAAAGAAGTATCTCCACCATGAAGAAGTATTTCATGGAGATGAGTAAGGATGAAGGAACCCTTTTCTCTAGCAACCAATTCTAGTCCTGAATTTTTAAGCAATGACTGTGGTGATAAGAATGTATTACTATCTCTACCAAAGGCATGATAGTATAATGGAAAGAGCTCTAGATATGGAACCAGAAGATCATGGTTCAAATTTCAGATCTATTTCATAACAGTAGTACAAGAAGACAAACCTTCCTTGTCTGTAAAATGAGATGGTTATCTATTAAATGACAGGATTGGCTTAAATGAGCTCTAAAGTTCTTTCAAAGTCTGAATCTATGTTCTATGATTGGCTAGTTTGCCTTGGTAGTTTGTCTAATAGGGATGCTGAGTGGATAAAGTGCTAGGTCTGGAGTTAGGAAGACTTGAATTCAAATCTGACCTCAGACACTTGCTAGCTATGTAAATCTGGGAAGTCAATTAACCCTGTTTGTCTCAATTTCCTCATCATTCTTTCAATGAATTGGAGAAGGAATGGCATGTCACTCCAGTATCTTTGCCAAGAAAACATGAAAATTCAGATATGACTAAATGACAACAAAATTTGTTACAGGCTATTCCAAGATAAAATGCCAATGGCTTAATATGTTACCTTTCTTGAGTCATTTATTCATTTTAACCTATATTATCTAAGATTCTGTAAGGAAAACCAGTGAGTCTTGGGCATGTTTTTGTATAGATTTGTTTGTTAAGAACTTTGAAATGCACTCCTAACTATCCGATAAATTTCAGGAAGCACTAGGTCATTCTCCTGGTGCCTTTATTAATGAATACCCTTTATGGTAGCCCTATGTTAACTCCAGAAACCTGGCCAGTTCCTGGAGTAAATACAATGATCCTAAAAGAATAAATAAATATTCTCATTGATGGACCTTTTGCGATAGGAATATCCTGGTACCTGAGAGGGGCTGCTCTGTCTCAAGGGTCACATATCAATTGGGAATATTTAGCATAGTACCTTCTTTGTTCTCAGCTTAAACAAATCCCTTAGTGGAAAGAGACTTTGAGAATCAGTCAGGAAGATTCATACCACTTGCCTAACTACTTTCCACTGGAGACTCTGGATAGCTGTGACCCGGGTTCTTCCAGTTCTTGGAATTCAGATGTTGGTGTTTCCTCATATTGGTGGTGATGATGTATATTATCTATTATCTGTTTCTTATATTGTGTTAGTCATCACTGTGTTTGTTAATTGTGTATTATTTTTATCCTATAAGTTTCCTCTTTTCTTATTATCTTGTTTAAATCAAGGTTCTGAGCAGTAATAAACTTCTGTATTTTAAGACTTTTTAAGTCTGTGACTGTCAAATGCAAAATCCTCTAACCTAGATTAATCCTACAGATCCTTTAAGGGATTGTTAGAGCATAGATTTAAAGCTAGAATGGATTTTTAAAGGACATGTAGTCCAATCTCAGTTTACAAATCAGGAAATTAAGGATATCCAATGACTTGCCCAGAGCCACACAGCTACCTAAATCCTGCTGTTACTACTTTCCTCAATATTTATGAGGTCAGTATTTTGTCAGTAATATGAGTATTGTTAGTATTAGTTAGTAGTGTTTAGGGAGTTTAGAAAGTATCAGAATAAGGGCTTGCCAACACTTTTCAGGGCTATTCCTCTACCTTTGGAACTCACCTTTCATTCACTTCTCACCTGTAACTCCAAGAACCTATAACATGCACAGAGGTCACAACTTAGCAAAACTATCTCAGCAGATGGGCTAAACCAGGTTGAGAGTAACCAACAGGTCTTAAACCTATTCATAAGTTAGGGGGATGTTTACCCCAAGCATGTAACATTTCCTCCAGAAGAATGGACAGATGAGAACAAGCTGTTCCAATGGTCATTAATGGGTGGAAGCAGGCACTGTGGAGTCCTTACAGCTTGGGCAGACATCAAAAACGCCAAGCACATCCACTTCATCCCAGGTCATTGCCAGTCATCTTGAATGTTGTGAGATCTTTGTGCAACTCTGCCTCTCTTAAATATAATTCACCCATGAGTCATCACCCTGTGATGCATTGGTCCTCTTCAAAAATAAACAACAACAACATTGAACTAATCCTTCATCTGTGTGTTTTGATTTCAGATTTTACCTTGGTTGTGCTAGAGTCCCTCTTTTTTGTGTTCCCAGTAGGCTTTTTTTTTTTTTTTTGAATTCTTTAGTTACCGTCACTTTATTCCCTTTATTCCCTTGTAATTATACATCCTCCTTCTTACTCTTTTGAGCAAAACTAGGCTCAGTTGTGTTTTTTGGAGCCAGGTGTCTGCTGCCCTCTCCTGGCATCAATGAATCCTCTAGTTCCCTTATTCTTCTATTCTTAATGTTTTCTTCAGGTTAATCACAAAAACACAACAAAAGTAAGGAAGAGGGAGAGGTTAGTTCTGGATATTGGGAGGAATCAATCATAGCTTTGTGAAGTGTTTGTGGAAGTGTATGATCCAGATTTCTAGTGACAATGTTTTATATCAACTGTTTTTACTATACTATCTTAGAAAATATTCTTAGTTTTTATTGTTCAATTATTTGTTCATCATATGTGACTTTTTGTAACCCCATTTGGGGTTTTCTTGGCAGAAATACTGGAATGGTTTTCCATTTCCTTCTCAAACTCATTTTATAGATGAGGAAACTGAAGTATGCAGGATTAAGTATTTTGTAAAGTTACACAAATGCTAAGTGTCTGAGATCAGATTTGAACTCAGGAAGATGCCTTTTTGACTCCAGCCCTGACATTCTATTTACTTCTACCCAGCTGCCCAGTAAATATCTCCTCAAAAGGCTAATTAATTGTGGCTTTCTAATTGATATCTACTAATAGTCAGTGGAGGAGGATATCACTAGAGGGTTATGAACAATAGTATTAGAAATTCATCCATCATATAGAACATTACATATATTTTCAGAATTTTTTTAATGGTTTTGCTGAGTTTTTTCTCTCTTTTTTCTTAGAAAAATGTTACTTTGGACAACTCTCTGGGAAGGGATAGGGAGGGAAATTTGGCAATGTAAAAACAAAAGTTATTGATAAAATTTATTTTAAAAATTTACTCCCAGTGCTCATCAATTGGTGAGTGGCTAAATATATTATGGAACAAGATTGAAATGAATAAATATGATTCTAGAAAACATATGATGAAGCATGCTGCCTAATTCCTTGACAGAGAGTTGATGGAGTCAGATACAGAATGAGATGTGACTTAATTATGCATATTTGCTATGATGGTTTGTTTCCCCAATGGAAAGGGCAGAAGTGGGAGGAAGAGAATATAAAGTTTTGTTGTTGAAAAAAAATTAAATTAAACTTTAAAAATATCATCCCAACTCCTAGAACTTTGAGGAAAGAAGTAAAAAGCTGACTTCTGGCCACTCAAACTTCTTAGGGCAAATGGGGATTTGGAATAATAGCTTCAAAATTTGAGCTATAAACATGCCTTCTCAGAAGTCCCTAATTCCTTTATTTTAAGACATATTTAGCATCCCAGATCTTATTCTTAGATACCAATTGGTAATTTCACAAAACTATTTTTCCCTCCAAAGCCCTTTCCATTGATTGGCAATAGTGAGGTGAATATCACTATGTTCCTATTGCCTTTAGTTTCTTTCCCAAGTTTGAAATCTTTAGCAGTGCTTTCTATGCATATATTATGGAACAAGATTACTTATGCATATATGAAACATGGCAAATTTCTTGTATGACAAATCTTGGGAGGTTCTCTGTCATGTCCTAAATACATGGCCCAGGAGGACAGAGGAGCTCTATATTACTGTTATTAGACTGACAAACAGCTATCTGCACCTAGCAATGAGTCCTCAGACACTACTATTCCTTTCTGCTTTTCCTTCACCTTTATTTAATGTGACTGTTTCAGGTGTGCCTAACGATACTAGCTAATCAAGACTAATTCATTGAAGAATCCCCATGTTTCCTCCTTAGAGAGTTCGGTTTTTTCCTCCTATGGTGAAATCTTCCATGTTCCCAGCTGCAAGTGTTCAATGGGACTTCTCTTTCTTTTCTGTCACATTTTTGTCTCATGGCACAGGTCAGTATCCTCTCTGCTCCATAGTGAATAAGGAATTTGACTTGAAATCGGGAAGACCTATATTCCAGCCCTGCCTCTGACACTTAGTGTGTGATTCTAATAATCATGCTAGCTATATAGCCTCAGACAAGTCACAACTTTTATAACTCTGTTTCCTCCTCTATAAAATGAGACATGCAGCCCCTATCAACATGGTACCCTCAACAACCCCAAGTGTATCCAAAGTTAAAATGTAATTGAGAAATATTTAACAAGATAAATATACTATAAACATAGAGATTATTACATTTTAAAACCAAAGCAGTCTACAGGGATCCTTACATACAGTGGTCCCAATTTATATTTGAATTTGACACAATTGGGCTAAATGATTCTGAAATCTTTTTAAACTCTAAATCTATGAGCTTAGTTAAGTTGGACTAGATGACCTCTATAGTCACTTTCAACTTTTAAAATTCTACATTCGATTTTATGACTCAGAGCGGAAAAGTTATCAAACTGGGGCTCCTTATAGTTCCAGATTGTATTCTCCACAAATTCACTAGGGGGAGTCTCGGAACAACAAGACCAAGCACATTTTCAATAGCATAACCAATCCTCATGACAGTTTCTCCCACTGGAATCTAAGTAAAACTTAAATTCCTCCCATTTCTCCACATTTCCATAGAATGCCTGGCTCTATATGGATGGAGTACAACTAGAATCAGTTTGTATGTCCAGAACATGGACATATAAATATAAAAGGTGCCCTGAGAGTATATGGACATATACAAGAGGAAAAAAAAAGCATATTAAGACCCTGAGATAATTCCAAGTCAGGGGAAAAGAATAGACTCTCACATTGGAAAAATTATAACATCTACCACAAGGTAGAAACATAGGAAAATCTCTAGATCACCAACAACTTAAAATCTTTGCTTGGTTTTTAATTCATTATGAATCATTTTGGATTAGAAAAGTGTGGTAAACTGACTTCTGGAAGCTGTGGAACAGGCAGATTTATATCTCACATGCCTCCTACATTCTTTTGAACCTTGCTAATTTTGCCAGTTGCTTGGTAGCAGCCTGATTCATCTATGTTGCTGCCTACCCGCAAATATATATATATACACACATACAGTTAAAGGTCTGTAACATATTGATTGTTGGAAGGAAACGGGGATTTTATCTTAGAAAAGAGAAAACTTAGGAGGGGGATAAGTTATTTTCAAATATATAAAGGGCTGATATATGGAAAAGGGAAAGAGGAATTAGATTAATTTATCACTCTCCTGTTTCACTCACTTCCTCAGGAGGTAGGATCTTTGGATAGACGTTGGAGAGAGGGTTTTTTCAGCTCCATGAAAGAAAATTGTCACAATGATAATTACATAGAATTTCAGAGTTGGAAGATTCCTCCCCATTTAATCTAGTTCAACACACATCAAAGTAAGCATCCTTTCTTTACTAATTCTGACAAGTAATGTTTCAGCATCTTCTTAAAGATGTGCAGTGAAAGGGAAACTACTATATCCCAGGTGGTCTATCCTATTTTTGGAAAGTTCTAGTTGTTTGAAAGTTCTTCCTTATATCAAGCCTACATCATTTCATTTTCTTTTGCAATTTTCAACTATTGCTCATAATTTTATCTTCTTGGTTCAAGTAAAAGACTAATTCCTCTTCCACGTAACAATTCTGCTAATCTTTGAGGCAACTATTATCCCATCCCCATCCCTCCTCTATGTCTTTTCTTATTTTCACCAGGTGAATTAGTCTCATATGGCATGGTTTTGAGTAACCTCATTACTCTTGTTTCTTTGTTCATCCCTTTTCCTTCAATATATCTGAAGGATTCCTTTTTCTTTTCCTTAATATTCAGTGACTGCATCCTGTCATTTTGAATTTTAGTACTCCTAACAGTATTCTTAAAAGACTTTAGAGTTTCACAAAAATGTAGTAGGCTGGCTACTACTATAGTAGTAGTAGTAGTGCTGTACTTCAGTAGTACTTCACAAGAAGTATTCAAGAAAAGGGGGATGGCAGAGATAAGTCCATTTATCAGGGATGTTGTAGAGAATATTCCTCTTTAATACAGCTTTACAAATGTGTGTGTGTGTGTGTGTGTGTGCTATCCCACAGATTATGTGTATCCATGTTATTCTCCTTAGAAATCACTCAAGAGGAGGTGTAAATAGTTAGCTAACTCCATAGTCTCTTTTGCCTACCGCTTTCTAAGGAAGATTTTGATTCTTGCCAGGAGTGGGGCAGGAGATTGGTAGGTTATTTTTGTCATTTGACATTTTGGAGCTCTCTTATGTAGCAGCCAATTAACTCCTTCCATATAACTTTTTTTTTTCAATTTTAATAATATTTTATTTTTCCAAACACATGCAAAGTCAGTTTTCAACATTCACCCTTTCAAATCCTTTTGTTCCAATTTTTTCTCCCTCTCTCCTTCTTCATCCCTCCCTAAGACAGCAAGCAGTCTAATATAGATTAAACATGGGCAATTCTTCTAAACGTATTTTTATATTCATCATTCTGTGTAAGAAAAAGCAGATCAAAAAGGGGGAAAAACACAAGAAAGAAAAAAAAAAGCAACAACAACAAGAAGATGAAAATATTATGCTTTGATCCATTTTCAATCTCCATATTTCTCTATCTGGATGCAGATGACACTTTCTTTCACAAGTCTATTAAAATTGCCTTGGATATTATCTCATTGCTGAAAAGAGCCAAATCCATCAGAACTGATCATCACATAATCTTGTTATTGCTTACAATGTTCTTTTGGTTCTGCTTACTTTACTCAGAATCAGTTCATGTAAGTTTTTGCAGGCTTTTCTGAAATCAAGCTGCTCATCATTTCTTATAGAATAATAATATTACATTACATTCATATACCATAACTTATTCAGCCATTTCCCAGCTAATGAACATCCATTCAACTTCCAGTTCCTTGACAACATAAAAAAGGTTGCTACAAACATTTTTTGCACATATGAATCCCTTTCCCTTTTTTTACAAGTCCAGTAGAGACACTGCTGGATCAAAGGATATGCATAGTTTTATAGCCCTTTGGCCATAGTTCTAAGTTGCTCTCCAGAATGGTCCTCCATCTGACATTTAAAGTGAATCATTTGGCGGGGAGGGGCAAGAGTGGGGTGGGGTTGGGTGTTTGTTTCTGTGGGTATTTTGTTTCTTTCTTTTCTTTTTAAAACAGTATGTTATTTTCTCTGTCTTTCATTCTGCCTCCTTCCCCAAAATTTGAAAAAAACAAAACAAAATAAAACAAAAATCCTTCATAACAAATATGCATAACCCATAAAATAAAATTCCTACATTGGATATTGAGATACGTATATCTCATTCTGTATTCCGAGTCCGTTACATCTCTGGTAAGAGTTAGATGGCATGATTTTCAGCCCTTTGGACTTTTGGTTTATAATTGCATTAAGTTGTTTTTCTCTATAATGTTATTGTAAAGTGTTTTTGTAGTTCTGGTCACTTCAGTCCAAATTACATTATAGATATCTTCTCAGCTTCCTCTAAAACTGTCCATTTTATCATTTCTTATGCCATAATAATATTCCATTGCATTCATATAACATACACACACACACACACATACATACACACACACACACATACACACCACACACACATGTAGTGTCCAGGGCCATTTTTTCTATGTTTTTAGCATCAGAATGAATGTCAGATTTATTTTATTATTTATTTAGTTGTCAATTATTTTTCTTCCTATAGGGTTCTTTATTGATCACAATTTTTATTGCATCGTGATCACAAAATGATATTCAATATTTCTACTTTTCTACATTTTTTAAGGAGGCCTTTATAACCTAATATATGGTCAATTTTTGCAAAAATATTTTGTACATCTAAGTATTATATAAATTTCTTTCTCTTTCTATTTAACAATCAAAAGTGTTGTATAATCTTTATGTTTCCCCTAAAGTTTCATTCAGATATTTGTATTCTTTTCTGTTTATGTTTTAGTTAGATTTTTCTAGTTCTAAAAGAATATAATAAAGTTTCCTACTATTATAGTCTACTATCTACTTCTGCCTCTAATTTAGTAACTTTTTCTTTAAGTATTTATGTATTAAGCTATTGGATATTTATATCAAGAAGTTATATATAATGTAATATGCACTTGTGTGTGCATATATATACATACAAATGATGGAATTTCCTTTATTTCTTTTTATAGTAAGTTTTTTTCGTAGCCTTATTTGAAATTATGAGTACTACTGGGCTTTTATACCCCAAAGACATCTTAAAGAAGGGAAAGGGACTTGTATGTATAAGAATGTTTGTGGCAGCCCTTTTTGTAGTAGCTAGAAACTGGAAATTGAATGGATGCCCATCAATTGGAGAATGGCTGAATAAGTTGTGGTATATGAATGTTATGGAATATTATTGTTCTGTAAGAAATGACCAACAGGATGATTTCAGAAAGTCCTGGAGAGACTTACATGAACTGATTCTGAGTGAAATGAGCAGGACCAGAAGATCATTATATACTTCAACAACAATACTATATGATGATTGATTCTGATGGACATGGCTTTCTTCAACAATGAAATGAACCAAATCAGTTCCATTTGTTCAATAATGAAGAAAACCAGTTATACCCAGCGAAAGAATTATAGAAAATAAGTATGAACCACAACATAGCATTTCTACTCCCTCTGTTTTTGTTCGCTTGCATTTTTTATTTCCTTCCCAAATTATTTTTACCTTATTTCTAAGTCTGATTTTTCCTGTCTAGCAAACTCTTTCTCTTTTATCACCTTCTTATTTGCAAAAAAGGAGGTGAAAGTAAAGAGAGGGAAAAATAAAAGGAGACAAAATAGAGTTAAATATATAATTAACAGTCATAACTATAAATGTGAATGAGATGAATTCAGTTATAATATAGAAGATATAGTAAGTTAGAGGATCAGGTTAGAAAATAGAATGACATTTTAAAGAAACACATGAAACAAATTCAAATAGAGTTAAAATAAAGGACTAGAGAAAAATCTATTATGCTGTCACATAACTAAAAGAAAAAATAGGGGTGGTACTCATAATTTCTTTTTTTAATTATTGTTCTATAAACTGTTTCTTTTTTGTTGTGGCTCTCTTTCCCTTTTCCCATAACTGATTCCAGGTTTTTACTCTTTCTTTTCTTTTGCTTCTCTTTTTATATTCCTCTTTTTGACATTCAAGTTTACATTACTTATGACTATTCCCTTGCCTCCTGCCATACTTCTCAAAACTTTTATCCCTTTCCCTTACCACTCTTCCCTCCTATTTACCTTTGAGCTTAATGTATTTCCACAGAGAAACCTTGTATGTGCATATATGTAGGTATAATTTTGTTCATTCTTTCTTTATCTAGTTCAGATGAAAGTGAGGTACAAGGGATATTATTCCTTTCTCTTATTCTATAATTAAATGCTTTTAATGTTTTTCATCACTATTATGATAGTGATTTCTGTCTCCTTCCTTTTTTTTAGTCCCTGAATAGTCATGTTTTTCCTTTTTTTTTTTGTCTTCATCTGAGACAAAACAAAATAATCCACAGGCCTTCTTTCATATTTACCTTTCTCTATTACCTTTAAAGATTTTGAGCTTTTGTGAAAAATTACTTATCCTTGATTAGCATATTAAATAATCCCCAAACATTCCATTTAAATCTCTGTTTTCTTGGTTAAGTCATATCAAAACCACACACAAAAAAGTTCTTTACCTCTATCTATGTGTTTTTTTTCCACCAGCTTGCCAAAAGACATTAGTTTAAAGGAACACAAATGTAATTAAATATTAAATATTTAAGGATAAGATTTAAGGATAAGAAACAAAAAAGGATTATTCCCATATACCTAGGAATATGCTCTTCTACTGATTACTACCGCACTAACAGAGAAACACAAACACAGAAACGCCTTTTATCAGGGACCATGCATAAAGAAACACACAGGAAGAAAACACATATGACTATGTTGCACTTGTGAAGTGGTCCTTTCATAGGAATCATGTGTGGTTGGATATATGCAAGGAGGGCTCACACAAAGAGAATGATATAGCCAGGATATACCCATAACTAGAACAAGTGACGCTGCAGAGCTGCTGGCAATCTCTATCATCAGCAGAGGTTCTGCTTCTCTGGTTTCTCTGCTTTATTATTCTCTGATAGGCACGTCCACTTTTTAGGGGATGGTCATTGCTAGAAGATCCACTTCTTTTTACTACCAATTGTTAGTCTTTGCTGAGACACATCTTGACTCAACTACAGTTTCTAGGGTCTTAACTCTGAAAATCCCATGGCTATTTTTTTAGTTATTCAAACTCTAGCCAGTCACAGTCAGTTAACTGAAGAAAACATTTAAACATCTTAAATCTTTTTTTTAAAAGGACCTTCTCCTCAACTCTTTTGTCCCACTTCATCAGCTTAATCCCATCTGCATTTATGTTGAGCAATTTTTTATTTTTATTTTTATCATGCACTTGGTCAAAGAAAATTATTTCTCAGGACTCCATAAATTACAAAATAGTTTATGTGAAACTATTATTGAGAGGATTACTTATAACTCTCTATTATTAATTCTATGCAAATTACAAAGACTCAGTTGAATGAAGAATATTGAACAGGTAGGTCCATTGGCCTTTGTCCATGCCTACCGCTACATCCAGGACAAAATTTTGCCTTTTATTCTGCATTTCCTTGATATCTACAAGATATGTGCATTTTGGCTGGGGCTTTCATAGTATTACACCAAAGGAATAATCCATGGAGATTTCAGTTCCCTCATAAGATTTAGATTAGAAGATATTTTTTGTTAGGTGTGAACTTTTTGATGGATTTTCAACCATACTTACTTCACAGCAGTTAATTCCACATATGCATAAATTCAGTCCTGGTGGTAGTGAATCCAGAAAATTCTACACTCATTTCATTACAAACAATAAAAAACTAAATGCCTTAAAAATATTCATTTCACTTGTTTTTCAGTTGTGTCCAGATCTTCATCACCCTATTTGGGATTTTTTTCTTTTGGCAATGATACTGACATGGTTTGCCATTTCCTTCTCCAGCTCATCTTAAACAAGGGGAAACTGATGCAAACAAGGTTTAGAGATGTGTTCAAGGTCACACAACTAGTCAGAATTTGAGATCAGATTTGTACTTGTAAAGATGAGTCTTCCAGCCTCCAGGCCCACAATACTGTACCATCTAGGGACCCCCCCAAAAAATAAAAAGCCTTTGTTACATCAGTGTTCATTAATCAATATGTCTAGAAGAACATAAGAAATTAGAGGCAAGAGAAAGAACAGTTTGAAGGAAAAATTGTGTAACTACAATTACAAAATTTGAGAGGAAGAGAGAGGGTTACAATAGACCTTCTTCGTTCATGGATCTCTTTATTATGTTTGAAAGGCCAAACCTTTAAAAATGGCTACAGAGAAAAATTGGTACCAGAAAGTAGGAGGGAAAGATGAGGGAGATAGGAGAAATATGGAGACTGTGTTGAATGTGGACCTTTAGAAAGAATGAAAAAATTGATGAAAATTCAGATCCTTTATTTCTTTATCTCCCAAATGATAAAAAATTGTCAACATACAACTTGAACTAGTTTTTGCCACTTTTCAAATTGCCTAGAACTTGAAAATTCTGTCTAATGCAGTATTTATATCCAGGTACTCTATGGCAAAGGAAGTCTTTCTATGAAGTCAGACATGGATTTTATCAGCCTAAGGAGCACAATGCCCTTCGAAAGTGTTGTATCAATCTGCATACCTCCCACCTGCTGCAGAAGAATTTGTCACAACTCTGAAGGGTATCCAAGAAGACATGCTTCCTGGAAAATCGAACCAATGGATCTTTCTAGGGCCCCTTCTTCTAGTAACCCCAGTACAATTGGCCCATTCATCTTTCCAGTAATGATTTTTTTCCCCTCAAAGCACTCAATTTATTTTCCTTTGCTGACATGTAATCCAGAAATAATAGAGGTCGGTCTAATATAACTCATATCCAAAAGGGAAAGTGGCGACACCCTGAAAGGAAAGCTCTGAATTAAGTATCCTTGAAAATAATTCACGGTAAATCACAAGGATATGAAAAAGCCTATTCAGTTGTGGATGATATTTCTTAGTGTTATATATAAATACAGCTCCCCAATGGAAATAGCTAAGTTTGAAAACATTTCTCTGGCACAACACTTGTAATTGCATCCCTAGATCCAAATCTGAAAATATTTTCTTAGGCCAATCTTCTGAAGAAATCTTATTGCGAGTAACGATGATTTGGCCAAACCTATAAAACCCACCTTCTAAAAAATTCATTATAAGATATGAGCTGCCTTTTTTGTTCTAGTTGTGATGAGTAGACTCAAAGAAAGTTGGAGGACATTCTCATTTATGGCATCAATCTTTCCCTATATTGTCTTTCTTAATAATAACGCATAATAAAATTATCAGCTATATAGCTATGCATGTGTATATATATATATATGCAATATATATAATACATACACATATACAGCATTTTGTTGACAATGTTTCCTTTTCTTAATTTTTATTACTCATAAGCAGAAGATTTTGAAATAATATTTAAAACCCAGATTTTATTAAAGTGTTTATTGTGGAAATAGCATGGAATCTGGCATAAAGTTCCTGAGAAAAATTTTGCTGTTTAATTCATACACTGAAAGTTGAACCACTGTAAGCAGGAAAAAAAAAAAAACAGGAAAAGGGGCATTTGGGGGCCAACTTTTCCCTTTATCTTCTAAATCTTGTGATTGTCATGTGAAAAACATCAATCACAGAACAATTATGTGCAGCTGAATTACCAAAGGAAACACAATCCTATCCTACATTCTAAATTTTAGAAAATATAGTTTTTAAAAACAAGTTTATAAGCTTTTTAACAAATTGACTCATTTTTGGTCAAATGCTTTTTATATGTGTAACAGCTAAGAAACCACAAGCTCATCATGTGAAGAGAAAAAAAATCTGGCACATCAGCTTGAATTACAATTTTGTATGCATCTTGGAAAAAAAGATTTTTATTTTATTTTATACTAAAAGAACCAGTTACAATACATCTTGAAATATCATTTATTTCAGAACTGGCAGCATATATCTAGAAGCCAGACACCTATTGTAGTGAGAGTATACAGTTGTTTCAATAGCATGTCAAATTGTTTTGTAAACATAACTCTAATTATTGTTTGTTAATTTTTTTTTACTATTTCCTGTTTGCTGTTTTTAAAAAAAGAAATCTTAATGCAATCCTGAGAAAAGTGTATGGGATCTCAGTACTTCCAGATGGTCTTGTTTTCTGATGTTACTAAACTCAGAGCCTTAAAATTCCTGACTTCAAAATAAAGTCATTTATATTTTTCTTACAATTTTAATGTAATGCTATTTTCTCCCCTAGAGAATATAAATAATTTGGTTTTGATAGATGATATTATCAGACTATATTTTTATACTGTCTCATTCCAAAGAGTTATATTTCAATTTGTCTAAAGTTTATAAATTTTATTCAATGTATGTTTCAGGTAGATGTCATTAACTTGTGTGCAAAACTCTAATCATGGTCATAGTATTCACTTGAATTAAAAGACCCAGTCATTAATGAATCCTTTATGTCAGAAATTTTAATTTAGTTTTTACGTGAAGACTAAATTTATGATCTCACTGATTTCTTCTTAGAGAAAATCTAACATAAATAAATGGAATTTTTTAGCATCTTCTAAAGTATAAGCAAGACATCTGTGGAATGCATTTTTTGTTGCTTCTCAAACTTAATCTTGACAAACTCATTGTCCTCATTGTTACAATTCAATCATCATATGCATTCTTGTCAATCTATCATTCCTTTAAATTGGGCTAAGATAAATGTCTATAAACTATGACAAGAGTGCCAAATATGGTAACATAAGTTAATTCTTAGTGGCCTGACATCTAATCATTGATGCTTCTTATCTTCTCTGTTAGTTGCATAAATCAGTAATTTGATATATCTATTGCTTCTAATAGTTGACACAATCAATCTCTTTTACTCCAAGAAATATAGTAACACTACGTTTAACAGATACTAAAAGAGGTCCTAAGGTCTGTTTCCTAACATAACATCCAGTATGTAGCAAATATGTAATAAGTGTTAGTTGAGTTGAATTTAAAGGCAATTAAAAGGAAGAGGACGTCTCAAAGGCATCATTGTCCTAGAGTTTACTTTAGTAAGTTTTATGTACACATTGCAATTTCTAGTAGGCATCATCATTAGCTTCCCCTCTCCACCAACTTCATTAGCTCTCTATGACCCATCTTCAGAGATTAAAAATCAATACAAAATATATGTTTGAATGTGTCTTAATTAGGTGTTTTTGAGTTGATTTTAGATTGCATTTTTGAACTCATCACTTGTGAATTCACCTTTCCACACTTTGGAATACAAAACTTCATGCAAATAGAGTAAGAGAAAAAGAAGATTATAGTCCCAGAGGTATCACTATAGACTTATATGATGAAAATTAATTAACCTTTGAGCTTCAATTTCTTCTTCAACAAAAAGAGATTAAACTAGATGATTTCCAGAATTCCTTCCAGCTTCAAAATTCCTTGCTCTGTAAGAAAGTAATAGATTTCTTTAAGAAAAAAGGTCAGATACATTATGTATTTTCACATGAGTTTTGTGGTAGATGCCACATTATATATATGCCACATTATATATGTCAACATCATAGAGCTAGCTTTTTGGAATTTTTTTAAAAATAATTTAAGAGTAAGTGATTTCATTGGTAAAATCCACTTACTCCAGGCTTTAGAAGTACTCATGACTCATTGTAGTTGGGAAAAAAGAATTATCTACTCTGCACTCTTTTCATGCACTTGTGTGGGACAGTATCATCCACAAAAACAGAGATTCTCAGAGTAAGAAAAAGCTAAAAAGGCTTTATTATGATCTTGCAAGAAAGGGCATCTTCTATCTGACAAGGTGTTTTTCAGCAAAGAAATACCAAACAAACTGGGAAACAATATTAAATAGGTCCCTGACTGCAGAAGTCCCCTAAGCCTTCATTCCCCCCCCCTCCCCCCCCCCCCCCCCCCCCGCCCCAGGCTAGCCTTTTCTCTCATTGTTTGGGGGATTCCAAGCTTACTTTCTAATGGGGAAATCTAATCCAGAAATAAAAGAATACAAGTAATAAACTCTTAAGAGAATTCAAAGCCATCAAAGCCACCTTTAAAAGAAGTACTTAAATGCTAATTAAAAGTTGGTGGGAAATGGGACACCACACCAGCAACTTTTTAGCTATAGCACTATTTTTTATTATAAAGTCTTAAGTCATAATTAAAGTATAGTTTAAGGATATATTCTTATGAGAGCATCTTCACTCCATTAATTCCTCATAGTGATGAACTTCTCCACATTTATCTCAGTTCCAAAAAAAAAAAAAAAAAAAAGATAATCTATTATTTGAAGTCTTTTCAAATTGAGCTACCAGGGGTAGAATTTTCTTTGAGAATTCAAGATCATTCCCAAATAGGTTATCAAAATCAGAACTAAAACTTAAAAAAAAAAGTTACTCATATATTAGTAAGAGTGTCCCTAGTTTTTGTGAAGAAAATATAAGCTTAAATAGCCAAATACCAGATAGTCAAAAATTCTCTTTGTTCCATAATATAGCATCAAAGTTGAATATTAGTGAAAGATTAAGTGTTTAAGTGCTGTAGAGGATATAAAAAGTCTTATAAAATATACTTTCTGTCTTGAAGGAGTTGATAGTCTAATTCAAATCCAGTCAAATAAGGGGTCATTATATTATTCCATACACTTAAAAACAACTAAGCTATAAAGGTATTAGATATGCAATGCTTTATTCCCAAATACTTTCAAATCATAGAATAATAGTTGTAAGATGGAAATAATTTCAAAAGCAGTCTAATCTAATCTCATTTTATAGTTGAGAAAACTGAGGTCCAGAGAGGCTAGATGACTTGTCCCAGATCATGAACTGGTAAGTAAAAAAGTTAGGGTATGAACCCAGGTCCTTTGACTCTAAACCTAGCACTGTACTTCTCCCTCATTTGGACCTCACAATAATCCTCTGAGCTAGACAGAATTGTTGAGGTGTGAGAAATAAGGCAGATCCCCTGGCAGGTGTTGCAAGGTTTTTGTGAAAGAATTCACAATTCTGAAAGCAAGCAAGGTTTGTGGCAAAAATGGGTTTATTACACTGAGAAATAACTTCCCAGAGAGCTAGTTCCAAAGGAATTAGAAAATGTAGGTTTTTAGCAAAGATGGATTTACACTGAGAAGAACCAACTTCTCACTGGGCCAAATCCTGTTAGGATTTTTAGCAAAGGTTTGGGATACAGCCTTTGATTATATTGGGTTTTTGTGGCCCAAAGCTAAGGAGCAATCTCCAGATGAATTTGAGGGACTAATTTTCAACTCAATAAAGGGTGGTGATTATGGCCCAGATCAAGATCTCCAAGATCACCTAGTTCATCTCTTGGGGTTTCCCTTTTCCTGATTTGTAAAATGAGATAGTTGGACTAGATGATCTTTAAAATCTGTGCAAGTTCTTATTCCTATCATCCTTATTTGATAAATGTGGAAGCTAACATTCAGATTAATCACACTTTAGGATACATGGAGAATCTGCAGCAGAATTGATATTACAACCCAGTTTTTTATACTTCAATATCAAAGATTATTATATTATACTGTCATGAACCATTAATTTAACAAATGAATAATGTACTTACACTCTGTAGCAACCCAAAACAATTTAATAAGGATATTTTTTTCTTTTTCTCTGTCATTATTAGGACGTTTGTGTATTAAGAAATGTGTGGGAAAAGGTGAAGAACTTACAGATTAAGCACATATTGATCAAAGACTGTTAGCTAAAGTAGATCAAGCCTATAGGCCTCAATTTTGGCTTCTCTGGCATCTCATGATTTTAGATAAAGCCTGGACTACATTCAATTGTCCAACGAAGGGAGTAGCCAAAGAAGCTGTACATCACCTTGTCTACTACATTCCACTGTCCAAATAGGGGAATACAGACTTATGTGGCCAATCACAACATATAGATGGTGGGATTTTGGAGGTTCTTTGTCTGAAATGTATAAAAGCTATAAGTATTTTCAAGGCTCTGACCCTGTCATGCTATGAAATTTGGCTCACAGACCAGGATGGGGTCTGCTTCCCAAGAGTCAAATAAATAATTCTGTTTTCTATGAGTGATCTCTGTAGTAGTCAATTTGGGTAGGTCTTTTTGTCCCAAAGAGAAAGAATCAATATACATTGTTGCAAATCTTCACAATTGTTTTAGATGTCTATAGTCATATAAATCCTATGATCATTGTCATAACTTGCAGCAGAGTTGTAGGATTGTAATGCCAGAGAAACTGAGGCAGAATGGAGATTAGAAATTATTTAATATTTTATTGAAAAGGAGAGATTTACTGGGACCAAATGGATCCATGGTTTGGTCCCAGGGCTGAATGAGACTATTGTCTCCAAGAATCCAGAATCCAGCATCCAGCATCTAGCAGGTAATGTGAGTTCTCAATGACATATTGATACACAGTAGCTAAACAAAGGCAGGGGGGTGGAGTCCAAACTCTGGTGAGCAGGAATCTCCAAGCAGGAACCATAAATCCAGTTCTGACAGGCTGGGGGGTAGGACCATAAATTCTAACAAACTGGGAGGTAAGAAAGTGTCTGGCTATAGACAGAAAGTCTGGACTCCCCTTTTTTGAGTTTACACATTGATAATTTATAATCTCTAAGTTATATCAGTCTTAATGAACTGGAAGAAGGGTTTGCAACTAAGGGGATTGAGGAAGAACAATTAAGGAAACTGAAGCAGGACCAATTAGGGAAACTGAGGCAGAACAATTTAGGAAACTGAGGCAGAACCAATTTAGGGAAACTGAGGCAAAACCAATTTAGAGAACTCAGTCAGGACAATAAAAGAAAACTGTGGCACAACAAAAATTAAGTAAGTTCAAGTTTGAATGTTGAGTCATAAATCCACTTCCAAATTATACAAAATTTTTATGATAATTTGTAGAAAGCAACATGACAGTTGATAAAGAACTAATTTTGAAACCATGAAGATCTAGATTCAAATCCCACTTACGATAGTTATTGGCTATGTAATCTTAGAGCAGTCACTTTACTATTCATTGTTCTAGGTAATTCTCTAAGATTGTAAATTGTAGAGAAGATCTGAATTAGAAGAGAGAATTTCCTCTGTACCAAATAGTTTTATTGTTGTAATCAAATATTTAAGGCTCTCAGGTTCTCTCCTTTCTTTTGGTGATCTATTTTGTTCTTTTTCAGTGACTCTCCAATTTTAGCATTCCTTTCTTTGCTTGTCTGGGAAATGTGATTTAGATCTTGTTTAGTTTGCTTATTTGTCTGAATTTTGGGGTGGTTGTATTGCAAATGCTTGTTCCTACAGGTTCCTGGATTCTCACTTTTGTGTGTCTAAAAGTAAGGACTGTATAAATGTTAGTTGTTATTAATAATATTAACCCCCATCAGCTAATAATGGCCACTTCCCAATATTTCTCTTGTTAAAACTCTTGTTTCAGAATATATTGACTACTCTTAATCTTCCCCTAATGTCTTAAAGGGAAATTATGAAAATTTCTTTGTTAATTATATGATTTTAACAATGAGAGATCTGTGGTATCTTTCAATGTATTTTTTTGATTTTTGATGGATATTTGGGAGATATTTGATTGAAGTAGAAGTCTTTTAGGCAGCATTTTATTCTAATGAATCCATTAAAAAAAATACTCAGCCAAACAATAAACATTTTGATCTATATTCTCTTTATTTTTGGTGAGTTGTATATTTATAAAAATATGGCATACTATGAAACATTTGTATCAAACAAAGGTTTCCAGAGGCCTGTAATACTTTTGAGTGCAGCCTTGTGAAAAGCTGATTAAAATGTAATTAGAAGATTTTTAACAAAATAAAGAATAAAATAAAACATGGTTAATGTTAATATGTGGTTTTCTAAATCCATATACTATTGCAAGGTATTTCCTTTCGATTTTGTCTAATATCAAAGCCATGTGTTAGTTTCTAATTCCTTCATAAATGAGGCCCTCTGGATATGTGGGACAGCAATCCTTACCCAAAATTAAAATCAGAAACTCTCAAGGTAAAAAGTGAAAAGGAATTTATTGTGAGAAAAGGCAATTCCCAATACAGAAGTTGTCAATAGAGGACTGCAAAGTGCAAACTGCAAAACACAAGATTATATAGACCCTTGGTGGCAGAAGGGGAACAGGAGGGAAATGTTTGTTTATCTAAGATACTAAACATGTGAAGCTTTTAGCTATAATTAACTTGTTACTGCAAAGTCTCAAGTCACAATTAGGGCATAGGTCAAAGCCACATTTTTATAAGAGATCTTCACTCAGTTTATCCCATTCATGAGTAAATATATATATATATATATATATATATATATATATATATATATATATATATTAGGGATGAAAATTGTTCATTGACATAGAGGAATTCCCTCTTCTAATAAAGATCTTCTCTACAACTTACAATCTTAGAGAATTACCTAGAAAATTGAGTAATTTCGGAAAACATTTTTACAGTCAAAGGTTCTGATAAAGATCTCATTTCCAAAATATATAGAGAACTGACTCTAATTTACAAGAAATCAAGCCATTCTCCAATTGATAAATGGTCAAAGGATATGAGCAGACAATTCTCAGATGAAGAAAATGAAACTATTTCTAGCCATATGGAAAGATACTCCAAGTCATTATTAATCAGAGAAATGCAAATTAAGACAACTCTGAGATAACACTACATACCTGTCAGATTGGCTAGAATGACAGGTAAAGATAATGTGAAATGTTGGAGGGGATGTGGGAAAACTGGGACATTGATATATTGTTGGTGGAATTGTGAACACATCCAGCCATTTTGTAGAGCAATTTGGAACTATGCTCAAAAAGTTATCAAACTGTGCATACCCTTTGATTCAGCAATGTTATTACTGGACTTATATCCCAAAGAGATTTTAAAGAAGGGAAAGAGACTTGTATGTGCAAAATGTTTGTAGCAGCCCTCTTTGAAGTGGCCAGAAACTGGAAACTAAGTGGATGCTCATCAATTGGAGAATGACTGAATAAATTGTGGTATATGAATATTATGAAACATTATTGTTTTGTAAGAAATGATTTCAGAAAGGATGATTTCAGAAAGGCCTGGAGAGACTTACTTGAAGTGATGCTGAGTGAAATGAACAGGACCAGAAGATCATTATATACTTCAACAACAACACTATATGATGATCAATTCTGATGGACCTGGCCCTCTTCAACAATGAGATGAACCAAATCAGTTCCAATAGAGCAGTAATGAACTGAATTAGCTACACCCAGCGAAAGAACTCTGGAAAATGACTATGAACCACTACATAGAATTCCCAATCCCTCTATTTATGTCCACCTGCATTTTTAAATTTCCTTTACAGGCTAATTGTGCATTATTTCAAAATCTGATTCTTTTTGTACAGCAAAATAACTGTTTGGACATGTATACATATATTGTATTTTAACATATTTAACATGTATTGGTCAACCTGCCATCTGGGGGAAGGGATAGAGTGAAGGAGGGGAAAAGCTGGAACAAAAGGTTTTGCAGTTGTCAATGCTGAAAAATTATGCATGCATATATCTTGTAAATAAAAAACTATAATAAAAAAAGAAAAATGAGTAATTAAATGATTTATCTGAGGTTACATGGCCAATACTATCATAAGCAGGATTTGAATCTAGGTCTTACTGGCTTCAAAATTAGTTCTTTATCTACTATGCCTTGTTGCATTCTATAGATTATTATCATAACAATTTTATATAATTTTCAAAGTGGCTTTATGAATCAATGATTAGTAATATTCATTGCTTAGAGATAAAAATAAGAGTTTTTTCCCATTCCTTTGCAATACTTTCCTGCTGAATTATGAGACCCTACCTAGAGGAAGTGCTATGAACTCTTAAAATATGGGCACAACACTTTCCTATTTCACAAATTTTGACAGTTGATTCCCTAATACCCTGAAAATTGTGTTGCTTATAACACAGACATCTTTTGTTTGTGCAATTAGTCTAATTTAGCTATGTTCTCCATTTTTTTCCAATGTAACAAAAGAAAAAATAAAATAAAACCTATAATAAATGCCTGGAGGAATACTTTGCTTAGTTGGTTTTGTCTCCATGATTTCTTTAAACTTGATTTTCTCCATTACTTTTCAACAAATAGAATCCCTCCCCTGCCAAAAAAAGGAATCTGTATCAGTTCATGCAAGTCTTTCCAGATTTCTCTGAAGCCATTCTCTGAACTGATAACTTCTTATACCACAATAGGATTCACATTGATATAGTGATGCAAATTGTGTCCTCTTTGACTTTTGGGGAGAATTGATGGGGGTGAAACCTGAAACTGTCCAAACTCTCCTCTGAAAGAGGCCCACCCTCAGGGAATCCAGTGAAGTGGTCTCATTCAGTTGGAGAGCTGGGCCAGGGATATGATCACACCCTCTATTGAGTTGAAGATTAGTCTGGAACCACTTCCAGTACCTCAAACTCCCAAGATAAGTTATTTCTTTTCAATTTGAGATCTAGGCTTAGGGCATTAACAACATTGAAGGAATCTCATTCAATTTTGAATTAAAGCCTGAGCCTCAGACTGCTAATAAAAGATAACTGAACCCCTGCATTTTTGCAGAAGTCCTAAATAGGATTATGCTTGCCAAGGAAGCTGCCTTCTTAGCAAGCTGTCCTGCTAGGACTTTTTTTGCCCACTAGTGAAGATATTCTCTTCTCAGTGTTAACTTTTGCTATCTTCCTAACAGGACCTTTTGCCCACTAAAATGTTTGTCTTCCTAGCAAAGCTGGCTTCTCAGTGCCAATAAATCCCTTTTGCCATACAGATTTTGGGTTTGCAAATTCTTTCACATGGAACCTGCACTGACCAGAGGGGATTTCCCACCCCAATTCTCGAACCTCATCACAACTACTACTGACCTCATCAATATTATAACTTGTTCAGCCAGGCTCTATTTGAAGGTTAGAGAACTCCTCCATTTCCTATTCTTTGTCATTACAAAAAGAGGTGCTATAAACATTTTTTCTATATCCTTAAAATTTATCTTGCTTAGGACTATTAATCTATACTTCCTGTTAGTCTTTCCTCTCCTCTTTTCCTTTTTCCTCCTATTTCCCTGTTTAGTGTAATGTTTTCCTGGTTCTAACTCTGTGGTGTGTGTGTGTGTGTGTGTGTGTGTGTGTGTGTGTTTGTGTGTGTGTATGTGTGTGAGTGTGTATTTTTCTCTCCTTTGTGATCAGATAAGAGTGAAGTTCAAGTTTTATTTTTTTTTTTAACTCTAAATCTGAGATCCTGTGATGTTGAAGGGGCAGGTAGGAGTATAGTGAATTATAAACAACTAACATTTACAGAGTGGCACAATCCACTTTACAATTCTTATCTCATTTGATCCTCACAACTACCTAAGGAGATAGGTTCTATTATCATCCCATTTTTAAAAGGAGGAGACTGAAACAAACAGAAATTAAGTGACTTACTGAAGGTAGAACAGCTAATAAGGGTCTGAGGTCACATTTTAGCCAAGAACTTCCTGAGTCCAGGGCTAGTGCTATATTTACTCTTCTATTTAGCAGCTAGAGACATACTGAGCCTGGAGTCAAGAAGTCAGGAAAACGTAAGTTCAAATCCAACCCCAGACCCTTGCTAACTGTGTGATCTTGAGCAAATCCCTTAACTTCCATCTTCAGCAGTATCCTCATCTGTAAAATGGAGGTAATATTACCTCCTAGTGCTGTTTTGGAGATCAGATAAGATTCTATTTGTAAGTCACTTACTACAGGTTTCCTTCCTTCTTTAAATGCTTTGAAAAGAATGGTTGACTAACTGACTTAACTACCAAAATTTCCTGACCCAGTATAGACAGAAATATACTCAAAATGATTTAGGAGGAACTGGATAATCACTTTCAATCTTACCTCTGTATTGTTGTTCAGATGTGGATGAAGAGATGGTGAAAGAATGACAACGATAGTCTACAAGAATTATTTTATAGAAATTGGTGACTTCTCAGAGTAAAAGGAAATGGCTTAAATTATGATGCATGGGTAATAGATGTAGTTCATGTTGTTGAGGCATTTCAATTATATCCAACACTTCATGACTCCATTTGGCATTTTCTTGGTAAAGATAAGAGAGTGTTTTGACTTTTCCTTAGCTAGCTCACTTTTTGCAGATGAGGAAATTGAAACAAATAAGGTTAGGTGACTTGTCAGGATCACACAATTAGAAAATATCTGAAGTCAGATTTGAACTCAGGAAGATGATTCTTCCTTACTCTAGGTTAGATACTCTACTCCCTTAACTGCCTAGTGGGCCAGGTCAGTACCAGACTAAGAGATGAATAGAGGATTATATAGATAAGAGTACTAGAAGTTCTGGACTGGAAGACACCTCAAAAACCATGTAATTTAACCTCTTCATTTTATGGAAGTAGAGATCAAGGCTCACGGAAGCAAGGTAAAGTCACATGCTCAAGATTACTCATCTGATAAAAGTGGCTCAGAAGCAAAACTTGAAGTCAGGTGCAAGGTCTCTAAATGTAATGCTTTTTTATTCTCTCATGTTATATGATCTATTCTGTCTTCTCCCTCGGAACAGAAAACTATATTCCCACTAAGCAAAGAATGAGAGGTCTTCTGGAAAAGAACTTGGTATTATCGCCACCCTTTTTACCAGGAAGTTTTATATATATATATATATATGTATTGTCCTTTCAGTATTTGTATTCTGCATAATCATATAGCAATTAATAACTCACTAAAAGTACCCTTCACGTGAATTCAAATAGAGTCACTGTATTTTACTTACTTAAAATAAAATCTGTTTTAGTTATCTGGCACTGAAAGATGAAATGTGTGAAATACTATATAACACTGTAACTTATATAGTAATACACTTTCAAAAATGAAATGGCTATGTCTTTTGGCTTATTTTAACTATAAAATTACATTTAGGCCTTCAATACATGTCTTCTTCCTGAATTGAATTAGATGGACCTTTTGTATCATATTTAATATAATGGAAGGGGTATAGGTTGTGAAATCAAAAAACCCACATTTTAGTTGTATTATCTTAGGCAAGTCCTTTAACCTCTTTCAACTTGTTTCCTTATTTGTCAAATGGGAAGACCTCACTGTGAGAAAATCACATTATTAAACCCTAAAGACTTTATAAACCCAAGGTATTTTTTTTTTGTGTGTGTGTGCACATCTTTTGTTTCTGAGTGCTTTATTACCTTTCTTCTTATCAGTGTGGCAGTCTTGGACAACATAAAATCATTGCATAAAGCAATTGGAATTTTGTTTGTTAAGTAGTCAGTTAAGTAGTGAAGCAATGCTTTCCTTGACATTCAGCATTTACTTATCTTTACTATCACCTTTAGATTTAAAAAAGGCAAAGGACAAGTTCAATCTTGTTTGCTTTGTTTTAAACTTCTGAGGGAAGTACCTTTTTATTCTTGATACTATGATCCTTAGCCTTGCCTTTATCAGACAAATAAGTGCATTCCAGAGGAAGAAGAAATGTCAATAAATATGGGAAAAAACTATCACTACTGCTGCTGACCTCATCTTCCCAAAATCCTTTCTTCTCTGCCTATCTACCTCCTATTCATCCTTCAAGGCCCCACTTAATATTAATATCCAGGAAGCCTTTCTGGCCTAGTCTAGATTTTGGTAAAATCCACAGCACTTATTCCCTGAATGACAAAATTGTCATTTGTTTTAGAGTAATATAAATTGGTTTTTAATATGGTTTAATTTCATCTTCCCTTTTGGAGAAAGGAATAAATATTTGTATAGCACTTACCATGTGCCAGACACTATGCCAGACACTTATTTTAAATGAAACTTTTACAAATATTATCCCATTTGATTTTCACAATAACCCCAGGAGATAAGTGTTATTACTTTCCTACATTTTACAGTTGAAGAAACTGAGGAAAACAGAGGTTTTACCCAACATCACATGTTACATAACTAAATAAACATTTGAATTAAACTCAAAACTTCCTGTCCTCGATGTGAGTGGCTCATCCCCCCACACCAAAATTCCCTTGTATTTACTTTGTATAAATTTTGTACTTATTTAGATTTGTACTCATTTCTCCCATAGAAAGTAAACTTCTTCAGGGCAGGGATTGCTTTATTTTCTGTCTTTGTATCCAATACAGAACCTAGACCACACAAAGCACTTAATAAATGCTTGTTAATTGATTAACTACTTTGAAGAAATTTAAAGTAATTAGCCAAGTTTTGATGTTACAGAAAAGCCTGAAGATGCAGTTACAAATGTATCTAGACAATGATACTTGAAATTGTCCATGGGAAAAGTCCTATCATATGTTTACTATATTATATGTGAATTATTGCATGTTTCTTATTTTGTTATGTTCATTTGACCATGTTTTTTGTTATATTTGTGCTATAGCAAATATTTATTATGTCTATCTGTTAATTGCTTTGTATATATGCTAATACCAATGGATAAGGTCTATGTGAAGGCCTATGGATAGTGTTGTTATTGTAATTAATTAGCTTTGTTTTGTTAGTTATCCATGCTTATGGCTTTTGATTGATTACTACACATTATGGATACACATGTATCCCAGCATGATTATGTGAAATGACCTCTATGTAATTAGGCATATTTTCACTGCAGTTTCTTCCTAGGTAATGCTTGGTATAGTGCCATGTCTGTTGCACGTGCTGATAGTGTGTGTTAATTTTAGTTTCAATGGTACTGAAGATTGGTTATCCAAGATGCTGTTTAGCGGTGCTGGTGCTTGAGTTTATCCAGACTAGTGCAGTTTGGATTTGCCCTAGCTGAAGTTTGTAAGGGACTGAAAAGAGTTTGAGGTACAGGAATGTAAGCTGAGACCTAAAGCGTATTGGTATGGGATTCTCTCATTGTGGTGTGAAAATTAATATTCTGTGCCTGTGGGAAAGGTGAGGTAAATTTGGCGAGAGAGGGAGAGATAAAAACTCTGCTCTCTTCACATTAGCTTGGAGTCTTCTTAAAGCAGGAAGACCTGACACTAAATCCTATCTCAGATCCTTACTAGTCATATGATCCTGGCACTTAACTGATGCCTGACTCAGTTTCCTCATCTGTAACTGCTTTCCCAGGGAGATGACAATTAATTTCTTATTGTTTGATTTTTAAAAATCATTACAATTGCTAAATAAACTTTTCTATGATCTTCAAGAAATGAAACTTGTATTTTTACTTGTACTCTATGGCAGAGTTTTTTAAAAGGAAGAATCAAAATTTAAAATTTTCACTATTTTAGAGTTCTTTTTTCCTGTTACTATATTTTGTGTTTAAAAATGTAATGCCTGCAAAAGAGGCGGATGATTAAATAGGGAAAGTACTTGCTTATTTGGAGATTGGTTACTACTCTCATAAGCATGAACACGATCTATATTACATTTTTCTAGTTCCATCTATGACTCCAAGAACTCATAATGACCAGTTAATAATCACTGAGCTAACATTTCTTTGACTCCGAAAGCAATGAAAAAGTTGAATAAACTGCAAAGTGCAGTATTTTCTGATGTTTTTGTCTTTGTTCTTTGCTCTTCATAAGCCCAAATTCTTTGTTCAAACTCCACAGCACATTGTCACACAACCTTCTAAATACTTGATAACAAGTAGCCAAATCCAAGGAACTCTTGTCTCAAAAGGCAGAAACAATGCCTTTTTCATCCTAAAAGCCATTTAATAGACAGCAGAAAATCTCATCAAGATTTTCTCTATTTTTTTTCACTCTGACTTGAGGCATTTTTCTCTTAATTCACTTTAGAGAACTGGAAAGGCACAAGTAAATTGTAGTATGTATTTTAAAACTAATAATTAAATATCATAAACCATTTTTGACCATGAATAAAAAGCATAAGAAAATCCATAAGGTATTCCAAAGCCCTGAGCTAAAATCATCTTAGCTGCATACTATGAAAAGTATGCAATATTTAGAATCAGAAGACCTGTACTCAAACTCTTTGTCACTTACTACCTGATAACGTAGTTAACTTCTCTGGGTCTTAGTTTCCTCATCTCTAAAATGAGGACACTGAATTTGATGACTTTTAAGTCCTTCTGTTTCTAAGTCTATGAGCCCATGGTTCTGGCCATCTCATATGCATAGAATTATATAGATAATATACATATAGGATGGGACCAATGTGGAAAGAATAAGATTGAGAAAAAAGTCGATAAATAAAAACAAAAAGGAAATGGTCAAAAGAGCAATAAGAGTAATAGAAGTATAAGACACAGAGATAGACAAAAACAAAGACACACAGAGGGAGGGAAGATGGGGAGAAGAGAGGGAGAGAGGAAGAATAACAAACAAAAAAAATGATGAGGAAAACATATGATGCAGTTTCATTATGTGTGTTGCAGTCCATACCCTGGGTTTTCCTTATAACAAAAGGCCTTTCAGTATTTCCATGACTAAATCTTGGATGTATTCCAAGATGACTCTACCTCACAGTAAGAAATATTATAACAAAGTTTTAGCATGTGTACAAGATAAAAAAACAGAGAAAGAAGAGAAAGGGAAATAAGAAAGAGTAAAGGAATAATGTTAGAAGAGGAACATTATTGGTAAAGCTCAGAGGAGAAGAAAATTTGTATTAAATCATAGATTTCTATCAACAAGCGATTTTTCTATGGTGTCCAAATTGGAGGGAAGACAAAACTTATACTCGGATGTCAGTGAGGTTATGAAATGATAAAATATTAGAACTAGAAGGCACTTTTGAAATCATTTAGTTCAACCCACTCATCTTACAAGGATGACTTGGGCAGTGTCAGAAAGAGTCAAAGAACATTGGTAGACAAGACAGGCCAAGAATCTCTTCAAGCCACTGGGAATAAGGTGTATACCTTTTTTTTTTCAAGAAGAGGAAATATGTAGGAATCTGGACCAAGGATATCAAAATTCCTGTGGCATTGCCTTTCTCTGAAGGTGCTGAGGCAGGACTGATTCAAGGTCATAAAGCTGTCAGTGGCCAACTAGGTTCCAGAATCTACCTTTTTGAGTCACCAGATAATAATTTCTATTATGCCACAATTCTTCTTTAATATTTGGTAATTCAATGTAGGAGTCACCATGCTTTATAGAAGGCTATCTGGATGAATTTATTTTACACATAAACACACACACACGACAATTTTCTTTTGATCTTGTTGAAAGCAATAGGGATGCTATTACTTTTGCAGGCTTTCCTTATATCTAGCTATTTTATTAAAATCATTTGTTAATTATTTTCCTTCCTTGGATTTCCTAGGTAACCTACAATCATATAATTTGAAAATTGGATGTTTATAGATCTAATTTCTTTTTCATCTTCATCCCTGTGACTTTCATATGTTGAGAACTCCACTATCACTAAAGACCTATGGATAAGTGTATCTCAAGAAGGTCCTGGAAAGGCAACAGATTATATCATACAATCATTAAGAAACTCCAAAGGACAGAAATAAAGGATGTCATAAAGGAGCAATGGAAGGCATCCAGCATGTTAGGTAGAGTACATATGGTAAACTTTTGGGAGAACATAAACTATAGTCAAATAGGATGAGCAGACTAGGGTAGACTATTGTAATGTTCTTGATGGGTTTTCTAGAGGTCTTTGGAGCAGTCTTCTTTTCAGTAATCACCACAAGAATAGCCAGGTGTTAAAGTCCAAACCTTCACAAGTTCCTCTCCTTTCCTGGGACCCGAGCTAGCTTTCTTAGAGGCCTTCCGGAGTTTTGGTTTCAGTGGAGAAGCTAAGGGGGAGAGCCTTGCCACCACGGTGGTGTGAGATGGGATGAATTTCTGAGTCCAAGGCTTGTGTTTCAGCTTCCAGCCACCACAAAGATGGACGATAGAATGAATCTGTCTCTCAGTCCCTTTTCCAAGTCTGTCTCTGGCTCAGACAGGCCTTGGTTTCAGTGGAGGAAGTGCAGGAGGCCAGCCTGCCACCAGGGTGGTGTGAGATTAAGTGAGTGAATCTGGCTCTGAGTCCTAACCTGGCTGAGTTTTCCCAGCTTATATGCTCTACACTCAGTATAAACCAATCATTATATCACTAGGAAACCATTATTTGTTGTAAGATTAAGTAAATCATGCTGAATTTAGAGAACTATATTAAGTACCAAGTACATGTACTGAATAGAGAACTATTAATCACCATGCTAAATTAGATAACCATTGTCTTATCAATTCTACTGACTTAACACCTTGTAAAAATCCTTGTTTCAGAGTTCTAGCCCATAATAGACTATATAACTTGCATAACTGAGGGGAAATCTTGAGATCTCAGATCCATTTAAGTATTATTATGTTTGTTATTCAATTGTTTTCAGTTGTGTCTAGCTCTTTGTAACCTCATCTGGCATTTTCTTGGCAAAATATTGGAGTGGCTTGAAACTGAGGCAAACAGGATTAAGTAACTTGTGCAGGGTCATAGCAAATAAGTGTCTGAAGTCACATTAGAACTTAGAGTCTTCCTGACTCCAGTTGTAGCATGCCATCCAGTGTACCACTTCGTTGTTAAATAGGAGTATCACAAATAGATTTTTCCTTTGTCTAGAAGGAACCATTGATCCAAAATTTTCATTTAAGAGATGAGAAAAGTAAGTCCCAGAAATTTTCAAAATCACACAGTAATCAACTGAGCTAGGAAAATTTAGATCTTTTGGCTTTCAAGTCAAGTCCTCTTTAGCTGTAGCAATCCAGCTTCTGGCCTTCCCAGTTTTCCTATCAAAACTTTCCTAGTCTTATTCTTTGAGTGGTTTGCAAGATGACTGGCAAGCACATTCATAATGGATTAATGTTCATGTTGTTAATAGCTTGTACGACTATTATTTTGTCCTTCCCATAGCTAGTTGCATCTTCCCATTGGTATTTACATCTAGAGTCCTGGACATTTGAGACCAAGTATAAATCCTTTGTTGTGACCTGGATAGCTGGGATGTGATGAGACAGAGAGTGGAGAAATCAGAGGAAGTTCAGCTGAGCCCTAACTCCATAAATTCCAGAGACAAAAGAGAGGTTGTAAGAAAATAATTGATGATTGAGAGGCCTAACTGAAAGACTCAGGAAGTACATTCCCAGAGTTCAAAGCAAAGAGGATCTGGACAATCAAATTTCATTTATTTTAGGGGCAAGGGAAAGAAGCAGATATCAAAGTTCAAAACCTTTTTTTTTTTTTTTTTTTTTTTTTTTTGTTTGTGAAATAATCAGTAGCAAAAGCATTATGTTCAGAGAGAGAATAAGAGACAGGTAACCAGATTCAAGATGATTCAGGAAGGAAGAAAACCAGAGTGTGAAGGTATAGCACAAGATCAGTATATGGTACAAGATGGGAATGAAGCAAAAGTACATTGAATATAATGTGTCAAGTATACAATTTTATTTCCTTAGTTACTCAGCTAAACCATCTTTTTATAAAAGGTTAATGCCTTTGTTTCCCCCTCTGTTTTTGTCAGTCTCATGATAAGCAAACGTAAACATTTATGCTTCTTAGGCAGCCTATTTGAGGTTGAATAAGTCCCTTCTTTTTTCTGCTCTCCTTTATTTTTATGTGTTTCATAACTATTTCTAAAGGAGTCATATTACTTTGTATTTTAAAAAGTACTGATGACCAGTGCTTTTACTTCAATAAATCTTTAAATGATGTGAATTTCAGACACGTTGACAGCCCAGTGGAAAGAAGATTTGGAGACATGGCTGACTCCCAATACTTTCCGACAAATCATCCCTTGCAGATGATCTGTGGTAAGGATAGTTTATAGTTCCTATCAGAAATGTAAGTAGCAATTTTTGTGCTTGTGTCAAATATCACAAACCATGCCTAGAACCAGTAGAGCAAAGTACCTCAAGACTAATGCAGGCAAGATACCTCTCAAATATTGTGGAAATAAGAGGTAGCAAAGGAGTCTAACTTAGCCTGCCAAATAGTAGCTTATTTCACCTAATTAGTTTTTGCTAACTAGGTACTGAATTCTTCCCTCCCTCCATCTTGCTTTAGAATGGACTGCAGAATTAACAGCAAATACTGTTGGTACCCTCTACAGTCAGCATCTTGGGGCACAGTCCTAGTTACTCTACCCTAGTTATGGTTCTAGTTCCTATTGTAAGTATAAATTCAGCTGGAGATAATAATTATGGTTATGATGTAAATGTTACTTTTGTGATTTAGTCATGCAATTAATGGGTTTCCATCCTTGGATTCTAAACTATTGATGTTTTAGGGGCTTCACATGGAGCAGTAGTATCATGTCATCTTTCCCCCATCAGATACTTTATCTTCATTTATCAGTAGACTAGGGAGAAATCTTGTTCTTACAGCAACATAGACCTTCAACAATGCTTTCAAGCAGGTTGAACTACTTAGTTTAAGTAACCAAACAAGTTAAACAGAGGTGGGAGGAATAGTGCCAAAGCATACAAAATATGGGTGGTTCACTGAATCAAAAGATCCATAGGTGCTAAATGGACTGTGATTGTAAAGGTTTCCTGCCTAGTCATTAGCAGTGATACATGCAAAATACCCATCAAGATTAAAATATTTTGTTATTTTAATTAATTCAATTTCAAGTCTCACAATCTTTCCCCATCAACTTCTATGCAAAATATATTAATTTTGGGAGAACCAATTTTATTCTTATGAAAGCCTTCCTACTCAATTTTTATAGTTAGTTTTCTCAAAAAGCTACATTTATGTAATAGGAATGGCTATTTAAAATAAACATGCATAGAATATAACTTTTCATTAGTTATTCTTCATTTCAACAAAACAAAAAAGGCTGAGCTATTATAGTGTTCAGAATAATACATGGGCAGATAAATATGCAGGTAGGAACAACAGGCAAATCACCCTTGGCTTTCACCGGAATGTTCTTTTTGTCCTTTTACTAGAAGACACCCTACTGCTAGACAATTTATGTATTAAAGGGCAAACAGTACAAGTAGGATTAGCTTTATCTTTTTTTCTCATTTATAATCAAGTGGAAATTAAGTAGGCTGCTGGAAAGATCCTTAAATAGTTTCTGAAATGTCCTTATAAAAAAGGCAACTTGTCAGGCCTTGTGAGAGTTTGCATTACTGAGTGAGCAAAGTTATATACCTCTTTCCTATATACCCAAGTCAGTATCTTGATGTGATCTTCCATTGAGCATTATTTTGAATTAGGCGACTCATAGGAAGGTTTGGAAGAAGATGCAAGGGTTTTAGAAGACAAAACATTGATTCTTTTATAGAGCTACCTCATTGCCTCACTCTAACTTTCTCAGGTCTATCTCTCACAAATCAACAGTTTCTTTGAATATGTCAAAGAAAAGAAGCAATACAAATACAAGCTGTGATTTTCATATTATTATTTTGGGGCATGCTGCAACATATTTGCAGTTGGAAAGAAGGCAAATAAGGCAAATCTTTCTTAGTCTATGTCTTTGCTATTATTACAATTTAACATTTGTTGAGCAGCAATGATATGCTATCCAATGTGCAGAACAGAAAAGGAGATAGGCTTAATGTTTGGTTCAATATGGTAACAGAGTCTTTCCTAAGAAAATGTGCAGGTGTTATGGCTGAAACAATGTGCAGATGGTAAGAAAAAATATAATTGTCCCTAACTGGAACCTGTGGATTACATTATGATAGAGAAAGCAGTGGATCACTACTTTCATATTTTAAGCAAACATATAGAGCTCTGTGTATGTGAAGTCAATAGAAATTCAGAGGCACGCAAAAAAAAAAAAAAAGGAAAGGAAAAAAATGAAAAAAGATCAATTTAAATGCCATTTATGCATTTTGCAACAGAAGGGTGATACCCCAAAAAGGTATAAACTTCTAGAGAAGCAATCTTTAGTTAGAAACCTTAAAAAAAAATTTATCTTATAAACTTAACAATTAAACAAACATTCAAAAAAAACCAGTAAATTTTTGTATGAATTTTTCTAATTAACCAAGTAGAACCAAATTAACTTTTGGCCTTCCTTCCTGCCTTCCTTTTATTTTCCCTCCCTTATTTATGTCAAAGGTATAAGAGCCCATTTCTGTCCTAGAGAAAAGCAGAATAAAACAAATAAGTTAGAGGTGAGAGAATCAGGGCTATTGATGGAGTGGAATTAGTGGTATTATGACAGGGAGAGGAGGAGCAACTCCCAATTTGGGGAATTAGTTTAGGTTCTACTGCTAGGGAGAGAATGTGGGCCATCTAATTACTTCCCCTTTAAACTAATTATTCTTGTTAATTACACATGCCATCTATATTTTACCATTCTGAGTCAAAGTCATGACCATCCCATCTAGTTATATCTCAGGTTAATGTGCAAACAGTTTTAGTTCTATAAATTTTATCACTTTTTCTAGGTCTTTCCATATTTGCCAGTTTAATATATAGTAACACTCTGCGAAAAGATGTATTTCAAAGAAGGGTTACAGTTACATGATTCATATTTGTAATTTTAATGTATTACATTTACATTAAATGCAAGACTAAAAAAAAGGGGGGGGGGAGGACTGGAATTCAGCATTTTCCAATTGTTATAAATATTGGTTGTTTCTACATTTTTAACTGTTATAAACAAAGCAGCTGTGAATATTTTTGTAACATAGGTCCTTTTTTTGATTTGGGTAAGAATTATGGTATATCAATGTTATGTTATATTAAAGGACAGATCAATTCTCCAAGAACCTCCACAGCTGTGTATCATAACATCTGAAGGAATTGCAAGGCAGCCTTTGCTGATACAGGTGTTGTGGTCTGGGAATGAGATAAATTGGAGGCAGAGGGAAAAGGGAAGAGGTCAGACAATGCAATGGTCTCTCAGTCAGAGAGGTCAGAGAACAACAACTGCCTCTCAGTCTCCTTGTATCATTTTCTCACACGAGGAGATCCATTCTGCAGGTCTGGGTTCGATCTCCAGCAGCCAGTGTCAGGTGGCTCCTGTGTATTCCAACAATGGAATATTATTGTTCTACAAGAAACGATCAGCATGATGATTTGAGTAAGGCTTGTAGAGACTTTACATGAACTGATGCTAAGTGAATTGAGTAGAACCAAGAGAACATTGTACACAAGATTATGTGATGATCAGCTGTGATGGATGGACTTGACCCTTTTTAACAATGAGGTGAATCAGGTCAATTCCAAATTTTTTTTTTCCAAATTTACTTTATTTTCAGAAACAGAATAAGAAAAAAGAAAAAAGAAGAGGAATACAAAAAGAAAGAAAGAAAACAAAAACAAATTATCAAGCAGAATTCAAACTATATAACAAAAAATATCAGTTCAAGAAAGTGTATATATGTTAGCAGAAGAAATTATAATCATGAGTGTCCTTTTCTTTACTTCCTTATAAATTGTTCTTTTGTTCTCTGCTGTACACCCTTTTTTTACTTTATTCTTTTTTCCCACCCATCATCCCCATATATGTAGATATATACATATATACCCGTGTTTTCCCAATAATAAGACACTGTCTTATTATTTTTTTGGACAGAAAAACCCCAGAGGGCTTATTTTCAGGGGAGGGTTTATTTTAATGAACATTGACAGCAATTTTAATAAACAGGTAAATGTGAACAAAAAAAAGTACCTTTATTCAATAATGATCATGTCATCTTCTTCAACAACATCGTCATAAGTGTCCATACCCTGAATTCCGTCCTGGATATCTTGCGCCTCTATTTCCTTCAGAAGAAGTGGACCCAATCTGTCATGGCCACAATATAGCTCTCTTTAAATGAACATGTCTTGTCCAGGTAACCTGCTCGTAGTGCTTTGGCGACACAGCTGTCAGTAATTTTATCTCATGACTTCTTCACCCCAGTCACGACTTCTTGCAGACAGGGCTTCACAAAGTTTCCACGCTGATTTCTTTCCATTCTATTTTCAATGTAGTCATTGACTTCCATGCGCAAATGGTCTTTGAATGGCTTGTTTATTGTATATCAAGGGTCTGGAGATAGGCAGTCATTCCTGCAGGAATCATTACTTGATCTATTCTTCTCTCTGCAAGGAAGTTCTTCATTTCTTTAGCGCAGTGAGTGCTGGCTGAGTTCTTCTTTTATCCTCCATCATGCCCTTTTTATCCTCCACCATGCCCCCTCATTCCTGCTTACATACCAGGTTTTTATGTTGTCCTGCCTCAGCTCTCCTCCGCGGCACTGCTCTCAATGGCACCAGCAAGCAAATCACTGGGGAAGAACAGAATGACGCGCTCACTGCTGCAGCTCTGATTGGATGCAGCTCGGAGCGCAGCGTGCGTTTCACTCGGGGGAAGAGGGGGAGGGGGAGAACGGTGTATACAGAGGGTACTGTAATGTAGCGTGTAGCGCAGGGGATCACCTTCACTACAGTAGCAACCTCAATAGGGCTTATTTTCGGGGGAGGGCTTATTTTAGAGGAATCTTATACAGTAAGGGGAGGGCTTATTTTCAGGATTGGTCTTATTATCAGGGAAACACGGTATACATATATACACATACCTCCACACATCTTTCCTATCTCTGCTGACCTTTTGCCTTAATTCTGCTCTTAATCTGCCTTGCTATTGCTTAACCTCCCTTCATGCATGGATCCCTCCCTTATCTTCTTCCCTCACCTTTTGATTCCCTGTCTGCCCATCCCTCCCCTTATTTCTTTATAGATTTTGGAGGGTACTATATATGTAGTATTGCCTATTTAACCCATTCCTGATATGAGTAGGTTTTCAGAGCTATCCTCCTCCCTGCTCTAATGTCTCTATCTAGTCTTCCTCTGCATCTTATGTGTATGACATAATTACTATTTTTACCTTAACTCATCCCAATCTTTCTTTTGAACTGCTCTATTATTGATGTCAATCTTAAACATATGCTATATATTTCCCATGTAAAAAAAAATATTAAAAATGTGTCCCTTTTGAGTTCCTTGAAACTGATATTTGATATTGGTTGTTAATATATTATATTTTCTATTAAGTTCAGGTTGGTTGATTGAAAAGTCCTGAAAATCTGCAAGTTCATTGAATGTCCATTTTTTCTCATTCAGAATTATAGATAATTTTTCTGGATATGACATTTTTGGTCACAGGCCTAGTTCTTTTGATTGTTGGTAACTATGATTATAGGACTTGCAGTTTTTTACTATGATTGCTGATAACTCCTGTACAATTCTAACTATAGCTCTAAAGTATTAAAATTGATTTTTTCTCGTTTCTCACAAAATTTTCCCTTTGATCTGGGGATTTTGAAATTTGGCAATAATGTTCCTATGTGTTTTCCACAAAGGATCTCATTAGGGTTTTGTTTTTTGTTTTTGTTTTTTCCTATTTCTATTTTCCTCTCTTCTTCTATTACTCCAGGACAATTTTCTTGGATTATTTCTTGCATTACTGAGTGAAAGTCCTTTTTTTGGTCACAACTTCAGGCAGTCCAATTATTTATATATTTTTTCTTTTTGATCTGTTCTCCAGATTTGTTGTTTTTCTTATGTTTCACATTGGATGCGCTCATTCTTTATAACCTGTTTTGTTATTTCTTGATCTCTCATAGCTTTGTTGAGGGATAAGACACCTTAATTGCGTTTGGCAGTTCCCAGGCCAGTGGGTCAGGTTTTTGCAATCCCAGTCTCCAAGTTAAGGTTGGCCAAAAAAAGGGGTTTATTGTGACACTGAGAGTTCTCAGCAGGCTTGATTCCTGATTGGAAAAGCAGCAGGGAATTAAGAGACAGAATTCAATTTTATTTAGTCTTCTGTAGCCTGGGCTAGAGAGAGTGATCCCTGGATGAATTAAGGGCAGTGGGCTAGAGTAATTTCCAGATGAATTAAGGGTGGAGGATGGTGGTCTAGAGAGTATGGGGGTGAGTGGGTGAGGTGGGTGGGCCAGAGCCAGAAGATTCAAGGGACCAGAGTTCTATTATATCAGCTTCACTTACTTTTCCTTGCTAAATCTAATTTTCAAAGAATTATTTTCATCTTTGAGACTCTGTACCTCCTTTTCTACTTGGTTAACTTTTTTTTCATAATCATTTTGTTTTTCTTGGATGGTTTTTATTTTTATTTTTTAGTTTTTTAGTTTTTCCTCAAGGTCTCTCATTTGATTTTTAAATTCTTTTCTGAGTTCTATAAATTCTCTCTGTGTAGGGAGCCATTTCACATTACTCTTCAGGATAGAAACTGTTTTTACTTCAGTGTCCTCCTCTGAAGGTGAATCCTGATCTTCACTGTTCCTACATTTTGTTTCTATGGTGGGGTTCTTTCTTCTTTGCTGGTTCATTTTTTTTTTTTTAATTAAGAGATATTGGGTAAGCATTTTTAATCCTGGGGTGGGGAAGGATGGTGCTTCTGGCTTCACCTCAACTCTCCCTTCTCATTAGGAACCCCAAATTGGGAGCTCCACCCTCCAGCAGGTGTCTGCAGCCAGCAGTGTCCCTGCCCCACTGCTTCTGCACTTACCAAATGCTGGTTCCTTCTTGCCCAGAGCCAGTCCCTGAAACAAGCTGAAGCTGCCATTCCTAATGAGCTAAGGTTCACTTAGTCTTTCCAGATTCAGATCCAACTCCACAAACAGTTCAGGAGGTTAAAGTTTCTGTGGTTCCTGTTCAAGCTCCATCTACACCCAACTAGCACCCAGGCTCCTCACCAAATATTTCTCTGGAGCTACCTGGAACTGTTTGTACTGCACAAAGGTCTTTCTTCAGATCAGAGGGTGCCAATTCTGCCCCAAGTCTTCTTGATTTTTCACCAGTCTATGTTCACCCTGAAGTACAAATCTGTCCTATTTGTGTAGAATAGTAGTGACCACAAAAACAATCAGAGACTCTCAAAATAAGAAAAAGCAAAAAGTGGCTTATTATGATCTCCTGAGAAAAGCCATCTCCAATTTGACAAGGTATTTGTCAGTGAAAGGAGCACAAAGTAAAAACTGCAAAACAAAAGATTAAATAGCCTGAAAGCAGAAGCTCCTGAAACTCTTACCCACCCCAGGCTGGCCTTTTCTCCCATTGCTTGGAAGAGTCCAGGTTTACATTCTAATCATGGAAATCTAACTCAGAAATAAGAGAATAAAAAGAGGTATTTAAATGCTAATTAAAAAGTGGTGGGAAACAGGAGGGAACAAATAATTTTTTTTATTTATAGCTCTATTTGTTATTAAAAAGTTTCAAGTCACAATTAAGGTATAGTTTAAGGTTATATTCCCATGGGAGTGTCTTCACCCAATTAATTCCTTCTCTATTATTTATTATTCTTTGAAGACTTCTCATACCATTCTTGATACATTTCCTCAACTATCATGTTCTCAATCTCCAATCCCTCTGGATCTGGTTTGTCCTTTTTTCTACTGGGGTCCATCCTTGTACAACTGGACTTTCCTCTCCAAATTGCTCGAACTTTCTTCTGTGGAAATCCCAGTCATTTCCCTGAGGTTAAATTTTCCCTATAAAACCTATTTATGGCCATCCCATGACGACATTCCTGGGTCAGCCCACCATAGCATTCTGCCTTGTGGCATCTTTTCCCTTTTTCTACACCACATGGTCTCCTAATTGCACTGTTTTCTGACCCCATTTCTCTTCTTTATAGTTAACTAACTCTTTTAGGGTACCGAGTGCCTTTTAGGATTTAGCCTGCCGCTTAAAGGCATGTCCCAACTTCATGGGGTACCCTTTCCACTGAAAATTTTGAGTTCCATCAAGTAACTTATGAAAACCCTTTCCTTACTAACTATATGCTCTCTCAATTCTATAATAAATCCAGTGTCTTTGTTATCTGGTCAGTACTTATTTTGACCAGGGCCTAAAGTTTAGTGTGTCTATTCAGCATATAAATTGAAGTTAAGTATCCTTAACTTCCATCTGTAACAATTTAGGATCACATTCCTTTGAGTAGCTTCTGGCATATTCCTTTCAGATGGTATATTAGTGGCTTGATGATCCATCAGACAATATCTGAATTCAAAACTCCAAATAATATCAGCTACAATCCCAGAAGATTTTATCTCACATAGCAAGTCTCATTAATCAAAACTTCAGGTGAATTTAGCTCTCAAGAATCATATATCCTAAACAAGTATTGACTATAATCTTACATTGACAACAGTAAGACATTCATCCTAGAAAGTTCACAGTTTTTTCATATCTAAGTAGATGGATTTTAAATTCAACATTACACAAATCATTTACTTTTAGATGCTCAATAACCAATCAAAACATGTAATTAACCATGTTCAAAGGGAGAAAAACAGACTATTATTCTCAGAATCTCCCTAAACAATGGGAACAGTTTTAAAATGACTCAATACCACCAATTAAAACACACATAGAATATGCTAATTTCACATTTAAAAGCCCTTTCAGAAATAACATTAATAATGTCTTCATTCCAAAAAATGTTCATTCAACATACAAATTCAATTTAATCCTGTTGTGCCACAGTTCCCTTTTAATGTCCTGATCCAGTTTCCCTAATTGTCCTATTCAGTTACTCTGTCTCAGGTTATAACTATTCCCTCTTAATGTTTGATGAGATAAAGTTCTTATCCATTTTAGATATCATTAGAATATCAGGAGCCTTTCCAGTACCTCCCATTATGTTATTCTAGGTGCCTCCCTCCATTATGTCATCCTAAGTGCCTCCCCCCATTAGGTCATCCCCATCCAGGTACCTCCCCCATTATGTCATTGTTCTTGTCATCCTTTTAAAAAATCTTATCTGACATTCACTGCTGGATTCTTGGAGACAATAGTCTCATTCAGCCCTGGGACCAAACCATGGATCCATTTTGTCCCAGTAAATTTTCCCCACTTGATCAAATATTAAATTGTTCTCTAATCTCTATCTTGCTCAGTTTCTCCAGCATTACCTCCAATTGAGGAGAGCCTATAAAATATAAATTACAGGTACAATATCAATATTGTACCAATATTGTATCTGTTCCTCTAAGCACAAACATTCCCATCTCCCCCCTAAACATTCCTAATTGCAAAGTCAATTTTAGAAGTTATAAATTGTTCTTAAGTCTATTTTTGAGGTGACTCCCCACAGGTCCTTTAAGCCTGGTGTTCTCAGCCACCAGATTGCAATCTCGGTCATTTGTAACATCCAGTAAAGTCCTTCCACTCTGCTTCTTCTAGAACTTAGTAAATGCCTATTTGACAAACTGCAAAAGGTGTTGTCTGTATCAGCAATCCTTATTTCCTAAAGGCTAAAAAGGGATGAGGACAGTATATAATTCCTTTAAAACTTATCCTTTGTCTGAAAGAATGGGATCTCTCTTTCTCCAACTAGGATAAGCATACAACATTTCATAGGGTGATCTATTTAAAGGATGATCTATTCTTCCTGAGGAAGGTGGATGCTAAGAGGTATGGAATTCCCATTTAATTCCTAAACACATTATGACATTCTGTAATACTCTAGCAGTAAAATGGATTCCATTGTCCCAGTCTGTCCTTTCAGCTAACCCACTTGGAGGAATGATCTGTTCAAAGGAGGATTTTGCTGACCCCAGATGCTGTGCTGAGCTCAGAGGATAGGTTTCCACACATCCAGTTAAGTGATCTACACTAGTGGTTCATTTCATTGCTATAGTCTGACTGCATCATGATCATTTCTTTTTTTTCCCCATGTGATGCTACAAGCCTAGTAGATGTTGATGCAACAGAGTGGGGCCCAGTGGCCATGGGATCTAGTCAGGATACAAAATGCCAAAAGGGCTGTGCTTCCTCCCCAGATCATTAGAGCCTAGAGATTTTCTGCTGTTCACAAGTATTCCTTGAGCATGTCAACTGGCAAGTCAAGGTATCTTTTCTTCATTAAATTTTCATTTTTTAACTTATGAACTTGACAAATCTCAACAAACATAAGCATTTCCACATATTAAAAACAGGAAAGGAGGTTCTACATAAATACATATGTGTTGTCTTCATTCTCGAAGAGGACCATGACATCAGAGAGGTGATGCCATGATAAGCAAGTGTATTGGATTTAAATAAGGGCTGTGCAAGGTCACCTGCCTCACTTTCCCCTCCAGAATCATCTGGATTCAGTGACCAACTATAGATTAGGAGTCTGAAGATGGCCCAGGATGAAATGGAACACTTTGGTTAAGATAAGTCTTAAACAGGTCTCAGTTTGACTGAGCTCAAACCCATTCAATGATTAAGACTAGATAACAATTGAGGCAAATGATCTTCTCTTTCACTTAGTCCAAAAAAATCTAAATAAATAAGCAAATGAATAAATGATTCTGAGAGGGGAAGACCTTCAGGATTTTTGATTAAAGCAGAAATGATTGCTATTTACATTCAATCTGAGTCAATCAGGACTCAGACAATGACTAAACGGGACTTGGCCTAGGACCTATGGCGTAGAACCTATTGTTTTTGGTTTAAGGCCTGGTTCTTAAGAAAGAAATCTAGCTAATATACCCTAAAATATTTTGGGGAGAGATTCAGAGGTGCAAAAGAGAGGGGAAAATGCTTTTTTTTAGAATATCTGTAGGTAAGGGTATGATATCCTATGTGAACAGAGGGATGGAAGGAGGGGAGAAGGGAAGAAAGTATAAAGGGAATTAGGAAAAAAAAGTGTGTGGGACAAAGACCACCGATTCAAATAAATAAAAAAAATTAAGGGGATTTCTTAAGGTAAAAACAGAAAGAAATTCTATTATGATCTTGAGAGAAAAGACATCTCCCTCCCATGAGCAGTTAGACAAGAAGCAAGGCACAGTTAACAGACAAGGATTATATATAGGTCTGGGGTAACACTCCGCATAGGCTGGACCTTTGCAAACCCTGATTAGTTAGGACAAATGTCCTCACATTCTAATTCACAAATGAGGAAAAACTTCTAACCTAGCCACATCTTTAGGATTACTAAATTATCTTATAGGGGACTTTTAATGCCAAGGTGGCCCTTAGTCGCACAAGGAACAGGGCTATATGATCCATGATCTCTGGAGAAAGAAGCTTGGCCCTGGGGTACAACCAACCTTCATTCAATTTTTAGAACACTGTCTCCATCTTGTGAGATAGCTTTCACAGTTCACTTTGATAAGGTTAGTGGCAGGTTCAGAATTCAGGTAACCAAACGAAGAGGTTTGGCTCCCCTAGATTCCCCTAGGATTCAGATCAGGGCAGGGAGTTGTGAGAACCCCTTCTGGCACACAAAGGTCCTTTATAAAGGAATTTACAAACCCAAAAATCTGGACTGGTGAAAGAAGTTTATTATTGGCATTGGGAAGTCAGCCTTTCCTATGCATGAATAGAAAAACTGAATCCCTTGGTAACAAGGTCCCGACAGAGAAGTAAAGTTTCTAGCAGAGAAATCCCAACAGAGAGGTATAAAGTCTTGTTAGAGAAATAGGTGAGAAAGATAAAGAGGGGATAATGCTGAAAGAGAATATCATTTCAGCAGGCAGAGAGTTGCTGCTATGCCAGGGAGAGGTTCCTTGGCATATTAGGTCCTCTGCAAGAACTGAGTCCCAAGTTGGCTCATTTTATAATAGAAGTCGAGGCTAGCAGCTCTTGATGGGGGCTGGGAGCAGTTTGAGCTGATATCAGAATAGAAAATGTTGGAATTGAATGAGTGTCTCTGGGCTAATCTTCCCCTCAATAAGGAGCTTAATCAGTAGTAAGTGTTATCAATGGGGTTGATGCCCATCTCTGGGATAACAGAATAAAGCTGTTTATACTGTTTCCCTCAGGCAGGATCTTTTACAGAGGCCAGAATTCAAGGAGAATTTTTCCTTGAAGGAGTTTCAGAGAGAATTTTGGGGTTCCCCTTCAGTTTCAATGTCCCCTCATCAACTTCATTTGGAATCTATACATAAAGTTCCTTCTTTCCCACTCAGTTTCTTAAGGGCCTTATTTAAGGCAAACCAAACAGCATCTCATATGGGGAAAGTCCCAGCTCACTTCTGGGAACAGCTCTTTAACAGAGCAATAGGCAAACATTTAGTTCAAAGCAATTTAGTCTATAACATCAATTTAGTAGTCTGTTTCTTAAGAATCTGATTCATTCTTTCCACTTTCCCTGATGAGGGCAGATGCCAAAATATATGGAATTGCCACCCAATTTGCAATCTCTTCCCTATTATTTTTTATAAAATCTTAGAAGTAATGTTCCATTATCAGAATCAATAGTCTCTACTGATGGAGGGAACCCTGAAACTGTCCTGACTTTGGTGGGGGGAAATGCTCATTGAACTCTTGAGAAGCTTTCCTCTGACAAAGACCCACCCTTCAGGGCAGTTAAGTGGTTTCATTAAGATTAGCCCAGGACCATTCCCTACTTAGCTCAAACTTAAGTTTCATTTAGCTGGAGATCTGGACCTGATACCTCTATTGAGCCGAAAATTAGTCCAATTGGAAATCTAGGCCTGGGGCCAGTGACAACATTGCATTCAATTGAAACTTCATTCTCAGATTCCCTATTTAAAGGGCAATTTTGGGGCTCATTTCTTTGCAGAGGCCTAAAGTAGGAATCACACCATGCCAAGGGACCTCTCTTCCTTTGGCACAGCTGTCTATCAAGACCTCTGCCTCCTGAGAAGACATTCTCTTCTTAGCGTTAACCCCTCTTTATCTCTCTGCCAGGATTTCTCTGCTAGACCTTTATTTCTCTGTCAGGACCTTGCCACTGAAGAAGTCTGTCTCCTAGCAAAAGCTGACTTCTCAGTGCTAATAAGCTTCTTTTTACCAGTCTAATATTTCAGGTTCATGAATTCTTTCATGTTGGACCTGCGTCGACCAAAGAGGGGTTCCCACAATTCTGAACTGCACTGACTTCATCATTTGGTTCCCTGACCAGGAATGACTTCATCACTACCAAACTATACTAAAGTACAATTTGTTTCAATGTTATTCTACTAATCCTTTTTAAAGCAGCAGAGCTCAGGGGAAAGCTTCCACCCATCCCCTACATCTCAGTTTCCCACTGGTGTAATTTCAGCAAAATCTAACCTAAACATTCTGGAGCCAGGCTCCCTCCCTCTGGAGGGATGCCTCCTCAACACCTTCCCATTTATCTCTAGACATATTACACATCCTTTAGACACAATTTGTGATTTGGGAGTCCCCTGACCTTATAGCTTGTGTTCTAATGGAGGTCAGTGGTTCTGGGTCTTCTGGCTTTGAAATCTGCCTCAAGAAACTCCTAACTATCTGATTTTGACCACACTTTAGCTAGATAGCTTCTAACCTCAGAAAACTCCTATGCCCAGTCTGTCTGATTCTGAATAGACTTCTCAGTTCATTGCTGACTTTTGATCTGGTAATTATGAAATTTTGGAGACCACCTCTTAATTCATCTGGAAATTACTTCCTACTCTTATCCTTGAGCTATAGAATTCACATACCTGTGACTGAAAGTTGTATATCTTCTTGCTTCAAGTTTCTTTACTGGATTCTCTTAGAATTCAATCTGCTTGGTAATGGCATCACATTACTTTCTTTTTTTTTCTTTTTTATTATAACTTTTTATTGACAGAACCCATGCCTGGGTAATTTTTTTTACAACATTATTCCTTGCACTCACTTCTGTTCCGATTTTTCCCCTCCCTCCCTCCACCCCCTCCCCCAGATGGCAAGCAGTCCTATACATATATCCTAGATACAATATATGTGTGCAGAACCGAACAGTTCTCTTGTTGCACAGGGAGAATTGGATTTAGAAGGTAAAAATAACCCGGGAAGAAAAACAAAAATGACAACAGTTTACATTCATTTCCCAGTGTTCTTTCTCTGGGTGTAGCTGCTTCTGTCCATCCTTGATCAATTGAAACTGAGTTAGATCTCTGTTGAAGAGATCCACTTGCATCAGAATATATCCTCATACAGTATCGTTGTTGAGGTATATAAGGATCTCCTGGTCCTGCTCGTTTCACTAAGCATCAGTTCATGTAAGTCTCTCCAGGCCTTTCTGAAATCATTCTGTTGGTCATTTCTTACAGAACAATAATATTCCATGACATTCATATACCACAATTTACCCAATCATTCTCCAATTGATGGGCATCCATTCATTTTCCAGTTTCTAGCTACTACAAATGGGGCTGCCACAAACATTCTTGCACATACAGGTCCCTTTTCCTTCTTTAGTATCTCTTTGGGGTATAAGCCCAGTAGAAACACTGCTGGATCAAAGAGTATGCACAGTTTGATAACTTTTTGAGCATAGGGCATCACATTACTTTCAATAAATTTTTGCCTGTTGACTAGGAGATGGGTTCAAACTTGCATATTCTTTTGAGACATCTTGTGATACCAGTCTGGGATTTTTGGAGTCCTCCTTTTCAACCTCAACAATTGCATACATGTAGATATACCAGATTTTCTTGCCTTTATTTTGTTAAAGGGAGAAAGCAAAACAAACCTTAAGATTAATATTCTAGATAGCTTTGGACTAAATTTCACAAAATTTATACCACATATCCAACTGGGCTGACAATGTTAAAGCACCAGCTCATACAATTTTCAAATTGCCTAGTATACAATTTAGCAAGCAACAAAGTAACTTAAATATATCTCATCTAATTAGGAGAGGCAAATATGTGACCTATTTAGGTTAATTACCAGAGAACCAAAAATTTTAACTTAAAATCAAATCAAATACAGATTTAAATTTCTAGCAACAATATTTCAATATCAATGCACACATATTTCTAAAATGCTATGCCAGAATAAGCAAGTTCACAATTTTAATTAATAGTAATTATCTTATACAATTTCAGGATCAGAATTCCAATTTAAACATCCTCCCCAAAATTTAAAGTGGCAGAAAATTGCCCTTTCACGTCTGTCAATAGGGCTTTAAGAAATTGGCAGACTTTAGGATCCTGGGGAAAAGGGGTCAGAAAAATTCAGATCCTAGTATCTAGCTACAGATCTGTAACAAAATGACTACCCCATCTTCTATGCTAAAAATGCTGGGTAGGGGGGCCCATGTCAAATATGTTGGGGTACCACTGCAAACCCTAGAAAATTCAGGCCAGCTAGGAACATCAGCCTCCCCAGGTTAGATTTCACATATCTGAGAACCAGAGAGGGTGTTTTTGTTTTTGTTTTGTTGTTCTCTATAAACCTCAAGTTCTGGCCCTCAGAAGGGTTGTTTTTTTTTTTAATAGCTTTTTATTTACAAGTTATATACATGAGTAATTTTACAACATTGAAATTGCCAAACCTTTTGTTCCTGTGTGGTTCAGAAATGGTGAGGGGTCACCATTTAATAAAAAAAGGCTGGAGAGATCTCTCTAGAAATGAAGCAAAGTTTATTATACATTCTAGAGATCCATCCATCGAGCAGACAATCTAAGGGAGGAAGGGAGGAAGCACTATAGGGGACAGGGTCAACACTTTTAATCCCTAACTCAAATACCCCTCTCCCACCACTGACCCTCATCCTTATTGGCTGAGGATCTTACATTCTTAACGTGGGAACTACCCAAGAAATTGAACTTGACCAATAAGTACATAGTTGCCCATATTTGACTGAAATAGGGAGACGCTGATGCCATGGGAGGATAGCAAGAAGGGGACTTAGGTATGCCCTTGACTCAATGCTTAAAGCCTTCAGGCCTACTTACACTCTGAAATAGATGAACCCTTACTCGATTTTCACAACTGTCTTGAAAGATCTCACTTCATCTCATTCATTCCAATTTTTCCCCTCCTTCTCCCCACCCCTTCCCCCAGATGGCAGGTTAACCAATACATGTTAAATAGTATAAATTAAATACAATATAAGTATACATGTCCAAACAGTTATTTTGCTGTACAAAAAGAATCAGACTTTTAAATAATGTACAATTAGCCTGTGAAGGAAATCAAAAATGCAGGTGGACAAAAATAGAGGGATTGGGAATTCTATGTAGTGGTTCATAGTCATCTCCCAGAGTTCTTTCACTGGGTATAGCTGGTTCAATTCATTACTGCTCTATTGATACTGATTTGGTTCATCTCATTGCTGAAGATGGCCACATCCATCAGAATTGATCATCATATAGTATTGTTGTTGAAGTATATAATGATTTCCTGGTCTTGCTCATTTCACTCAGCATCAGTTCATCAGTCTCTCCAGGCCTTTCTGAAATCACCCTGTTGGTCATTTCTTACAGAACAATAATATTCCATAATATTCATATACCACAATTTATTCAGCCATTCTCCAATTGATGGGCATCCACCCAGGTTCCAGTTTATGGCTACTACAAAGAGGGCTGTCACAAACATTCTTGCACATATAGGTCTTTTTCCCTCAGAAGGGTTTTAATCATGTAAATTAGGCCTACTTAAAAATACAATAGACCAATTCAACTTAATTGATAGTGCCAAGCAACTTAAGACTTAATTTCAAAAAAACAGAATTTTTTAACAGCTCTGTAACTTTATTTCTTTTTTTAAAAAATTAATATATTTTTGCTGAGGCAATTGAGTTAAGTGACTTGCCCAAGATCACAACTCAGAAGTGTTAAATGTCCAAGACCACATTTGAACTCAGGTCCTCCTGGTGTTCTATCTACTGTGCCACATAGCTGTCTTTTTATTTTTATTTTTTTTAATTTTAACTATTTCTGCAGATCCAAATTAGCCAGTTCTAGATCCACAGAAATATCTTTTTTTTCTTTTTGGTGTGGCAATTAAACTTTCCCTATCTCAGAACTAGTCCTTCCTCTCTCTAGCTAAAAGCTATTTGCATAAGTCCAATTATTTACAAAACAAGCACTTTTTTAAGTTCCAAAAAGCCAGATTTTTTTCTTTTGTAATTCAGTTGACTAAGAGACACACAGAAGACAAACACAAGCTCAGACACACACACACACACACACACACACACACACACACACACAACTTTTCTAAATCAATCAAGTTCCCTACTCCACCTTGGACTGTAAGCTTGGAGGGGAGGTCAATAATGAAGGCTTCTTTGAATTTATACCCAGCCCTCTGGGGATGGAGTGTTTCTCAGAGCGAGTTTAGCACCTGACCAAACAAATCAACAATATTAAATCCCTATACATTTAGTATTTCATCCCCATTCTTCTTAAAGACCTATCTTCCCAGAATACCAAGTAAGTTTAGAACCAACTACTTTCCTTTCCTCAGATTCACAATATTTCATCCTCTTTTAATGTAAAGGAAAATAGGAGAATCCTTATGGATTTGAATTGCCTAAGATTTTCCTGTTATCCAGATGGCTCAACAGTTCCTTGACAGAGGAGAATTCTCTTACAAATAGTCTCCCCCCTCTTCACCAGTTCTTCCCATTCAAAGGGAAATAGGAACCTTTTACAGACTATAACTACTTAAATTCTCCCAATCCCAATTCCAGTCACCCAGATGGCTCACTAGTTGCTTGGCAGTGTGTCTCCTCCCCTCACCAGTTCTTGCTTTCTGTCTGTGCTGCACAACTTACCCAACTTATTTCAAACTTTTCTCAGCTGGCTTATTTCTTGGTCTGAATTAATTCTCTTTCTTTGCTAGCCTACTTCTGTTTTTGCTTTCTCTCTAGAGGGGGCCTGCCGAAGGTTTTGATATAGGAGAGACCCTTACAAACAGGAGATATTTTAGTAAAAGCCCCCAAATCATGTGGGACAGTATTGACCACAAAAACAATCAGAGTAACAAAAAGCAAAAAGGGATTTATTATGATCTCACAAGAAAGGGCATCTCCCATCTGAAAAGGTGTTTGTCAGTTAAAGGAACACAAAGTGAAAACTGCAAAATACAAGATTAAATAGCCTGAATTCAGAAGTTCCTGAAGTACAGACCACCCTCCCCGCAAACCTGGCCTTTTCTCCCATTGTAAGCTCAGGCTTACATTCTAATTGTGGAAATCTAATCCAGAAATAAGAGAATAAAAAAGAGGTACTTGAATGCTAATTAAGAAGCAATAGGCAACAGGAGGGGACAAACACTTGCGATTTTTTTTTTTTTAGCTGTGGCTCTATTTGTTATTATAAAGTCTCAAGTCACAACTAAAGTATGGTTTAAAGGTTATATTGCCATGAAAATGTCTTCACTCAGTTAATTCTACACATATTTGTGAGGGAAATCTGGAGAGCTTAAATTTACCAATCTACTCTAACATCTTCCCAGAATCCTCCCCCCACCAATACACTTATAATGAAAAGAGCCATCTGCATGCAGAAAGAAAGGACTATGGGGACTGAATATGAATCATAACATAGTATTGTCACCTTTTTTGTTGTTGTTTGTTTTTTGTTTTCTTTCTCATCGTTTCCCTTTCTGATTTGATAATTGTGGGAATATGTATAGAAGAATTATATATATTTAACATACTTGCTATTTAGGGAAGGGAATGGGGGAAAGGAGGGAGAAAATTTTGGAACACCAGGTTTTGCAAGGGTGAATATTAAAAACTATGTTTGCATATATTTTGAAGATAAAAAGCTATTATATTTTAAGAAAAAGAAAAAGAACTATTAAAGCTGCTATTTCTCATGGTAATAACATAGCATAATGAATGGTAGTCTTGTTCCACAGTTTTCTTTTATTGTTCTGACTCAGTTTCCCTAAATTGTCCTGCCTCAGTTTCCCTAATTATTCTGCCTCAGTTTATAATTGTTCTGCTCAATCTTGCAAACCACCCCTCTCTTAATCAGAATATTTGATAAGGATAAAAGATCTTATATTTTAGAATATCAGAATGCCTCTCCCCATCCCAAGCTATTAGAATACCAGATACTGTTTTTATCAAGATGTCCCTCCCCATCTCAGGGGTGCCTCCCCCCATTTTGTCATCCCCATCTCCAGTGGCTCACCCCACCCTGTCAGAGTCATGTTCCCATCTCAGCACCCTGACTCCGCCCCTGCCTCAGTCTAACCCCTGTGTCTAAGCCACATGTATATATGTCATTGAGAACTCTCATTGTTTGGATTCTTGGAAAGATAGTCTCATTCAGCCCTGGGACCAAACCATGGATCCATTTGGCCCAATATATCTCTCCTTTTCAAATAAATCTAATCTCTATCTTGCCTCAGTTTCTCCGACATTACAGTCTCAGAGCCAGGAAGACCTGGGTTTAAGTCATACCTCTGATGTAACCTGGTTGTATAACTCCAGGCAAGTCACCTAATTTCTTAGACCCTTTTAGATGATTCTATAATTTTCAGAGGAGATACCAACTTGTATTGGGAAATGAAGTTTCCTCATCTGAGAGCTCCATATACCAATTAAATTAAATGTCCAGTCACTAGCCCTAACTCTCATGTTAGATAGTAGCTCAGACTGGTAAAGGGAATAGATCTTAGCAATAGTAACTAATTCACTTGCTAAAATAAAGCTACTTTCATGACATCATTGGTCAGGAAAGCAAGAGTTGTCAACCTTTATCTATACTGAATCAGACAATGTATCCATGAATATCCTCTCCAGCACAGTATCAACATATAATTGAATATTGTAAAAATGTTTTCTTATGATGATAATAATAATGATGGAGATTAGTAAAATAGGCCAGAAGAAGGTCAGAACAATTAGAACCCCAAAGTCACACTCCAGAGGGTATTCCTCTGGAACAATAATAATTCCATGATCTTACTGATGTGAGATCCACTTGTACAGATTGCAAACTTTTCAGGCAATTTTTATGTGCATTTTTTTTTTTACATCTGTTATACCTAGCTAGTCTCCTATCATCCAACTGTAATGCCATACTTTGGTATGAAAATGACTTTTATTACTTATCTGTGTATATGTTGAATTATCCCAGTAGAGTTTAAGCTTCATGAGAATAAGAATTATTTCAGTTTTGTCTTTGTATCTCCAGTGTAAAATATAGGGTCAAACACATAGGAGGTGCTTAGTAAATGTTTATGGAGTTGAGTTAATTTCAATATCAATCAATAAGAAATAAGTAACTACTATTTGCCAGGCATTGGTTTTTGACACTGGGAATACAAATTTAAAAAACGAAACAGCAAAGGCATTGATATTTTATAAGGGCAGTCCAGTAGCATTCATACACATATATGTAAAATATATATACATACTCACATGTATATATATGTATATATATAGTATATATAAGTATACATGTACTTATATATATATATATATATATATATATATATATATATATATATATAAAAGTACATATATGTGTGTATATATATACTTATATATATACACATAGATATACCATATGTGTATATGTTTATACATATATGACCTATATGCATATTTATATATATATATATAAAGAGAATAAATACAAGGTAATTAGGGAGCAGATGGGGGTTCAAAAGAGGCTTTCTGTAGAGAATGGTGCTTGGGCTATATCTTGAAGAAAGAGAGGGAGTCTGAAGCAGGTCAGGAGGAAATTTATTTCAGACATGGGGGACTGTCAGGAAAATTAAATTGAATGTATGCCTTCAGCAGAAGTCAGAGGTCAAACATACAATTATAGATTTGTACTGGAAGTAGCCTGTACTAGTTGCCAAGAGCTGAATGTTAAATTTTCAACGTGAGCCCTTACATCTCAGAAATGAAAAATGGTATAAATCAGTTTGATTTATTGTTTTCTTGATTGTCTAGACAATAAAATGATAGAGAAAATATTAATAAAGCAGATCATACTTTAAAAATATGTCATGCCTTTTCAGAGTGCTGGTTATTAAATATTTACCATCACATCTCTAGTTTTAAGAGATCTCAGAAGTCATCTAATTCAATCTCTTCATATTTGTGTGATCAGGAAACTAAGATTCTGAGAGAAATCATACAAAATCACATATTAATAACTTATGTAGCCAACATTAGATAGTAGGCCTATGACTCCAAATAGAATTCTTTCCCCTATAAAACACTTTGTATATATTTCAAGGGACAGGGAATCTAAAAGGTGCCCAGCTGAGGAAGCTTGGTTTTATGTATCTGAAGTTTCTAAACTCATTGATGAGATTAAGAATACAACAATTAACTAACAATATAAGACAGTAACTAAAAAACAAAATTAAATTGTACATAATAGGTTCAATTGAAGAAGAATGAGATTAATGTAGGTTAAATTGGGGATGGTATCATAGAGTAGATTAGCCTTGATTTAATTAAAGGGTGAATGGAAGAATTAAGTAAAGGCATGTTAAAAGGAATAAATACGGGATATTCGGAGAACAGGGATCATATTAAACTTACTGGAGTATTAGCCTCATAATAGAATGTAATAGAAGAAAATTTGCATAGCTTGAAAGATGGGGTCTGGTCTTGGAATATCAGGCATGATAAATATGGGCATGGATTTCACAAAACTATCTGTGTCCATATTAGCTGCTGGATTGTTGTGCTTTTGTTTGTATGTTTGCCTAACATCCTATTAGCTAGAATTTAGTGTTTTTCTAGATAATACTGAATAACTGGGCCAATGTAGGAGAACAATCAGTGAGAAAGACAGAGAAAAGACCAGAAAGAAAGAGGGGAGAGGGGGAGGGAGAAAGAGAAAAAGAGAGAAATAGGAAGACAGTGATCTCAACCTACTGTTTCCTGATGTATATTATTTTTTGCTCAGTCTCAAACAGGATTTTGGGTGGGATTGACAGGGGAAAAAAATTGAAGTGGAAAGAGATAAAAACTGGGGAGTCAGTTAAGAAAAAGGAAAATAAAGGATTGCTAACTGATGATCAGTGCAGAAAAACAGGCAGTAGGATGGGTGGGGCATAAAACCAGTTTATTCATATAATCCCTGAGCTTGTGAAAGGCCTTGATGGATTTTGTCATATGGATGTGTTCCAAATTATAAGGGAGGAGAAGTCTGATGAAGACCCAAGCTAGGAAGAAATCTGATGAATATGAGAAAACCATCAAAGATATGTATATAGTCCATGGGAAATGAGGTTGATTTTAGTGTGCAATAGTCTTTTTGCTTAAACATTGAATTAATTTATCATGGGGGAAATTTTCTCTGAACCCCAAATTCCAGATTCTGTTAACCTTTGACTATCATGGTCTGAATGAGGATACACATATGTGGTGAGGGACAAGGGAATGGAATGTCATTATCTATTATTACAAGTTTTCAAATACTTTTTGTCTCTCACACTGCTATTGCATAGCTTCAGAATCCGAGATACTCATAGCAAAAAATGTTATGCCATTATGCATGGATTACTGAAGGAAATGATAATTAAAAGTTGTTCAGGCTTATAATTTAAAACAGATATTGACAGAACTGAAAGGAATTATAGAACAATAGAATTTTAGAATTGGAAGGGACTAGTGATCAACTTCCTCACTTTACAGATGAAGAAACTGGGGCCCAGTGAAGTGACTCATTAAAGACATAAAATTAATTACTGACAGGTGTCTTGGTTAGAACTTCAGTTTGTCAGTTTCTGGCCCAATAAATCCTGCAGTGGGGGCAGCTATATGGCACAATGAATAGAGCATCAGCCTTGAAGTCAGAGGCCCTGTTGGCAAGTCACTTAACCCCAATGCCTTTGCAAAATAAATAATAAATTCTGTAGTGATTTCCAAATAGGTATTTATGTGTGAGGAGGTAGTTCTGAGGAGGTCATAAAGATCAGAGATTTGGCATTCTATTTATTGGTTTAATGATAGAGTAAATTGAGACCTATTTGTTGCTAGGGAGAGAATCTTTTGATGAGCTACTAGATGAATACAGTTTGGAAAACATGGATTTCAGAAAACTTTTGTTTCCATATTAGCTTCTGGGATGTTGTTGCTGCTGTTTTTGTTTGTTTTGAACCATTTAACTGCTGGTGTCCTCCTTCCCAAAGTTTTATGTATTTAGCATATATACATGTGTGTATATCCATATACAATTAATATTTATATTGATATGTTTTTATATGTTCTTGTTGTCTCCCCCTTAGAATGTAAGCTTATTGCAAGTAGACATTGCCTTCTTTGTACTTACATTCCCAGAACCTGATCTAATGTCTGACATATTTACAAATTTTTATTGAATAATCAAGAAATGAGAAAGGAAAAAAAAAAACAAGAGATGACAACTTCTTCCCCTCCCCCAACAATACTAGAAGAAAGGACTATGAAGTTCATCTTTGGTTGGTCCAGAGTGGGAGATATTTTATATGCTCAAATCTTTGTAGGCTATCATCCAAATATACCTTTGGCATGGGTTGGCTAATTGGCAAAATTCCATCTTAAACACATGTAACTTGGTGTAACCAGGTTAGTAATCATGTCTGTAGCAGATGGCAAAGATTGTAATTTCCATTTCAGGAATTTGTTGAATTGTCAGTGTCCTTTGCTCTATATATGTAACTTAATACCAAGGTTTAATCTGTTCCCAAAAAATCTCTTATATTTGTCTCTTCCTTTTCAGCCTGACAATTTCAGCCTTTTTTCCAAGTCTTTGTCTTCTTTTCTCTGAGCAACTCATTCAATTCAATAAGCATGCCCACTACTATGTTTTATCTGGATAATAATGGATAATAAAAAAGTAGAAAATGTAGGACCTAGTTTAAAATCTAATTAAGAAGACAAGACTCACATATATGAAATAATTAGAAAATTATCCCAAGACAACATACAAGAAAATAAAAGATAATATGTATAGATGTGAAGTATGGTGAGGTATAGATGTGAAAAAGCACTAAGTTGGGAATCAGAACAAACACCTAGATTTAAATCCTAATGGTGCTGATGATTTGCTATGGGATCTTGGACAAGTTAATTTTTCTTAGTTATTATGTCTTATTTGTGAGAAATCAGAAAAAAAATAATACTTGCAGCTCACAATATTTATATGTATGTGTATTAAATATCTATTTAAATCATAGTTCATGATCCAATCACTAATATTTCTTTTATCATCCCAGCCAGGGGACTCAGTTCAAAGCCAAAGACAATTAAAAGTATAACAAAATAAATGATCATTTGCATATAGGGATAAACTCATCTACAGATCACTATACCACTAGTGGGAATGGGAACATGAATAGTAAGAGTCCTGTATGAAGAGGATACACATATAGAATACATGTGCGACCTGACCAACAATAGAATGTAGCCATGACAACTTATATTGCTGGAGCAGCATTCTCACTGGAACATCTCTCTCACATTTCTCATGGTCAGCTGTTTATTACTTTACAAGAATTACAGAATCTGATGTTCATTTAATGTCATTGGAACCTAAACTTTTTTTTCTATTGTTGCTCTGCTACTGGCTGGTATCTCTGCTGAACTCTCTTTTGAGTTTCCATAGTTGCTATCCTTGATTCTTTGCCGAGTTATAATTTCTAAGTAGACTTCCTCAGAGATGGGGTGAAAATGCTCTTTTAGTTCCTATTCATAGTAGCTATTTCAGCTCTTTTGTGATTCAAACTTTTGGCCATAGCCAATTAGGAAGTCATCCTGTGCAGTTTTTAGATATTGAATGAGTTTTTTGGACTCCTTTTCATTTACGTTAGCTATTTCTCTTTGAATTGTTTGTTTTTTGAATTAGGATATAAATATTCTTTTCAATTCCCATCATTCCTCTGGTCATTATATGAGTCCACCCAAATTACACCTAAGGGAACTTCGCTTAACTAGGCTTGGGCGAGTGACAAGTTGGTGTTAGTAACAAAATAAGCATTTTTTTTTTCATATAAATGTGAACTCTTAAGAATTGAAGAATTCAGAGTAAGAAAAAGTTCATTATGGGTCTTCATTTGTATAGAAATTAGTTTCACTGGACTAATGGTGTTTAAAACTGTTCCTTGCCAATCAGTTAAAAAGTTGTCTACTTTATTGTTGCTTTGACCATAACACTAATTCTTTCCCCACTATTATGGTTCTCAATTAAGCTAAGAACAAAGACTTAGATCTTTATTCGTTCATGTTTCACAAAACCAAGATTTATCATCTAATTTCTCACTCTCTAGCCCATTCCCTTTATTTTACTCTAGGAAATAAAAGTTACTTAAGCTTCCGAGCAAAAGGCTAAACCTGGTTCTTATAATGGACTGACAATTCCACAAGTTCTTTCCTTTTGTTGAGGGGTGAGATACCCTAATAACAATGGGGGGGTCTTCAGGCAGGTGTTACAGGTTTTGTAAAATAATCTCCAAGAAAGGTTTAGCAAAAAGGGGTTTATTTTCACTGAGAAGCTGTTTCTCAGTGGGCCCCTTCCTGATTAGGAAGACAGCAAAGATTGGGGTACAGAGTTTTGATTTTATTTAGCTTTCTATGGCTTGGGGCTAGGAGCAATTTGAGGGATTAATTTCCAAATCAATAAAGGGTGATGATTGTTTCCCAGGTCAAACTGATTCCCAAATCAATTGGAGGGGGTAGTTTCCCATGGGAACCAGGTAGTAGGGTGGGGATTATTTTAGGAATTTTCCCAGAGGTTAGGAGGGATTGAGATTCAGGATTTTTCTAACCCAGGCCCACCCAGCCCTCAAAGATCAGGGGGACACAGAGTCCTATTACATCATTCCTCCCTCAAGAAGTCACCCCCAAATTCATTTGAGGCAAAGGGAAGGTCTCATCTTTTGGAACTGCTTCAAGCTGACAAGGGCCATAGAGTTGTCCCTATGCTCAATAGGCGTTCAGGCCAGGAGGGCAAGTGTGCCATTTGAAGAATGGAAGTAGCAACATCTATGGGACGTAGAGTGTCTAAGTCTGTTATTCCATGATCTTTAGAACGAAGACTCGTTCAAATCAAATTAGTAGTTGGAAGTTTATACCTTGAAGCCTGGGGGAAATAAATCTCACAAGCTGGTTAAAAGAGGGAGGGAGGGGCAATCCAGGATGGAAATGGAGACATTTGGAAATGGGACCTTTGCTAATAATGCATCAGGTTCCATATGCGGGCTGCCTTGAGGATGCTGATGTCCCACCCAACAATCCTGCATGCCCCCACTGCCCATGGAACTCTCTAGCCTGAAAGGCTAAGAAGAAGTTAACACCCTACTAGTAGGGACCACAAAATGATGTCAAGAAAATGCTAGGAGCAAAGTTCTCATCCTTGGAGTGGAAAGAGTTAGGAAGAAGACTAGAGTGAGAGAAAGGAGGACACAGACAATTTCACCCTTCTTTCTCCAGAATGTTTTCAGGGGTCCTGCAGAGCAGCTTCAGATCCTCTATAAGTATACAGGAATATTCTGAAATATCCGAGAGAGAATAACAGAAGCAGCATTTTTAATTTTAGAAATATGAGTCCAGTTGGGGAAAACTTCAAGTTTGACTGAAGCCACAATAGTCAGAATGACCTTATATGGTCCTTCCCACTTTATACGCAGAGAATAAGCACCTTGAGGTTTCCAAGATTTCAAGGATACCATGTCCCCTGGATTTATAGAAGTAATAGTGTGAGCATCTGTAGGTTTAGGGAGATGCTCATTTGCATATTCAGAAAGGGCCTTCTGAACCTCACCATGCTGTATGACAAACTGAGAGACCAGATCCTGTTCTGGATCTACAAGAATGTCAGAGGTTAAGGATCTCCCATACAGAAGTTCAAAGGGGGTTGGCTTAATGTTCTCCCAAGGTGCAATGCAGACTCTAAGAAGTCCTAATAGGAGATTCTTCATCCAATCTTCTTGAGCTTTAAGCACAGTTTAGTAAGGACTCGCTTGAGGGTGTGATTCATTTTCTCCACCTTGCCAAAAGACTGAGGAGCCAGGCAGAGTGGAGGTGGTAAGTGATTCTAAGTGCCTTGGCCATGTTTTGGGTTATCTGAGAAGTGAAGGCTGGAAAATTGTTGCTCTGCAAGGAGATAGGCAGGCCAAATTGAGGTATGATCTCTTTTAGCAAGCACTTTGATAGTGCTTAAGGTGATGATCTGAGAATCAGGTCAAACTGATTTCCAGATCAATTGGAGGTGGGAGTTTCCTGTGGGAACCAGGTGGGATCATTTTAGGAATTTTCCCAGAGGTTGGGAGAAATTGAGATTCAGGATTTTTTCTAACCCAAGCCCACCCCACCCCCAAAGATCAGGAGTACACAGAGTCCCTATTACATCATCTTCTATCATTAAAAAGCTACTAAAATCTAAAAGCAAAACAGATAATCAAAAACTCTAAAAGATAAAATAAAACAAAATGAAACCAGGACTCTGAGTCAAGACTCATAATTAAAGTCAAGACTCCATTTTGGGAGCCAAGTAGATACTTAAGGCTTAAGAATTAAGCTGATTCTCTAGTCTGTGTTCTGATCTTCACTTCACCTCTGATACTGAAGAGGTCTAGATTTAGGGTGGTTAGGGAACCAAATGATGAGATTAGGGTTCCTGGTGGTCAAGGAATTAGATGATGAGATTAGTGGCAGGTTCAGGGTTCAGGGAACCAAATGAAGAGGTTTGGCTCCCCTACATCCCTTGGGATTCAGTGAATGGGTAGGGAGTTTTGGGGAACCCCCTTTTGGAGGCACAGAGATCCTTCATAAAGGAATTTATGAACTCCAAAACCTAGATTGATAAAAGAGGTTTATTATAGGCATTGGGAAGTCAGCCTTTGCTATGCATGAATAGAAAGGCTGAATTCCTTAGTGGCAAAGTCCCGACCAGAGGTATAAAGTCTCATTAGGAAAATAGGTGAGGATAAAGAGAGAGTAACACAGGAAGAGAATATCGCAGTGGGCAGAGGTTTCCTTGGCATGGCCTGGCATGTTAGATCTTCTGCAAGGAGGCGATTTAAAATTGCTGTTTTTTTAATAAAGTCTTTGGCTACAAGCCAAGGCCTGCTCCCCTTCCGATGAGGCTGATGGGTGGAGTTTGAGCTGGAATTGAATAGAAAATCTTCAATTTAATAGGATTGGAATTCTTATTGCTGGTTATTTGTCCTTAGTTCTTGAAGATCAATGACATCAGGAAGGTATCTTGTATGTGAATTATATATGAGTAGGGCAGAGCTATGCAAAGTTTTCAGCATCTCTCTCCTCCAAAGTCTTTGAAGTCCAATTCGAGAGAAAGCTGATGGCCTGGGATGCATTGACATTTCTAAATTAAGGTCTTTTCCAGGTCTCAGTTTGTCTGAGGCCATGTCCTCTCAATGACTAGAGGCTGGATGGGAGTTGAAACAAAAGATGACTCAATTTACCATCACAAAAATAATAGTCTAGAAGGTAAATGGCAATACACTTGCTATTTACACTCATTCTAAACCATTAAAATCTAGACAATGAGCCAGAGAGGCTTAGATTAGGGCTTCAGTGAAAGCCGAAGAGTTTTGGGTTAAAACATAATGGGCTTTTAAAAGCCTGCCTTTTCAGAGCTGTCTTTCAAGAAATCAAAAATGAAAACCACTCAGCTGTTGTGGCTTCTGATCGTTGCTATGCTGGTACTCATCATGGTTGGTGAGAAGATCTAAGTGGCCCCTCTGAGGCAATTTCCTTCTCCTGTTACATTAAATTGGTAAGGAAGTAATTTCCATTAATTAACTACTTAGAAAGGTTTTGATATTGTGTGTTTTATTTTGTTTTTCCTCTCCATGAAAAGAAAGAGCCTAAACTAAGGAAAAGTCAATTACTGACACAGCATTGCATAGCAAAAGTCATTGCTATGGCTTTAGGGACATCCTTTATAAAGGTAACTAGGAACTAAGTGGTGAAGTGGATAGAGTGCTAGGCCTGGAGTCAGAAAGACTAATCTTTCTGGGTTCATACCTGGCCTCAGACACTTATTAGCTTTGTGACTATGGGCAAGTTATTTAGCACAATTTGCCTTAGTTCCTCATCTGTAAAATGAACTGGACAAAGACATGGCAAACCACTCCAATGTCTCAGCCAAGAAAACCCCAAATGAGTTTACAAAGAGTTGGATGTGACTTAAAAAAACACAATTCTTACCACCTCCTTAATGTCTTGGCATGAGGTATGGATAAAGAAAAAGATATGGAAATAACAAATATTTTGTGATGGTATTTCCACTCCAGCACAAGCTGAGAAATAGGAAAGGTTAATAATTTAAGGTTAATAATAAACAAAAAATCCATGAATATAGTAGAATAAATATATGGTCTAACTAGGACCTAGTTTGGAGGGATATTATTGTATATTTTGCATGGATTCTTTTGGATTCTTTATTGGTATTTATACAAGAATCTAAAGTTTTCTAATAGTGATAGTTTCCTGTCTCACCATCACTCTCCAAAGTACCTGTATTTGAGAATTTAAACTAGAAAATACCGCATACCACTTTTGTTTCAATCTGTGGTAATCTTTAGGTGCCCCTGTACTTGCAATAGATTTGTCTTTCAATGTTGGAAAGGGACCTGTGTTTCCCTCCATCCACTAAACTCTATAAATGTGTTGTGTGTACATATACATAACATGTATATAAACAAAGAATATGTATAATAATACCCTCCACCAATACACACTCAATAGGTAAGTCCTAAGGGGTCGTTTACAGTATAAAGAAGTTGTAATTTGATCATAGAGCTAGGAAGTGTAAGTTAACCTATGTTCTCTTAACTCCAAGCCCAGCACCTTAGGTAAACTTCTACATATGAATACATGATACATAAATATCCATTACATATCTGTATATGTTATATATATATAAAACACATACCCATATACATATACATATTCTCTCTCTCCCTGTAGTCCATAAAAGGCTTTGGGTAAGTCACAGCTTTAGAAGAAGGTTATATCTCCTCTTTATGACTCTAGGTATAATCCTGAGAATTTGGGGATAATTCTACTATTTCTACTCTTGCTCAGAGACTCTATCTAGTGTCTGTTCTACCCAATATCAATATGCTAATGTCAACTAATATTTCCTTATTATCATCAATATTGGTGATTAGTGCCACAATTTAATCACTTGATTGCTCAATTAGCTCTTCTAGAGAGATATTTACTGAAAAGATATATACAGTCTTATGACTATAGGTACAACCCTTCGTCCCCCCCAAAAACAAAAGTAAGCAAAGATACAAACTAAGCCACAATATCCTATTCATACTTTGTTCCTTGGAAATAAGTAGAACAAAACTTAAAGTGGCAGCTACAAAGATTCTGCTTATCACAAAATCACTTTGTGGCATTTGCTAGTAGGTAAAGTTGTATTACAACTATTATTTTTCTATTTTCACTGCTCATAAATTTCTCCCTATCCTCATTATCATTGATGATATAAAAACAACAACAAAAACCCTCCATTGTTTCACTGATAACAGCTTTTTTAAAAAAATGACAATAATGAGCCTGCCTCCTGGTCTGGAAAAGGTCTTATGAGAATCTTTGCTTTATCTTTTCTATATCCACAAGTGCCACAGTTTGCAAATATCTATTTTATGTTTTATTTAAATTGACATTACAATTCCTTGTAAAAATAACAAAATATTTCAAAATTGAAATAGCTATCTCCATGTTATCAAAGTTTTGCTGAATTTACTATTTAAAAAAATCTTACTTGGCCAGATTATACATCCAATTCTTAATAATTCAAAAGTCCAGCTATTTTAGAAAAGTCAGGTCTACATATATCAGGGGTTTAAGAAGACATTAGTATTTTTCATCCCCAGAAGGAAAAAAGCACCTCATTAATTTTGTTGCTATAACCAACTTTAAGGATTCATTTTGGCTACTGCAAGGCTTCTATGACTTTTAAACTATGCGCAATTTTCTAGGAGATTAAGTAAGTTCTTTACTTGCCTCTAACCATCTTTTCTTAAATCCTCTGCACCCCTGCTCTCATTCCCTAGTTAGTATCAATACACCATTTCTCCTCTTTCTGAAATCCTATAATGTGGATTATCTACATAGCCATCTATTTCTTTATTTTATCTCCCCCAAATGATAAATTACAGTGACAATACTTGTAACACTGTGTGAGAAACTGAGGGTATATATAGCAGTGATCTTACTCAGTGCTATAAGATTTAGCATTTGAATACTTCTAAAATTTCTGAATGTATTAATATTATTTCCTTAACATGACTCTGATGTCCTTGAAAGCAGATGCCACATTATATGCCTTTTTTATATGCCCCATAACACTGAGCACTAAAACATATATGTAATAAGTACTCAGATAATATTGATGATTGTTCTTATCTCTTACTTCAGTGGCTCCCTATTGTCTGCAGAATAAAGACCAAGTTACTATGTCTCACATTCAAAGCAGCCTCATTTGGCTTTGTCAACCATTATTCTCTCACGCAAACATTTTCCTGCCTTTGTGTCTTTGCTCATGAAGTTTCATCCTTTTGGAATGCCTACATCATCTCACCTGTCTATCTAAATCTAATAATCTAGATCTGGATAAAAATTTTAGTTCTTCTATAAGTCATTCATGACCATCACAATCTAAAATGCTCTTTCATCTATGAATCAGAGGCTAGTAGTCATTATAGAATTCATCTGGTAATTAGTCAAATGTAAATCTTTATTTATTATCTGGAACAGTTAGTTAAATTTCACTTTTATGTATTTCTGTAACTTTCCCAATTAGATAGCATCCTTTTATATTTTTCAAAGTATGGCATAATATTTTGAAAATAATAGGACATAAATACTGTTTGGCTACCGAGTACCCCATCTTTCTCTAATGTGACCATCCTCTAGCCATTAACTACTGCAGTTTTCCAACTCAGAAATTCACATTGGAAGAAATTGTGGGGAGAAAGTAAGACTTAGGCTAGAATTTAAAAGAAAGTATTATTTAGATAAATATTTAATGTATTTTTCCCAAGACACATCTGACAATAAAGACATAGAATAGACCTGTTTCTGAAGAATCAAAATTAAGCATCATTCTTGGGGCAATGGAAATGTTCTTGGTGGGTGTGAGCAGGCTGTGGCATACACCTAATGAAGAACTTTGAAGGACTAAAGGAATCATTAAGAAATTGTATTAGAGGAACGGGGACTGGTAAGCTGAGGAGGGTTGACAAGTGAACAACTGAAGTGTTCTTTTGGTAACCTTACAATGTGGAGTAAGTGAAGAAGACCTTTAATCTCACATGGATTCTCAATATAGGTCACATGGACCTATACTGAGTCTCACAGACTAGGCAGGCATCTGCATAGATGGAGGAAACTTAAACTGAAAAGATCATAAGATCACAAATTTAAAGTTAGAAGGAATCTTAGGGTCAATGAATCTAATCAATCTCATTTTACAGATAAGGAAACAGATTTAGAGAGGTTAAGTGATTTTTCAAGAGCATAAATCTAATGTTTTGTTGTAAAAAATATTTGGAGAATAATGAAGTGGTTGGTCTGATTGACATGAATATGTCTTTTAGGAAATTGTGGGAAATGAAGCTAGAGAAATAATATAAGTTAAGGATAGGTTCTCAGAGAGGTATGGTGAAGTGGATACTGGAGGACCTTAACTTAATTTCTGTTTGAGACAATTTACTGGCTATGTGGCCCTGGGTAAATCACTTCACATTTTTCAGCTTCAGTTTCTTCTCTTCTCTGTAGTCCTCATTAATTTGTAGCATTTACTTCAAAGGATCAAATAATAGATGTTTCACAAACAAATATATAAATAATAGTTGTTATTATTCAGATTAGCACTTTGAAAGCCAGGGCAAGCAGTGGAACCACTAAAGAGTTTTGAGTCAAGGAGTGGGATAATAAAAAACACACTTTAGGAAGATTTAACTGTATACAAAATGTATTTTTTTTTATTAAAGCTTTTTATTTATAAAATATATGCATGGCTAATTTTTTCAACATTGACCCTTGCAAAACCTTTTGTTCCAAATTTTCCCCTTGTTCACCCTACTCTTCCCCTAACTGGCAGGTAATCCAATACATGTTAAATATGTTAAAATATATATTAAATCCAATATATGTATACATATTTGTACAGATATCTTGCACAAGAAAAATCAGATTAAGAAGGAAGAAAAAAAAAACTGAGAAAGAAAACAAAATACAAGCAAATAATAGAGAGTGAGAATGCTATGTTGTGTTCCATACTCTGTTCCCACAGTTCTCTCTCTGGATATAAAATGGCTCTCTTCATCACTGAACAAGTGGAACTGGTTTGAATTATCTCATTGTTGAGAAGAGCCTCATCCATCAGAATTGATCGTCATATAGCCTTATGTTGCTGTTTATAATGCTCTCTGGTTCTGCTCATTTCACTTAGCATCAGTTCATTTGGTCTCTCCAGGTGCCTCTGAAATCATTCTGCTGGTTGTTTCTTACAGAACAATATTCCATAGCATTCATATACCCTAATGTATTCATCCATTCTCCAATTGATGGGCATTCACTTAGTTTGCAGTTTCTAGCCACTACAAAAAGGGTTGCCACAAACATTTTTGCACATGTGGGTCCCTTTCCCTCCTTTAAGATCTCTTTGGGATATAATCCCAGTAGAAACACTCCTGGATCAAAGGGTATGCACTGTTTGATACCTTTTTCAGCAAAGTTCCAAACTGCTCTCCAGGATGGCTGAATATATTCACAAGTCCACCAACAATGTATCAGTGTCCCAGTTTTCCTACATCCCCTCCAACTGTGGTCATTATAGTTTCCTGTCATCTTAGCCAATCTGACAGTTGTGTAGTGGTATCTCAGAGTTATCTTAATTTGCATTTCTCTGATCAATAGTGATTTGGAGCACCTTTTCATATGACTACAATAGTTTCAATTTCTTCATCTGAAAATTGTTTGTTCATATCCTTTGACCATTTTTCATTGGAGAATGACTTCAACTATTATAAATTTTGAGTCAATTCTCTATATAATTTAGAAATGAGGCCTTTATCAGATCCTTTGGACTATACAAAAGGTATTAAAGAGGATTGTTGTCCTTCATTCTCAAAGAGGACCAAAATGATATCACTATGTTAGAGTGGAGTTAGAGTGTGTCTGACTGTGACTGATAAGACCAACAGAAGCACAAAATTCTCTGTCACAGATTGGGCACAAATATTCCATATAAACATTTGGGGTATCTTCTTTAACTTTGCACATCTTGTTTTCTTCTAAGCTAATTTGATTCTGTTTTGTTCATAGAGCAAATTGCTCATATAGCATCTTCTCTGATGAGGGCATGCTTTGCAGTGTAGTCCTAAGGCAGTATCTTCCCTGTCACACAATAGATTCTAAAATGCTTAAGAAATACCTTGTACTGAGTGTCCTTGTATTGCTTTTTCCAACCACCTTATGAGTCCTTGCCTTATGTGAGTTCTCCCTAAATTTTTTTTGGTAAGCGTACACTTGGCATTCAGTGTGGCAAGCCCAACAGAGCTGTGCTCTTTGTAGTAAAGTTGGAATGTTTGGCAGTTTAGTTCAAGAAAGGACCCCGATATCTGGTACCTTGTCCTGCCAGATAATCTTTAGAATCTTTCTAATACAATTCACATGGAAGTGACTCAGTTTCCTGGCATAGCTCTGGTATACTGTCCAGGTTTCATGGGTATACAACAATAGTTGAAGAAGAAAAAATTAAAGGTAAGGACAACAGTAAGGAGATTTTATGCTCCTTAATATCTATGAAATAGTTTAGATGAATTTGTCATTTTTATTATATTGGCTCTGCCTATTCATGAACAATTGATATTTCCCCAAATATAAATCTGATTTTATTTGGATAAAAATATTTTGTTCATATAGTTCCTGGGTTTTTCTTAGAAGGTTTGCTCCCAGGTATTTTTATACAGTCTATAGTTATTTTAAATGGGATAGACTTAAGAATAGGAGAAGAATTCATGAATAAATAAGAGACAGCATAGTGAAATATAAAATGGATAATTCTGATTACACTAAATTAAAAAGATTTTTTTAAACAAATAAAACAAATGTAGCTTAGATTAATAAAGCAGAAAATTGAGGAAAAAATTAATAAAATTTTCTCAAATAAAGATTTCAAATCTCAAATACATAGAGAACTTTGTCAAATACATAAGAATATGAATCATTCCCCAAATGATAAATGGTCAAAGGATGAGAACAGGCAGTTTTTTGATCAAATAATCAAAACTGTATATAGTCATTTTAAAAAAATGCTTTAAATCACTATTGATTAGAGAAATATAAATTAAAATGACATGAAGATAGCATCTCACACCCATCAGATTGGCTAAAATGAAGGTGAAAACCATAAATGTTGGAGAGGATATGGAAAAATTGAGATAATATATTATTGTTGAAACTGTGAATTGATCCAGTCATTTTGGGGAGCAATCTGATGCCCAAAGTTATGTCCAAAGAGTTATAAAGTTGTATACCCTCTGATCTAGCAGTAATACTATTTGATCTGATTTCCAAGGTGATCAAAGAAAAATGAAAAGAACCTAGATATTCTAAAATATTTATAACAATGCTTTTTGTGGTAGCAAAGAAGTAGAAATTATGGGGGTGCCCATTAATTAAGGAATGGCTGAATAAGTTGTGTTGTATGATTGTGATGGAATATCACTGTGCTATAAGAAATAATGAGCTGATTTTAGAAAAATATGTTAAGATGCCTGAAATAATGAAAAATAAAATGAGCAGAATCAAAAGAATGATGTACATAGTAACAGCAATATTGTTTGAAGCATAATTGTGAATAATCAAGTCATTTTAAGTATTATAAGTATTCAAATCAACTACAAAGGATCTATGAAGGAGGATGCTATCCACATTCAGAAATAAAACTGATAACAGAAGTATGTAATGTATGGTTTTACATATATTTACAAATTTGTGTCAAATGGTAGCCTTCTTTAGTATAGGGAGGAAGAGAGAGAGGGAGACAGTCTGGAAATTAAAATGTAATAAAAAATATCTATGAATTAAGACAAATCATTTAGTTTTTCAGCGTTTACTTCACACAGCTACAAAATGAGGTGCTTAGACTAGGTGATTTTCAAGGTCCCTTCCATTTCTAAATCTGATCCTATTATATAATAGATAATGCAGGTATGAGGTTATAAGGACTAAAATTAGGATGGTAGCATTAGAAAGGAAAGAGTAAAAAATATCATAAAATAGAAATGTCAGTTATGGTAACTGATTAAATTTGAGAAGTAAAGGTTACATGGAAAAGTTAAAAAAAAAAGATGCTAAATTTATGTTAAGCTTATATGCAGAAGTGTAGAGACATCAACAAAAATGGAGTCTTTAGAAGAGGAGCTAGTTTGGAATATGAATTTGAAGTGACAGGAGGATATCAAACTGAAAATGATCAAACAATAGATTATTAGAGATTTAGTATCTGTGTTTGCAGGTAAGCAAGGTACATTCCATAGAGTAACTACAATGGCAGAAGAAAACTTAGCAGCTGAGACACCTAAAAGTTCACAGAATACCACATCCAATAAAAGTGATAGTACAAAAACCTATGGCCTTTATTGTCTATATACAAATCCCTAAAATTTTGTCAAAAGAAAGAGGAACCAGAGATTCTATAACACACAAAGGACAATTTCACCTCAAAGGTGAGACTTTGTAGGATGAAATCTGTGACTAGAATGTATTTTTTAAATGTATATATTTTAATCAGAATAAGTAAAAAGGGATGTACTAGAAACTAGTGATATGCCACTAGTTTCTAGTAATAGGGGAATGTGATTTTAGCAAAATGTTTATTAAAGTATCTCATAATATTCTTGTGGGAAAAATGAAAAGGTGGGGCCAAGATGGTAATAAATTTAGATGGATTCTAAACTGGTGAGTTTTGTTGGTGTCTAATAGAGTGCCTCGGAGATTCTTGCTTGGCCCTATGCCATTTAACATCTTTTATCACTGAAATGGATAAAGGCCCAGATGTCATGCTTATCAAACTTCTAATTGACAAAAGGTAGAGAAATGTCAATACTTTGGATAATGGTTAGGAACCAAAAAAAATCTGACCAGACTGGCAGAGATTCTTAACCAGGGATATGCTTATGATTTTGAATTGGGGAAAAAAAATTACATTTTTATTTTTACTGACTTCTACCTAAAGTATAGCATTTTATTCAATTATTTTAAAAAATAATATCCTGAGGAGTCCATAGAATTCACCTATCAAAGGAGTTCATGGCACACACACACACAACTATTAAGGACTCCTGTACTAGAGTATTGGGTTGATGCTAATAAGATAAGAGTTCCATTCAATTATTATGTTTTATAAGTGGTTTCAAAAAATCAACTTCTGAAGTACAAGATGAGGGAGACAGATTGAAAAAGATCCAAAGATTTTAAGCACAATGCAAACTTGATATGAATTAGCATTATGTTGGGATAGATAAAAAGTCAAATATGATTTTGGATTGTATTAAGAGGTATTAAGAGGATAGTTTCTTCTTAAAGAGAAAAAAGATGAGAATCCTACTGTATACTGCCTCAGTCAGACATCATTCTAAGTATGTTCTGAGCAATACAGTTTAGAAAAGATATTGGTAGGGCAGCTGGGTGGCACAGTAGATAGAGAACAAGCCCTGAAGTCAGGAGGACCTGACTTCAAACCTAACACTTCCTAGCTGTGTGACCGTGGGCAAGTCACTTAACCCCAATTGCCTCAGCAAAAAAAAAAAAAAAATTTTTTTTAGTTAGCTGGAAAGTATCCAGAGGAAGGCAAACAAAATGACCTCAAGTTCATATCATATGAAGATACATTGAAGGAATGGGGATGTTTCTCCTTCAGAAGAAAAGGTTTAGAGAAATTGGAATAACTGTCTTCAAAGATCCAAAGGGTTATTATTTGGAAAAGATATTAGTTTGGTCAATTTGACCCCAAAACACAGATCTAGGAGTAATGGATGAAAAGCTACAAAGAGGCAAATTTAGGTTAATTGACATGAAAATTTTCCCAACCACTACAGCTATCCAGAAGTGGACCTTCTTTAGAAGATTTAGTGGATTCCCTCTCACAATAAGGTATTCCAAAAGAGTGTAGAACTTGTTTGTTAAAGCAGCAATCCATTTTCAATTTGGGGTTAGACAGACGAATGCTGAAGAACTGTCCAAGTTTAGAATTGTGGGATTCTGTAATTGAGGATATAAAAATGGAAAGTTAATTAAAAACAGGTGAGGCCTGAGGTAAGACACAAAATTTCAGCATGTTAAATGGATTACAGTAAATTGTGTTTATGGAGTGGGGGGTAGGGTTGATAACCAACTGAATACCCACTTCTCAAAGTGATAATACTATGTCCCAAAAAAATTGTCACCAATCCCAATGCTGAGTGAGGCATCTATGTTAGGATTGTCACTGACTTGGGTACTGAATGGAGATTTATTAAGCATGAAGTGAGGGGAAATAAAGGCATCAATAAGAGAATATATGGGTTTTCAAATCTTAGTTGAAGAAAATGTGGTTATTCCTTCGTGAGACAGCCAAGAAACTGAAAGATTAATTAGAGTCATGATCCTGGTCATTATTCACCATTTCCACCTTCTAGAGTGAGTTTTCTTTATCCTTCCCATATGCTTTCCCTCTGACTCAAATCTTCTTGTCCTTACTTGGGGTAGGTTCCCTAATCATATTCAAAGTCCTTTATCTGAAGCAGACTATTGGGGAGAATTTAAGCAAATAGAGTTGGAAAGTACCCAATCTTAGGCTAAGGTGAGAGGAAGAGAAAATGAAAAGTTGTCTAGGGAGAAAAATTCAGAGACATTCTAATGGAGCTTTGATGCTACTCAAACTTGGTGATCTTGGGGACAACCTGTTCCTTTTACCCTTGTATTAATTTGTCTAAACTGGAGAGTCATTTTTAAAGAAGTGATAGAGGAGGCTAGATGAGCTTTTCAAAGGAGAAAACTCAAAACAAAAACCAAACTACACTAACAACAAAACCCAAAGTAGAAAAAGACTGAACTTGGGAAGAACATTCTCTGTTAGGAAGGATTAGGAGGAAAATAAGCCAAGAAAAGAAAGACAGAGTGGTTGGAGAGGTAGAACCAGTACTGTGTAATATCACAGAAATAATCTTAACAGCTTTTTCTTTTTTAAAGAGTATTGAACAGAGTTAAATACCCACATAAGGACAAAATGGATGGAACAAAATATTTACTAATAGAAAACTTAAAACAAGAATTAAAACCAAGTTTAATCCTTAGAAGGTTTGAGAATCCTTTGCAGATGGTCTATGTGAATTTGTCTTCATCTTTTTTAAGGGAAGGAATATGTATGTCTTGACACTTTACAGGTATGATTATTGAGGTTGGAAAGGGACCCCAAAAGGTTGGGGTCACAGACCTGTGTCAAGAGATGTCGCAAAAGAATTTGCCGGCTTAAACCTATACCCAAGTCAAGGGGCAAAGTTTATTGTAATTGGAACACCAGTTGAAGTGGGCTAAGTTCCAAAAGAATTTAGCAAAGAACCAAGAGAAAGGAGATACCTTTATCCAGTTCTTCATGTCACTGATAAGTTAATTCCTTGAGGTAGAACTGAGGAATGGTTTCAGGAATTTGGTTATCACTGACCAATAGATTATCTGACAATCAGTAAGATTTGTAGGACAATTCTAAGGCCAGAAGACTTGAAATCATTGGCAGATTGTTAGAATAGCATTCTTAGGTCAGAGGGCCTCCTGAGCACTAATATCTTCCCTAAAATCGAAATATTATTATATTCCTAGGCCAGAGGATTCTAACAATTATTGACAGATTGCCAGAAAAAATGGCATTCTAAGGTTGGGTGGGGAGTGAGGGGGGTGAGAGTGGGGGGTGTGACCCTCGGGATCACACATTCCAAAGCCAGAAGACTTTAGAATTGTTGACAAATTGTTAGAATAGAAGCACTCTAAAATTGGGGGAACCTTCCTAGTGCTATCTCCCCTATAAGCTATGCTCCTTTATTTCCCCTCTCAAGCAGTTTGAACCCCCAAATTCATTTGGGACAGAGGGATGGAGATCTCATCTTCTGGGCTGCTTCATGCTGATAAGTGGGGTAGAGCTGTTTCTGCCTCATGGAGTTCAGATTGAGGAGGGGAGGTAGGTGACTTGAAGATGGCAGCAGCAACTCTAGGGGATGTTGGGTGTCAGAATCAGTTAGCCCATAGTATTCAGATTGAACAAATAGTTTGAAATTCATAGCTTGTAGTTTAGAGGAAACAAATCTCACAAGTGGGCTTAAAATGCAGGAGCTAAATATGAACAAAAAAGGAATAATTAAAAGTGAAGTTAGTATGGGGGTTACTAGAGACAGTAACCAGGAACTCCACCCAGAACAAGTTTGAAAAGAATAGATCAGGATATCGTGAATGTCTCTCATCCAGACAGCTTTTCCAAAGGTAAATGCCAAAGAACATTTTCCCAAATTCCTGCTTTTGTTTTCTCAAAAAGGTGGGAGCGCTCAGTGGGCCTCCCGTACAAGTGCCATAAGTACAGCATGTCCCCTTGATGTTAGTGGTAATAGTCTGAGTGTGAGCATCTATCTGAAGGTTTAGGGAGACGTTTGTTTGCATATTCAGAAAAGGCTTTCTGGACTGCATCAACCTGTATGACAAACTGAGTGACCAGATGCTATTCTGGATCTACAAGAATGTAGATTAAGAAAGCTTCCCATACTGACGGTGCACTGTGGACTCTTAAGAAGTCCTAATGGAGATTCTTCACCCAGTGCTCTGGAGTCTCCAGGCAGATTAGTAAGGACTTGCTTAAGGGTGTGGTTCATTTTTTCCACCTTCCCAGAAGACTGAGGACCTAGGCAGAGTAGAGATGATAAATCATCTTAAGTGCTTCAGCTACCTTTTGAGTTATTTGAGAAGTGAAGGTTGAGCCATTGTCACTTTGCAATGTGCTGGGCAGGCCGAACTGAGGTATGATTTCTTTTTGCAAACACTTTGATGTCTCTTGAGCCTTCTCAGTCTTGCAATGAAAGGCTTCTATCAAATTAGTAAAGGTGTCAACAGAAACCAAAAGCAGTTTGAAGCCCCTGTGGGGATATATGTGTGAAATCCATCTGCCAATCCTTTCCTAAATATGTACTCCTCATCCAGATAGGCTGTAGAATGTGGGATTTAGCACCTCTTTCAGAATTTACTTGGGTACAAAGTGGGCAGACCTGACAGATCTGTTTAATTGTTTCTCCTCATTTATGAACAGTGAAAATAGGTTTCACAAAGTTTCCACTGGCTGGTCTCTGGTTGTCTGAGGATGTTTAAAACCACCTAGAAGAAGAAAGGGTGTATCCCCTTTCCTTCCCAAGGGTCTATTTCTGTGAGCATATGAAGGTGTAGGACTTGGGGATTTGGGGAATTAAAGGTGTCATGGTCAAGAGCAAATGGGCAGGAGCACAGGCAGCTGAATCTGAAAGCCTGTTTGCCTTTTGTTTTAGGAAGAAAACAAGACAATTCTTAAAACTGAAATAGAACAGATTTTAAAATTTAAATTTATACAAACCATTTCTCTTTTGTGAGCCAGGAAAAGGGTTCAGTTTTTAGTAATAGGGCCCTCAGAAGTCTGACTCTAGATAACTCAAAAGTAGGCTCTTTGTTGCCAGAATTTTTTAAAATAGTAGAAAACTGTTTTTTTTTTAATTTTCCTAAAGTTCCCAAACTCTTAAATCTTCTGTTAATACTGTTAACAATCCAAATAGATTGCAATTTACATAACTCTTTAGTGGGTTTTAATTAGAGCTCCTTTAAAACTACTTTTACTATCATATCTCAACAAATTAGAAATCATTTATCTCAACATTGATATTGTATATTGGTCACATCTAAAAACTCATATAAAGTTATCAAATATGAAGCAATCATATATAATATAGCACTTTTGTAGCATTTGTTTTATGCTAAGCACTTTTGCAATCGTGATCTTCACAATTATTATTTCTCTTTACAAATCAGAAAACTGAGCAGAGATACAAAATAATTTGCCATAAATTATATAACTAATGCATATCCATCACTGAAATAGAGAGTGGTGGACTTATTAAATGCAGAGAGTGACTGTCTTTGTCACCTCACACTGCCATGCTTGGTGGGGCCAGGGATACCAGCATTCTTTCCAGGCAGTTCCTGGACAGAATTTGCTGAAGACTGAGTGACTGATACCAGGATCTCCCTTTGATGCTAATTTCAGGTGCCAAGGCTTAAGGAATGCTGACCACTGGATGTTATCCCCACTCCCCCAAAACTGGATTGGGGAGGTGTTTGGGAAAGATTGTGTGGGGTCTCCATGGCTATTGCTGCTTCCCCTATTTCTACAGGTGAGGCACAATTTGAGTTTCCCTACAATACTTTAGCATTCTCTTTTCTTAATCTGATATTTAATGAGAGAAGTTAGCAAATAGAGGGACTTAGGCTATATTGATCTTGTTGGCAATTTCCACAGCTGAGATATACTCAGGAACATGGGGCATGGATGCAGAGGGTCCCTTAATACCTTCTAGGATGTTTTCCCAAAGGAGCAGAATTGTACTCCGGACAAGATAGGAGTCAAGGAAGGATTAGCAAAAAGTTATTTACCTAGTTTGCTTTTTCTTTTTCTTTTCTTTCAGAATGGGATAAAATCCTGGAATTATCCTCAATGTTTCAGGAATTTTTTTCTTGCAAGCTTAAAATGACTAATTGCCAAACTTGTTTATCATTGCTCTCAAAACTTTGAGAATCTGTAAAGATGTTATTTTAATTTTCATTAGCTAACTTTATTTCTATAGCCCCGAGCTTGGCCAGAGCTGAGGTCCACAGGAAAAATTTAGGCTTTTTTCCTTTTTAAGGTAGGAGTCATAATCTTGCCAACATTCTAACTACAGCATAGAAGTTTTTTTTTTTTTTTTTCTTTTTGGATGCATTTTAAATCTTTCCAGGTAATAAGACCTTAGCTCACAGAACAAACATGACATAGACATTCTGCACAGAAATGCAGACACAGACAAAAATGACATGAATGAGGACTGTCCTATCTTTGCCAAAAGCCATAAAATTTCTTTGCTAAAAGCCTTCCTATAGCATTTTTGTCTCCTCTATTGTCTCAGAAAAGTGTTGTGATCTAGTTCAGATGGATCTGAATCGGTCCCTGTTCGGGTGCCAAAATGTGGTGAGCTTTTTCTTCTCAAAACGCAGCCAGGTGATAAAAGTTCAGATCTTTTATTATCTCCAATATAGCCCGGTTAGCTTAGAGGCCTATCTCTCTGTTTGGTTCCAAGAGCTCTCTCCGAATGTCGCCAAATCCAAAGGTCTGGTCCTTCAGCCTCTGCCTCTGCTTTCTTCAGCCTCCAGCCAGCTCCATTCTTCATGTCATTCCAGTGAAATCTCGACTTGTAGCTCCTTCCTCTGAAGAATTTCTTCGACTGGCCCATTGGCCTATTTATGCTCCTTCCAGAGAGAGGGATTATGAGTTTTCTCCCATAGTGCTCTCTGGCCCAAAAAGCTTCAAGGGAGGTGTGAACTCATTGAACTCCAATGAGTAAAGGTGTGAACACAAGCCTTGTATTAATTAGTTCTACTTAGTACCTTGTTTCAGGTTCTGCCCAAAACATCTTCTTGTAAGATTAGATCAACTCTAATTAGTTAGCAATTAGTAAGGATTCCAACAGAAAAGGTGGCAAAGATTCCCTAGAAACTTTGCCGAAAATTACAAGAATTTCCAAGTTTGAGCATCTCCAGTCAAGGAAAATTTGCTGATCATGGAACTCACAACAAACTAAACAAGTCTTCTCCCAGTTGCTTGGAGTTTCCTAGCTATAGGATTGAGGGAGAAAAACAAATAGGGGGACTTACCTAGACAAGAAGGGAATAAAACCAGGGGAGGCCAGACTCCCTGTACTGGACACCAAATGTTGAGGTTGGAAAGGGACCCCAAAAGGTTGAGGTCACAAACCTGTGTCGAGAGGTGTCTCAAAAGAATTTGCAGGCTTGAACCTATATCCAAGTCAAGGGGCAAAGTTTATTGTAATTAGAATACCAATTGAAGTGAGCTAAGTTCCAAAAGAACCAAGAAAAGTTCCAAAGAACCAAGAGAAAGGAGATACTTTTATCCAGTTCTTCATGTCATTGACAGGCTAATTTTATAATCTAGAGATAGAACTGAGGAATGATTTCAGGAATTTGGTTATCACTGACCAACAGATTATCTATCTGACAATCAATAAAGTTTGTAGGACTTTTCTAAGGCCAGAAGACTTGAAATCATTGACAGATTGTTAGAACAGTAGCATTCTTAGGTCAGGGGGTTTCAGGAGCACTAATATATCTTCCCTAAAATTGAAGGGAAGAAATATTATTATATTCCTAGGCCAGAGGACTTTTACAATCACTGACAGAGAGATTGCCAAAACAATAGCATTCCCGGATTTGGGGATGGGGGAGCGCCTTGGGATCACAGATTCCAAAGCCAGAAGACTTTAGAATCACTGGCAGATTATTAGAACAGAAGCCTCCCAAGGTCAGGAGGGCTTCCCCAATGCTATGCTTCTTCATGATGATACCTCATACCTTACACTGATGTATGACTATGATAGAGAATAACCAACCCTTGTGTCTCAAAGGCTGTACTTTTAGAGCAAAAGTTCTTTTAGGTCTTGTCAAGCAGAAAGGTTACAAATAGGGTCCTTGTGATGGATCATGAGAGTTCTTTGGAGAGAGTTGGCATAAGAATTTTAGCTTTGAGGAGGGATTTTTTTTAATACTACAGTATCTCATTAAGATAGCCTCAAGATGTGGAAAGGCTATGATGTTTTTAATGGGGGAAAGGGAGGAAAGAAGGAGTCACTCATACCAATAAAATAATTTGTATTATAATATAGACCTTGGCTGCGATTACCAGTATGATTAAACTCTCTCTGGAATTTAAAGTTCTCTTTATAGGCTCCTTCTTACTATTTCAGTCTTTTTATATCTAATTCTCTTGTATATTTTGTGGTCCAATCACAGTGGACTATTTATTCCCTCATATGACACTATCTCAGCTGTTTCTATCTCTACTTGGGCAGTTCTCACTTCTTACTTCTGCCTCTTAGAATCTGTCTTTCTTCAAAACTAAGATCAAAATTATTTTTTTTTCTGAAGAAGCTTCTCTTGGTGGCTCCAGATGCTACTACTCTCTCTTCTAAAATTGTCTTTAATCTGCTCTATTTGCAATCTGCACATAGCACTGAATCTGTGCTACTTTTCCAACTTGGTTTTCCAGATCCAAGAATAGAGCCTCAGAGGATGGCTGCTACTTAAGGTTTCTGGAGTAACTTTGTGGCTGACTACTCCAAAAGCTACAATTCAGGATCGCATAGTGTACTTTCTCTTGACAGCCAAAAGATCCAGCTAATTTAACCAAGACATTTAAAACTATAGCTATAAAATATTCCATTCTTTAATACATCTGGAGAGAACACATCTATAGGAAGAGGAGGTTGAAGGTTAGAATACATTGTGCTTATACATTTCTGATGCCTCTAGTCTCCTTTCCTCTTTTATCTACTTTGACTTTTACTACCATAAACTTGAATGCTAAAGAATGTTTAAAGAAACAGAAATGATAATATCTGGAAGAAAAAATTTCTTATACTAGAATAATTTATCTCAATGTAAATAGTCAAGAGTCCAAAACGTACAGTTTCAAGTGGATGGTCAAAGTCTATTTTATAGGAGAACTTTTTGAATGATTTCTTAGAGGTGCTTATTTAATAATTTATCAGAAACTGGTTGGATAGGGATCAAGATCAACAGGTTCATTGGCAGTACTTTTATCAGTTATCTTGAAAATGTATTCTATTCCAATGATAAGTTGAGAACAAAAAAATTTTTTAAAGGAACATGAAAAAATTACATTGAAACTCTTCAAGAAAAATTAAACTATTGTTTCCATTATGTGATCAAAAGTTTAAAGTACTCTTTCTGGTGAGTTCTTTTTTTAGTTAAATCATAATAATATGAAAATTAATAACGAAGAAGTACAATTTATTTGTGAGTTTATTTTAAAATTGTTTTATGTTCTAAAACAAAAGAAAGGGGGAAGATGTTGGAATCCTTACAGACTGCTAACTAATTAGAGTTGATCTAATCTTACAAGAAGATGTTTTGGGCTACTATATTTTATCTTTGTTTAAACCCTGAGGAGCAGGGATATATGGGGACTGGGATGGTGAAAGAATTATGATATCATTACAAGAATTAGTTGGAGGAAGTGGAAGAGCTGAAGAATAAAAGGAAAATGGTAAGGAATAGCATTCAGAACAGCAGTCTTTAAATATATAAACTTTCAGGGGTCCTCAAACTACGGCAGGCCAGATGCGGCAGCTGAGGATGATTATCCCCCTCACCCAGGGCTATGAAGTTTCTTTATTTAAAGGCCCACAAAACAAAGTTTTTGTTTTTACTATAGTCCGGCCCTCCAACAGTCTGAGGGACAGTGAACTGGCCCCTATTTAAAAAGTTTGAGGACCCCTGAAAGGGCTGTAATGTGAAAGAGAAATTAAAATTGTTCTTGGTCCCAGAAGACAGAACTTTTATCAATGAGTAGAAACACCTAAGAAATGTATTTCATCTCAATATAAAGAAGAATTTCCTGACAATTAGGAATTGTCCAAAGAAACAAGCTCCTTCATTGAGGTTTGGAAATAGGGAGATGGACAGAAATGTGAATTCTTTGTCACCAGATGGTTTCAAGCAGAAGATATATTTGAGGATTCAGTATATGAGATTTATGATTTGGCTAGAGATTAAACCAGAGAATTTTTTTTGAATTTCTTTTTTGACTTTTTGAATATTTTTGAATTACAAATGTGATTTTGAAATGTTATGAAATTGTGTAAAATTTTATGTCCTTATGTAATTTTGATAACTGAAACCAAACTAAGCAATTTTCCATAAGTCACTTGACCTTTGATTGTCTTATTTTCTTAATGCATAAGAATACTTGCTAAGACTACTTCTTGGGATATTAAGGGATGTATTCTCAAAATGAACTGAAAAAAAAACCTTGCGGTCTTAATTAATTTATACAAAACTGGAAATAAGGGCAAGGACCAATAGAAAGTGCTATGAAATTATATGTTTATAAGGCATATGTAAAATAGCATAATTGCATATTGCATTTATAGTAAGAGGTCCTGTGTTTGAGTGCTAATTACATTTACTATCTTTGTGACCTTCAGCAAAAGCATACTAGATGATCTTCAATGCCCTTAGCCATCCTCAATGCTTTGATCTGAAAAATTAGTTCACTTGATTCTCTGCTCTTTTTCTTTTGTTTTAGGAAGATTCTTGGGATGTGGGAAGATATTTATGTAATGATACTGTGTGAAAAATGAAACTGATTAAATTAACATCCTTTTGGTGGGCTGACAGATAAGGAGGGCTTCAAGCAAGCTATCATCCTTTCCCCTAAAACCATTACATGCCTGTAATGTCTGGCACAGAATTAGGTATCAGGAGACCTGGGCTCAAGTCCCAGTTCCAAGACTTGTTAGCTATGTGACAATGGGAAATTACCTCATCTCTCTAGACCTGTTTCTCAGTCTTAAATCAGTGTCCATTAAACTGATACATCAGTATCAAATTGTCTTCCTTCCCCCACAATAGTAAAGTATTCATCTATCCAGATTTTCTGACTAGACTCCTTGTGACTTGATAACAGCATGACAGCCTGTATTTTGTAAGAGTCAAGAAGAGGTATCCCATGACCATGGAGTAGAGTAAAGCTATGCAACCCATAAAAGCTAAATATATTGTGGCTACATTAGCAGTCTCTTTAAACAATTAACCCAAAGTAGAATATAAACTATCTTTAAGCAGTAGTAGGATCACCACTGTACAGCTGGTAAGGTAATGGATCTGGAATGAGAGGACATGTATTCAAGTTTTAGCTCTAGGAACTAATCTGTGTATATATTAAGTACATTTCTCAAGGCTTTAAACAATTAAAGGAAATAAAGATGTACCCCAGCTTCAAAGACCCAGCTTAAGGGGTACATTGGAACCTAAATTGAGAACCCCAATTCTAATCTCTTCCTGCTAACATCAGCCAGATCATTTTCCCTTGTAGAATTTACAAGCTCACTCTCAATTCTGACAAAAGCCGGAAGTCTTCATTTCAACCTTTGTTGTTCTTGTTCAGTCAAGTGCCCACTCTTAATATTTTATTTTATTTTATAATAACTTTATATTGACAGAATCCATGCCAGGGTAATTTTTTTTACAACATTATCCCTTGCACTCGCTTCTGTTCCGATTTTTCCCCTCCCTTCCTCCACCCCCTCCCCTAGATGGCAAGCAGTCCTATATATGTTAGATATGTTGCAGTATATCCTAGATACAATATCAAGTCCCCACTCTTTCTGACCCAATTGGATTTCTTTGGCAACTATAATGAAGTGGTTTTCATTTCTTTCTCCAGCTCATTTTACAGTTGAGGAAATTGAGGCAAACACGGTTAAGTGACTTGTCCAGGGTCAAACAGCTAATAGGTGTGACGCTGGATTTAAATTTAGGTTCCTGACTCTGGACCTGGTACTCTGTTCACCTAGCTGCCCTAAACATTTCAAACTAGTTCAACGGTTTTATTCTGTATCCCTTATTCAAGGTATTTAATCACTTCCACTACCCGGATTAAAATGGGGTTCATTTACTCGTTTATTGTTTTAATCGATCCGTTACTTTTCAGCTTTATATCTAGTTCTTCCTTCCGAGATCTTCGGATCCTTTCTGGGATCTTGAGTTTCTGACCCTCTCTCTCCAACCTAAAGGCTTACTCATTCACACCCCCACTTCTTACAGCAGTTTGCAAAGAGGCGTGGCCTGGGTCAGCCCTTGCGCCTGAGCAGAAGCCGCAGGTGACGCTACGTGTCGTCAGTGGGCGAGTGTCCAAGAGGGGGTGGGGTCCTGAGCTGGAGTTCCGCGGCCATCGTCGCTCATTGCCCGCCCCCCTCTTAGGCTTCGCTCGGCTCCACCTCTCTCCGCCCCCCTCCCGGGCTCCCGAGGAGAGACGCGACTGGGAACCTTCTCCCTGAGGGAGCCCCGGCTGCTTTAGCGGGGCCTGGACTGCTCACTCCCGTGTTGGGAAAATGAGCGAACGGGCTCAGTGAGTCCCCTCAGCGGGCGTCGGCCGCAGCTGATTTAGCTGTAGCGGCGGAGGGGGGGGCGCGGCCCGGCCCGGCTGGGGCCGCTCATGGTGTCGCCACGACGCCATCGCGGCGCAGGACGGCCAGGTAGGGAGGGGGATAGGGGGCAAGGGAGGCCCTGCAGGTGGGGGGCGACAGTAGTGGCCGGATAGGCTGAGGGTGGGGTGGGGTGGGGTGGAGGAAACGGGGCGGCGCGTCCGGCGGTGCCGCGCCCCTGACAGCTCCCGTCTGGTCCCTTCTCTTTCCCTACCCGGGTGGTTGTCTTGCCTTTGCTTTAAAACAAACAAACAAACAAAAAACCCTAGAACACTTTTAACTCTTCCTCCGCCCACACTATAGGAAGGCAAATGGAGTTTCCTGAGTGACTCTAGGGGGGCGGGGCGGGAGGGGCGGCACGCGTACGAAGCTGGGGGCCTCAGCGGGACCCTGGGTCGGTGCTTAGGAATATCTGTGGGAGTAATCCTCCGGGGCCGCCCCTCAACCTGGTCCTCGGGGAAAGACTACCCCTCCAGGGCTGTTTCCTTCCCTCTTTAGTTTTGTTTCCTGAGAGTTGTTGAAGTCGGGCACAGTTTTGGAGGTTTGGAACGGGGTTATCCGGGCTGAGCCCAGGTTCTTTTCTGAACCTCCCAAAACTTTTCTCTTTTCTCCCCTCCCCGTAGGGGAGGGGTCTTTTGACCTTGTGCTGGGTTCTTATTTTTAGCAGTTCTGGGGTGGGGTCTCCGAATCTGACACTTGGAAAGTGGATTCCGATGTTGGGAGAAAATTATAGCTACAATCCATATAACTCTTTTAGGGAGGCAACATATTTTACAAATATGACCTCATTTGATCTTAAGAACAATCCTGGAAAGGGGGTGCGAGTAAGATAAAAACCGATGCAGACGGAGGTCATGTGACTTGCCCATATCAAACAGTGTCTGAAGCTGTATTTGGACTTGTTTCTTTGATTCCAGGCTCAGCCTTCCATTAGGTGATTGAAACCATAATTATAAAAGTTAGTATTTACACACTGCCCCCAATGTGTGGTTTTAAGCTTTTAATAGACTTTTGAAACACTATAGGTTTGCAAAGCACTTTACAAATCTTGGTCCTAAGAAGACAGCTAGGTGGTTCAGTGGATGGCGCTGGGCCTAGAGTCAGAAAGACCTGACTCTTAATCTGCGGGAGAAAGAAGTAACAAAGTACTGCAGTATCTTTGCCAAGAAAACCCCATGCAGGGTCACAGAGTCCAGCATGAGGTAACAACAACGAATTACAAATATCTCCTTTGATCATGGGTGCTGTTATTATCTGCATTTTATAACTGAGGAACCTGACAGAAGTTAGTGACTTTAAAAGTCACATAGCTAGTAATTATTTCCTATCCTGAAACGGGATTTGAATTCAGGTTCAGCATTTGATTCACTGTGCCTTCTAGGTAGGTATAGGTACCTAGTCATGTATAAGGTACCTAGGTAATAGAGTTAGCTATACTATGAATAAACAGCTGGGTTCGATGAGATTAAGTGATTTACCCAGAGTCACAATATCTGACAATATTTGACCAAGATTATGGCCCACCAGGTCTCCATCTCCTGACCTCATTGCCTTCCTTCAAATCCCAGCTAAAATCCTTTAAGAATCCTTTTCGGATGAAAAAAGCCCCCCTTTTTTGTTGATTTTCTTCAATTTTTCCTGTATATATCTTGGATCCAGTTTTTTGTATGGTCTCTCCCTTTAGACTAACTTTGCACAGTCCTCTTTCACTTAAAATCTAATTCATTTGCATGTCATAGCATCACCTCCCTGAATCATGGTCCTCTTCAAGGACTAAGGATAAACAGCAACTAGAAGCTCCTTGGAAGTAGACACTGTTGTTTCTTGAGGGTAGTTTTCCCTTTGTATCCTCCTACTTAGCACAGTGCTTCTTAGCATATAGTATGTATTTTTTAAAAAATCCAGATTGACTGACTTAGGGACTTTGTATTCTAGGGTATTGACCACATTGTTATTTAACTAGGTCATATAAATGAGCCCACCAGATATTTGTTAAAATATATATGCGGTATGACAATGTTATTTTATATAAATTTACTTATATATAATGACCATTTTTGAATTTTATAAATTTAGATGAATTAAGTATACTTATATCACTACTGTTAGCATAATATCTGACAAATAGTGATGCTTAAATAATTACTTGTTGATTGATCTTTTTAATTTATTTGTTTTTGCACTCCTCTTGGATAGGTATATTTAAAGGTGAAGATGAGAAGCACAGAACTTTTGTTTTTGTTTTTTTGTATGAGCAATTTTGAGTAGCACCAAGCTTCAGTGTTCTTAGAAACTGAAATTTTAGAGTGTTATACTTTCATATCTTTTTAAAATTTTTGCTTTTGTCTCAGCTTTTGTTTCTTTTTTTGTTTTGTTTATAGGTGATTTGAATTCTTCAGTTTGTAATAGTCTCAGTTGTGCAAAGCTTTCAAACTTTTTTCAAGACCTAAAAAAGGCCTTTAAAGGGAGGTCAGTTCAAGGCCCTTTATTTGCTTCATGATTGTGAAATAATTTGCATTTATATTAGGTAACAAACATAAAATATTTTTATTCTGCTAAATTGCTTACTTGTATGTAGTTGTTTTCCATATATGTCTTTTAATGTGGTTTGTTTTTATTTTAATAGACTGCAAATGGTTTGGGTATTTATCATGAACCGAATGAATTCCCAGAGCAATGCTTTTACTCAGCGGAGGCGAATGGCTCTTGGAATTGTTATTCTCCTACTTGTGGATGTTATATGGGTTGCTTCTTCAGAACTTACTTCAGTAAGTAATTAAACTTTTCACAGAATAATTTTATGTTAAAAAAAACCTTCAAGTACTTTTTAAAGGAGCAAACTTTAAAAAGGACTGGCTAATCTTGAAGACTATTGCGGATTTTTTTTTCTCTTGATGTGGTATTAATTTTTAGCTCATTTAAACTGAAAGTTGATTTCACATGATTTCCTTGTGTTCAATTGGAAAAGATAATATGAATGAGTCTAATTTAAACCTAGAAATATGGCATGTTAATGTAGATTTTCTGATTAACTATTTGAAGCTATTTCTTGTTGGAAAGCATATCTCAATGTTTTTTTTTTCCCCTAGTATGACATTTACAATGCAAAGCAGCTTTTATTCAATGAATAGAAGTTGGATTTTAAAAAAAAAGTATTAAATTTAATTACAAGTCCATTAATATATCCCCCAATTAGTGTTTGTTGATGGGGATGTTGAAAAGAGCATGAAATTCTATACATTATATAATTAAAGGATTTCTTTCTAGTAAAAGTTTATGCATTGCACCCAGGTAATGAGCTCATTAAGAACTCCATGGTCTTTTTTCTCTTCTTCTATAATTATTATTTGAACTCATTTGGTTAATAGCAGTTTTTATGAAGATGTTTTTTCTTTGAAATAACTGTCTTAATGTAGTCAATTTCTGACCTTTCATATACTTGTATGCGTGTGTATATATATATATATATATGTATATATATGCATATATATACACATAAACAAGTATAATTTATTTAAATAGCAAGTAACACACACACATATATGTGTGTGTGTGTGTGTGTATATATATATATATATATATATATATGTAAAACAAGTATTTATTTAAATAGGAAAACATTTATGTTAGCTATTTAATAAATTTGTTAGTTATTTTCATTCATGCTTTCCTAGTTCTTGGATACTATATTTTTAAAAAATGCTTTTTTTGGGAGTGGTGGGGATAGGGAAGGTGAATTTTTCATATAATAAATAGATTTTACTAGTTAAGCTGATAACCTTTGTGACTTAAATGCTTGTAAGACAGCATGATTTTTGGATCTGAATTTAGAAAGATGAACTGTGTAAAGGTAATAAGGATATGAACCTTAGCATACATTTTTTAATCTTAATAATTTTTATATCAACTAAATAGTAAAGTTTAGTAGAAAAGTCATTTCATTCAGCTTTAGTTAGACCTTAGTCTCCTCTGATATATAGAGAACAGTCAGTTTTACTTAGCTCCATATTATCAGAAAATAAGTAAAATCGAATGTGAGAGTAATAGTTTTATGTGTTTAAAGCAGGGGTCCTCAAACTTTTTAAATAGGGAGTCAGTTCACTGTCCCTCAGACTGTTAGAGAGCTGGACTATAATAAAAACAAAAACTTTGTTTTGTGGGCCTTTAAATAAAGAAATTTCATAGCCCTGGATGAGGGGGATAATTGTCCTCAGCTGCTCATTTTGCCAGCAGACTGTAGTTTGAGGACCCCTGGAAACTTTAAAGCTTCAGGTGTAACCAAAGAGCTTTCCTAGATTTTCTCTTTTCTTTTATCCCTTCTATCTGATTAGTTGCCAGTTCATTTTGATTTTATTTCCATAGCATTTCTTGTACCCATCTTCTCTCTATTCAAGCTGCTACTTCCCTGGTTCAGACTTCCCTCTCCTGGATAATTGTAAAAGTCTCTTTATTAGTCTTTCTGCGTCTGGTCTTTACTTACTTCAATCCATCCTTCACAGAGTTACTTAAAGAATTTTTCTTTTTTCTTTCTTCCTTTTTTTTTTTTTTTTTAATAACTTTTTATTGACAGAACCCATGCCAGGATAATTTTTTACAGCATTATCCCTTGCACTCACTTCTATTCCGATTTTTCCTCTCCCTCCCTCCACCCTCTTCCCCAGATGGCAAGCAGTCCTTTACATGTTAAATAGGTGACAGTATATCCTAGATACAATATATGCACACATATGCAGAACTGAACAGTTTTCTTGTTGCACAGGGAGAATTGGATTCAGAAGGTATAAATAACTCAGGAAGAAAAACAAAAATGCAAGCAGTTTATATTCATTTCCCAGTGTTCTTTCTTTGGGTGTAGCTGCTTCTGTCCATCCTTGATCAGTTGAAACTGAATTAGCTCTCTTTATTGAAAAGATCCACTTCCATCAGAATACATCCTCAAACAGTATCATTGTTGAGGTCTATAATGATCTCCTGCTTCTGCTCATTTCACTTAGCATCAGTTCATATAAGTCTTGCCAGTCCTCTCTGTATTCGTTCTGCTGGTCATTCCTTACAGAACAATAATATTCCATAATGTTCATATACCACAATTTACTCAACCATTCTCCAATTGATGGGCATCCATTCATTTTCTAGCTTCTAGCCACTACAAACAGGGCTGTTACAAACATTTTGGCACATGCAGGTCCCTTTCCCTTTTTTAGTATTTCTTTGGGGTAGAAGCCCCATAGAAACACTGCTGGATCAAAGGGTATGCACAGTTTGATAACTTTTTGAGCATAGTTCCAAATTGCTCTCCAGAATGGCTGGATGTGTTCACAATTCCACCAACAATGTATCAGTGTCCCTGTTTTCCCACATCCCCTTCAACATTCCTCATTATCTTTCCCTGTCATTCTAGCCAATCTGACAGGTGTGTAGTGGTATCTCAGAGTTGTTTTAATTTGCATTTCTCTGATTAATAATGATTTGGAGCATCTTTTCATATGTCTATAAATATTTTCAATTTCTTCATCTGAGAATTGTCTGTTCATATCCTTTGACCATTTATCAATTGGAGAATGGCTTGATTTCTTATAAATTAGAGTCAATTCTCTATATATTTTGGAAATGAGGCCTTTTTCAGAATCTTTGATTGTAAAAATGTTTTCCCAGTTTATTGTTTCCCTTCTAATCTTGTCTGCATTTGTTGTTTGTACAAAAACTTTTCAATTTGATATAATCAAAATTTTCTATTTTGTGGTCAATAGTGATCTCTACTCCTTCTTTGGTCATAAATTCCTCCCTCTTCCACAGGTCTGAGAGGTAAATTATCCTATGCTCTTCCAATTTATTTATAATCTCATCCTTTATACCTAGGTCATGAACCCATTTTGACCTTATTGTGGTGTACGGTGTTAAGTGTGGGTCAATGCCTAGTTTCTGCCATACTAATTTCCAATTTTCCCAGCAATTTTTGTCAAATGATGCGTTCTTACCCCCAAAACTGGGATCTTTGGGTTTGTCAGACACTATATTATTAAAGTTATTGGCTGTTTTGTCCTTTGGACCTAACCTATTCCATTGATCAACTAGTCTATTTCTTAGCCAGTACCAGATGGTTTTAGTAACTGCTGCTTTATAATATAATTTTAGATCTGGTGCAGTTAGGCCACTTTCATTTGATTTTTTTTTTTTCATTAATTCCCTTGAAATTCTTGACCTTTTTTTTTCCATATGAACTTTGTTGTTATTTTTTCTAGGTCATCAAAGTAGTTTTTTGGGAGTCTGATTGGTATAGCGCTAAATAAAGAGGTTAGTTTAGGTAGTATTGTCATCTTTATTATATTTGCTCGCCCAATTAAACAATTTTTCTAACTCATAGATCTTACCATGCTACTTCTCTATTCAAAAATCTTAGGTTATACCCTTGCCCCTACACCCCATTTATACAAACTGTAGTCGGGTGTTTCAAGTCTTCTATTTCCAGCTCAGTTGTACTACAAGCCATTTCCTAAACCTGACATTCTGTTCTTTCTTACATTTGCATTTTCACACAAGCCATTTCTCATGCCTCATCATTCACTTCTTCCTTAGGTTCATCTTTCTGAATCCTTTAAGACTCAGCTCAAGTGCTTCCATTTCAATGAAGCCTTCCCAAGATACTCAGTTGCTATCCTTTTTTTCCCTCCATTACTTTATATTTACTTAAATGTATACATATATATTTCTCTCCGCTAGAAGAAAAGACCTTTGAGGATGGAGACTATTTCATTTTTGTAATGAGCAGCAAAGTGCTTAGAAACTTAGAGAAGAACAAGAAAAGCTTGTTTACTTAATAAATGTTTTAATTGAACTGGGTGAAATTAGCATGAAAAATCATTGAATATATTTCAGAATCAGAATTTTTATATATTTTTATTTTTATATTTCTGCCTTTTTTGAAAAAATCTATGTAGACATATTGCTTCTTAGTCTGAACTGTTAATCATATAGAGGTTTCAAACTTAGAGATACTTGCATTTTAAAGTTTTGTTGGCTTAGCCTTTTTGAAGTTAGTATATTTAGTTATGTGCATGTGAGTGTTTTCATAGATACAAAGGTCTACTGTTACAATTTGTCTCTTATTAAAGGACTAGATTTGTAGCAATGTTTGACAAATTATTTCCATGATCATTTTTTCATTGTTCTCTTTGTCTGACTTTTACTTGATGTGTTTGGAAAATTATTTCCATGTTCATTTTTTCATTGTTTTCTTTGCCTGACTTTTACTAAAAAAAAAGTCTGAAACTTTGTTTTAGTTAGGAATAATAGTACAGAGATTTCATAATAGTCTGTGTAATTTTTTCCCCCCACAGTATGTTTTTACTCAATATAATAAACCATTCTTCAGCACCTTTGCAAAAACATCAATGTTTGTTTTATACCTCTTGGGCTTTATAATTTGGAAGCCATGGAGGCAACAGTGTACAAGAGGATTTCGTGGACGACATGCTGCTTTTGTAAGTTTCATAATTTTTGTGTTTGTAGGGGAGATGGAGTATGCATTTTATCAGAGTTTAGAGATGTTTAAATTTTTGTAAGGCAGTCACATTTTAATTGTCAGTGGTATTAGGTGGGTAGAGTTGGCATAGAAGTAAAAAAAATTCCAAGTATAGTCAGTTTAAATAATATTAAACAATTCAGTGTTAATAATGAGAAAATAGACGTATTTGAGTTTAATATATTTTTCTTTTACCATGTTTTTGAGAGTTGTTAAAGACTAGTGAAATAGCTAAAAAAACAAGTGTAGAGAGAAGAAAAAAGCAGAGAAGTAACCAAGAGCTTCAAGAATTAACAGATTAGTGAAGTAACTATTTGGAAGTGTACTGTGTAGCCAATTATGATGGCACATATATACCTTGAATCTTTGCTACCTGTAAAGAAGTTGTGGCTGTCAGATCTTGTGAGCTCCACAGTTCTGAACTTCATTGAGCTATGCATATTGAGTATCTGCACAGTAAATGACATTAAATTGTGAGTTTATAGAAGAGAGGTTGCCATTGGGTTTATTAAGATGGGATGGCTGATCTATGCTGAAAATGCTGCATTCCTCAGTAGTGGGATTGGGCCCTTGAGGAGCCTTGTCCTTCTGGTCTAGGCCAAATGAGGAAATCTAATCTTGAAAGAAAGAAAAAGAAGTTGATTTTGTGTGTAAAGTAATTCAATATTTTATTATTAAGGAAAAAATAAAATATTACAAAATTTCTAACTCGTGTGATTCTCCAGAAGGCATCTTGAGAAATTAATTCCTCAAATTTTGTGAGAAATGCTTTAGTAATTCTTCTATCTTTGAGGTATAGGTTAAAGTTAGTGATGTTAATTAGAAATTAATTTGGTCTTTTTTCCTCACCATTGGCACATTTGAATTTGATAATAACACACAGCAGTTTTATTTTTATGAACAAAATATGGTATGACAAGAATTTATTTGGAAGGCCTAGAATTTAAATACTATACTTGGAGCTTTTTAGAAAAATTTCCTAGACAAGTATTAAGGAGATATGTTTTTTAAAATAGATTTTTATTTTCAAAATATGCAAAGATAATTTTCAACACTCACCCTTACAGAATTTTGTGGTTCAAAATTTTCTCCCTCTCTTCCCAAGTAATCCAATATATGTTAAACATGTGCAGTTGTTTTATATATATTTCCACATTTACCATGCTGCAAAAGAAAAATCAGATCAAAAAGGAAAAAAAAGAGAAAGAAAAGAAAAAGCAAGCAAACAACAATAAAAAAGTGAAAATACTATGTTATGATCCACACTTAATCCCCACAGTCCTCTTTCTGAATGCAGAAGACTTTCTCCATCACAAGTTTATTGGAATTGACCTGAATCATCTCATTATTGAAAAAAGCTATGTCCAAAAGATATATTTTTTCAAAACATTTCTTAAAATGAAATTTCTAGTAACTTCATTTGTAGTAGAATATAATATTCTTTGGTTTATGTGAAATGGATCATGGAAGGAAGAGCGGGAAATACTTTATTTGTATATATATACACACACACACACACACACATATTATGCGGGTGATTGTCTTAGATCGATGAGATTCTTGAAATGCTTTGACAGATTCTATAGTCATCATAGAATAGAGAATTAAGAGTAGGCTTGTCCTCTGTACTTGGTAAATTCAAGATAGATTTTGATTGTAATTTAAGCTAATTTTCCTCTATTCAGTTTGCAGATGCTGAAGGTTACTTTGCTGCTTGTACTACAGATAATACCATGAATAGTTCTTTGGTAAGTTTTGCTTGGTTTGAAGAATTTAGAACTATCATTAAGTAAATTGGTATGTAATATTTTAAAATCTCACTCTAGTTTGCCTTAATATTTAATTTGCCTTAATAATTAATATTAAGAAATGGAAAAATTTTAATAAAATGGTTAATTGTTGATGAATAGAAATTTTTAGCTTTAATGAATGTGAACTTGCCTAAGTGGAATTCTTAGATTGTTTTATAAAAGATACTTGAAGTATTGAAATAAAGGTTACAAAAAGGCTTTCATATAAATATATTGATCAAAATTGAAAGGAATTGTTAGAATGATTTATTCTGAAAGTCTTATCTTTCTTTCTGTGATAATAGAGTATGCTTTATTATGAAACATTTTAATTGAGGTGAATATAGTAATGCCTAAATTATTTGGCTTTCATATGACTGGCAACCTCTACCCAATGGTACAATGGTGATTTTGGATGTAAACAGAAAGAAAAGCCAGAGATAAAAATTACAGAAAACACTGTTTGGCTGATTGATTTATTGACTGTACACAACGATCACTCATTGATTAGCAAGCAGTGACAACATGGTTTTGGCCCCAAAATTCACATTGTTTGAAAAATGATATAAAAGTAAAAAGAAAAGAGAAGGAGAGAGAATTTTACTGAGGAAGCTAAGTAGAACAGTGACTACATGGTTGAACTTGGAGATAGGAAGATCTGAGCTCAGTCCTACTTTAGATACTAGCTATGTTATTTACACTAGCTGTGTAAATCGCTTAACTTATACAAATCTCAATTTCCAGCCAGTGGTACATAGAACCAGAGTTTTGTTGATTTTTTTTTTTAAACAATCACGTTTTATGTAAGGAGTAACCAAAAAATTTTTTTTCAGTATCCATGTCAGAACCAATATTTGAGTGCCTTCTTTTTTGGCAGTGTATTATAGTAAACAGACTTCTTAACCTTTTTTATTTTGTGGACTCCTTTGGCAGGCTGGTGAAACCTATACATCCTTTTTCAGAATAATTTAAGTGCATACAATGTAAAAGTTCACAAAGAAAAGTAGTTATATTGGAATAAAGTTGGAATTTTTTTTCCTACCTAGTTTCGTTGACTTCCCAATTTAAGAACCCCAGTTCTAGGAGATGGTCAGAGAAACAGAAGACATAATCTGTCCCCTCAAGAAGCTTAGTTAGAGGGGATAAAACATATATAGAAACACTAAAGAACTCTTACAGAGCAATAGATTTATTTCAGTTACTCAAGAATCTCTTGAGAGTTTATAATCATAGAGTTTCTTTATTAATTTGGGGAAATTTTATTTAAGTTTTTTCCTCAGTGAAGTGTAGAAAAGGAGAGAATCATCCAGTTCAAGGAAAAGCTATTGGGGGCAGCTAAGTGGCACAGTGGACAGAGTACCAGCCCTGAAAATATGAGGACCCAAGTTCAAATTTGGTCTCAGATATTTAACACTTTGCAGTTGTGTGACCCTGGGCAAGTTACTTAACCCCAATTGCCTGGGGGTGGGGAGAAGGGGAAAGAAAAGTTACTTAGTACATGAGTAAAAGAGATGGAAAATGATATATACTATGCCAGCTTTTTTTTTTTTATTTGATTGCCAAATTAAATTAAGTCATTGTGCCTATTAGCATCTATGTGATTTAGTTGCATTCTTTTACATAAAAATAGTTTTTAAAATTGTTAAATTCAATTTATAGAAAGATGTATGATTTTTAAATCTTATGAATGACATTTTCATAATTATACCTGTATTTAGTTATTTCCTACCTAAATTTTAAGTGATATTTTAGGTTTAACTACAGTTATTTTTTTCATGTCAGAGTGAACCTCTGTATGTTCCTGTGAAATTTCATGACTTGACAAATGAAAAATCTGACAGTACAAATGGTGAGAATGAAAAAAGTAAGTTAAATTGTAATATCTTAGCTTTATTATAAAGTATAGATAATTTTTCAATGACGTATTTTTAAATAACTATTCAAAAGGATTCATTGGTTAAATTGCAATTTTATGCCATTCTTTTCAAATATAAATTTATTTTTGGAGGGCCATCTATAGGACAAGCTTACTTTAACCATATTCTATAGCAAAGATATTTAATAAAGCATAGTAAGGATTCATCTTTGATATTTATTTCATATAAAAATAAAATTTAAAAGAAGCAAAAAACTAAATTGCAGAGATTCTTTGAAAAGTGGGTATGGAAAATCATTTGAGATCTGGAAAAGTTGTGACTATTTGTTGAGTTCTAGTAATATATCTGGAATAATTACACTAAAGAATGCAAAATATATTAAAATCATGAAACCTTTGGAACTCCTTATGAAATGGAATGAATTAAAATACTTTTTTATAAGCAGAGTGTTTTCCTTTTAGAGTTGATGGAGAATTTACTGCAAATAGACAACTAATAGAGGTGTAGTTCTTTCTATTTGACATGATTATTTGTTTTTATTATTTGGAAGGATCACTTTTGTTTCTGTTGAGAATGCATCTCTGAAATAATGAAAGAATGATTGAAGTCAATACAGAAACTACTTAATATGCAAAGTTTCACTTTTTATACCATGTTTTAATAGTTTATTCAGGGTATAAAATGAGATAAAGATATATATTAAACATTACTTATTTCTTAAATATAAAACATTTTCTTGTTAGCGTCCCTTTTGGACAAAGTGCTTTAACACATAACATGCTTTGTATGCTATGTATAAGAATGTTTGTAGCTGCTATATTCAATGGATAAAGGTAAATAATTTATAAATACTGGTACATATAATATTACTTTATGTTGTTGTAAATCCAAATTTGTTATTATCCATATATAAGAAAATTCTGAAAGTACAGGGAGAGCCTTTAGATTTTTTTTTCTTATTTCCTCCTCCTGTTGTCATATGTATTAGAAGTCTCTGATAAAGGGTAATTCCAAAACTGTGAATTAAAGAAATCATAGCTTATGGTACTTATACTTTCTATGTGGTTTCTAAGTAAGCAGTCTTATGACTAGAGTGGATCTAAGATTATTTTTATTGAGACAAAAGAAGGCTATTCCTGAGAGGTTAAAGTGACACAACTAAGATGATAAAAAGCCAAAATGACATTTCTACATGTATGAATGGAAGGAGTCAGCTTTGAATGAATTTCTTTTAAATTCACACTAATGAAGTTCCACTCTACTTCAGTTTCCAAGATCTTTGATATTTTAAAGGGTAATCAGTATTGTATTTGTTTGGATTATTCTTGTATTGAAGTTTGTAGGCATAGTTTGGTTTTTCATATTTAAAGGGCTTTGTTGAAATAGGTATTTCTTTCTCTCTCTTTCTCTCTCTCTCTCTCTCTCTCTCTCTCTCTCTCTCTTTCTCTCTCTCTCTTTCTTTCTTTGTCTGTCTCTTTCTCTCTCTCTCTCTTTCTTTGTCTGTCTCTTTGTTTCTCTCTCTCTCTCTCTTCCCCTCCCCACCTCCTTTCTCTCTCCTCCTATTCCCTCCCTCCTCACATCACACATACACTCAATTTATCTGAATCCTAAGAAATGTGCCTAAAATTTGGAGGGAAAACAAAAGGGACGGATGCCAGGTATTAATACGAGTGGTACTCACAAAAAAATCAGCTACAAAAAATCAATTTACCCATCAGATAAATTGAGAAAATTTCTGTAAGAAATATTTTTATTGTGTCAATGGAAAAAAAAAAGGACAAATATTCCCAAGTTATTTGAAACAGAATAGAAATGTTTTGTTGGCCTCGTATAAAACCATGTATAAGACTATTTTTTGTAGTTGTAATTACTTCACCTCAAGAAAGAAAAAAAATGTGTATAAAAAAACCAATTAAGATGATTTGGTGTCTTGGAGGGAGATATTGACAAGATTAAGATTATAGTCACTAATAGGAATAATCAGTTTTTTTGCTTAACAATAAGCACCTAATATGTGTAAAGAAGTTGAGTTGGAGTTGAGATGAATAAAACTTGACATGTTTTCTCTCCACAAAATAAATGAAAAAATAAGATGTACATTTGTACTTATTAAGTAGTATAAAGCACTAGGTGATAGAATGATAGAAGTCTATATGCTATTAGAGTTGCATGAAGGAAAACAGGGTAATCAGGAATGGTTCCATGGAAGATCTATTTGATATGGGTCTTTACAGATGGATTCAAGTGAAACAATGGTGGATTGGGCACAGACAGTAGCATTAGAAAAGGTATGAAGGCAGCAAACTATAACAAGGAGCATGTTGAATTTGGCAAGCATGACAGATGCATGAAAGGGAGTAGTGTGAAATAAGATTTGGTGTCAGAGTTGATTCAGATTAAGGAGTATATTTACTTAGCAGGCAGTGATGAGTTGGACATGATCAGGACAGATAAGGTATCATTGAACTTGTTCATCTAATTTTGGAATAGTAAAGTTATGAATTATTCCTTGAAGTTAGAAAAAGGGAACTTTAGGACAAAATCTGCTTTACATGTGAACTGAATTTGTGGTAGTACTAACTGTTCTAGATGGTTAAGTTTTAATTTTTTTTTTTTCCTGAGGCATTTGGGGTTGTGACTTGCCCAAGATCACACAGCTATGAAGTGTTAAGTATCTGAGGCCAAATTTGAACTCAGGTCCTCCTGACTTCAGGGCTGGTGCTCTATCTTCTGTGCCAGCAAGTTTTAAATTATAAGGCCACTAAGTGGTACAGTAAATAGAGTGCTGGATTTGGAGTTAGGAGTGTCTGTTTCAGTCTTGTCTCAGATATACTTCCAGCTATATAATCCTGGTAAGTCACTTAAACTCTGAATACCATAGTTTCCTTATTTATTAAATGTATTAAGTTAAACTAGCACCTAGCTCACTGCATTTTGTGAGGATCAGATTTAAGAAGTGCTTTGCAAATCATAAAACACCATATAAATGTTATCCATATCATTTTAATAAATATATTCATGGACATCTTAAGAGTTATTAGATAAATTTGTGTATAACATTTAGAGGTTCATTTCAACCCTTTGAAACTGACATGAGAGAACATCTGCTGTCTTATTGCTTTTGTTAGAGATAATATGCTAGATTGAGAGGAGTATGAGGCTTATTTACAAGACATTTTCATGACTGTTAAGTTTTATAATTATTCCTTGTTGAATTATCAGAATTTCATATATTTCAGTATCCACAGTGTCTTCTGAAGCACACAGATAGGACCTTAGGAGGCCAATTAATAATGTCTGCATGGCTCTGCCACTAATTCAGAAAAGCATTCTAGTTTTCAGTTTCTTGAAATTAAGTACATATAACAATTCCCTCAAGAAACAAGCCTAGAGAAAGTTGTTATGTAAGCTTGAATACTAGAGAGATTTTCAAATTGATTTAGGTAAACAGGGTTCTATAAAAGCTGAAATAGTAATTTAATCATACTGCATTTATGAATGTCTTAAAATATATAGTAGACTCAGTAACAATTTAAAAACTAGTCATATTTAGAAACTTTTAAAATAGTAAAGAAGCTGGATATTTTTTAAAGAAGTAATTTTAGGGGCAGCTGGGTAGTACAGTGGATAAAACACCAGCCCTGAAGTCAGGAAGACCTGGGTTCAAATCTGGTCTCAGATACTTAACGCTTCCTAGCTGTGTGACCCTGGGCAAGCCACTTAACCCCAACTGCCTCAGCAAAAATAAATAAATAAATAAATAAATAAATAAAATAAAATAAAAGAAGTAATTTTAACTTCTGCCATTTTGAATGAATAAAATTTATTCATGTAATTATGCAATGTTTTCTTAGTCTAGCTACGTTTGACTAAAGACAGCTGTATTAAATGTAGTGATGTTATCAGTAAATTCACTAAAAAAAAATACTTTTCTTCCAGTAGGGAATGTCTAATGATCTTGTGCCATGCTTTTTATTTTAAGCACCCAAAAAGTCTCGTGTAAGGTTCAGTAATATTATGGAGATCCGACAACTTCCATCAAGCCATGCACTGGAAGCCAAGTTATCTCGAATGTCATATCCTGCTGTGAAAGAACAAGAGTCAATCCTGAAAACTGTAGGGAAACTTACTGCAACTCAAGTAGCAAAAATTAGCTTTTTCTTTTGCTTTGTGGTAGGTCTTCTCTTTATATTTAATAAATCATTTTTTTTACATGTGGATAATTACTAATATAAGGAGTGAAAAATTTATTAGTATATTTAACTAATTCTCTAAAAATGTTATTAAAAACTTTTGTGAATTACCAATTTAAAGAGAATTAGAAAACATAAAATTTAATGACAAACTATTCAAAACATAATCAGATATTTATTTGGTAAACAAGAGACACTTTAAAATCTTACAATTTCCCTAGTTCATCATTATAAACTGATTATGCTGTGGCTATATGTTAAAGTTGCTAATAACAACAATAGAGTTGTTAATTTGTATAAGATGATTTATTGTTTTTTATTGCTTTACTAGGTATATTTGTTTTTCATGATTTTATACTGATGTAATATTAATGTTAATTAGCTTAAGTTGTTTAGTAATTAGTTTAAAATGAAGATCTTGATAAGAATGTTTTTAACCAATTAGCCTTTGTATTGCATGTATTCTTTTGAATAATAGGAGAACTTGGACAGCATCTTAGATCTCATTATGACAATCATAAATAAAAACATAAAACATTTTCTTTTAAGAAAATTATTGAAAGCTTGATTATGAGATCTGTATGTAAATCTTATAATGGAGTTTTTTTTTTTTTTAATCTATGAAGCAGCATTAATCCTAGCTGGTATTTCTCTTTGTAGAAAATCAAAGAATTGTATTTATAGTTTCTAATTAAACAAAACAAAATTTGAATAATTTGCACTAATTGTGGGGAAAGTTTATGAATTAATGAGAAATCTGAATTGTACTTTAGTGAATTTTTAAAATTTTTGATTCAACAAACATTAATTCTATTATGTACAAAGCTAGATATCCAGAGACAAAAAAACATCCTTTAAAGAGCTGACATTCTTTTGCAAGTGTGGAGTAGAGATAGAATTACTGATATGTATTTTATATAAATAGATAATTGTATATGGCCACTTTTTTTTTTTTTTTTTTTTGAATTTTGAGCTTCCTGGAAGCTCCTTACCAATCTATATTGGGAATTCTTCAGCAACTTACAGATATAGGAAGTTACTTAGGGTACTGAGAGACTCAGTAATTTGCCCAGAATCACACAGCCAGTATTCATGGCTTCTAATCCAATCCTTTGTCCCTCAAATTAATACAAGTTAATTTTAGAGTAGAGAGAAAACTAACAACTATAGGTAAAGGAAGCCTTAGTGGAAGAGTTGGCACTTAGGTAGATCATTTAGAATAGAGGTGAGAAACCTTTTTTTTTTTTTTTTTTTTTTTTTGCCAAGGGCTGTTTAGATGATATTTATAACACCATTTGTGGGCCATACAAAATTATTAGCCTGAAAAACTTAAATGATGGGAGGTTGTTGTCACTAGGAAAGGTTTGCAGGACCTTAGCTACTGTGCCGAGTCTTGAAGGAAAACAGCAGATAGAGGTGAAGAAGAGCATGGGAAATGATCAATGAAAAGGCACAGAAACAAGAGATGAGATGTCATGTATGAGAAATAGTAAGACTGCATTGTAGAGTATGTGGAAGGAAGCAAATGTAGGAAGATTAAAATGTTATCAAGAGGCCAAGTTGTGAAGGACTTTAAATGCCAAAGAAAGCATTTTGTATTGATTTAGAAGGTAATAAGGATCCATGGACATTTATTGAGTAAGGGATATGGTGACTTGGTCAAACTTGTACTTTAGAAAGATAACCTTGGGAACTAAATAGCAGGTGGACTGGAATAGGGAAAAGCAAAGGAGGGAGAAAGACTCACCAAGAGGCAGTTGCAATAATTGCAACCTGAAGTGTTGAAGGCCTGTTATATGCTTGGTGAATAGAGAGAATACACATATGATAGATGTTGTGAAGATAGAAATGACAAGATTTGGCAACAGATTGGATATGTAGGTGAGGGTTAATGATGTTGAAGCTATGAAGCTTCTTGAAATGAAGTGAACCTGGTTAATTAGGAAAGTGATTGTACTTTTAATAGTAACAAGAAAGTTTATAAGAGTGAGTGGTTTGGGGAAAATAGTGTTCAGAAATGATACCAGTTTGTATTGGTAGAGAAAGTATCTTCCTATGTTAATGAAATCACACAAGTATTTAAAATATATGCATATGTATATACTTACATATTTGTGTCTGTGTGTCTGTGTAGTGTGTGTATGTATATTTTATCTTATTAGTGCTTCATAGGTGTCATTAAATAGTTTGATTCTTATACATGTAAAAATTTCTCATTCCAGTTTTATATCTATTAATAATTGCTTCATTTAACATTTTCCTTATCAATGGTAAAACCACACATTTTAGCTATGTTCTGAATGAATAAGACTTTTACGTGGAAAGAGAAAAAAATGTGAGAAAAATTGGCCTTTTTTTTTTTTTAAGTCTGTGTTTAGTAGTTTTAAAGAAATATGATTTTTCTTTTCATTTTTGTTTCAAGTCATAGTAACATTTTTCTTCTGGGGAATTTATTTTTTTAAGCTTTCATGAAGTAAAATAATTCCATTTATATAGAGAAGTAGCCTGGATCTTACTGATCATTTCTTATAGAACAATAATATTCTATAACATTCATATGGAGTAACAGGTTATTTTTGTAGCAATACAGTATGAAGAGCACTGGAATCAGAAAATCAGGGTCCAGATCCCACTTCTGAGATTTAATTAGTTTCCTGGCCTTTGGCAAATCATTTAATCTCCCTGGGTCTTAATTTCTTCATCTATAAAATGCATAGATAACCTCTGAGATCCTTTCCAGCTCTAAAACTGTTGTTTAATCCCATACTGCTATAAAGATAGAATGCTGAACCTGGAGTCAGGAAGACCTGTATCCAAGTCAGGATTCTGAGATTTAGTAGCTACATTACCCTGGATAAACCACTTAACCTCCCAGAGCCTCAATCACTAAGATTGTTACCTCAGCTGTTAGAATTCAGAACTAGGAATTTTTTTTAAAAGGTGAAAATATGTCCTGAATTCACTTTATTGTTGAAAAGAGCCCAGTCCATTAGAATTGATTGTCACACAATCTTATTGCTACTGTGTATGATGTGAGTCTTGGTTCGACTCACTTCACTTAGCATCAGTTCATGTAAGTCTCTCCAGGCCTGTCTGAAATCATCTTATTGGTCATTTCTTATAGAACAATAATATTCCATAACATTCATATACCGTAATATATTCAGCTATTCCCCACCTGATGGGCATCCACTCAGTTTGCAGTTTCTTGCCTCTAAAAAAGAGCTGCCACAAACATTTTTGCCCATGTGGTCTTTTTTTATGATCTCTTTGGGATTAGCCCCCTACTGACAATTGGATCGGAGTACAGTTTGATAGCCCTTGGGGCATAGTTAGGAATTTTTCTATACTGAAAAAAGACCTAGGTCTTTAGTGTAACTTTTATTTGAAGGGCACAAAAAACTTTGTTCAGAGCTCTATGGGCTGTTGAGTGATTGTTCTAGGTCCCATACCAATAGGAGTTGGAGCTGGAATTCAAACTGGGGTCTTTTGACTTTGAGTTTCACCAGAATTGGTTTATTTTGATGACATTAATTTAAAAAAAAACACATTTCCTGATATATAGTCTTTATTATGTATAATTAAGTATATGTATGTATATATGTACATTGTGACTAGATGTGTGTCTGTATATGTGAAATATATGTAAACTTATATATACACATAGATTTACACGGAACACATACATATGTACCTGCTGTGTGTGTATGTGTGTGTATTCACACATATAAATGACTTGTTAGTAGATTACTTGAATAGCTTTTTGACAATTAACAACTTTCCATCAGCACTATTCACACACTCAAATTAATCTGGATCCCATGGATTTGGATATTGTTTCTAGTTATACAGAAACTCATTTGTATCTACACATCTTTTTTGACTCTTTACCATGTCTTCCCCAGTGTTTACTATGTATCCACTCTGAGCAAAGGATCTTACTCCTTTTTTGTTTGTGCTTTTGTTCACATTGGGAAGTCCTAGTATATAACAGTACTATGAAAGAATTCATAAATGAATAAAAGGGAATAATCTTGAGATGTTGGGAGACTATATCTTAAGTCTGGAATATAATTTGACTAATTGGAAAGGTATAGAACTAATAACCAGTCCCTTGACACAACAGTACAGAGATAATGTGATTCAGATGTGGTCTCTAATCTTTGAATTGCCTGTCATTTAAATCTTCTTTTCTGAATTCTAGCAGAGAACAGTGAGATTGATGAGGAGGCAAGCAGTATTTTTGATTAACAAAATTAATATTTTTCCATACTGGTTAGCAAAGGAAATGGTTAATGAAGTTGCAGTTATCATTGTCATGTGTGCTATTTTACTCCTAGCAATAAATCTTCAATGGAATATTTAGAGAAAGCTGTTACCTCCTCTTTTTTTTTTTTTTTTTAAATGTGCCAATTTGTCATTTGTATGTTAGGAATAGTAAATAACATGACAGAGAAAACAAATAATAAGTGAAAAATATTGAACGCTTATTAGGGGAATGATGAGAGAAGGCCAATTTAGATTTGGATGAGTGTCAATAGAAAAGTGGCTCTTAAAATTTAAATTTGATCCTACCTAGAATGTGTTACCTGGAATAAATTTGTAACTATAGTAAATGACCTTGATTTTTTTCACCAAAAATTCTGATCTCCATTTCATTCCAATGCTAATCTGGGACAATTTTCCTCAAATATTTCTGCCTCAGAGTAGGTTATTTGGAATAATGCTTTTATACAGGGAAAACAACAACAAATAAAATAGGGGAAATAGAACCAAATACAAATCTGAGTTTCTTAGAGTATTTCATATGACATCTTTCAGGAGAAACTAATTATTTTAAGATGTTTAGCTGACATTTATTAGTCACTATGTTCAATGCAACAAGGTAGAAACATGGAAGAGATGAAAATGAGTAAGACACAGCCCCTTTCTTTTTGAATTTATGAACTAGTATGGGAGATAAGATTTGTTCACAAACAAATATAATACAAAATTGAATGTGATAAATGTGTATGACAGGCACTAGTTAATTATTTTCATGATAGGTATGATTTATATTGCTGACTTTCTTTGATACTGATTATTTTACTACTTCATTTTCTTATTTTGAAGAATGGAAAAATACTAGGAAGGAGGAGAATTTTAAATGGAGTCAAGATAACTGTAATATACTTTTTCTAACCTTAGCATTTTTTTGAGATAGAAAGGAGATCTTGAACCACTAGTCATAGGTGGACTTTCAGGAGTTATCCAGAATCAGGTTACTGCCTGTTCTTTGAAGGTTAAATTGGCTAAGATGCATTTTGCTGGTTGTTAACTCCAGTATCTGAAAAAAAAGGACAAAGCACCTCTTTAAAGAGACGCAAGTGACTATATAGATTTCTCTTAATCAGTATATTCTTGAAGAAAAACTCATAAGTAATAGTAATGTTAAGCTTGCATTTATTGACTTAAATGATTTTGGGTTTCTGTTACAGTTTTTTTTAAATAGTTAACAGAAAAATAGGTCAGATTTTTTAAAAAATCTAAGTTAAAATAAGAACAAGTGTAGAAATATATTAGTTGAATAGAAGGAAAGGAAGAGGGAAAGAATGGATTCTTCATTGTTAAGTTCCCATCATCCCACCATGATGAAGAATTGTACAACTATTTCTGCATATCAGAAGGAAGTATAAAGTTATGTAATTACTTGATTAAATCCAAGAATTGTTTCTGAAGGTTTTTTTTTTTTTATGGTAAAATCATTTAGCCTTACACATTGCTTTCATACACATAATCTCACCTAAAACAGTTGTGAAATTTGTCTATTTGAAAAGAATTTAATTGTTTTCTTATTATAAAATCCTCTGACTGTAGAAATATTTGAAGTCAGCAGCTGTTCTTTTTTTTTTTTATAGAATGCCATCAATACTGAATAAAATAAAGGTTAATATTGATTCAGTGAATAATTTGATCCTTACTAAATAGAAATAGCTGAACTCAGAGTCATCTGGGTTTAAGTTCTGCCTGTGGCACATATTGGCTGTGTGAATCTGGGGAAGTCACTTTAACCTATTGGTGTTCTAAAGGGCTCTTTAAAACTTTCACAGAGAAAATGCCACCCTGCAATAGTAGAGAATAAGTTTCCTCATCTGGGAGTTCTCTATGTTAGTGAAATCATAGGTATAGTCCCTAAATTGTTTTTTTTTTTTTTTTTTTTAAGGCCATGCAGAGCTAGAATTAATTATTTAGGTGATGTGATAGTGGAAGTCTAGTCTAAAGTTTTTTAAGCTACTTGTTCATCAGAACCGATTTTAAAACTTAAGTTATCAATAATATTTAGGGGAGAATGAAGGAAAGAAATAAAATTTATTCTTTTAATTATAAATTTTGTATTGTAAATTATTCATATGTGAAATCTTTTTCTGCTCTCTAGTGGTTTTTGGCAAATTTATCATATCAAGAAGCACTTTCAGACACACAAGTTGCTATAGTTAACATCTTGTCTTCAACTTCTGGTAAGATATTTATTGTATGATGCAATTTGTAAGTTACATAATTGTTAAGATTGAAATTTTTATCATTCTCCAATAAATTAAGAAGCATTTATTTAGGTAATCCTAAAAGGTTAGGACATTTCTCTTTTATATTAAATTATAACATTATTTCACTTGTAAAGATAATACTTAGACTTCCTGAATCTTGATAAATTTGTGTGCCTTTAACTGTTCTGCGGCATGTTATATTTTTATTATATATATGAAACTATTTAGTATGTGAAAATAGCATAGGAAAGTGTCATTGATTGTGTTATCTAATAAATGATTTATTTTTCACTATTACATATAGATAAGCAGAAATATAAAACATCATGCAGAAAGGAATAAATAATGACCCATATTATTAAGTGGTTCTTGAAATAAACAGTTATTAAGCTCTTTCTATACTTCTGCCAAAGTGCTAGATACAGGAGATTAAAAAGACATGTGACAGCTCATGTTCAATTTGGAAGGAAAAAAGGAAGGGAGAGAAGAAAGAGGGGACAGAGAAGGTGGATGTAGGAGAAGAGTCTACACAGAAGAACATACAGAATAGATACAATGTAGATATAGAGTAACTTCCAGAGGAAAGGGAAGTATGGGCATTTTTTTAATGGAAGATGATCAGTATGAGTTTGTTGTAAAAGGTGGAGCTTGATCCTTAAAGGAAGCAAGAAATCTTTGTTTTTCGATGTATGTAAGAAAGAAGTACATTAAAGATATGGAAGACAGCCTGTGCTAAATTACTGAATTGAAGGTTGCAATGTGATTGAAGGGCAACAAGTAAAATCACAATTTTGAAATTGTAATTTGGAGTGTGTGAAGAAGAGAGAGGAATGGGCACTAAGCATGGAGAAGTAGGCAGGAGCCAGATTTTTTTTTTTTGCTTAGGCAATTGGGGTTAAGTGACTTGCCCAGGGTCATTTAACTAGGAAGTATTAAGTATCTGAGGCTGGATTTGAGCTCAGGTCCTCCTGACTTCAGGGTTAGTGCTCTATCCATTGCACTAAGTGCCCCAGGAGCCAGATTTTAAAAGACATTAAAAAAAAATTTTTTTTATAACTTTTTATTGACAGAACCCATGCCTGGATAATTTTTTTACATTATCCCTTGCACTCATTTCTGTTCTGACTTTTCCCCTCCCTCCCTTCACCTCCTTCCCCAGATGGCAAGCAGTCCTATACAAGTTAAATATGTCACAGTGTATCCTAGATACATTATATGTGTACAGACCGAACAGTTCTCTTGTTGCACAGGAAGAATTGGATTCAGAAGATAAAAATATAACCTGGGGAAAAAGACAAATATGCAAGCAGTTTACATTCATTTCCCAGCGTTCTTTCTTTGGATGTAGCTGTTTCTGTCCGTCTTTGATCAGTTGAAACTGTGTTAGATCTCTTTGTCAGAGAAATCCACTTCCATCAGAATACATCCTCATACAGTATCATTGTTGAGGTATATAATGATCTCCTGGTTCTGCTGATTTCACTTAGCATCAGTTCATGTAAGTCTCACCAGTCCTCTCTGTATTCATCCTGCTGGTCATTCCTTACAGAACAATAATATTCCATAACATTCATATATCACAATTTACTCAACCATTCTCCAATTGATGGGCATCCATTCATTTTCCAGCTTCTAGCCACTATAAAGAGGGCTGCCACAAACATTTTGACACATATATAGGTCCCTTTCCCTTCTTTAGTATCTCTTTGGGGTATAAGCCCGGTAGAAACACTGCTGGATCAAAGGATATGCACCGTTTGATAACTTTTTGAGCATAATTCCAAATTGCTCTCCAGAATGGCTGGATGTGTTCACAATTCCACCAACAATGTATCAGTGTCCCTGTTTTCCTATATCCCCTCCAATACTCCACATTATCTTTCCCTGTCATTCTAGCCAATCTGACAGGTGTGTAGTGGTATCTCAGGGTTGAAAGACATTAAATGTTAAATGTAATATAGTATGCTTGGTAGAGAGACATCTTTGAGGCTAGGAAGACCTGGGTTCAGTTATTGCCTTTTGATCTGGACAAATCACTTAATTCCTCCAAGATTATTAATTTCAGAAAAATTGCTGTTCTATATTAGTAGAAAGAATTTCCTCATTCAGGAGTCCTTTATACTAATTAAATTCACATTCCAATCATTGGTCGCTGTCTCTTATGTTTAAAAATCAAATGAAGACATTTGTGTTTTAATATACAATGTAAGAGGGAATTATAAGAGCTTCTTTAGTAGGGAAAAAGCATTGTGAGACCAATTTTGTGGGATAAAAGAGTACAAATAATCTATTTATACTGAACTCTATTAAACTAATAAAAGAAGTTGTTCCTATCTTAATATATAATATTTGTGCAACAGTCAGGCAGTTAACACATTTAGAAACAACAAAAAAGGAAAGTGAGATGACAAACTCATTTGCTTTCTCATATCTATAAATGCTTAAAATGGCCTATGTGCATATTGAGTTCTAAACTTGTTCTAAATATACAAAAAGAACAATCAGGTTTTTATAGGCACTGTCTTACAGCATGTTGTATTCTTGTATTTATATACTGTACTGACATAGGTAAGGAATGTAAGATTCTGCTGTATTTATTTTAATTTTTATTTTTTTTTAAGCATTTGACCAAGGAAGAATTTGCAATTTTAAAGACTTTTTTCTCAAAAATTATTTTCCAGCTTTTATATTAAAATTATGTTAGGCAAGTCCCTGCCTTTTTTCCACCATCTTGGCTTTGCCACTCCAAAACACATAGTTGTTTTACAGAGACTGATTTGACCACCAATATTAGGAAGACAAAGTTTATGAAAAAACATTCCGAGGGATGCTGTGCTTATTGAATGAGTCTATTTGTGTATGTATGCTTTGGACTGGTTCTGTGCTGAGTTCAGAAGTGAGGAGGTTGAGTTACATTGTTCTTTAGAAATTGCATAGTACTTTTAATATTTTGCTGCTCATTTTTTTGAAAAATCCATTTATTATATTCTCATGTTATCATAGATGTGAATCATAGAAACCACTGTCTCTAAAGAACCAAAATTACAAGTGACCCAAAGAATAATGGAAAAATGTATGTTTGTTGTTAGACTATCTAGACAGATTATCTGTCTTAGATATTTGTTTTAGACAAGTTCTATATGTTCCTAAGGGGTAGCATCAGGGAAAATGAGAACTATTTCAAAGAAATATATTTAGAGGTAAAGAATGATGTACTTATTAATGAAGTTTGCTAATACTACAGTGGACTGGTTGCTTTGCAAACCACTGAGTTCCCATTTCATTGACTACTAGTTGAGGATTTGTGTAATGGGTTCATTGTTCATTTAAAGGTTGGTTTAACTCATGTCTGAAATGCCTTTCAATTCTTAGTGTGCTATTTTTAAATTCATTTAAGTTACTTTTTACAGTAGTATAACTGATGTGAGGCTCTGACCTAGAGTGATTGCAATAGAAGTGACAGGTTTCGACAGATGTTAGAGGTAAAAATCAGCGGATTTTGGTAGCTAATGAAAAGTGAAGAGGTAAAGATGATTCAAATATTTTTGAGTATGGATGCCTGGGAAAAGGGTAATTTCATTAATGGAAATAAAGATATTAGAAGAAAGGGCAAGTTTGAAGTGTAGGATAATTTCAGTTTGAGGTATTTGAATTTGAAGCACAAATAGGACACCCAAATAGAAACATAAAACAGGCATTTGGAAGTATTGAACTACTTTAGAGAGAGATTTAGGGAATCAATTTAGGGAATTACCTATTTAGAGGTAAAAATTTGCTATGACTAATCAAGAGGGTATAGAGAGAAGAAAAAGCATGCAGAGGACAGAGACAATTAAATGGTGTGGCATGATTGGTGTTTTGAGACTTCAAATCATGTTGTAGACATTGCAGTGTCTGCACACAATTTCTTAGAGCCTTTTTCCTTATTTGTAAAATTGAGTTGTGTTGCCTTCCTTTTAGAATTTTTATGAGGGAAATGCTTTGCATATTTTCAAATGATACATGTATTAAATATGTTTTGTACCATTTTTAAGAGAATGGTAGCAAGATGAAAATCCAGACAATAGTAAGAGATGTCAGGTAGGACAGGAGGTATGGGAATGAAATACTCTGAAAGTCAGAGGAGGACTAAGTATCAAGAATGAAAGAAAAATCTAGTTAATAATATCCCAATCAGCAAGCATTAATTTGCTTTCAGTCATATTCAAGGCATTGTTAGGGGATACCAAGACAAATTAAAAAAAAAGTGACGATATCAAGGATGAGGACTTAACAAGGCATTGAATTTGATGATATACACATATGCTTCTTTGTTGCATTTTATAGTACATCTATTCCTAATACAATTGTTTTATCTTTTCAGATTTCCATTCTGGAGGGGTATTTTTTCCCAGGCATCATGACAAAATATAATCATCTATAACTATAATCTGGCCTGCAATAATTTTTATTTTTAAAGAAGTCACCTCAATTCAGTAGATAAAACATATTTTTAATGTTTTCAAAATAGCTTTGTCACACATGCATGATTTATAAAGTCAAATATTGCTTTGAATCTACAGTTTAGATGCATGATTTTTAAAAATGCATTGAACCATTTTTGAATTATATTAAAAATTGTCATTTAAAGGCATTTGTGATTAATAGAATTTGTTCCCTCCTAAATAGAGTATCATTTTCAAGCTAGTTTAAATATATAATATGAACTAGTTCTAAAGTTAGAATAAAGTCTTATTCATAAAGATATTTGGCAGTGTACAGTCATGCCAATATTTTAATTCTTTATTTTAATCTTCCACAGGACTTTTTACTTTAATCTTAGCTGCAGTGTTTCCAAGTAACAGTGGAGACAGATTTACTCTTTCTAAACTGTTAGCTGTCATTTTATGGTAAGACTATCAAATGATAAATGCTTTATTCTGCTAAAAATAATAGTTACTTTTTTTTTTTCCTTGTTCCTGGGATGTAAGAGATGGATTGAGATATAGAGAGAGATGGTATAATATTGTATAAACAGGGATGGTATCCCATGTAGTCCAAATCAAAAGAAAATTTATCAGTAGAGATTTGAAGGTGATATGGTGTTCCTGTTTGCCCCGGGTTCTTAGATTTCCTCCAGACCTCTTAGGAAGAATAATATTAGAAGGGAGTTAGAATTATTGGTTTTCAATTTCACAAATGTTTTTAAAGCACCTCCTCTGTGCAAGAAACTATAATGAGCTAAGAATATAAAGATGAGAGAAAACAATCTCATTCCTTAAGGAATTTTCAATCTAATGGAGGCAATTGGGGGGGGGGGGGGGGGAGGTCTACAACTATGAATTTCCTTTTATGTGTTTGTGACCATTAGTTGCTTAAAAATCTCCTTGATTAGTATGTACATAAAAATAATCTCTACATGTAACTAAATTCACTTTTAATCCTAAATTTAAGCTAATATATTAAAGTAGAAAGTTTTCACACTAATGGATATGTTAAAGTCAATCTGAAATGCTTAAGTATTTTGAACAATCTAATGATTCCAGAAGTTTTGTGGTGATGAAGTTTGTTTATGTATTTCTATACAAAAGAGGTGATGGACACAAGGTGTAGAATAAGGTAACACATATTTTGGACATAGCCAGAATTTTTGGTTTTTGTTTGAAAATACATATTAATTATAAGGGCTTTGTTTTTATATTACCTAGGGCCAGAGCTTGGAATGGTAAGAAAGGATAAGATAGGAAAAAAAAATAAAGAAAAGAAGGCCATTAAGATACCTTTTTTTTTTTTTTTAAATGCAGAGAACAGAAAGTGAGGAGGGCCAGAAAGAAACACAGATAAGCATGACAGCTTTTTGAATACTGCAGGTTTAACTTGCATACTTCAAAAGAAAAACAAGTTCTATATTATAGAGTCCTGCAGTTTGATATATAATCCTTTTTTCCCCCTTCTACACTATTACATATTTATGAGCATGTCCATTTTATTTTGTGTTAAGTTCAGAATTAAAAAGAGAAATCACCTCTTGGCATTTCTATTGCTATCCTGATTTCTAACCATACTTATTATATTTTCGAATGATATAATGGCTGATGAATTTTTTAATCTGAGAAATTCTCCTAGACCTACTAAGTGGCATAGGGATTGTGACCTGCTATAATGGAAAAAAATGTGACTACCTCAAAGAAAGAGTAAATTCTTAAAATAAAGCTTAAGAATATTTCATTATTCTACCTAAATAGATGCAATTTGAAAGAGGTTAATAAGACTTAGAATTGGAAGGGAACTTAGAGATCATCTAGTTCAACCCTTTTATTTTATAGATGAGGAAAACTGAGGACCAGAAATGTTAAGTGACTGGTCTAAAGTCACACAGCAAGCAAAGGTAGGATTTGAACCTAAGTCATCCTACAGTATTGTTCTACAGAAGGTTGGGAATGGAAATGCTGGCCTTTGCCAAATCTTAAATTGGTTCGGTCTACGATGTAGCCTCATTTTTCTACTCCAAAAAAGATAGAATTATACTTTTAACTTTTTCTGTAGCAGAATGTCATTATTTTTATTTTGCATATTAATTGAGTATAGGGTTCAAGAGAGAAAATAAATGTTGTTACTTTTATAGATTTGAAGTTTCTTCTTTACCCTTTTAAAAATCTCTGAAACTTAATTGTGGCTAACATTTTAATATAATTCTCATAAAGTAGCCAACAAGCATTTATTTTTATTATGTGCCAGGCAATGCTAAGTCCTCTAGATACAAAGAAAAATAGCAATTTTTAACCTTAAGGAGATTACATTTTAAAGGAGTAGACAGCATTTACACAAGAAGTTGTACAAAGGTTTTACAAGGGCTAATGTTGAAGAATTGTCCATACATATGTTTTGAAAATAAAAAGCTTTAATAAAGGAAACAAAAAACAAACAGAAAAAAGTTGTGCAGATAATTATGCAGTGGATTGAAGTTAACCTTATAAGGGAAGGCATTGGAAGGGAACAAATTGGAAAAGGCCTTTTGTAGAAGATGGCATTGAGCTGAATCAGAGGTTCTAAGAGCTAGATAGTAAGGGAGGAAAGAAAACATCTCAAAAACATTGGAGACAACTAGTGGAAAGCTGTTGAGATGGGAGATGGAGTGCTTCTTATAAGACTTCATTCAAGATCCATTTCAAACTCATAAACAGAAATATGTTTTAAGAAATTTGACCTGAATTTTAAAATTTTAGTGAGAGGTTTTTTTTCCCCATTAGTCCTATGTAGATAGAGCTCCTACTCTGTACCTCACTACTCATTATACTGTTTTGAAATTAACAAATATATCAGGTAAAAAGGATAATTTGATTATATAAATGCTTGTTGACAGTTTAATTCTCCAATGAACAACTTTTTAAAAAAAATTTTAATTAACTTGAGGATTAATGGCTATCAGTAGTTTAAAGATCTTCTGCTCAGTCTTCTTCAAAATGAAAGTATTATCCTGATTAATAATGACCACTTTTTCCTGTAGCATTGGAGGTGTTGTGCTGGTAAACCTTTCAGGGTCTGAGAAATCTGCTGGAAAAGATACAATAGGTATGTATAAGTCTCTTGTGTTTAAGAAAACTTACCTTCTATATGTAGAGATATGATATGTTTTTTATCTCTTTATAGCTAAATGATAAATAGTTTTTAAATAGTGACTAGATTTGTGCTTTCATTGGTAGCAGGAACTATCAAATGAGGAAACTTGCCCTAATAATGCCAATATATGTGAAGGGCTGAACTTGAACAGAATTTTTCCTGGCACAGTTCTTTACACATTACACTATACTTTTTCTACTCTGCTGAATTAATCTTTGTATTTTGTAGAAGTACACATGTAGTGTACTATGTGGGCTGTAAACATCTTTTTGAATTTAAACCAAGCCCAGTAGAGTGGAGTGAGGGATGGAATTGAGATCAGAAAACTTCAAATCCTGGCTATCCTGATGACTTTCTGTGTTACTGTGGACTTCAGTTTCCTCATCGATTTTTTACTCCCAAATTATATTCATATGCAAAATTGTATAAACAGATGTCTAGAGATATTTCAGATATTTGTTATTCAAATTTCACATTTATCATATACTTAGTTCTGAATGGATTTATTGATTATTGAAAGTCCTTCTCATAAAACCAAAAAGAAGAAATAAATTTAATACAATTTTTGATGTGCTAAACATGATAACAAAGAAAATAATCACAAAGCAAATAGATATTTGACTTGTTTGAAATTTAAATACTTTTGATGATTTATGAAAATTTCATAATTAGAGATACTTAAGAGCCAGGTGTTCCATTAACTGTGCATTTCTTAAATGTTTTCTGTATAGCCAATACTATATGGTTTAGAGGGTATAAAACTGATAAGATACATGTTTTTTGTCTTCTAGGAGCTTTCTAGTTGAACATATCATACCTAAATGCATTATTTAGCTAGATAACAATATAAGACAATGAATGTATAATTGTAGTAAATGATAAATTATATGTTAAAGACTATAGGAAAAATGAAGGTAACAGAGATGTTAGTGTTGACTGGAGTAGTTGGAGAAGGCCCTGTGGAAGAGGTGGGATTTGAATATGTCCTTGATGGAAGGATAGGGTTTGAATAGAGAAAAATAGAAATATAAAGACATAACACAGGGAAATGGAAATAGCAAATGTACATTAAATTATTTTTATTTTTTCAGGTTCCATCTGGTCTCTTATTGGTGCCATGCTTTATGCTGTCTATATTGTTATGATTAAAAGAAAAGTAGACAGAGAAGATAAATTGGATATACCAATGTTCTTTGGTAAGATCTTTTTTCTATAAATGACAGATTCACTTTCTGTGGGTAGTAATTGTTATTTTAATATTTAATTTTCTTTAATGTATTAAAGTTTCTAACTGGGATCATGACATTTTATCAAAATAAAGGACTTTAGTAGTCAAAACAGTTTACTCCCCATCCCTGCCATCCTCTTTCTGCCTTCATTTTGTCATTTGCACTATACGCTGCATTATGGTTAATTCTGCCCCTGGCAAAGGAAATTGGGAAAGACAGCTAGAGAATTGCAGAATTTCAGTTAGAAGAAAAGGATGTCAGAAAATGGATTCACTTATTCAACACATTTGACCAACAAAATCCTTTGTAATTTATCCAAAAATTGGTTATCTAGCTTTTACTTAAAGACCTCTATTTCAGAGAGAACCTACTTTTTTTTTTTTCTTATGGTCACTCATATATTATTTTTTCCTTGCCAAAAATCTAAATCTTTCTCTTAGGACACCTACCCATTGCTTATCATTTTACTCCATTGGACCAAAACAGAGCAAATGCAATTTCTTTGTGTGATAGATCTTAAATCTTTGAAACTGTCTATCACGTATCCCTTTTCCACTAATTCTTGTCCAGATTAAATACACTTAGTTTCTTCAACCATTCTTCATATGATATGACCTCTAGATGCTTCTTAGTTGCTTTGCTTTGGATGTTCTCCAGCTTTATAGTGTCATTTATGAAACACTGAGAACTGAATGCAGTATTCCAAATCTGATCTTATTTGTTCAAGCTTATAGTCTTGATTTTGGGAGCAAGTCTTAACTTCTCCTGTATCTCCTTCCCACCTCTCCCCCACCAAAAAAGAAAAATACTGGACACTGTGCCTCAGAATGCAGCTTGAGATTTTATTTTTTCTTTATGCTTTCCCCCCCATTTATTAGTATTTTATTTTTTCCCCAATTACATGTTATTGTTTTTTTTTTTAAATCAAAACATACTTTTATTTTTTTATTTTTTAAATAGCTTTTTATTGACAGAACCCATGCCACGATAATTTTTTAACAGCGTTATCCCTTGCACTCACTTCTGTTCCGATTTTTCCCCTCCCTCCCTTCACCCCCTCCCCCAGATGGCAAGCAGTCCTTTACATGTTGAATAGGTTACAGTATATCCTAGATACAATATATGTGTGCAGAACCGAACAATTTTCTTGTTGCACAGGGAGAATTGGATTCAGAAGGTATAAATAACCCGGGAAGAAAAACAAAAATGCAAGCAGTTTATATTCATTTCCCAGTGTTCTTTCTTTGGGTGTAGCTGCCGCTGTCCATCCTTGATCAATTGAAACTGAATTAGCTCTCTTTATCGAAGAGATCCACTTCCATCAGAATACTTTCTCAAACAGTATCGTTGTTGAGGTATATAATGATCTCCTGGTTCTGCTTATTTCACTTAGCATCAGTTCATGTAAGTCTCTCCAATCCTCTCTGTATTCATCCTGCTGGTCATTTCTTACAGAACAATAATACTCCATAACATTCATATACCACAATTTACTCAACCATTCTCCAATTGATGGGCATCCATTCATTTTCCAGTTTCTAGCCACTGCAAACAGGGCTGCCACAAATATTTTGGCACATACAGGTCCCTTTCCCTTCTTTAAGATTTCTTTGGGGGATAAGCCCAGTAGAAACACTGCTGGATCAAAGAGTATGCACAGTTTGATAATTTGTTGAGCATAGTTCCAAATTGCTCTCCAGAATGGCTGGATGTGTTCACAATTCCACCAACAATATATCAGTGTCCCTGTTTTCCCACATCCCCTCCAACATTCAGCATTATCTTTCCCTGTCACTCTAGCCAATCTGACAGGTGTGTAGTGGTATCTCAGAGTTGTCTTAAACCCAATTACATGTAAAGATAGTTTTCAGCATTCACTTTTGTAAAATTTTGAGTTCCACATTTTTTTCACCTTCCTCTCCAAGAAAGCAAATAATCTGATATAGGTTATAGGTATACTATCATTTTAAACACAGTTCCATATTAGTTATATTGTGAAAGAAGAATCAAAAGGAAAAAAAACACAAGGAAAAAAAGCAAATAAGGTGAAAATATTATGCTTCAATCCTCATTCAATCTCCATAGTTCTTTCTCTGGAGGCAGGTGGCATTTTTCATCCTAAGACGATTGGTATTGTCTCAGATCACTGTATTGTTGAGAAGTTAAATCTGTCATAGTTGATCATTGCGTAGTCTTGCTATTACTGTGTTCTGTGCTCCTGGTTCTGCTCACTTTACTCAACATCAGTTCATGAAAATCTTTCCAGGCTTTTTCTGAAATCTATCTGCTCATCATTTCTTATAGAACAATAGTATTCCATTACATTCAAATATTAGAACTTCCTACTCCACTCAGTTTCTAATTCTTTGCCGGCACAAAAAGAGCTGCTACAAATCTTTTTGCATATGTTTGTCCTTTCTCTTTTATGACCTCATCATGATACAAACCCATAAGTGGCAGTGCTGGATCAAAAGATATGCATAGCTTTATAGCTCTTTAGGTGTGGTTCCAAATTACTCTCCAGAATGATGCAGCCTGAGATTAGATTTTTTAAACTGTCATGTCATACTAATGACTTGTACTATACCCCAACTTTTGTATAGTTGTAGCAAAAAATTTTACATTTATCTATTAAATTTCATCCTCTTAATCAGTTCAAGCTTATAGCCTCGATTTTGGGATTCAAATTTCGATTTTGATATTCAAAATGTGTTAATGAAAATTCCTGCTTTTGTATTACCTACTAATTTGATAAACTTGCCTTTATTTAAGTTCCATATAGAATTGTTCAACATCACAAATTATTTTCTTATATTAAGGGAAAATGCAGTCTTCCAGATGCTTTTTATGAGATAAATATATTAAAATATCTACATCAGGGAACAATAAAATAAAAGATAACTATCAATTAATATTATTAATCAGTGTTGATTCAAAAAATTTTAAGTGTATCAGGTTGGCTTCAGCTGTTAAGAAATCTTTGATTATGTCCAAGGTGGATTTTTACCAGGAAGTTTCAGCATTAGGAAAATAATAATTATATTTAAAACAACCATCTAAACCACATGATTCTCTCAAGAGATGCAGAAATAGTACAACAATGATTTATTTTTAATAACCTTACAAACTGTAGGCACAGAGGTATTCGTGTCATTAAAAAAACACACTGGATGCTTTCCCAGTAAATGAAGGAATTAAAATGAGAATGCTTTTTTTCTCTTCTATATTTGATTTAGTTCCAGAAAATAATTTGTATAATGCCATTCTTTTAAAGTCTGATAGAATTCTTCTACAAATCTATCAGGACCAGGAGTTTGTTTTTATTTTTATTTACATATTTTTCTGGATTTTGTAGTTTCTTTGATGCTAGTTCTACTTTCTTTTTTGAGAATGCAAAAGTAACTCATTTAGTTTAGATATAAATATTTTAAAGATAATCCACAAGATTCTTCAATTCAATTAGTATATAACTGCAAATTTTATTTTGTCTTTTCTGTTCTTTGCCATTCATTTATGATTTTGTTCATTTGATTTTCTTCCTTTTTTTTTTTTTTTAATCAAGTTGGCATATTAATTTTGTTAATCTTTTCAAAAAGAAAGCAAGGCTCCAAAGAATTTTAAGAATATACCTGCTCTCCTTTGCAGAAGTAGATCTGAAAGTGTTGAATACTGCATATGTTTTCAAATTTTATTGATGTATTTTCACTGATTACTTTTTGCTTTTCTCCCTCTTAAATGTTTTAATTCTTTCCCATGTGAACACATCTACACGTGGGGAAAAGGAAAAGCTACATGGGGAAATTTAGTCAGTATAAAAAACATATACATACACACACTCATATCCCATGTAGAATTTATCCAAGGTTTCTGACAAAATTTCTCCTAATATTCTTAGAGAGAAGACAGAGAGATGTGAACCAGATGGTAACATAATTGGGTGAATTCAAAATCATTTGAATAGACAGACCTAAAGAGTAGTCCATAAAGGATTTCATACCAACTTGGAAGCACAATAGTTTTTAATTGTTCATCATCATCTACCTGTCTGCTTTGTGCCAGTCTTTGAACTTCTGTTTTCATTGTCCTTAGCTTTCCTTTATACCTTCTGTGCACATTTTAAGTTTTTCACATAAAGCTATCAATATATCAATGTATTTTCTCTCAGAGAATAATATGGATAAAGTTGGAAATGAGAATTCTTTATTTTTCTGCCAAAAGAAAACTCCTTTAGTGAATTACATGACTTTACTTTTCTGCTGAGTAAAGTAAATTTCATGAAACAAATAATCCATTCTCATTTTTGCATTTGACAATTTGTATACTATAGAAAACATAGGAATGCATTCATTATGTGACAATATAGTACTAACACTTTCATTCTATGGTTTTATTGCTATACTAAAAAAAAAAAAAAAGATCAATAGGGCATTTGGAATTGGTTTAGCCTGGCATTTCCTTATTAAGATTAAAATTATCATAGTACACATAGTTAGGTGGCACAATGTATAGCATGTCAAGCCTAGAGTCAGGAAGACTTACCTTAGTTCAAATATGGCCTCATACACTTAATTGCTGTTATGACCTTGAGGAAGTCACTTAACATTGTTTTCCTTTTTCATTTGTAAAATGGGTTGGAGAAAGAAGTGATATACATTTCAGTATCTTTGCCCAGAAAGCCTCAGTGGTGCCATAAAGAGTCAGACTCAACTGAAAACAATTGAACAACAAATATAGTTTTCAGAATCCTCAAGCTCAACATCTCTTGGATTTGGAGTTTCTCAAATATGATTCATTTTCTGTTACCTAACACCTGCTTAAAAATAAAGCTTTTGTTCCATAGAGCTAGGCTGCTGGGAATGAATAGGCTTCTGGATTCTTTTGAAAAATAATCTGATAAAAGCTATTGTTTGTTTCTATGTCCACTATTTTCTTCAGTTAAGGAAACCACATGGTATTGTGGGGAAAGCCTTTGATACAATCAGAAAGCCTAGATTCTCTTTAGCCCTTCTATCAGTTTGCTATGTAATCTGGAACCACTCTCTTAACCTGCACCTTCTGAATCTGTGAAATGACAGGATTGATCTAATTTCTAAAGTTTCTTCTGATTTTAAAATCTGATTCTTAAGTATAGTAATGAAAATAATTTTAGGAGATGAACATTACTAAACTGAACTTCAGCTAAATGATTTGTCAGTAAAGTTATAAATCCAAGTGTAATGTATGCAAGGAAAGTGAAATATCAGTGAACTTGTTTCTTTTTCTTAACATTTCAAAAAATAAATTATTCCTATTTTTACTTTTGTAAGCGTTAAGTAGTTTGCTATATATTATCTTCAAGCATGTCATGATGTGTCAGATGTAAATTGGTTTGAAATCTTAAGTTTCCTTTTCTAATTAATAGTTAGAAAAAATTTTTATTTTGAAGAAGCACAGCTTCCTTCATCTCTTTCTCTGATACCTTATCATTCTTTAGCACTAGAATAAATTATTGCAAAGTTTGTTCAGGTCATTTTTATTTAGCATCTGTGACCTGATGAGTTATATTTGTAAGAACAAGATGTAATTGTCAAATATAATACTATAGAGAGTACTCTAAAGCTGAAGAGAAGAGTAGTCATTGTACTGGAATTGTCAGTTTATATATTTATGGAAAAGGGGGAGATTGAACTGAGTCTTGAAGAATCAAGAAAATCTGGCTAAGTCAATCATTTGCTCAGCAAGTATTTCTTAGATTTCTGCTATAAGCAAGGCATTCTCTCTCTGTGTGTGTGTGTGTGTGTGTGTGTGTGTGTGTGTGTGTATGTATGTATGTGTATGTGTATGTGTATGTGTATGTATTTGGGGAGTTGGAAAGAGAGAAAGTTGAAATCTGGAAAAGTTAATTAAAGAAGATGGCTCTTGTGTTTGGCATAGTGCTTGGTGCATAATAGAAACTTAATAAAAGCTTGTTGACTAAGTTTTCCAGTAAATTAGTGACTCCAAAAGGTAAATGGAGGTGAAAATGGAGAATATTCCAGACATGGGAAGCTACCCATTGAAAAGGCACAAAAATGAAAAATGGAGTGGTTGTGGGTAAAGAACAGCAAAGTGACCAGTAAGCTGAATTATAGTGGGGAATAATGTATAAGAATATTAGAAAATTAAGAGAAATCCTGGTTGTGTAGAGCTTTAAATATGAGAGGATTTTATATTTGCTCCCAGAACCTATAGGGAGCCAGTGCTGTTTGACTGCATGTCTATATGAGGATGATGTGGTGAGATCTGTATATTAGGGAAATGTCTTTTTTAGTTTTAGTAGTGGAGAGAGACTTGAGTCAGGACAATTAGTTAAGAAGCCTGTAGCAATAATGTGGTGGACCTATATTAGGGTGGTAGCTAAGTTAATGACGAATAGAGAGCATATACAAAGATAATGTAGAGATAGAAATAAAATTTGACAACCATTTGGATATGTGATATGAGCAAGGTTGTGAATTTGGATGAATGAAAGAATTATAGTGCTCTCAGCAGTAAGAGGTTGGGTTTTTGAGGAAAATAATGATAAAACTATTTTGGACATGTCTGAATTTGAGATTCTTGAAGGACATTTGGTTTGAATTGTCTAGTCAGCAATTGATGATGCTTTTCTGGAGTGTAGGCATAGAAGAAAGAATTCACAAAGCTTACTCTGACTATGTTGGAGCTGAGGATTTAAGTAGAAAAAAAGTGGGAGTTAAACTTGGAAAATTAGGATACAACTAGTTGATGGAATTTATTGAATGACAGAATGAATAGTTTAGATTTTCTCCTATAGTAATAATTAAGTATTTCAATGGATAATCTCATTGATATACTATAGTTATTTGTGAAAATCATAGTCCATTCACATATTTTCATCCTGTTTGATTCTTTGTCTCTTCCTGTAAATCCTTCAAAAGCTATCTATCTTCAGGTCTTTTGTGTCTTCTAGAATCATGTGGATATCAGTAATAGTCTCATGCTTTCCATCATTCATGCTTGTTAAATAACTAGATAATGGCATGTCATAAAACTTAATATAGTATACATTGCCATCTTTTAGTCCTATTTAGAAAACAGTCTCAAAGATTTTGTTTCTTTAAGACAATCTTCAGACTTTGTAAAGCCTTCCCTTATTGCTAGAAGAGCTAATTTAATTTTAAATTGCATTTATTAAGGAAATTAGACATGATATCTAGAGAATAGACACAATGGTCCCACTATATACTCTGTTGCAGTCACATGTTCATTTCCGAGTTCTTAATTTTAGGAAGAACTTTGAGAATTAAAGTAGACTTAGAGGATGACCAGAATCATAAGGTGTTTTGGTGTCTTGACATATAGTATTGGTAGAAAGTACCAGAAAAGAGATGATAAATTAGTTGTAATCAAATATTTGAAAGACCATGGAGGGGGATTAGACTTACTCTGTTTGAGTCCAAGGGCAAAAGAAATTATGGCTAGAAATAGATACATTTAGATTTGAAATAAAGAAAAAAAAAACTTCATAAAAGTGGAATGGACTGCCTCTTAAAAGTAGTAGTTTCCTTTTTATAACTGGTCTTCAGGAAAGATTGGATGAGCAGTTTTAAACAAAGTTATAGAGGGGATTTCTGTCCCTACCAATTGCTGAAATTCTTTTTTTGCTGTTCTTATAGGAAGAGTAGTAATAAGTTTATTTTTAATTCACCTTACTTTATGAATCATTTTGGGAGAGAAAAATCAGAGCAAAAGGGAAAAACCACGGAAGAGATAAAACAGAAAAAAGAAGTGAATAAAGCATGTGTTGATTTACATTCTATTCAGATTGCTTTGGATCTCAGAACCACTGAGAAGAACCAAGTCTTTCACAGTTGATCATTACCTAGTCTTGCTGTTATTGTGTATTGTTTTACTCAGCATCAGTTCATGTAAATCCAGGCCTTTTTAAAATCAGCTTGTTCATTTTTTTTTTTTTTTATAGAACAATAATATTCCATTACTCTCATATACCACAGCTTGTTCAGCCATTCCCCAATTGATGGGCGTTCACTCCCTTTCCAATTCTTTACTACTACCAAAAGAGTTGTTCTTGTGGGTCCTTTTCTCTCTTTTATGATTTCCTTGGGATACAAACCAGTAAAAGCACTGCTGGGTCAAAGGGCTTGCACAGTTCAATATATTTGGATATAGTTTTATATTGCTCTCCAAAATGGTTGGATCAGTTCACAACTCTACCAACAATGTATTAGTGTCCCAGTTTCCTCCCCCCCCCCCCAACATTTATCATTATTTTTTCTTATCATTTTAGCCAATCTGAGAGGTGTGAGGTGGTACCACAGAGTAGTTTTAATTTGCATTTCTCTAGTCAACAGTGATTTAGAGCATTTTTTTCATATAACTATAAATGGCTTTAATTTCATCATCTGAAAATTGTTCATATCCTTTGATGTCATATTTATCAATTGGGGAATGACTTGTATTTTTATAAAGTTGACACAGTTCTTTATATAATTTAGAAATGAGACCCTTGTCAAAAATACTCTCTATAAAGATTTTTTCCCAGCTTTGTACTTCCCTTTTAATCTTGTTTCTGTTGGTTTTGTTTGTGCAAAATCTTTTTAATTTAATTGCTGAGATTCTTCCAAATCTGTTTGTGATTTTGTGAAACTCTCCCATGTTTTCCATGTTCTAGAATCTTAATCTCTGCTTAATGAGGTAGTTGGTGCCCAGAAATGACAGTAGGTATAATTTGTAATTTGTTTTTTATATCTCCTTCCTCCCTCTCTCCCCCCTCAGTAAACATTGGCAATGCCTTGTGACTCTCAGGGATTCCCTGAAACATCTTCCTAAAATCTTAGTCTATGATATTGATTATGAGAATCTAACAGACCATACTTAAAAAAAAATACAGAGAATCCTATTTTATGTAATTACAAATATAAACATATACTGTCATTTTTGTGACATTAAAAATATGCTGTCTTTTATTTCAGTTGTTTGTATTTGGTCTATGTTAGTTCTTGAAAGGCAAGGACTATGTGACTTTCCATGTACAATAAGTATTAAAATAAATATTTGTTGAACTAATAAAATAAAAACTCTTAATTGTTCAATTTTTCAATCATAATTTGGTGTTTAATAACTTTAATAGTTACATCATTCTGTACTAAGAAGTTCTCTATTGTTAGTAACTTTGTGTTCTACCCTATTTTAAAATCATTTAAAGTAGTTTATTTTACACAATTTTAGTAGTGGTCTTTAGCATCTGTGGTAGTTTAAATTCAAGAGATCTATTTTTCATCAGTTTTGAAATACAGTTTCTGTCTTTTTTAAAATTATAAAACATTAGCCAGATGGCAGGTCTTTTACCCACTAGGAAACAAACAGTTAAGACTCATGCCAGATTCAGGGAAGTTGTTTGACAATAAAAAGTTCTAAAAGTGAAGTAAATTTCAGTGACTAATTCTGATTCTTTTATATGTGTTTAGGTTTTGTAGGTCTCTTTAATCTGCTGCTGTTATGGCCGGGGTTCTTTTTACTTCATTATACTGGATTTGAGGCCTTTGAATTTCCCAATAAATTAGTATTAATGTGCATTGTCATTAATGGCCTAATTGGAACAGTTCTCTCAGAGCTGCTGTGGTTATGGTATGTACTATTTATCTTTATATAGATGTTATTTTTAAAGGATACCAACTACAGGCATTTCTTACCTAACTCTGTTCATTGATCCCATAAAAACTTTTATGCTTCAAGTTTTGAGGGAAGAGTTTTGAGGAGAGAGTAGCATTACCTGGATTAATTGGCCGGGCCATTCTGGAAATGGAGAGTAGGATAATTGAGGCTGAACAAGATTCTAGGACTGATTAAAGTCAGAGAACAAATAAAACACTTTAATTTTCTGTACTTGTTGAAAATACTTTTCCCATGGGGTTCTACAAAGTACTGATTTTTATATTAAACTTTGGGTTGACAGAAGCTTTAGTTGAAAGAAGAGGTCTCTCCTAAGCAGGGAGAGTATTAGAACTTGAGTGTGAATAGTCAAAGACATTTGAGACATGGAGAGGAATTTGGTTTTTGAATATAGATGAATTGGAATGAGGATCCCTGGACCAAGTGGAACTGGGTCAGGAAGGTTAGGAGGAACTGAATTAAAAGTTTTTTAAAGTCCAACCCTTCCTCTATACCTTCTCTCCTTCTTCCCCCCTCCCTCTTTAAAAAAAAAAAAAAACAAATGAAGATAATGAATTCTAGAGAGAGGAAGTGACATGGCCCTTAAGGCCACACAGTTTTGAGTGGCAGAACTTTATTCACAATGCTGTGGTGGTTGGTATCACATTCAATACCTGTGAAGGTGAAATGAGATTTGTGTGTGCAATTCATGAGTGCACACCGCACACCCACACATTTTAATAATCATAGAATGCTAGATATTGACTTAAAGTCAAGGATGTTTAGAATAGGGTTTCTTAATATTTTTGTTATGCATCCCTATGTCACTGTCGTAAAGCTTATGGACCTCTTTTCAAATAATAATTTTAAATGCATAAAATAAAATAGTATTACAAATGCTCATTTATGTTGAAATAAAGATGTAATTTTTTTCCATTCAAGTTCATATGCCCTAATCCTCCCTGAAGTCTATCCACAGACCTGTTATGGTGGAGTCTAGATCCCAAGTTAAGAACTTGGATGAAGAAGGATGAAGCTTCATTTTGATCCCTTTTTTCATCTAGTGACATAAAAAAAAAAAAAAAAAAAACACCTACAAAATTGTATCTTTGCTAGAAATTCATAATATTTCTTTTCTCTGAATGCTTTAACTTCTTTGTTTTTACCTCTTTTATTGCATTTAATGCATTATCCTTTGGATGTTTTTATTATTTGTATATCATACATTTATTTTATGTCCTGACATTTTAAAGAAACTAGCATAATGCCTTGATCTGTTCTGAACAAACACATTTCAAATTTTGTTGCACCTACTTTCTTTAAAGTGGGAAACAAATTCCCCACTTTAGACCTTGCACTTTAGATAATTGTTTTGATTTTCTGTGGTCAAAAAAACTTAAAAACTCCAAAAGATCTATCTGATGGCCAGACTTTTCATGGTGAACTTCGATAAACTTAAGACAAGATGGTCTATAGTCTATGAAATACTTAGTTCCATGATTTTGAACCTTTCCAACTTGGTTGTCTAAGAACCCAGTATCACTTTTATGCCATGATAAAGCTTAGAATGGTACTTTAATGAGGCCTCATATATTGAATTTCTTTTTCCTATTAGGTAGACAAAAATTACAAAATGAGAGTGTTTTTTCCCCCCAGACTTAAGAGTTTTTTATATTGACTTAAACGAAAGGAGGAAAAATTACTTTTTTTTTTTTTTTTTGCTGAGGCATTTGGGGTTTAGTGACTTGCCTAGGGTCACATAGTTAGGAAATGTTAAATATCTGAGACTAGATGTGAACCTCAGATCCTCTTGACTTCAGGGTTGGTGCTCTATTCACTGTGTCACCTAGTTCTCCCAAAAAATTACTTTTAAAAGTAAGATGAGTCCAAAGTAGCCCCATTTTTTTGCTGTTGAAGAAAAGCTGCAAACTACTTTTGTTCTCTTATCATGTCATTTTTCTTGTTTCTATCTGAGTCTGCTGATTTTGGGCAAGTAAAAACCATTAATAATTAGCATAGTATTTTGGTCAAGATACACGGCTACTTTAAAATCTATATTGATTTTATGAATTTCATTATGAAGTATAATGTAATTCTTCAATTTAAATTGCAGTCTTTAAGAAATTTTGGCAGAAATAAATGTGCATTTAAGAAATGATTAAATTCCTGCTGCTTGTCACACCAGATTGTTTCTTCTGCAGTTGCTTTTTAACTTGTATTTTCATAATATTTTGTCACTTTGAAGGTTAATGTGACCTTTGTCATATACTATGATTTAAAAAAAGGAAATGGTGCTTGCCAATAATTAAATTATTAGTGTTCTGTGAGTTCGTTTGTAATTTTAAACATTTGCATGTAATACACTTATGTTAGCTGAATTTGTATTCTTACTATGGTATAAAAATACAAATGATTGTGACTGATCTTGCCAAATTCCTTAACCTCTCTGTGTTTCAGTTCTTTTGTTTACAAATAAATTAATAACAGTTTATTTCTTTTTCCTTTTTTTAAAATTTGACAAACATTTATTAAATCCCTACTGTAGTCCAGACTGTGCTAAGTGCTACAAAGCTATAAAAACAAATGAAACTACCTTTATTTCAAGGAACTTGTTTTATTTTATTTTATTTTATTTTTTTTTATTAAAGCTTTTTTCTTATAAAACATATTCATGGGTAATTTTTCAACACTGACCCTTGCAAAACTTTGTTCTAAATTTTTCCCTCCTTCTCCCTAACCCCCTCTATTAGCAGGTAGTATAATACATGTTAAATATGTTAAAATATATTTTAAATCCAAATATGTATATATATTTATACAGTTATCTTTCTGTACAAGAAAAATTGGATCTAGAAAGAAAAAAAAAAACCTGAGAAGGAAAACAAAATACAAGCAAACTTCAACAGAAAGCATGAAAATGTTGTGTTGTAGTCTACATTCAGTTCCCCCAGGCCTCTCTCTGGGTGTATATGGCTTTCTTTATCACCAACAGTTTATTTCTTGAGTATGTTTTGACAATAATGGATAGTATATAAGTTAAATGGATTGAAAAACTAAAACAGAGACTAAAACCAACATTGTATTAATGTTCAGTTATAGAGATCAAAGTATTATTTTTCATTAACTAGAATTTTTATTGCCTTGCAAAACTATACTTTCTTGATCTCTTTATTTGTGATCGCTGGAAAAAAGTATTCATGATTTTAAGTCACTTGTCTGTCAATAGGTTTTTATTGGTAGCTGTGCAATTCTTTGCTAGATGTTATAACATTTTTTTTTTAAAGACATTTGATTAATTTACTTGAGGGAAATGAAAGAAAATAATTAAAAGAACAATAAGAGACTATATATACAAAATCAGATTCTACAAGTTGTCTAACATATACCTTAAGTATAGTTAGAATTGGTGAAATGAAAGGTATCTGAGGAGCTTGTAGTTTTTATATGTATACACATATCTACATTTACATATATAAAGCAATTGGCTTTTTCACAATTTAGTATTAATATTCCAGACTTGAACATTAAAAATGTTTTAGATTATGAAATGAGTAGAAGGAAGTAGAAAGTACTGAATTTGTTTATCCTTTTTTGTTATTTAAGGTTAAAAAATAATGCAAAATTGGAATCATTTAGGAGAGTTCATTTCTTTGGGATAAGTCTATTCTTCGTTGTGACAGTGACTTGGGTTGGCTTATAAATACTGATTGAATGTTTCCTAAGTTCTTTACCTTGTAATTTTGTTAGCTATCACTTAAGTTACTTCTTGATTTTCCCTTTCTCCCCTTGGATGGGGAGAAAGGATGCTTGCTGTTTCATCTGCATCTTTTAGAGAGCAACTTCTTTCAGTCTACCTGGGAGCACCAGGGAGTTAAATGACTTAAAGCAATCTCACAACTGTTATGAACTAGAAGAAGAACTTCAGCTTAGGTTTTCCTAACTCTGGGGACTTCACAAATAAACATTCTTGTCCTCCCTCCTTCCTACCCCCTTCACCTATATTGTCATAATTTGAATGATTAAATTTTAGTTTGTAATTTCATAGTATCAAAACTTTAGAAAGGCTCATGGTTAGCTTTAAATATATAAATTATTTTTTGATGGAATAAAATATACTATTTAGAGTTTAATTTTAGCTTGCCATAATGTTCTATAGTTATCTTAAATTTTTTTTTTTTAAACTGTTTTCAATTTTTATAGTAAGAATTTTATATGGGTTTGGGATTTCCAGTTTGCCATTGTTGTTTTAACAATTTAACATATGAAACAAAATATTAGATGTGAATTTTAGCTTGCTACCATCAATTTCCCTCCCTCAGTATATAAAATTTATAATGTCTTTTCTTTGATGTTTTCATTGTAGCTTTTATATGCAAAAAAATGTATATTTTATTCTGTTTTAGGGGCTGTTTCCTTACCTCATCCCTGATTGGTACACTTGCACTAAGCCTTACAATACCTCTGACCATAATAGCTGATATGTGCTTGCAAAAGGTAAACTTACTTTTATTGATTAAAGATGATATATTATTAAAAGGGACTTGATCAATAAAGTGTGCCATGATTAGCAACTTTAAATCGATGTTAGTTTGAAAGATCAGTAGTAAGCGTAATATTTTTCTTTTGCAAAAATTAGTTGATATTAAAGGAAATAGAAGAGTATTGTTTTTTCTTATTATGGAATTGAAAATGGCATTTTAGGTCACCTAGCTCATCTTCCTCATTTTATAGATGAGGAAACTTAGGTACATGGAAATTAAATGATGCCCAAAGTCATACAGGCAGTGACTTTCAATACTGGATTTTTGAACCTACATCTACTGTTTTTTCTTGCTTAACATTCTCCAGGTGTAATTATAGATTCGTGAAATTTAGTAACTTAATTAAAAAAAAATTTCAAGTAATAAAAAATGAGTTTTCATTATTTTTATGAGTTTTCAATGAAGAATAAGTTAGTAGCAAAGATAACCTTAAGCACATCTATAAAATTATTTCAGAAATATGACCAAAAATATTATAAATTCTAAGTTGCAAAAATTATGAGTACTTTATTTTCAGATAGCATAGAAATAATGGTAAGTAGCATTGTGCTCATTTTAGGTGAACTTATTAAAAATGAAAGTTTTATTTGTATTTTGTTTTGTGGAGTTCTAATCTTGTTTTTTAATTTTACAAGGGCAGAAGAGCTGTATTTTATGCTTCTCTTCTTAGTATTATATCTTCTAGACTGAAAGTGAGAAGAATATTAGACTTAAACATATGTTTAATGTTAGTATCTAAATTCACCAAAACAACGGTATTTGTGTAGAAAAAAGAATACTTTGATTTTCTCCTGCTCCTATTCCCAATACTAATTTAAGCATTATAATTTTTTTTCTATGACTGGCTTTTACTATATTCTGTTTTGGGTTACTTTGTAAAATTTATCACTTATTGGCCTTAAATAGTCTTGGTAGTTTACTGTATAGAGTGTTGTGTTTGGAGTCAGAAAGACCTGACTTCAGTTTTACCTTCTGATACTTCCTCAGCTGTGTGACCAGACTGCTAACGTCTTTTTTGTTTCAGTTCCTTATCTATAAAATGGGGATAATAGCACCTACTTCCCACGGTTGTTATTAGGATCAAATGAGACAGTAAATGTAAAGTACTTAGTATGATATCTGACACATATATACTTGTTAGTTGTTGCTGTGATGATGATAATGACATTTGCTTCAAAAGCAATTTTGAGTAAAAGAAATTTTACTCTTAATTCTACTACAATAGTAACAACAGCAGCATTATAATAACTCATTTTTATAATTCCTTACAGATTTTAAGAGTATTTTTTTTTTTTATGCTTCATGCCCCCTTGGTTATATCTAGTAGATAGAATAGGTAGTATACCCATTTGAAAAAAATATCCAAAGTTACATAAAGTAGATTAGAACTAAGTCCAGAATCTCAGTTTTCAAAATTCTAAACTCTTTTCCTTTTAGCTTCCCTACAAAATGAAACCTGTTTAAAATATGTAGTTAAATAAAACAAATTCCTATATTGGCCATATTTTCTTTAAAGTATCATTTTATACCTTTAAGTCTATCACATTTTTATCAGAAATTGGGGTACTTTGTTTTCATTGTGAGGCTTCTAGAATCATAATTGGTTATTGCAGTGATTAAAGTTCCTAAGTGTTTCAAAATTATTTGCCTTTACAATATTGTTATTATATAAATTATTCACTTAGTTCTTCTCACTTTACTCACTTTACCTCAGTTCATAAAAATTTTCCCTCACTTCTCTGAAACTATTGCTTCCACTCATTTTTTCCTAGCATAGCAGTATTTCATTTCATATTTATTTTATAGCTTGTTCATCATTTCCCCAATTGATTGCTCTTTGATTTATCAGGGAGATAGATCTGTTAGTGGCTTTCTCTATGTCAAATAGGATATGTACAGTGTAGCTTTTAGGGTATAGTTTCAAATTACTTTGCAGAGTTATTGGACCAGTTCTCAGCTCTATCAGTAGTTCTTTAATGACCAGTTTCTTAAACTATGATTCATACTATTCCCATATGGGGTATCATAGCTGAATGTGGGATCACAAAATTACAATTTGTTATCGGCAAATGTTTAATTTGTGTACCAATATCTATAACTGAGATCATGTAAAAATTTCCTGTGTGTAAAGGAATTGAATGGGAAAAGGTTAAAAAGTTCTGCTTTAATGTATCTAATTACCATTCCAGAATTTATAGTTTTCATTTTTTATAAACTTTTCCATTGTTGATTAAGAGAATTTCTTTAATAGTGATTTTTCATGTAGCTTGGATTTCTTCCTCTGAAAGAAGCCTATTCCTATCCTTTGATTATTAATTGGAGAGTAGGTCTTTTTCTTATAAATTTGAATCAGTTCCCTTTGTATAATAGAAGTGAGAACTCTATTAATAGAGAAATTTCCTGCAAAGATTTAAATATGACATTTAAATAGCATGAACAAATATTAAAATTTTAAAATACTATGTTTTATCCTTATGTATACTTAGGACTTATTCAACTTTTTCATCTAGAAAGTGGGCATAAGCAAAGCACTCTGCAAACCTTGACTCTTTTTTTCCCTCCTTTTTTCATTTATTTATTCATTCATTCATCCACTTATTTATTTAGCATATGTATGGATAATTTGTCCAACAGTGATACTTGCAAAACAAACCTTTTGTTATAAATTTTCTGCTTCTACCCTCTACCCCCTCTCCTAGCTGGCAGGTAGTCTAATACATTTTAAATGTGTTGAAATGCACATTAAATCCAGTATGTGGATACATACTTATACAGTTATCTTGCTGCACAAGAGAAATCAGATCAAGAAGGAAGGAAAGAAAAACTGAGAAAGAAAAAAAAGTGAAAGAAAATAACAACAGAGAGAGTGAGAATGTTAATGTTGTTGAACCTTGACTCTTTTTTTTTATTCTTTTTTCCATTTGACCAGTTTTTTTTTATTATAGCTTTTTATTTACAAGTTATATGCATGTGTAATTTTACAGTATTGACAATTGCCAAACCTTTTGTTCCAATTTTTCCCCTCCTTCCTCCCCTCTCCTCCCCCAGATGGCAGGTTGACCAATACATGTTAAATATGTTAAAGTATAAATTAAATACAATATAAGTATACATGTCCAAACAGTTATTTTGCTGTACAAAAAGAATCAGACTCTGAAATATTGTACAATTAGCCTGTGAAGGAACTCAAAAATGCAGGAGGACAAAAATAGAGGGATTGGGAATTCTATGTAATGGTTCTTAGCCATCTCCCAGAGTTCTTTCTCTGGGTGTAGCTGGTTCAGTTTATTACTGCTCCATTGGAACTGATTTGGTTCATCTCATTGTTGAAGAGGGTCACATCCATCAGAATTGATCATCATATAGTATTGTTGAAGTATATAATGATCTCCTGGTCCTGCTCATTTCACTCAGCATCAATCAGTTCATGTAAGTCTCTCCAGGCCTTTCTGAAATCATTCTTCTGCAAACCATGACTCTTTATAAAAATATAAACTGTCATAACCACAATATGTGCCTAAACAACTAGGATATGTTTAAAATCGGAATTAAATAATTTTAAATCAATTTTCTGCTGAATTTGCTTTAAATACTAAGAGGAATGAGGTATCACTGGCTGTTTTTCATGACTTAAGATAAGATTTTTGAAATGAAGTATTCTGTACTTTCCAGCAGAGGGAGCTTGACCTGTGAATGTATTTCATTCTTAATTGTTTGCAGTCTTGAAGAGAGCAAGCAGAGCTTTTTCACTTTTTCATTTTATAGTTGAAATCTTTCTTTTCCTAATTAAGCTTTAGTGTACTCTATATACATTCCAAATATAAATCCTTACTGGATAACTATGGAAATTATACCTCTTTCCCCCTTTTGCTCCTCTGCATTAGAACTGTGTACTAAATTTGTTTGGGGGGAAAAATGGGTTTAATGTGAATTTCTTGTTGCATTTTCTGCTGCTTAGGTGGCTAATTACATCTTGATGTTTTACTTTACTTTATTTCTTTTTTTAGTTGAAAAGTATTCCAAGAGATATTTAATTTAAGATATTTTAGGAGTCAGAAATAGAACTAATGGTATCATACCTGCCTTATGAGAAGAACAGTTAAGCTTTCTTTTCTTTTCTTTCTTTTCTTTTTTTTTTTTTTTTTTTTTGGCTGAGGCAATTGGGGTTAAGTGACTTGCCTAGGATCATACAGCCAGGAAGTGTTAAGTGTCTGAGGCCAAGGTCTTCCTGACTTCAAGGCTACTGCTCTATCCACTGTGCCACCTAGCTGCCCCAAGAACAATTAAGCTTTTTTTTTTTTTAATATTTTATTTTATTTTATTTAATAATAACTTTATATTGACAGAATCCATGCCAGGGTAATTTTTTTTACAACATTATCCCTTGCACTCGTTTCTAAGAACAATTAAGCTTTAAGAAAAAAAGTTTGATTTCCTTTCTTGCAGTGAATTTAAAATTGTTAACCTAAGTAATTTAATTTTGATAGCTAACATTAAGACATACAATAGCTTGTGGCCAAAAATTGATTCTTGGAGTTAGCCCATGAACAAGGAAGAATAACAGTGAAAATAATCAGGAAGTTAGAAATGAAAGGCAATAAGGAATGAATATGTAGGTTGTTGTTAAGATCAAAGGTTACAGAAAGCTACTGGAAAAGTGTTACTTTTCTCTTGGGTGCAATATGTCTTTTGACTCTATTGCTGATTGCTCCCTTTTTTTCAGCTTCAGAGTACCCAGATTTTTGCTGTTAAAAATAATAAAATTAGGTGCTTTATACTTTATTCTTCTTTAATGGCAGTTTCATAAATGGAAATTTAAGTTTTAACAAAAACATGTTCCAGTAATAAATGAGTTTCCTTTATTTCTTTTTCCAGGTGCAATTTTCCTGGTTATTTTTTGCAGGTGCTATTCCTGTGTTTTTTTCATTTTTCATTGTAACTCTCCTATGTCATTATAATAACTGGGATCCAGTGATGGTGGGAGTCAGAAGAATTTTTGCCTTTATCTGTAGAAAACATCGAATTCAGAGGTAAGTTTTATTTTTTTTTTTAAAGCAAAGTTGGTTTTTAACCATCTTATTAGCTTTGTATTGTTGAGCTGTGAGAAATGAGGATTGAGAGATCCTCTGACAATAATGGGGTGCCCTGGCTGGCCTACAGGGTTTGTGAAAGAATTCACAAACCCCAATAAATACAGGCCAAGGTTTGTGGCAAAAATGGGTTTATTACACTGAAAAGAAAATATTTTCATCAGCGGGCAAAATCCTGTTAGGACTTTTGCAAAAGTCTGGGCACATGATATATTGGATTTCTTTGGCCTTGAGGTAGGGGCCAATCTCCAGGTGAATTTGAGGGACTCATTTTCAACTCAATAGAGGAAAATGATCACCCAAATACATAATCTCATTCAGTTCAATTGGAGTTTTCCCTATAAATATGAAGGAGTTTGAGACTCAGGACCATCCTTCCCCCAAAGATTAAAGGGGATATACATCAGAGCCTTTCCAACCCTTCTCTCCCTCCCTCTCCCCTCTCCCCCTCCCCCCAATATAGAGGGATACATCTATACTAATATGATGGCCATACAATCCTAGCTAAGCCTAGCTTTTGTGAAGAATAGTTAAAGATTGAAGCAGCTAAGTGGTGCAGTGGATAGAGCACCAGTCCTGAACTCAGGAGGACTGGTCTCAGACATTTATCACTTCCTAACTGTGTGACTCTGGGTAAATCACTTAACTCCAATGGGTAAATCACTTAACTCGAATTGCCTCAGCAAAAAAAAAAAAGAGAGAGAGAGAGAGAGAGAGAGAATAGTTAAAGATTGTCCTTGATATGTGTAATCTGATGGATAAAATAATAGTAAATTAATACTTTGTAGGCATGTTTACTTTTGGGGTCTAGATTTTTAGCTTAATAAAATTTTATTTGATTACTAGAGAAAACAACAACTTTATTGTACTTAATTTAGACAGAGAAACTTTAATAGGATAGAACTCTTTTTAGAACCTTTTTTTAGTTACCCTGAATAATTTACTTTTTATTTTATTGTAAAGAGTTCCAGAAGATAGTGAGCAGTGTGAGAGCCTCATTCCTTTGCACAGTGTTTCTCAGGAGGATGGAGCTATCTGCTGTTCATAAATTATAGGTATGCCTTTAAACACATTTGAAAAAAAAATTGGTTGTATTCCTTATGTGTGTGCTGGCATTAATAGTGTTTAAATGTTGTGGTTTCCCAAAACAATAGATTTCCCATTCATTTATTTGTGGTGGAATTATCCGATTTGCTTTTTTGACTAATATAACAGAAAGATGAACAATGTCTATCTTGGGTTTTTTCCTTTTTATTAATATGCCCTTTTTTTTTATTAATATGCCAGTTTAAGATTAAATGTTTTTCTTTGTAGCCTCATTCCCTATACATCACACATAATTTGTATCTATATGACCAGACCTGTGAATTTTGATGATTTTTACTTAGATTAAAGGACAAGTAACTGAGACAGAGAAGTCTGAGAACAATGTAATTATAGAGAGTGAAGTAGAGCATATGGTACATGAGACTGGTAATACTGATGAAATTAGTGATGGTGAAGTTAGTGGCAGTCACAAAGTTGTTAAAGTCCCCTTTTGGTTCTTCATGAAAGACTTCATGAACCCGAAATATTAATTGGCAAAAATGAAAGCTTATTATTGGATAGGAAGGCAGTTTTGCTAAGAGACTGACTTCTTTAGTGGCAAAATCCTATTTGGAAAATGGAGACTGACACTGAGGAGGAATGCCTTCTCAGTGGGCAGGGTCCTAGAAGCAGAGCAAGCTGCTAATTTAGACCTTCTGCAAAGAGTGAGTTCAGAAGTTGCTCTTTAAAAGGAGTCTTGAGACTCCTAGGTTGAAAAGGATGCCAAAGTTTCTAGGCCTAGATGCTTAATTGGTATCTGGCCCAGATCTCTAATTGGAATTCAAACAGTCTGGCATCCTCAAAAAATAAAAAAGGGTGCTTTTTGACCAAGATTTCTAATTGAATAAAGACACTTAACTTATCTGGGAGGATATGCCTTCTCCAAGAGGGCCTGAGACCAAAAGGGAACACAGTTTCGAAGTAATAATTTTAAAGGGAACACAGTTTCCCTCCCTCTTCAATACTGCATGGTTCCAGAAAGGAGACCAGATGACTGGTTGTTTTTATAGGTTAGGCTGAATAGAATATTAGATCTTTTGCAATTCTTCTCAGAACTGTATGACATTACAGTAGGCCAGTGTGAAAATTGCTAGTGAAATATAAGCAATATTCATTACAGTAGCCAGTTTAAGAATTGCTAGTGAAATATAAGCAATGTTAAGATAATTTTATCTAAGAAATATCTATTCTAACATAGTTTTTAAAGCATAAAATATTAAGAATTATTATAACCTACAATTAGATTATAATCTAATGATATTATCTTTATTATTTTTAGCTTGAAGATGAAGCACTAAACAAGCGAAGAGACAATCTCTAACAAGGTTATATAGAAAAAATATTTCAGTGCCTACTCCAAATTTAAAATAATAGTTTCAGTTGTTTGAAACTCTAAAATAAATATTTTCTCCTCATTCTTGTGTTATTAAGTTTTATAAGGAACTATTTTGCTACAAACATCACTACAAGTATAGGATATTCTGGTTAATCTAAAGAACCGACTTGCTTTACAGATCTCATGGGGTTCAGTTGGTGAAGTTGTCAAGGAAGAAAAATGCTGAAGTTCAAGAGACCTTTTGTTTTTACATTTTTTGTTAAATGCTGGACTATAGAACTATTTGTAAGAAATCCTCAAAGTCTTTAGTTCATTTCTTTTAGGAGAAATGCAAAAGGCTATGGTGCCTTGTAGGTACGGATTATATTTTTGCTTGTACAAGCTGTTGAATATAAACACCACAGAAATGTAGCTTAATTTATGAAATAATGCATTTTTTTTCAAATCTGAGATTAAAAAATAAATCTTTGGAACAGGATCTTTTGTTTTGTTATACATATACTATATAATTTTTGTAAAATTTTTTGTAGCATTATGTGCCTTATGTGTTTGACGATCCAGAGCAAGTTTTTAAAGGGGAGATAGTATTATAAGAAGGATTAAGTACTTCTCAAGGTTATTGATATATAAACTTGACTTGCTAAAGCTGTTTAATATAAAGGTTGAATGGGTCAGTTTTCAATGAAGAAATTTTCATAATGGAATAGTTTAGGTTGATGCGATATGGCCCATTATTAAAATAAAGTACTGTTTAAAGTGTTATTTGTATGTATGTGTATTACAAATGAGTCAAACAATTACTAGCTTTTCCACAAGCTTAAATGTGTCCTTTTATTTTAGAACTATAAACTTCCTTAGTTTTGTATTTCTAAATGAGCTTTTAAATAATTAAACTAAATTGAGAGGCCAAAAAGAGATTGTCACTTGAGAGTTTTGTTTGTTTTTGTACCTTAATAAAAAGCCCACTAAGATAAATTATACACAAAACATTTAGCTCTAGATATGTTTCTTTAGATTCTTGAATGTATCCTACTCTGCAGCTGCTCTTGGATTCTTAACCACTGTAGATGGCAGGGAATTGATGAATCTTCTGATTTTTCCATGCTTATAACTAATGAATAGCCTCTTCCCTTTTCAAGTTTTTAAAGAAAGTAATTTAGTTTTCATTAAAACTACTAATTAGATTGACATTTTAAGATTCACTTTGTAGCAATGTTACTTTAATCTGCTTCATTTAAATTCTTAAGTTCTGTGGCAATAGTTTTTAAGCATTCTTGTTACTGAATTGTTACTGAAAGTATTTTTACATCATAATAGTTAGGCTACTTTTTTTTTTAATGCAGCATCATAGATAAATATTTGCCCACTTTTCCAGAACTAGTGAAAGTTTTAGCCAGCCCAAATTAATTTCATTTTGGTTCTTTGTGTTATCTTTATATATTGTGTAATTAGGGAAAATGAAAAGTATTTTGTACTTATTTTAGAATCATCATACTCATTTGGACTTAAAATTATTAGCACATGCTCTTAATTTTTTTGCTGCCTACCGTTTACTTAAGAAGTGCCTTTACCAGATCCACATCTATAAAGAGGGAGATATAATAAACAAATGAAAAAATTTGTCTTCTGAATTTACTAAATGTGTTGGTGAAAGAGTCAGAAATGATATAACTCAAATGAAGTTTGGTGATACTTCCCTACTTGGGGTTGTTGCTCATTCTCATCGACTAATTAGGTTATTTCATAACTACAGTGTGGCAGTAGAGATTTATTCTCAGAGATAATTGAAGACATTTAAAAATATTGTCAGTACTGAGAGACAGTAAATTCTCCAGCTACCTTGCTGATATTTAGAGTCAACTTCTTCAAAGGGTACTCTTTTTTTTTTTTTTTTTTTTAATAGGGATTCTTTCATCCCTTTGGCAATCTGAAGAAACTCATGGACCATTTTCAGAAAAATGTTTTTAAATACATAATATAAATTCATAGGATTACTAAGAAAACCAGTTTATTGAAATATAGCTATCAGAATATATTTTTAAAAAGTTTAAAGACCTCAGGTTAAGAAGCTTTGATCTAGACCACAGCTTCTTAAATGTTTTCCATTCACGATCTTTTTCCCCCTAATAAATTTTTATGTAGGCCTAGGTGTATAAATATCTAAAATAGATATACAAATCAAACATTTACTAATAGCATAATTTTGCAACCCCACATTGTTACAAGACCTCATATGGGGTCACAACCTATGTTTAAGAAGCCTTGATCTAGGTGAACAGGTAAGCTTATTAACATTTGATTTCCTCATCTAGTTTGTCTCCTTTTTTGTTGAATGTTCTCCAGAGTTCAGCAATTTGTTTTTGTAAAAATGGAGAGGAGAGATGTGGGAAAGAACTTTATCTTTTCCCACTCATTGTCTAGCTAACAGAAGAATTTGTGTATGGATGCGTGTGTGCACGCAACTTTTATTTTTGTTTTTGCACAGAGGAAAGGTAAGAAACCTATCTATGAAAATTAAAAGTCACATCTCATGTTCTTGATAAATATTAGCTTGGGTATTGGTGACAAATGATCACACACATTCATCCTCTAATGCACAGGTTGCCTCTTCTAATTTCTGCTGAACCATGTTTAGCCTAATAGTACAGACATAGTTTTGTTATCTTGAGAATTTTCTTCATTCTATACATAATTTAAATGTCATTATTATGAAATCTGACCTTGATCTAGAAAAGCTTGCTATTTTTTTTGTTACAACAGATTTTTTTTTTCTTTCAAATGAGCATCTGAAGGAACTATAGTGGGGCACTTTTAAAAATATCTAAGATGAGTGAGTGCCTTTTAAAACCTAGGAAAAGCCATTAGGGTATATTGGCAACCAACTATATATATACTCATTTCTTTAAATAATGTCTCATATGTTATTGAGATGTTGGCTTTTTATCAGAATGCCTTAATTAATTCTTTACATTAAGCTGATTTCCCTTCCCTCCCCCTCATTCATCTGCAGCTAAATGAATAAGGTAGTATGTGAAGAAGTGACTTAGCAAGATTAAATGAATATTCTCTCAGGTATATTGCTTTATTTTAAAAAGAATGCTAATATCTGCTTTAAAATCCATCACTGATAGCCAATATTATGTCAATTTGGGATTCCACAAAGCATGCTACTGTCTATAAGCCAGGTTTTCCTTTTTCCTTTTTCTGACACAATATAGTATTCACCTGTACTGTTTGGTTAGTTTAACCAAATAGACACTTAATAGAGTTTATTGACTTAGAATGAAATATGTTTTAAGAAAGGAGGCACTAATTAGGAAATCATCCTGGGGTAATTAAAAGGAATGATTAAGTAGTATAAATTAAACATCAAATTTATTTAGTTCTTTTAATCTTCCACTTCTCTCTATATGTAAAGGAAAGAATAAGCAAGAGAACATTATAAGTAATGCATAAGAACTTAGTGCAATGGAACAAGAAGTTAATGGGGGGAGGGTATCTGAAATTTCAGTGAACCAAAAATTTAGTGAACCAAAAGTTTTTTTTCAGGATCACACAAGATTTAACAACTTATGCTTTTTTTTTTCTCCAAAATATGCAGTTTTCAACATTCATCCTTGCAAAACCTTGTTTCAAATTTTTTCTCCTTCTCTTCTCCCCACCCCCTCCCTTAGACAGCAAGTAATCCAATATATGTTAGCTCCTTTAGACAAGTAATACAATGTATGTTAAACTTGCAATTCTTCTAAACATATTTCCAAAATTATGATGCTAGATAAGAAAAATCAGATCAAAAAGGGAAAAAAAATGAGAAAGAAAACAAAAGTCAAGCAAATCACAACAAAAAAGATGAAAATACTATACTGTGATTTACATTCAGTCCCCCCAGTCCTTTTTGGACACAGCTGGCTCTCTATCACAAGTCTATTGGAACTGGCCCGACTCATCTCATTGTTAAAAAGAGCCATGTCCATCAGACTAGATCATCACATAATTTTCTTGTTGCTTTGTGACAATGTTCTCTTGGTTCTACTTGCTTCAGTCAGCATCAGTTCACGTAAGTCTTTTTGGGCCTCTCTAATATCCTGCTGATAGTTTCTTACAGAATAATATTTCATAACATTCATATATTGTAGTTTATTCAGCCATTCTCCAACTGATGGGCATCCCACTCAGTTTCCAGTTCCTTGCCACTACAAAAAGGAATGCTACAAACATTTTTTCCCATGTGGGTCCTTTTCCCTTTTTCATGATGTCTCTGGGACACAGGCTCAGAAACACTGCTTATCAAATGTATGCACAGTTTGATAATTCTTTGGGCACAGTTCATCTTGCTCTCCAGAATAGTTGGATCTATGAGCTAAAATTTTAAAGTAACAACATATCTGTATTTAGTTTGACAGATATCACAGAATTCCATCATGAAATTCTCTTTATGACATGTTTCATTAACACTTTAAAATATGGCAAAAACTTTTTTATATCAAAATGTGCTTTTTAGACCCTTAATTTCTTTATAAGAAATCTGTGCTCTTGTTTGGATATGTATATAAATGATACATAGGACAATATATCTTTTATAAGGAATGATTCTTAGGAATCTCTATGTAGGATTTGTTTTGGGTCCTTTAGGCTGAGCTTCTTGATCAGTACCTTATCAGGTACTTTTATTTTTGATACCTAGTGTTTCGCATAGTACTTAATATATAGTTGGCATTAAATAAATGCTTTCTGGCTGAATGATTTACCTTATCTCATATAAAATATGAGGCTCTGTGGTGTCACATTACAGAATTGGCCTCTAGAATCAGGAAGACCTGAGTTTAAGTTCTGCTTCTGACACTCATATGTGACCTTGAACAAGTTCACTTGATTTTCCAGAAGAAATTAAGCAAATTGATTAAGGAAATTCCTCACTCAGAGTTCCTTGCATTGATGATGCACTAGATAAATAAAAATAAAAACTAAAATACAAACCATTAGAAATGTGTAATTATGGTAATGGAAGGTTATTCTTGCCCTTGGATATTTTGATTCATCTTATTAGAATGCCTTGAGAACACCTTGTTTCCGTTCTGATATTCTGATTGAAAAAGTAGACATCCACATCATAAAAAACAAGTCACTTATTATGAACAACAATGCTTATACTATAAAGTATATAGGACTTCAGTTTGCAAAGTGCGTCTACATATAATATCTCAACTGATCAGTGTGATATTGTGGGGTGGGATAGACAAATAATCATATTTCACAAATGATACAGGTTCAGATTAAGGGTCTTATCCCAAGGCTACTTGGGTTAGCCTTTTTTGTCATTTAAAAAAAAAAAGCAAAAACAGAATCTAGTAGTCTCAATTTGTCAAAATCACATAATGACTGGCATAAAAAGAGGAAAATTTTCATTTGCTACTTAGAAAAATTCTTTGAAATTTGCTTGTGAAATGGTAACTTTAGAATGAAAAAGGCCTGAATCTTTGATGGCATAGACATGAATTAATTTTCAATTCAATTTACTAAGTATTTAGTAGCATGTTAGTTCCAGTACCATGACACTAGTTAAGAAACCTTGTTATGAGACAAGTTCTATGGCCTCATATTGTGTGGGTGTGTGTATGTAGGGAGAGGCATTGTTTCAGTTGAAAATGTTTTTACTTTATTTCAGAATTGATACTTTCTAAGATTTCTTCCATAAAAGCAAAAGAACTACTTTAATACTTATTGTCCAAAATATATCATTCCAAGTATGGCGTTATTTTCCTTTGTAATTATTTGGTAGTTATTTTTAACTCGGGTACCATTGAAATCAATATGATAATGCCCACTAATTTCAGTAACACTTTTTTTTTTTAAGCAAAAAAGCTTAATATACAGGTTGGAAAATGCTGATAATAAGTCTTTTCCTGTATGGTACAAATAAAAGTAAGTATAGCAAAATGTCATGATCGAATTTGGACTTTGTGTTGTATAAAACCATGGTGTATTTTACTTATTTATTTATTTTACCATGCACACCCAAGTACACATGAGAGATAATATAGTGAGTATAGGGAAGTAAGAATCTCTACACCAAGTTCTAGTTCCAATTCTACCACAATTAGCTGTTGTAACCATGAGCAATTTATGTATCCCATTGAAGTATAAGTTCCATGAGTTCAGGGACTTATACTTAAGACTTTAAATCTCTAGCCTTTAACAAAGTATCTGGCCCTTAGTAGGTCCTTAATAAGTTCCTGTAGATGACTTGACTGCTCTGAACTTCAATTTCTTAATGTATAAAATGGAGGAATTGGACTCTGAAAGTCTTTTTTGAGTTAGATATAAGTTTACTATAAGAAAAATTTCTAAATAGTTGAGTTGTACTCAAGTGGAAAGTGTTCACACATGATAAGCTTCAGAGGTTAACTTGTTAGGATTATTGTGGAAAGGATTCCAGTTCAGCTGCAGATTGGATTAGCTGATCTCTGAAGTTTTTTTAAAATCTGGTTCTTGATTAGACTAAGGTATCTTTGTGGGCTATTTTATGCTTTTTCTGATTTTAATAGGTTAAACAGTTTGTTGCCTGCTAAAGTTTTCATACATGGAGCATAGTCAATGTGTTTTATTTTTACCAGCAAAATTCTTTCAAAGTTTTCAAGTCAAAATATAGTTTATGTGACAAGAATTTAAATGTATACCTGACACTGGATACATGATTATCTTATTTCAACAATCCTTCACATAAATAGAAAGTGAAATATCTGTACCTTGCCAAACTGTTGACTATGTTTGTTAAATTATGAGTTCTTTGCTGTATCAGGTTTTATCCTGGTGGCACAATAATGTTAATATATTTTCCTATGATAGTAATTGACTACCGTTTTATTGGAAACTTCAGGCCACAGGCTACTTAAAATGAAATTCAAAGAAAATGAGATCAAGTATTTTGTGAATGTGGCTTTATAATTTAATGATCATAGTTACTATTAAAGTAATAACTGAGTATTATGAATTTAAAAATCTTAATGTGGGTTGTTTAAGGTATTTTATTAAAGTGATTGTACATTCTTTAACTTTTAATCCCAACTTGTAAGAAAGATAAAATAAACATAAATGAAGACACATTTTCCTCCCTGGACACCTATTTTCTTTTCTACTGCATAGATTGGCTTGAGCTAAAGAATTAAAAGTTTTTAAGGGTCTATTGGGCATGGCTTGGATTTGTACGCAGAAACAAAATGAAGTATCTACAATCTTCTAGAAAGCCTGGGAAATTTTAGCTGTGAATAAAGTGTATTTAAGAGTAGGAGAGGTGAGGCCACGTTCTTTGAATATTATTATACAACATTTCATTAAAATACTGTTGGAACATTAACTGGGGAAAAAATCTTTAAAATAATAAATTGAGAAAAAATATTCAGAACATTAAGAATTTTTATGCCCCTTTTCTAGCATAAAGTAAATTATGATGGTATAAAAATCTATTTCATGTATCATAGTGTAACAGAAATAGTGAAATTAGTACATTTTGAAGCAAGTCTTTATAATCAAGTGTGTAATGGAATAAGATTACCTATGTAGAAGAATAACATTTAGGGTTGAGAGATTTTAAAGAAATTTTTAAAAACTGTTTTTTGTTTTTTGTATAACTTTGTGCCATAACTTAAAATATCATTTCTTAAATGTTTTAGCATATATTGCATTTGCAAATCTGTCTTGGATCAATATAGTGGTTGCTCTCGTAATCAGCATTTTTAATATTTCATTTTATCTTTCTCCATTCAGTAGGTGGCCTTTTCTAGGTGAGTAATTTACATGACAATCATTAGAAAGATAACTAATAGACCCAGTCAGGTACTTGCAGTGAAATATTGTTACAAATGAAGGATAAATTTCCTCATAAGATTAAATTTTTTCAGGTGCATTCTTATTTGATTTAAGTGACATAATACTAGTTTTGCCTAATGTTTATTACAACTTTTGGTTTTTTGACTCCACAATTTTTAATAAAGTATCATTCTTAAGAAACTGACATTTGAAATTAAAATATAAATAGAATATAAAATTTTTGAGATGCCTCATTCTAGTTTTTATGGTACAATGGAATCACTATTAAAAAGAATTAGGGGTGAGTAGTTTGAAATAACATTTTCTGTAGCATTTAATTGTTGAATTGGGAAAGATGGATTCTGATACTCAAAATATTTTTGTATCTGTGCCAAATCCCTGTGAAATAAATGTTTTTTTTAAAAAGTAAATCTTGTAATGAATTGTTTGTATAAAGTCATTTAATGTAAATTTTTAAAATTTTCTGTGTATTTCATAATTATTTTATGTCCATAAACTACATAAAAATCTGTCTGAACTATAAGTGTTTTGTTTATAAGACTTTTTATTGAAGCACTTAATTTTATACATCTTTAGCCTAATTTAACAGACTTAAGTAGATCATGGAATACTGTAAACATAATTTATCTAGAGTAAGCCAAAAACTTGCCAAATTTTAATGCTGTTGTTAGGAGAAAAAAAATAAAGAGGTGGACTAGATGAAAATATAATTAGATGAATTCAGAACCGAATTAGACATATAAGAAGGACTTCTAAGGGAATCTCTGTTGCTTTAATATTTTTATCTGTGACTTGGATTAAGACATCGATATACTCCTTACCATATTTGTAGGTGACAAAAAGGGAATAGCTGAATTTTATTAAATTGATTTTATTTTTCAATTAACAAGCATTTATCTCAACTCCCTCCCAACCCTACCTAGTTGAAAATACTCAAGCAAAACAAATATCCACCTTTGTCTTTTCCCAGAAACATAGGTCAGCCTACATATTAAATCCATGACATCTCTTAGGAGGTAGATAAAGGATAAATCAATATCTTCTTTATTATCTTGTCTTTCAAAATTGTTAACCTTTTCAGTGTTCTTGATTTTTTTTTTCCCTCCAGTACTACTCACTTCATACTGCATTAGTTCATAAAAGTCTTTATAGGATTCTCAGGACTTTTCCGTTTTTTTTTTTTTTTTAATCATTTCTTATGACACAATAGTATTCCATTATACTTATATAACATAGTTTGTTCAGCCATTCTGACTGATAGGTAATCCAGTCTTTTACAATTCTTTGCTATTATAAAAGGAGCTGTTATAAATATTTTTATACAAATTGATTCTTTTTCTCCTTTGGTTTCTTTGAGGTATAAGCTTACTAGAAGTATTTCTGGATCAAAGAAGACAGTTTAATGAATTTGGGAGTATAATTAGGGGGTATATGAATAAGAATGTCTTAAAAGATTTTGTCAGGCTAGACTAGTGCCATGTGATTTAAGATTGGTCAGTCTGTCAATAAATGTCAGTTGGATGCTACCTTTCCCAGGTATTGTGCTGAGCACTAAGAATATGAAGAAAAGCAAGATCTGTTTTCAAGAAACTCAAGTCCAATGGGAGAGAACATCATGCAGTTATATACTAAACAAACTGAAGACAGGGTAAACTGGAAATAATTCACAAAGGGAAGGCACTAGAATTAAGGTGGATCAGGAAACATGTCTGGTAGAAGATGGAATTTTATCCAAGATTTGAGGAAAGTCCAGGAGATCAGATCAAGAGAAAGAATTCCAGATACTGGGGACAGAGAATATGTTGGACAGTGATATAGTGTCCTGTTAAAGAAACATCAAGAAAAGAAGTGTTAATAAATTGCAGAATATATGGGAAAGGAAGGATGTAAAGCTTTTGGAGAGTGAAAAAGTAATTTGAAGAGGACAGATAATGAAAGATTTTGAATAGTAGAGGATTTTATTTTTAATCTATAGGTGAAGGGTGATTCACAGCAATTACAGGGGTTAAGAGAGGAAGCAGGGTAACAAGTCAAATGTGTACTTTAGGAAAATTACTGACAGCTCTTGGACTTCAACTTCATAATCCTGATGTTGGGAAGGTATGTATGTATGACAGTTCTGTAAAACATCTTGGTTTTGTGAATTATAAATTCAGACCATACTGTGATAATAACTCAAATGTTTACTGCAATCTTGAGCTTCATTAAAATTTAAAGAAGATATGAATTAGAAGGTAATAGTTCTATGGTACCATATTCAGGTTAGCCCATATCTAAAATATTGTTTTCAGTTTTAGCACAACATTTAAGGAAAATTTTATTTGAGAAATATTCAGGAAAAAATCCTGTATTGTAAAGGGCTTTTGAAATTAACGAACATTTCTTTAAGAACCTCTGGATATTATCTGTTACAGGATCTGATTGTTCTACATGTTTCTCACTTCTCCATTTTCACACACTTAAACTTATATCTGACCATGTTCCTCCTCAAATCTCCAGACTTTCCTTATTGCCTCTGGGATTAAAATCTGTGTTTTTAAAGCACTTTACAATCTAGTCCCAGCCTGCTATTAAAAAGTATAATTTGGTCAAAATTGATCTTTTTGTGTAGCTTACACATGGTATCTTTTCACTCTATGACACTGTTTTTTTCACTGGCCATCTCCATTCATAGTATGCACTTGGAAGGTTTAAAGGGTTTTTCCTTAACAGATACCTTTGAATTACTTGGATAAACATTTTTGTGTCATCTTCATAGTATCAGAGATATTGGAGAATTGGAATATGCTTCAGAAATTATCTAAGTCAATCCCCTCATTTTGAAGATGGAGAATCAAACAGAGGTAAATTTGTTTGCCCAGCATCTCAAAGGGGGTAACTAGAAGATGACAGGATTCAATCCCTGGTCCTCTTCTGACTTTTAAGTCCACTACTTTTCCATTCTTCTGTTTGTTTTGTTGGAGGTTGTTCTCTTTAGAATCCAAGGATTGTACTAAATGGGCCATTGGGGTCTTTTCCAACACTAGGAATTTTGTATTGAGATTGAAAATCAGATTCTTCTAGTACCTCAAATTGGCTTTTCAAAAAGATTGTCACTGTCTTTTCTCTAACGAAAAGCTCTAAGATATGCCTTCTTTCAGGTATGTTTTAGTAAACTCTTAAAAAACACTTTGGTTTGCTTTATTTGGAACATTGATATTTGAATCTTCAACTTCACATCAGTATAACATTTGTGTTCTGAAGGGGATAGTGATTTCTTAAAGACTTAACTTCCCCCCCCACCCCCCACCCCTAGACTAGATTTACTAATGGAGAACCATCCAGAAGAACTCATCTACCATAGCTGCCTACTCTAGCACCCAGAGCTAATTTAAAACACCCAACTATATCAAGTGTGAGCCCTTATATTTTAAAATCCAAAGCAGTGTCTGTAAATCATTATACTTTAATGCAATGACTACATGATTTTCAAGTGTCTTATATACTAATAGGATTTTTTTAAAGCAAAAATAGTAAAAAAAAAAAAAATAGTTCATCAGAACTGACTCTAATTTAAAGAAATCAAGCCATTCTCCAATTGATAAATGATCAAAGGATATGAACAGACAATTCTCAGATGAAGAAATTGAAACTATTTCTAGCCATATGAAAAGATGCTCCCAAATCATTATTAATCAGAGAAATGCAAATTAAGACAACTCTGAGATACCACTACACACCTGTCAGACTGGCTAGAATGACAGGGAAAGATAATGCAGAATGTTGGAAGGGATGTGGGAAAACAGGGACACTAATACATTGTTGGTGGAATTGTGAATACAACCATTCTGGAGAGCGATTTGGAACTATGCTCAAAAAGTTATCCTTTTGATCCAGCAGTGTTACTACTGGGCTTATATTCCAAAGAGATACTAAAGAAGGGAAAGGGGCCTGTATGTGCCAAAATGTTTGTGGCAGCCCTCTTTATAGTGGCAGGAAACTGGAAACTGAGTGGATGCCCATCAATTGGAGAATGGCTGAATAAATTGTGGTATGTGAATATTATGGAATATTATTGTTCGATAAGAAATGACCAACAGGATGATTTCAGAAAGGCCTGGAGAGACTTACATGAACTGATGCTGAGTGAAACGAGCAGGACCAGGAGATCATTATATGCTTCAACAACAATACTATATGATGACCAATTCTGATGAATCTGGCCATCCTCAGCAATGAGATGAACCAAATCAGTTCCAATAGAGCAGTAATGAACTGAACCCGCTATGCCCAGCAAAAGATCTCTGAAAGATGACTAAGAACCATTACATTGAATTCCTAATCCCTATATTTTTGCCTGCCTACATTTTGGATTTCCTTCACAAGCTAATTGTACAATATTTCAGAATCTGATTCTTTTTGTACAGCAAAATAACGGTTTGATCATGTATATTTGTTGTGTATCTAATTTATACTTTAATATATTTAACATCTACAGGTCATCCTGCCATCTAGGGGAGGGGTGGCAGATAGGAGGGGAAGGGGGTAGGAGGGGAAAAATTGGAAGAAAAGCTTTGGCAATTGTCAATGCTATAAAATTACCCATACATATAACTTGTAAATAAAAGGCTATTAAAAATAGCTCATCATTTTCTGTAATATTTTTACTACGTTCAACAATAATTTTAGTACTATATATTTTAAATGGCTTTTATTCAGCCATGAAAGAACAAATTTAATTTCATAAACCAAGAATTGTTCCTGTTTCTATTACCTATGTTATAAATAGGGTGAGATATGCAATCTGAAATATTTTGTGTAACTATGGAGTAAAAAGCATTAAATTTACACTCAGAATAGTGTGGAGAGAGCTATCTTATACAATCAAGGGTTTTCACTGGCTGTCATCTAAGCTTGGAATGCTCTCTCTTCTTATCTCTACCTTGAGGTTTCCCTGGCTTTTAAAAAAGCCTACCAGGAAGCTTTTTCCTGATCCATCTTTGTTTGAATAGAATTTTCCAAAAGAAGTCTTTCACTCAGGAATTATAGCTTTCCCTTCTCTTTCAATTAAAAAGCTATGAAGGAACTTGGCAATTCCCAAAGAATATCTTTGTGGCTATTAGGTTAATAGTAGAGTCTAAAGAAAAATAAAAAAAGAAAATGATATTTCACTGAAAACAAAGAATTTATTATATCGGTAAGGTATAGGACTTTAATGTTTCTGACCACTTAAAGTACTTATTTTTTGATGATGATAATTTCAGGCCAAGAAGTCGACCATGAAAATGAGAAATTACTTTTTTTTTTTTTTTGGGTCAGTGCCTTTAATAATGAATGAAATAAAAGTCATAGCTATTTGTGACAGGATCTTATCTTTCTTTGTTATTTGACTTTAAGCGATTTCAGACTTTATGAAAAATGTTAAATTTCTGATTTTAGCAGATAGGCAATAGAGTTGCTTTAAACTCAATGGAAATTTATGATAAAATAAAAACTTTGCATTTTGAAATTTCATAGGACATCATTGTAAGGTGTTACCATATTTCTATTGTAGTCAATCAAAACCCCCAAATTTGTTATCCACCAACTATGTTCTAGGCACTATGCTGGAAATGCAGAGACAAAAATGTAATAGCCCTGTCCTCAAGGTTGCATTTCATTGAGGAAGACATGTACACATACAAGTGCATAAATATAAGTATTTGAAGTTGGGGAAGGAGGGTGTATTGGCAGTTCAAGGGATCAGAAAAGGCCTTGTGTAGGAGATGGCTCTTGATTTGACCTTTGAAAGAAAATAGGAATATTAATAAGCAAAGGTGAACATAGGGATATGTTCCAAACATATCCATAGACATGGAGATGGGAGATGGAGTGCTGTGTCAAGGGAATACCAAGGCCAGTTTGAATCAAAGAGTGAATGTACAAAAAGATAATAATTTTGAAGAGGTAGTTTGGGACCAGATTGTGAAGGACTTTAAATGCCAAACAAGAATTTGCATTTGGTCCTACAAGTAATAGGGAGCCATTTGAGTTGGGAGAAACACTGTTGAATCTATACTATAGTAAAATCACTTTGGCAGTTGTGTGGAGGATGGATAAGCATGGGGAGAGACTTGAGGGAGGCCAATTAGGAGACTATAGCAATAATCCAATTGGGAAGTGATAAGGGACTTAACTAGATTGGTGTCAGTATGACTGCAAAGAAGAGTGGAAATGTAAAATATTTTGATAGAATTGACAAAACTTGGTAATTGATCAGATATATGAGGTGAAGTAGGGTGAAAACTTGAAGATAGCTCTACATTTGCAAATCTGTATAGCTGGAAAGATGATGGTACCCATAATAGAAATAGGGAAGTTTAAAAGACAAGTTTTGGAGAAAAGATGAGTTCAATTTGGGATATAAATTTGTAATGCTTATGGTACGTCTAGTTCAAAATGTTCAACAGGCTATTGTTGATAAAGACCTGGAACTTAGGAAAGAGAATGGTGAAGAATTTGCAGATCTGAGAGGTCATCCATGTAAAGATGATAATTAAACTCCTTGGAAATAATTGAAGTCACTAAGTGATAAAAGGTAGAAAGATAAGTCCTAAGAACATTGGAATACATACTCAGGGGGTAACATATCCAGTGAAGTTGATTGAAAAGAAGTCATCAGATACATAGAAGTGTCATGAAAGAAGAGCATATCCAGGAAGAGAAAGTAATTGTTAACGGTATCAAATGCTATGGAGAGTCCAGGAAGGATGAGGATGGAGAAAAGGCTAACAGTTTGGCCAATTAAAAAAAATCAGTGGTGATTTTGGAAAGAGCAATTTCAGTTATATGTAAGTTTGTTAGTCAGATTTCAAGGGGCTTAAAAGTATGACAATGCATATAAGATTTTTTAAAAATTGTTAATTACATAGATTATTGCAACAATTGTTTTCAAATGGAAAGATCAAATAGAAAACAATTTTATTTCTTATCAAGCCAGCAGGGGGCACTACTGTTTTACACACAGTGCATTGTACTGAATTGTAAATAAACATACTAAAACTCCTGTTGAGTGAAAACATTAACTGTTGGACTAAAGTATTATATTTTAGAAGTTCTCTTATTAATTGCATCAATACACATATCCTTTCATAGAACAGAGTTTTCAGGATAGCTATTTAATTATTAAAGATTTAATTTTGTTGAGTTGCCAATTTTTATATTTAATGAAATTTCATAAGGTTTGGGTAGATTTTTATCTTTCACTGATTTGAATATCTGAAGCATGAAGTTGATTTCTGCAGAGACAGAAGTAGATTGTCATGTAAATGCAGAACTCAGCATCCAGTTTTATAAGGACTGACTTCTGAATCTCTGTTTCAGGCACTAATTTCTGTAGAATTCCTTTGGTTCTGAAATATCCTGTCTCAAGTATAAAGTCTCTAGTATCCTAATTGTCAGCCTAAGTATTAGGTTTACCCTTAGGTCAGAACTGAGATGGTACTATGAAAAAACCACTACTTTGATCCCCATTATTATTTATAAAAATTATCTATATGTATTTCTCTTAATTGCTAAATTCAATTATCAACATAATTGTTAGAAAAAATCTGTTTTTTTATTTATTTTTATTTTTAATAACTTTTTATTAACAGAACCCATGCCAAGGTAATTTTTTACAACATTATCTCTTGCACTCACTTCTGTTCCGATTTTTCCCCTCCCTCTTTCCACCCCTTCTCCCAGATGGCAAGCAGTCCTATACATGTTAAATATGTCACAGTATAGATACAATATATGTGTGCAGAACCGAACAGTTCTCTTGTTGCACAGGGAGAATTGGATTCAGAAGGTAGAAATAACCAGGGAAGAAAAACAAAAATGCAATTTACATTCGTTTCCCAGTGTTCTTTCTTTGGGTTTAGCTGATTCTGTCCATCATTGATCAACTGAAATGGAGTTAGGTATCTTTGTCAAAGAAATCCACTTCCATCAGAATACATGCTCATACAGTATTGTTGTTGAAGTATATAATGATCTCGTGGTTCTGCTCATTTCACTCAGCATCAGTTCATGTAAGTCTCTCCAAGCCTCTCTGTATTCATCCTGCTGGTCATTCTTACAGAACAATAATATTCCATAACATTCATATACCACAATTTACCCAACCATTCTCCAATTGTTGGGCATCCATTCATTTTCCAGCTTCTAGCCACTATAAACAGGGCTGCCACAAACATTTTGGCACATACAGGTCCCTTTCCCTTCTTTAGTATCTCTTTGGGGTATAAGCCCCGTAGTAACATTGCTGGATCAAAGGGTATGCACAGTTTGATAACTTTTTGGGCATAGATCCAAATTGCTCTCCAGAATGGTTGGATTTGTTCACAATTCCACCAACAATACATGTTTCCCAGTTTTCCTGCATCTCTTCCAACATTCATCATTATTTTTTCCTGTCATCTTAGCCAATCTGACAAGTGTGTAGTGGTATCTCAAAGTTGTCTTAATTTGCATAATGAAAATCTGTGTTCTTGATTCATAAATCATCTTACTACATCATTTTTTTCCTTTAGAAAAAACATTTTCAAATAATTTATGATTTTCTTTTAGTTTTAACTTTGTCCCATCATTTTTTTTCCTTTCCACTTTAACTTTGGACAACAGTTTAAAATACAAGTTAGACTATCTTGATCTTTCAAGATTTGAAAAACCCATATGTCCTACTTTGCTGATATGTTGGGAATAGCTAGGTCTGGGTATTCTGCTGGTGAATGAATGTCCAAGGCAATGTATAACGTTAGAAGAATATCATATAAAGCCCACTTCTCAGTTCTATTTTACTACCTTGAGGACACCAGGAATAAAACTCAGGACTTTCTAGACCTTCTGCATCTCTGTAGATAAGTTTTCCTTTCAGTAGGTGTATGTATGCCACTAAACAGGATCCTTTGGGGATTTTCTGCAAGGTAAAAATGTTTCTACCCTTTTTAGGCTTTTTCCATTTAGAAGTCAGGCATTTACTGGTAGAATTTTGGCTTTATATATTGAGGACACTACTGAGTCACTATCAAGGCATATGATCTAAGTTGTGAATTTGAACTCAAGCTATCCACATTTTCCTGCTTATTTTCTCTGTCTTTTAGGATGCACTGTTTATATCAAAATGATAGATATTTAATGTTAGGGGTACAGTTAGTGCTGTAAATTGCTATTGATTAGAGAACTGCAAAGTGAAAAGAATTTTGAGATATCACTTCCCATCTATTAGACTGTCTGAAAAGTGAAATGAAAAATGCTGGAAGAGATGTAAAAATATCAGTCCCTATTGGTGGAGTTGTTTAACTGGTCTAACCATTCTAGAGAACAACATGAAACTATGCTTAAAGGGCTATAAAATCATGTGTACTCTGACCTAGCAATACTGCTAAGTCAGTATAACAAAGAGATCAAAGGAAATGGAAAAGGATCTATTTGTACAAAAATATTTATAGCAGTTCTTTTTGTGGTAGCAAAGAATTGGAAATTGAGAAGTTCATCAATTGGGAAATAGCTGAATAAGTTTTGTAACTATGCTAATTAACTTTCTCATAAGAACTGAAACTGACCTTAATCACATTAGTGATTTGGTGAATTGGTGATTAAGAATTTGTAGTATGTGGTATAAGGGAACTCCTTATCCTGTCAAGGCAAATCTGTTAAGTATGCTATATCATATGATTGACCATTTAGTGCACTTAGGATTTTGTCAACTGGGCTCATATACTTGAAATCAGTAACTCTAGATTCCTTGGGCAAAGAAAGCTAGCTTGAGATTGAAATTTTACCATTGAAAATCTATAGATACATATATGGGTTCTTGTCATTGGTAATGTGACAATAGCAAAACTAGACTTGGTATGTAGACTTAGCACATCTAAAAACACATTGTGGTCAGTCAGCATAATAAACTTTTAATGTTGTCTATCCCTTTTTTATTGTACTATTTTAGAGAAAATTTGGTTCACAGACATTTCTAAAACAGATTTTAAAGAGATAGATTTTACTTGTGGCAATTAGAATTAGACAAAAACTCCTATTATTTCTTGTATCCTTGCGTGTTTGAGGGCAAAGAAAATGAGGAAAACCTTAATTTTTTCCAAACTAAAAATATTATAGAAAGATATGAAGAACCATAATTGCCCCCAAATACAGGAGACAAAATACTAGTAAAAAGAAATATTTTTCAAGAAAGAAAAATGACAATAGTAGATATTTATACACAAATTTAAAATATATATTGCATACAGTTGATTCTACCAGCAAATTTATGACATGAAACCAATAGATATTATTATAACTTTTACAGTTGAAGAAACTGAGGCACAAATCTTCATCGCTTCTAATCTCAAGATTAAAAAATCTTTTCCTTACAGCCTTTGCAGTAATTGAGTGTTCAGTAAAGGGAGAGAGATTCTTAGACTAAGCAAACACTACATATTATCCTAGAAAAAACATGGCAAAAACCAAAGTATGTAACAGAACTCCATAGAAAAAAAAATACACATGCAAAAAAGATCAGATGAGGCTTATGAAAGAAAGAATGAGATATTTGGAGGATTAAAGTACTGTGAAAATGAATATACTTTCAGTAAAAAGCTATTGGGGAAATAACACATAAATAAATGAGAAGTTCTTGATATGACCTTTTCAGATCAAGGAAAGGAGCAAGAGTAAGGCAAATAGAAAGAAGCTTTGAAAACTTTTCTTGCTGATGATATGAATTTCTTTATTTTTGTCTGTTGGTAGAATTGGTTTCCAGGAGCTATGAATGAAAAGAATCATAGTGAATAAAATATACATTTAGAAAACTAGAAATAAATTCCTAAGGAAGCTGGGATAAATAGCAAACCATTACGCTCCCATGTTTGTGAGATTCATGATAAGCACAAGATACCATGTCTTATCAAAAGTTTAGTTATTGTTTCTATTCCAGATCTGTATTGTAACTTTACCATTTAAGTAGTGTCCAAGTACACTCATTTCCCCATTTCTGTCAACAATACCACATCTTTCTAGTGGACTAAGCTCAATAATTTATTGTCATCTTCCACTCCAATATCTATTTTCAGGGAACACAACTAATTATTTCTCTACTCTGTTTTTCAGATTCTTTGCAATGAATCAGATTTCACCCCACTTAATTTCTGTAGCTACCTTTTCAGTCTAATATCTTATTACATCTCATTTTATCTATTGCAGCAGTTTCCAAAATGGTCTTCCAATTGCTTCCAAACTCAACTATAAAATTCTTCATCCTAAAACATTGTTTTTATCCTACTATTTTCCATATATTTGCCTGTGACTGGGTGAGAGGAACTAAATTAGGAGGCATTACATAGGAATATTAGCATCAGCCTTGTGAGCTCTCAAATGGTTGTAACAAATTATCAACTCTTTAGTACTCAACTAATTTTTTCTATTTTTCCTATGCATTCTATCAGCTCTGAACTCATTGGGTACTACTTGTCACTACCGTGCAGCTCCCCACACTGGGAAGTGTGACTTCACTTTATACCTGCACTTTTACCAACTCTGAATCCTCTTCAAGATCTTTTGCCCAGGAAAGAATAATTTTTTTCTACACAGAAAATCAATGGTTGGGATAAGAGATGGGTGTGTAGTGTAGGGAAAAAGACATCTCTGCTTAAGATCTACAATGACTTCTGAATGTTTGTTATATTAAATTGAAACATCAGTTTGCTCTACTTTATGTATCTTTTTCTGTTTCCCTAGGAATAATTATCTTTGGTATAATATTCTTGTTTCTTTACACTTTACTTTTTCATTTCTATGTTTGTATTTTCACTCCATTGTGAAGTGATGTTCCTTATATAGAGAATATCCTCTGTCCACTTTTCTTCCAACATAAATCTTATTCATTCTTCAAAAGCCAGCTTAAGACTCATTATCTCTGTTTTACATTCTTTTACTAATTCTGCCCTATTATGAGATTTCTGTTATTATAAATTCCCTTATTTCTTTTGCTTATATGTTACTTTTTAGTTTTTCTTTGTTGCATTTAAAGCCTGGATTTCTGCTGATCAGTGGTCAGAGTTTTTCCTTTTGTATGTTCCAAAACTCTGAATGAAGTGATAGTTATGTTGTCATTGCTTATTAATTTAAATTACGCACCCAGGATAATTGATTGAATGTACCACTTTTTGAAACCAGTGATTTTTTAAAAAATATGTCTAAATCCTATCCTTAAAAAAATCCACTTTAATTCCTGCTTAATAATGCTATAAAATAATAAAACTTATTGAGAATTAAAGTTGTTTATTTGGAAAATTTAATTTTTTTAAATCTTTTTTCTTAACATTAAAAAAAATAGTTTCAATCCCAATCTTTTTCTAACCTACTGAAAATGCAAGCAATATGACACACTATATATGAGAAACCATTTTAAACTTTTTATTATGTTCACCATGTTACAAAACAGGAAAAATAAAATTGAAAAATTACACTCATACTTCATCAATTCTCTCTGTCTTGAATCAGAATAGCTAAATCTTTCGCAGGGAATCATTATTATAATATTGCTGTTACTATTCTCCTGGTTATTTTCACTTCACTTTGCACCAGTTCATGTAAGACTATGCAGATCTTTCTTTCTTTCTTTCTTTCTTTCTTTCTTTCTTTCTTTCTTTCTTTCTTTCTTTCTTTCTTTCTTTCTTTCTTTCTTTCTTTCTTTCTTTCTTTCTTTCTTTCTTTCTTTCTTTCTTTTTCTTTCTTTCTTTCTTTCTTTTCTTTCTTTCTTTCTTTCTTTCTTTCTTTCTTCTAAACTGAAGTTAAGTGACTTGCCCAGGGTCACACAGCTAGAAAGTGTTAAGTATTTGAAATCAGATTTGAACTCAGATACTCCTGACTTTAGAGCTGGTGCTCTACCCATTGCTTTAACTGGCTGCCCCTAGATTTTTCTGAAGTCATTCTCCTCACCATCTCTTACAGCACAATAATGGTTTATTTATTATATGGGAAATGTACACTATATGTTTAAAATTCATATCAACAATATGGTAGCTCAAAAGAAAGATTGGCAGAGTTAACATAAAAATAGTAATTATAGTATACAAATGAGGTGCAGAGGAAGAATAGATACAGAGGTATTAGAGGAGGGAGTAAACCTCGCATGGGGAATGGATTTAATAGGAAACACTACATATGTACCTTGAAGAGTGTAGTACCTTCCAAAATCTATAAAAAAATAAGGGGGGGAGGGATGGGAGGATGGGGAAGCAAAGGAGGTAGAAAGAAGACAAGGGAGGGATCAATGTTAAGCAACACAAGTAAAGCAAAGTCAACAGAGATAGTAAAGGGTTGTGTGTGTATATGTATGTATATACATAAATACAATTTTTAAAAAACTTTGCTTGGGGGAAGGATGGAATGGGGGGAAACACTAAACTAAGTAGGGTATGCAGCAGAGAACAAAAGAACAATTTACAAGAAAGTAAAGAAAAAATGGACTTTCATGAATATAATTTCTTCTACTAATATATATGTGTATATATATATATATATATATACACTTATATATATTATACACACACACACACACACACACACACATATATATATATATACTTTCTTGATCTGGCAATTTGTTATATATCTTGAATCCTCTCTGATGTTCTGCTGAGCACATGACAATGTTCTTTTTTGTTTTGTTTTGTTTTGTTTTATTTTATATTCGTTTTCTGGCTTTTTTTTTTTTTCAGATCTGTCCTGCTGACCTAAGTTGTCTTAAGTTGGAAAAATGTCTCACCTTAAGCTTTTTCCTTTTGCTGGGCCACTGCAGAATTTTATTTGAATTGCTATTTTTAAGTTGTTTGGGAGGAAAATATTGGGACAGGTTGACTGGGTTGCTGCCTCTACTTTGTTATCAGAATATTTTATGTCTGCCCATGTTTTGAAATTTTCTCCAGGTCTATTTAGTTAATTTGAAGCATCTTGCAGTAGTTTAAAACCAGGCCTGGGTATTGGGGAATATGAATATAATGGGAATATTGTACATCTTATAAAATAACAAATGTATTATCTATATGTATTTCTTTTTTACATAATTAACATATTTAATGTTAAATACATGCTCTTGAGAAGCCTCTTTACTAGTAATCCTACTCTATTCACTTATGTAATATTACTACATTATTAATAGCATTATATGCACTTGTTCCTTCTGTTTTTATATTTCCTGCCTTCCATAAGCTATCATAGATTCAAGACACTGTATGGGTCTACATCCCCTCAAAATCATAGCATTCACTCTACCAACATGCTTAATATATATATATATATTTGTATTTGTAATCTTTTTTATTTTTATTATTATTATTTTTTTCATAATAACTTTTTATTGACAGAACCCATGCCAGGGTAAATTTTTTACAACATTATCGCTTGCACTCACTTCTGTTCCGATTTTTCCCCTCCCTCCCTCTACCCCCTCCCCTAGGTGGCAAGCAGTCCTATATATGTTAAATATGTTGCAGTATATCCTAGATACAATATATGTATGCAGAGCCGTACAGTTCTCTTGTTGCACAGGGAGAAGTGGATTCAGAAGGTAAAAATAACCTGGGAAGAAAAACAAAAATGCAAGCAGTTTACATTCATTTCCCAGTGTTCTTTCTTTGGGTGTAGCTGCTTCTGTCCATCATTGATCAATTGAAACTGAGTTAGGTCTCTTTGTCAAAGAAATCCACTTCCATCAGAATACATCCTCATACAGTATCATCAACATGCTTAATCTTAAAAATCACTAGTTACTTTTTAAAAGCTGGGCTTGTGATTTCTTTCATGTAAGGGTCTATCAGTGAGAAATGTTTTTCTACCAATGTAGATAAGCAACTGTTACTTTTAGAGTTACTTGTAGCATTGAAAGGTTATGTAATTTCTTTTGAGTTTAAAAAGCAGTATATGGATTAGGGGTAACCTAGGCTAGTTCTTCATCAATTTTTGTTTTTCCTTTCCTGTACTTATTCTTACTAATTATTCAAAGGATACAATTGTATCAATACAACATTCAACCACCCAAACCTTGGGCACACTCTCCCACAAAAAACAAATTGCTATTTGACAAAAACTGCTGAAAAAACTAGAAAGCAAGCTAGTAGAAATTAGATTTAGACATATTAATTATGCATAGAGTATACCTGAGTACTTGATCAAGCAAACTATAGGAAGGATCACAGAAAAAAAGGCATTAATTTTGATTACAAAAAATTAAAGTTTTTGCACAACCAATGCAATTAAAATTAAAAGAGAAATAGCTCACAGTGGAAAAAAACATTTTACTCCAGAGTTATCTAACAAAATTCTGATGTTCAGGGGTCCTCAGACTATGGCCTGCGGGTCAGATGCAGCAGTTGAGGACGTTTATCCCCCTCACCCAGGGCTATGAAGTTTCTTTATTTAAAGGCCCACAAAACAAAGTTCTTGTTTTTACTATAGTCCGACCCTCCAACAGTCTGAGGGACAGTGAACTGGCCCCCTATTTAAAAAGTTTGAGGACCCCTGTTAAGACATACCAGGAGGTGATCCAAATGCATGAGACTAAAGAACCTTTCTCTAATAGATAAATAATCAAGGGATAAGAATAGTTCTTTTTTTTTTTCCTGAAAGAAATCATTTAATTTTGAAATATCCCTTAGCTTTCTTTTTTATTTTAATTTTTTAGGTTATATGTGTATATTAATTTTTTACATATTTCCACATGAGTCATGTTGGGAGAGAAAAATCAGAAAAACCACAAGAGGGAAAAAAAGAAAAAAAGTGAAAATAGTATGCTCCTTTTCACAGTCTCCATAGTTCTCTTTCTGGATGCAGATGGCATTTTCCATCCAAAGTTTATCGGAGTTGCCTAGGATCACTGAATTACTGAGAAGAGCTAAATGTATAATAATGGATCATCACACAATCTTGCTGTTGTTGTGTGTAATGTTTTTCTGGTTTTGATTGCTTTACTCAGCATCAGTTCATGTAAGTCATTCCAGACTTTTCTGAATTTAGCCTGTTCATCATTTCTTATAAAATAATAATATTTCATTATTTTCATGTGCTATAATTTTTTAAGACATTCCCCAATTGATCAATATCCACTCATTTTCTAATTCTTTGCCACAACAAAACTTCTATAAACAGTTTTTTCACATGTAAGTCCTTTTCCCTTTTATGATCGCTTTGGTATACAAACCCAATAGGGACACTTTTAGGTTAAAGAGTGTGCATAGTTTTATAACTATTTGGACATAGTTCAAAATTGCTCTCCAGGCTAACTGGTTCATCTCACAACTCCACCAATAATGCATTAGTGTCTAGTTTTCCCATATACTCTCCAAAACTTATCTTTTCTTGTCTGAATAGTTAGTTCTTAAGGAAAGAAATCCAAAGTACAAATAGTCATATAAAAGTGTTCCACATCATTGGTAATCAGAAAAATACACGTTAAAATACCTTTGAGGCTCTATCTCATTCATACTTATCAGATTGGTCAGGGGAGCAAAAAAGGGAAAATGACAATTGTTGAAGAGTCTTGAATCTGTGAATTGAGTTAGCTATTCTGGAAAGAAATTTGGAACTATGCCTAAAAATTCACTTACCTATGCATATTATACTGTTACACTCATCAATACAGGTACTAATCACACTCCAAAGACTCTTTTTTAAAAAGGAGGGAAAGAACCCACATGTGCAATGTATTTCTTGTAGTAATTGTCATTATAGAAAAGAACTGGAAGCAAAAGAAAATGGGCAGTTGTGTGGCACAGAGGATAGAGACTGACCGTTGAGTGAATTCAAATGGAGTCTCAGACACTTGACACTTATTAACTGTGCTACTCTGGGCAAGTCTCTTAACCCTAATTGCCTTGCAAATTAAAAAAAAAAAACTGCCCATCAACTGGGGAACAGCTCTTCCAATTACGGTATTTGAATGTAGTAGGGTATCAGTGTACCATAAAAAATAACGAAAAGGATTGAATCAGAAATCTGAAAAGATACATGAACTGATGACCAGTAAAATAAATACCAGGAGAAAAATTTATACAGTAAATATGACATGATAAAGAAAAACAAGTTTGAAGGACTTAAGAACTCTAATTAATATAATGACCAATTGCAACTCTAGAGAAGTGATGATGAAGCATGTTATCCACCAATTGGCAAAGAAGTGGGGATCTCAAGGGTATAGCCTGAGATGCATATTTTTGCACATGCTTAATGTGTAAAATTGTTTTGCTTGACTATGCTTATTATAACAAGGGTTATTTTTTATCTTGGGGAAGACATATAGGAGGCAATTATAGTAATGCAAAAAAAGATGGGTATTGTAGCTTTTTGAAAAATGAATACAAGAGAATAGAAAGTTAAGAAGGAGACACAAGCAGAATAACTGAAACTAACATAGAATTTATTTAATTTTGAAGAAAATGCAAGCTATATGTAATTGAGATGCAGAATTTCATTGGCAATGTCCTCTTTCTTTCTTTCTTTCTTTTTTTTTTTGGAATATGAAAATGTTTTTTTTTTGTCAAGTTAAGAATAATCATAATTAAAAAATATATACACATACCCAGAGAACATTTGTATTATGGAAATGTGTAGAGAATACATCTGGCCAATTCTCACTCATGTCAGGACAACTCATGTCTCTAATATTGCAGAAATATCAGCATCTTTTGTAATGTCATCATGATGCTTCCACTGATTTCATGTTTGTTGCTGGATATGTAATTTCTGTTAAGAATTACTCTGTCTTCTGCCAGACGTCTCCTCTAAGTGCTTTATTGCAGTTTCTTTCTGCTATAAGTCTGGCTTTGTTGGAGTTCTTGCTTCTCTTTCTTATGATAGGTGGTGAGTTTGGTGCTCTCCTTAGCTTAGAGCCAATATATTTAACCTTCAGCTCTCTCAGTGAGAAAAGCATAACCAAAAAACTTATCTGTGATTTTTTTTTTCATTAAGGAAAGAGATCTGTGAGTTTCCAGAGTCTTGGCTTCCAGGGACCAAATTCTTTAAGAATTTCAAATGAGCTGCCAGCAAAACAGAATCCTCAGACATTTAGCCTGTTTTTGAACTTGCTTCTTGTGCTTAGCAGGATTAATTGCTTAGTCCCAAGTCTCTGTCTGATCTAGGATTAGAGAATCAGTCTGTCAATAGACATTTATTAAGTGCCCACTATTTGCCAAACACTGTGTTCACAATCTAACAGAAAGATTAAAAGCAAACAAATATGTGCAAACATGCTATAAACAGGATAAATAAGAAATAATAGAGGGAAGGCACTAGAATTAAGAGGTTGGAAAAGCTTCCTATAGATGGAATTTTGATTGGGACTTTAAAGAAACCCAAAAAACCAAAAGGTAGAGATGAGGTAAGTCTTTATATTTCCTATTTTATACCCGATTGCTTGCCTATACCTCTTTGAAATAATTTCAGGGGTTACCTTCCAATAAATCAAAAAAGATTTTCTGAGTCTGAGGTCCTGTAGTTTTCCAAAATGTTTCAATATTCTTGCCCTCCATCTCAATCCTTTGATCCAAATTTCAACCTTTTATATGTGGCTGCTTTCTAGGCTTTGAGCTATCCTGAAATTAGTTTGATTTTTATGTCTATATAGTAGAATGCAATCTTCCACATGGAAGAGAATGGGAATTTTAGAAGAGATATACTGATTTGTAACGAAAGTGCCTTAGATTTGGTTTGCACTTAGATGGTCCATAACTGGTTTCCAGATCGCTAACTATATGGTAAGAAGGAACCTCTTTGGTTAACTAGAACTGTAGTAAGAGCCAGAATTGTAATACTTTCAAAAGGTACAAGTTAACCTAGAATTGCTCTTTTATTCTGACTCTTTTTTGCCTGGCTATGTCTCATTTGAAAAAAGAAATAACATCGTAAAAGGAGAAGCTTCCCAATCAGAGGCCAACATGTGGCCTGGGAATACAGGCCTTACTTTAACGATCTTAGTTCTTCCCTGTTTTAGGTGAAGAAACTGGAGATTGGCTATGGTCTAGCGATCTATGATTAGTTTGGAGAAATCTGGTATCAGAATCCATACAACTTTTGTAGCCAGGCATAGCAGTCAATGTCCTGAGTCACAATATTTGAAACTCAGCCTATTGGTAAAAGACATCAACTCATCTGGAAGTAAGGCTGTACTTGGACTTAACTCTTGCTATATAGAAAATACATCTGTGTCCATTCTCTCCTGAGACTAAGGTAATAGGTGAGAGAGGGTGCTCCTGAGGGGTAGGGGAAGATATTTGTGCTTCTGTTCTTGACATATCTTCAAAGTAAGTATGTTTTTGAAAAGTTACTTGATGTTAATTGGTTAAGTTGAACTAATTCATTTAGTCACTGATGGAAGTGGAGAGGAAAGACTGGAATGAGGGCTCAAGCCCATAAAGGAAGGGAACAAATATTTATTATATGCCTACTTTTTATTAAGCTAATCATTCTGCTAAGTGCATCACAAATATTAGCACATTAGCTCATTATAAACATCTTAAACATAATCTCAACAACCTTAGAAAGTAGGTAATGTTTTTTAAATGATTTTTACTAGGGTCATATGAATACCTAGTAAATATTTGAGGCCAAATTTGAACTCAGCTCCAGACTCAGTGCTCTACCTACTGTGTACCACCTACTTGCCAAAGGGTGCTATTTTTTTTCTTTCATTCTTTTTTTTTAATTCAAATCATCTTCTATAAAATGATTAATATGGAAAGGTTTTCCATGATTGCATATGTTTAAACTATATTAGATTGTTTACTGAATCAGTTCCCTACTCCAATTTCTCAAAGATACCCCTAAAACTCTGAGGGCTTGATATAGGCAGCCTCAATCTGGAAGAGTAAGGCTAGAGAGTAATCAGTATATAAGGAATAATTGAGGAGTACAGATTTTAAGGTCACATGGCTAGTTATTGGGAAAACCAGGAGGATTAAATTTCTTCAATTATTCCTAATGAACTGCTCTTACTACTATATATATAAATCTAATTTCTTTAGTTACATCTTGTTTTAGATGATATACATAGAGGGACAGAATTGTTTTATTGAGCATAGCAAAGCAAAACTTCTGATTGGTTACTGAATAAAGTCTTTTAGAAGATAATTGCATCTGTCAATCATTCAGTATTTATCAAGCATTTATATTCTCTGCATTATTTCAGATGTTAATTGGGAAAATTTGAGGAAAGCATAAAATAGTTCCTCTTAGAAGTGCTTACCTTCATGCTGGGGAGACAAGACATATACAGGAAGCAATTAGAAAACAACATAAAGTGTTGTGCTAAAATGTGTGGTTGACATTGAATCACTTAAAGAAAACAAGTCAGTAGGAACTGGATTAGTCAAAAAGTTAAAAAAAGAAAGAAATGTAAATCTATTTGTTATATTATTGATGCCAACATTTTTGTCTCCAGGTATGAGAACTACATAAAATTGAGGCATGAGTCCATTTTAGATTTTAGTAATTTTGACTATTGAGTAACATCATCTTTTTTTTTTTTTTTTTTTTTGGTAAATCAAAACTTGTAATCATGTTCAAGTTTGTTTCAGCAATTTTTCTTATCCTTTCTAGTTGGCTGAAAGTTACTGGGAAAAAATATCCTCTGTGGGTGTAGCATGGAAGTTTGGGATATGAGAAAATGATGAAAAGATTATAAAAATGAAGGATGGTTTTTATTGCATAAGAGCCATGTGCTATGCTACTGTCCTGCTGTGATCAGAAGATGATCATACCATAAAGACTGGCTAATTACTTAAATTGGCTCATCTTTGTAGGAACTTACCATCCCAGCACCATTTACTGGGCTTATTTACCCTAATTACCAGAATCATGCTGTTAGCTGTGATGAGTAAAGCCCATTATTACATTGTGTGAGTGTAATGTTTTTGTTTACATTTTGCAGGAGGAGTGGGGTGCCTTCAACCTGGGCTTGCACAACTATAGTTCTGTATAGAACTATGGCCAGAAAATTCATTGTCCCTTTCACCATCTACTTAGTTTCACCAAAAAAGAATTAGTTTTTTAAGGTTGTTTTGAAAACCTATGGACATGGCATATAACATAGTTGTCTATTCCAAAATATATAATACACGGCAACTTGTCAGTGATATGTGTTTTATGTCATTTTTCTTCTCTAGCAGAAAGATTTCTTTGTTTTGTTTTTGTTGGGGATAGGATAGAAGGCAAATGTTTCTTCCCCAGATACTTGGTTTTGTAGCAGAAGTTGCTTTTAAGATATGCAGTTCAGCATTAGTTGCAATACTAGTAAGCAGAGAACAGATAGCATATGAAAATTTATCTGTTTTATTTTAATATCTGTCTCTAAAATCAGAATTAGAAGTAGAAGTGCAGTATGATGCACAGGTATGAATTGCAGAGGACAATAGAAAGGAAAGAATATCACACAGTACTAGGATAAAGATGCAGAGGTGGGGATTATAAGAGGAAAAAGGGGGGAAAAGTATTTGCTAAATATAAGGATGATCAGCAAAATTTGAGATAATGTTCTTAGAGTTTTCCTTTATCTTCTTCATTCCTTACCGTCAGATTATATAATTTGTTCTACATCTTTCCTCTTTGATATTTTTCTCTTCTCTTTCTTCATTGCTACTTGCTTTTCATTATCATTATCCTTGAGCCAATTATCTCCCTTGAAAAATACATATGGTACAAGTTATAATACAATTAAATGCAAAGCAGACTGTACTATGATAGTCAAGGAAAGGAGAGAATATTTCTAATTGAGAATGAAAGGACAAATGATTAAGAGCTAGAAATTATTTTAGAAGTAATTTATCAAACATAGAATGTTATGGAGATAAAAAAGAAAAGATAGAGTTAGGAAAGGACAGAATGAAATCATAAAACAGTGTGACTAATTCAGGTTGGATGGAATGAAGAATGTATAAAGAGGAATACCCTAAAATAAGACTACAAAGGTGGGTTGGAGCCTTCTTATTGTACTTGAATGCCTAGTTGAAGAGTTTGTGTTTTATATTGTAGTCAGTTGCAACCTATTGAAGATTTTGGGTCACAGGAATGATATAGTTAGACCTGGATCAGAAAGATTATTTTGGCAGCTCTGTGCATGCTCGATTTGGAAGAGAAGTGTCAGGATGTAATAGGACCAGTTAGAAAACTATTATAGTAATGTAGATCAAATAAATGTCAGAATATATCTTAAAATGTAAGTTTGATGAGAATAGGGATGAAGTGTTTTATTTCCTATGTTTTTTTTTTTTACCAGATTAATGGATAGAAGAGGATGGTTTTATCTTTTTAAAAGTAGTGTATGTTCTCTCTTCTCTTAGATTATAAACACACAAAGATCAGGGATCATTTAGTAATTGAAAAAAACCCTACAATCTATTCTGACCTCCATCAAGTAGAGGATTCTACACATAATTGTAGGAGGCCAGCACTCTGAAAAGGGTGTACTTGAATCTAAGACAGCAGGGTGCTTGTAGTTAAGTACCTACTCATGTGAGATGGTGGTTCTCTAAGCACATACTTGATGTAATGTAATGATGCAGTCAATCTAGCTGGCATATAGTTAGAGTAATGTGGTGATGTGATGTTCTACAGCTGCGTGTGCCCAATGTGGTCGTGCTGAGGTATTTAAGGGAGTCCCAGAGACAGAGGGCTCTCTTGGTGATCTCAGCCACAGAGAAGACTTCAGGCTCCAGACTCCAGAGGCCAGATTCCATCTTGGACCAGCCACATGGCTGCTCTCCTGCCTCTTTCACTTCACTCCCCAACTAAGCCCAAGGCCTTGGGCTGCTTCTGAGAGAGCTAGCCTGAACATTACACATAATGATCCTTCAAATCTTATGGGCTAGACTTTAAATTAACTTTTGATGATAATGGGAAAAAAGCTATAATTTGTTTTCTACTTTTCATATATGTGGGTATGTATGTATATTGATGTATATATCTATATCTATCTATATTAGGTCAAATATAATAGGCAATACTTCTCTAAGTAACTAAATGACATTATTTTATGATGAGCAAATAGTGCTTCATTTTTATTGTTATCCTACCTAAGCTGGTAACTGGTAATAGAAATATTTGGCTATATGAGCTTTAAGTTATTTGCCTAAATAGGGGAAAATAAGAGATACTTGAGAAGGAAAACAGCTCCCAGAAATTTCATCACTTCACAGATATTTGGTCTTTAATATGTTTTGACAAGCATAACAACATTAGCAATGATGTGTTTTCCTTCAAATGGTGCTATGGACTCATTATAGCATATTTCCCCCCCAGGAATGGAGGATAGATTTGCAATTAAATATTCATACTCACTTGGTTCTGGCTATGATCAATGGAATCTACTTGTAGTTATAAAGCATAATGAACTGAACTAGTAAATAAAAATGGGATTGAACCTATGATCTTTGCCTTCTTTATTTTGGCCCCTATCCAATTCAGTCATCCCTAAACTAGTCTACTGATATCAGTGGGTGTTACAAGCAAGTTATTATTTCTGCCTCTCTTTTTAAAGAGTATTTGACGTTGTATTTAACTTATACTTTAACATATTTAACATGTATTGGTCAACCTGCCATCTGGGGGAGAAGGTGGAGAGGAGGGGAGAAGTTAGAACAGAGGGTTTTGCAATTGTCAATGCTGAAAAATTACCCCTGCATATAACTTGTAAAAAAAAAAAGCTATAATAAAAAAAAGAGTATTTGAAGTCATCTGACCTTGTGAGAGTACAATATTGAGATACCTGAAAATGTCATGAGAGCAAGAAAATTGTACCATCAAAGAGACATCAGAATAATATGTAGATAAACAGCTGCAGAAATCTTTCCTTCCTTAATCTATGATTTGCAAATATGTTGTCTATGTCATAAAGATTTCAATAATTCACTGTTGTAACTAATGAAAGATAGTTATCTTAAAATGTTGAAATGACAGATTTTGTAACTAACAGGAAATATTGAAAAAAAGACATTTGGATAATAAAGATTTTGTCTGTGTTTCTTTAGTATTGGTTAGGGTCTTATTTTAGATGACCCATCTGATTATTGAGACAAGTATCTTGAGAGTAGAACATATGAATAAATGAATGAATGAAAAACTATTTTCTAAGTACTTTCTATGTGCTAAGCATTATGTTAAGTGTTTGAGGGTACAAATAGAAGAGCAAGACAGTCTTTGCTGTCAAGAAGCTCACATCAAGACAACACACATAGTAAATTTCCAATCTAAATTATATAGAAAGGCTCAATAGTCCTTATATTATAGTGTCTTTGGAGTTATTTTCATTGATAAAAATGGGAAAATGGGCAGATAGTACAGTGGACAGAGTGCTGGGTCTTGAGTTAAGAAGACCTTAGTTCAAATCCAGCCTCAGACACTTCCTCAGATACTTTCCCTGGATAAATCACTTAATCTTCTTTCTCTCCGTTTCCTCATTTGTAAACTAAGCTAGAAAAGGAAGTGGCAAACCACTACAGTATCTTTGCCAAGAAAACCCTATATGGGGTCACCAAAGACTCAGACACAACAACAATCTTGGGTAAAAAAAAATCATCAGCTGTTGTTGATATTGAACCATTTGGCAAAACTAAAGTCTATTGTGGGAAGAACTTTCTGACCCTCTTATTTTACAAATGAGGAAACTCATTTATTCATTCATTCCCCTTTCTTGTATCTCTTTAGGATATAGGGCTAGAAGTGATACTGCTGGATTGAAAGGTATGCACAATTCACACAAGAGACATTTCTATCACATTATCAGCCTGAAAAGCTGAACAAAATATAGTATAATCCTGTATTTATCATTAGGAAACCTGGATTGAAATCCTGTTTCTGTGACCTAATGTGAAATGAAAGAAAGAGGAGAAAAGACCTTCATGTACAAAAACATTTTTAGCAGTTTTTTGTTGTTATAATGAAGAACTGGAAGCAAATGATGGGCCTCTCAATTAGAAAAAGCCTGAAAAGATTATGATATATGACTGCAATGGAAAATTGTTGAGATATAAGAAAAGATGGCTTTAGAGAAACCTCGGAAGACATATACCCAAATAGAGCAAAGTGAATGGAGCTAGGAGAATAATTTCACAATAATAACATTGTAAAGAAAATACAATTTCAAAGGACCATTGTTAACATTCTACCCGCCTTTTGATAGAGGAATGATGAGTCTGAGTTGCAGAATGGGACATAAATACATACATACATACACAACACATATGTGTGTGTGTGTGTGTGTATTTGTATTTAGCAAATGTGTGGATTTGTTTTGCTTATCTATGTATATTTGTTAGAAGAATTATTTTCCCCTTTTAAGTTTTTGGGGGAATATAGTATGAGGGGCAAAGAAAGCTTGTAGTAATGTTACCACATACAAAAAAAGAAAATAAATAAGTGGTCATAAAAATGTCCTTAAAAAACACATGGAAAAGAACAGAATGAAGTTCAGAAGCAAACACAGACAAATAAAACAGCCTTAAAAATAACATGTTGAATTTGTAATATGAAATAATAATAGCTAACATTTACTGGTGCTTATTATGTATCATCCCTACACTTAGCACTTTAAAATTATCTCATTTGATCCTCATAACAACTCTACAAAGTAGATATTATTATTATCCCCATTTTATAGCTATTTGGGCTGTGTGATTCTGGGCAAGTCACTTAAACCTTAAGGGCAAATAGGAATTTAAATGACCTGCCCAGAGTCATACAGCTAATAAATGTCCAAAGTCAAATTTGAACTCAATGATCTCTCTATTACCCCACGTAATTGTTTACCTATATTTTAAAAAGCCAGTTTTTAATAAGAGAAATTTGTGGCTTCACATGTAATCTTTTCTCCCTCTATTTTCCTTTATATATATGTGTTGTCCCTTAAGTCTCTTCTCTCAAATCCATCCTTCCCATAGCTACTAAAGTGATTTTAAAAATATATTTTCTCCAATTATATATAAAGACAATTTTGGATATTAATTTAAAATTTTTTTGATTTCCAAATTTTCTCTCTTCCTCCCTCACCTTCCTCCTCCCTGAGATATTAACCAATTTGATGTTGATTATACATATGCAATTATGCAAAGCATATTTCTATATTTCATGTTGTGAAAGAAGACACAGATCAAAGGAAAAAACCCACAAAAAAAGGAAAAACAGTATTCTTTAATCTGCATTCAAACTCTTATTAGTTCTTTTTCTGGAGGTGGATAGAATTTTTCATCATGAGTCTTTTAGAATTATCTTGAATCATCATATTGTTGAAAACAGCTAAGTCGTTCACAGTTGATCATTATATAATATTGTTATTGCTGTTGTTGTTGTATACAATGTTCTCCTGATTCTCCTCACTTTACTTGTTGTCAGTTTGTCTTTCCAGATTTTTCTGAAACTGTCCTGTTTGTCATTTCTTATAGCACAAGAATATTCCATTTCAATCATATGCCTTAAATTCTTAATTCTCAACCAAGTTAATGTGACTAAGGTCAATTTCAGTGCTTGTGGAAAACAGCTTCTTAACACAACTTATTAAGCCATTCCACAATTGATGATCATTTCCTCAATTTCTCATTCTTTGCCACCACAAAAAGAACTATTATAAATATTTTTGTACAAATAGTTCCTCCCTCCATCCTTTTTTAGGAGTGATTGGGGCCAGTGATATTACTGGATCAAAGAATATGCATATTTTGATAGCCCTTTGGGCATAGTATCAAGTTGCTCTTCAGAATAGTTGGATCAATTTACAACTCCACCAACAATGCACTAGTGTTTAAACAAAAGTTATTTTCTAAAGATGACCACACCACCCAGTGAACTCCAATATCCCCTTACTACCTCTAGGATTCTAATTGCCATTTCAAATTCTTTACAGCCCAAGAACTTTTCTACTTTTCTTATACTTTACTCCCCATTATACTTTCCAATCTAGCCTTATTTATCTGTTTCTCACATTCTATCATTTCCTCATCTTTTTCTATGTGTAGAATGCTCCCCTTCTTCACTTCTGCCTGTGGAGTTTCTGATTTCCTTTACATTCCCCCTTTCTATAGGAGGATTTCTTGGGTCTTTTTAGTTGCTATTGCTATCTTTTCAAGATTATCTCATGTTTGCTTGTATGTATCTTATATATGCTCTTGTAGTGTTTATTGCATGCTATATTTTGCTTGTATAGGTTATATATATATATATATATATATATATATATATATATATATATATATATATATATATATAACCCGAGACTGTCTAGATGAAGCTCAAAGGGAGGCATGAATAAAATATTTCTAGAGTTTTCTTCACCTGCCCTTATCCACGAGAGACTCTGATTCCTACCATGAGGGGAGATAGAAAGTTAGGGGCAGAGGTCGGCAATTTTGCTTTCCTCAGAGAATGGCTGCCAGGATAGAATTATATAAGCCTATGAATATTTTCAGCCTGGGAAAAATATTTTCTCAGTTTATACTTAGCTCCTTATCCCTATCCCATCCCCATCCTTTGAGGAAGGAATGACTCCAAACTTTATATCTAAAGTTTGACTCTAAGTTATAGATAGGGACATAATCAAGGTGCTAACTCCTTTAAATGTCAGCTTTTCCCTATAGCATTTCTTTTTGTTTAGAGACCGAAAAGAATTTGGGACCATATGTCATCTTTCTCAAAGCTGGAAGCCAGAAGATCAGGAATTATCTTCCCTTTTGCTGTGCCAGTTCATAACTCATTCAGGCTCAGATGGTTGTGAAATCAATTTTTATCAATGAAGAAAGTCTTATGCAAATGAGCCTTTGAGCTTTGGATTACATTTCATGTACATACATATATGACAAATATATATATATATATATATATATATATATATATATATATATATATTTGTTCTGATGGAATATAAGGTCTTTCAAGGCAAGGACTGTCATTTTTGTCTTTATATAGCCAGAACCTAGTATAGCACTTGGCATATTGCAAGCATTTAACTCATGCTTGTTGGTATATTGATTAATCAAATAGATAAATCTCATACCTTCCAAAGCCAAATATAAATGTTTATCAAAAAACCAAACCCATGGCTTTGGTTCCTCAATTTCTCCCCACCTTTTATAATCAAGATTTGATCACAAATAGAAAGCATTTATAATTCCATTAGATATAATTGCCTGGAAGTCAGAAGATCTTTGTTCTAGTCCAAGGGCTACCACTAACTAGCAGTGTTATCTTGGATAAGTGATTTCAATTCTCTCAAATAAAATAGAAGAAGTTTAGAGTAGGTTGTTTCTAAGGACCTTTACAATTCTAAATTTTTTTAATTTTCTCTGGTATAATAGAAAGAACTCTGAATTTGGAATCAGAGGACCTTACTTTGAATCTCAGCTTTGCCATTTATTGAATTACTTTGTAGAATTTGCTTGGTCTCTCTGGGCCTAATTTCATAGGATCATGGATTTCAAGTTGCAAGGGATCTTAAAGATCAACTAGTCCAACCTTTTTATATATGAGAACGTAAAGAAACAGAATATAGTTATATTTAAATCAATTTCTCTTTCTAAGGAAGGCTAACTCTATAATGTCTACAAAGCAATGAACATTTTCTAATCAACAAAGCCAAAAGACATGCTTAAAGCAGAGAATTTTTTTTTTTCCAATTTTAAACTAAAAAATGGCTCTGTCTTGGGGATAAGGGTGGAGCTAGTCTGAGATAATAAAACACATTCTAGAAGTTTGTCTAGCATTAAGAAGAAATGAATAATAAATTTATGAAATGAGCATATTCATTACAAATGAGAGATAAGATAAAAGGAATATGTACATTAAAATCATTCCATCAAACTATATTTAGTGTTTATTTGAAAAACAAAGTTATATAAGATGCTTTCTTTCTCAAGTAAGTTTTTGGATTTTGATTGAATTTTGATTTTGATTTTTTAATTCTATTTAAGTTCTCTTCAATGCCTTGTTAGGATCCTACATCACAATATTCCTTACAATTTGAATTTAGAAATATCATCTTATCACGTGGTAATAAGAAAACAGTAAATATGTCCTCCCCTTTCACCCTTTCTTTCTACAATATTAAAGATTAGTCTTAGTCTACCTGTTGTCTTTGATTACTTTAAAAGACAAAATACCCTTTTGTTAGTTTTAATAGCAAGCTTACTTTGAAAGAACACTTGCTCTTAATTAAAGAGCTACTAATGACACTCTCTTAGGAGCCCTCTTTAAATTCAAAATGGGGAGGACCGGGAATGGGGGAGATGTTTCTGCTTTTAATTGATTCCTCAAGATATCGGTCTCTAACTGAAGCATTTTCTGCCTCCCTCAGTAAACTGCAATGTGAAGACCCACAAAGGATTTCACATGTGTTAGTGTTCGATTCTCTGTAGAGTAAAATTTTAGCTTGCTGGATCTTGGTGGATCCCCAAATGGGATCTGGGGAATAGGGAAGTGTGGGGTTGGAGGGGAAAGAAAATCCATCAACTGATTTGACACTTGTTCATCTCTGTCTAATTCCATAAATACAGTTCTTCCTTCCTATAGGTGATCAAAAAAAGGAGCTGCTAGCATATGGGAGATAGTTGATGATTGATTCCTGACAGCACAAGATCATGGTCAAGAGAAGAGGAACAGAGAATCAATGCAGTTAAACAGCTTTTTCTTTACTTTAACTTTGATAGTGTTAGATATTTAGACTTCTGATAAAGTGGTTTTATTTTTTCTTTTATAGGCAAAGAGATGACAGTTAAATAAACATATACATGTATTTGCATAAAAAAACTTTTTTTGTGTATATGTATGTGATTGTATATACACAGAATGATTTTAGTCTGAAGAATTGAAAAGAATGACTTTTTTTTTTTTTTGCTTTTTAGTAAAAATGTTATGGGAGGAAAATGGTTATATATAAAAGGAATAAGAGAAAAATAAATGCAAGGAATGTTCATTTGACAATGTGACCTTGTATTATTATGTTTCAATTATTTTACTGGAATGTGGACTGGACCTGTAATTTCACTGGTAAAGACAACTCTCTAATGAGGAAATTTCCTTTCCCAATGCCTCTTGATATCTTATTTACAGCTTGTGGTCTAACTGCCTAAAGCATGAAGAAATTAAGTGATTTGAGAAATGTTAGATAGCCAGAATGTGTCAGAGGCAGGACTTGATCCCCCAGTCTTTCTGGCTGTGAGCCTAGCTCTCTATCATGTAATGTTCCCTTTTATAAAAGCATTATTCATTATATTATTATATTTACCTTGTTTTCCAGTTTATAGTGAAAGCTCCTTGAAAATATGAGACATGTCTTTAAAAAAAATTTCCTCCAAAATGGAAATTTATTAAAAATTAAATTTGGATTTAAATTCTATCTCACTTGTGTGACTTTAGAAAAGACACTTAAAATTCTTTATTCTTTTTTTCCTCATATATAAATTGAAGGGTTGGGATGATTTCTGAGATCCATTCTAGTTACAAATCCCAGTATCTTCTTTAGGGTCCACCTGACACAGGACCTGATATATAGTAGGGGTTAAGTAAGCTTTAATTGAGAGGAATTTTAGTTTAGCAAGACAAATGCTAATTTAGGAATGAGGGAAGAGGGATTATAGGCCTATCTTGATTTTACAAAATTTAGTAACAAATAACATGAATCAACCTGAGAATTTACACGTCCATAAGTCCTAGAAATAGTCCAAAAGAAATCCATTGCCCATTAATTCATGTGCCAGAAATCCAATAGTTCCTGTAAGCTCTGAAGTACTGCAATAGTCTCATCAACAATTTTTCATCTCAAGGAATCCAATGATTCTTGCTGGTTTTTCAAGAACTAAAACAGTCTCATCTTGTGTTAGGAAATCCAATGATTCCTGAAGATTTTTAAAAGTTCTTTTAATAGTCTCATTGTCAGCCATTCTCTTTCAGTGTCAGATGTTTCTTAAATCTTCTCCTTTGTTTTGAAGTTTTTCTGCTTTTCTGTTTCTCTCTGATGGACAAGGTGAATACAGCTCTTTGGCACCCATCTGATTTGTTCTCCATCTGTATCCTTCTCTGTCTGTAAAAATACAAGCAAACCCTTTCTCCCAAGCAGTTAACCTATCTAATTCCCTTTTATTTACCACTTTTGGGATTTTTCCTCATCATCTAGTAATTACATTGGAGCTGTTTGCACTGGACACTGCCCAGTTGGGTTAAAAAAATCTATATTCTTCCCAACTGTAATCCTGATTGTTTTTCTGTTGGTTGATGACACCAGAGTCCTGAATTTCTAAAGTCTCTCTGGGTATAACCTCAGTTGCTATCATGCCCCACCTATCTTTTGATTGATACTTTGGAGCTGGGCCCTGCCTCCTATTGCTCTGGGTCAATCTACATTCAGAGGCCCTGTGAAAGCCTCGGTTACATTTTGAACATGGGGTTTTGGGTTTTATTCTCTCACCCTGTCTTCTCATTGTATCTCTGTATCTACATTGAGCTCTCAAATGTCCAACTTTTCCACATTGAAAACATTGATGAGTTTCTTTAGAAGTCCCTTGCCAAGAGGGACCCTGTCTTCCCATATTCATCATAGTTTGGGTATAATAAGCATTTGTGCCCACTATGGCACAGCTTCTTATGATCTCCTCTAAAGGAGCATCTTTGTTTAGTCCTAATATAATTCTTTTGCAAACCTCATTGGCATTTTCCTTAGCCAAATGTCTGGTCATTATTTCTGTTGCTGCATTATCTCCAATGGTTCTTATTACAGCTGTTTGCAAACATCCCACAAAATCAGCAAAAGGTTCATTGGGACCTTGCTCTATTTTTGTGAAAGCATTATTTCCATCTTCCTGCCCAGGGAGAGAATTCCAAGCTTTTATTGCAGCCTTAGAAATTTGCTCATACACTGTTTTGGGATAATAAGTCTGTTCTGAACTCTCTGCATACTGACCTTCACCAGCTAGTTGGTCAAAAGTGATTTGTCCAATAGCTCCTGTTTGCCTATTGCACTAGGCTTGAATCCTACATAATTCATGATACTCCAAAAGCCACAATAAATTTTGTTTTGGTTTTAGACATGTTCTAGCTATGGAATTCCAGTCATTGTCCATTTCATAAGACAAATTATCTAGTAACATCTTCACGTAAGATGATGTAGCCCCATAAAGAGTGCAACTCTTTTTTCAAATCTCTAATTTTTTCCAAATTAAAAGGAGGGTATTTTCTCTCTTTTTGACCTGAAAAGTCAAGCTTTTCAATCACAGGATATGCAGTTATAAAATCAGATATATCTTCTCCTTCACTTTTTGCCTTAATTAATGCTTTTTTAAATCTTGTCATATTCTGCTTTACAGGAGAAGCTGACTGTGTTTTTGCCTCTCTTCTTCCCCCTTCTTCCTCTACCCATGAAGGGTTAATTGAAGGGGGAGGGTCATGAAATGTGGAATGACCTAATTCCTCCTGCTGTGAAGTATCATACACAGAATTGTACTTAATTCCATTCTTATCACCTAGCTTAGCTGGCACTTCTCTTTCCTGCTGTTTCTTCTTTTTCCTTATTTTAATACTTATAAAATTTCCTAAAGCCAATTGTATGTATTAATTATGTCTTTGGAAATTGAGTTAAGTCCATTTTTATTATAGAATTGACAAAGATCCTCTCCTACCAATTTCCACTCGTTTAGATCCAATTCCTTTTCCAGAGAGAAACAAGGACATATGTTCTTTACGGTTTCTAAAATTTCAGAGATCTGCTGTAAAATTATTATTAAACCTTGGCTTTCCATAACTTTGACAATGCTCTCTAAACATTTTCCTTGAACAGAAACTGAAGGCTGTTTTCTAAACATCTGTCCCATCTTAGATGAAATTCTACTTTAACTCTTTTAACAAAATTTCTTTGATGTACTCACCCTAATTTCTGGGTTAAGGAGACTTTTCTACTGGATTCAGGATCAGAGGCTTTTCAACTGGAATCAGGATCGGAGGGTTTTCCACTGAAATCCACAGGGCACCAAAATGTGGGAGTTCTTGTTCTTCTTTAAAATAATAATAATATGATGGTTCTCTCTGGAAGAAAGCAGGTTTCTTGGGGAGGTTTTCTGGAGGCAGCCTTAGTATCAGTTAAGAGTAATAATCACCCAAAACGCAGCCAGGTGATAAAAGTTCAGATCTTTTATTGTCTCCAATATAGCCCAATTAGCTTTTCTTAAAGGCCTCTCTCTCTCCTTGGTTCAAAGAGCTCTTGCAGCTTTGTCCTTTGCTTTTGCCTCTGCCTCCAGCCAGCACCAAGGTAAAAGTTGTAATGAATCTTTCTTGCCTCCAAGAGAGGGCTTCTGGCTCTCCCAGAGTGCTCTGTGTCTGGCCCAGAGTTCTCCTCTCCAATGTAATTCAGCTGAACTCTCTCTAACCCAAAGTAACTAACTAACCCGAAGCTAAGAGCCTCTTTATATATGATTTCCCAAAGGCTGACTCCTCCTGGAGGCACACCTAAGGGAGGTGTGAATTCACAAAGTTACAAAGTTTACTTTGTGAATCTCCCATACTTGTGAATACCAATGAGTACTGGTGTGAACACAAGCATTGTATCAATTATATTGAGTTAACATTAGGATTCTAACATCTCCCTTGAGTTATCACCTTGTTTCAAGTTGAGTTAACACTAGGATTCCAACACTTTATCTGCTCCCTCTTCTGTCAGTTCCCACTCCTTTACTTTCCTGTCCCTCCCCTCCTACTTTAAATTTCCTGCTGAGATATTTATATTTTATCCTACAGAAAAATGGGAACTACTGAGGGTTTTTGTGTAGAAGAATGCGGTGGTCAGATTCGTACTTGAGAAAAGAGTAGAAACATGATTATTAATTAGGAGGTACCTTCAATAATAGCTCAAGCAAGGCATGATGAGGGCCCTTTCTTAGGGATAACTGAAGGTAGAGTGAAGATTTAAATTATAAGATCTAAAATGGTTAATGAACAAAGAAAGTATTTGAGGGGTATCATCATGTATTCTGAAAATCTCCAAATATGAGGGCAGAGGTAGAAGTGAGGAGAAAGACTGAGAATCTGGTACCAAAATCCAAGAAAAAAGGGAGAATAACCTAAAGGCTGATAGATAACTTCAACAAAAAATATGGACTTGGAAATATAGTTGACTAGTTTATAATAGAAATCACAAAAGAAGAGAAGCTGCTGAGGGATGATGTTGAAATGGCAGTGAAGGTCAAAGAGAACAGATCTTATGTCACTGAGTTGAGGATGTGAGAGAAGTACCCATTACTGAAGAGAATGTCCTTCAAATGCAATATCTTCCAAAGAGAATACAATTTCCATTAATATAGGAAAATGGAAAGGATGTGAAAATTATCCCTAAGATTGGGCTCTCATCATACTTTGCTTAAGTTATTGCAGATGCCTCCTAATTAATAACCATATTTCTACTCTTTTCTGGCACCACAGTACGAATCTGACCACAGCATTCTTCTACACAAAAACCCCGAGTAGTTCCCATTTTCCTGTAGGATAAAATATAAATATCTCAGCAGGACATTTAAAGCACTTTACAAATCTGACTCTCCCCTATTTTTCCAAATTTATTATTTCTCTTTATTTACTCTCCAGTCCAACCAAACTGAAGTGTTACTTAATCCTTAAATTCAATGTATGTCTTCTGTTTCCTTGTAGGGTGTTCCCATGTATAGAATGGATTCTTTTCTTACCTTTGCAAAGAACCTTTATCTACTTTATTTGCACAAACCCCCTCCTCCTATATCAACTATTCTTGATCTTCTCAGATGTTAAGGATTTCTCCTTCTGACATCATTTTGTATTTATTCATCTGATTGCATATTGCATCTTTCCAAATAGAATAAAAGCTGGAAGAAAAGATACTCTAATTGTTTTTATAGCATCCAGCAGAGTGTCATATACATGGCAGACTATATATGTTTGTTGAATTGTTGCTTGTATTTGGGGGCAGGGTATATGCACATGAGTACCCATGTACTCACATACAGGTTTCTGAAGCTTTTGTTTTGTTTGGCTCTGTGTCTCATTCTATTTTAGAACAGCTGGTGGGTGTGCACATGCAAATAGGAACAACATGCAGGCAAAGGCTTTAAACGAAAATGTGGGCCATTTTCTGTGCTGAGACTTCTGTGCTGTGCTTCTATTTTGTTTTCTCATCAATTCACCATGGGGCTTGTGATCCAGTGACCAAGACAGGGACAACAAATTCACAATATTAGTCACTTAGAGAGTTTGGGTCTTGAGATGTCCCTAGATGAATCCAAGTTATTGTTTAACCTTTTAACACCACAATCTTACAACAGACTAGTGACAAATCTGAAATTATAGAGGCACCCCAGAGAACTAAATTATGGATTGATATTTAACAGTGCAGAGTCATTTTAAAGCTGGTTCTTCGTTTTCTTTAAGACTAGTTTGATTCAGAGAGATTTTTATGGTGCCAGAAACCACACACTAGGCTGTAATTGAGCATAATTATTGCACTGCATGGTGCAAAGTGCTGGACGGTAGGCATCCCACTGAATCCCATTAGTTTTTTGATTGAGCTCTAGAAAATGGTGCCCCTAACAGGGCCAGGGATAATTTTGTTTAATCTGCTGCCCCTTTAAAATGATAGCTGTCTGTTTGTGTAATCCTCCCCCCACCCTTTTGTCTATGATATACCTATAAACACTCCAGGAGACCCTTACAAGCAAGCATACCTTCTTGGTATGCTATGATTGTGAATTTCTAGACAACTAAAGGCAATGAGAAATGGAGTTATTTATCTGAATAGCTTAAATTAACAAACACAAGCTAATACACCAGATAGAAAGGAAATACCTTGTATAAATGATCTGAATTTGGGAGGTAAAAATGTTTTTAAAGAAAACCCATGAGCAATTAAGTTTTGGGGATGGCTTGTTTTGATTTATGGAATACTTATCCAATTTAATCTGAAACATAGTGTATCTATTTTCCAAAAAGAGAGCATCATCTCTGTGATCCCTAAAGCTGGAACATCAATTAAGGGATAAGCTATGCCATCTAGTTGGTAAGAGTTCTAGATCTTACCCTTTCCTCAACTCCTCACTATTATAATGATTTATTTAGACAGTATCAGTCCAATGGGAAAATAATTGTTTGTTATAGTTGCCACAAAGTGTGCTTGTCTTCAATGGGGAATCTAATCTAGAATGTCATCTTATAAATCTAGGAGTGACCATGTTGAAGTCTACCTATTGGGAAGCAACATTTCATTGGAATGTTAAAGATTACTTCTCTAGCAAATCTGAATTTAGAGTCTTTCAATAGAAATTACTATGAGTGCTTTGTATGTTTTAAGATTTGTTTCCTGACTCCTGTGAGTCTTTTGAATGCTTTGTGCATTTTCTATGTTTTTAGGTTCCTATTCGTCCCTTCTTTCTGAATTTTCTATGGGGTAAAATAAAGGCTATTCACTATACATAACATTACCTTAATGTCTTGAGCACCTCTAGGGAATATGGGGACTCTTCTCACATTTGGGGAAACTTTGATGTGAGTTATAACTAAAAAGATTTTAATTAAATACTAATTTTCTGAGTGGTGCCAATAAACTCCTAGTGACAGTGATAGAATGGTAGAAAAGATAGTGAAGGATGATAAAAATCATGGTTTGTAAGACCATCTCCATAAAATTTGCCTCCAGATGTTGGTAACCTAAATATGAGATCTTCATTCAATGACCCTAAGTGGTCACATGACTAAAGGAATTGAATATATCAATATTGAAATTATAACCATAAAAAAAAAACAGGAGACAGAAGAAAATTGCTGCTAAAAGGAGAATAGTTCACAGATTTTCATTGGAAAGAAAAATAAAGGAGCTGGTAGAGTTGTTTTTATTGTGCATCCAAAGACAACAAGAAATGTAATTTTGTGGAACATTTGTTCATCTTGTTTTTTAGTGCTCATGATCAGTATTTGCAAAAAGACCACCATGAAAATAATTGCAGCTTATGTACCAACATCTGTTGTAGGGGATGGAGAGAAAAAGAAATTTTGTGAAAAATTAAGTAGGATCTTTAAACAATAAATAAACTAATCTTTCAATACTCACTTTACTGTGAAAGTGGGGATAGGTGAATGCATATATACATGCATATACACAAATATAATATATATACATATGTTACACATATATTGCAAGAATAAGAGATGACAACAAACATTTGCAGACTAAATAGAAGTCTTATTCAGTAAACACTTCACTTGTATGCTATGTAAAGTATATGAAGGTAAAAAGTAAAACTGGTTTAGAATGAAAATTTATATGTAACAGCAAAGGGTGGCAGAAAAATCTGAATAATATCATCTCATAAAAAGAGAAGCTATATAGAGTAAATCTAGTTTAAATAAATCTTGATGAGACCCCCATAGGAACAAAGTTAGTTCTAGGTCATTTAAGAATGGAACTAGAAGGTGGACAATGCATAGGTGAAAGATGGAAAAGATCAGGAGGAATTTCTTCCTTCCTTCCTTCCTTCCTTTTTTCCTTCCTTCCTTCTCTCCCTCTCTCCCTCCCTCCCTTCCTTCCATTTTTTTAAACTTTACACCATCTTTTTCACCACTTTTCTTTATTTTTCACCACCAAGAAAGGTCAATCTACCAAACTTGGACATTAACATCCCACTTTTAGATATAGTCAAAAATAAAGTAGAAATGATACTATGTTAAAGAAAAAAAAGAATTGAGAAGTAGCTGAATTACAATGGGTGTTTATGGAATATATGCTGAGGATGACACAATGGTTATGATGTAGAAAAATCAATTTCCAGGTTATCTATTGGAAAGGAAGATACCAGAGGAGTGGGAAAAACCCAACAACTCAGACCTTATTGTTGTATAAAAAAGACTCGGAGAATATAAACATCTACTTCCTATATGTTTACTTTTTCATTTATATAACACTGTTATGAGAAAGTATATTTCCATTTAAGGACATCATTATTGAGAGTATTAAGAGATAGGACTTTCACAAATAATATTTCATAGCAGACCACATCTTTACCATTACATAGTTATCTGAAAGATATAGAGAATTCAAGATTCCGTTGTGCTTGTTAACTTAAAAATAGCAATTTATTCGGTGTCACACACATACACACACACAAACAAAAGCAAAAGCAAAACCTTTACCTTGAAGACTTTCCTCCAACAAAGTTTTTTCTATTCCAGTCTGATATAGTGTTCAGTTATTTTCAGTCATGTTGACTCTTCATGATTTCCTTCGGGGTGTTCTTGGCAAAGACACTGGAAATTCTTTTCCAGTTCATTTTACAGATGAAAAAACTGAGGTAAACAGGGTTAAGTGACTCACCCAAGGTTAGACAGATAGTGTCTGAGGACAGATTTGTATTCAGAAAGGAGAGTCTTTCTGATTCCAAGACTAGCACTCTATCCACTGTGCCATCTAGCTACCTTGTAAAATAGTGTAAGAAATAATGAATGGGAAAATCTTGTTTTATGACTCTTTAATCATTAATATGAAGTACAGCCTTAAATATTTGAATATGGTGAGCATTTGCTCTGTGATAGAGCTGGGATCAGGGCAGCAAGAACTAGAGGTAAGTAAATCTGGATTTTCTCCCTGGGTACCTAAGTTTAGAAGGCACTATTAAGCACTTGTACTCCTTCAGAAACTAGAATTACCTTTCATTTTGGGTGGGTAGCCAACATCTGGGAAATATGATTCCTATAACTAGTAGTGTTATGGCACAGCATACCTGTAGTCCTATACCACGTCTTCCTGTTTTTGTGGCTTGACTCTCCAGCCCCCAGGATATCATCTCCAATGTCCTTAATGCTCTTACATATCTCTCAAACTGCTACATATACCACTAACATCTTAGGGTTGAAGATGATCACTATTGCAATGCTTCTTAGACAGGAGATCATGAACAGAAAACTACTCTTTCTGGGGAATGGACTCCTTTACCTTTAGTACAACCAAGTCAGGTTTGGGTTACCATGCCCTTTCATTATGTCTATGAATGCTTGTGCAGAGACATAAAAAAACCCACCCTGAAATAAGTACCAAGGACTTTTTAACACATGTATGAATTAAGGACTGGAACTGCCTTGCTCTTTTCCCTAGGAAAAGCCTCTCCAGTAGCAATCTTGTGTGACCTGGGATTTCTTCTCTTTGGGGACCCTCTCTTTTAATGAATAGCATTTTTTCCAGTGATCTTTCTCAATAGCCAGATGAATTTTCTTTAAAAATTGATTTGAGGGTGATTTTTATGCTTGCCTGATTACATTTTGCCATAATTTCACTTATTATCGCAATTGCTAGTTATGATTCTGATCAGTGAGATCCCCCCCACTCTTTTTTTGCTCTCTTTGCAAGAAGAAGATGACAAAGACTTAATTATTGCAAGAGGAATTTTATTAGTGGAGAATACAACTTAGCCATGTATCCATGGTGGTTCCTTTTTGGTGAAGGATTGGATGAGGTGGTTAAAATATGCCGGTAGATTAAATCTAAAATTTGGAAGTTAGGTAGAATCACCCCTACCCAAGGGAATTCTGTATAGAATAAGTTATGCTTACAGGTGGTTGAGAATGTTAAAAATGAACTTTTCCTGAGTAATAGTCACTACAATTTATGGTATAAGAACCAACTTGAATGAGTATCTAACATGACTTAATAGATTTATTAGGATTAGAAGTAATCCAAGTTACTCTAGTTACATTTCATTCTATGTATTTTATTCCTGGTATACTTTTGGAATATTTGCTCAGATTTTACCATTTTCCCTTATAAATCTTTAACAAAAGATTTATTTGATTCTAATGATATGGCAGCAGAAAGGAGAAGGAAAAGAATGATTAGGTTAACAACAGAAAAAAAAAGAGAATATGATGCTAATGGCCAAATTGGGGTTGATTTCTCTTTATTTTTCATTCTACTTGGTGGCGTAAAGGCTGAATTTGGTGGGCTACTCTGTTCCTTTTTTAAAAGTATTTTTAAAAGTACTGTTTTCTTTTAATCTATTGACTGGCAAATCACTGTGTCACACGATGGGGGCCAACCTGCATGAGTTAATAGCCCTCCTGGGTCTTTAAATGTTCAGTTCTTCCACAGACTATAGGATAAGAGAAAAGAGTTACTTTTGGTTCTCACAGTGAAGCCTTGGCAAGTCTCCTAGTACACTGATGAATAGAATGAGAATGGAAGCAACCTCTTATTACTCCATCCAAAAAGAACATTAAAGATTACATTAAGGCATAGAAGAAAAAGAATGAATCAATGATTTGGGTTTGTATGGAGGAGGAGAAAGATCTCTCAGCACCCTCCTGAGAAAATAGGACACAGGCATCTGCGCTGAGAACCAATCCTATGTGTAGACCAAGTAGACAGAAATCTGCTTCTTGTGATATGAAGGGTTCTAGGAAATATTTCCCAACTTAAGGTGGGAAAAAGCCTCAGTTAGTCAATAAAATTCCATTATTGGAGATTCATTCTTTTGCTCTAAGCATTTGTCCTCTTTTTGAATGCAAATACCTTTGGCATGGGATCTATATCATGGTGTGCCATAAAACCATAACAACACTGAGTTAGGAGCCAGGAATGTGGATCTTAATCCTGAATCTTCCATTTACTAGTCATGTGAATTTATATAATAACAACAGCAACAATAATAAACATGATATTCATGTGATGCCTTTAGATTTAGAAATCACTTTGCATATGTAACATATGGTTCAGAACCAAAGCTCCAGTTATATGCCAAATAGTTTCATCTTTAGGGTTTCTTTGTAATGTCATATTATTTTTCTCAGACGCTGGGAAGTCATGAAATTTCCTGTGATATCACCAAAATTTCCTTTGTTTTTAGGATCCTACCACAAAAGAAAAAAGACCCTCATCTCCTATGCAAGTGGATGACAGACTATCAAATATAGAACAGGCTTTAATCCAACAAAAACCTACAAAAGAGATATGCTGAAGCCCATGAACAATAAAGATTTTCCAAACAACAAATACAATGGGATCTATTATTGTTTATAGTTCATAATCCACTGTTATTGTTAAGATGTGGCCTGCTGTACATAATTATTTACAAAAATCTTTTTTATTTCCCTGTCATACCATCCATGGATGAAAATTAACTTGATGGATATATTATCTGGTCAAATAGACCAGTGGATTCCCATCTGAGAATTCTTCAGTATTAAAATATATATATATATATATATATATATATATACATCAGACCCTACTGAATATAATTTTATTATATCTGATGATTGAGAAAATAGGTGATTGGATACAGACTTTTTACAATAATAACATGGTTTTCCAGAAATTAATTGCCTACAGGGGGGAATCACTGGTGTGAACTAACTTCATAAGCACTATATATAGAAATGAGAACTAAGATCACTTATCACTTATGGCTCTTTTAAAAAAATAATAATAGTATCTATGACATTTTTTATTTTGGGAGGAATTTTTCCTCTTTGAATTGTCTTAAAAATCTACCCCTAAATGTTTAAAACTGTAACATCTACAACATAGATATCTGTAAGAACATGGTTAGATTCAACCTTTCTTCTCAATTAAATCTTATGTCTCATGTCCAATTTCTCATATAGCACATAGGGATAGAGTCTGAATGTGGTGATTACAATATCATTAATGATTAAAATAGATTGCTCTAGAAATGCTGCAAAATATGTTTTGGTTCATGTTTATCTGCTATACTCCTTCCCGATTCCTGTAAATGGTCTTGGAATACTGTTATAATTCAATCCATACAAGTCTTTTTGAAGACATGTTTTTCCATCTAATATTTTTCACTGCTTTTTGATCTTCAGTCAACTGTCTCCCTAACATTTGTCAATGCAATTGTACTCTAAAATGGTGTCAATAATGGTTGACAATGGACCACTTGGTAAGAAAACCATGTTGTGCTAAATGAAGGTGTTTCTGGGTTCTTTTGGTCCCCTTGCCGTTTTATATTTGTTACACTTTTCTTATCTATAATGACATCTTTTCATAGTATGAAGTGGATTCTGGGTTCTCAAAGGCTATGCCAAATTAGGTCAAGTTTTTATAGGTTTTACTCTGTTGGAAGGGTTGTAGTGTGGTTCCAGCAATAGACAGAATATGCTTGGATGTAGAGCAAACTACCTCAGTATGGAGAGGCTTACCACCAGTAGTTTGGCTACTTCATTTATAAAACCACGAAATAAAACAGAACAAAATAAAAAAAAAACCAGCCTTCAGTCTTGCTTAGTATCCTTTTACTTCTTCAGTGATGGTGGAAGACTGGCAAAAAAAAGGCAGAAAGTGCTAAGAACCACTTTGTTTAGACTATATTTTTACTTTGGTTGTTGCTATTCTAAGTGTAATCACTGTCTAATAACTAATGATAATGAATGGGTATGCTAATGGAGGAATTAAATCACATCATTCTTTTAAAAAATCATTCTTGAAATTCTAACTAGAAACAAAACTGAAAGAGAAGGAATTTAAGTAGAAGGATGGCTTCTATTTAAATGGCAAAGAAAGGAGTTGATGGAATGAGTTTTTATTATTAAATGTATAAAAGCAACAAGAAAAATCATTTTGGAGGACTTTTGGCAATATATTATTGCAATGCTCATGTTACCATGTGTGACAATAACTGCAACCTGTGCATTAACATCTATTTCAGAAAATGTAAAGGTAGAGAGATTCTCTAAAGAACTTGAAGTCCTCTGAATTGTCAATATACACTTTGAAACTCAGTGACTTATGTGCAAAGATGGAAATAAGCAAGAATGGGAGAAAAAGTCCATAAGCTTTACAAAGAGGATCCACGACATACAAGAGGTTAAGAACTCTTGCTAGTGAGAAAATAGAAATGGTACTAAAGATAACAAAGATGAGGGAAACAATTAGATTAGGTCAAATATATGAAGATGTCCATTTCAGAGGTGACTCAATTTCAAATTTTTTGAGGAATTATTTCATAAGCTGTATGAAGGAAAGGAAGAGCAAAAGATATGAAAAAATTGCAATCTTTAATGTCATCTAGGAGACTGAGAAAACATTAACACTTATTGATCCACATGATAATTTCCCATCTATACAAAACCCTTCTTCATGAGAATATCTATAAGAAATAGACAGACTTTTATAGGTAATATTCCACAGTGAATACATCTTTACCATGACATAATTAACTAATTAACTGAAAGATGAATAGTGTTTGTCAATTAAGAAAAAGCATTTAGTTTGAATTGTAGAATAGCAAAAAAGGAGTTAAAAGTCTACTTAGAACAATCTCCTTGTTTTACATTTGAGGGAACTGAGGCACAGTCATTTAACTGTAAAATGATTTTTCCAAGGTCCCTCAGGTAACTCTCAGAGATAGGATTTAAACACATGGTCTCTGACTTCAAAATAAATATTATCTTTAATATAAGATCCTGACTCTACCTTAAGGCCTATCCTCCAACTAGGCATCTCTCAGTCATATAACAAAATCATTCAAGATTCCTTGAAAGTTGTAACAATGAAGATCACCTTATGCAGCGATACTCTGATCAGAAACATCCGATAAACCAGAAACAAGATATATATTCAACAAAGATTTAAGCCACTGTGGTGGTAGAAATCTAATACAAAGTCAAAGGTGAAAAGGATTCCTTAAGAATGTTAAGGTTCACTAGATTCTCCTCTTTAGAATGCATCAGACCCTGAACCTTTTTAGAGCATACTGGAAGAGATCTTTAGCCACTAAAAAGACACAAAATATACAAGAGAAATGAAGAACCTACATTATTCATATTGTGGTAAGCATTTGTATGGACAATCTCTATAGGAAAAAATTATATTGAAGTTGCTGATCATTATGTAGATCTGGAGCAGACAGAATAAATGAACAATGCATTGGACTCAGAATTAAATAGGAGAAGTAAGAAAGTGGATTGTTTTTAGATAATTGTCATGTTTCTTTAATAATCTCAAACATCTTTCAGAAACAAAGTTCCACATATGTTTGTTTTTAAGCAGATTTTGAATTTTTTAAAATTTGCTTTTACATTGCCTTTATTTCCACATGCATCCTTTCCTGTGTTCCCATCCAAAGCATCATCCCTCATAAATTTTTTAAAATAAGAAATAAAAAAGAAAAAGTTCATTAAAAACAATCAATACACTGACAAAATTTGCTGTATTTGCAACAGCCATATCAATGGGCTCCAATTCTATCAAAGCAGAAGGTGGTTTCTTCTCATATCTTTTGGGGCCATTATGGTCTTTATAATTTATTAATATTAATATTTTCTATAGTAGTTATTTTCATTTACATTGTTGTAGTCATTTTGCATATTGTTCCTGTTTCTGCTTATGATACAAAGTAAAATAACTTTGTACTTATGATAAAGTAAAATATAATTCTTTGCATTTATCATGCTTATTTCTTATAGCATGTTAATAGTCCATTATGGTTGATGGATATTTATTTTCTTTCTACTTTTTTCTACCACAAAAAGGTATGTTATTGTTGTGTCCTGCTTTGTAGAGCCCCCAAGTTGGGATGACAAAACATATAGTGCTTTCTAGAGCCCTCATGCTGGGGTGATTAAAATATACTGTCCTATTGGAGAAGTGATGAGGTGAGACTCCTGAGGAGGGTGGAAAAATGGAGTCCGTTTATTCCAAGGATTTTCCCCTTTTTATACCCTCATACCCATATGTAACAAAACAACACTGGGCAGGTATCAAGTATATACTGTGCATGTGGGACCACATAAACAACTTGCTATTGTATGTAGATGTCTCTTTGCCACTTGGTATTACTTTAATACCTGGTATCACTCTGCTTCAATCACAACACAAGTCGTCACTGCCCCCTGACTTCTCAGGAAGGTCAAGAGCCATTAGGGGAGATGGGGAGCAGAACCAGACATTGTTAGCAGGTTCCCCCTGGGCTGAAGGGTCTTATACCTCACCCAGAGTTCCCCCACTGTTTGTGGTTCTCTACATATTATAAATATTTTAGTGTATGAGCCTTTTTTTTTTATCAATGATATTCTTGGTGTATATGCCTAATAGTGCATTTTCTGAATCAGAATATGGATATTTTAGTCACTTTATTTGTATAATGTAAAATAGTTTTCCAGAAAGGCTGAACTTATTTACTGGTCCAGCTAACAATGCTACAGTATTCTTATTTTTCTATAACACCTTCCAATATTGATTCCTCTTTTTTTTTGGTCATCTTTGCCAATTAATTGACTGGAGAAATGTCAAGGATTTTTTGATGAGCATTTCTTTTATTGTTAACACGAGTGGTACATAGAACACTGTGTTCATGAAGGTTATATGTGTCCACCTAGATCCAGATAGATGTGTCTCACAGGAAAGCAAGGATGTTTATCCCTAGAATTCTGCTAATCTACCTTACTCCAAAGGAGACTTATTCCTTTCAGGAAGGGAGACAGGAGGTTGGCACCAGAGGCTGGCCATTAAGTTCTCTTCTGGAAAAAAAAAGCCCTCTGCTGGGCTAGAATTATATCTTTCTGCATTACTAAATATTGCTAATCTAGGCAAAATAATTTTTAAGGTGATGCTGAGCTCTTGATTCCTGCCCCTTAATGGGGAAGTAGTACTTCAAGCTTCTTCCTATCAAATGCTAATGTTACTGTAAAACATATAGCACAACAAATGTTTGTGGCAGCCCTCTTTGTAGTGGCCAGAAACTGGAAACTGAGTGGATGCCCATCAATTGAAAAATGGCTGAATAAATTGTGGTATATGAATATGATGGAATATTATTGTTTGGTAAGAAATGACCAACAGGATGATTTCAGAAAGGCCTGGAGAGACTTACACGAACTGATGCTGAGTGAAACGAGCAGGGCCAGAAGATCATTATATACTTCAACAACAATACTATATGATGATCAATTCTGATGGACCTGGCCATTTTCAGCAATGAGATGAACCAAATCAGTTCCAATGGAACAGTAATGAACTGAACCATCTACACCCAGTAAAAGAACTCTGGGAGATGACTAAGAATCATTACATTGTATTCCCAATCTCTATATTTTTGCCTGCCTGCATTTTCAATTTCCTTCACAGGCTAATTGTACAATATTTCAGAGTCTGATTCTTTTTGTACAGCAAAATAACAGTTTGGTCATGTATACTTATTGTGTATCTAATTTATGCTTTAATATATTTAACATCTACTGGTCATCCTGCCATCTAGGGGAGGGGGTGGGGAGAAGGAGGGGAAAAATTGGAACAAAAGGTTTGGCAGTTATCAATGCTGTAAAATTATCCATACATATAACTTGTAAATAAAAAGCTATTAAACAACAACAACAACAACAACAACAAAACCACATAGCACATTGCAAAAAACTCATTTATCTAACCTTATTGTGAAAAGAAATCTGAGAGGTATACATATAGAAATATATCAGAAAATATGCAATGGGAATGACTTAGTGGGAGCAAGAAAACTGAACTTAGAGAGGGGGAGAGAGGGACACACATCACACCACATGCAGAGAGAAAGAGACAGCAAAAGAGAGAGAGAGAGAGACAGAGGCAGAGAGGGAAAGAGAGGGAGGGAGGGAGAGAATGGAAGAGAGGGAAAAAGGAGAAAGAATCTCACTTATAAGAGATATTCCCCAAAGTCTCTATTGCAGCAATCTGGGATAGGCACATGATTGCGATACCAGCTTCTCTATATATTGGCTTCTTCTCAGACTATTTCTTTTCAGGGAACTCTCCTTGAAGAGAATCCAGACCTGAAAGCTGGTTCTTTTGAAGAAAGAAGCAGAAACAGGATCTTTTCTCTCCAAAACAATCACCAACTCCATTCAGGTGTAGAAAATCAAATAATCAATCTTCAGTAACGAGGAGAATCTTATGTAAATATGATTTTGAGCTTTGGGTTACATTAATAATTTGGAAAATTGTTTTATGTAGTTGTCAATGGTTTGCAATTCTGTGAATTATCCATTCATATTATTTGAGTAGATATTTGTTAGAGAGGCCCATCTTTTAAAAACCAATATTCTATGAACATTGTGTTATAGTTTCTGTAAAAGTGAACAAATATATTATAGGGAGGAAGGCAAAAGGGAAATGAGCAGTCCATGTCAAGGAAGAGTGAAGGGTAAAGGACAAAGAATTTTCACAGTGCCTACTCTTTGCTAAGCACTGAACTAAGGACTTTCTATAAATATTATTTCATTTGATCCTCACAACAACTCTGCAAAGTAGGTGCTATTATTATCCCCATTTTGCAGTTGAGAAAACTGAGCTAGAGGAAGTAATTTTTAGGTTGATGCTGAGATCTTGATCTTTGTCTCTTAACGGGAAAGAAGAAACCTAAGTTATATATCTAAAGGCTTGTTAAGTGACTTCTCAGGGTCACACAGCTAGTGAGTGTTTCATGCTGAAGTTGAACTCCAGTCTTCTTGACGCCAGGGCTAGCACTCTATTTACTGCACCTGTAAATGCTCTCTGAGGATAAAGATAACAGCCAAGCAGCTGGATTATTTTACAAAGATCCTCACAAAGTCAGAAGAAAATTAGGAAAGTACTTGGAGTTCTCCTTAGAGTAAATTTATGGTGGAAAAGAGTTACACACCTGTCATGACAATGATGAATGAGTTGTCCTCTATATTATTGTAGGAAACATCCTAATTAATGAGATCACAGAACCATTTCAGTATTTAAATTTCTCTAACCAATGTCTTCAGTTTTATTCATAACTCCTCCTCCCACTTTTCTAGCATTGCTGAAAATTGCCTAGCCTATTTGGTATTGATTTTGAGTTTTGCTCTAACCAGCTGATGATCTGACTGCACCTAAACAGTTGATTCTGAAATGATTCCCATTCCTGTAACCATTTGTTTGATGTTGCTCCAAAATAGTCAATTTAATTTCTAATATTTGTCACTCACCACATCCAGCACCTTCTGACTCTTCTTGAAAACAAAGTTCAAGATGCATAAATGTGAGGATTTTTTATGAGACCTTTTGCCAGTTTCATTTCTTAATCTCACACTAAATTTCCTAACATGTTTCTTGCCAGTCTACTCTGTGTTTTCTTTTAAAATCACTTGACTTGATTTGGATATGCCCTATGATATAATAGAAAGAACACTGGAATTGGTGTCAGAAGAGATCAGGGTTCACTTTTGATAGTTACTGGTTGTATAACTCTGGGAAAATTCTTTTATATATCTGAACCTCAGTTTTCTCATCTGTAAAGTGGAAATAATTGTATCTGGAATTTTTGCCTCACAGAATTGTTGAGAAGGCTCAAATGAGATAGTCTATATAAAGCATTTTGAAAACCTTTAAGTGTTACATAAATATCAGTTATTATCTTGTCAAATTCTCCTTACAACTGTTCTACTTTATCCTCAGGAGCAGATGTTGGCACACAAGCTGCAATTATGTTCATAGTGGTCTTTTTTGTTTATACTTATTATGAGCATTGCAAAACAAGATAACCAAATGTCCCATGAAATTATGTTTCTTTTTGCATTTGGGAATGCAGTAAAACCAATGTACCTAACTAGTTTATTTTCCTCTCCAGAGAAAACCTGTTAAGTTGCATTTCCCTTTAACTGCAGCTTTTATACATGTGTCTTCTGACTTCTACTAAAGTGAGAATGTCAATATCAAGGTAATTCAATTCCTCCAATAGTGTATCAGTTCACTGGGCATCGAATAAAAATCTTGCATTTAAAGCCAATTGTTAAATTAATGTTGATAGATGTTCTGAAAATTGTAACTTTAAACAGTTTTTGCCTTTTTTTTCCCGCCAAACTGTCATTACTGTGACAATGGACTAAGGCTACCTTGGCACTATTTTGAATATTTATATTTCATGAATCACATGACCAAATTATTTATCACCTTATAGCCAACCTGCTGAGAATAAGATTCTCTTTTATTAGCTGGTTGGTTCTCATTAACATATACAGTACTGTACTTAAAATTTTCCTACTTTGATAGATCCTTCCAAAACTTACATTTGGTTCTAGCCTAAACTTGAAGAATCCACCATCATCTTCTTGTCTTGAAAAAGAATTGGAATAGGATTTCTCATGTAGATTTTTACACACATACTACTGGTGAATAATCAAGTTTATTCTCAATCCATATCTTTCTTGACCTCTTTGCATTATTTGGTACTATTTTCCACTCTTTCCTCCTAGATATAATCTTACCTAGGTTTTCATGCATGTCCTATCTCCAGATATGCCTCCAAGTTCTTTTTTCTCTATACTTTCTCAGTGATGTCATCAGTTCTTATGTGCTCAACTATCATCTCTATGTAGATGACTTTCAGATCTACCTATCTAGCTATTCTCTTTTTAGCCCCGATATCACAATTTTAACTGCCTATTGAATATATCCACATGAATACACCAATTGAATCTTGAACTCAGTGTGCCCCAAACAGAAGAAATTATCTCTCCCTCTACACATATCCTTCCTCTTCATTTCTGTAGAAGCTACAAATCATTTATATGGCTATTTTAGTTCATAACCAAAGAACCATCTTCAAATTTCCACTTTCACTCATTTATCATATCTAATCAGTTACCAAGACTTGTTGATTCCATTCTTACATATTTTTCATCTATCTCCTCTCTCTATTCACATGGCAACTTCCCTAATTTAGACTCTCATGATTTTTGCCTGTAATATTACAATGTACTAGGTTAGATATTCTAGGACTAGGTTTCTTAATATTATCCCTTCATCTAGCCTGGACTCCCTACTTCAGCCTGGAATATGTGAGCTTAATTCAGGGGGAAAATATGCTTAGTGGATGTCAGGGTGCAAAAATACAGGAATTAAAATAGGTAAGAACTGACTCTAACAGCTGGATTGACTTGTTTCTCTTTCCACAATCACAATGTCCATTAAAAATGAATTATATCTTTTTAAATCCCCCTAGAACAAAGATCTCCAAAAGGGGCCATGTTAATATGGCTGCCTTGTCTAAATTTCTTGGCAAATATCCCTGTGCTTTCCCTGGTATATTTTATGATGTGGACATAGATGAGGAGTAATCACACTCCCATTCTATCCCATTGCCTTGATATACTTCGCAGCAGTAGAGAGTTATTTTTTCAAAAGGATCTTATTTTATTTATAAGACTTTTCAGCTATGTGTTTGTCTGTCAAATCCACATTATGCCACTTCTACACCAACCATCAAACCTATCTCCTCTCTATAGGAACTGTGGCTTTGCCTTGAGCTTTTCCTCCTCTTGCCAGCAACTAAACTTCCCTGCTATATCCAAGTCATCACCACATCATGCTGCTAAGTATTTGACCTTCTCTAACATAAGCTCCTTGGGTACACTCACTGCCTGGGTTTACTTGTATTTGTTTCAAACACTTTAACTGTTCCTGGCACTTAATGCTTAATAGAACTTTCTCTCTCTCTCTCTCTCTCTCTCTCTCTCTCTCTCTCTCTCTCTCTCTCTCTCTCTCTCTCTTTCTCTCTCTCTCTCCCTCTCTCTCTTTCTCTCTATTTCTGTATCTGTCTCCCTCTCTCTCTTTCTCTCTGTCTCTCTCTGTCTCTGTCTGTCTCTCTCTGTGCCTCTGTCTCTTTCTTTTTCTCTCTTTCTCTGTCTCTCTCTCTCTCTTTGGCTCTCTCTGTCTCTCTCTCTGTCTCTATGTCTGTTTGTCTGTCTCCCTCCCTCCCGTGTCTGTCTGTCTGTCTCTGTCTCTTTCTCTCTGTAAGTTGGTATGCCTATATGTTAATCTATTTTCCAGAATCCATTTTGTCTCTAATAATTATTCTGATGTTCTTTTAAATCATTATGAATGGATATTTGAGAGCCTCCAGGGGATTTGGTGCTACCAGATGACAATATAGGAAGACTAAGCAACTGGAGAATATGAGAAAGACACTTAGGATATGAGACAAGAGCATCAAAAGGAGGCATAGAGTACATCAAAAATAAACTTTACATATTTTACAGTTTTGTTTATAGTATTTTTTCCTGACAAGGTATCAAGGGAACAATTTCAAAATAGTTCACACACAGAAGGCAAGTTAAATATTTTTAAAGAGGTATATCATATCGCTCAGTAACAAATATCCTATCCATTAGTACTCAATTACGCTTCTTTCCTTATTCCCAAAGATTTCAAGATCAGAGTGACTCTGTTCTTCCCTGGACAACCTCTGTCTTGATTGATAGCTGCCTGAGGTTATTTATATTTTCGTTGATAACTCAGACATGACAGAGGCTGCATCTTACAAGTCAGATCTCAGGAAAATAAAGGGAGAGGGATGGAGAATTCTACTAACTCAAGGGTCCTTGGTGAAAAATAGAAAATGATTTTTTTATTTTTCCGGTTTGCAAGAAGTCAGACCCTCACAAAACAGTATATCATCTGGTTTATCTTTGACAAATTGTCAAGTTGTTGAATTTTGTCTATGGCATTCTAACCCCTCCCCTGTGGTATATGGCGAAATTTTCACCTTTGTCATCATTGATCTTCTCTCTAGGTTCTCTCCCCCTCCCATTTTAAATTGGAAGTGTGTTCTATCTATTCTCTTAGAGTTCAAGTTCCTTAAGGGATCAAAGGTTGGCTGTGTTGTTTCCCACAGTGCAAATTAGGGTTGTTTCTAAGTAGGTGCTCAATCCATGTTACTGATTGACTAACTGATTATGCAATTGTAGGTAATTTCCATTCCTCATGAGATTCAATTCTAGAAGCATTTAGAAAATTATTCAGAAATAATTTGATGTTTGATAGAATTTTTCCAGAAGTAGGAAAGGGGCCCACATGTGCAAAAATGTTTGTGGCAGCCTTTTTGTAATGGCTAGAAACTAGAAACTGAATGGATGCCCATCAATTGGAGAATGGCTGAATAAATTATGGTATATGAATGTTATGGAATATTATTGTTCTGTAAGAAATGACCAAGAGGATGATTTCAGAGAGGCTTGGAGAGACTTACATGAATTGATGTTGAGTGAAATGAGCAGAACTAGGTCATTATACATGACAACAACAAAATTATACAATGATCAATTCTGATGGATGTGGCTCTCTTTAACAATGAGGTGATTCAAACCAGTTCCAATTGTTCAGTGATGAAGAGAACCATCTACATCCAGAGAGAGGAGTATGGGAACCAAGTATGGACCACAACTTAGCATTTTCATTCTTTTTGTTATTGTTTGTTTGTATTTTTATTTTCCTTCTCAGGTTTTTTTCTTTCTAGATCTGATTTTTCTTGTGCAGCAAGATAACTGTATAAATATGTATACATATATTTGATTTAATATATATTTTAACATATTTAACATGTATTGGGCTACCTACCATTTAGGAGAGGGGGGAAAGGAGGGGAAAATTTGGAACAGAAGGTTTTGCAAGGGTCAATGCTGAAAAAATTATCCATGCATATGTTTTGTAAATAAAATGATGTAATAATTTTTTAAAAATTCTTCCAGAATTTTTTATACCATGTATACAATAAACATGGTATACATACACTGCAGAAATTAATCATGAAATTCATGAGATACAGTCCTTCCTAAATAGGATGGAACTATTCATGACTGTTCTAATTCCCCTCCCTTTCTTTCTTCTTTCTTTCTAGGTTTTGTGTCCATCTACCCTTGATAGGGATGAAAGTGCCATTCTTCTCATGTTTCTATGTTCTGGTGTGTTCCTTCAACTTCCCTGAAAGTGTAGTAGACATGAAGCAAGTCTGCTTCAGTTAGATTGTCTCTGAAAATTCACACAAGTACCGATGGGCACACACATGTGAACTTGCTCATTGGATTTCAGAACCAGCAAACAAGCAAACTCCAGGATAGTTTTTATAACTGCATATGGCGTCTGACAGACAGTCTGTGTTAATGTAGCATGATAGAAGCCAAAGCATTTTATAGCATTATGGTCTAGTCCTAGTTATCAGTAACAGGTAATATGTTGCCCTAGAAAAATTGTAGAGAGGAGCTCCAGATTTCTAAAGCCAGGGTCTGCCTTAGTTCCTCTAATGGCTTTGGCACATGAATTGCCTATACCAGTCACTCAGTTTTTACTTATAATTATAGCATATGATTTCTAAAAGGGACATGAGAAATCAGGCTATCCAGGTCTCCTCAGTTGTATATTGAAGAAACTAATTTACAGATGAAGAAACTAAGGCCCATGGAGGGAAAGTGGCTTATCCAAGATCACAGACCTAATAAAGAATAACATTAAATTTTTAGAAATTGCAGGAATCTCAGCAATCACTTATTCTAGTCTCCTTCTTTTGCAGATGAGAAAGCTCAACTCCAGAGAGAATAAGTATTTGCTTGTCTAAAGTTATATAGTTAATGATTGCTAGAATTGGGATTTGAACTCTGGTCTACTATGTCTAGTCTTGTTAACCTTTTAGGATGCTGTGCTTATTGTTGCCTTTCCACTGTACCATGCTAAGGCCTCATTCTCCACTCCAATGCTTTTGTTTTTACAGCATGATACCATTATCATTTCTTGCCTAAGACTCATTAACTATAAATTACTTCACTATGTCAAAAAATCCATGAAGGCATTGGTTTGGCCTTCCAAAAGTACAACTTAAAACTCCAAGTTCATGACTTAGTGGCCAAGTTTGTTATCATTAGTCTTTCTAAATTTAGCAAAGCTTGGATTAGACAATACAATTTATTTCAATTGAATTCCACCAGAATTGATAAAGTTCCATTATTTGCTGTACATTGTGCTAGGTGTTGAGAATGTAAAGACAAAAGTTAAAAACAAGCCCTGCCATCAAGTAATTTCCATTCTACTGGGGAGAAAGAACATGAATATAGGAAAGGACATGCAAGTATATGAAAAATACTGTACACAAAATATATAGACAATAGGTTTGGTGACTGGCAAATACTATTAATCTGGAGTTAGGAGGAGATCAGGAAAGTTCCCATGTCGGAAGTTGGTATTTGAACTGAATCTTGAATGGAATTAGAGATTTCAAAAGGTTGAGGTGAATAGGAAAAGTATCCCAGCTATGGTATGAGTCAGCTCATGTAAAGAAGAGATGAATTATAAAAAGTAAACAAGTATATGATACTGAGTGAAGTGAAGAGAACCAGGAGAACATTGTACATAAAAACAGCAAGATTGTGTGATGATCAATTATTGTGTGTGACAGATTTTTTCAACAATACAGTGATCCAAGACAATTCCAAGGATTCATGATGGAAAGTGCTATCCATATCCAGAAAAAGAACTACAATCTGAATGCAGATTGATGTGTATTATTTTCACTTTTTTTCTTTTTGTTTCTTGTGGTTCTTTTGTTCTGATTCTTTTTTCACAACATGACTAATATGGAAATATATTTAACATGATTATAAATGTATATATGGGGGAAGGAAGGAAGGAAGGAAAGAAGAAAGGAAGGAAGGAAGGAAAGAAGGAAGGAAGGAAGAAAGGAAGGAAGAAAGGAAGGAAGGAAAGAAGGAAAAATTTGAAATTCAAAATCTCATAAAAATGAATATTGAAAACTATTTTTACAAATAATTTAAAAAATACTATTAAGTGATAACTCGTGGAAAAAAACAACAGGCAAGTTTTATTGAAACAGAGTACAGGAGGAATAGATTTGAAATCAGACTGGAAATATAGATTGAGAATAAGTGTAAAGAGTTTTAGATGTAATTTTTTAAAAAGAATTTACATTTTATCTTAGAAGCAAGAGGGAGTCACTGAAATTTTTGAGTAGGAGAGTGACAGTAAAAGACCCAGTCTTTTACTCAGCTCATAGTCTATAACCCTATACAAGTCATAGGACTTCTGAGCATATCCTCAGTTAGCCTAGCCTTTGAGAGTCTTGGATCACTTCTATTCAATAAAAAAGCACCAAAGTTAAATTTTAAGATAGTATAGGCTGATTATTACCTCCCATTTGTTAATGGCCCTTTTGCCTTACTTTTTACTTTGCATTAGAAAGAATCAGGCAATCTATTTTACCACTATGCCTAATCAAATAATTTTACCATTTCACATTGTGACACTTCATACTTGTCAAACTGCTGTGTAGAACCAATATGTTTTCATTAGATGATAACCGACTCTGCAACTGGAAGTTTTCCCAGATTTTGTGACTGATGATAGTGTGATTGGGAGCAGTTTAGCTCATCTTCACTATCTGAATAACCCTCCTTGATGAGTTCATAGTATCTTAATATTACTCTGATATTCCAACTACTTCCCATATGATCCTAGGATTTAGAGATGGAAAGGACATTACAGTCCATCTGGTTTAATTCCCTCATTTGACATAGGAGAAAATTAAAGTATAAGAAATGTTAAATAATTCATCCATAATCACATAGGAAGTAGGTTGAAAGCCAAGATTTTTACCCATGTCTTTTGATTCCAAGTCCACTGTTCTTTCCAAAGTACTATACTGCCTCCTGAGACGATAACTATGGAGGATTTGATGTCAGAAGACCTGGGATTGAATCCTACCTTGGCCAGTTCTTAGTCATATGATTTTGAGAGAGTTATTAAAATTCTGAGTTTGAATTTCCTAATCTGAAAAATGGATAGAATAATTCTTGCCCTATTACAGCCTCTCTACATAGGATTGCTATTAAATTCAAACAGATAATGTGTAATAGAAATGCTTAGGCAGGGCTCTTGGGACCTTCTTGCCCTATATGGCTTCCTGTTCTGGCATTGATAATGGGTTAGCTTTAGTTATAAAATTCCTTTGACAAGGTTAATTCATGAATAAGATGCGAACTTGGTCATATCACAGCTAGCTCATTCACCTTTTCAGCTTGACTTTTAAATGCTGGGCTGGAGAGCTGGACATAGAGATTCACAAAAGAGAAGGGCTCCTCACAAATAAGGATTCAAGTCCATGAAAGGATGTGTGTGTGTGTGTGTGTGTGTGTGTGTGTGTATCTATACATGGCTTCTCTAATATCCTCTGATTTTCAGTTAAGGCACCACAACCTTTGTAGGGCTCTTGTGTTATCCTACTCCAAAATAGCAATATTTTGACCAATCCCATGCTCATCATGGCAGCAGTTCAAAGGGCACTCAGTGGAAAGGCCAAACTCTTTAGGTTCCTCATTTTTTCCTCAAAAAAATCTACTTCTTTTCTCAACTTTGTTTGTTTTTTGGTTGCATTACTCATCTTATTAGTCTAGGGATGAGGTCTGTGTGGATTTGCCCAATTATTTACTTGGCTTGGCTACAATTCTCTTGGAAAAATCCACATTTTTCCCATTGTATTCTGTTTTTATTCAATCAAATTAGCACAGTATAGTGGAATTGATCACAAAAGGATAGCATAATTTTATTTAGTTCTTTACTGATTGTCAATGCAAAGACATAAAGTCAAATATACTAAAATTACTACCATATGTATTACTATGTACTTAGCTCCTCCTAAACTTAGAAAGTTGGTCCTAAACTAATCTATAGGCATGTCCCCAAACCAGGAGTTGCTGGAATATATTTCAAGTGATTAGATTCAGATCTCCTCATTAGTTACTCCCATTGGAAGCTTGTTAATGTTGCTCTACTAATGGGCTCCAAAAGTATCTAGCCATTTGAGGAACTTGGAATTTAAAGCACTGATACCTCCTCAGATCTTTTTCCTTCTCTGTTATCTGTCACTAGCTGTGGCTTCTAATCCTTTCTAATGATTGCTTGCCAGTGCGTTTGGCTCATTGACTGTGTTGTATAGTTGCCTTTTTTTTTTTTTTAAAGCTTATTATTACTGGAGAGATGAATTGGGCTCAAGAACAGACCTAGAAATGGAGAAATACTTTCCTTATAATCATCATTTTTCTGCTTTCTCATTTAACATTCATATAAAAAAGTTCTCAAGGCTACATTCTAGGTCACCTTCAGAAATTTAAGGATAGGGCTAACCTGAGGAATAAGACCCAGGGCTCATTCCTTCTTTTGCTATTCCTGGTGCAGCAAACTGAAAAAAAAGGGCTTATATCAATTTAGAGAAACACATATTCCCTAAAGGTATTTACCAACATTATGGAATATTCACTATATAGAATTCAAATAGAAGAATAATTCCTTATAGATGATCAAGCTCTCCATATGCTTTTGTTACAAATGAAATTTCATCAAGCTTCAGATTTGACTAGCTATCCTCAGTGGAAAAATTCAATGGATGGACACTGAATATTGTTGAGATTTTGAGGTTCATTTGGATGAACAGTTCCTTGAACTTTTCCATCAGAATATACTTCATAAATTGGCAGTTAATGTAATAATGATTTAGGTCCACAACTACATAGGAAGAGGAGAGTGGACTAGATCAGAGATGTTAAACTTAATCCCTTCCAGATTAAAATATAATTGGTAATTGTTTAGCAAAATAAAAATATAATATGGCAGAAATTATGCTAATTTGTGGTTTTCCAAGTTAAGGTACTACCCACAAGAATCTTTTAAATTTAATACTATTGATCTATTTCCGTTTGACACTTGATATAGATTGCCCTTGGGGAAATCACATATCACTTTCTTATTTTTTTTATTTTAAATTTTTAAAATTTATTTTTAAATGTTATTAAAACTTTTTATTTACAAAACATATGTATGGGTAATTTTTCAACATTGACCCTTACAAAACTTTCTGTCCAATTTTTCCCTCCTTCCCTCTGGTCACCTCCCCTAGATGGCAGGTAGTTCAATACATGTTAAATATGTTAAAATATATCACATATCACTTTCACTAATCACAAACTTCCTCTTGATTCAAGAGCTCATCTTCTCAATGTTAATAATATGATGATACTAAATAGCTGTGAATTGTGGAATGCCATAATTTCCAAAGAATCAAAATTGTAGATGACCCATGAGCAGTAGAGAAAGGGGATACATGGTAGACACAAGTAGATGATATATTATTATTATATATTTTTTATTATAACTTTTTATTGACAGAACCCATGCCTGCGTAATTTTTTTTACAACATTATCCCTTGCATTCACTTCTGTTCTGACTTTTCCCCTCCTTCTCTTTCCTCCCTCCCCCAGATGGCAAGCAGTCCTATACATGTTGAATATGTCACCGTAGATGACATAATATTATTAACGATGACTTGTATGCAATGTGTAGCATGAAAGATATCATTAAGTGAAGGAATCAAGGGAAAGAATGGAGACTGGTCATTCAGCCAGAATAAAGAATTAAATAGTAAAAAGAGTAAAGTATTACAACTCAATCCTCAAAATAGTGAAAGATGTTAAGCAAGTGTTCACAACCTTTTTCAGTCCCCAGTACCAGTTGGCTTTCAGTAAATCTTCTGTATGAAGCGAGATAAATTTAAAGTTACAATATATATGTATTTAAGAAGTAAAATAGTTTTCATTATGATAATATAGTTACTTCCCCCTGTACACCTCCCAGGAAATATATTTCCTGTACCCCCCAGACAAACTTTTCATACTTATTTTGGGATACAGGCATTCTAAATTGAGAATTCTTGATGAAAAGGAAGACTTGTAGCTTACTGAGTAAAATCTTTTTGGAAATCTATGGAAGGACAGAGATAAGATAAAAAGAACCCATGTGAATGGGGTACAGTTGATCTTGATGAAGGAAGTAGTTAAATCAATGAGATTATAGATTTATCAAAGTAGCAAAGTATAACCAGCCTTTCTAATTTTCAAAACACCCCAGTTAATTCTCCCTTCTTCAAAATTATTATGTAAATTTTTACAACATAATTTCACCTCATTTTAATAGATCTTTTCTAATTAAAGTGCTAATACTTTGTTCTCAAAGTGACTGATCTCTAAATTTATATCTCTTTATCCCCTTTATCCATACGGGCACCAATTTCTCATATAAAATCTGGTTGCCTTAGTGATCTATCTATGGGTAATCTTGTCTGTAAGTTGGAAAACAATCTGATGAAATTAATTCACATTAAGAAACGAAGTTTTAATAAACTTTAACTTTCCCAGGGTTATTCACAATTTGGTTAACTTAAATGAATTCTTAATTGGTAGAAATTGAGACAAATGTAAAAGTAAAATGCATTTCATTTGCAATACATTTACAATAATACAAACAATGCAATACATTAATGTATTGAGGAAATTTTTTTTGGGGGGGGAGAATGACATTCATTAAATCTCACTTAGGCAATTGATTAACTTTCCTTATTTCTCTATCTCTACTTGCAAGAATAATTCCAAGATAAAAAAAAAAAGTTGAGATTTACTCAAGGATGATTCTAAAGGACATGATGCTGAAATTGCTGAAAGTTCTGCAATGATGAAATTCAAGTCTAATGAGAAAATTGCAAAAGGGAAAGTGTACTTGATGCCTTCATTCAAAATCAGTCTAATTCCTTTAATCCTGCAAAGTAGAATAACTTGTTTGCTTTTATAATGCAGATTTGAATCACTCCAAATAGCAGAATATAATAAGGAAAAAAAGGAACCAGGAGAATGTAGGTCCTATATTCTTTTCACATTTGCATTAAAATATGGTGTGTTCCCTGCCCCAACTTCTATGAACAAATCTCGTTGAGTGCCTCATTTTCTGAAGTGCATCTGGAAATGTTCCCAGATAATATATCTCTACTTCTCATTTATGTCAGAAATAATGTAAATACAAAACCAAACATCTGCACGCTGGATTCTTGCAGATGCACATAGGACAAGTGCTGCCAGATTTCAGCCCCAAGCTTACACATGTCTGGTATGGTGACATGACTGGGAAAGAGAGACCTATTAATTTTATGCAACTTATTGGAATAACACACATCCCTCCATATCTTACATAACTCCTAAGTTTCTGTTTTTTTTTTTTTTTAATTGATAAGAGAATTTGTGAAAGGGAATTTGGAGATCATCCAGTCATTTGATGGATGGGGAAAGTGAGAACAAGAGGTTAAGTGATTTGCCTGAGTTGGAAATAGAAGTAAATATAGAGTTAGGATTTGTCATCAGACTCCAAATTCAGAATTCTTTCACTACATTATAAAATGTTCCTTTTGGTTATTACAAAAGCAAAAAAAGAAAGGTCAAACTGCAAATGAAGTCAGTTGTTATAGCAAAGACATAGGCTTAGAAACTCCTAAATGCATCTCTACAAGTTATTTTCCTTTGTTTTGGGATCAATCTACCAGCATTATTTTTATTACTAAATGTTTCATTACAAATTTAATATTAACTATCTATACAATAAATTATATAGTGTGGAACTAGTTACATTTGAATAAATTAATTTGAACCACAAAATACTATATAATTTTTTTGCCACTTCTAAGTGTCCAACAACATTCTTTGTTCTTTTGTTTTCATTTCCTTTTCTTCTTTTATGGTCATCATTAGTGTATATTCTATTCTGGTGCTATTTTTAAATTTTTGGATTATTTCATTAAAATATTTTCACACTTTTATATTTTTCATGCTTTTTATCTTGTATTATAATTTGTGTTACATTAATATATTACACGTTTTAAAATTATTTCTCAATTTCTGAATATGTTACTTGGAGTTGTTGCTTGTAATTAGAAATGATGTTACTGTAATAATATGCTTCTTTTTTTGGAGCTTGTTTTAGATTTTTAGATTTTACTCCTACCAAAGGAATTATTGGGTCAAAGGATATAATTACATTTTATTACTGTTTTCAGTGCTTAGCTCAGTGCCTGGAATATAGTAGTTACTTAACACATACACACACACACACAACAAAAACTTGATGACTTGACTGTTTTGTCAGATAATTCTCCAAAAATATTTTAAAAGTTTGCAATTCCAAGAATAATGAACTATTGTGTTCATTTTTCTATCATCATGACATTTTCTTGTATTTTCATTCATTTAGTGTAGTAGGAGTAAGATATTAGCTCAAATTTGCTTTAATTACATCTTTTGATTATTGATGAGATTGAATTTTTAGAACGCATTATAAAAGTAAATGAGTTATTCTATTTTGCACAATTAAGGGAATTAAACTAATTTTGAATGAAGGCATTAAGTAATTTTTCCCTTTTGCATTTTTCTCATTAGGCTTGAATTTCATCATTGTATAACAAGGTCTACTTCTGTAATCTCAGCATTATGTCCTTTAGAATCATCCCTGAGTAAATCTCTAGTTTTGTTTTGTTTTGTTTTGTTTTTCTCATCTTGGGACCATTCTTGCAGGTAGAGGTAGAGAAACAGGGAAAATTAATCAATATCCTAGTGAGATTTAATGAATACCAGCCCCTCTCTCCTCCTCCCAAATTCCCCCACTAAATGAAATGCATTTTACTTTTGTATCTTGTCTCAATTTCTACCAATTAAGAATTCATTTAAGTTAACCATTTCTTTAAAATGTGAATATCCCTGAGAAAGTTAAAGCTTTATTAATAATTCATTTCTTAATGTGAATTCATTTCACCCCTTTTAAGTCTCCACCAAGATTCTTTGACTTTTTGTTTTTATTTGTTTTTCTTCTGATATGGTTATCATTAGTATATTTATTAGATTAGTATTATTGATGAGATTGAGTTTTTAACATGTAGTTATAAGCAATTTTTAATTTCTCCTTTTGAAATTTGTCTACTTAGGGATGAAATTAAGATGGTGGAGTTTAGTGAGCTCCTGCCCATAAAATCTTCTCAACAGTTCTAGAAAATATGCTAGATCAAATCCTGATGGGCAAAAATATATATATACAGTGTATACTATGTCCATCCCAGGCTGGCCCAAGAAGACCCAAGAAGGAGATCTGAGAATACTAGGGATAAGTCAGATCAGGAGCATACTGTGAAAATTTCTGGTTCTCTAGGGAAAAGTTGTACTCCATGATTGGAGGAGGTCTCAGAGTAAGATGGGGCACCCCTACTCTTATACTAGTAATACCATAAGAACAAGTGTCAATGGGCAGTTATGTCACCCACTACCCAGTTGCAGGTCACAGAGCAAGGGTAGACTTGAGAAGGTGACCTCAATAGGAAAGTAGGTCTAGGTCAAGGAGGCCCTGAGTAGCGAACTCAGAAAGAAGGAAGTTCAGAAACCAGTAGTAGTAACAGTAGCAGCAGCAATGTGGCTCAGAACCCAAGGGAAGTAAGGTCTCACTTTCAGCATCTAATCAAGCCTGCAGAAGAATAGCCAGGATGGAAATACCAGAAAAAGAAGCACTTATAATTTTGTTAACTGAATTTTCCTGATGGCAGTCTTCTCCCAGATGAGAAATCTTCTGAGTTCAGATAAGGGAATTGCACGAATCACTCACTACCTAATATTAGACCACTTTGGGAGCACAGAAAAACCTATAGATGCTCAGCTTGTCCCTGAGATATAGGCATAATATTCAATACCCAAAGAAAGCAATATCAGGATTAGGCAAGACCTTCCTTCCAGAAGTTTGCAGAACTGTAAAATGAAGTCCAAAGTCAGGCAGGCACACTGGGCAAACAAAAAAAGAACTCCATAATGAGCTCTGGTGGCAGAGATGCTTAAGACAAGTGGAGAAGAAAATGACTAAGAAAACATCTAAAGGTAATGTCTCAGGAAGAAAACACACACACACACACACACACACACACACACACACACACACACACATACAGGTTGGGCATAAACCCAACTAGGATTCCCGAAAGAGATGAAGCATAAATTTTAAAAAGAGACAAAAATATTTTTATAAATGGAATGAAAGTGCTTGATTTAAAAAATTGGAAAAGAAATAAGAATTGTAGAATAAAGAACTAAAAAAAGAATTAACAATTTGGCACAAGAGGTACAAAACCTTGTCCAAATAAACTCTCTGAACATTCAAATGAACCAAACAGAAGCCAATGACTCCATAAGGGAACAAGAAATATTTTTTAAAAGGCTGAAAAAAGAAGGAAATTAAGTTATCTCATAATAGAAATAACCGACTTGAAAAACATATTGAGGAGAAAAAGAAATTAAGAATTGTTGAACTATTTGAATGCCATGACCTAAAAAAAGAGCCTCAAGTGTATTAAACGGGCCAAATCTCTTAAAACATGGAAATAGTAAGACTTTACTAATCATCCCTGAAAGAAACTCCAAAATAAAAACTCCTGGGAATATCCTAGCCAAAATTCAGATTAAAAAAAGGAAATATTGCAAACAGCCAGAAAGATAAAATTCAAGTACTGAGGAAGTAGGATCACACACAATTTAGCAGCCAATATTAAAAAAGGAGCAGAGAACTTGGAATATGAAATTCTAGAATAAAAGGACTTCCAACCAAGAATAACTTATCCTGCAAAAACTGAGTTAATACCACAAAAGAAAATATGAATCTTTAAGGAAATTGAAGACTTCCATGCATTTCTAATGAAAACATTAGAGCTGCAGTAAAATTCTTTATTATTGTATGTTTCCATTCATACATGGAGAGTGATCCCTTTGATTCTTATATTCTTAAATTACATTAAATTGATATTGGAGGGCATTCTTAAAACCTTCCTTCTATGAAAGAGTCCAATTGGACAAGAACTAGGAGTAGCTCTGTTGTGTTTAGATGAACCTAAGAATAGAAAGAGATGAGAAGAGGAAAGTTTGTATGGGGAGGAAGAGAAAAGAAAGTCAGTAAAAATTATTTTACATAATCAGGGTGCACATATACAAACAATGAGAATGGATGGGGCATAGTTTGTGGCAGACACTTAAACTTTACTTTCATTTGAAGTTGTCAAAAGAAGGAGAAATATACACTCATAGTTAACTATAGAAATACATTTGAGAAGGAAGAGTGACAATTAGAAGAAAGGTAGATTAAAGGAGGTATTAATCCCAAGCAAAAGAAATTCTAAGAATGTACAAAAATGTAATTCTTTTTGAGGAGTCAAGGAATGAGAATTTCAGGGAGCTCTCACAAAGTGGGGAATCTTTGAACAAGCTATGATAAATAAATATGCTGAAATATGCTTATGCTAAACTCTGCATTATGACTAACCAGGATTTCAGAGGATGAAGGATGAATGCTATCCATCTCCTGATAGAGAAGTTAAATTTTCAAAATTCAGAATGTGACAATTTTTTTAGGTCATGGTTTAATGTGGAAATTCATTTTATTGACTATATGTTAAGGGTTTTGCTTTTCTTATTTCATTAATAGGAATGAGTAGGAGAGAAAGGTGACATGTGTGTGAATTCTGAGTAACACAATGGAAAGTGGAATAATAATTCCTGAAGACTCATGCTGTCCACTTACTAAAAGAGAAGTTATGGACTCAGAAGTGTGAATCAAGATATATATATATATATATACATATATATATATATAGACATAGCCAATGTGAAAAACAATAGTTTTGTTTTTCTTGCTTTCTCAGTGAGGGAGAGGAAAGGGAAGAAAGAAGGAGAACAGACTGAGCTTTGAAATTAAAAGCAATAATTTTAATAGAAGTTTGTTTCATTATATATTCATTTTGGATGAAGAGCTCTTCAAATTTTTACCAGTTCTTTCTATAGTTTAAATTTTTCAATTACTACAAATCTCAATCTATTATTTTTCATTTATTTTAATGCTATCAAGCACATCTATCTTGTTCTTAATTTCTTATTTGTTTAATACAAAAATGTTATTGCTTCGTCAGATTAGAAAAAATGTATTATTCATATTTTTCAATTTTTGTTGGAAATTTGTTATTTGTTTTATATATTAAGGACTATTGTCCATTTGGAATTCACTGAGATTCTGGATGTGAGATGTGGATCTGAATCCATTTCCTTCCAAAGTGCTAGCCAATTTCCTCAAGATTTTTTTTGGTATGAATAATAAATCTCTTCTTCCGTTTTTATTGTCTACATTTTTTCAATGTTATTGTTTGTATATTGTTGGTGGAATGATTGACAGCATAATGCCATTTATAGAGAACAAGTCTTGGAATCAGGAAGACCTGACTGACAGTATTGATTTTGTGATTCTGGACAAGTCACTTAGCCTTTCAGTTGTAGAGCATGTGTTTATATGAATTGGTTCATTATTACTTAGATCATAGTAGTATTTTAACACAACTTGTTCAGCTATTCCCCAATTGGCAGCCATCTCTGCAATTTTCAGTTTTTTACTACCAAAAAGAACTAGATATTATTAATATTTTAGAACATGTAAATTCTTTTCTTTTCTTCCCTAATCATCTTTGGAAATTGATCTAGTAGAAGTATTGCTGGATCAAAAAGAATAGACAATTTAATAACTCTTCGGGCATAATTCCAAATAGTTCTCAAAAATGGTTGGATCAATTCACAATTCCACCAATAAAGAATCAGTGCCTCAGTTTTTCCATATTCCTCAAATATCAATCTAATGGGTATGAAATGCTATATAAATGTTATTTTAATTTGCATTTCTCTCATCAATAATGATTTAGAGCTTAAAAAATTTTTTTTTGCTGAGGTAATTGGGGTTAAATGACTTGCCCAGGGTCACACAGCTAGGAAGTGTTAAGTTTCTGAGGCCAGACTTGAATTCAGGGCCTCCTGACTTCAGGGCTAGTGCTCTATCCACTACACCAACTAGCTGCCCCTAGAACTTTTTTTTTTTTTTTTTAACATGACTATAATTTATTTATCTAAAAACTTCTGTTCATATCGTTTGGTCATTTATCAACTGAACTTCCATTTTTAGAGATCTGACGAGGTTTTTATGTTTGAGATATGAGACCTTTATCTGAGAAACTGTCTATAAATTCCCCTCCCCCTCATCCCCCCAATTTTCTGCTTTTCTTCTGATCTTGGCTACATTTGTTTTATTTGTACAAAACCTTTTAAACAATGTAAATGAAATGATCAATTTTACATTTCATTCTATTCTCTATCTCTTGTTTATTCACAAATTGTATGTCTATCTATAAGATTAATAAGTCATATGTTTCATGTTCCATTTTTTTGGTAATATCTCTCTTTGTATCTAGGGCATGTAGCCATTTTGATCTTATCTTGGTAAATGGTCTATGTCCATTTTCTGCCATACTACTTTCTAGTTTTCCTAACAGTTTTTCAAAGCAAATAATGACTTCCCATTCCAAAATCTTAAGTGTTTATATTTGTAAAATACAAAGTTACAATATTTATTTCCTGTTGTAAATTGTATGTCTACTCTGTTTCATTGATCTACCTTTCTATTTCTTAGCTAATTCCAGATAATTTCAATAATTACTGCCTTATTATATGCTTTAGGATCTGATACTGATAAACATCCTTCTTTTCATTTTTTCTCATTAGTTCCTTTGACATTCTTGCTATTTGTTCTTGAACTATCCTATGTATAGCTACCCATGACCCTTTGGGCATAGAAATACCTAATCAGGTTAATGGCCAAATACCTGTATTTTTATTATTATAAGTTGTGCTTTTAAAAAACAAATATTTTTCTAAATAATATTTCTAGAAAGTAGCAATGTAAATGATTTTTCTAGATTAATCTCATTTCCTGTGATATCATTTTCTTTATTTTTTATGATGTAATTTGTATTTTTAAATTATTTTTCTTTTTAAACATTTCCTAATAAATTTTATTTTTATCAATTGCATGTAAAATAATTTATTACACTAAAAAATTTTTGTTCCATATCCTTTCTCCCTTCAATCCCTTCCCATTTCTGAGATAGTACATAATCTTCTATAGATTACACATGTGCAATCAAGCAAACTATATTTTTGTACTTATTGTTTAAAAGAAAACACAGGTAAAAAAAAAACACATGAAAAAATAAATAAAATAAAAAGTTGTATGTTTTGATTTGGATTCAGACTCCCTCAGTTATTTCTTTGGATTTGGATAACATTTTTTTGGGGGGAAGTCATAAATCTTTTGGAATTGTCTTGGATTATTGTATTGTTGAGAATAATTAAATCATTTTTTTCATGGTATCATAATCTTTTTACTGTGTACAGTGTTCTCCTGGATCTGCTCACTTTATTTAGTATCAAGTTCAAGTAAGCCTTTCTAGGTTTTTCTGAAAATATCCATCTTGTCATGTCTTATAGCATGATACCACTATATCACATTTAAATTCTATAGCTTGTTTAGCCATTCCTCAATTGATGGACATCTCAATTTCCTATTCTTTGCCACCACAAAAAAAGAGCTCTTATAAATATTTTTGTATGTATTGGTCTTTTTCCTTTTTAAAAAAAATCTCTTTGTGATACAGATCTGGCAGTGGTATTGTTGGATCAGTACCAAAATATATGGTTTTGTAGTCCTTTGGTAATAATTCTAATTTGTTCTCCAGAATAGTTGAATCAATTCACAACTCTAACCATAAAGCATTAATAACCTAATTTCTTACATCCTCTTCTCCCTGTCATTTTCCTTTTCTGTCATATTAGTCAATCTGATAAGTATGAGGTGGTATCTCAGAATTGTCTTAATTTTAATTTCTCTAATCAATAGTGAGTTAGAGTATTTCTCATATGATTATAGATAGCTGTGGTTTTTTCATGTGAAAACTGCCTTTTCATACACTTTGACCATTTATCAATTGGGGAATGACTTGTATTCTTATAATTTTGACTCAGTTCTCTATATATTTGAGAACTAAAATCTTTAGTAGAGACACTTATTGTAAAAAAAATTTTTTTTTCCTTTAGCTTTCTGTTTTTCTCCTAATCTTGGCTGCATCTTTTGTTTGGTAATAAATTCTCCCTTTATCCATAAACCTGATAGGTAAACTAGAGAGTTGAAATTTCTAAATTACTATTATCATCAATGAATAATGGTATTTTGATTTTTTCTCTTTTAATATTAATCTCTCAAATGTGTTTTCCTTGTATTATTATAATTACTAGAATTTCCAATAGTCTGTCAATAAGAGTGATGAAAATGGGCTTCCCTGTTCTGTATTTATTTTTGGTGGAAATATTTCAGATGATTTTCCATTGTTTTATTTTTAAGCTAGAAATATCTTAGAATCCTTACAAAGTGATGTCAGTTGCCTAATTTAGCATGGTATTTAGCAAATCCACTAGCTCAGATCCCATAATCTTAGAGGAGGAGTCAACCTTTGGGAGATCATATATAAGAAGCTGAAAGAGGTTCAGGCAGTTAATTAGTTCGGAACATTGCCAGGAGTAAGAGAGGAGCATGCTGGGAGATACAGAAGCCCACAAGCCCACTCTTGGAGGCAAAGTCAGATTCATTCCAACTTTCACCTTGGTGGTGGCTGGAGACCTTTGGAAGAAGAGAAGCTGAAGTTAGCAGAGGCAAAAGATTAGCAGCAAGAGCTCTTGGAACCAAGCAGAGAGATAGGTCTCTAAGAAAACTAACTGGGCTATTTTGGAGGAAGCAATAAAAGATCTGAACTTTTAACACCTGGCTTCATTTGGAGTGATTATTACTCTGAACTGAAACTAAGGTTGCCTCCAGAAAAACCTCCCCAAGAAATCTGCTCTGAGAGAGAACCATCATATCTTATATTAAAGAAGAGAACATCACAGAAATATTTTGTGTTAAGGAAAAAAACTTCCTACTTTTGGGAGGTGTTTTGTATCATGAATGAATGTTTTATTTTGTGCATTTTTTTTGGCTTTTGAAAAGTGTTTTATTAAAGCTTTTAAAAATATTACAACTAGGAACAGGTAGGTGGTACAATGAGTAAAGCATTGGCTCCAGAGTAAGAGGACCTGAGTTCAAATTAGGCTTCAGGCACTTCTTAACTGTGTGACTCTGGGCAAGTCACTTAACCCCCATTGCCTCTAAAAAAAAGTGTTGTCACTTACCAATAAGTTCTTTCATAGAGAACCCTCATTTTTAATGAAGAAATATATTTAAGCAAAGTCAAACAATATAACTATGACAATATAAGTTTCAATGTACAACTCTCTACCAAAAGATTAGAATACTAGAATTAAAAAAAATTAAATTATGTTTTGTTTTTAGTTTTCTAGAGTCCAGATTGATCATTGATCAGAGTTCTGATATCCTTCTGTTTTTGTAGGTGTTTATGTAGCTATTTAATAAATATTGGTTGAACAAATATTAAATTGGAGGCATTGTGCCAGCTACTGTGATGATTTAAATACGTGTCAAGTGTAGTTGGTACCCTCAGGATATTTATAGTTTAGTTATAGAGAGATGTCATTTACATATAAAAAGATAATCCAAGATAGAGTCTACCATATAAATCACATAGATGAATGGTATGAGTACAGTCCTTTGCTGGTAGTACTAAAAAAAAGCTTTTTCATTCATTCACTTGGGGCTAAGGTAGTCAAGGAAATGCTTCAGAAGCTAACTCAGCTCATAAACTGACTCTCTGAGCATTTATAGAGTTTTCATGAATAGCAGGTATTTCTTATTTGAATCTATTTCAACTTTAGATCCACTTCCCCTTTCTTTCCTGTCTCTGCATTTCACATCTTAAGATGCCACTAACTTTTCATTGTACCCTGGAGGTGACACTAGATTCACAAAGATTATACCCAAAGAACACAAGCTTTGGTGAGTGGAAAGACTTGTTGGAAAGGTTTCAAATGTGGTTTCAACAATGATTATTTCTATTGTTTCCATGATTTGCCTGCAATCTGCAGTCTAGTCAGTGTCCTGTGGCTCTATTTCATTCCATTTATAGCTTTTCACAAAACTAGGCTAATTTTAATGATAAAGAAATGATGTGTGTGATACTATTATTTTTTTCACTGAAATTTGGAGCATTTTCAACTGGAGCCTAATATTACGTTTGGAAGTTCTTACCCTGAATTCACAGATTCAAATAAAAGTTAATCTACACTCTTATTAAAAACTTGGAGGTGTCATTGCTAGAATTGTAAAAAACAACTCATTGTAGATGTGAGTTGATGAGCCAGGACCAAAATGTCTGGGATATAAATCTATACCTATATCTAAGGTAAAAGTTAGAATACAGTGATATAAATGATCTAGGAATCCCTGGAATAGCATCTAGGCACCAAAAGTCCAAGAAAAGTAGGTTCAGATGGGCAGCTCAAAGTCAGGTTATAGATTATAAGTGAGGGTCAGGACAAAGAATGGATTTGAAGCTAGGCAGACCAAAAAGAACAATATTTCAGAGTGAATGAAAGGTCAGAGTCTGGAAAAATAGCAAGGATCAGAATATTTGTGTTGGTTAAATGGTCAATTAATTAAAGGAAACAGATTTAAGTCTCCAATAACAATAGTTTGTATTTATCTAGAGCCATTTGACCATCACAGAATACTTTATAGCATAATCTCATGTGATCCTCAGAGGCTAGGGAGTGCAAATAATACTAAATACATTTTATGGAGCAAGAAATGAAGTACTAAAGAGGTTTAGTACTAGACCCAAAGAGCTAGACACCAATTTCTCCTTATTCAAAATTCAGTGTACTTTCTTTTTTACTCCTTGGAGTAAGAGGTTTGATAAGGGAAACAGCTTATTTTCTCAGAACCCGGAGTTTTTTCTACCAATCCTGTTAAGTCAGGAAAGCAATTTGAGTGTGACTAACCTAGTAGGAGCAAGGTAATGACAGGATACAGGTGAGGGAGACAGCACTTTCTTATTGGTATCTCACAAGAGATCTGTTCTTGGCCATCTCTTATTTCTTTACATTCTCTTCTTTGGCATTAATTCCCCTTTCAACTATTACTTCAGTTGATTTTCAAATTTAGTCTTAATATATCTCCTGCACTTTAGATCTATAACTCCAAATGTCTTTAGAACATTTCTGCCTAAACACACACACATCACACACACACACACACACACACACACACACACACACACACCCCATCATCAAACTTGGCGTGTCCAATTAGGCTCATCTTCCTACCTAAAGGTACCCTTCCTTCTAATGCTACTATTTCTATTTGTGGTACCATCATTCACCTGCATTCCCACTTTCAAAACCTGTAGGTATCTTGAATTCTTACTTTTACCACACTTCTCATATATCTTAGTTCTCTTTCCATTTTTTTTGTTCCCATCAAAGTAATAGGTTTTCATTAATACCAACTTGGATTATTGCAGTAACCCTTTATCTCTAAATAGTCCTTCATACTACTTCCAGATTTTAGTCCCAGATCTGATAATGCCATGTCTTTTCTCAAAAATTACCAGGAGCTTATTAATAATAATAATAATAATTTTTCTGCATCTTGATCATTCCCTGCACTTTTCTACTACTGTGCCTTCATTCAAATTGCTCTGTATGTCTTGAATTTTTTTGTCCCACTGGTTGAAGCAAGTTACCTCCTTCAGGTAATCTTCTTTGATTTTTTTCAGCCAGTTACAACAGTTTAACTGCTGCCAAGCTTTCCAGTAAGGTCTAGTTGGTTTGCAGTTCTATATACCTTGATAAAAGATGTGATTTTGCTTCTTAGAATTTTTTTAACTGCAAGTGTTGTCTAGCCTTCACTCTAAGGAATGTAATTAATAACATTTTTTTTGCTATTCTTTACAAGAATAACACCAAGAAATAGCATTTCTATATAGCTTAAAATATTCTAGGCTCAAATAAGAAAAAGGGAGGCCTAATTCAAGTTCATAAAGTAGCTGGGAATCAATATGTGCAATTGTTACCTCTATAGATACAATTACAAATGTTCCTTAGAGATATAAAGAACAACTAAAATAATTGAAATGATGTTCAACACTCTTGTCTGAGTTGTGTCAAACAATATCACCAAAATTAATTTACACATTTACTTTATACTACAATCAAGGTATAAAGGGAATCCTATAAAGACCAGACATTACATAAGAATACTTATTTGAAGGATAAAAGATCTAGAATAGCAATGTAAAAATGGACCAAGATCAGGAGAAAAGTAAGAATGAAAGAAAAAAGCATCCTAAACCTTAAACTGTATTACAAAGCAATAATTATCAAAGCTATTTGGTACTGATTAAAAAATAACAAGTTGATTAATAGAAAAGATGAAAAAAATGAAGAATAGAAAATAATTGGACATAATAACCTAGTGTTCAATAGGTCTTAAAGCTTAAGTATCCCAGGAAATAATTATCTAGTAGACAAAAATTGCTGGAAAGTCTGGAAAGCAGTCTGTTACAAATTGTGTCTAGCTTAGCCATATATACCACAATGAAGTAAAAATGAAATTTGACCTAAATGTTAAAAATACTTATCTTTATGGAAAATCAGCTAATCTCTATTTTATTTCCATTTTATGTGTATATGCATGATAAATTCTAGAATTTATTTCTTTTCATATTGAATAGGGGTTATAGCAAGGTTTACTCAAAACCAAGGTCTTCAGGGACTGAAAAAGGTTGATATCTCTTGCCTTCCAGTCTCTTGTTTTCTCTTTTTCCTCCTACTTCTACTGCCTGTGGCTTGGAGTGCTCTCTGGGACTTTCCATGAAATGGAAGTTAAACCATGTTCTGAGTGAATTTGATCTCAAAGAACTAGTTGCCTCTTATTTATTTTTGCTCAAGCATGAGTTATCAAAAAACAATAATGAAATAAACATTCTCACCTTTGGAATCAACCTTTGGAGTTCAAGAATTTAGGAGCTCCTGGGTCCATCAGTTGGTATCAGTTGTATTTCTGGAAGTATTCCTGAAACCAGCAGAGTGCTTCTCAAAGTAGAAAATGGCCATTGATAGGAGGATAAGCCTAACCCTAGACCTGGCTAACTAGAAGACGGGGACCTTGAGAGACCTGTTTAGACATTGCAGAGCCAAAGTAAAGGTGAAATGCCTTTTCAACAATCACACTAAATGCTTCGATTTTTAATGTTTTAAATTTCAGCCTCTTGGGAGAACATAATAATTCTTATAAATGACTATTGTAGATTTAAGTCTTTGTCAATTCATGCTTGTGAGTCTTTTGTGTTTTAAGCATTTCTTTTGTGTGCAGAAAATAAATAGCTGTCTCCTTCCAGAGAAATGATGGGTTCAGGATACAGAGATATATATTTTTTGTACATGATGAACATAAAAATTTATTTTGCTTGAATATGTTTGTTACAAGAATTTTGCTTTTTTTTTTCTTTTTCAATGGGGAAAAGGGATTGAGAGAAAGAGCTGTTTTTGTTCATTAAAAAGTGTTTTTTAAAAAGAAATAGTTGTCCTATAACAAGCCTATATTATACATTGAGCACTTTTCTCTTCTTTTTATTTTAAACTTTTTAAAAAAAATATTTTTGCAGCATGAATATCCTCTGTATTTTTTATTTACAAAACATATGCATGGGTAATTTTTCTTTTCTTTTCTTTTCTTTTTTGCTGAGGCAATTGGGGTTAAGTGACTTGCCCAGGGTCACACAGCTAGACAGTGTCTGAGACCAGATTTGAACTCAGGTCCTCCTGACTTCAGGGCTGGTGCTCTATCCACTGCACCACCTAGCTGCCCCCATGGGTAATTTTTCAACACTGAATCTTGCAAAACTTTATATTCCAAATTTTTCCCTCCTTCTCCCCACTCCTCCCCTAGATGGCAGGTAGTCCAATACATGTTAAATATGTTAAAATATATGTTAAATCCAATATATGTATATATATATATATATATATATTTATACAATTATCTTGCTGCACAAGAAAAATCAGATCTAGAAAGAAAAAACCTGAGAAGGAAAACAAAATGCAAGCAAACATCAACAGAAAGTGTGAAAATGCTATGTTGGGGTCACACTCAGTTCCCATAGGTCTCTCTCTGAGTGATACGGCTCTCTTCATCATTGAATAATTGGAACTGGTTTGAATCATCTCATTGTTGAAGAGAGCCATGTCCCTCAGGATTGATCATTGTATAGTATTCTTGTTGCCTTTTATAATGATCTCCTGGTTCTGCTCATTTCATTTAGCATCAGTTCATGTAGGTCTCTCCAAGCCTCTCTGAAATCATCCTGCTGTTCATTTCTTACAGAAGAATAACATTCTATAACATCCATATACCATAATTTATTCAGCCATTCTCCCATTGATGGGCATTCATTCAGTTTCCAGTTTCTAGCCACTACAAAGAGGGCTGCCACAAACATTTTTGCACATGTGGGTCCCTTTTCCTCTTTTAATATCTCTTTGGGATATAAGCCCAGTGCAAACACTACTGGGTCAAAGGGTATGTACAGTTCACAGTTTTTTTTGAGCATAGTTCCAAGTTGTTCTCCAGAATGGTTGGATCCATTCATAGTTCTACCAACATATATCAGTGTCCAAGTTTTCCCACATTCTCTCCAACATTCATCATTATCTTTTCCTATCATTTTAGCCAATCTAAGAGGTGTGTAGTGGTATCTCAGAGTTGTCTTAATTTGCATTTCTTTGATCAATAGTGATTTGAACTACTTTTTCATATGATTAGAAATAGTTTCCATTTCTTTATCTGAAAATTATCTGTTCATAATAATATAATCAAAATCATCTATTTTGTGACCAATAATGATCTCTAGTTCTTCTTTGGTCACAAATTCCTTCCTCCTCCACAGATCTGAGAGGTAAATTATTCTATGTTCTTCTAATTTGTTTATAATATCATTCTTTATATCTAGATCATTAACCCAATTCGACCTTATCTTGATATATGATGTTAGCTTTCAATCAATGCCTAATTTCTGCCATACTAATTTCCAGTTTTCCCAGCAATTTTTGTCAAATAGTGAGTTCTCATCCAAAAGCTGGGGTCTTTGGGTATGTCAAACATTAGATTGCTATAGTCAATGACTATATTCTATTTTGTCCTGTGAACCTAATTTATTCCACTCATCAACTACTCTGTTTCTTAGCTAGTACCAAATGGTTTTGATGACTGCTGCTTTATAATATAGTTTTAGATCTTGTAGAGCTAGGCCACCTTCATTTGCTCTTTTTCCCATTAATTCCCTTGAAATTCCTAACCTTTTGTTCTTTCAAATGAATTTTGTTATTATTTTTTCTAGGTCAGTAAAATAGTTTTTTGGGAGTTTGATTGGTATAGCACTAAATAAATAGATTAGCTTAGGTAGTATTGTCATCTTTATTATATTCACTCGACCTACCCAAGAGGACTTGATATTTTTCCAGTTGTTTAGATCTGACTTTATTTATGTGGAAAGGGTTTTGTAGTTTTGCTTATATAGTTCCTGACTTTCCCTTGGCAGATAGAGTCCCAAATATTTTATACTATTGACAGTTATTTTAAATGGAATTTCTCTTTGTATCTCTTGCTGTTGGATTTTGTTAGTGATGTATAAAAATGCTGATGATTTATATGGACTTATTTTGTATCCTGCAACTTTGCTAAAGTTGTGGATTATTTCAGATAGTTTTTTAGCTGATTCTCTAGGGTTCTCTAAGTATACCATCATATATCATCTGCAAAGAGTGATAATTTAGTTTCCTCATTACCTACTCTAATTCCTGTAATCTCTTTTTCTTCTCTTATTGCCAAAGCTAGCATTTCTAATGTAATATTGAATAGTAATAGTGATAGTGGGCAATCTTGTTTCACTTCTGATCTTATTGGGAATGGTTCCAATTTATCACCATTACATATGATGCTTGCTGATGGTTTTAAATAGATGCTACTGATTATGTTAAGGAAAAATCTCCTATCTTTTTTAGAGAGACTCTGTACATGGGTCAAACTTGAATTTTAAATGATTTTCCTTGGGTTCTGAGCATAAAGAATTAGAAAGTATGAAAAAATGATCTTTACCCTTCTTCACCTTGAGATCAGATTCCTGCAAGAATTGAATTGTCTATGTGTATATTGTCCCAAGCTAGGGGTGCCTTTAGAGAGAGAAAGTGAAGTGCCAAAATGTTTGTGGCAGCCCTGTTTGTAGTGGCTAGAAGCTGGAAAATGAAAGGATGTCCATCAATTGGAGAATGGTTGAGTAAATTGTGGTATATGAACGTTATGGAATATTATTGTTCTGTAAGGAACGACCAGCAGGATGAATACAGAGAGGACTGGCGAGACTTACATGAACTGATGCTGAGTGAAATGAGCAGAACCAGGAGATCATTATATACCTCAACAATGATACTGTTTGAGGATGTATTCTGATGGAAGTGGACCTCTTCGATAAAGAGAGCCTTAATTGATCAAAGATGGACAGAAGCAGCTACACCCAGAGAAAGAACACTGGAAATGAATATAAACTGCTTGCATTTATGTTTTTCCTCCCAGGTTATTTATACCTTCTGAATCCAATTCTCCCTGTGCAACAAGAAAACTGTTTGGTTCTGCACACATATATTGTATTTAGGATATACTGCAACCCATTCAACATGTAAAGGACTCTTGCCATCTCGGGGAAGGGGTGGAGGGAGGGAGGGGTAAAATCGGAACAGAAATGAATGCAAGGGATAATGCTGTAAAAATTACCCTGGCATGCGTTCTATCAATAAAAAATTATTAAAAAAAAAAAAGAGAGAGAGAGAAAGTGAATATCTCAGTCCCATAGGGACACAACAGATTCTGTATTGTTATACGTGGAAAATACCTTTCATCTTCTGGTTCATTAAGGAGATTTGGAAAACAAGGATCACTTCTGCAATCATATATATATATATATATGACTCCCACATAGTTACATAGTTAGGTATTAAATCTGCAGTGTTGCTGATGGACTAGGTTGGCAAGGGTCATGAAAAGCAAGATTGGGATTGTCAAAGTTATTAATCTTCCTTCTAAAAATAAAAAAGTAAGTTTTTAAAAGAAAATAGAAGTTTTTTTTTAAGGGGTAGAATGGGAAAGTGAAAATTTTACAATTATTTAACATCTCTCATTTTTATTTATTCATTTACTCTTCTAAAATTTCTGACTCCTTTCAAAGGACAACAGGGCTCACAGTCATTCCGATTCAACTTATTCACATAATAGTCTCATTTACAATTTTTTAGATAGCTGTGAGGAAGACATTCAATAGACCCATCCTTTTAGTTCCCTTTGCAATCCATCCTATTTATGAGTTGCCAGGTAACCAGTAGGCTTAGCATTACTGCTCCTGACTACAAAAACAGAGGCCTTTCAGGTACTAGAATGGCAGGAGTGATGCTCTCTTATCAGGATTGCAGCATTTCCATGTCTTTAAGGAGCTCCCAACAGTATAGGTCTATACTAAATTAATTAAAGATAAGTGATAATTTTCCCCCTTGAGCATTCCAATAAGGGCATTTTCAGATACACAGAGCAAAATGGCTTTCTCTCTTAACTTCTAAATGAAATGTTCAGTGTTTAGAATCATTTAAATTAATAAGTAGAATTATTTAATTTTGAGAAGAGAAGTCAGTGGAGAGGTTTGCTATTTTTGTTTAAGAAAAAAGAAAAGTAGTTAGCAACAATCTGATGTCCAGCTGTTCTAATCATCTGAGAGGAATTAGTTTATGTTGAACCATAAAAACTTGAGGTTAGACATAAGGAAGAATTTTCCATTATGTACTGGAAAGGATTGTGGAATCTCTTTTAGAAACATAAGGGGGAAAAACCCTGTTTGACTCACTTTTCTCAATTGTAAAATGAGGATATTATAGCATCTGCCTCTCAGGAATGCTGAAGATAAAAATGAGATAATATATATCAAGCACTTAGCGATGGGTTGGCATATAGTATGTGCTACACAAATTCTAGTTGTCCTTGCTTTTTAGTATTTGCTCTATTTAGTGGGGAGGCTTTGGCTGGATAGTCAAAATAACTATGGGAATGTTGTAGCACTGAGACATAAAGTTGTCTCAATTATCTAGATCTATAAAGGGCTCTTTTTTCCCCTTGTAACCTTTTAGTGCTTCCTATAGTCAATGCAATAGGAACTACTGTGAGATTAGATATCTGGTTTCCACTATTCTCCTTAAAACTGAAGCAAAGAAAGCAGAGGTTGCAATCGTGATTCCAGACAAAGCAAAATCAAAATTAGATCTAATTAAAAGAGAAAAAAAGGAAACTATATCTTATTGAAAAGTATCATAGACAAGTCATATCAATCCTGCAAATGATATAGATCTAAATTTTTGAAGGACAAATTGAATGAATTACAGGAGGGATCTCAACTTCCCCCCTTGGAACTATATGAATTTTTGTCCATTTATTTAATATTTTATTTTCTCCAATTACATGTAAAACAATTTTAACTTTGTTTTTTAATTTTTTAATTCCAAATTTTCTCTTTCCTCCATTTTCACTCCTCTCTCTCCCATTGAGAAGGCATGTGAATTTGTGAAAAGTTATGTGAAGTTATGAAAAACATTTTCATAAAAGTCATGTTGTAAAAGAAGTTATGAAAAACAGTGAAGTTTTATGTCTAGTTGCGAAGTTATTAAAAACATTTCCATAAAAGTCATGTTGTAAAAGAAAACATAGATTTCTTTCCTTCTCCCAAAAATACTTAAGAAAAATAAAATTTAAAGAGTATGCTTCAATCTGTATTCAGACAGAGTTTTTTCTCTGGGTATGGATAACATTTTTCATCATAAGTCCTTCAGAGTTGAGTTTGATCATTGTATTGCTTAGAATAACAAAGTAATTCACAGATGATCATTCTATCATATAGCTATTACTTTGTACATATCACTTTGCGTGAGCTCATGAACTTCTTTTCAGTTTTTTTTTGAGAGCATCCTGCTCATCATTTATTATAAAACGATATTATTCCATCATAATCACATACCAAAATTTATTCAGTCATTCCCCAGTTGATGAGCATTTCCTCAATATCCAATTCTTTATTCTGAGAAAAGAGCTGTTGTAAATATTTTTCCACCTACAGGTCCTTTAAAAAAATCTTTTGTAACATATCCCTAGCAGTGATATTGTTAGGTCAAATAGTTTGCATAGTTTTGCAGCCCTTTTGGAATGTACTATAGAAATCTAACCCCAAAAAAAGAAGAAATTAAGGAGACGAATAAAATTCTGGAAAAGTTAGATATGAAAGAACACTAGAGAAAATTGAATGGGAATCACAGCAATGATCTTCTTCTTCTTCTTCTTCTTCTTCTTCTTCTTCTTCTTCTTCTTCTTCTTCTTCTTCTTCTTCTTCTTCTTCTTCTTCTTCTTCTTCTTCTTTTCATTTAAATAACTTTTTATTGACAGAACCCATGCCAGGGTAATTTTTTTTTACAACATTATCCCTTGCACTCACTTCTGTTCCGATTTTTCCCCTCCCTCCCTCCACCCCCTCCCCCAGATGGCAAGCAGTCCTTTACATGTTAAATAGGTGACAGTATATCCTAGATACAATATATGTGTGCAGAACCAAAGAGTTCTCTTGTTGCACAGGGAGAATTGGATTCAGAAGGTATAAATAACCCTGGAAGAAAAACAAAAATGCAAGCAGTTTATATTCATTTCTCAGTGTTCTTTCTTTGGGTGTAGCTGCTTCTGTCCATCCTTGATCAATTGAAACAGAATTAGATCTCTTTATCGACGAGATCCACTTCCATCAGAATATATCCTCATACACTATCATTGTTGAGCCATATAATGATCTCCTGGTTCTGTTCATTTCACTTAGCATCAGTTCACATAAGTTTCGCCAGTCCTCTCTTTAATCATCCCACAGCAATGATTTTCATAGCAATACATGGCAGTTACACAAAAATTAACCATGTATTAGGTAATAAAAACTTCAAAATCAAATGCAAAAAAGCAGAAATAGTAAATGCAAAAAAAATTTCTATAGAACTAGAAAAAATGTAATAAAATTCTGGAAGAATACAAGCTGAAGGATATTAGCAAAAAAAAATGAAACAATTTATGATATTTCTTGATCACACTGTTTTGAAAAATGATAAATATCAAAACAATTGATACTAAGAAATATAGTGATGGATCAGCATAATAAATTAGTTACACATTAGCATAAATAATCATGATTAATCTAATATATGACAAATGCAAAGATCCAAACTTTTGGAACAAAAATTCAGCCTTTGACAAAAACTGTTGGGAAAACTGGAAAACAGTATGGCAGAAATTAGGTATAGACCAACATGTCACATCATATACCAAGAAAAGAACAAAAAAGGGTACATGACTTAGATAAAAAGGTGGTTGAAATAGTTTATCTGTAATATTTATGGATTATGGGAGAATTTAGGACAAAAATGTAGCAAGCATTACCAAATGTAAAATAGATAATTCCGATTATTTAAAATTAACATTTTTCACAAACAAAACCAATATAACCAAAATTATAAGGAAAACAGAAAACAGAAAATTTTTGCAACAAGTATCTAATAAATGTCTATTTCTTTTTCTAATTTTTTGTTTCTTTTTAATTTTTTGAGCATTGTTGAAGTTTTTTATTTTCAAAACATATGCAAGAATAATTTTTCAATACTGACTCTTCAAGAACCTTCTGTTCCAATTTTTTCCCCTTCTCCTCACCCCCTCCCCTGGATGGTATATAATCCAATATATCACAAACATGGTAAGATATATGTGTGTGTGTGTGTGTGTGTGTGTGTGTGTGTGTATATATATATATACACACACACACATATATGTTAAATTCAACACAAGCATAGATATTTATACAATTATCTTGCTGCACAAGAAAAATCAGATCAAAAAGTAAAAGAAAAAATGAGAAAGAAAATAAAAGCAAACCATATCAAAGAGTAAAAACTCTATGTTGTGATCCACTCTCAGTTCTCATAGTACTCTTTCTGGGTGTAGATGACTCTCTTCATCACTAAATAATTGGAACTGGCCGGAATTAAGAGCCCTTTCCATCAGAATTGATTATTGTATAGTCTGGTTGTTGCTATGTACAACAATCTTCTAGTTCTGCTCATTTCATTTGGCATCAGTTCATGTAGGTCTCTCTAGCCCTCTCTGAAATCATCCTGCTGGTCATTTCTTACAGAATAATAATATTCCATAACATTCATATATCATAATTTATTCAGCCATTCTCCAATTGATGGGCATCCACTCAGTTTCTAATTTCTTACCACTACAAAAAAGGCTGCCACAAACATTTGTGCACATGTGGGTCCCTTTCCCTCCTTTAAGTTCTCTTTTGGAATATACTATAGAAATCTACCACCCCCATCCCCACCCCCAAATGGAAGAAGTTAAGGAGATGAATAAAATTAATCTAGGCAAGCCCAGTAGTAACACTGCTGGATCAAAGTGTATGCACAGCTTGATAATTCTTTGGGCATAGTTCCAAATTGCTCTACAGAGTGCTTGGATCTGTTCACAATACCATCAACAGTGCATTAGTGTCTCAGTTTTCCCACATCCCCTCCAACATTCATCATTATCTTTTCCTGTTATCTTAGCCAATCTGAAAGGTATGTAGTTGGCTTAATTTGCATTTCTCTCATCAATGCAGTGAGATTTAGAGCACCTTTTCATAAGACTAAAAATGGTTTCAATTTCTTCATCTGAAAATTCTTTGTTCATATCTTGTAAAGGGCTGAAACTCTTAAAAGGTATGCTTGAATCAGACAACTGAGCACTTAAGACTAATTACCTATTGGTCAATGATTCTATTAGCATATGTTTGGAGGGATTAGAGGATGTTATGAGACAAGCCAGACTCACTTTGAACAGAACCAGGAGAAGAGAGGTTGGTGGAGAACTTGTGGCAGTTTTGTCCATTTCCTTCATTTCTCCCCCTAAAGACCAAGGACTTTTACTTATCCTGACTATGGCTGATGCTGAGTCCTCCAGGAAGCTAGTTCAGACTTTACAATGTTCTTTGACCCTTTATCAATTGGAGAATGGCTTGAATTCTTATAAATTTGAGTCAATTCTCTATATATTTTACAAATGAGGCCTTTATCAGAACACTTGAATGTAAAAATGTTTTCCCAGTTTATTGCTTCCCTTCTAATCTTATCTGCATTTGTTTTGTTTGTACAAAAAGTTTTTAACTTACTATAATCAAAAATATCTAATTTGTAATTTGTAATGATCTCCAGTTCTCCTTTGGTTACAAATTTCTCCCTTTTCCACAGATCTAAGAGGTAAACTATGCAATGGTCTCCTAATTTGCTTATAATATCACTCTCTAGGTCTAACTCATGAATCCATTTTGATCATATCTTGGTATATGGTGTTAGGTGTAGGTCAATGAAAGGTCTCATTTCTCAAATATATAGAGAACTGAGTCACATTTATAAAAATGCAAATGATAAATGGTGAAAGGATATGAATAGTTTTCAGACAAAGAAATCAATGCTATCCATAGTCATATAAGAAGAATGCTCTATATCACTTTTTGATCAGAAATGCAAATTAAAACAATTCTGAGGTACCCCCTCACACATATCAGAGAAAAAAAGTAAATAATGGATGTTGGAGGAAATGTGGGGAAACTAGGACACTAATGAATTGTTGGTGGAGTTGTGAACTGATTGTCATTCTGGAGAAAATTTAGAACTATGTTCAAATACCTATAAAACTGTGCCTACCTTTTGATCCAGGTACTTTTTTTTTTTTCTTATTAAGATTAAATTTATTTATTTATTATTTTTTTGAGTGAATTTTTTTAAAATAATTTTTTATTGATAGAATGCATGCCAGGGTAATTTTTACAGCAGTATCCCTTGCATTCATTTCTGTTCCGATTTTACCCTTCCCTCCCTCCACCCCATTCCCCGAGATGGCAAGAGTCCTTTACATGTTGAATGGGTTGCAGTATATCTTAGATACAATATATGTGTGCAGAACCAAACAGTTTTCTTGTTGCACAGGGAGAATTGGATTCAGAAGGTATAAATAACCCGGGAGAAAAACATAAATGCAAGCAGTTTATATACATTTCCAATGTTCTTTCTCTGGGTGTAGCTGCTTCTGTCCATCTTTGATCAATTAAGGCTCTCTTTATCGAAAAGGTCCACTTCCATCAGAATACATCCTCAAACAGCATCATTGTTGAGGTATATAATGATCTCCTGGTTTTTTTCATTTCACTCAGCATCAGTTCATGTAAGTCTCGCCAGTCCTCTCTGTATTCATCCTGCTGGTCGTTCCTTACAGAACAATAATATTCCATAACGTTCATATACCACAATTTACTCAACCATTCTCCAATTGATGGACATCCTTTCATTTTCCAGCTTCTAGCCACTACAAACAGGGCTGCCACAAACATTTTGGCACATACAGGTCCCTTTCCTTTCTTTAGTATCTCTTTGGGGTATAAGCCCAGTAGAAACACTGCTGGATCAAAGGGTATGCACAGCTTGATAACTTTTTGAGCATAGTTCCAAATTGCTCTCCAGAATGGCTGGATGTGTTCACAATTCCACCAACAATGTATCAGTGTCCCTGTTTTCCCACATCCCCTCCAACATTCTGCATTATCTTTCCCTGTCATTCTAGCCAATCTGACAGGTATGTAGTGGTATCTCAGAGTTGTCTTAATTTGCATTTCTCTGATTAATAATGATTTGGAGCATATTTTCATATACCTATAAATAGTTTCAATTTCTTCGTCTGAGAATTGTCTGTTCATATCCTTTGACCATTTATCAATTGGAGAATGGTTTGATTTCTTATAGATTAGGGTCAGTTCTCTATATATTTGATCCAGCTACTTTTGATCACTATTAGATCTATATCCCCAAAACATCCCAAACTGGGAAAAGGACCTATTTATACAAAAATATTTATAGTAGCTTTTTTTGTAGTGGCTAGGAATTGGAAATCTAAGAGATTCCCATCAAATGGGGAATAGCTAAATAAGCTACATTATATAATTGCAATAAAATATTATTATGCTATAAGAAATAACAAGCAGGGTGGTTTCAGCAAAAACACTTACATGAACTGGTATATGGTAAAGTGAAAAGAACCATGAGACTATTGTATATAACAACAGTAATATTTTATATGAAGAGCTATGAATGACTTAGTTTAAGACAATGCCAAAGGACTAATGATGAAGCATACTATCTGCCTCCAAAAAAAGAACTGATTTTGATTGAATATATACTGGAGCATGCATTTTTCACTTTCTTTCATTTTTTTATCTTCAAATCATCTTGTACAAAATGATTAATAAGGAAAAATTTTACAAAATTGCCCACATTTAATCTAAATTTGATCACTATCTCAAGAAGGGAGGAGGGAAGGGAGAGAGAGAATTTGGAACTCAAAACTTTAAACAAAATGACAATAGAATTTAAAAAGAAATATTCTCTTATTTTACTTTTTTGTTTTAAGTTCAAATGGATTAAAAAATTTTAAAATGATTTAAAGTTCCCTCAGACATACAGTTGTTTTTCCCCCTCAGAGGCTAGATGTTTCTTAACAACTGACTTGACCAAGTGGGTAAGTAAACAAGCAACCAGATTTTTCCATTTTCCCCAAGGTGTTGATTAGATACAAGTTAAATGTATAATACACATTCTTTTATCCTACACTAGAAGAAATAGATATAATCTATGACAGTAATAATAAATAACTTCAATGTAGGACTTACTATGTGCTAGACACTGTGGTAAATGCTTTACAAATATTATCTTATTTAATCTTCACAAAAATCCTGAGAAGTAGGTATTATTGTTATCTCTACTTTGCAGTGGAAAGAAACTGAGACAAATAGATTAAATAACTTCTCCACTGTCACAGCTAGTAAGAATTTGCAGTGGGATTTAAATACAAATTTTTCTGATTCCAAACCCAGTGCTCTTTTCATTGCACTACCCACTTTCTCTAAAAGCAGGATGGTTTAGATATACTGAAAATACACAATTACAGCTGGTCTGCTTCCTTTCTATTTAGTTCTTTCTCCAAACTCTTATGAGTCTAGCACAAGCTATCTGACTATTTGCCATTGTCTTTGATACATTTTATATCTCTGAAAGATCATGGCTACTACTAGACCAGGTCTGCAGATGTCAGTCAAACAGAGCCAGCTCTTGAATCAGCAGTGTATGTTTTCACAGAGTGTGCTGCAAGCAAAGTGTGCCAATCAGTTTTACTTGTAGTTTTATTCTGGCATATATAAAATCCCAGGTATAGTAATAGTAAGAAAATAGGAGAAAATTTGTCATTGGTGGATGATATAATTATCTTCAATTGGGTATACTTGTACCATCCCTTACTGGCAATCACAGGATTGGATAAAAGTGGAATTTTCAAGTGGTTAAACACAAGCTTATTAAAGTGCACACTTTTACCTTGGTGAACTTCACATTAAGCTACTTATATATTTGAAGAAAGAGGATATGAGCCTAAAATATGAGAATACAAGGCAGTATTAGTTAAATGTCAAATTAGTGTGCAGACATTAAGAGTTCCAATTATGGAAAGAAGAGATCACTGTAGGATGGAAGAGTTGTTGGATTTATCAGTTGTGGGATCTGAACTGAGTTTTGAAGAAGACTAAGACTTAGAGAAATAGGAAATGACTTGGGGTGGGAGGAGGGTTACTTGAAAAACAATGAATAGGATAGTTCAATTCTATTCACTAGGTAATACTTGTTGGATTAAATTGAGCAGATGATTTTTTTTTAATTTAATAACTTTTTATTGACAGAACCCATGCCAGGGTAATTTTTTAAAATTTTATTTTATTTAATAATAACTTTATATTGACAGAATCCATGCGGTAATTTTTTTTACATTATCCCTTGCACTCATTTCTGTTCCGTTTTTTCCCCTCCCTCCCTCTCCCCCCTTCTCCAGATGGCAAGCAGTCCTATACATGTTAAATAGGTTACAGTATATCCTAGATACAATATATGTGTGCAGAACCAAACAGTTCTCTTATTGCACAGGGAAAATTGGATTCAGAAGGTAGAAATAACCTGGGAAGAAAAACAAAAATACAAATAGTTCACATTCATTTCCCAGTGTTCTTTCTTTGGGTGTAGCTGCTTCTGTCCATCATTTATCAATGGAAACTGAGTTAGATCTTCTCTTTGTTGAAGACATCCACTTCCATCAGAATACATCCTCATACAGTATCGTTGTTAAAATATATAATGATCACCTGGTTCTGCTCATTTCACTCAGCATCAGTTCATGTAAATCTCTCCAAGCTTCTCTATATTCACCCTGCTGGTCATATCTTACAGAACAATAATATTCCATAACGTTCATATACCACAATTTACTCAACCATTCTCCAATTGATGGACATCCTTTCATTTTCCAGCTTCTAGCCATTACAAACAGGGCTGCCACAAACATTTTGGCACATACAAGTCCCTTTCCCTTCTTTAGTATTCCTTTGGGATAGAAGCCCAGTACTAACACTGCTGAGTCAAAGGGTATGCACAGTTTGATAACTTTTTAAAAAATTATTATTTATTTTATTTTATTTAATAATAACTTTATATTGACAGAATCCATGCCAGGGTAATTTTTTTTTTTTTACAACATTATCCCTTGCACTCGTTTCTGTTCCAATTTTTCCCCTCCCTCCCTCCACCCCCTCTCCTAGATTGCAAGCAGTCCTATATATGTTAGATATGTTGCAGTATATCCTAGATACAATATATGTTTGCAGAACCGAACAGTTCTCTTGTTGCACAGGGAGAATTGGATTCAGAAAGTAAAAATAACCCAGGAAGAAAAACAAAGATGCAGATAGTTCACATTCGTTTCCCAGTGTTCTTTCTTTGGGTGTAGCTGCTTTTGTCCGTCATTTATCAATTGAAACTCAGTTAGGTCGCTTTGTCAAAGAAATCCACTTCCATTAGAATACATCCTCATACAATATCATTGTCAAATGATCTCCTGGTTCTGCTCATTTCACTTAGCATCAGTTCATGTAAGTCTCGCCAGCCTCTCTGTATTCATCCTGCTGGTCATTCTTACAGAACAATAATATTCCATAACATTCATATACCACAATTTACCCAGCCATTCTCCAATTGATGGCATCCATTCAATTTCCAGTTTCTAGCCACTACAAACAGGGCTGCCACAAACATTTTGGCACAAACAGGTCCCTTTGCCTTCTTTAGTATCTCTTTGGAGTATAAGCCCAATAGAAACACTGCTGGATCAAAGGGTATGCACAGTTTGATAACTTTTTGGGCATAATTCCAGTATTTTCCTGAATTGATTGGTCATTTGAAGGCATGATTAATACATTAACCCCTCTTAGATTGCTCCAGATATAATCTATATTATTTAAATATTGTACATTAAGTGCAGATGGTATCCAAGGGCCCAAATGCCAGCTAATAGCTGCAGCAGGAAGTACACTTAGCAAATTTCATAAATTAAACTTCTGTTCACAGTTCAATTCTAATGGTAATTGACTATTTGCTAGTTAAGAGGTTTTGCCCAATTATATAGTCCTTAGATGAGTGAAATAGGGTTTGAAATTCACAAGTATGCTTAAATTTCACAACAGGGAGCCCAGTTGGGGTTAACATTCACAATGTTAATCCCTCTAATCCAGGTATTACTTAATAATGAGTATTCAATAAACATGGCACTAAAGAAGTAACAAAGGATTTGCCTATTTCATTTTCATGAGATATCACTACACTGCTGGATCAAAAGGTATGCACAGTTTGATAACTTTTGGGGCATAATTCCAGATTGCTCTCCAGAATGGTTGGATTCGTTCACAACTCCACCAACAATGCATTAGTGTCCCAGTTTTCCCGCTTCCCCTCCAACATTCATCATTATTTTTTCCTGTCATCTTAGCCAATCTGACAGGTGTGTAGTGATATCTCAGAGTTGTCTTAATTTGCATTTCTCTGATCAATAATGATTTGGAACACTCTTTCATATGAGTTGTAATAGTTTCAATTTCATCATCTGAAAATTGTCTGTTCATATCCTTTGACCATTTATCAATTGGAGAATGGCTTGAATTCTTATAAATTAGAGTCAATTCTCTATATATTTTGGAAATGAAACCTTTGACTGTAAAAATGTTTTACCAGTTTATTGTTTCCCTTCTAATCTTGTCTGCATTAGTTTTGTTTGTACAAAAACTTTTCAATTTGATATAATCAAAATTTTCTATTTTGTAGTCAATAGTGATCTCTAGTTCTTCTTTGGTCATAAATTCCTCCCTCTTCCACAGGTCTGAGAGGTAAACTATTTTATGCTCTTCCAATTTATTTATAATCTCTTCTTTATGCCTAGGTCATGAACCCATTTTGACCTTATTTTGGTGTACGGTGTTAAGTGTGGGTCAATGCCTAGTTGCAGATGATCTTATTAACAGAGCCATGGGAATGGATGTACAACATTACATATATTTTCAGATTCTTTCAATATATTGATTGTTTTTTGCTAATTGTTGGTTCTCTTTTTTCCTCTTAAGCATGTTCTTTGTCCTATAACTGAGTATAGGGAGAGAAAACAAAAAATATGGCATTGCTTGAGTATAAGGGGAAATAGCAAAACAGGAAAGTATAGACCCTGTAAAAGTGAAATCTCTTTCGTCTATCTTTCTATCTATCTATCTATTTATTGATCGATAGATCTATCTAACTTTTAAAGTGACCAGTGGAAAATGAAGCTGGAAAGTTAGGTGGGTAGGTATGAAATAGTTGAATGCTTGACCAAGGAGGTAGGGCTTCTTCCTCCTGTGAAGTGCAAGGAAGGAGACCTGACTCTGCAAATAGAGATTTTGAATTCACTTCCTCTCTCTGACCTATATGATCTTAGGCAATTCACATGACTTCCTTGGATTTCAGTTTTTTCACCTGTCTAGTGAGAGGTCACACTAGGATTCTAGGATTTTGTCTACCAGGCAATAATGAACTGGTGCATATTTTACAGTAGGTTTATGTGTGAACCTAGTTATGCCTTGATTGTGTCCTTCTAGTTTCCAAGGGGAGAATCAGTCCCTTAGATGGTCTATCATGATCTGGATTAATGTGATTATTCACGTTACATATATGTCTGGAGTCTGTGGGTGCTAATGATCCAAGTCATTTCACAAAATCTAACAGGCTATCAGAATTCAAGGCTGCCGATAAGGCAGATGAGAATGAATGACTTAGAAGTGAGGTGCTGTTATCTTTAATCTCTTGAGCAGTTACCACATTTATACCCTCTCCATTCAGGTAGAATGGGGAAAAAATGTTATTCTTGTTAATACTCCCTTTAAGAGGTAGAGGAGATAGGGCTTTTGTTTGGCTCTTATTTTCTATGTTCCTTATATTAGCACAATCTATCTTTCACTCTAAATTCTGAGATTCTGCTTGTGTTGTCAAGAATGATTAGTTACTACTTTAGAAACTAGATTTGTGTCCAAAGTTCAAAAAGCACAGGGATTTTTGCAGGCAGTATGCTTTATATGCTTTAACTTCTAGCCTTGTGCAAAGTACAATTGACTTTAGATTTAGTTTGAATATGGAGAACCTCCTTTAGGTATATATACAACAACTGTGCTGGCATCCTGCTTAAAGCCTTCCTTTGACTAGGACCAGGGTATCTGATTTGGTCTTGGGGAAATAGCTCTTGCCTGGAACCTAGAAGTCCAGGGTCCCTAAGCCCAACTGTTACATTAAGTAAAAATACAAACTTGAGGAATCTGATCTTAAACTTTCTGGACCTCAGTTTTATCATATTTCAAATGGGAATAATAATACTCCATCCTACCTATTAACAAGATCAAATAAGATTCCATGAAATTACTTTAAAATAAATTTTTTTTTAAAAAAATAGTAATGACAGAAACCAACAAAGAAGTACTATCATTGTTAAACTCCTATTGTATCTGTTTTTGGTCTTGCCATAACTTTTGGCCCATAAAAATCTGCCCTAAATTATTTTAGAATTTTTATTAACCTCATCACTGTTATTGTTACTTTCTATCCCAAGTGGAAGCAACTATTCAAATTTAATGGATCTTAAGAAAAACCACAGAAACTGAGGAATGGAATAATAAATGACAAAAAGAAAAAGGCAAGTGCTTCTTACTTTACAATTAAATTCTTCTACTCTCTGTAATCAATTCTGAATTTTTCAGGCTAATAAGGTGGAGCTAAGAGAAAGCTAATATATAGGATCTCACAGAGAGTTCAACAAATACTGACAATTTTGCTTAATTTCCCAGTATCCTAAGAAATTCTCTAAGACTGTAGGTTTCAGAGTCTCCTTCCCTGACCCTCTTTCCCTTACTTCCTAAAAACAATTAGATCTTAAGGAAGAGATATTCATTATGGATAATCCAGAAACTTTTACAACATATTTAGTCTTGATTTGCATTATACCATTAGTTTTCAAATTTTATTTAATGATTCCTTCTCATTTTTATTACCCCCAAAGATCCCCTTTACCTCACTTTTCAGAAAATAATTTCCAAATATTAACTTCCTTAATTCTTCAAAAGAGCAATTTACCCAAGGTGAAGAGGTATTATTTCGCTTTTAAAATGAAACAATTTAAAACTTGTTTGATTGATGCAAATTTCAAATATCTATAATCATTCTTGAATTATTTCAAAATTTTTTTAAGTTGCAGGGATTTTGTGTTATACTGCATTGAACAAAAATGTATTATGTTGAAATAGTTACCAGATACTGAGCTATCTTTAACTTCATCACAAAAATAGCTAGCTTAATTTCAAGTTTATTTTCTTGTTTATATGCAGCAAACTGCACAGAGACATAATCTGTGTCATAATCTTATGCTGATTGATGGTGGTATGTTGCACTTTGTTAAAATCCAGTACATGCCAATCCAAATTTGACTGGGTTTGTATATGCTGTATTAAGTAGTCATTGGGCTGGGTGGCATTCCCTGTTATTTGGAGGGAACAATTCTGAGTAAGTGTAACTTTTGTTCATTTTGATTTAGTTTTCACTGAAAAAAAACTGAATGTATTTATGTAGGAGTTATATTCCAATTATTTTGGTACTTGCTTCACACTATAGTTTCCTTTCACAATCGATCTCTGAGGGGTTTGTACAATTTGGAAACCTGAATTATACAGTTAGATTTTTAAAAAATAGATTTGCATTCTCAAATCTATTTTGCTTGTACCCACCACCAACAGAGCACCAGGGGGCATCCCAGAACCAGGTTTTGGAAAGAGTATTGTAAAGCTATTGCAAATAATGCCCCAAGTGGCCATCTAAAATTGAGTGCATTTATAGGAAGCTTTTAGGAAAGATGGTAAGATCCCCATTCAAAAAAGCAGTGAAGTTCATTCATAATCCACTTTTCTCTGGTGACTATTACTTTAAAGGAAGAAAGAAAAAGGAGTGAAGAACAGATGCATTTGAAAGTAATGGGCCTTTTCAATCAAATACCCAATTTGTAAAGCCCATTTAAAATGCCCTATTCCCAGCCTATGGCATTAACCTGCAATTGAGCTGCTACTTTTTAAATATATCATAACATCCTCAGCAAAACCTTTCCTCATTAGCACCATATTTCTTTGGTATAATAATGATTTAATGCTAATTACTTTGGCCAAGCAGCTCTACTTTGGCTAATCATTTCACTTTCTGGAGTTGATACCCTGCTATTGGGCTTTTATCCCATATTAGTTAAGAATACAATGGTTGAAACATTAACAGTTAGGTCTGGGTTTCAAGATGCCCTAGATCTGGCCAAATTTGGGATTAGAGCTTTGGCTTCTGGAGCAAGCAAAGTTATGAGCAATTCTTTTAAGAAAATAAAGCAAACTCCTTTCTTTTGCCTTAAGTTCCTGCATTCACCTTGGATAAATAATTTTTCTTCCTTTTTCAGGAAGCAGGATGAATATAATATTCTTTTCCTTTGACTTTTGTCACATCACACCACACAGTGTCTGCACACTCCTGTGATCACTTTCGATCTCCTTTGTTAAGTTCTCTTTCTTTACATGATACTGGGAAATTATGTAATATTGTCATACTTCATAATCAATAAAGTTAAATTATCAAGCCTTTTGTCTTTTTCTATAAACATCTTCCCTTTTAAAAGGTTAGTGTTATATGGGAAAGAAAGATTCTTTCTGATTCTTTAGATCCTACTTCTGCTGCTGACAACCTATGTGGACACAGGCAGATTGCTTTAAAAAATTATTTTATCTATAATATTTTCTTCCAAAGGATCTCTAAAGGATTTGCCTCTATGGTTTGGAAAACTGCATTTTATAGTTAGATTTTTTTTAAAAGTAGAATTTATTTTTAAATTTTTAAAATTTTTAAAAATACTCATTAAGAGAGAAAGATGATCATTCTTTAGCTGTGAAATGAAAATAGTAAAACCCATGTCACAGGTATGATATAAGACCCAAATGAGAGACTACATGCAAAGTACTTTGCAAAGTTGAAAAGACTATTAAATTGTCAGATATTATTGTTATTAAATATTTCAAACATGCTTATGCTTTCAACAATGCAAATAACCCTCAAATTTTTTTATTTACTACTCTTTTTTCATTTGATTTAAACATTCATTTAGCTGTTATGCTATCCAATTGTCCATGATGGAAAAACAAAATGAGTGAAATTCATATTGCTTAGATTATAACATGCAGTTAAATAGTCCAACAGACTAATGTGTGTACATATATATACATATATACAAATGTATGTGCACATATATACATTTTATGTGTATATATGCATAAACATATATTATGTATACACTAAGATAATACATATTTGTCCAAATTATGTATGTATGTATATATAAATATAAATACATATACACATATATATTACATATGTATGTATATATAAATATAAGTAAATATATATGTCTTTATATCTATATATCTTAGACAAGTGCTACAAGTAGACAATAAACTAGGTCCAGAATTGAGTAGCATGAGGTCAGGCTAGATTATATAGGGGAAATTAAATTGTACTTTCAATTAACCTAAAGTGTTTGCTATTGTGAAAGATTTTTTAACTCCAAAATATCTAGGCAACTCTATAAGATTGTAAATCATACAATATCATGATATCAGATGAATTATAAGTATGAAAAACCTAAAGGTCAATGGAGAGATGTATAATCAATGTAATCAGAAGGCAGCATATGCTCAGTGATTACTTAAAAGCAAGAAATGGTGAAAAAGATATTTTTGAAGCTATGTATGATGAGAAATGTCAATACACCTAGGTATGTTGTAAGAATGAGGCGTAGCAGATTGACAACCTAAGTAGTGCATTAGTACTCTAAATATACTAAAAGAAAAAGAGGGAGAACTTCCAAATGGAAGATTCATGAAGGCTCTTTGGGAAAACATGCCTGAGCATCATTTAGGATCACAGAGTTAGATCTACGCCAGATGGTTAGAATTCATTTAGTCCAGAACCATAAAATGAGGAAACAAAAGCTTAGATGAAAAGGTATGCACAATTCTTAGTACAGTCTGTTCTTAGAAGAGGAACTAAGATACTTCATGTCCTCTGTCCCTTTAATCCTGATGAATGCTGTCCATTATACATAGGTGGTAATAGACCCCTCAACCATGATTCATTCTTCCTGGGTAACTTCCTTTCTTGATGCTAGGCATATATCATCTGCTACTCCCCTTCTCAATCTCTTTATTAGGGAATAGTAATCAAATCCACATTACTATTTCTTCTGGAAAAGATAATATAAATGAACTGTCCTATTGCTCTATTCAACATCTTTCTTTATGACTTCTGACCTAAAATGTCCTTTCTTCTTTTTTTGTGTGTTTCATTTTTTTACAAATACATGTAAAGACAATTTTAAACATTATTTTAAAAAAGTGAGTTCCAAATTTTCTCCATTCCTTCTTTACCCTTTCTATTCCCTATAATGTTAAACAATTTGATATAGGTTATATATGTGTAATTATGTAAAACATATTTTCATATTATTCATGTTGTTAAAAAGATACAGATCAAAAGTGAAAAAAAAAAAACCTAAAAAAAGAAAGTGAAAATAGTTTGCTTTGATCTACATTCAGACTCCATCATTTTTTTATGTGTATGTGGATAGCATTTTCCATCATGAGTCTTTTGGAATTGTCTTGGATCATTGTATTGCTGAAAATAGCTGTCAGTCATAGTTGATCATCACATAATGTTACTGTTATTGTATACAATGTTCTCCTGGTTCTGCTCCCTTCACTTTGCATCACTTCATTTAAGGCCAGATTTTTCTGACATCTATCTGCTCATCATTACTTATATCTCAATAGTAATGACATTCATATGCCACAACTTGTTCACCTATTCCCCAAATTGATGGGCATTCTTTCACTTTCCAATAGTTGTATAATGCTTTTTAGGTTTTATTATTTTCAGGAGATATAATGTTTAACATTAAGGTATAGGAACTTTTAGTTAAATGAAGAAAGCTTAAATAAAGAGTATTCTATTTCCCAGGTGGTATAGTAGATATATTAGCAGACATAAATTTAGGAAGACCAGAGGTCAAATGTTGCTTCATACATTTATCATCTATGTAATCTTGGGCAAAACACTTAACTTCCATCTGTGTTAAATTTCTCATTTGTAAAATGGGAGTGATAATAGTGTGAGAAATGGATATATTTGGTTTCCATAGTATGAAAATTAAATTGGAGAAATGAAGCTTTAATTAGAAAATTGAAATCTATAGGTACATAGAAGAAGAATCAGGGCTGTGGAAGATGAAGGTTATCCCCCCCAAAAGAAAGTTATAATGTAAACTCCCTAGGGGAAGGGACAGGATTTTGTAATCCCGGTGATGGTCAGTGATTTGAAAAGAATCTTTTGTTCTTTGCCTCTAGCTTCCCACTGTTATCTTGGTGGCAGGGCTGGAAACACACTATTCTATTAAGCATTTGATAGCTTCAGGTTTTCTTACCTCATTTTTTTTTTCAACGAAACCAGGCTTTAGAAACCCCAGCCAATGGGGAAAGGAGCTAATTGTTTAGGAAGGGAGTTCATGTTGGGGAATAAAAAAGGGAATGCCCTTTGTCTCTGTGTATGTCTCTTTCTAAAATCACACTTTGTGTGTCAGAAACTTCCCACCCTTTCTCATGGAAAGAAATAAACTTTTCCTACAGTTATACTCAGACTTCTGATTGTTTTGATGATATCTCATTTCATCATGCATGTAGATCATGATTTGCACTATATATTTCAGTCTCTTTGTATCACCATTAGTCTTCCTTTTGTCCTTTGCATGACTTGTAATTCTAATTCCTCAGAGATTGTCGCATTTCAAGATTTCCAGCCACATAGCACATCTCCAGAAAAATATTGGAATTGAAAAGATTGACCTTGTTTCAGAGAGAAACTGGGGTCATTTAAAATGTTGCCTAGTTTGCTTACTGTAATTCAATTGGCTCCCTTTCTTCTATTCACTTCTGGACTGTATCCCTCCACAAAGTCTGTCATCACAGTGGCTGAGGTATACTGTTTTATGAGCTCTCCATATAAGTGTACATCATAGTCTACACAATGGATATTCTTTATTCACTTGTCTTTCTCTTTGAGATTGGAAACTTTTGAGATTTTATTTAACTTTGGAGTCTGAAATATTCTTGGAGTTGATTTCATTAGTACAATACTATATTTTTGTTGCTGTTGTCCAGTATTTTATGACCGCATTTGGGATATCATTGATAAATACTGGAATGGTTTGCCATTTCCTTCTCCAGCTCATTTTATAGATAAGTAAACTGAGGCAAATAGACTTGTGTAGGATCACATAGCTAATAAGTGTCAGAAGCTAGATCTAAATGGAAATCTTCCTAATTACTGGCATTCTATCCACTGTACCATCTACCTACTCATAAGATTATGTAGCAGAAGGAATAGCTGTAGAATCTCACTTTCCATAGTGACTCTGTACCAAGTATTCTCCATGGCAATAGCAAATACTTTTGGCAGCTATACATCATCCTGTTTTATTCCTCTCTTGATAGCAATAATTAGAAGTCAACCAAATAACTTGAGGTCACCAAACTAAACACAATGAGATTTTTACATGTTCTATACCTTTTGGTAAATTGTGAAAGGAACTGTAGGAAATATTTTGTGATAACCTACTTGTTGTCTTTCCATATTTTTACCAAATATATCATTGAAATACAGTAAGTTATTATAAAGATTTTACAAGGATGATAAAGTAAATGGATTAATATTGATATTGCCTCTCTCTTGATGGTAGTAATTTTAAATAGCTTCTCTTTGATATTTTCTATTTTGGTATCTTCTCATTGTTAGTTTTCTAATTTGTTGATGATCTTTGCTATGAAATTAAGTGGTCTTACAGTATACAGAGAACTTACACAGAATTGCTTTTCACACCAATAATCACTTATTTCCTTTCTGTTAAAATAGATTCAATTTGACTATTTGGAATATTTATTCTGTTTCCACAACATCTTTCACCTGTCAATTCTCTCTATAAAAAATATTCATGATATATAGGTAGGAAGCATCTGTGTGTAGATTACAAGTTTGTGATAATATATACAAGTTTCAAGTTCCATTGTTTTGAAAGATGAAAGAATACTTTAAAATATGAAACCAGTGGTCCACTACAAATTTATGTTACATCATCTCAACTGGACCCTCACTGCAGCACAATAACTTTTTTGCACCTCCCAAATTGATTTACTATCCTAATCAGTAGTTTAAAACCTTTTCATTCATTCTCAAATCTCTCATGCCTCCTGCATTGGGAGATACCAGACAGTCTCCACAGTATCCCCTATGGATTTTTTTTATGCTCTAAAGAGAAGCATATTTTTTTTTATTAATAGTACAGTGATATCTCTAGTGACTGAGAGCATTTACTTGCCTTCCCACAAGGGAGCAATGTATCTCAGCCCAAAGGAAGTTTTGTCTATGGTTTATCCTAAGTGATTTGATTGTCCAAGGGATAGAGAGCATCCTGGTCTTGTTGGAGTGACAGTAGAAGTTTCTGTTTCCCTTTCCTTCCCTATACTTTGTAATGTCAGTATTTACATAAATATGTCTTTGATTTGTTTTTTCAAAAATAAAGATATTATTATTCTAAAAAAATAATTCTTATGCCTCTCCTCTATCTTCTCAGATGAGATCCTTGTCTTATATTTCATTGAAAAATCCATTGATATTTTGTTCCCTGCTCTTCAATCTATATCCTTTGGTTGTCTTCTCTCACTATCTTCTTCTTCACTCCTATCTCAATAAAAGATGGCCCTTCTCCTTGCCAGGCCAAATCCTGGCACAAGAGTTCTCTTCTATCCATTTTATCCAGCACATTACCCTTTATATCACTGCTGTTCTCTCACTTATCTTTGACTTTTTCCTGTCTACTGGTTGCTCTTTCTTTGTCTCTGCCTCTATCTCTCTCTCTGTTTCTGTCTCTGTATCTGCCTCAGTCTCTATCTCTAAGCAGACTTTTATTCTTTTTTTAATGTCCAAATTATTTCCTCTCCTTCTGTCTACTCCACCCCTAGCTAATGAGAAAGTAAAACAAACAAAAAACACCCAAATCCATTATACATAAAAAGTCAGGCAAAACAAATTTCTGTTAGACATGCTCCAAAAATAAAAAGAAAGAAAAAAATAGAGGAAAAAACACAAAAAGTTAAACATGAATGAATAATGATAAAAAACAAAACAAAGATAAATCTCCTACCTTCAAATATGGGAAGATGATAACGTGTCCCTTCTAAATTTTATCATTGTCAGGATTCATAGAGAAAGACATGAGAATTAGAGAAGACATGAGAGTGGTTTGTAATTAGGTCTTGATGATCTTACGAGTGGAAATAGGAGAAAAGGAATATACTCAGAGGAAGAAAGGAAGATTAGGGAATATTCTCTCACATAATCATGGTTCACTAGTGGACATTTATGCAAACAAAAAGGAGGAAGTGAAAAGGACTTACCGACATTTGAAATTCACTCTCTTCTAAACGGTCAAAAGAAAGAAGAATACACACAGAGAGTTGAGTTCAAAAATATATTTCACTCAGCAGAAAAATAGGAGGGAAAAAGAAGAAGAAGTGAGAGTGAATTAGAGGTAGAGTAAACTCAAAGAGGGATCAGTTTCTAAGCAAAACAAACTCTAAGAATGCACAAAAATATTTATAACTGTTTTTGAGGTAGCAAAGGATGGAATCTGAGGTGTCCATAATTTAGGGAATATATGGATAAGTTGGGATATAGTTGGCATGTGATATATAGATGTGGTATATAGATACCATACCAAACTCTTATTAGCATAATGATCAGCACAGAGGATTCATTATGAGGCGTGATATTTCCTCCTAACAAAGAAGGTAGGGATTTAATGCAGAAAGAAATCTTTTTTTTTTGGACATGGTCAGTGTGGAAAATTGTCATTACATTTGTAATGGGTTTTGTTTTTCTCAAAGGTGGATCTTAGTCGATTAAAACAAAATATTTTAGAAAAAACCCATATTGTGCTATAAGCTTTTCCTGATTTTCCCCTAATGCTAGTGTCTTTCCTTTATAGTTCTATCTAATTTATCTGTCAAATAAATTGTTTGTATGTAGTTGTATACATATTATCTGCCCCATTAGGCTGTGAGCTCCTTGAAAGTCAGAACTTTTTTCCTTTATGTGGAAGAGAAGTGGAGGAAGAAGAATTTTGTATCTTCACCATTTAGCGTAGTGCCTGATGCTTAATACATTCTTATTTACTGAATAATTGGTCAAAATTGTTCAATTTAATGTCTAAATTATTAGAGAATCAAAGAAAAATGATAGTTGAGGGAAGATAGGAAGCAAGGAGTGAAAGGCATTTTTGTAATGAGGAAATTAGTCTTTGTGTCCATGGAAATATTGGTGATAGTAACCACAAGGTTTGTTCCTTTACTTTGCAATATTTCTTGAAATTTTCTAAGCCTCAGGTTTTTAGAATGGTGAGATGAGTGGGAAAGTGATGGGAAATGCAAATAAAATAATTCATTCATCTCAAAGAAAGACTGAATGAGAAGTGGTAAATATGTGGTGTCCACAGAGCCTGCATCCTGAAGTGGTGAAGAAGGGAATGAAATTCACACACTCTAACTCAACTATGTGTGACATCTTCAGACCTCTTATGGAGAAAAATGAGTTGGGAGTTCTTGCCAACTGTCTAAATGACATTTTGTGCACCAGAAGATGGAATTGCAAGTTTGATAACAGAGCTAAAATGTGTTGATTAGTACTTAGGTATGTTGACCTAAGCTGTGGAAACAGGGGCATCAGTAATGGAAAACTGTTGACAGCAACTGAGCACCTGAAGGACATGGAAACTATTAAAGACCTGATGAATACCACGGAAACTGTCTGGGCAAATCATAGACATTCATAAGCTTAGATTAGGCAGTAATACAAATTTTAGATTCAGAGGTTAAAATAGAAATGGAAAGAATCCACTGATCACCTCCTAAAAAAAATCTCAAATTGAAAACTCTCAGCCAAATGCCAGAGCTCCCATATTAAGGAGAAAATATTAGAATATTTTATTTATATATATGTGGTGTGTGTGTGTGTGTGTGTGTGTGTGTGTGTGTATTAGAAAAAAATTACTTAGCAACTGAGTAATAGGAGCTCTTGTTCAAACAAAAGTATTTTGAGGACAACAGAATGTTCTTAGGTACAGGACTCTTATGTGAAATTAATATAAACCTTGACTTTCTATGCTACTGTGAGTCATGTGATCTGTAAAGGTTGATGGACTGGGGCCACTGAATTAGTTGCCTTGACTTATTTTTCTGCTTGGAGGTGGTAGGTTGGGGAGGAGTTGTAAATTTGTAAATATGGAAGATCAAGCTTATTAAATTGAAAAATATTTTTGACTCTCAATAGCCTCAAACTTTAGTCCTTTCTGTATTGTGTGTAAATGTGTGTCTGTATGTGTGTGTTTGTGTGTACACATGCATGCACATGCATTTACATGTGTGTGCATGTAAGCAATGCATTGCTTTTCTTTTCTACATCTTGTTAGCTTGGTGCTTACATAGGAGTGAAGGATATTTAGACAAGTGCTAGAAATTAACCAAGTTTATATATCCCTAGATTTACTTGGGTGTCATCACCTTCTATGATGTTATTTCTGATAAATCTCCAATATGATCTATCTTCAATTAGTACATTGATTATACTTAGAACTGCACCAAATTCTCAGAAAACAAATTACATGAATTTCATTTTGCCTTCCGGTACTATAAGGTGTACAAGGTATTAGATATATAAGAGAAATTTCAAAACATTAGCATAATGAGATGACTCTAATAAGATTTTCTCTTCAGATTCTTTCTGTCTCCTAAACTTTGGTCTCCACAATGTCTGGCCAGAACCTAGCAGCTGAAATAGAACTGGCACAGATCATAGACATCTGAGTATTTAATTAAAATATAGCTTGTCTAAGGTCTGTAGTAGATATTGACATGATATTTTCTACTCAATGCTCTGAGCCATGTGCATACAGCACCTATATTTTAGAAAGACTTTTTTTTTAAAATAGAGTATCACATTGTGTTATTACCTTTTCTACATTCTCTACCAGAAAACAATCAGATGAATTCAAAATTGATTGGAGAGTTAAACTCCAAAGTCAATGTGATAGGAAGTTTCCAGTAGAATAAAATAAGCCTTGTGTTTGACCCTATTCTATTTGCTAGTTTTATCCATGACTTGGACAAAGGCATAGATCATATGCTCATCAAATTTGTAGATGAAATGAAACTGGAAGGGATGTCTAATGCACTGGATTACAAAATCATGATGCAAAAGGATTTTGAGAGGATATTAGAATTGGGAATATCTAAAAGGAGGAAATTAACTAGAGACTGTCAAAACAACCTGTTTTCCAGAGTTAAGACCCAGTAAATAGGCTGTGTCCTGAGCTTAGCATAACATTCCTTTGTACTTGCCCTCTCTATGATCTCACTCTCTGGCAAAATGTATTGCTTTATCCAGCCCAGGATGTTCTCTGAAGAGTTTATGATTTTCATATAACTATTTAGATTTGTTGGAACTTCTCTATTTTCTAAAGACCTGAAAGGTAGAACCAGCTGATATGCTGTAGCAGAAAATGTTCAGTTCACTAAGTGAACTGAACCAGGGGCTGCTCTCCAATTCCTACTGCACTAAGTGTATTTCTGAATCCTGCTGAATGATCACAAGATTCAAAGACTCTAAATACTTGAGACAATTACAAGAGTCAATAATTCTAATAATTTAGGGATTTTCCCCACAGAACTTAAAGATACCTATATTGTCTCATGAAATTCCAACCATGGAAATTATTTACTCAAGACCTAAGAACAACTATGTTCTTTTTGTGGTTTTCAGGAATAAAAGCCCTAATCCTGACACAACCCATAAACCCTCCTCAGAAAGATTTTGATTGGCAAATATATTTTCCTCATTCTAAAATTAATTAAATTTCTGTCTGATTCCTGACTCTCCTGTCCCTAGTCTACTTTATTGGCTCCAGCCACCCACAAGTTGGAGACTAGTCCAGTATGGTTGACAAGATAAATGTGAAGTCTTACACTTAGGTACAAAAACAACTTAGCAATTACCTGTTGGGGAAGCCATAGATAGATAGCAGATGCTCTAAAAGTAATCGGCATTTTAGTGGACCATGACTTCAATTTGAATGAGCAGTGTGATGCAGGAGACAAAAAAATTAACGTGGTTAGGCTGCATTAAAGGTATAACTTCCAGGAAATGCTAGTTCCACTGTATTCCTTTATCCTCAAAACTTCTCTGGGGTCTTATTGACGAATGTCACAATTTAAATTGTGATAATATATAAGACCTAGAAGAGACAATAAGATTCATGAAAGACTGAGACCATATTATATAAAGATCAATGGAAGGGACTGCCTTTGTTTACCCCGGAGAAGAGAAAGAGAATGATGTAGATGTGATAACTAGGGTCAAGTATTTGAAGAGCTGCCATATTGGAACAATGATTTGATTTATTTTATTTGCCCCCGGGACAGATCCAGGAGCAATGGGTAAAAGGTGGAAAGAAGGAAATTTAGGCTGGACAGAAAAAGCTCTTTAACAATTACAGGTGTCTAAGAATGAAATGGGCTATCTAAAAATGTTGGCTTTCCTTTCCTTAGAGGTCTTCACACAGGAACTGGGTGATCACTTTTTGGATAGTAGGGATTTCTTTTGCATTTTGATTGGACCAGATGGTCTTTGAAGTCCTTTCCAACTCTCAAATCCTGTGATTCAGTGAAATAAAATTTATTAGAGATAGTAGTGAAATATTATATTCGAGTTTAAAAATTAAGACATAAGATAGAGAAGACATGGCCAAATAATAGCTCATTTGGGGAAAAACTATCTGGGGTTTTAAAAGATTATACACTCAATATGAGTTACCAGTAGGACATGACCATCAAAAAAAAACCCCCACCAAACAAAATTAAGAATTTTAGTCTTCATTAATAAAGATATAGTATTCAGAATGACAGAGGGGATAATCCCATAGAAGTCTAATTTGGTGAGACTATATAAAAAGTATTATGTTCAATTCTGAGCATCATATTTTAGAAAGGATAATTGACATTCTAGTGTATGCTCAGAGAAAGGTAACTGGGATGATGACTGGGCTAGAGACTGTTTGGGAATCAATGAAGGAACTGAAAATGTTTAGCCTGGAAGAAAAGAAAAAAAGAATTATGAAAGACATTTTTGTGGTATTCAAATGATAGAGAGACTATCCATGTGGAAGAGGGATTAGACCTGCTCTGTTTAGCCATAGAGCAGGAGTTCTGGAACTGAGGTCCGGGAACTTCAAGAGGATTTGTGAATAGTTTTCTGGAGGTGTTTGTAATTTGTATGGGAAAAATTAAATATATTTTTCAAAATGATTTGCTTCCTTTGTAATTTTATGTATTTTATTTTATACATTTAAAAACTTTATTGGGGCAGTTAGGTGGAATAGTGGATAGAGCAACTATGGAGTCAAGAGGACCCGAACTCATTCCTTAGACACTATGTGATCCTAGCCAAGCCACTTAACCCTGATTGTCTCCTGTAGAGGGCTGAAACTATTGAATTCAATGCACTGAGGTCAGGACTACCAAGCACTTGAGGCTAACTACTGATTGGACGATAATCTATGGGCATATGCTTGGAAAATGGTCCTTTCCACTATCGGTACTGGCTCAACGATTGGTGTATAGAGGATTGTAGGAGGGACTAGGGGGTGGAGTAAAGCTAGCCAGGGACACACTCTTAGCAGTAGATGAGGGAGAAGGCACTTGCAGAGATTCTCTACCATCCCTTTCACTTCTACCCCTAAAGACCAAGAATATAGACAGACTTTTGCTTATCCTAACTCCGGCTGATTCTGGGGTATCCTGGGTGCTAGCACGTCGTTACAGTCTCCCAATTAAAATAAACAAATAATAAAATGAAATAATAAATAATATATTAATAAATAATTATAATATAATAATAAAAAAGAACAAAGAATAGTGTTCGAATAATACTTCTATAGGCTTCGTTGGACTGCTGAAGGTATCTATAACACACACACGCAGAAATGTTAAGAACACTTCTGCTTAAGGGCAGAACTATGGACAAATGAGGTGAATACTATAGAAAGATGGATTTAGACTCGATGTAAAGAAATATTCCTGATAATTTGTATTGTCTCCAAATGGAATAGACTGGTTTGGAAGGTAGTGGAATTCTTTTTTAGTGGATGTAGTGGAAGTTAACTTGAGACCAAATAACCACTTGTCAGGTATGTTGTAAAGGTAATTTCTGTTCAGACCAGAATTGAACTAAGTAATATTTTAAGTTGCTTCAACAATAAGATTCTGGAATTCTGTGAAATGTTGAGTCATTGCTCACATTTCACAGCTACTTTGAAAAGAGGGACAAAACAACATTTTCTGACAAGGTAGTTTACCTGAACATCCCAGTTGATGTCAATAAAGTGCCAAGAGTGGCAAAACTGATATCCTAAAGTTCAGCTCCATCAAGTTGAAAGAAGCCAAGGAAGCTAATTTTCAACATGAGTACTAAAGGAAACAAATGAATACTGTATAAGTTCTGCATTAACAATAATATATCATATAAACTAAAGCAGAAACTCAGAATACAAAAATGAGGACCTAGAGGTTTTGACACACATTAAATATTTTCTCCCTTCATATTATAGAAACCATTTCAGAATACTTTAGGAAGAGTTTCTCTATTGGTTTTATTGAATAGGTTTCTCAATTGTGACTTCTATTGTCATACTTTCAAACTTTAAAAGGGGGTTTAGTCATAACTTTTAAAAAGTGAAACTCCTAGAATTTTAGTATATTACTAAGAGATCAAAGGACATTAGCAAATGAAATCTCTGAGAAATTATTTTTGCTGAAGGAAAAAAAAATGAATTGAAAGGGGTTTGCTTTATTTTTTAATTTTGTTGAGAGATAGAAATATCATTTTGCTCATTATGATATACAAATAGCTACATATCCTCTGTAGTATTCACAAGAAATATGCAAAAGACAAGAAAGTAAGCAGATTATGGAATTTATGAAAGGAGACAAATTTCAGAATATATCTTAGGATAAACTGTCATTTTAATAACATAGTAACTGGCTTCTATAACAAAAGAATAATCCTTACATTTAGTTATTAATGAAAAAACATATGTAGAATAAGCTCAATTTCTTAAGGCAGGAAAATGTGTGTATGCATAAATATTTATGTATATATATTTATATACGTATATATGTATGTTTGTATATAAAGTTACATCATGAATGGTTGAAACAAAATCAGCTCTGACAGTTAATGGGCCAAACTTTTGGTTGTTCAATATCTGCTAAATTGAAACCAAATTGAATTGTCAAGTTTAAGAAAAGTCAATTATCTGCTTTTTGTTGAGTGGCCAGTCAGTGAATCACATTTGCCCAGAAGGGAGAATTTAAAAATTTTTAAATTTTATTTCTATTATTACTGTTGAACAAGGGATATAGTTCAGTTTTTCTTAAGGAGAACAGAAATGTTCCTTAACTGGAGCTAAGGTAGAATTATCCAATTTATGTGTTCTTTCAGGCACCTCGATGGCTCAGTGGAGAGAATGCTAGATCTGGTGTCAAAAAGATCTGAATTCAAATGGGACCTCAAATACATGCTAGCTGAAAAAGTCATTTCACATTTTGTCTTTCTCAGTTTCCTCACAGCAGAATGGGGATAATAATATCACCTACCTCCCAGGATTGTTGTGAGATCAAATGTGATAATATTTTTAAAGCTTTTATCAAAGTAAATGCTTTAATAAACATTTATTCTTTCCCATTTCCTTTTGCCCCTTCTCCATCTGAATTTAAATTCTTGTGACTGGATCATAGGGTCCTAAATCTAGACCTTGATGGAACCTTAGAGACCATTTAAGCCAACCCGACCCCCCCCCCACTTATTTTTTACAGATCAAAAAAAAAAAAAAAAAAACGGAGACCTAAGAAAAGTAACTTGCTCAAGATCATGTAGTTAATAAGCATCAATAACATTTATTGTGAATACAATCCATAGTGAGAGGCAATGTAGATTTTCAATCAATCAATAAGCATTTATTAAGATTCTATGCCAGGAAAAGGGATACTAGTACAAAGAAAAAAAAAATCCCTACTTGCAGGAAATTTATATTCTAATGGGGGAAACAATTATATATGTAAATTTATCTCATAAAAAATGAATTAAGTACAAATATATTATGTATACATATATAAAGCTAAAAACAAGGTATTTCAGTAGGAATGATTTATCAGTTAAGGGAGGAGAATCAGGAAATGATTGATGCAGAAGCTGATACTTGAGTAGCATTGGAAAAAAGAGAGGGACTCTATGAAGTGAGGAAAAGGTATACTTTAGATATGGAGAACACTCAGTAAGAAGGCCTAGATATCAGAGATGGACCATCAAGAGTGATGATTAAGTATTAGATTGTGAGCTCACTTGAGATCAGTGATTGTCTTTTGCCTCTTTTTGTATCTCCTGAACTTACTACAATGCCTGGCACATAGTTGACATTTAATAAATGTTTTACTATTTATGAACAAATATGAATTAATTATGACTAATTTGACTGAGATAGTTTGATTAAATCACAAAGTTCTAGAGGAAGAGTAATATCCCTTGAGGCTGGAAAGATAGGTAGAAACTAGCTTGTAAAAAGCTTTTAAAAATTAAATAGATACATTTATAGAGAACCAACCTTGGAATCCAAAGACTTGAATTCAAATTCTTCCTCTAACACATTCTGGCTGTGACATTGGGCAAATTATTTAATATCTTTCTGTTTAAAGCCAGTAGTGTCAAACTCAAATAGAAACAGTAACTTAACTGTACTGCTGCTGCACATGGACTTAGAAAACTGCATATTAACATTATCTATGTTCTATTGTATTTTTATTTTGTTGAATATTTTCCAATTATATTTTAATCTGGTTGGTTCCTCAATCAGGAGTTGGACCTGTAATCTATACATTTAATATTTCTTCTATAGATAATTCTCCAAGAAGGTGACAAACTGCATTGTTAGAGTGTTCTAAAAAATCCTTAACACTAACTATGCATATTCCAAAATATGGCTGAAAATATTGTCTTCCAATAATCTTCCCTCATTTACTCACAGAGAAATTACTTCAACCTTCTCGGTCTCAATGGAATCTATTAGTACTATTTTAATTTGTGCTCATTTGTACATAGCTCTGTCTCTGTCTCTGTCTCTGTCTCTATCTCTGTCTCTCTCTCTCTCTCTTTCTTCCTCTGTGTGTGTGTATGTGTATGTATATATTGTGTATTTGAGGGCTATGAAGGGCTGGGTCCACATTAATCAAGTCACTTTTACTTAGTGATATTGATACTTACAAATGGAAAAGGCAGAACATTTCTTTTCTTCTTAATAGGCTGTATAAAGAAATCCTAAAGAATCTTAATTTATTTTGATCCTTTCCAGCTCCCAGCTTTCAGTTCCCAGGGAATCAAACTCATTCTACTGGAACATTCCCAAAGATGCCAAGATGCTTCAGTCCTGATTCCAAAGGACTAATGGAGTCATAAGCAGGGCTGGCTCCTGCACACCTGGGGAGCTTTTGGGGGAAGGAGGATTGGGTTGTGAGTGTGGAACCATGAAAAAAGGTGGGAGATAATGAGAAGCAACTGCAAGGAGCCCTGAAGATAGATGAGTACATACCTGCTGGGCTAAAATGCTGGGCTTGAAAGCAGTCTTAGACAGCTGGCTCTTGAGATTGCCAGGAAAATAGCCACCTCATCAAGCAGTAGGGTGCATGGAGTCTGAGTAATGAAGACAAGGCTATTGCTAGATAGTGCAAGGTGGGTGCTACCCAGGAGTTCTTTACCTCATTTGTCCAAGCCTATTTTATGGACAATTATAGCTTATCAGGAGCCCACAAACATCTATAAACTGGGAGTTGAATCTTTTCAGAAGTTAATAGTCTGATTGTGTGACTGAGACAGTCCTGAGATCTTTGGTTTTTTAGGATAATAAGAACTCAAACCACTCAAAGTTTGTGAAGCACTTTATGGATTACAACCCAGTGACACAGAAGCTAGGTATTATTACCAACCTTACTGTCTAGATGAGACAGTATGTCTCAGTATGCGACAGTCTAGATGAGACAGTATTGGAAACTGGGGATGTGATGTGTTTTATCTATATACAGCTAATAAGTCTCAGTGACAGAATTTGAACCTATATCTCTTGATTTCAAATCTCTTTACATTTTAATGCTTTCCCATAAAGGAAGAAGTCCAGCTAATTCCTGAAATTCCTCTACATTCATTCATATTTGGGCTATCCTTCAAACTTTCTGAATGAACTTCAATTTTTCAATTACAGCTTAAAGCAATGATTAAGAATGATTTTCAATAGTATAAAAACAGTATGTCATCATGTATAGAAAAGTTAAGAATACTGGGATTCAAGTCCTCTACCTAGCTATGTGAGCCTGGGTAAACCACTTAATTTCTCAGTGTCCCAAGTAATTCTCTGAGATAGGTAACATAAGGAATAGTATGGTGGATATGGAATCAGGAAAACCTGAGTTCAAATCCAGCCTCCGACACAAACTAGTTGCCAAGTCACTAACTTAATTTCTGACCCTCTCAGTTACAACTGTAAATTGGGGTAATGATAATAATAATAATAACATTCACTCAGGGTTGTTGGGAGGATTCAGTGAGATAATATTTGTAAAGTGCTTTGAAAACCTTAAAAAGTGCTAAATAAATGCTATTATATATTATTATTATAAGCTATTGGCCATATATTTATGCTATTGGCCATAAAAATATGTATGTACATATATATATATATATATATATATATATATATATACATATATATATATATATATATATATATATATATATATATATATATATATATATATATACATATATATATATATATATATACACATATACATGGGTAGCTCAGTACTCATGGTTAATTGGTTCCAGAAGGCAGGACTAGTGGTGAAAATAGGGAGTACCAAATAAATTGTTCCCTTAAAGAGTACATATCTCCAGTCTACAGACTATTCCTCCCCACCCAATTCCCTAAAGGAGAAGCTAGCGCAACTCATCCCAAACCAGCAAAGCTCCTCCCTTCTTGGCCCAATTCACTTTTTTGAGAGAAATGTGATTTTTACATTCTTCCCCTCCCATCTTTCAATCTTCCTTGGGAGGTGGGTATATTGCATATGCAAGTAGAAGCTATGGTCTCATGCCTTTCTCCACCCAAGGTTCTGACTACAGTCACTGGGCACTCAGGGGCTCTGATTCCTGCTGCTTCTCCTCCTGCTGAGCACTCCAAATCATTCTTATGCCCCTTCCAGTATTAGTCTGGGAAGCTTGGAGATTCTACACTACAATCACATCATCCTATGGGAACTACTCCATGAGCAACTTGCACAACTTCAGTGTTGAAGGCTCCAACCTGACAATCCTGAACACTGCTGCCTTCCCTGGGGAAGGGGCAATGGCATCAGAAGTGGGAGCTGGTCAGTATACCTGGGCAACCTCACATCCTTACTGTTCAACCAAGAAGACAACCAAGTGTGACAAAGTGGTGAAGCATTTTTTTTTCCATTGAAATGCATTGAATACCAAATTGATGGAGTTTTGAGGTGGATGAGTTCTGGGGTACCACTGTGTGTATATGTATGTTACATATATACACATATATTTATATATGGAATGAGTTTCCAAATGAAAAGTTCCCTATATCAATGAAATTACAAATTCAGTCATTCCTCTCCTCCCTGCAATACCCTAATCCTTGCCCCTTGATATATATATATATATATATATATATATATATATATAGTTTGGATGCAGTTTAGGCCTTTCAAAATACTTGAAGACTTTATTCTCTTAAATGGACCCATCTTTTCCTACTATTCTTCTTTATACTGCTGCTTTATTTAGTAAACTATTTCCCTTCTTTTGCATGGGTACTGTAAACACTATGCCAGTCCAATTCCTGTCTGAACAAACAAAACTTTGGAATTAGTGAAATTGTAATTAATAAAATTTGACACATTTTAATCAAGCAACAAGTGTCAATTTAGGGCCTACTTTATTTAAAACACTGTGCTACGTTCTACAGAAAATACAATCAAGTAGAAGATAGGAGTCTTGTCTTTCATAAAGATCATAGGATGATCACTTAGTTCATAGGACAATAAGATTTGGAGGTAGAAGGGGGCTTAGAGATAATTTGGTTTATTTTCATTCTTTTAAAGATGATATAACTAAAATCCAGAAAAGAAAAATGATTATGAATTCCAACAACAATGCATTGTCAGAAACTGCATTATTAGAAATAGAAATAAAGTAGGAGTATGGGAATGTATCCCAGAATATTAGAAAAAGAAGTCTACAGAATGATAATTAAGTACCAACTAAAATAAAATCAGCTCTGCTAGGAAATATAAAGTGTACATCTTAACTTTATTATTATTATTTTTTTTGTAAAGACTTGTAATTTTGTTGGTGGAGGCAACTTGAAGTGAAAGAACTCCTATCCATGCAACTTGGCAACTCTTTTGTCATTTATGGTCTTGGAATGTTGCCTGGTACACTGAGATGTTACCTGCCTTGAGATAGCTCCAGAAGATGCTAACAATAATTTAGCATGTGAGGAAATGAACCCCTTCATATTTGTAGCCCAGCCTATTGTTTTTCTATCTGTATGTGTCACAATTTGTGCCCCTCTGCGAATCCATTCTTTCCACTAATGGTGCAAGTACATGTAGAAGAATTTGTTCCTTGTGTTTTGGGAAAATATTTCTTATTCTTTTTCATTAGATGCCTTTGTTTTAAACTAATTATATTTGGGTGACTAGTAAAGCTGAACACATCAATGAGAGCTAATGAACAATGGTTTTGAACAGATGCAGGTCCACAGAATGCCTCCATCCTGAGATGGTTTTGTCTGAGAAAACACAATCTGTAAATTGAAGGGGAAGAGGAATGAAATTATTCCCACATCCTACTTATGTATATGTGTGTATTTATCCATGACAGTAATGGATAAAACTTTGCACTTTGCAGGTTCTCATTACTGAGGACCTGCTAAGTCAATAGTATGATTGTGACAAGTTAGACCCAGACACCTGCTCTTCTGTGGCTTAATTTCTATTTTCCAGGTGATCTAAATATATAAATGCATTTGTAATCATTAGTTATAACAGCCATAAAATACACATGAAGAGACACTCATTTGCGAGGATGTGCTAGAGAAGGCCCCAGGTGTGGAAACTATTAACATAACAGCCATATTGACTGTGCAACAGCTCATAGAAGGAATCAAGTCAACAATGTTAATCTTCACTGAACATTTAACACCTAACACTCTCCCCATCTGCCAAAGAACAGCTTAATCAAGACTGAATGAATAGTCTTCCAGGAGTTGCTGACCCCCCCAACCAGCAGCTGCTTCCATTTAGGGTATTGGCCTGTTTCTGTGACACTTTCCTCCAATCAGCTTGAAGTATGAGGGTTGTGGTGGATGATTAGCTCTGCTCCCCTTTTCCCAGGACAGAGGTAGGGAGCAGCTGCAACTTGGATTTTGAATTAATAGCCTCAACCCTTCTCTTGAACTCATTTGTAGATTTCTGTCTACTCATATGCTCAGATCTGTTTAGGGTCTCTTAGAAAGTGATGGTGGGGGGTAGGGGAGAGAGAATGTCCTTTTTTAAACAAGTGAATTGACCTATAAGTGTTCCCAGTAGAGCGAAGGCAGTTGTAGGCTTGAGTGGGGAAAGGCATTATAGATAATATTGAAAAATTTCACTGTTATTTTTTAAATAACCAAATATGATCCTGTAAAGCTCTCCAACTGGGGAAAAATTGGTTTCCTATCCCAATTCTCCCTTCCCCATCAAGTGATGTTTACCATCCAAACAAGAACAATGACAATTAATTTTATATAAAGCTTTAAGGTATATAAAGTGCTTTATGATTTGAGTTTCCCAACAGCCTAGTGACTCCAGGTATTATTATTCCCATTTTACAAATGAGGAAACTTCTGAGAAGTTAAGTGAGTAGATCATGGCACACAGATAATGGACATGAGTTCTGTTGATGTTATTGTTGTTTGCTCTTCATTCTCACCAATGACATTAGGAGGATAATGACTTGCAAGTGAACTGGATTTAAATGAGGCAGAGCTTCACAAAGCCTTACTCTCTCCCCAAGAATCCTGGGGTTTGGGAGCTGGATGTGAACTCTAAAGGCCACCAAGTTAATTAATGAGTTGTGTCAGGACTTGGTTCTAACAATGCTTGGCCATTGTTATGGGAGAAAGGGAGAGAGAAAGGCAAGGCATTTAAGATGGCACACTCCCTTAGAAGCAAACTGAATGTCTAACTAATCCCATTGATCCTGACCTTCCATTGTCTCCTGTGTTCCATATTATTCTTCCTATTATTTAGAAACTGCCTTTTATATTGGACTTGTGTGTTGGAATATACAGGAGCCACCTGGCAGTGTTTGCTGGAAATCCAACCCAGACCTGCAGAATGGATCTCCTCATGTGAGAGGATAATATAAGGAGACTGAGAGGCAGTTGCTGGTCTCTGACATCTCTGAGAGGCCGTTGTGTTGTCTGACCTCTCTCCTCTTCCCTTTGCCTCCAATTTATTTCATTCCCAGTCTGCAACACCTGTGTCAGCAAAGGCTTCTTGCAATTCCTTCAGATGTTATGATCCACAGCTGTGGAGGCTCTTGGAGAATTGAACTGTCCTTTAACACTTGGGTCCTTCCCTTGCTATATATCCAAATTATTTTGCATATGTTTTATATTTACTTACATGTGTAGATATTGTTTTCCATCAATAGAATATAAGTACCTTGAGGATAGGGACTGTTTTGTTTTCTTTTTGTATTCTCAGTTCCCAGCAAATAATACTGATTAGTACTAGCTGTTGTCCTTTGTTCTCAGAGGACCAAAATGACATCACTATGTTAGAGTTGAGTTACAGTGTGTCAGACTGTGGCTGATGCTCAATAAATTTTCGAATTGAGTTGAATAGCAAAGATGTCAAATGTGAAAAACATATTGCTAGGCAAGTTAGCACAAGAAAACATAGTAGACATAGTGTAATCAATAACAAATCACATATGAAGTTTTCATTAGTAGCTCTTAAAAAAAACAAAACCTTTTTGCCTTTGAATTCTGAAGGGAAGGAAATGAGGTCAACATAACCTTTTTAGAACTGAAACTCTATGATCACAAATGCTTATCCAACAAGCAACTTGTTCACACTATTATATGCATTATCTTGAAAGGAAAGGCCCCCCTGGGGAGAAACTGGTGCTTGAGCTGCTCCCAATTTGGGAAGCTAGCAACCTGGGTAAAGTGTTGTCATTGCTGAATGCTTTTTGCTGGCCAGAGCAGCTCTCTTCTTCAGGCTGACTGTCAGATGACATTCCTGAAGAGAATAAACTGAGGAAGGAATGAGGGTCCCTCCCTTTTCTCCCTGTCTATATATTTACCCACTTTCTCAATTGAGCACTGCAGGCAATATGAAATATCAGATTATAAGCAGAGGCTACAAAGAGGAGAGAATCTGATTATGTTTTCATCATGACTTTTTTTAACCTATTGGATAATCATTTGACCTTTTGGTGAAGAAATGACTCTATTATGATTTTTCAATCTGTAAAAGGTCATCATAAAAGAAGGTGACTCTTACCTCTTTGGGAAAGAAGAAAGGAGGTAAAATGTGTTTTGAATTACAGAGGGAGGGATAGTGCATTTGCGTTGTTATTGTGTTGTCAGACACTACAATGAGAGGTTAGAAGAGACAAGAATCTCCTTGGAGCATCAGAGGTGGAAGATACTAGAGATATTATCAAGTTCAACTATCTCATTTTGTAGTGGAAGAAACAGGCTTAGGAAGGTGAAGCTCAACAACTATTTTGTTGCCAAGATGGAGTTAAAGTTCATGTCTTACCTCCTAATTATGTGTTATTTCTGATATGCTATGTCATCATCTCTAGATGGTTTTAAAAATAGATTAAATTGTCATTTATCAATTATACTTTAAGTGTTTTCTTTCTTTTTTTTTTGTTTGGACTAATAATGACTGGCATTTATATAATGTTTTCCATATATTTTCAATGAAACCTCAGAATAGTTGTGTGAGATACATGTGACAACAATCACTTTCATTTTACAGATGAAGAATCCAAGATTCAGAGAAGGGAGGTTGTTTGCCTGTAGTCATACCACTAGTGAGCATCAAAGGTGGGATTCAAATCCAGATTTCTACTTATTCAAAATTCAAAACTGTCAGCTAAACCATACTTCGAGGATTTAGAGTGGAAAAGCAACAGATCATGTAGTCTTTCTTGTCCCCATCCCACAGATAACAAACTGTGGCTCATAGAAAGGAAATGATCTGAAAGATGACCTAACAAGGATCTTCAATATCCATGGTTCCATGGAAGAGCCTAGACTGTCTTCAAGAATTGATTCCAATAGATTATTTTCTGCTTTAGGTGTGATGGGAAGTATTTTTACCCTTGTCTCCTTGGCACCCTTTTCTCATAATTTTAAACAAAGTTGAATTCTTCCACTCTTAACTCCTATGATTTTTTGACCAAGAATTAAAATTAATGAATGCCCCTAATCAATGGCAATATTAAAAACTATAGGTATTTATGACTCGAGGCATCACTCCTTCCAAAAAGAAAGGATTTTTAATTCTTCTTCAATTCAACTTAATTAACACTTATCAAGCTCCTACTGTGTACAAGGCTCTATGGTAAATGCTGGGGATACAAAGGCAAAAATGAACAGTCATTCTTATTATCTTACACTTTACTCTGTGTGACATATACACACAGATAAGTAAACAGAAGGTATTCCAAAGAGGGAAATGGAACACTGCCAACTGCAAAGAGAAGGAGGTGACCAGGGATAGGCTTCATGGAGAAGGTTAAGCCTTGACATAAGATAAAAATACAGAAAGGAAGAAGAAAGGAAAGAATGAATTTTGTAGGAAAAAAATGTAGGAAAAGATGGAAGACTTCATATTTCTCCTGATATGGTGGAGACTCAAACTCCTCTTTTCCAGGAAGTCTCCTTAAATCTAAGTCTATAAAGCAATCTGATCATTATGTGCTTGTGGGTAAGACATATAAATTCTCTATGCTAATTTTTTTATTAGTAAAGTGGGAATAATAAAATTTACATTGTCTAATTCACCAGTGTTTTGTGAGGAAATCTTTGTAAGTTTTAAAGGTACTAACTAATAGTATAATAATAAATAGTAGCTATTATTATTTAAGGAAAAAAATGGACATTTGCCACATAAGAGGTGCTGTGGGAATCAGATAAGAAAATGACCTTAGGATGATTACAGTCTTATGGGGCAAAAAGATTTATGCCCTAAAACTATAACATTAGTTTCAGATGAGCAGTTCAGAAGATTTTAAGAGCTGAAAGAAGGAAGATGACACTTTTGACTGGGATGTTCATGAAATTCTTCACGGAAAAGGTGATATTTGAGCTGTCCCTTAAAGGATAAGTTTGTATAATTGCTTAAAAAATTTTTTTTGTATAGTTGCTTTTTATAGATGGAGATGGGGTGGGGAGGGCATGATTAAAGGCCAGAACTGGAAGATCAACACATGACCGGGAAAAGGCCAACATATTCTTTTTTTTTTTTTTTTTAATTTTTATTTAATAATTACTTTATATTGACACTCGTTTCTGTTCCAATTTTTTTTCCCTCCCTCCCTCCACCCCCTCCCCTAGATGGCAAGCAGTCCTTTATACCAACATATTCTTTATAAAGCGAAAAATTGGGAGATAAGACTGAAAAGAATGCCTAGAACCCAATTTGCAGAAACTTTTGCATAATTATAGATTGTTTTCATTTTGGATATTTCCAAAATATTTTCCCATGTTATTACCTATTCCAGTTCATTCTCCATACTGTTGCCAAAGTGATTTTCTTTTTATTTTTTTCTTTTCTTTTCTTTTCCTCAAAAGAAAATAACCAAATCAAAACTCCCACATCCTAAGCCTTCCAAAAACAAAAAAATGGTCTCAGCTATGGAAGGGTTCAAAAGGGATTTTGAAAATCAAGTAAGTATTGGAGGAAAATTTAGGGAGAAAAATGGACACAGAAGGAAATACAAAAAGCTAACTAGGAGAAGAATGCCTTAAAAAGCAAAATTGGCCAAATGGGAAAAAAAAGGCACAAAAGCTTATTGAGAAAACTAATTCCTTAAAAATTAGAATTGAGAAAATGGAAGCTAATTATTTTATGAAAACTCAAGAAACAATAAAACAAAAACAAAAGAATGAAAAAAAAATAGAAAACAATGTGAAATATCTCATTGGAAAAACAACTGACCTGGAAAATAGATCCAAGAGAAATAATTTGAAAATTATTCATTTACTTGAAAGCTATAATCAAAAACAGAGCCTAGACATCATTTTCCAAGAAATTCTCAAAGAAAATTGCCTGTTATTCTAGAACCAGAAGGTAAATAAGAAATTGAAAGATTCTACTGATCACCTCCTGAAAGAAATCCCAACATAAAAACTCCCAAGAATTGTATAGCCAAATTCTGGAACTCCCAGGTGAAGGAGAGCATATTTCAAGCACCCAGAAATAATTACAAATGCTTGAAAGTTCTTTTTTTCATTGAATATCTACCCAAAGATTTATACTCAGCTTTCCTGAGAATGTGAAGAAAAGACCAGAGCTGACTTTCAAATACAGGACTCAATAGAAGCATAAGGAGGTAATCAGGAAAGGGAAATCATAAAGGACTCTATCTAGGTTAATGTTTATATTCCTATATGGGAGGATAACTATAACTCATAAGAATTTTCTCTTATTAGGGTAGTTAGAAAGAGCGTGTGTGTGTGTGTGTGTGTGTGTGTGTGTGTGTGTGTGTGTGTGTAATATAAAGGGTGAAAGAGGAATGCACTTTGAGAAAGGGAAAGGAAGAGGTGGAATGATATAAATTTCTTGCCACAAAAGAGGCAAGAAAGACTCCAGAACTGGAGGGGGAAAGCCTAGGAGAGATGGAGTAAGCAAACTTGATTCTCATCAGAATTGGCTCAAAGAAGAAATAATATACATATACAATATGGGTATAGAAATATATCCTACCCTACAGGAAACTTGGAGGGAAAGGGGATATGGGAAGGAGAGAGGGTAGAAGAAGGGAGGTCATTTTGAGGGACAGGGTGGTCAGAAGCAAAACACTTTTTAGAAGGGACAGGGTGAAAGGAAAGAGAAAATAGAATAAATGAGAGGGGAGAATACAGTTAGCAACAATAATTGTGAAAAGAATTTTGAAGCAAGTTTCACTGATGAAGGCATCATTTAATTATAGGCAACTGAGTCAAATTATTAAAAAAAAATAAAAATCATTCCCCAATTAGTAATTAAGAGGTATGAACTATACCCAAAGAACTATCAAATCATGACCCAACAATACTGCTACTAAGCATGTATCCCAAAAGAGATTTTTTTTTTTTTAAGGAAAAGGTTCTACATGCACAAAAATATCTGTAGCAACTTTTTTTTTCCTCAGGGAAAAGAATTGGAAATGAAGGTGATGCCCATCAACTGGGGCATGTCTGAATAAATTGTGATATGTGGTTTTGATGGAATACTATAGTTCTGTAAGAAATGATGAGCATAATGCTCTCAGAAAAACCTGAAAAGTCTTCCATGGATTCATGCAAAGTGAAATGTACTGTGTACAAAGTAATGGCAATGTTATGTGATGATCACAGTACTTTACTATACTAAGCAATATAGTGATGCAAGACTACTCTGAAGGGCTTATGTTGAAAAATGCTGTCCATATCCAGAGAAAGAATTGGTTGTATCTAAATACAAATTGAAGCATATTTTTAAAGCTTCTTGTTTTCAAAACATATGCATAGTTTTCAACATTCACCCTTGCAAAATCTTATGTTCTAATTTTTTTCTTCCCATCCCCTCCTCTAGATGGCAAGTAATCCAATACATGTTAAACATGTACATTTGAAACATATTTTTGAAAATTTTATTTTTCTTGAGGTGTTTTTTTTGAGGGAAATTTATGTTTTGGCAACATGACTTTTTTTTTTAAGCTAAGGCAATTGGGATTAAGTGACTTGCCTAGGGTTGCACATCTAGGAAGTATTAAAGTCTGAGACCAAATTTGAACTCAGGTTCTCCTGACTTCAGGGATGGTGTTCTACCCACAAGGCCACTTAGCTGCCCCACAACATGACTTTTATAGAAACTTTTTGCATAACTTCACATGAGTCTTCTCAACAGGGGTAGGGTATATGGAGGGAGAAAGGTGAAAATCTGGAACACAAAATTTTAAAAACAAATTAAAAATTGTTTTACACATAACTGGAAAAAATAAAATATTAAAATATAAAAAGGAAAAATAAAATAAAATAATTATATCTTAATCTGCAATCTAAAAAGATTGGGTAATTGTTGGAATCCTTACTAACTGCTAACTAATTAGAGTTGATCTAATCTTACAAGAAGATGTTTTGGGCAGAACCTGAAACAAGGTACTAAGTAGAACTAATTAATACAAGGCTTGTGGTCACACCTTTACTCATTGGAGTTCAATGAGTTCACACCTCCCTTGAAGCTTTGGGCCAGAGAGCACTATGGGAGAAAACCCATAATCCCTCTCTCTGGAAGGAGCATAAATAGGCCAATGGGCCAGTCGAAGAAGTTCTTCAGAGGAAGACGCTACAAGTCGAGATTTCACCGGAATGACATGAAGACTGGAGCTGGCTGGAGGCTGAAGAAAGCAGAGGCAGAGGCTATAGGACCAGACCTTTGGATTTGGTGACATTTGGAGAGAGCTCTTGGAACCAAGCAGAGAGATAGGCCTCTAAGCTAACCGGGCTATATTGGAGATAATAAAAGATCTGAACTTTTATCACCTGGCTGCGTTTTGAGAAGAAGAAGATCACAACAGGTAATAGGTGATGTTTCATCAGGAGTCTTCTGGAATTACAGTTGTTCATTACAGATTAGAGTTCCTAAGTCCTTCAGAGTTGTTTATCTTTACAATAATATTGTCACTGTCTAAATTTGTCTTTCTAGTTCTATTTCATCCCATTCTACATCAATTCACACAAATCCTTCCACACTTCTCCAAAATCAACCCTTCCATTACTTCAGCACAATAGTGTTTTTGTTTTTTGTTTTGTTTTGTTTTTTTACATTCATTCACCACTCTCAGCTCTACTATTCCCTATCTGATAGCATCCTATCCTTCCAGTTTCCATTCCTTTAACATTGCGGAAAGAGTATTTTTGAAATAACTTTTTGTACATTCTTAGAGTTTATTTTGCTTAGGATCAATCCCCCCTCAATCTGCCCTATCTCTTGTTCCCTCCTCTACATTCTCTACTTTTCCATCTGTTTTCATATTTATTAAATGATAAACATCTATACTAAATATGTGTTGTATAAAATAGGTTCAAGATCTTTCTTATTGTATGCATAGATTTCTACTTGAGCATCCTGATTATATGAGATAATTTTCCCCATTCATCTTCTTCTTTTTTCTTTGCTAGTGTATTCTTTCTACCTCCTTTGCATTGTTTTTTTTTTTTTTTTTTAAGATCATCATGGTTAAACAGAATGACTTCCAAGTTTTTGATCTAATTAGACCTCATCTATGATCCCTGATGATGAAGAGATTCTGAGAAAACTCATATATTATCTCCCCATTTTAAAATTATAAAATTATATCCTTGTTTTATTGCCTTATGATTGTTCACTCATGCTTACTTGACTTCTGTGTACTTCAGAGTTTATATTCAGTCTTTTATTTCACTTAAAATCAATTTTCCCCTTGGAGAATTATACTTAGTTTTCCTGGGTAAGTTATTTTTGGTTATAATCCTAAATCCTTTGCTTTCTGGAATATCATATTCCAAACTTGTAAAGGTCTGAAACTCTTGAGTTAATGCACTGAGGTTGGACAACTGAGTACTTAAGGCTAATTACTGATTGGATAATACTCTGTAAACATATGATTGGAAAATGGCCCTTCCCACTATTCTGTGCTGGCTCGGTAATTGGTGTATACAGAGAATTGTAGGAGGGACTAAGGGTGGAATAAGACTAGCCAGAGTCCTTTGGGTGAGTGATGAAGAGGAGAGGTCATGGAGATCCTGCATCCATCCAATTCACTCCTATCCCTAACAAACTCTTTTTTTTTTTCCTGATGGATGTTAGATCTTATGTGATCCTGATTCCATAATACTCAATTCCATTTTCTCACTGCTTGCACTAAATTTTTTTTTTCTTTTACCTTAAAGTTCTAAATTTTATCTATAACATTCTTGGAAGTTTTCAATTTAGAGTTTCTTTCAGAAGGTAAGCAAGGAATTCTTTCTAGTTCTACTTTAAATCTTTAGTTCTAAAAACTCAGTGCAGTTTTCTTTGATGATTTATTGAAATATGATGTCTAGGCTATTTTTAAAAATTATAGCTTTGAGGTAATCCAATTATATTTAAATATTACTTCTTGGTCTGTTTCACAGATCAGTTGTTTTTGCTATGAGGTAACTTAGATTAAAATTTTTTTTTCAGTCTTCTGATTTTGTTTTGAAGTTTCTTATTGTTTAATTGAAACATTAGCTTCTATTTAGTTGTTCTAGTTTTCAGCAGCAACAACAATTTTCAGAGAACTTGTTGCTTGGGCAAAGTTTTGTACCTTATGGGCTAAGATGTTAATTCTTTTTCCAATTCTTTTCCCTACAGTTCTCATTTCTTCTCCTTTTTTCCTCTAGAGTTCTTGTTTTGTTTATACAAATATTTTAAATTCTCAAAAAACATATTCTTTTGTTTCTTCCAGAAGTCTACTTGAGCTCATGCTCCAGTTGTGGGTTTTTTTTTTTTTTTTAAGATTTTGTTTATAGGTGTTTCAGAAACATTCTCTTCTAGTTTTGTATCTTGAGTATCTGTTATCATCATAACCTTTTATGGTGGAAACTTTTTTGTTTATTCATTCTTTTAGCCTATTTCCTGATTTTAAACTTTATATTAGGTTTAATCTCAGCACACTTTTGGAAAACATATCTGAACTTGTCCTGATGTTGCAAGCTTCAAGATTCTTCAAGAGGCCTAATTAAGGAAGGGAAAAGTTTGATTTCTGCCCTTTAACTCTGAGCTCTGTAAGTTCCTCACTTAGCTTTGGGTCTGAATAACCAATCTGTAGACTTGTTCCATTTAGAATTCTAATGAATTCCAAGCTGCTAGATTCAGTCACTGGATAAAACCTTTCCTTTTTAAAAAATAAGCTTTTATTGTTATTCTCTGTTTATTACATTACTTTCTCTTACCTTTTGTGAGTAGGGACATGTTTGTCTTATATATCAAATAATATCTTTTAAGGGAGAAAAAAGAAAGCACTTGTCAGCTGGAAAGCTGTACTATTTTTTTTTTAATACATACAATGGTGTTTTATTTTTTTCTACCAGTTTTTCCCCCATTTCCCATAAATTTTGAAATTTGAAACCAAAAAAATCCTCTTATTTATCAATTCAATCTTTTTTTAAAATTTAATTTAATTTAATTTTTTTAAAATAACTTTTTATTTACCAGGGTAATTTTTTACAGCATTATCCCTTGCATTCACTTCTGTTCCGATTTTTCCCCTCTCTCCCTCCACCCCATCCCCCAGATGGCAAGAGTCCTTTACATGTTGAATTGGTTGCAGTATATCCTAGATACAATATATGTGTGCAGAACCGAACAGTTTTCTTGTTGCACAGGGAGAATTGAATTCAGAAGGTATAAATAACCCGGGAAGAAAAACAAAAATGCAAGCAGTTTATAGTCATTTCCCAGTGTTCTTTCTCTGGGTGTAGCTGCTTCTGTCCATCTTTGATCAATTAAGGCTCTCTTTATCAAAGAGGTCTAGGAAAGCTGTACTATTGAAGAATGATACAAGTTCAAGGTGTCTTTGGCTTGGAATTCCTAGCTTGCTTGTTCTGATAGTTTTAGACTGGGCTGGAAACTGGAGTTGAGATCCTGCCTAGTTCCTAAAGTCATTGTCACACAGTTTCTACTTGTCTCTGAATTTGTTCCTTGCTTGGTACACACCATATAACTTGATTGCTCTTCGCCTGGTACTACTATGCCTAGGCACTCAGACTGCAAAAGATAGACCTATCTTTTTCTAGAAAAAGGACTATTTTTTTTCCTTTAATCTCCCTGTCTGGATTTGGTATGATGTTTTCTAGATCTGTTTGGAGGAGGAGTGTGCGTACATATGCACACGTGTGTGTGTGTGTGTGTGTGTGTGTGTGTGTGTGTGTGTGTGTGTGTGTATGTGTGTGTGTCTTTCTCTACTTATGCCAACATCTTGGCTCCATCTCCAACACATCTACTTTAGCCAGTGTTTCTATCTCATAGGTGAGCTACAATGTTAAAGAACAATCTTTATACTCTCCCAATTGCTTTCATTATTTTCATTCCTCCCCATGGACCCAGAAGGGGAAACCTCATTTCAGCTTCTACCTTTGGTGTTAAAATTGTTTTTAGTTGGTTATCATTTTCTCTGCTGCAGTTGCTATCCCTGCTGGGGCAAGGTGAACTGCCACTCCCCCTTCTCTCTCCTCAATGCTTCTACAACTCCATTGTTTTCTGCTGCTATTTTACAGTCATTTTTATGTTGGTTGCAAAAGCATAGAACTTAGAATGTTAAGTTAGTTTCTTAGTGATCATCTGGTCAGTTAATTAAGAGGCATTTATTAAATGACTACTCTGTATCAAGCTCTATACTAATCCCAAGAAATGTAAAGATAAAAATTAAATAGTTTCATTCTTCAAGGAACTTGTATTTTACTAAGAGAAACAACATTCAGAGAAACACAAATAGATACAAAGAATTCAGAGTAATCTTGGTGGTCTTAAGCAACTAGGGACACAAGTAAGTAGAGGAAAAGCAAGAAGTGTTTCAGGAAATGGTCCATGAACTGCACGTTGAAGGAGATTAATCCAACTTCCTCCTCTTGTATGATTTGGCTGAGGTTATATAATAGATAGTGTCAAAAGGATTAGAGTCTGAGTCTCCCATCTCCCAGGAGAGGATTTGTTTCTCACTACTCTTTTTAGTTTCTTTATATATATTTGTCTTTTTTCCTCAAATATATCATAAATTCCTCATTTGTGAAGGTCATATCTTCTATAATAAGTGAGAGTGCTTATTGATACTTACTTCAGAAGAAGGAATACCAAAAGGCCTGTGTAATCTAGAGGGACTGGACCTAGACCTGAAATGGCTTGGACTACTGGAAAGGGAAATCTTGAACTTTCATTTGCTGAATATATTTGAACATTGCTCTGAGTCTTCATTTTCCTCAATCTGGAGAACTTTGTTTTTGGCATTGAGGATGTGAAAATCCTCATAGTACTTATCTTCTTCTCGTTTACCTTTTTGTAACTCCAGCTGAGTCTAAAAACTCCTGAGATCTGCCACTGATTCCATTTGATGCATTTCCTATCGCTGCATTGTTTTCTGAAGAGTCATGCAAATACTCAGATTTCTCTCCAGACAAAGGAGTCCCTGCCTCTCTGTGTGTCTGTCTAAATTTCTCTCCCGACTCAAAAAAAAAAAAAAAATACCAAGCTCAAGGATGTAGTTGAGGTGTGTGAATCAATTAATTGGCATCATTGAAATGTCAATAGGGTAACAACTAGCCAGGAAAAGATAAGGTATTCATACCTCTTGAAGAAATCAACCCTGTCAATGGAATTTCACACTTTCTTAAGATAGCGACAATCTCAGAACAAGATGAGGGGGAAATAAAAGTCTAGGACAGTATCTGAGTATATTTGCTACAAGCAATGCATGAATCAGGATAAATCTCTCAATGTAGCTCATAGATAAATTTTGAGGACATGTCTGGGATTTGTTTTATTTTATTTTTTCTGGCTGTAGACTTTGTGCTGTAAGAAGGCAAGGACATACTTCTCAAAACTCTGCCAAATGGGATATATATGTGCACATAAGCATATATTCTTATTCAGGATTATTAATTTTCATTTTGTGCTAGACTTTTTGTACTAGCAGTGTTGAATTTAGAAAGGCTCTTATGCACACTAAGGCAGATGCATACACAATGCTAACTTTTAAAATGATAGAAGAACCCTGCATAATTATGAGTTGAGGGTAAGTTCATTTACTATGGCCATTCAAAATGAGTTATGGATTGTCCTCTTAGGACTGAAGTGATCCTAACTTAAAAGGATTTTAGACATTGTTGTATACTCTTTGGAGTGATAGAAGGTATAGGGGAGGCAGAAAAGAGCTGCTGCATTGAGTGGGAGTCCTGATTACCATGAATCCTGCCTAAATCCTCAGAAAGAGATACATGCACACATCAGTGCCAGATTTACACACACAGAATCTAAAAAAACAAAAACAAAAACAAAAAACCTGGGTGAAAAATTTAATAAGAGACTTTCTTAATCAATCCTTTTGGATATAGGCATAAAATTCTTTAAAAAAAAAAACCCTAAGTTTTTAATTGATATTTTGTTTCTTATATTACTTTCCTCACTCTCCTATATAGGGGCATATTTGTCTTATATGTTCAATAATATTTCTTTTAGGGAGATCAAAGGTCAATACAATTGATTAGTACATTGAAATAAAAATCGGAAAATGTGCAATGTGTTTTACTTGTGGATCTCCTACCTTTATAAAGTAGTAGATTGGGGGTGTCTTCTTCATTCAAATCTCACTTGATTTTTATAATTTTGTTCCGTCTTTTGATTTTTTGTTATGTCCTTGTTCTTTCCATTTGTATCATTGTAGTTTCTCTATGTGTTCTTGGCTCTGTTTACTTCACTCTATGTCAGTTTTGTAGAGATCTTTCTTTCGATGATTCTCTGTATTCATCCCACTTCTTTTCTTATAACACTTTCCAATTGAAAAGCACCTACTTTGTTTCCAATTCTTAGCTATCACTGAAAGTGCTGCCATAAACATTTTGGAGTATGTTGGTATTTTTTCCTTATTGATGGTTTCCTTGGAGTATAAACCCAGGAGTGGAATTCCTACTTCAAAGATTTTGTATTATGATTCTTACTTACAAAGTGCTAAGTCATGGAATTGATAGGCACTCCGGAAGATTGACAAGTCAGGATTCAGTCGGGAGATTCACAAGTTCAGTAGATTTATAAGTCAGAAGGACAAGCCCACTAGAGGAGGAGCCCACTAGAGGAGGCAAGACAGATTCATTCCAACTTCAACCTTGATGCTGGCTGGAGACATTGGAAGTGAGAGGCTGAAGCTGGCAGAGGCAGAGGTAAAGGACTAGTGGCAAGAGCTTTTGGAACCAAGGAGAGAGATAGGTCTCTAACAAAGCTAACTGGGATATTTTGGAAGAGACAATAAAGGGTCTGAATTTTAACTCCTGACTACATTTGAAGTGATTATTACTTTGAACTGAAACTAAGGCTGCCTCCAGAAGCTCCCCAAGAAATCTGCTCCCAGAGAACAATTATATTTTAGAGAAGAGAACATTGCAGTTTTGGACATTATCATTTTATTTGCACAATTCCAAATGTTTTCCAAAATGGTTGTAACACTTTACAACTTCACTAACAATGTATTAAGAGATTTTTCTCATTCTCTTCAACATTTAGAAATTGTAATTTTAAAAAATCATTTCAGCTAATTTTTAGAGTGTGAAGTGAAACGGTTGTTCTGATTTACATTTCTCCTTTTTTGTTAATGATTTGGAGTATTTTTTCATGTGCTTGTGAATCCTTTGCAATTTCTTGGATAATCATCTGTTAACATCCTATAATCATTTATTGGGGAAAGATCATTAATTTTATATAAACATATACAAATTATTTATACATGGGTATATTTGTTACAAGTAATGCATGAATGGATAGCAAACCCTCATCAAAAATTTTTGATATAAAGATTTTCCCCCTTTATATATACCTTTTACTACTTCCCTTCCTTTCTTAGATGTGTCAATATTAGCTATATTGAGGTTTTTCAGTTTTTAAATAATCAAACTTATCTATTTCATCCTTTATAATTGCTTCTATCTCTTGTTTGGTTAAGAATACATCTGTGAGGGAGGGCAGCTAGGTGGTGCAATGGATTGAGCACTAGCCCTGAAGTCAGGAGGACCAGAGTTCAATTCTGGTCTCAGATACTCAACACTTCCTAATTGTGTGCCCCTGGGCAAGTCACTTAACCTCAATTTCGTCAGCCAAAAAAAAAAAAAAAAAAAAAAACACATTTGTTACCCTTAACTGTAAAAGGTATATGATCTGTTTTTCTTCTCATTTTTTTTTCATGGTGTCATATTTAATATTAAGGTCACATAGTTGTTTAGTTTATATTTTGGAGTATAATGTAAGGTTTTATATCTAAGCCTAATTTTTTATCAGACTGCTTTCTAAATTTTCTAGAAGTCTTCTAAAAAATAAAATAGGAAAAAAACCCAAAAAAATAAAATAGGGAATTTTCTCTTAATTAACTTATCTTGTTTGTTTTATCAATAATGATAAATGATTTAGAGTATTGGCCCAGAAGTCAAGGGGACTTAAATCCAAATTTGGCCTCAGACACTTAATACTTATTAGCTGTATGATTCTGGGCAGGTCATTTAACCTCAGTTGCTTTTATTTAGATTTCTAAATTTCCCTTATCCAATCTGTTCTACTGGTCTATTTATCTATCTAATCTTTAACCAAAACCAGATACTTTTGATATCTATTGCTTTATATTTTAAGTTTGGAAGTGCTATTCCTCCTTTGTCCTTCATTATTTTCTTTAATATTCTAGTTTTTTTTTTTTTTTTTTTTTTTTTTTTGCAAATGGATTTTATTATTATTTTATTAAGCTCTGTAAAGAATTCCCTTGACAATTTGCTTGGTCTAGCACTAAAAATATAAATTAATTTTGGTGGTATTGTAATTTTTATTTTATTGGTACAACCTAGCCATGAGACTTGAATATTCCTCCAGTTATTTAAGTAGTTCTTTATTTTTGGGGAAATATTCTGTAATTGAATCCATACAAGTCTTGGTGTGCTTTGGGAGCTTGAGCCCCAGATATTTTACATATTTTGTAGTATTTGGAATGGGATTTCCATTTCTATCATTGCTTTTTGTGCTTATTATTATATAGAAATAGTGTTGATTTTTGAGGATTTCTTCAGTAGCTTCAACTTTGCTGAGCCCATTAATTATCTCAAAAATTTTGTTGATTCCCTCAGACTTTCAAAATAAAGCATCATAATATCAGCAATCAGGGATAGTTTGATCTCTCCTTTATTTATCTTTAATCATTTAATTCTCTTCTTTTGTCATAATACTGTTGCTATCATTTGCAGATCTATATCAAATAATAGTGGGGAGACTGGTTTGTTATTTATGGCTCCTTTCAAAATAACAGTTTTCTTATTTATCTCTTTTTATTTTTTGAATACGTATTTTTGCTTTGATAGCATGAAGGCATCTTTTTGTTTGTATTGGTAACATTTTTTTACTGTTCCCTCAATTTTATCATTGTGCATGTTTTAAAAAAATTTGTTTCTGGAAAGCAACAAATCATAAATTAAAAAAAAATACCTGATTTTTTCACTCTTTTTCATTTTATAAGAAAGTTTAATCCATTTATATTTAAAGTTTTGAATTAGGTTTATATTATTTTTTTCTTTTTCTCTAAATTTTTGCTGTTACACCATTTTTTCCCTTTCTGCTATAAACACAAGATTTTGTTTTTCCAATTATTTTAATCATTTTTATGGTGTCCCTATTCTTACTGGCTCTCCTCCCTTTCCCCAATCCTTTTGCATTTGTTACCACTTTTCCTTTAGGGTTTTATTTGTTTCATCCCCTGTATTTATCTGGTTAAATATCCCTTCCCCCTCTTTTTTCCCTCTAAGTTAGTCAAGTAAATTTCTTCTCCTTTTCAGCTAGTCCTATTAATAATTTTTAAAATTTCATTTTTGTGACTTTTTTTCACAAAGGATTTCTCTCTTTTCACTATCCATATTCTCTCTGATTCATGATCCCTATAATCACACAATTATATTACTCATATAATAAATCTTCCAGGATAACTCTTTCTAGGCTCTCTAGGCACTTTCTGCCCATTGTCTTGTAGGGATTATCCCATGCATTCTCCTTTTCCATTTTGTTTCACTCCTAGAACATTTCTAATTATTTCTAATTATTGCAGATATTAAAGAGGGTACTTCCCCATGGTAGGCCATCCACATCCCCCAAAATGTTATTTATAACCTTTCTTGTTGACCTTTCCCTTCCAAAAAAATTACCTAAAAATTTCCTCTCAGTGTCTTCCTCCTCCAGGTTCCAATTGCCTCGGTTTAGGTTCGAAAGGGATCCCAAAAGGTTTAGGGTTGCAGACCAGTGTTGCCAGGTGTCTCATGAGAATTTGAAGCTTGAACCTATCTCCAACTCAAGAAGGAAAGTTTATTGCAATTGTAATGCCAATTGAAGTAGACTAAGGTCCAAAAGAATTTAGCAAAGAACCAGGAGAAAAGAGATAGATTTATAGGACAAAGTTGATCAGAGCTTCATGTTATTTATTTGCTAATTTTATGGCTTACAAGTAGGTTTGAGGAATGGTCTATTCACTATTATCTCAGGAACTTGATTATCACCAACCAGTTGATTATCTATTTCACATTCAGTAATGTTTATAGGACTATTCTAAAACCAGAAGACTTTGAAATCATTGACAAATTATTAGAACAATAGCATTCTTAGGTAAGAGGGCCTCAGGATCACTAATATATCTTCTCTAAAATCTAAGGGAAGAAATATTATTCTATTCCTAGGCCAGAGGATTTTTACAATCATTGATAGAGAGATTGCCAGAACAATAGACCTCCAAAGTGTGTATGTGGGAACCTTGGGATCACAGATTCCAAAGCCAAAAGACTTTAGAATCACTGACAGATTATTAGAACAAAAGCACCCCAAGGTCAGAAGGACCTCCCACCACTATCTCCCCTAGAAGCTATATTCCATCACCTCCAGGCACCAATTCACCATCTCCCAAGATAAGTAGATTTTTTAGACACCAAATCCTCCTAGCCTTTTCTAATGTAAAGTCCTCATCTCCCTTAACCCCAGGAGCATTATCAGTGGAAACCCTTCCCATCTCCAATGTAAGGTCTTCTTTTCTCCATCATATTTTAGTTCTCCTCCTCCTTAACTACTTCCCAGCAGTTTTTCATTTTGGAGACAACAGAAGTCATCTTGCCCTCCTCTCTATCCCATAGTTCTTCTCTCCCCTTTTTCATATTGTAATGCAGTCATACAAAAGAAGTGCTCACCTATAGATAGGGTGATGCCAGGTTCTGTCTATACTATTCTGAATTTTTTTTTATTGTTACCTCTACCAGATTTCTGTCTTCATCCTTGTCTTCTTGTGTATATTTAGAAAGAGATCTGTTATTGGTCATTCTGTTGTCACCTTATTGTTATTGCTGCCTGCTTTTATTCATTCCTCCTGAAATTCTGTAGTTTTAGTGTTTGAGAAACAAATGATCTCTTCACTTCTGGTTTTCTTTCTTAAATGTTTTAAATTCTTCTTTATTATTGATCATTTTTTTGTCCAGCATTGTTAAGCTCATATTTACAGAGTAGGTCACCCTGGGCTGCATCCTGTGCTTTAATGCTCTTTGAAACTTATTCCATTCCTTCCTCCTTTTTTTCTAGTGGGTGCAGAATAGTCTAGCATTTTTCCAATGTCATTGCCTTTGTATTCAAAGGTCTTTATTCTGAGGGCCTGTAGAACTTGTTTTTAAATTGAGTTGTTAAATTTAACCACTGAGTATCTTGGAGTTTGCAGCTTTGGGCTTGTTTGTTCATTTGTTTGTTCGGATTTTTTTGAAGTGATATGTGAATTCTTCCAACTGGAATTTCATTTTCTATTCTTTGAAGTCCTTGGATAGTTCTCTTCTATTATTTCCTTCATTCTGTGTTAAGATTTTTTGTTCTGTCATGTTCTTCCAGGAGATCTTCTGATTCTTAGGTTGTCTATACACATCTTGTTTTTTTACTTGCATAATGAGCATATTTTCTATTATATTATTCTTGGTTTTTTTTGCTTCTTTTCTTTCAGATTGGCTTTCATTTCTCTGTGTTAGGATTCACAATCTATTGTTCTCTCTTTTATTTCTTTAGTTGTAGCTTGCCATTTCAGATTCAAGTTTTTCTATTTTGCTCCTTACTTTTGCTATGCAGGACATAAATTCTATTCTCATAATTTTCATTTCTTCATTATAACACTCAGGAAAAATTTCTTGTGGTTCCATGTTCTTCTCAATTTCCACATGGACTTCTATCCCAGCAAAGGTTGAATAATTTTTCTTCATTTTGTAATATTTATTGTTAGATTCTCCATATTCTTTGGATGTGGAGGCCAAATTTCCTGTTTTTCCTATTGATTTTTTCTGTTTACATTCAAGGTCTTTGAGATTTTGTTTCCTTGGAATCTTTGGTACATTCAGTCTTTTGTTTTCCCTTTACTTTCCTAACAAATAATTTTTGATTCCTTTCCTTTTGTGGTTTTTATGGGATCTAGATCTCAGTGTCTTAGTCTCCTCCCACACTGGACAAATCATGAGCCATCAGCCAAAGTCTCTGTTCCAATTGACTTTTGGGTGGACAGAACCAGTTCTTCCCCTCCCCCCCTTCTGAAGGTCTTTGACTAATCTTTCTGGTTGAGGCCTGGTGGTCTCTATTGCAATGGCAAAACTATGGGCAATGTGGGATGCTAAGATGAGTATTGATGTAAGTTTATGTCATGTCTTTGGGTCTGCTAGTGTGACTTTGAAGCCAGCATTGTGGCAGTTAAGGGAAGGGTGCTAAGTAAGCTCAGGATCAGTGAATGTCTATTCATGGGATTACTTTTTAAAATAAAAAAAAAAATTCTCCTGAATTCTGAGTGTCCTAGAACATGGAAACACCTGAAATTGTTTTATCTTTGGCATATAATTTTGGTTTTGGAGAGAGAGGTTTGAGAGGTTGTAGGGATGAGAGAAGTAAATAGTCATCTTGTTGCTTAGTTGACTCAGTCACACGAAGTTATTTCTGGATAAAGCAGAGGAATTATGTGGACTGTGCAGAACTGAGGAAGAAAGTTAACTTTCTAATAACTCTGAGTGTCTTCATCTGTTGTAGAGGCTTATCTGATATAATAGTGTAAGTTTGGGTATAGGACTCATCAGAAGGATGTGTTTTTTGATCCTCTAGTAAAACTATCCTTCTTTATTTTTCAGGTAAGGTAGAGAAGGAGAATCCCAAGATAGCATGATAAATTAAAAAAAAAATGTTACAGTTTCTTGAAAAGTAGAAGCCAGAAGGGAGAAGGGGAAATGTATTAGGTATGAGTCATATTCAAGGTTAAAAAATCCCACTATTCTGTATTCATGTTATGTTAGCCTGAATGCTTGCATGAGAGTTAGAAACCTTTGTCTCTTTGTTGTTGTCAGATAGACATCTGCCCAACTTTCCTGATATTCCTAGGAAATTTTGTTTGGGAGCATGAGTCACTTGATAAGCTCTCTACTTTGAAGCTCGTTCATATAATTCCAGAATTTCTGTTCTGACCTTATATATTCAAATTTCTCGAGGTTCCTAAGACAAACTTTGCAGGCTCAGAAAAATTCATAATTTTTTATAGGAATATGGAGTAGTTTCATAGATGGAAGAAACTTTGGAGGCGATCTAGTCCATTAATTTCTATAAAGCTGTAGAAACTGACATCTATAAAATTTAAGAGGTAGCAGGTAGCAGAGGTAAAATTTGAACTCAGGTCCTTGACTTTAAAACCAGTACTCTTTTTATATTGGACTGCAGAATGAACACTGAAAACTCCAGTTATTCACAGTAGAGCAGTGTTTAGAAAATGCTACAATACATAATTTTAACATTTTTTAAAATGTCAATGAACCAGAGATATAATTTATATTGTGGGTTTAAAAAAATTGTTCCTTTACATACTCCTTTGTGTTCCTGAAGAACAGAGTAACAGAGTGTTAGTCTTACAGAGGACAACCTGTAATTGTTGGTTTTCTGAGTGACTGAAAAATGGATTAAATGTTCCAGAGAGGTGGAAAGAACATTGGTCAGAAGGTTTGGTTTTGTATTTTGCCTTTTTTTTCCTACCGTGCTTGAAAATTTATGAAAAAACTGTACCCATCTAACCTTATGAAGTCACTGATGTGAGTTTTATTAACTCTATTTTATGAAGGAGGAAAATGAAGTTTAGAGAGATTAAGTGACTTGTCTAATGTCTCATGACTAGTGTCAGAGTGGAGATTTCAAATTTAACTCTTTCCTGTATAACTTTCATCAAGCTATATTTGCCTCTGTAGGCCTCATGTGCATTTTAGGATCTCTTTTTTGAAGCATTTCCAGATTTGTAGAGTATCTAAATGAGTGATTTTTGCCTTAGAATTGTCTCACAATGGATTGTGGTCATATAGTTTTAGAATAGAGTTTGTCAGTATTTTCATTTTTTTCTCATAAAAGATATCACTAGTCAATTATACAACACTACTAACGATGTCTTCTGCTTTCTATAAGCCATTTGAATCTCTTATCAATAATTAAGAAAAACTTCGTCAGTTCATAAACAGTCTTGGGGAATTCATAAGAGTGGGGGGAGATTCCATCTTATTGGACTTTTTACTGTAAAGCAGTGAATTTTAATTGGATTGATTCTCCCTATTCTATCATGCACTTATAATCTTTGTTCACAATTTGAGAAAATAAAATTAGGTGGAAGGAATTGGACAATAATAAAAATCTTGTCTGAGTCCAACAAATTGGAATTAATAACAAGTGTGGCCTGGAATGTGAGCAGCATAGGTGGTAGGGAACGGGAATGAATATAGTATAATATATTCAAGAAAACTTGTAATGATGCTGCCTTTAGGATATTCCCTACCAAATTCAAATTTTCAAACGTTTATTAGGATTCTATTATAGAGTGCTCTGATAGGTATTGGGAGAGAGAGAGGAGGACAGGGTATGACAATTATCTAAATAACTGTTCCCCCAAAACAGTTTGTGATAGATTCATGAGAGATAAAAGCAAAGTGAGTTCTGAGGCAATAAATGTCACTAATAATTGGGACAAGACAATGCCCAAAGGGATATAAAACTGTGTACCCTTTAAATCAGCAATACTCCTAGTAGGTCTGTATCCCAAAGAGATCAAAGAAAAAGGAAAAGAACCCATAGTTTCTATATATATATATATATATATTATATATATATATATTATATATATATATATATATAGTAACTTCACATACACATATGTGTATGTCTGTATGATATCTATGTATTGGCTCTTTTTACGGTGTGAAAGAATTGAAATTGAGGGGATGCTAATCATTTGGGGAATGGCTGAACAAGTTGTAGTATAGTATGAACTCAACTATGAAATAGTAAAAGAATATTCATTAAATATAAGGAGAACCAGAGCAAGGTCTTCATTATGCTGGGTGGATCTTCTACAAAAGATATATGTGTGTGTGTGTGTGTGTGTGTGTGTGTGTGTGTGTGTGTCTATGTGTGTATGTGTATATATATATATATATGAGGAAAGAGAGAGAGAGAGAGAGAGAGAGAGAGAGAGAGAGAGAGAGAGAAGAAATACACAATATAAGAATGTATGGACCAGTCACAAATCTGTCCAAATAAAGGCAGCACTAGTTTAAAAACCTGGATCCACTGGAATAAGTGTGACCCTGATAAGGTTTAGATTTAGGGAACCAAAATGAGATTAGGGTTTCTGGTGGTCAGGGAGTTAAATGATAAGGTCTAGTGGCAGGTTCAGGGTTCAGGGAACCAAATGGAGAGCTTTGGCTCCACTGCACCCCCTTGGGATTCAGTGCAAGGTAGGGAGTTTTGGGGACTCCCTTCTGGCGGCACAGAGGTTCTCTGTAAAAGAATTTACAGACCTGAAAACTAGATTGATAAGAGGTTTATTATGGGGATTGGAAGTAAGATTAGAAATCCTGACAGAGCCTGACAGAGAGGCATAAAGTTTGATTAAGGAAATAGGTGAGGGTAAAGAGAGGGTGGCAGTGGAAAGAATATTCCAGTGGACAAAGGCCCTTGGTTGGAACCTCTGTAAAGAGAGTGTTTTAGTTTGGCTCTTTTATTTTGAGTGTCCTAGATGGGGCTGGGAGAGCCCGAGCATATTAGACCGTGTTGAGGCTGGAAGAAGCCCAGATCTCCTATTGGAATTCAAAGGGATGCCTTTTGACCAGGATTTGTAATTGAATCAAAGGCTCTGGTATCCTGGAAAGACAACTTGTCTGGGGAGGATATACCTAAACCAGGAGGGGCTGGGAATCTGAAAGGAATCACAGATCAATAGGAAATACAGTTTCTTAAAGGGACCACAACCCGCTTCAACCCCATGATTCAGCCATCTAATTAAGTGCATTCCATGTAACTGATGGTTTATTTTTTCTTCTATCAGCCAGTTGATCTAAAGGCAAAACGTATTATCTATTAAAAGTCCATAGGAATTCAAGATTGGGGGCAGGATCAGAAAGAAGGAGAAAACTGGTTCTCAGTTTCAGTTGGTTATGACCTACTGGAAATAATAGGACAAACATCTGGAAAATACCAAGAACACATATGAATACACTCATATGTATATAAAACATATAGAACATCCATATTTATCTATAAAACAAATTATAGATGAATTTATCAACACAGCTAACAATAGAACTATACATAAGTATGTGTATTGTGTATATATATCTATATAGTAATAGTACCTAATATTTATAAAGCACTTACTAGTCATAGCGCTAAGTGTTTTGCAAATATTTTCTCATTTGATTTTCATAACAACCTTGTGAGATGGGTACTAATATCATCTCCATTTTACAGATAAAGGAACTGAATGAAAAAGGTATTAATGACTCGCCTAAGGTCATATAGCTAGGATTTTATTTGAACTCAGGCCTTCCCAATTCCTGGCCTGGCATTCTATACTTTGAGTCACCTAGCAGTAGATTTTTATTTTATTTTATTTTATTTTCTATATCTATATTCTTCTTTTCTCAGCTGGACCTGTGATTTCATCAATATAGGCAACGTCTGTGAAAAAATTCCTTTACTAATAAAGAACAGTATTATAGCTTTTAGCCTTAAAGAATTGCCTAGCCAAGCATGGTGGATATACCTGCAATCCCTGTCCTCAGGGAGGATGAAGGTGGTGGATCTCTTGAGTTTGAGAGATCTAATCTGCTATAGACTGTGCAATCAGATGTTTGTGCTAACTTGAACTTTAATTTGGTGAAGGAGGGGAATTGGAGATAACATCACCCAGGGGCATATCCACCCGTGTCTGGCACAAAGCAGGTTAGAGCTCCCAGCTAGTGACCTCTGTTGTGAGTAACCTTTGCACATCCATCCTATGTGAGATGTGTGATGTAGTGTTAGAAAAATAAAGAGTAGGCAAGTGTGGCTTGCACACTTAAAGCTTCCAAATGCACTAAGCCTTGTGGGATACTATATACATGCATCTCTGTGTATGTGAATATATCTGTATACATAAGATATGTGTATATGTACCTCTGTCTCTCTGTGTGTCTTTCTCTGTTTCTCTGTGTCTCTCTGCACAGGTATGTGTTGGAATTATTGAATGATTTTCCTGGAGAGGGTGAGTTTTGAGCAAAGGTTGAAACTAGTAAAAATATCCTGAAAAAGGAAATGTCCATTCCTATTTAAGCATTTCTTCAGTTCCTGAAACTTTGGGTCTTCAATGCAACCCATTTCCCCGCCTTTTATAAAACAAACTTTCTCTTAAAAACAACTGATGCAGAACGAGTTAGTGGATTCTTTATAATGACTCCTCCTGGTCAGCTGAAGACAATGTTGGTTCATTCTCCCAGTGTGAATTGTCACAACCCTCTTCAGGAGAGCTCATTTCCAGGCTTCCTGTTTGTGAATAGATTGTAAGACCCTCATCCATATACATGCCTCCAATTAAAAGTTTCCTGCAGCTTCCACGGGAGCTGTCTGTGCTATGGAGTGAGACTGAAAAGGGAAAAGTGGCATTCCACTTCTAACCCTCATGGGAAGAGCGAGCTCTAGAAAGCCCCGCTCTGCATGGTCTTAGGGCTTTGGTGAAAAGGCGAGGCTTTAAGGGGATCCCATTAGCCTGGTTTGGGTCCTGCTCTGACCCTCGGAGACAGTAGCTCTAGGGACTGAGTCCAAGAATTTACTTAAAAAGAAAACAAATGTCCCTAAGGCATGATAACAGAGGGTTTGTTAAACTTACCAGCTTCTTCCGAGCACTGGCTGATTGGAGAGAGAAAGCACCAGCTGAGGAGGCTGAAGCTGTTTATTTTTGAGAAGAGAAAGTGCTGCCACCCAAGCCAGAGCATACAGGTCAAGGGATTCCACTTAGGATTGGACAAAGGTGTGGTGGGAAATGTGTGTATGCAGAGTTCAGAAAGGAGAGGAAGGGCATGTAACAATTCCTAAATTGGCCTTGGATTCAAGCTCAAAGATCACCATGATCGTCCTAGATTTCGGCTCTTGTTCCTGTCCCTATTGTTTTCCCAGACACAGTGTTTGGGGGGGAAGGGAAGGGAAGAGGGGAGAGATTTCTAAAATGCTTCACCTAGTGTTAGGGGAGCTAGGATCTGATTTCAGGGAGGGTGGTGCCTTTGCCAGCAGCCAAGTCCAGTCCACAAAACTGAACATGCACTGTATTTGATCAGGTTCTTCATTAATAATTAACACCAGTTATCCCCCTCCTACACTGCTTCAGGGAACGAAAGAACTGTAACTGAATGGGAGTGAGCTGAGGTGGAGTTAGTCTACAGTCATGAGAGGCGGAGACAACCACCCGGTGTTGGGACTAAGTAACTCTCCTGACTCACAGGATAGGTTGAAAAAGTTTTCTTTCTATTTCTCTTTCACGGGGATCCATGTACTCCCAAAGCCTTGATTATCATGGTTCTTCCCATGGTTCTTTTGGATTAAGGTCCATAAGGAGATTTTCAGCTGAGGACAATCAGCTGGTGAATTAATTGTTAAGGTGGAAATCACATTGGGGTACCTGCATTACCAACTCTGTTGAGCAAGGAAGAAAGAGATTTAGGGGACCTGTTTGCTGAGGGAAGAAGGTTTGGTTTTACCACGGAGCGTTTCAGGAACCAGGCTTTCTCTGCTCATGGCTGCCACGACAGACTCAGCCCATGACTGCTCCCATGTGATTGACCACAGCCATGTCCCAGAGTTTGAAGTAGCCACCTGGATCAAGATCACCCTCATCCTTGTCTACTCGGTCATCTTTATGATGGGTATCCTTGGGAACAGCATCACCATTCGGGTTACTCAAGTGCTTCAGAGGAAAGGCTACCTGCAGAAGGCGGTCGCAGACCACATGATAAGCTTGGCCTGCTCTGACATCTTGGTCTTCCTCATAGGCATGCCAATGGAGTTCTACAGTGTGATCTGGAACCCTCTGACTACAACAAGCGATAACTTGTCCTGCAAGGTGCACACTTTTCTCTTTGAGACCTGCAGCTACGCCACACTCCTCCATGTGCTGACTCTCAGTTTTGAGCGCTATGTGGCCATCTGCCACCCCTTCAGGTACAAGGCAGTCTCACGGCCCTTTTGGGTAAAGCTAATGATCTGCTTTGTCTGGGTCACTTCTGTTCTGGTGGCTCTGCCCCTCCTTTTTGCCATGGGCATTGAGTACCCTCTGGTCCAGGTGCCTAACCACCGTGGCCTCCTTTGCAATCGGCCTCGGATACCACACCTCGAGCACCCGGAGACCTCCAACATGTCCATTTGCACCAGTCTCTCCAGTCGGTGGACAGTTTTCCAATCCAGCATCTTCAGTGCCTTTATCATCTACTTTGTGGTCCTGATCTTGGTGACTTTCATGTGCCGAAAAATGATGCAAAAGCTAATGAAGAAGGGTACACTGGCAGGGAAAGGGCAACATCAGCTGAGGAAAGCAGAGAGCGAAGAGAGCAAAACGGCCAGAAAGCAGACTATCATCTTTCTAGGTGAGTCCCATCCTGGAAGGCAGGCAGTTGGGTACCTCCTTCTTGACTTTGGAGTTTCAACTTCAAATCTGTGAGTTCAATGAAAAGCAGCATCATTTATTTTTTAAATCTAGAAGCAAGTCCTTTTCATAAAGATAGATTTGGGCTTAGTTTGTAAAGTTCAGAAGTAAGATTAGGAATTTAATTGATTTCAGATTTCCTTCCCTTTTTTGGTTGGGGAAGAACATCAGGTGACATACAAAGTCAGATGCTATTTGTGTGAGCTGATTTTACTTAATTGCTTTTCTTTGTTGTAAAGGAGGATGTGTGTGTATATACACACATATAATTACAATGTTTAATAACTTAGGACTAACTAAAACTTTGGGGATATGCACAAGCATCTATGTTTATACACATCTGTACATATACATAGTTACAATGTTTGATAACAGGACTAACTAAAACTTTTGGGATATGCACAAATGTCTTAAATACATATCTAGACATATATAGTTAGAAAGTATAATAACTTAGGACTAAAACTTTTGGGATATGTATTAATACACATCTATACACATAGATGTGTATATATATTTATACACATACACACATTCTGAATTAACTTTGTAAAAACAAAAGGCATAAATACAACTTTTTTTTTTTTTTAAGAAGTAGTAAGTGATCTCTGTGGTAGACAGAGAGTTGCTCTTGAATCAGGGAAATTTGGATTCACATTCTGACATATTCTGGCTCTATGTCTTTGGGCAAGTTTTGAGTTCTCATTTCTCAGTATTGTTTCTCAGTAAAGACAGGCAACTCCATAAACCTAAAAATTTTAACTCAGTTGCTAATTGTCATTGATAGAGGTAGTTTCCCCAACTGAAAGCTTCCTACTACAGATGACCAAAAAAGAAAAATACTGGGCTAGGAATCAAGAAATCTAACTTTTCTTGAAGCATCACCATAAACTTAGGATGTGGAAAGTCTTAAATGCCTAACTTCTCCTAGTTTCAATTTTTCCACATCTAAACTAGTATCAAGTCTATTTATCTTATATATTTCAAAAGGATCTGGTGAAGATCACACAAATCTATGCAAAAGTGTTTTGAAGCAAAGGACTTTATAAATGTAAAGGTATCAGTATGTTATTCTAGTACTATATTTCGGTAAAAATGTAAGCTTCTGGGTAGAAGAACTATTTTCATTTTGGTATTGTTGTCTGCTGTGACTAATCCAGTAAGAACTCAATAAATGTTTATTCAATTGAATTATGAAGTCCTTCCTTTGCCCTGGGGTCTGTTTCCTTGAGTAATTTCTTTTGGTTCTTAATTTTTTTTTCTCCTGTGATCAGAAAACTACCTGGATTAGACATATTCTAGTGAGGGTGCTATTTCACTGCCACCAGCTGCTCTCTCTGCCACCATCTGGAGCCTTCTTTAGAAGGCTGGAGTACTCTGATAACGCCTTCCCTGGGTACTGCTTGGGTGACAAAAGTGGTCTGTCTGCTTCCTTATCATAGCCTCCACGTGCAGAAGTGATCTTTTATTGAGCAGAACCAGAAGGACTGCACAGATTGCTAGAACTGTTTTACTTTCAATCCCTGCAAATATCAAATTAAGAGAGGATGAGAGTCTTTTGTTTTTCAAACTTCTGTGATTATTCATTTGCACTTAAGGGCCTTTTTCATATTTGAAAAGATAGCTCCCCACATATAATGTATATGGAAGTCATCATAAAGAGAGGCACGTGCAGACCAATGACCTTCATGATTTTGGATTTTAATGGAGGGATATTAGCAGGGATCTTGGACCTGCTGTGGGGCAGAAGTTATCTAGTCTAACTCATTTTACAGAGGAGGAAATTGGGGCCCAAGGTCACACAGGTAATGATAAATGTGAGATTTGAAGCTAGGTCCTCTGACTGCGAATGCATCATTCTTCTCACTATACTATGCTATTCCTAAAATCCTAAAATCAAAAGATGGTACAACCTAAAAGGAACTTTAGGGAATATTGACTTCAGCTTTTTTGTTTGTTTTTGTTTTTCATTTGTGTCCATCTCTTTGTGACCTCACTTGGGGTTTTCTTGGCAAAGGTACTGGAGTGGTTTGCCATTTCCTTTTCCAGCTCTTTTTTTTATAGATGAGGAAATTGAGGCAAACAGTTAAATGATTTGCCCAGAGTCACACAGCTAATAATTATCTGATCTACATTTGAACTCTAGAGGATGAGTCTTTCAGGCTCTAGGCCCAGCATTCTATCTACTGTGCCAACTAGCTGCCCTGTAACTGGTTTCCTCATTTAAATTTCCTGAGGCCCAGAACAGAGAAGCAAATGCCCTAGGATTACAAATTCACAAAAGAGTGCTCCTGGGAACCTAGGTTTCTTGACTCCTGTTGTAGAGATCTTTCTATAAGGGAAGGGAGGGACACATTTTCAGGAAAGTATTTTGTTATTTTAATGGAATAATGTTCAGAATGTAGTAAAAGGATTGAGAAAGATATAATGAGGTTTCCTGATGTGATTTGTTGGCAGAAATCCAAGAATCAAGTCCTAGAGCTAGAAGGTTAGACTTGGGGGTGAGGGGGTGGGGAAGGACGTGGAGATACAAGACATACAAGAGTATGTCTAAGGCACCTGACTTATTGAGGACTAAAATTTCATCTGGTAGGATGTCATTCCTTTAATTTAAAGGATCACAAGAAGAGAGCTGGAAGGCACCTGGAAGGACAACTAGTCCAGGCCCCTTATTTTACAGAATAGGAAGTGGAGGCCCAGAGACATAGTGATGTCTCTTAAGTGACATAGTGGGAATCAAAAATAGGGTTTGAACCCTGCCTGTCTGATCCCAGAATCAATGCTCTTTTTGGGATAACACTGACCCTCTTAAAAATTCAAATCCTACTTTCCCTATAATCCTCAGCAATAACACTTTAAGTAAGCATTTTAAGAATGATTGGTAGGGGCAGCTAGGTGGCCCAGTGGATAGAAGCCCTGAAGTCAGGAGAACCTGAGTTCAAATTTAGTCTCATACACTTAAAACTTCCTAGCTTTGTGACCCTGGGCAAGTCACTTAACCCCAATTGGTTTAGTAAAAAAAAAAAAAAAAAAAAAAAAAAAAAAATTTGCCCAGGGGCAGCTTGATGATGTGCATAGTGGTTAGATCACTGGCCTTGGAGTCAAGAGAACTTGAGTTCAAATGCAGCCTTAGACTCATAATGTAGTTAGTAATATCTGTGTGACCCTGGGCAAGTCACTTAACCCCAATTGCCTAAACAAAAGTAAAGAAAGAATGATTTGTCCCAGGTCTAATAATATATAGATGACCCTCTTAATTTTGCTCTAGGATTGTGATATATCTTTAGGAAAAAAGGGAAGAGAATTGTGAAATTTCTTAACAAAACATAGGAAATACAGTTTATTTTCATACTGAAAAAATGTTATAAGAAAATTTTTTTGATATATAACATAACTTCATATTTAATATTTTTAGGAAAATTATCACTATCTCAAATTAACATTTTCTTATGCAGCTTCTTTTCATTGACTGAGAATACTAGGATTCCACATATGGGAAATACTGCTTAAGCTGTTTCTATCATTAATTCTTTTATGTGAAGGGAGATCAGATTTCTGGGAAGAATAGGTCTTCATAGATCCTAGGACTAGTGTTAGAAGTAAACTGAGGGGCCAAATAAGATTCACAGATATTAAATGACTTTTTCAAAGTCACACAGATGACAAGTGTGGAACCATGATATGAACTCAGCTTCTTTGACTGTGAATGCAGTCTTTCCACTGAACCACATTCATTTTTCTAAGGTATGAGGATTGAAGTTAGAGGTAGGGTGAGATTCAGTTTTGACTAGGACTACTATTGCCTGCCTATGGATTTCCAGGGTCTACAGTTATTGGAAAGAGTCAGGGAATCTATGTGTACACTATACACGTGGCCATTTTTCATTGTAGATGCAATATAATTTGTAGCCTTATTCAGTATAATAAATAAGCAAATATACCTTTATTAGGCTGAATGAGTACATGTACTTATATATGTATATATATATATTTAAAAATTATACATTGATGCTGGTGATCAATAAAATACAAATTCATGAAAAATCTATTATTTATTCATGATAATTTTTTGGTACCATATCTTTTTCAATGGATAGTAATAATTTATTTACCATCACGTGGAAGAGGGGCCTATGAAATTCTTGATGTTTAAAATGGACTTTCACATTCAAGGTGGGGAACCACTAGCCCAGGGCTCTTTACTGAAAAGCCTGTAGAAATAAATAATTGAGAATGATTTCTCTTGAATTTTTTTCTTTCTTCTTCTTTTTCTTTCTTTCTTTCTTTCTTTCTTTCTTTCTTTCTTTCTTTCTTTCTTTCTTTCTTTCTTTCTTTCTTTCTTTTCTTTCTTTCTTTTCTTTCTTTCTTTCTTTCTTTCTTTCTTTCTTTCTTTCTTTCTTTCTTTCTTTCTTTTTTTTTTTTAACCAAGGCTATATTCTAGGAGTCTATGTGTCTAGTCTTCTAACATCACTAATGATGTTGCCTTGGGGAAAAAAATTCCAAATTGCCTGGAGTAGCATCATAGAACTTACAAAGAAAAGTCAGTCACGTCAAAGATCTTTAGCCTAGCTTGCTTCGTTCAGCCTACATGTCTGTTCCCTGCTCTTCTCCATTATAGACTATTGCTGGTAATCAGTTTCTTTACATGGGAGGTTCTTCAGGGTATAAGAGACCAATATTTAGTATATGCTCTTTGCAGCTACTTTCCAAAGCAGTTTGCCAGATTCCCCCCAACATTATATTTCAAATAGCTTTTAAAAATATGATTCTCACTAATTAACTAGAGTTAGGAAATAAATTAATGAAGTGAAAAGGAAGAATCATGCCCTGCATTCATTAGATTAATACAATGCCATTTACTTTGTAAGTTTCATAAAAATGATGCTTTGGGGGCATTTTTAACTCAGAACAAATGAACATATAAATTGTTTACAAATCGCTGAATTTAATGTGGTAACTTAGTTGTCTTTTTAGTATTTCATTTAACAGATGGAGTAAATTAAAACAAATATTTGTTCATTTCAAACATATTTTGCATTTAATGTGAAATGTAAATGACAACATGGAGCAAGATGTTTTTGAAGCTTTCTTCAGGCAATAAGAAAACAATTAAAGATTTTCTTTCTCTGTTAAAAAAGTATGATTTCTGCATAACAAAAATGAAATTCATAAATCTATGCATGATGAGGAAGCCCATGCTAAAAATATTAATTTTCCTTCTTGTGTCTTTCACTGCTGTACCACTGTCTAGTTGAGCTCTGAATTGGAGAATAATGAAAACAAATTGGAAACTGGGAGAGAGTGAGACAGAATTGCTCCTTTGGAATCTCTCAAGCAATTTGCAGGAGAGGACTATGATAATGCAAAAGTGCAGACTCCTGGAAATATTAGTGCTTCTACTTGTCAATTGTCAGTGATCTCTGGGAGAATCAATAATAGGCTCACTCTGCTGTTTGAAAAGATTTCCAAGGTTTGCTTAACAAAGGCTAGTGACAATGTTCCTATCAGCAAGGGCTTGTATAAAGGGTTATAAGTCCCTGTCCTCTTGTTGGGGAAGTACCAATTGAGTTGATTATTTGTAATCAAAATGTGAAGGATTTGGGCCTTTTTTTATTTTTACATTTAAATGAAGTCTTTTGTTTTTTAAATAATCATTAAAATTTTTTGATATCCCTCTTTATGCCTCCCTCTCCTATTTCCTAACTCCAATGTCCTTGTCATAAAAAACAGTTCCACAAAACCAGACAGCGACAGCATTTAATAGAATATGTGATATCTAGCATCTGTGTAACCTTTACCACCAAAAGGAGGTGACATGTATTTTATCATCTGTCCTCTGGAATCAATATCAATTATTGCCTTTAATGTGAGTTCATTTGCCATTTAGTGTTATTTTCATCTATATTATTTTAATTATCATGTATTTTGTTTTGATTTTATATTCTTTGCTCTGCATGAATTCAAACAAGTCTTCTCATGTTCCTCTGAATTCCTCATATTTGTGGCTTCTTAATGTGTAGGAAATTTCCATTCTATTCTTATATGACAATTTTAAAAAATCACCCTACTTTCCAACTGGTTTTTTTTTCTCTCATAATTCTAAATTTGTTAGAGTAGCTATTCACAGATTGACCTTTCCACTATTGACTTTTGCTTTTTATTAAACTCTTACACAATTTGATGAGTTATAAGTTTAAATTTGCTTTATGTGGGACAAACTGGAATTTCCAGACCTGTATGTGGTAGACTTCCAGGGCCTTCAGTGGAAGTATTTTCACTATAAAAATAAGTGGCTATGAACAGCTATAAGAGTCAGACTTTGCTAATTCATATGGATGGGAAACGGTCACATTATAATAGCAAATACAGAGTGTTGCAAAAGTCTTAAGGTAGATTTAAACTTATTAAAATTATGAAACTGCATTAAGACTTTTGGGACACCCTGTATTTTAAAGGAAATGCAGTTTTGTTACTTTTAAGACCATAAGGTAACTAGAGCTAGGTATACAAAATCTTCTAATAATTAGATAAGAAACATCTATAATGACATTAATTGATTGTAGGGCAGGAGCTTCATTTAAAATGTTTGGAGGTACTTAAAATATTAAGTACTTTAAAGACTGATTCTCTCCACCCACATCCTTATTAACATACATTTTTGCTTACCAAATACTTTCTTTATCCATAGTGCAAAAGAAACTCATCACTGAAATATAAATTTAGATCTTGAAAAAGTCACAGAGATTATTGAGATAACAACACTCACTTTTTATCGATGAGGAATCTGAGACACAGTAAGGGTAATGACTTACCAATGATTGTACAGCCAGTTAGTCTGTGGGTCAGTTTTGAACCAGTTTGAACCCTGATTCCAAGTATAGCGGTCTATCCATTATTAGTCAAGGCTGCTCCTCTCTTTAGCAATAATTTTGATAGGATCACATCACATTTCAGATGAGTTGGGGCTGCATAAATAACTCATTCCTATATGCATCTTTTTGCATCAAATGTGGGGATATTCAAGAAATTGTATATCTTGACCCCAGTTATCCAGATTGTCACCTTTTTTATCTCATCCCTTTAGAATTCTGCCTATTCAAGTAATCAATCTTTCTATTTCAGTATTTCATGTTTACTTTTCTAGGAGTCATTTCTCAGTCATAAATTACTTGCTTCCTTTGATCAAAGTGGCAGACAAATGTAATAATACTGCCTTTATTTGTAATCAACCTGTCTCTAGGATTTCATTTCTCTGCAGGAGAAATACATATCTCTCTTGGAAGAGACAATTTGAAGGCCAATCCCCCATTCATTAACAAACCTGTCTTTCTAGCTTAGTTTGGCTTCAAAGTGACACTTTGCCTAGAGAGTTTTACCTGTCAGGAAGGAATTTGGCAGTAGAGCCATAAGAACAATTTTTAAAAGGTCAAAATAAATCTTTATTTGCTTTTCTTTCTTCACCTATATCCAATGATTTGCTAAGTCCTGTCAACTGTATTACCTTGGACCAGTCACTTAACCTCAGGATTTCAATTTTCTCATCTGTTAAATAAGGTCAGTGGACTAAATGGTCTATAATCTATTTAATAGGCCTCTTCCAGACCTAGATAAGGTGATTCTATAATTTTTCCTTGGCTATATGTCATTAGTCCCCTCTTCCATTTATTCTCTAATTTCCACTCATTATTGGGACAACATCTCTGAAGATCTAATCTCTCCTTTTCAATCTCTCTTTAAAAAAGGTTGTCTTTTTTTTTTTTTAAGCTTCTATGAATTTACATACATTCCAAAAAAGCATATATAGTTTAATACTGTAAGACTTTAGAGTTGAAAGGTATGTAAGATCATTGAGTCCAGTCCTTTTGCTTTACAAAGGAGAAAATCAAGGTGCAGAGTGGTGAAAATAGGTTGTCTAAGGAAGTTATTAGACAGAAAAGGCTCTAAACTTCAGGATTTGGACTCTTGGGATATTGTTCTTTTTTTGTTATTATCTCCTTCCCTCTATATCTTCATTTATTGAAATCATTCTTTTTCTTCAAGCACCAGGATCTTGTGCTGCATGAAATTTTCCCTGATTCTAGCAAGACAAAAGTGATTTTTACCTCTTCATCTTTTTTATAATTTCTGTTAGGTCTGTAGCCTCTTCTTTCCCCTTTAAGATTTCATTTGACCTCAAATCAATAATTATTTGACTATGTCTTGTTAGTCCATTGGAAAATAAGCTCCTCAAGAACAAGGACTTTGGTGTTTCTCATGTTTGTGTCCCCAACACTTAGTATAGTATCTTCCTCACCTCTTGTGTACAATAAATGTTTGAATTAAATTTGCTAATATAGAGTCTATGGACTAGTGGAAATTAAAATTAAACCTAGTTACAAGAATATGGATCTAGTTTCAGCTGTGCGAATAGCTGTGTTACTTTGGGCAAGTTACTTAAATTATAAGGGATAGCATTTGGAAATGGGGAATGTACCTTGGAGATCATCTAATTCAACTCCCTCATTTTAAAAATGAAGAAAGCTGAAAGCCAAAGTGTTAAGTGACCTGTCCAAGGTCATACCTATAATAAATAAACCTTTGATTCCAAACCTAAACACTGTCTTCATGTCTATATCACAAAAATAACTGGCAAGCACGTTAAGATACACAAAGTATTACCGTATGGATCAAATGACAAAACATATGGGAAAACACTCTACATATGGGAGAGATTTTAAAATATTGAAGTGCTTAATTTCCCAATATATAAACTTGCCATTTTTATATCAGATCTGATGTGTTCCAAAGCAGAATTATCTCCCTTCTCTGAAACTTTTTGAAATTTACTGATTCCTTTCCTGTTCCTTTGCTTCTGCCCCTGAAAAGTGAGTGCTTAGAGGAAACCATGTGGAAAGAGCATCAGATTTGGAGTCAGTGGATATTAGATATGGAGATACAGGAGTCTCTGTATCACCTGTATCACCACTGGCAGGTTACTTTGGCTCTTTGGCATCAATTTCTTCATCTGTATAATAATGGATGGTCTCAAATGTTCCCCCCCCCCGCCAAGATTAATTCTATCTATTAACAGATATTAACAGTTGTTAGTATGATATAGTTTATTTATTTTATTTTTAAAGACTGGGACTCCCTATCCCACCCAGAATGCAAGTACAGGGATTACTCATGGACCCAATCCACTTTGATCAGATTAGACCTAGTCTGCTTGGTGCTCCCCCATGGTTTTTTTTTTTGGGGGGGGCAGCATGGAGAGGGCTCATCTGAACTTTGTGTAGACACCTAATTAGCCCACTGCAGTTCAGAACTCCTGAACTCAAAAAACACACCACCCTCAGCCTTTGTGACATCTGAGATTATAGGCCTATGCCTTTATACCTTAAGAGTATTAAAGCTTAGCAATGGATTTTTGTCTTATTGTTTAGTATGTGTCTAAAAAAAAAAGAAACAAATTAAAAAATTTTTTTTTAAGTTTGGTTACTAAGCTCTATAAGATTTGAGACATATCTTGAACTTTTTTTTTGTTTCCTTTATCTGCCCACACTGCCTTGCACAGAAGAGGTACTCAATAAATGCTTGTTGATTAAGAGTTATTCAATCTCAAATCAGCCTATTTAGATAATTTTTAGAAAAGACTAAGGAGAGTAAAAGATTTGCTGTGCTCAGGATTTCTAGGAAACCACCTATATGATTTGTTTCATATTCTCCTTTTTCCAATGCTGATCAGGGACTTTAGAATAATTATAATTATAAAAATTACTGAAAATGTACTTTAAGATTTGTGAAGCAGTTATACCCCAGCAATGCTGTAAGGGAAGAAATATAAGTAGTAGTATTTTCATTTTATAGATAAGGGAACTAGAGCTCTGGCCTCTGAGAGATATCCATGACTTGTCCATGATCACAGGGCTAGTTATTGTCTGAAGTGGAATTTCAATCCAGATCTCCTGAATCCAAGTGGATTGCTCTAATCACTCTCCTATACTGCCTTCTACATTTTTATCTATACAATGTTTCATGTGTGGTAAACGTTTAAAGATTTTTTTTATTTCAAATTTTAATTAATCAATATTTTTCCTCATTACTATTCTCGTGTAGGGGGATGGGAAAAATAAGCCATAATGACATGCTTAGTCAAACAAAATCATCAAACAAAATTCTCTTATTGACTGTCCTTAAAAAATATATGTTTCATTCTACATCATAAGTCCATCAAAATTCATTTTGCTTGTTAATTCATGCTCAATCATGTAACAGTAGAATAGATGTCCCTCCCTTCTATTCTTTCTATTAGGTACATTATCCTCATTGAATAGAATAATATCAATTTTGACCATCCTGGTATTCAGGTGAGGATAAAGGAGAGAAGAGAAATTTATTTTTCAGGTTTCTCCTGCCTTTTTACTTCAGTTCACTTCCCATCAGCTAAACTCAAATGTCTTCAGGTTGAAGATCAGTAACTAGCTCTGCTTTCCTGGCTGTAGCCAATCAATAAGTTCAGAAATTTTGGTGTGTGCTAGCAATCTGATTGGAGCTCCATATGTGCTCCTTTCTTCTCCAATCCCTCCAGGCTTGGTTTAAGATGGTCATGAGAAAGGAGTCTCCACTAATCCTGCTTTTTGTTTTGCCTACATTAGCTTAGACTGAGAGCTTTTTGAGGACTATCTTTTTATTGTTGGTCAGTCATTTCATCATGTCAGACTCTTGGTGCTTTCACTCTGGGTTTTCTTGGCAAAGATACTGGAGTGGTTTGCCATTTCTTTCTCCAACTCCATTTACATATGAGAAAACTGAGGCAAACAGGGTTAAATGACTTGCTGAAGATCTAATAGCTACTAAATGAGGCCATGAGTTTGAGAACCAACACTCTATACATTGTACTACCTACTGGCCTTGATGTTTTTTTTTTTTAATCTTCTTTTAAGAAATTTCCAGCATTTTAGCATATCCAGTGCTTAGTAGATGCTTAATAAATGTTTGTTGATTGACTAATAGTAAACAATTAACATTTGTTAAGGTGACTGATTCCATGGAAAAAAAGGAGTCTGGTTCAAGAAAAACTCAGCATCACAAGATGTCTCATTTCCCCTTGGGCAGACAATGCTGAAGAGTTTTGCCACTTCACAGAAACTGAGCTCACAGAAATTGCTTAGTTTCAACCCCAAGATGAGCTTTCCTTGCAAATGATCCAAGTCCTTTGAAGCCTTTTAGAGGAATAAGACAGCAAGGGGGAAAACTTGCCTTTTAAAAATCTCCCTTAAGCAAATAAATCCTCTGATCATTGATTCCTGTAGAGTAACATCAACCATATGTACCTAGCAGAAGTCACCATCATATGTACCTGGCAGAAATCATTATGAATTGAAAGTGATTAGGACTGTGTTTAACAAGTCTTGTTAAACTGCATTTAACAAGGTGCTAAGACTGTGAAAGGATTTTAAAAATATTTCTTCCCTGATTCTGTCATCATTTACTAACAAGAAAAATCATTTACCTTTATAATATTATAGGCTGAATCATAGTTAGGTAGCTAAAACCTGCAAAAAACACCACTTGTAGAAAGCTTTAAAGAACTCCCTATATTTCAGTTTTTAGCATAATTTTTCAAACTCTATTTCTGAAAATAATGACAGAGCAAATTCTGTGGTCATGTTATAAGTATATTTCTGGTTTTTTATTAATATTTACTTGTCTCCTTTATTAGATTGTCTGCTCCTTGGGGCAGGAATCATGCCACTTTAAAAAATATAGTTTTCTCATACCAAGTAGTATACCACTAGGAATTTTTTAGCCTTCAATAGTGAAATGAGAAAGAACAAAACCAACATTTGTAAAGCACCTATTATGTGCTAGGCATTTTACAAATGTCTCATTTGATCTCCACAACAATCTAGGAAAGTATAATGATATTATTATAATACCAATTTTACTGAGGCAAATGGAGGTTAAATGATTTGTTAGGTCAAACTGCTAGTAAGTATATGAAGCTGGTTTTGAATATAGGTCTTAATTTGAATGCAGAGTACACTATTTTGCATCTACTCCCTTACCTGATTTCAACTCTGAGGAACTAACTACTTCTCTCAGGAAAACTAAGCTCACCACTTCCAAAATCACCATTAAGCTGCTAATCTAGGCCAGATTGATTCCACCTAACTCTGTTTCTTCTGCCTCTGAAGAGATAGAAGGTTGTGTAGCAAATTTCTCCCAGTGTCTTCCTTTTTAGAGTGTAGAATCTTGACTCTCTCAGTTTATTCCTCTTTATATCTGTTTTCCTGACTGCTTTCAACTCCATGGAACAAGAAACTCCCGCACTAAGTAGCCCAAGGTGCCCTGTCCCCCATTCCCTAATTTTCCTGTCTCTTTTTGTGTGTAGCTCTCCTTACAGATTGTAAGCTCTTTGAGGGCAAGAATTATCTTAGTTTTTATTATGCCCCACTGCCTGATACATAATAGATGTGTAATAAAGGTTTATTGGATTGCATTGGGTTATATTTATTCTCTATCCCAGATCTAGTGCTCTATTTATTGTGTTTCTACTTGTTCTCTAAGGGCTACCCGGAGTTCTATATTCCCACTGAAAGTTTTCCCCATCATTTCAGTCCAAAACGATCTCTTCATTCTCTATATTTATGTACTATCCAATCACTCTCCCATCAGCGTTTCTTCTTTAGAGTCAGGTTTGATTGGTTTATTTTTCTGGCATTCAGTTTTCATTGTTTTCTTCTTGTTCTTTCTATTTACTTTGTCATGATCTTTGTGATATAGTTTTTCTGGTTTCAGTTACTTCAACTGGGATCATTTCATGTGTCTCTCTATGCCTCTCTGTATTCATCATTCTTATTTCTTATAGCACAGTCAATTACATTACATTCATGTAACACAGCTTGTTTAGTCACTCTCCAATTGGTGATCATCTTTACTTCCAGCTCTTTTCTGCTACAAAGAGAGAAACTGTGTTTTGTTATATATGAGGCTTTTCTTTTTATTATTGATCTCCTTAGAGTATATATCTGGCAGTGGAGTTTCTGGGCCAAAAGTTACGAACATTTTAGTTACTTTCTTTGTAGTATTCCAAATTGCTTTTCATTATGGCCCCCAAATCCTCATAATTGACCTACTGACACCACTCTTCTGAAACTATTTCTAAGAGTTACTAATGATATGCCACAATCAATGTTCTCTCCTGCTATTCCTATACCTCACTCCTCATCCTCCTTACTTTTCTGTAGCTTTTGACGCTGCTGACTCTCTTAATAAACATTCTTTCTTTTCATAGCTTTGTTTATTTCATACCTTTTTAATTATTCTCATCCTCTTATCATTTTCCTTTCTCTGTGTTCTCTTAACCCCATGAAGGTATTTCCCTAAGGAGCTGTCCTTTTTTTTTTTCTTACTATTTTTAGCACATAAGTATATAATCAATGATTTTTCATTTGCTCATTCTTTCTTTCTTTAAATCTTCTCCCAAAGTGACCCCATTTACTTTCAGGGTTTTAACTACCACTTCTACCCAGATGACAACCAAGCGTATATCTCTAATTCTCTTTTCTCATCTCTCTGCCAAAGAGATTCAATACCTCCAATTCAAATCAAATTTATTTTCTTTATTTTTAAACACAAGCTTATTTTTGATCACTGTTTCTGATTGTGGCACCACCATTCATTCTACCAGTCTCCCATATGTGTATATGTGTAACCTTGGAGCTAGCTTTGATTTCTCCTTTTTTTCAATTCTCATGTTCCATTAGTTGCTAAGTCCTGTCATATCGACTCTTCAACATTCCTTGCATTTCCTGCTTTCTTTCTACTGTCAACACTATTATCCTAGTCTATAAGTAATTATCCCCTAACTGAACTATTGAAATAACTCACTATAGGTCTTTCTGCCTTTGCTATCTCCTTCTTACAATCTATTCTTGATATGTTTACCAGAATATTTTTCTTAATACAAAGATCTAGTCACTTTTGTGTGTCACTAGTCTTTTTATTACCTATTAATAAAGTTCATTCTCGCTTATTTTGTAGTCGGTTCTATCCAAAACTTGGTATCACTTTATTTTTTATTATTTCTCTCATTATATCACTCTATGCATTGTATATTCCAGTCAAACCCGACTCTTCTGGATGCTGAACAAGCCACCATGCCTTTTTTCAGGCTATTTCCCATGTTGAGAATGCATTCCTTTACCACTCTTGCTAATTGAGTTGTTGCTTGTATTTTTAACGTCTTTTCAAATATAACCTAATCTAGGAAGAATACCTTTATTTTTCTTCTCTTACCCTCATTGATGAGCTTCCTTTTTCTGTGTATAACGGGAAGAGCTACCACCAGCACTGGAGGTTTTTTCTCCCCCACCCATTTCTTTCCCTGGCTCTAGGTCATCCCAGACATATGAAAAGACTTGCCTCCACTAGGCTCTGCCTCTTCTATTATATCTGTCCTTCTGGGCTGCTTGATTCTTCATGTGACTTTGATAAAATATAGAAACAGAGTCTCAGAGAAGTGACTTTCCAAGATCAGACATTAAATAAATAAAGAGATTCAACTTAAACTCAGGTCTATTGACCTAAATTTAGAAGGAGTCCTAAGAAGTTGAATCTGGAATTTGTAGCAGTAATTTCCAGGGGATATATTGAGGAAATCCCCATACCCTATTTTCTGACAGTTTACAATTAGTACCTCCTTTCTTCAACCAATCTGCCCCCATCCTTTCTACCTATCATTCTAAATTTGTTTTTCTCCACTTCTTGTAGTGAAATAACATTGCCCAGTTAGGTGAATTGTGAAAGGAAGTGTTAATTTTGTATTCCTATTTAGACTGTTGAAGCTTAACAATAACAAGAAAGGGATAGGTAGTACTTTGCCCTATATGATAATATGTAGAAAGGGGGGGGGCAGAGAATGCTACTTTTCCACTGAGGTCCAAAGATCACTTTGCTATACATATTTGCTAACTTATGCCTTTGCAGGGGAAGACAGAACCTTAGCCCCAGGAAAAGATGAAGAAGTGATAGGAGAGGAAGGAAAAATTATAGCGATGGAAGGCACTTCCATGGTTTCATGAACTCTGATGAAAGGATTGCCTTCAACCAAACGCTACCAAAAAGGCAGTTCTTCGTGGTTGAATGGTAGGCAAGTGAAGGACTGATCCTAAACAGAAAGGTTTTCTGGATTAGCTGTAGTCTGAGGAAGGATTTCCTATCCTGTGGCTACCTCACAGCATGCTTCTCCCTTCCTCTTTCCCCTCTGTCTCCAGTGAAAAGAGAGCACTTCAGTTAGTTGACATAATGGATAGAGTTCTCTGTTATGAGATGGCAAGATCTGAATTCAAATTCTACCTCATCTACTTAATAGCTGTGTAAATAGCTTTAATTCACTAAATTTCTCCTAGTTTTACTTTCTTCATCTTGCCACTTGGTACTTCCTACTTATAAATCACCTTCTGTATTTTATATAGTCCTGATCATCCAAAATAATTCAAATAGACTTTAAGGGGAAAGTCCTTTGCTTAGGATTCAAATTCTTCACCATCACATTAGGAGCCTAGAAGGCAAATTCTGGAGAACTGTGAAGGCATGTTCCGGCTAGCCAAGTCCATAGACAACAAACTAGAACTGAGTTATGATCAAGACCCAGATCAAAAAGAAATATAGGTAAAAGCAAACAATGAGAGGAGACAAAATATTCTGTTGCTGTTGGAGGACTGTTACAGTATTAATTTTGAAAATCTTTTTTTTAAAATATAAATTGTAAACTAAAAGTAAGCTCCTTGACAAGACCATTTTTCCTTTATAATTGTGTGTCTAGCACTGGGTCTGATGCATAATAGGTGCTAAACCAATGATTGTTGACAATTTAATTGTGACTATAATGTCATCTGATGCTGAATATTCCCTTGTACTTCTTCAAAGTAAATTTCCTTTAGACACCTAAATGTTTAGTATGCTATCATTGGAGGTAGGTGGGGACTCAAAAGCTATATAACACAGGAGGGCAGGGGAGAAAGATGAGATGTAAGAGGAGGTAGAGTATCTCTATCTCAAAGATCTTTCAGTTTTGAAATTCTATGATTCTTCACTTCCAAATCAAATATAGGCCCCCTTGGCCTCATCTCAGCCATTTCAAAATCATGCTTCCTGTCCTTTGACCATCATCTGCATTCCCTATCACTGGAATCTGGCCTTTGTCCCTAGCATTCTGGACTCTGACAGGTGATATTTTGACTTAGCAAGCCCAGAATGAAGACTCCACATCTTTACGTAGACCCTAATCCTCCCCTTCTCCCCTTCTCTCTATCCCTTATGTATTGCCTTCCCCATGTAGATTCCTTGAGGTAAAGAACCTTAAAGCTTATTTCTTTGTGAATTGTCTAGACTTAAAAAAGCATTCGAGAAAATGTTAATTATGAAGATTAAACTTAAAAGTGTATATACATTGTTTTTTGTTTCGGTGGCTTGTATTTGTATCCCTAGGGCATAGCATAGCACAAAATAAGTGCCCAGTGAATACTTTATCATGAATTCATTTATTCATCCAAAATATATTCAGTACCTAGAAGCTTCCTTCTAGAAACTCCTTAGGGACAGTAATTGTGCCAAGTGGTCTGACATCATGAAAATTTGTCAAGCTTTTGTAATGGGTTGCCTGTCACTTGGAAGCCAGCTGCTTTACCACTAGGGAACATTGATACTCTCCACTGAAACTCTAGGAAACATTAAAATATAGTTCATATTTACATAGGGCATATAGGTCAGACAATGGAGAGAGTACTAGGATTAGAATCAGGAAGACTCATCTTCAGGCGTTCAAATCCAGCCTCAGATACTTCCTTGCTGTGTGACTCTGAACAAGTCATTTAATCATATTTTTCTCAGTTCTTTCATCTGTAATGTGAACTGGGGAAGGAAACAGCAAATTACTCCAGTATCTCTGCCAAGAAAACTCTAAATGGAGTTACCAAGGGTTCAACAGACTGAACATTACCATATTTATATAACACTTTACAATTTACAAAACACTTTCTTTGAAACAACTTTGCAAATCTGTCTTTTATTATCTCTACTTAATAGACAAGACAATAGTCTTGAAGGCAGTCTACTATTCTGGTAACATTCATATAACTAATATCAGAGTTGCAATTGAACCCGTCTTCTATCTCTAAGTTAAATAATACTTCTACTTTCCTGCATGCTGCTTCTCAGGAAATACTCCCTAAAGCATTTTTCATTTAGTTCAGATGGAGAAAGAAAATCTTAAAAAAAAATCCCAATAAAAAGTCTGAAAAAAGGGTAGCAGATCAGGCTCACACATGTACTCATATCCTGACCTTTCATATTTCCTGCCAATTTGTAGAACTTGACAAGATCTACTGTATTTGCACAAGCTTTGTGTAGTAGCTATCCCTAAACAATGGAGTGCTTTGCCCACATCTCATCAGCTTGCACTGTATTCCTGGGGGGGTGTCTGTATAGCAGGGCAGCAGTAGTATTATTTGTGTATGACATGAAGTCAGGCTGGTAATATTACTGGAGCTGTGTCACTTGTTAAATTTGAAGCTAGCTTTGAAACTAAAGGCATGCGTGCAGAATTGGAGTTAGCCGGTCCAGTTAAGGAGAAGAAAATTCAGCAGATTTATAAAGCCAAGACACACACACACACACACACACACACACACACACACACACTTCCCCACACAGGAGGGTGAAAAAAGATTTATTCTCCTTTATAAAAAAAAAAAGATAACATTATGATACAGATTTTTGCAGCCATACTCAGTTGATTATCATCTCTATATCATATCTTTCAAAGAACTACAATGTATAATTTCCTTTTTTCTTTAAATTTTTTTTATAATAGCTATTTATTTTTCAAAATACATACAGAGTTTTCAACATTCACCTTTGCAAAACCTTGTGTTCATATTTTTCTCCCTCTCTTCCCTCCTCCCTCTCCCTTAGAAAGTAATCCAATATAGATTAAATATGTGCAGTTCTTCTAAACATGTTTTCACATTTATCATGTTACACAAGAAAAATCAGATCAAAAAGAAAAAAATGAGAGAAAAAAACAAGCAAGTAAACAACAAGAGGTTGAAGAAAGGTGAAAAATACTGTGTTGTGATCCACATTCAGTCTCCATGGTCCTCTTTTTCTGGATGTGGACAGCTCTCTCCATCACAATATATAATCATCAAAAAATGAGGCTTTCTTTTTAGTACTTATATACAAAAAATTAAAATACTAAATAAATATCACATCAAAGGGATAACCCCCAAGTTTGCCTATCAAAGAACAATTATGAGTTATCTTGATTTATCAAGTGAAAACTTGATTTGTCACAATCAGTGAATGGGTTGCCTTATTGACTGGGAGTCTCTCCCTAGATGCTGGAAAAAAAAAATCCCAACCACTCTGGGGAATGGTCACTTCTTTCTCTCAATTTCATCTCTCTTTGTCTTCAGATCTTTGCTCCAAGCTCACCTTTTTCATAAGCCACCTGGCTCTAATCAATTGAGCATCTCCTTCAGCAATTATTCAATAAATATTTTTGAGTGCCTATAATTTGAATGACTTTGTACTCTGAACTATGGCAGGGGTGTGCTGGAGCTAAGCTCATACTGGCACACGAGTCAGTTTTCATTATGAGGACTAACATCTTAGAAATAGGCAAAGCTACAAATCAAGGCTCGATTCATAGCTTTATTGATTGTCTAGTTTTTAAAAATTATAGAAAAATGTTAATAATCCATATTTAACATAAATATGTATATTTCTTTCCCTAGGGAGTTGGAAGTTGATTAGCATATCACTGACTTTTGGGCCCATAAAGACCTATAAAAGCACAGTACATGTTACAGGATTTTAGACCTGGAAGATACCTCAGAGATCATTTAGTCCAACTTGTTCAGTCATCTCAGTTGTGTCTGAGGTTTTCTTGGCAAAGCTACAGGGGTAGTTTTCCATGTCTTTCTCTAGCTCATTTTACAGGTGAAGAAATCAAGGCAAACAGTATTAAATATCTGGTGCACACAGTTTGTAAGAGTTTAGGGGACAGATTTGAAGGAAGCTGAGTTTTCCTGACTCCAATTCTTGCTCTCTGATTATGGTATTACATAGCTCTCTTGCTGTACTCCAACTACCTCATATTAAAGGAGAAAATAATGAGCTTGGAAAAAGTGAAGGTCACATAGGTAGTAGGGGGCAGAATCAGAATTAGAACCCAGATTCTATAGGTCTAAATCTAGCATTCTTTCCACTGTGCCTATTGTCTCTGTTTATGAAGTCTCTGTTCTAAACGAGATTTTCTATGTTAGTAAGACCTGAGAGTTTGTCCTATTGCCAATCTTTGACAAAGTAGGATCACGTGATGCCAGCATAAGCTATCAAAATAGGACTTTAGTGGATGTATTGACCTTTTGTCTTATGTAACTCTGATCCTCTGACTCCAAATTTAATATGATTTTCACCTCCTCCCTATAGTGCATCTTCTTGTCTACAGAATAAGGTAAAGAGTTGAAACACTTACTTGTATATGGATTGTTTGAAAAAAACAAAAACTATTGCCTGTAAAAGAGAAGATTTATAAAAGTGGGGAGAGGGGAGGGAACACAAAATCTTCAAGTCATGGAATGGTAATAGATTAGAGAGAATAGATTTGACCCCAAAAGGCAGAGCCAAGAGAAATGGATAAAGCTGTGAGGAAATATATTGAGTATACAGTATTATGTTTGAAGAACAGTGACTAGGCTAATATAGTTAGCTTGAAAAGTACATTGAAGGAATAAAATGTAAGAAGACTGAAAAGAAAAAAAGAGGCCAGGTTATGAATAACTTTAAATGATAAATAGAAGTTTATATTTAATTATGGAGATAGAAGGTGATCACAAAGCTTGCTGAGCAGAAGTGTTAATATTGTCAAGAATATACTTTTTAAAAAACCTTAACAAATGTTTATTGAATTGAATTGAATGACTCCCAGAACTATACATCCAACCCAACTGTCTCTCCTGAGCTATAATTTTTCATCATTGTCTTTTGGGACTTTTTAAACTAAATATCCCATTGATTTTCTAATTCATTTTTTTGTTTGTTTTTGTTTTTGTTTTTCAAGGCAATTGGAGTTGACTATGCCCATAGTTACATAGCTAGGAAGTGTTAAGTAACATGTCCAAAACAGAACTCATTTACTTCCCTTCCCCCCAACTTTCCCATCTTATCAATTTCTCAGTTATTGCCTAGGACTCTAGCATCATCCAGGAAACTTAAATTTGTACCTTCAGGGTTGTATTAAGCATACTTTTAGAAAATTTTACCTTAGCAGCTAATTGGAAGATAGATTGCAATAGAGAGAGACTTGAGGAAGGGAGACCAACTTGAAGTCTGCAATAGTCCATGTGAGAGATAATGATGGCATGAAGGAAGATAAAGTTCATGTTAGGTGGTAAGAAGGGGACTTAAATGAGAGATGTTGAGAAGGTAAATATGACAAGATTTGTCCTTGACACAGCAATATGGAAGTTGAAAAGAGGAAAATGTTTTGTTTTGTTTTAGAGAAAGACAATGGGATTTATTTTGATCATGTTGAATTTGAGATGCTTTCTGGAAACTGAATTGTCCAAAAGATAATTTGGTGGTACAGTATAGAAGTTCAGGAAAAAGACTAGGGCTGGATGTCATCTGCATCTACATCATCTACATACATCACAGAAGGTGAAGAGAAGAAGGTCAAGGACAGGCACTTGAAGAAATACTCATGATTAGCGGGCACGATCTGGATGAAGAAGTAGCAAAAGAGACTGAGAATGAACAGTTGAAAATACAGTTAGATAATCAGGAAAGAATGCTTTGAAAACCTAGATAGGAGATAATATCCAACAAAGTAAAATACTATAGAGAAGTTATGAAGGATAAGGACTTCAAAAGACCATTGGAGTTGTTAATTAAGAGATTCCTGGTAATTTTGGAGAGGGAAATTTTAGTTTAATGATGAGATAAGAAGCCCAGTTGTAAAGAATTAAGAAAAGAGTAGGAGCAAATGAAGCAGAGGCACCTAGTGTGAATGATTTTCTCAAAAAAATTAGATATAGATTGATTATTAGTGGAAATGGTAGGGCAAATAAGCATTTTTAAAGGTAGGGGAGATATGGACATTCTTGAGGACAGCAGAGAAGGGACAGTTTTTGATAAAGAGAAGCTAATTAATTACAAGAATGGACATAATTTATTGGATAAACTAACAGGTGATCAGATCAAAGATAAAGAGGATTTGCCTTGGAAGTAGGAAGGACTAATTCTTCAAACGAGAACAGAGTGAAGATGTGAGTGATGTGAAATGAGGAGGAGAAAAGAAGAGAGATCTCTTGGTGAATTTTTTTTTTTATTAGTGAAAGATGAGACAAAAGGTTTAGCTAAGTAGGTTGGGAAAAGGATCAAAGATTTGAACAGAGGTGAGAAAGTTTGCAATAGTTCAGGGTTCAGGAATAGATTGGCTGAAATAGAACATTTGCCTTGAATGCCACAAGGGCCTAGTTGAGATTAGATAATAAAAAGTTAAAGAAGATCCAGTCAGCACAGTTCTGCTATTTCCTCCAACTCCTTTCAGCAAATAGAAGTGAAGGAGCTATATGGTGGGGAATAATCCATGTTTGGAGTTTGGTAAGGCATTATCAGCATTGGAAAAGGGGACAAGAGATTCAAAGGTATAGGTTAGTGTAGTTGGTTCACCAAGGAGTCAAGAAAGGGAAGAGGGTAGGGCAGCTAGTTGGTGTAATGGATACAGCACCAGCCACTGAATTCAAATCTGGCCTCAGACACTTAATACTTCTTAGCTATGTAACCCTTGGCAAGTCACTTACCCTCAATTTCTTCTGCAAAATAAAAAATAAAAAAAAGAAGAAGAAGAAGAAAGGGAAAAGTTCAGCCAGCTAGTTCAGGGTTGATGGAATGGGAAAGAATTGTGAGAGGTTAAGGAGATGCAGGTCACAGTGAAGACAAAGAATAAAGTCAGGTTATGGGTAATAAAGCACAGGAAAAAAGGAAATGATAAAATTACAGTCATATAAAAGGATTTTTTAGTTTTTAAACATTTAAGTGAAGCAGTTTTGAATGATGACAAGATCAAGGGTGGGACTCTTTCTATGGATAAGATGGAGCAGAAGAATAGATCATAGGGACTGAAGGAAGTTAGGGAATTTAAGAGAGCACTATACGTGCAAGTTTAAGTCTTTTGGCATAGGATAAGATATAAGGGGGGTGGGAAGGAAGAGTCAGTGAGACATGCACTGAACTCATTGAGGAAGAAAGGAGAACATTCTGCAAGGGATAGTGTGAACCTCAAAAGCGAAGTTGTTCTATAAAGGTCTCTGGGGGTTAGAAGTGACATTGAAGAACAAGGAATATTCCAACTTCCCCATAGTGATCAGTGAGTTGAAGAGTAAGAACAAAGATGTTCTTATATTTCATTTTGAAGTTGTACTATTTTCTTCAATATATTTAGCATCTTGAGGTCAGGAACTCATCTATTTTTTCCTCCTACATCCCACTTGAGCTCCTGGTGTAGGAAACTGTACCCCTGCCACCAATACCTTCTTGTGGGTAGGCTCCTTGTTCTATGAAGAGAAACTCTCAGCCAGGAAGCTAGTTAATGAGAAATCCTGAAGCATATCTCCTCTAGGGGAAAGCTGATTCATTCTCCAAGGTCATGATAGAAGCATCAGATAAGAAACATTTGTCACTACGAAACTAGTTTGATTTTGCACCAGTGGCCTACAAAGCAAATAGTAGAGACTTGGTTACTAAATATTTGAGTCATCCACTTCTGCACTTGTAGTTTTTCCAGTTACATTTGATTGTAATACTAGCCTTTAGCTTAGTTCCCTTATTCAATATCCCTGCCTCAAATGTCGAGTTGCACCTTTAGTTTACTACTAAAGGCTATTTACAAAAAGGAAATGGGATATAGATGACATATTAAGAGTCTAGGGGAAATTAGAAAAGTCTTTAAAATTAATGTTAGATACTTTACTTAGAACCTTTTTTTGCTTCAAGTTATGACTTTGATTAGTTTTCAATTTTTGTATCATTTCAAAAACATTCTAGGTTCTCTGTTGCTGTAGTTGCAGAGAATTCTTCCTTCTAGCCAATTCTTAAAAGAACAGGATAGGAACCATAAAAGTTGCCTTCCCAGAAAATTCTACTATATAGCAAATGATATTAGCTTTTGTTGGTGAGGTTAGGTTGGAGTAAGAGTTTCAGTGATTGAATATGTGGAAAGACAAAGACATTTATTTCTTTCTTCTTTTCCACCTCTTTCCTATATTCTTTCCTGTATAACATACAAGGGCCTTGCTGAGATGTGGGTATTTTGTTCCCCAGTGGGGAGGTATGGGATTGGGAAGGAACTATAATTTATTGGATTGGTGGAATTGTGGAGGGAGTTGTTTGAAACAGAGCAGAGAATAGAAGATGAAGAATACAGTCCTGCCATAGGGAAAGTTATGCTGACATGATTAGCACTTCATTACCTCCCATAGTTGAGTGTGTTATAATGAATAGAGTATAGACCAAAGACTCAGGAGACCTTGTTTAAACTCTAATTACTATCACGACCAGCAATATGACTTTGGGCAAGTCACTTGATTTCCTCTGAGCCCTCAGTTCCCTCATAAGTTAAATGAGAATAATAGATTGGATAACTTAAGATCTTTGCCAACTCTAAGACTGTATAATCTATGGTTTTTATTCTCAAGTAAGTTAATCGCCTAGCATGAGTGGGTGCTGAGCTCAAATCTTTTGTCCTCTAGCCCTCTTAGTTTTATTGGGAGAGAAAAGGAAGGGGAAGGGGAGTTTATGATAAATACATGTGTTGATGCTGTCTTTGTGTACCTTTAAGGCCAAAAAATTATTGGCCATAGAAATCAATACATCAAAATGAATTTTTGGAGGAGCCTCATCAAACCAAGCTTTATTTCCAAAAGCACTTGCAAAACACTGCCAGGGGGAGGCAAAGATGACTTTCATTTTCAAATAAATAAAGTTGATGGCTTAGACATTACTTATGTCTCAGGAGCCAATTTGTAACGTTAGTGCTCTTTGCAACCAATTGTTCCCGGAAACCACATTTCCCAATGACCATTAAAAATTACATAGCTGAAACCACATTCTATCCCTTTCTCCCATTTTAATAATAATAATGAGAATGTTAAAATGACATTCTGAATTTTATTGCTTTTGTCATTAAGGCATTCCAAGTTTTCTATGAGCAGCCCCCCTCATCCATCTTCATTACAATCCAATGAAGCCATTTGTAGCAGGTAGTATTAGTAATTACTGTTTGGGTTGGTAAATACATAGCAGAAGAAAATCTACATAATCTTGGACAGGATTGACTTGTGAGTAGAGTGAAAGCCCTGAGAACTGGTTCTAATATAACTTCTATCCCTGCCTTACTGGGATCTTGATTAGTTACTTGATTTGGCCCCTAGTGGGCTTAATAAATTCATGGAATGTCTTTAGGAAGACAGCATTACTATACAAGATATGAGAGTTGGATAAAAAATTAGCCTCAATTTCAGGAAGACCTGAATTCAAGCCCCGTCCCCAACATACTGACTGTGTTGTGTGACTCTGTGGAAATCATTTAACCTTTAAGGTTTCCAAGCAGTGTATTTCTGCAGCTTATAGTCATAGACAAGGCACTGACCTAAATTGGTAGAGGAAGTTTCCTTACCTGTACAAGTTCCTTATACCAGAAGTCCCAATAGAATTTTCAGAATTCAAAGGAACTTCAGAAGTTATTTAGTTCAGCTCTGTGTGATGGATGAACAAACTAGGTCCAGCAAAATTCCTTTGCTTATATTTACACAATATAATAGAAGAATCTGAATTATAACAAATTCCTTGACTGCTATATAATTCTCTTTTAAGGAAAAAAATATCATCCAAGACCATTCCAAAAAACTCATGATGGAAAATGCTATCCACATCCAGAGAAAGAACTGATGAAGTATGAATGCAGATCTAAGCATACTATTTTCATTTTCTTTATTTGTGTGTGCGTGTTTTGTTCCTTTTATAAACTGTTTCTTCTTTCATAGCATGACTAATATGGAAATATTTTTACATGATTGCACACATTTAACCTATATCAAATTGCTTGTCATCTTAGAGAGGTGTAGGGTAAGGGAGAAAGGGAGAAAAATTGGAACTCAATATTTTTATAAAAAATGAATGCTAAAATTGTATTTATATGTACTTTGGAAAAAAATACTATAAAAAAAGAAAAAAAATAATTTTCCAAGACTTTGGTCTACTTTACAAATCCCAAAAAGTTGACAATTTTGATTAAATCATGGACTAGGTTTTGACAGCTTATTCCATATGTGAACATTCTCTGTTCAAGATGCCCCTTAAATTCATATAAATAGTTTCATATACAGTCAATCCCTCACTGAAATATAAGAAAGTTTTGTTGTGTTTGATACTAACACAAAAGCAAAACCTTGTTTGTTTGTCATTAGTTGATATGTACAATTGTATGTATATATATGACACATGTATTTGACATATATCAAAACACACAATACAGATATAATTTTTATTTGCTTCATATTACTTCTGTCATGTTTATGAAAGGTCCCAGTTTCATATGAGAAGACTTTTGGCTAGGACCATGAAAGCCTAGTTATATACCTAGGAATCATTCCACAAAAAGACCCAGAAATGTAGGTATATTTTATTTTTCTAATTACATATAAAGAGTCGAGTGGGGAGATATCACATACTTCTTCCTTAACTATAATTTCAAGGAGCACAAGGCACATATGGAAACAGAAGTAGAAGAATGAGCAACTCCTGAAAGAATGATTAAAGGGAACAGATGAGATGATCAGAGTATCTTGTCTCCGTCTATAAATACTTTAAGAGCTTTGCATTGTTGATAGATTTAGTGGTCCATGAAGAATACCTTTTGGAAACCTGAATAAAGAGGTATTATGGAGTTAAGAATTGCCACATGTAACTCTACTTGACATTAACTGGTTGTAGATCATATGTTCTGTTAGGTGACCAAATAAAGTGAAACCAAAGATGTATAATTATGTATTGTAGTAGAGTACTGGTCTAGAGTGCACTCTAGAGTGCAAGAGGATTTGAGTTCAAATATGACTTTAGACACTTATTAACTGTGTAATCCTGGACAAATTCCTGAACCCCGTTGGCTTCAGTTCCTCATCTGTAAAAATTATCTGGGAAATGAAATGGCAAACTACTCTATTATCTTTGCCAAGAAAACCCCAAATGGAATCATAAAGAGTGAATCATGACTGAAATGACTGAACAATGAAAGTATTTCCCTGCTAAATAGAGGTACACTATCTTGTTTTGAAGGCAGGATGGATTGATCATCAGCTCACTCATCTTGGCTAATATTGACACAGTACTTGTATATTATGCAGAGCCTATGAACTAGACTGTCTCTACCTCCAAAACATTAAAAAAAATCATGGGGCAGCTAGATGGTGCAGTGGATAGAGCACCATCTCTGAAATCAGGAGGACCTGAGCTCAAATTTGGCCTCAGACACTTAACACTTCCTAGCTGTGTGACCCTGGGCAAGTCACTTAACCCCATTTGCCTTAACAAAAAAAATCATGTACTTCTAATGAAAATGATAACAAAACTTTCAATAGCACTTCAGAAAAGAGCTTCAGGAAAACTTTGAGAAGAAAGTCCAGGAATGCTAGAGGGTATCCTGATTGTTCCAATTTGCTGGTATTTGAGACAAAGGAAGATGGATGGGTCCTCATTTTAAAATATTTTTTAAAATCATAAACTGGATTAGCCATTAGCCAACATGAAAATTTCAGTACACAAAAGCAAAATAAAGAAGAGGAACACATATGAACTTGTGAACTCTTACACACAATTAAAAAAAGTATATATATTAATTTTTACATATTACTATTATATTCTCTTGTGCATCCTGCTGACTGCACCAGTTTCCCCATCTAATTTAGAGCTTTCCTATCTGGTATAGGACTCTTACCATCCTTTAAATTCTCTTTGGTATAGAGCATTCCAACTTTTCATGAAAGTTCTATTTGACTAAAAGCAATGCATCTGGTGCCATAGACCCTCTTGTCATTCTGGACTATTAATTTTCTTTGTGACTGAGTATAGCATTTGTACAGCAAAAACTTCTTAGTTTTTGGTTATTAAAAGAAAAAAATTATTGAGCATCTACTATGTATATAGCACAGTAAATAATTATTGGCCATGTAATATGGATGTGATAGATGTATTGATGAGGCAATATAAAAGTTTGTAAGATGTGATTACTATGCTTAAAGAATTGGTAGTCTAAGGCATTGACCAATTTCTAACAAACTATACCAAGATAAGGTTAAAATGGGTAAATGATTTAGACATAAAGGATGGTACTATAAAAAGATTAGGATAGTCTACCTCTCATATCTCTGGAAAGTGGAGGAATTTATGACCAAAGAAGAACTAGAGAGCATTGTGAAATGCAAAATGGATAATTTTGATTACATTAAATTAAAAAGGTTTTGTATAAATAAAACTAATGCAGCCAAGAGTTGAAGGGAAACAAAAATCTGGGGAAAATTTTTTTTCACATCCAGGGTCTCTGATAAAGACCTCATTTCTCAAATATGTCAGGAACTGAATTTATAAGAATATAAGCCATTCCTTAATTGATAAATGGTCAAATGACATGAGTAATTTTCAGATGAAGAAATTAGAGCCATTTCTAGCCATATGAAAAAAACATTCCAAATCACTATTGATCAAAGTAATGCAAAGAAAGACTACTCTGAGGTACCACTTCATACCTTTCAGTTTGGCTAACATGACAGGAAAAGAGGATAAATGTTGGAGAGGGATGTGGAAACTAATGGGAACAGTACTAATGTATTGTTGATGGAATTGTGAGATGATCTAATCATTTTGGAGAGCAATTTGGAACTGTGCCGAAAGGGCTATAAAATTGAGCCTGTTGTTGATCCAGCAGAATCTTTCCTGAGTCTGTATCCTAAAGAGATCATAAAAGAGGGGAAAAGACCCACAAATACAAAAATGTTTGTAGTAACCCTTTTTGTAGTGGCAAAACACTAGAAATTGAGTGGATGCCATCAGTTGGTAAATGTCTGAATAAATTATAGCATACTAATGTAATGGAATATTATTGTTCTATAATAAATGATGAGCAGGCTGATTTCACAAGAACCTGGAAAGACTAACATGCATTGATGATGAGTGAAATGAGTAGAACCAAGAGAACATTGTACACAGTGACAAGTTATATGATGACCAACTCTGATGGATTTGGCTCTTTTCAATAATGAGATGATTCAAGGTGATTCCAACAGACTTAAGATAGAAAGTGCCATCTGCATCTAGAGAAAGAACTATGGAGAATGGAAGTTGATCAAAGAATGTTATTTTCACTTTTGTTGTCATTGCTTGTTTTTTTTTTCTTTCTCATATTTTTTCCCCCTTTTGATCTGACTTTTTTTTTTGCATAGCATGATGGATATGGATCTTTTTAGAAGAATTGCACATGTCTTATTTAAAAGACAAAAAACAAAACAAAACCAGAATTGATAGTCTAGAGACTCTAGATAAACATAGGAAAATAATTACATAGTATTATTCATCTAATAGAGATTGATAGTGACTTATAAACAAGACATTGTGTTTATATATATATAGTACCAGGAAGTTGTTGATAAAGATAATATATATTATAAGCACTTGAAGGAGGGAAAGTATGTGAAAGAGTTCATGGAAGAGGGTAAAACAGAGTTGAGCTCTGAAGGATAGTCACATTCCCTGCTCTAAAGAAGTTTTAAGTCCTAGGTAAGAAACAATTAGAACTCAATGTAAGACAATAGATAATAAATTAAACACAAGAACTATTGTTTGTGTTTTTTTCACTAGATTGACATGTTCGATGTTCTTTTTAATTCACTATTGGTTATGGACCCCTTTGAAGACTATAGTTTGAAGTCATTCTTTATCCCTCTTTGGCTTCTGAGTCACACCTAAGATTATATGCTAAATTACATGATTTTATGTCTGTAGAGAAAGAAGTAAATAAATTGCTTATTCACTTACTACAATATTCTGTTTATAATTTTTATTCCTTTCTCCCACAGTATATTATTTCAAAGCACAGAGCACATGTATATGGCTAATTTTGACATATCTAGTGTCAGTGACTAGGACCAAATAAAAAAATGTTAGGAAACATCCAAAATGTCATTAATAAAAGCATTCATAAACAAACAAACAAACATCCTTCTTGGTACAGAATTATATTTTGCCCACAAAAATAATTTGCAAGGGAAAAATGCAAAGCACAGTTTCTTTTTGCTTTCTACGTGACCACCTACGGTAAACATACGATATGGTAGTTGATCTAAACAGCAAGTTAAACTAGGAAGTCGTGATAGAATGGAGGCTGTCATTCATTTAAAAAAAAAGGCATACCAAAGGTCAGTGTCTAATTCCCCTCCCCCACCCCAAACTGTATCTTGTTGACAGACTAATGTGTAGCTCAAAATAAAAGTCTTTATTGTGTGCAAGAATAACCTTTCAAAGATGGCCCAGGCAATACACTGAGAGCCACTCAGCAAATGGATTTGAAGGAAGACAGATTACTTTAACTGCTAAGCTAAAAACATAGAATTGTCCTCTGCAGATGCCTCAGATGCTGAACAACTTGACAATAGTAGGACTTTTGTTACAGGAAAATTAGATGTTTCTTGATAGGTTTGAAATTGTCTGTTTCTTTTCCATTCGGTGAAAAGCTACCACTTAGGAACAGAGCAGAATACTGAAGAAACATCTTGGTTGAATAACATCTAGAAAAATGATATTTCCGGGAGACAGACTTCAATTTATCTTGCTTGATTCTTTGGGATTATTTGTTTCTTTAGTGGTTCTGTGAATCTGAATGTTTAGATAACCCTAAGAAGAAAAATGATTGCCAAGAACCTGTGTTTTATCTACATTATTTTGGTAAATTCAATTAGCACATCATTAATAAGGTTGGGGATATAGGTCCGATCACATAGCTTGGTTAGCATTGCAATAGAAAATGAACAATATTTGTTCTGTATCACTGGTCATATCACTTACCTTGATTCACTGTTTTTAAAAAAACATAACGTCTGCCATAAGGGATCAGTCAGTGGTTTACTGTAATCTTTCCGCAATAGTAGAGAAATAAGTTAACATAGTATAATGACTTATAGTCATAGGACTTGGGTTTGAAACACAGTTGTACCTTTACTAAATGAATGATATTTTATAATTAACTTTTTTGAGTGTTAGCTTTCCCATATGTAAGAAGAAAGGATTGGACTAGATTATCTCTAAGGTCATTTCTAGATCTAAATATTGTGTATTTATGTAGGAAATATGTTACCCTTCATTTAAAAGACATATTTTTTTTCTTATTGGTATCCATCACCTGAAAATCAACATTACTTAATTTCCATTAAGTTTCTGTTCAATTATTTCCATTAAATTTCTCATTCGAATCTCTCTTCTCAGTGCCCAGCACAGTGCCTGACTTATAATAAAACTAACAAATTCCTGTTAATTGGTTTCCTAGTTGTCCCAGCTAGTGGTGACTTCTACTCCACAACAGATTTTTTATTTTATATATTTTTCAAATAGTATTTTATTTTTTGGCAATGTCAAGACAATTGTTACATTCATTTCTTCCTAAAATAATATGCAATTTGATGTAGTTATACATATGCTATGATATAGAACATTTCCATTTTAGTCACAGTTTAAAAAAAACAGATCAAAAGAAAAAAAATCCAAAAAAAGAATAAATTAAATGGAAAAAAAGTATGCTTCAAACTGCATTGAGAGTCTATCAATTCTTCATCTGGATGTGGTTTGCATTCACCTTCATTAAATCTTTGTACTTGTCTTGGATCATTGTGTTGCAGAGAAGAGTTGAGTTTTTAGTAATTGATCATCACAATGCTGATGATACCGTGTACAGTGTTTTCCTGTTTCTGCTCATTTCACTTTGCATAAGTTTGTATGAGTCTTTTTAGATTTTTCTGAAATATACCTGTTTATCATAACTTATTTCACAAGTGTTCCATTATATTTACATACCACAGCTTATTTAGTCATCCCCCAATTGATGAATTCCATTGATTTTTTAATATTTTGCTACCACAAAAAGAATTTTTATTAATATTTTTGCATATATAGGTTCTTTTCCCTTTTTAATAGTCTCTGAGAACCAACTTAGTAGTGGCATTGCTGAAATGGTTAGCACAATTTGGTTGCCCTTTGAACATAAATCCAAATTACTCTCCAGAATGGTTGGATCAGTTCACAGCTCCACTGACAGAATATTAATGCCCCAATTTTCCCACATCGTCTCCAACATTTCCATTTTCTTTTTTTTTTTCCTTTTTTGTCATGGTATCTCAGAGTTGTTTTTATATGCACTTCTCTAATCAAAAGTGTTTTAGAGCATTTCTTCCTATGCCTATTGTTTTAATTTATCTGAAAACAGTCTGTTCATATTCTTGACCACTGAAGGTTGCTTGTTTGCCCTGGGCTTGACTGAAGTTCATGACAGTTATTGGATCTGGAGTCTGCCCATTCCCTTGGCTATGTCAAGGCCTGTGGGGGATCGTGGTGTGGGGGTTTACCATGGATGCAGGATCTCCCGCTGGTTTGTTGAGTTAGGGCTTACTGTTTACTGGGATGCTTCCTGTCCTAGACTGTGTTCCTTTTTTGCCTGAGGGAAAGACTTTTCTTGGTGATCTCCCAGCTTTTTTAGACTAAAAAAATTGTTTCACCCCATCTTTTTGTGCTGTCCCAGGATTTATTTTGAGGTTCTATTTTATGGTTGTTTGGAAGCGAATATGGGAGAATTACAGGGATTTACTGCTTATTCCACCTTCTTGGTTCCTAGAAGTTGAGCTGTATTCTATTTAGTCATGTTTCATACATATATTTACTTGTCTATATACATGACATCCCCTCAAACAAAACATAGAATAAGAATTCTTAAGCTAGTGTTTCTTAATTTTAAAATATTTTAAAACCTGTATTTTAATTTAAATTGTTTCCTTTATCATGCCATGCATTTTATTTTATGCATTTAAAAATAATGTTCTGAGAAGAGATTCATAAACTTCATTAGACTGACAGAATTCTTACTTAAGAGTATTTTTGCTCTGCCTCCATCCTGACATATACAACTCTAATCTTCATAATTCTTCTTTATTTTCAGAGTAACTATGATTTCGGTGGTTGCATTCCAATATAGTTGTGTAATATCCCTGAGTCAACATTGGAGTTTATGTAGGAAAGGCCAAAGGAAACTGGCATTGAAGAGACTATATCCTTGCTGTATTGGACTCTGGCTCCATCTATCTCTCTTGTATTTTGCTAAAACTTCTTCCTCTGAGCCTTCATTCCATGTTTCCTACAGTCAGTACCATTGTCTGTTATGTGCAGGGGATTATGCTGAGTATGGTGGGCAGATGCAAAAATGAAAGATAACTTCTCTTCACCTAGGAACCTAAAAACCTAATTGGGTAGAGGAGAGTGACAGCAGCATAAGAGAAAATATAAATGAATATAGTATACATTGAAAACTGGGGGAATGAAAAATAAAGGAATGGTAATGAAAACTTAACATTTGTCTGGCACTTTAAGGCTAGCAAACACTTTATGTCCATTATCTCATTTACTCCTCATGATAATTCTGTGCTTTGTTTTAGTATTATTCCCATTTTATAGATGAGAAACAGAGGCTAGAGAGATTTACTGGCTCAGGATTACATAACTAGTAAGTATTTGAGGCAGGATCTGTGGCAGACAGAATTTTCTGAGTCTTTAGCCACTGTCAATTAGCATATAACACTAAGCATGGACGGCTTCCTAGAGGAGGAGGCTTTTGAGCCAGGTGGTTATGGCAGAGTGAGATTGTGTATATGGTGGAAGGGAGGCACTGTGGAGCTGTCTTTTAAAGTGAATACTGAATAGAAGGTATAAGAAGCAAATGCCCTCATAGTAATTGATGATTGGTCTTGGTTCGTAAGTTAACCAGATAGTAGGAATGCAGAATAAGTACCACTGGGTTCGGGTAAGGCCTTTTTGTTTTAACTGAGTATGATAACTAAAACAATACCAGGGTCTGTGGAGAATGAAAGAATTAACTGGAAACACAGACAGCTGAATTGCTTAGAACATATTCTCCTTTAAAAGATTTTCACTGGTTGCCATTAAAAAAAATAATGGACAGGCTTGTCATTTTCAAAAAGAAGAAAGAGCCTGGAGAAGTATAATTGCAACTTATAACAGGAAAGGACTAAGAGATGAATTTATCTTCTACAAGGGAAGCCTTTTTAATAACTCAGGCAAGAACACACGACTACAAAGCAATGTTCTTTTTATCTTTCTCCTCTTTGCCTATCCTGTAGGTCACACTGTTCTTTGCTCTTGTGTTTTGTCAATGTAGGGCCCTGGGAATGATAGAGAAATTATTATTAGAATTCTAAATGTAGCTGAGTCACATAGAGGTCATTTAATCCAGCTTCCTGCCTTTAAACAGAGTGGTCCTAGGACCACCCTAGAAATTAGATTGCCTTGGGGATTAATAGTTTCCATTTTCACTTACTCATTCATTCGTTTTTCAATTTAGAGATAGAAAGATTATTATATTAGGGATTATCTAATTCAGTTTTCTCATTTTTCAGATCAGGAAACTGAAAGCTTTAGGAAATAATTATTGCATAACTATTATATTTAAGACAGTATACTAAACTCTCCATAAAAATAAGATAACATCCCCTTCTTAAAAAGTTTACAGTCTAGGAAAGGAAATAAGACATACAAACATATCTATGGCACAAATTAATATTTAAATTGCCTTATGGGAAGTTCAGTAAAGGCCAGATTTCCAAAAAGATTATATTCCAAAATTTTGTGGTTTGGAACTCAGAATACATTTTCCCATAGGAGAATTTTATAAATGGTGGTTAGATCTCCTTAGTAACCTAAAAAAGCCTAATTAAGTTATAACATAGTTAAATTAAATCAGTCACTTTACTATTAAATTCCCTAAGAACATTTAAAGATTTATGTATTACACATAGTTGTTGGGGATGTTGTGGGTAAGAAGGAGTGGCTTGCTTTTTTGCAAGAAATTGCTTTTATCAAAAAAAAAAAACAGAAACCCATAATGATTCAGAATATCCTCTTTCAATAGTTGAACTATACCATGAATATTATTAGCTGGGGTATTAAATAGGGAGAGGAGATCATAGAAATAAGGAGCAGAAAGACTTTTTCTTCCTCTTTCCTAGAGGAGAACCCACATTAGCAAAATTTAAAAATAAGCAAAATTTATCTTTACAACACTCCCGCCTCTCTGTATTCCCTCCCCAACCTCCAAATGCCTCTATTGCACTGAAGCATGCTTTCTTTGGGAAATCATTTCTTATTCATTGTGTAAGTCTCCTCTTCCCCTGGAAGCAATTCATGCTCCAAAATTACTTCTCTTATTCTTTCTCCTTCCCCCTACCATATTCAATCAAAAATCCTATTGCTCTCTTATGGAAAGCTCAGCTCCCTGCTAAAAGAGAAGCAATCTGATTGAATGAATTTATACTCAGATGTGAATGACTGATAACCATTCAATCATCCTAGAAGTATTTGCATGATTGAAACTTGCTAATTCAAATGAATCTATAACTGATAAAATTTTCTGACTGAGGAGTCAGTGTTATAGAAGATATTTTCAATCAGGAAATACCACATAGAGGACATGGAACTACCTGGGAGTCTGTTTCTAATATTTGATTTTCACAGCTTCTCTTCTTTTCTATTTCTCAATCCAGGTAATCTAAAAGTCCTGATGTATTAGGGCTGGTTTTTATGGTAGTATTTTATGGCAGTATTGAGAGCTCCTGTAGTGTGGTAGAGATGGGATTGAGGTATAGGATGGGCATCTGATTTTAAGAGTCATTTTTAGTTGAGTAGTTTGTAAGTTTTGGCATTTACAAGAGGAGTTCAGAGAAGGGAATAATTGTTATAGACTATAGGGATCAGGAAAGTATTCATCATGGAAATTGCCAACCACATCCAGAGAGAAAACTGTGCTATGAAGACTGAATGTGGATCAAAGCATAGTATTTTCACCTTTGTTGTTGTTTGCTTTTTTTCCCTTTTTTGTTTTTTCCCTTTTGATCTGATTTTTCTTGTTCAGCCTGACAAATGTGGAAATATGCTTAGAAGAACTGTACATGTTTATATTGAATTGCTTACTTCTTGGGGAGGGGGTGAGGGAAAGAGAGAAAAATTTGCAAAGAAGAATGTTAAAAACTATCTTTGCATGTGTTTGGAAAAATAAAACACTATTTTAAAAGTATTCATCAAATCAAAGGATTGCAGTTAGGGCTTTCAAGGTATAAGGAATGAATGTTATGAACTAAATCTTGAGAGAGCACAGTATGCCATGGTTAGAATAGAGGATTCATTTAAGCCTTGAAGTAGTGGAAGGGCTAGAAATAAATTGTATTGTTATTGAATGCCAGATCAAGGAATAAGAATGTTGAGGTTGGGAAGGGACCCCAAAAGGTTGGGGTCACAGACCAGTGTTCCAAGGTATCTCAAAAGAATTTGCATGCTTGAATCCATATCCAAGTCAAAGAGCAAAGTTTATTGTAATTTTAACACCAATTGAAGTGGGCTAAAGTCCAGAAGATTTGGCAAAGAAAAAGAAAGGAGACAAATTTATTCAGTTCATGTTTTTGATGGATTAATTTTTTGGTCAGAGGTAAAACCAAGGAGTGGTCTCAAGAATTTGGTTATCCCTGACCAATAAACAGTAATGATTGTAGGACTATTCTAAAGCCAGAAGATTTGAAATCATTGACAGACATATTGTTAGAACAATAGCCTCAGGATCACTAATATATCTTCTCTAAAGTCTAAGAGAAAAAGTATTATTATATTCCTGGGCCAGATGATTTAGAATCATTGACAGATTGTTAGGACAGAAGCCCCCTAAGGTCAGGGGACCTTAAAACTATTGCTGTCTCCCCTAGAACCTGTATTATATCAGGAACATTATCCTATGTAGATGTAATGTAATGCAATGAAAATAGCACTGGCTTTGAGTATTGGGTTAGAATACTGTGTTCAAATCCTTCCTTGATGCTTGTGACTTGTATGACCTTGGACAAATCCTTTTCATGTTTCTATTAAAGAAGAAACTCAATACTTCTAAGGTAGGAGTTTGTAACCTTTTTTGTACATGTCATGAACCTCTTTGGCAGTCTGGGAAAGCTTATGGACCCCTTCTTAGACTGATGGTTCATTATTGAAGGAAATAACATTCATAATTAAAGGAAATACTAAATTTCATTAGTAGAAAAAAGAGATCTTTTTTCCCCCACCTAAATTCATCATCTAATATACTTTCCATGAATTCCAGGTTGAGAATCCCCACTCTACTATGTTTTCTAGTTCCATTTCTGTGATCCCAATATAATGAGTAGCCATTGACTGTTTTTGAGCAATGTAACGAAAAAAGTAGTTTAAAAAAATAACCTGTGAGGCCAGTTCCAATGGTTTTTGTGATGGAGAGAGCCACCTGCACTCAGAGAGGAACTGTGGGGACTGAATACAGATTACAACAGAGTATTTTCAGCTTTTTTATTGTTGTTTGCTTGCATTTTTTTCTCTCTTTGATCTGATTTTTCTTGTGCAGCATCCTAAATTTGGAAATATGTATAGAAGAATTGCACATGTTTAACATATATTGGATTACTTGCCATCTAGGAGAGGTGATTGGGGGAAGGGAGGAAGGAAAAACAATTTGGAACACACGGTTTTTGCAAGGGTGAATGTTGAAAACTATCTATGCACGTGTTTTGAAAATAAAAAAGCTTTATAAAAAAATAATCTGTGAGAGATAGTAAGTGGCAGAGTAAACAAAGAGTGAGCCCTAGACTCAAGATGACCAAGGTTCAAGTTTACCTCTGACTCATGTTGGCTGTGTGACCCTGGGCAATCACTTACCTCTCAGTTTCATTCATGCATCTCTCTAAAATTATAAGTTGTAAAGAAGATATTGATCTCTACTGATAGAAGGGATCCTCTTTGGAGGTTCCTTTTCGCAAGGAAACCATAACTCTAAAAAAAAAGAATCTGGTGAGTATGCAAAAAGTGTTCAAGCCATAGATTTTGTTTAAGGAAAACTTGGCTTCAGTTTTATTTATTAACTGATCAGAATTTCTTGTGCTGCCTTCTGTGTGCCCAGCATAGTTCTAGGTACCACTTGAAGGTTAAAAAAAAAAATAGAAGGCTTGTTCTCCAAATGGCTTATTTATATCATTTCAAGGGCAGTCTCTCTCTGCATTAGCAATTGAAAAGCAAGTACAAATTCTAAATAAGACAGCTAGACCTCATTAGAAGTCCATTGCCACAGTGGTGGTTGCTTTTCATTGCTGTAGCCCTGACTGCATCATGATCATTTCCTCTCTTTTCCCAGGTGATACTGCAACAAAGTGGGGCTAGAGGCCATGAGATCTAGTCAGGATACAAAATGCCGAAATGGCTGTGCTTCCTCCCCAGGTCATTAGTAGTTTAGAGATTTTCTGCTGTTCACAGATATTCCTTGAGCATGTCAACTGGCAAGTCAAGGTATTTTTTCTTCATTAATTTTTTCTTTTTTAAATTACAAACTTGACAAACTTCAACAAACATAAATATTTCCTTATATTAAAGACAGGAAAGGAGGTTCTACATAAATACATATATGTTGTTGTTTTCATTCTCGAAGAGGACCATGACATCAGGGAGGTGATGTCATAATAAGCAAGTGAATTGGATTTAAATGAGGGAGGGTCACCTGCCTCACTTTCCCTTCCAGAACCATTTGGGTCCAATAACCAGATATAGATCAGGAAACTGAAGATGGCCCAGGATGTAATGGGACACTTTGGCCAAGCTAAGGTCTTAAACAGGTTTGACTGAGGCTGCACCCATTCAGTGATTAAGGCTAGGTAACACTTGAGGCAAAGGATCTTCTCTTACACTTAGTCCAAAAATTCTAAATAAATAAGCAAGTGAATAAATGATTCTAGGAGGGGAAGACCTTCAGGACTTTTGGTTAAAGCAGAAATGATTGATATTTACATTAAATATGAGTCAATCAAGACCTAGACAATGATCAAATGGGACTTGGCCTAGGACCTTTTGGTTTTGGTTTAAGGCCTGATCCTTAAGAAAGAAATCTAGCCAGTAAACCCCAAGTTATCTTGGGGGAGGGCTTCTGAAGTACAAAAGAGAAGGGAAATATTTTTTAGAATATCTGTAGAGAAGTGTATGATACTCTACATTGACAGAGGGAGGGAAGGAGAGGAGAAGGGAAGGAGAGGAGAAGGGAAGGAATAAGGGATGGAGGGAAGTAGGGGAAAAAAAGTAAGAAAGGAAGGAAGGAAGCTCGCTTTACTCACAGAGGTTGTTGTTTATCCTTCGTTTTCAAAGAGGACTATAATATCAGGAAGGTGATGCCATTGGAGGAGTATAGCTTCTAGGAGAGACAGCACTAGGGGGCACCCCCAAACTTGAAGTACTATTGTTCTGGCAATCTGCCAATGGTTGTAAAAGTCCTCTGGTTTAGGAATATAATATTTTTTCCTTAGATTTTAGGGAAGATATTAGTGATGCTGAGGCCCTCTGACTTTCAAGCACTTTTGTTCTGTGTCAATGATTCTAAAGTCTTCTGGCTTTAGGATAGTGCTAAATTTGCTGGTCAGTGAAAACCAAATTCCTGAGACCATTCCTCAATTCTACCTCTAGGCCAAAAAATTAGCATATCAATTACATGAAGAACTGGATAAAACTCCTTGCTTCAAGTTTCTTGTTAAAATCTTTGGACTTTAGCCCACTTCAAATGGCATTACAATTACAATATACTTTGCCCCTTGACTTGGATATGGGTTCAAGCCTGCAAATTTTTGAGACACCTAGGGACACCAGTCTGTGACCCCAATTTTTTGGGGTCCCTTGCCAACCTCAACACCTTGACATGCAAGTGAATTGAATTTAAGTGATATAGAGTTGTGCAAGCTCACCTCCCTCACTTTGCCCTCTAGAGCCATCTGGGTTCAAAGGCAAAATATAGATAAGGACGACTAGAGATGGCTCTGGATGAAATGGGAGATCTTGGCTTTTTTAAGCTAAGGTCTTCAATAGGTCTCAGTTTGACTTAGGCTGTGTTCATTCAGTGATTAAGGTTAGGTAGCAATTGAGGCTATTTCACCTAGTCAAAAAAAAATCTAAATAAATAAATACGTATATGTGTATATAATATATAACAATTTGATTTTTTTCCCTAAGTATTTATATAAAACCTAGCATTTTAGGATCAATAGAACCCTAATTGTCTGAGTCCTCTTCTGAGTCAAAGCTCCCTTAAGCATATTTTAAAAATGTTTCATTGATGATTTTTTCTTTTTTTTTTAAATCACTATTAGCAACCTTCACAATTACCCACCACCCTCAATTAAAATTTTTTTTTTGCAACAAATAAGTATAGTCAAGGAAAACAAATGGACATATTACACATTGGTTGTCTCTAAAAGTGTATACCATTATGTACCTGTCATCTACCATCTCTCTACGAAGAGGTGGGAAGCATGCTTTATTTTGTAATTCTGACTGGTCAGCAAATCAAAGAATTTGTAGTGTCCAGAAAGGTGAAAGGAGCTCCCTAAATTTCCACAGTCCTTATATTACAGCAGTAGTTATATGACTCTGTCTCTGAACCTCAGTTTCTTCATCTGTGCAATGATGATAAGATTTGTTTTCTTTTCCCACTCTGTCTTTTCTTTCCATTTCCTAGCTTTTCTTCTGATCCCTAGCCTTCCCTTCCACTTCTTTCTCTTCCCTTCCTTTCTTTCACTTAAAGTTCACATAGGCAGGATTAGTAGAGCCAAAATTTGAATACGAATCTTCTGTCTCATCACAATTGTCCAAGCAACTCTCCATGTGAAGTGGTGTAATAGCTTGATTTTTCCATAAAATGAAATCTGTCACATTATTAGTAAAGTGTACATCTTTCTTTTTCTCTAGTCTATTTTTGAAAATATTAGAAATTCTCTAAGAATTGTCTTTCTGTATGAAGTTAGGGTTATGTACAGTGGAGTACGGGAGATAAAAAAAAAGGTCTAGGGGAAAAACAAAGTGCTGGTGGAAAAGGGTAGGGAGGAAACAAGATAATAGAATCCTGTCCTAGTTGTTCCCAGTAGCAGGAGAGTATTGGTATTAAAGACTTTGTAGCACTTACTAGCTTCAAATCCTTGTAAGCCCCATACAATTTTCCAAATATAATCCAGGCTCAATTTCCTTTTACCACCCTATAAACTGCTATAGATTATTATCAATCTGTACTGTTTGAGACATACACATTAATTAATTAATTAGAAAGACTTCCTGTCCATTTGCATGGACACAATGTTCTTTTTTTTAAATCTACTTTGTTTTTCTGTGATATTATTCCCAGATAATATTCAATTAAAGACACACATACAAGTTACTATTCTGGCAATGTTCATATATATGTATGTGTGTATGTATGCTTACATTTGCCTATATACATTTATATGTATGTGGGACTGGTATTTGGTTTGAAAAGTTACAAAGAGATAGTCGTTAGTGTGTCCAACTGTGGCTGAGTAGACCACAACAAGCTCAGAATGCTCTGACACAGGTTAGACACAAATAGTCCCTATAAACATTTGGGGTGGGTTCTCTAATTTGTACATCTAGTATTTCTTCTGAGCTAATTCAATTTTGCTTTGCTTATAGAACACAGCATCATGTCTAATGACGGCACACCATGTGGGCAATCCTGTGCCAGTGTCTTCCATGTCATATAATTAATTTAAATAAGAACTGTTTTGGCTTTTATATAGACATATATATATATATTATCAATGCTTAGTACAGTGATTAAAATGTAGTAAATGCTTAATAAGTGCTTTTAAAAATTCAGTTAGTTATTGTGAAATTCATTGAGGAGAATTGATAGTGTTTCAGGTTTTCATAAATTTAACATGTTGCTATCTCCCAATAAAACTATTCAGAGAATCAACAAGAAATCCTTTTGTTTGGACTTCCTATATGACATTTTTCATGATCGCTTCATGAACACCTGTAGCAGATATCTTTTGTTATTATCATATTTTACATCAACACTCAGCAGAACATTGAACAAAGTCACTGCTGTAGTCACATCTGTCATGGATTGTTGTGAAATTTTGATGTATACATGAGAGACACCTTGACTGAGAAGAGCCTTTAAAGGCTTCATTTTACTCCATCAAGTTAAATGCTTTTTTAAAATCAATAAATAATAAGCACAGCAGGATCTCGTATTCTCTCTATTATGTGGCTGTAAAGATGTGATTTGCTTTGGAAAACTCACTAGGTTTTTTTTTTTTTTTTTGAGAGTCTGTTTTGTGCCAAGTACTGGGCTCATGACTGTTCATTATATATACAAAATACATGAGAGGATCCTCCAAGGTGCTTAAAATTTAGTTGCAGAGACAAAAGTAGCAGATGAAATGATTAGGGAATATGACAACAATGAATACTGGTAATAATATTGCTTTCTATTACAGACTCTTTGGTTGTAGCCCAGGGTTCCTTTAATTTTCTGATCATGATCTAACTTTCTGGCTACACCCACTCTACACTGTTTCCCTTTCTTCCTTTGTCTTGGAACCACACCTGATTCTGTTTTAACCAGTCATCTCAGATCTTATTCTCACTACACTTGGTATTTTATCTGTGAATTGTCAACATCTAACCAATGTCTGATCCAATAGCCCAATAGCACTTCTCCATCCCTAGAAATTCCCTCTTTCCAGTTTTGTTCATTTTGGATCAATTCAGGGTGTTTGGAGAGTGAGTGAAGGAGATGAGCAACATGATTACTGGCTATTGCAATTTGTCCGAATGCTAGGGAGGAACATTTGGGAGAAACAAACCCAGATTTCTTGCTGAAGCCACGTCTTTTGAACACTCATAACTGTTGAGAGTGACTTCTCTCTTCAGATTTTAGCATGTTGTATCTTGCCATTGGCATTTGTCCTTTCAGGACATATTTGAATTATGCAGATGACCAATAGATGAAAATGTTTAATAGCCTCTAAAATATGTATTTCATATTTTATTAAATCATAATGTTGCAGCTATAAGATTTCTATTGCAGACTGCAAAAACCTCTCCTCTAAGTATCTTCCCTTTCTTTAATCAGGCAACAAAATCTTACCTAAGGGAGTCTGAAATTGATTTTTTTCTCCATCCCTCTTGATGCCACAGAAACTGGCATCTTTTAAGTATCCTTCCTTCATGAAATGTAAGGTCAGCCCCTTATTATATGGAATATTGCAAATATAAAGAAAAGTTGTTCGGGCTTTATACTCTAGCTAGCTACAACCCCGCTGTCCAATAGTCTGAACTGGCCTCTAACCTGTGGTGACCAGAACCAAACAGAGAGGGCTAGAGACAGGAGAGTTAGTAATCAAACAGAAATTTATTTTTAAAGTGAGGGAAAAGGCTTGCAAGCAAGAAGGCAGATTAGACACGTGCCAGGGCCCCATCCTCCCTTCCCCACTTTAATGTGGCTAAATCTTGATACTTCTACCAATAGTTGTAGCTCTGACAATGAGAAGTAACAGCAATAAGGAGATAAGTTTAATGAATAGCAGAGCTTTGTGACTGGAACATGGGCACTTCTCTGAGCTTGTTTGAGCTCAAAGAACATGGGCTGCTGGTTAAAGCAATACAGCAATTATTTGATTTTGCCAGAGGGTAAGATCATCTAGACAGTGAGTGCAAAGGATTGTTGTTATGCCAAGTTTAGGGCATAGTTTGCTTCCTGGGTCTTAACTCTGGAAAATAGGGTCTCTCCTAATGTCAAACCACCATGGGTTATTTTCAAACCACAACATTTCAAATATCCTTACAGATGGTGGCAAACCTTCAACTAATATTGATGAATATTCCAAATATGTTATTGAATTTCTGAGCAATAGAAGATAAATTCCTTTCACACCATGCTGGCTGGAAATCACATTCTTTTCTGTACTTTGGGTCTTACTTTGGCCTTTTATTAGTGAGTCATTTGATACTTTAATGCCATTTATGTGAGGAGGGACTTCAATCAGAGGTTTTAATTATTTTTGTTTTTCAAAAAGAGTGTTTCACAATTCTCATCAGCTTCATTCTCCAGTTGAGATGAGAATAAGTAGAAATTCAATTATATTTTTAATGGCATGCCAAGCTTTAAATATGATTTTTGATAGCCAAGAAGTTTAGCAATTATCATCTTCTATCTTTATTTTGCCTAGGATAAAAAGTAATCTTTGGTGAACTTCTCTCCCTTTATTTTCCATAATGATTTTGTGAGATCTCAATCCCTATTCTTCTGGCCATATATCTTCTTGACAAGCTTTTCCCACCATATGGTCCTTGAACAGCAGAAAATCACCCTTCTTCCTCCTCTCCCAATTTGAGTAGTGTTTCATTTCATCTATTGTGGACTTAAATAAGTTTATTTTGTATTATTATTTGTGCACATTTCTTATTGATTTCTTTCATCTGTAGTTTAATAATGCTTTGTGTGTATCTCACAAAAACTCAAGAAATTCAGTAGTTTGAATTTATAATGATCACCTGAAGAACTCCTTTATATAGTTACAGTGACCTTTCTAGTTTTCCATGTCTTGACAATGACCATCAGTAGCCATTTTCTTGGCTAGTAGCTGAGTTTAATTACTAATCCAGTATTATAGTGGTGGTGGCTATTGGAACTGGTAACTAAATAATGATTTAAGTTTTTCCAAGCTCTTTACATATGTTACTTCATTTTGTCTTCACTACAAGTGAGAGTAGATAATATGCCCATTTTGCTCATGAGGAAACTGAGGTTCAACTGACTTGTCTAAGGTTATAAAACTAGAGACTGAAACAATTAACTTTTTGGAGATGTGTTTCATCCTTATTTGCATTCTTATTTGTACCACAGCTTGAGAAGCAGTAAGGTCTAATGGATAGATTGTTAGCCTTAATGCTAAGATGATCTGGATTTAAGCCCTGTCTTTGACACATCTTGGCCATGTATGTCAAAGTATGTCACTGTATTTCTCTAATAACTCCCTAAAGGTACTAGTCTGCATTGGTAGAGGATGTTGCCTCATTCAATAGTTCCCTTTGCCAGTGAAATCATAGATACTGCCCTTGTGCCTTATTTCCATTAGCACTTGGCATGGTACTTTGTACATCATAGGTTATCATCCTTGGCTCTTCCCTTCCTCTTATTCCTCCTGGTCAATTAGTTGACACATGCTAAAGATTTCATTTCTAAAATATCTCTTATCTATCCTCTTCCCATTTTCACTAATACAATCCAGATTCAGGTCATCAATACCACTCACCTGAACTTTTGTCTTTTAAATGGTCTTTTTTCATCCATTCTCTTTCTTTGCCAGCAATCCATTCTTTTTGTTGCTGCATATCTCTGATATGTCACTGCCCATTCAAATAGCTTTGGAAGCTCTCCATTCCCTACTGAATAAAATACAAATTCCTTAATGAAGCTTTGAATAGTTTGCTGCCTAACTTTCTATCCTTATTACTTAACATTGCCTTTTATATTCTTCCTTCCTTCCTTCCTTCCTTCCTTCCTTCCTTCCTTCCTTCCTTCTTTCCTTCCTTCCTTCCTTCCTTCCTTCCTTCCTTCCTTCCTTCCTTCCTTCCTCCCTTCCTTCCTCCCTTCCTTCCTCCCTCCCTTTAACCCAGAATCCTAATATAATAAGTGTTTGGGGCTGATTTTGAACTCGGGTCCTGAACCAGAACTGGTGTTCTATTCACTGCAGTATTTAGCTGCCCCCATACATACTTTATTGTGGATCAACTGGATCCTTGATTTATCTGTGCTCTCTATATTTACAGTGCTTTCTTATACCATTCTTCATGTACAGAATAGCCTTTCCTGAAACTGGAAATAATTTCTCATTCTTTAAATCCTCCTCTTCTATTAGATCATTCTATCTCTCTAGGCTCATAATAGTTGCTTAGGAAATGCTGTGAAAGTTGAATCAGTTTAAAATTACTTTAGGAATATTCCTAAAAAGAAGAGAAAAGATGAGAGGAACTTCTGTTAAACTCTTATAGCATTTCATTGAAACCATAAGCTTTGCCAGCTAAATGGACCAACATAAAAAAAAGTCAACTATTTTATTCCATGCCTGGTTAGAAAGCATTACATTTAATTTGCTTCTTGAGTATTTCACTATTGTTTGATATGTGGCCTCTTGCTCTCTTCCTCATTAACCCAACCTTCAGTCTCTACTAGGACTTAAAAAGTAGGGCTGGGGAAAGGAAAGGGAGGACATGATTGAGTAATGGTCCTTTGGCATGATTGGATGTTTATCATATGGAGATAGATGGGACTAGAAGTACCATTTACCTCCCCAGAGAAGTGGGAAGGATTGGAATTAGGATGGAACAGATGGTTATGCTAAGGAATTAGAAGAAAACATTTTATAAAGGCCTGGAGGAAACCTGTAGGGGTCTAACAAGTAATTTAAGTGTCTAGTGTAGTCACCACCAACAGGGTGGATGGCAGTTGAATGATTTCAGTTGAGAAAGAGGGCCAGGTGGGGAGAATTTCTGGCAGGCTTAGCAGGTTGCCTGGAAGTATTCTTTCTATCATGCCATCATCTCTGTCCCTGCAGGTATTCAATTCTGCCTTCCCAAGAAAAGTAATGGCAAGTTAAAGGGTCATCTCTCAACCTATATGGTTTGTGCTCTTGATATTCCTGACCCTTTCTGTCTATTCTTATCCTTCTTTAAAAGCCATTCTTATTGAGTAAATGATATTGAATATCAAGGTCTGATCAATACCCACCTTCTGTGGGATGCCTTCCCAACATACAGTGATCTACAGTGATCTATCTCTTCTTGCTCTGAATTTCAGTAGCACTTACTACCTGGACTACTCACTTGCTACTTAGCATATATTGCTTATGTTGAGAATCTTTTTTGGGTTCAGTCAATAAATATTTATTAAGTACCTACCATGTTCCAGTACTATGCTAAGCAGTAGAAATACAAAAGGGGCAAAAGATAATCCCTACCCTTAAGGAGCTCATAATCTAATTGTGGAGACAACAAACAAAAATATATGCAAACAAACTATACACAGGATAAAAAAGAAGCACATAAGAGAGGAAAAGCAGAAGAATCAAGAGGGACTGTGAAAAGCTTCCTGTAGAAGATGGGATTCTGATGGAGACTTGAAGTCAAGGAAGTCAGTAGGTGGAGATGAAGAAGGAAAACATCCAAGGTTTAGGGAACAGCCAGAGAAAATGCCCAGATCTGAGAGATGGAATTATTTTGTTTTTGGAACAGGAAGTAGGCCGATGTCATTGGATTGAAGGGTATGTGGGAAGAGGTAGTAAGGTATAAGAAGACTGGAAAGGAAAGAGAAGACTAGGTTATGAAGGGCTTTCAATGCTAAACAGAGGATTTTGTTTTTGATTCTTCAGGAAATAGGCAGCCTCTGGAATTTATTGATTGGGATAGGGTGGAGGGAGGAGGGAGACATGGCCAGACCTTTCCCTCTGCCCCATTTCCCATCTATTAGTCTGTAAGTTCCCTGAGGGTAGAGACTATATCTGATCTTATTTATTTATTTATTTAATTTATTTATTATTTTTTATCATATTTACTTTAGTGCTTAGCATAGTGCCCTGAATATAATTGATAACACTGTTTATTAGTTATGAAATATTAAAATTCTGTTTCAGTTTCAAATTTTGTTTCCTTATTCTCTGCTCACACATTACAGCTACTGTGCAAGTTAATTGTGTAGCTATGCTGCTAGGTGACTGAGGGAGGAGGGGAGAGAGCTGTCAGTTGCTTTAAATGAATTGTGATGGATAGATCTGCTCATGCTCACTTTAAGAACACAGTGAAGTATCACTGACTAAATGACAGCTGCCAAGGTCACTGTAAACCAATTTGAACTTTCTTTCCCCTTACATTATGTAAGTAGACTATCATGCTAAACATATACTTTCTCAATATTGGGAGGCAACCTGTTTCTATGGGCTAAATCTTGCAAGTGTTAGTACTCCTAAAGACACTGTAAGTAGAATGATGGGATACTAGAGTTGAAACAGCCTTTAGCAATTATCTTATCCAACTTCTTTATTGAGAGATGAAGAAACTATCAATCTGAGGTTCCTCCCAATTTTAAATTTATGATTGTATGATTCCATGAGGCTAGACAAATAGATTAAAAGCAATTTATTTAAAAGCAATATTATTTAAAGCAATATAGGGGCAGACAGACTAGAACCTAGGACTCCTGATTCATAACAATTAAATAGAAAGGAAGGTACAGAAGGTATGTAGGTGTATTTATTGTCAATTTACTTTGAAATCAGAGAGGATGAGCAGTAGCATAACTTAAGAAAAGAGTGAAGTAGAGAGAAAAATAATCTATACATTTGATACCAATCTGTGATGTGTGAGGCCTAAACTGATAACTAGTTTCCAGGATAGTTCCAACTTTTAATAGCCCCCTATCATGTTCAGAGTTTTAACTCGTCCCAAACTTGAGGAAATAAACTATTGTCTCTCTAGAAGCAAAAAGGAAAATTGAAAGTTCAGGAGAATGTTCTTCCTGAGCCATAGAGATAATTAGGAGTAATTGATTTTGTTAATTCCATCTCATTGGAATGTTAATAAAATGTTAATAAAATAAAATGGGAATGTTAAAAAAAATACTACCTTAAACTCAGAAGAGCAAGAGATATGTAATTAGAGGACACTGGATAGACACTGAAGGTATAAATAGTCCCAGGGCTGGCATACTTTGGGTTTATAATTCGGTGATACTGTCTAAGATAAGAGATGTCATGGTACAAGGCAAAGAGCCATGGATTTTGATCAAAGGAAGTGAAATAGAATTCCAGCTTTGGCACTTACTGAATTGGGGCAAGTCACTTAAAATCTATATGCTTCAACTTCCTCATCTGTTAAATAAGGGGATTAGACTAGATGACTTCCAATGTCCCTTCAACTCTAAGTCTTTGATCTTATGTAGTGCACACTCTTGACTCTTAGCACAAATAAAAGTTCACAGAGATTCTCAAAGTAGGTAGTACAAGGCTGTCTTGATATCATATTTGCATAATACTTTATACTTCTCAAAGCTCTTTCATGGCCATCATCTCTCATTTTGGCTCTCAAAATTACTTTATGAAATATAAGGTAGAGAAAATATTTCTTCATGTTTTAGAGGAAGAAACTAAGATTCAGAGAGATCCATTTATTTAATCAGATTCATGATGCTAATAAAGAACAAACCTAGACCTTGAATCCAAATCCTCAGGCTCTTTCTCCTGGAATTATTAGAATTTTTCCCTACAGCTTTCATAATCTTCAGAAGAGAGCTTTAATTCTTCTGGTTTTGTGTGAGGCAATCAGAATTAAGTGATTTGTCCAGGGTCAGTTAGCTAGTATGTGTCAAGTGTCTAAGGCTGGATTTGAACTCATGAAATCCTGGCTTCAGGGTAAATGCTTTTCCCACTGTACTACCTATCTTGTCCCTTCCTTCCCCCTCTACCATCTCTCCCACCGCCCCCTTCCAGCCCTGACACTTAATTCTTAGCATACAGTTTCATTTTTATCTATTCACTTCAGGAAAGATTCCCTTGGAATTGCCTCATAGCCTCTTAAACTAACATCAATACATATGAACATTTTGCTGGGTCATGTAGAATGTGTATTTCTGACATGGCTATCTAGATATTGATTGGCTAAAAGAGAAAATTCACATCAAGTGCTCTGAATGTTCTATTACCTAAATGAGTAGCTATCATTGAGACAAGTAAGGTATCTCAAATGTTTTCTCCATCTTCCAATGATTCTTTTAAATTTGAATTGATTTTTCATCTGGAATCACTTTCTCTTCAGATATTTCACCATTAAGGACAGAAAAATGGCAATGACTTCTTTTGTGAATGCATTATTTGGTTCCACTTCATTTTCCTTTAATTCAGTGTTTGTTCTCTTTCTATTTGGTTCTTTGAGGGAAAGGAGTTGAACTGGAAGGAAAGTTTTGAGGCTCAGGACCAAAGCTGAATTCTCCTTCTTTCTTTCTTTTCTTTTTTTTAAAATAGATTTATATTAAGAGCTTATACCTTTATATTAACCATATTTCCCTAATATAACTCTTTTGCTTCATCTCAAAGATTCATACCTTATAGCAAGATTTTATTTTTAAAGAGAAAAAAAATTTCAAGCTGACTTTTTTCTATTGATTGCATTAGAAAAAATCCCCAGAACTCATGGCTTCTGGTCAGAATTTCTCTTAGTGTCACTGGTCCCCCTTCTCTGCTGCAAGGGTTTAAAAAAATGTATTGCACTGTCCCTGGTCTACTGCCCAGACATATATCTGACTATATTTTTTAAAAGGAATATCAACTTTTTCAGGAAACTTAGCATCCAAGCAGAGAAACATGAAAAACTTGATTGTTTTCAGATAGACTTTCTTCTCTATGACCCACTCTAAGAGTAACAACTTTAAGAAGTAAAGACAAAAGAAAATAAAACTCCAAATTGACATTTCAAGTAAATAGAGGTTGGTATAGGATTTAACAGATTTGACATGTCTTTATCATAGCTTGTAAGCTATTGGGGGAGAGGGAAAGAGCAGGAAATGATGAAATTTTCCTATGTTTATTGTTATAACTCAGAAGATTATTATTATGAAGAGCTGAGATGCATTTTAGAAATCATCTATTTAACCCTATCCTTTAACCAAGGTGGCAATGGAGGATCAGAGGGAGCTTGCCTAGGGTCACACAACTAGTGAGTAACAGAGTCCTGATTTAAACCTAAATCTTCTGACTCCAGATCTGTGCTTTTCCCATTCTTCAGATTAGGTCTTCATATGTCTTCTTTCAATCACTCTGTGTGTATGTGTATGTGTATGTATATGTATATGTGTTGTTTGAGGGTGCCCCTGTGTGCCTAGTACTGTCTCCCTTTGGGTATCTGAAGGACAAGAACCTTGTCTTATACTATCTCAATACACATTGAATCCATCAAAATTTCTGGCATCTGGTGCCATATAGAAAGAATTCAGCTTGAATTTTTTCCCTTCTCTTCCTCTTTTAAAATGGGGAAGAAGGAGGAATACAGAGGAAAATATGGTCATTGTAAAGGCGAAAAACAAAACAAAACAAAACAATCCAAAAATCTCAATAAAAATCTATTTTTTTTTTTTTTGCTGAGGCAATTGGGGTTAAGTGACAAAAATATATTTTAAAAAAAAGCAATTAAATATCAACAGAAATACCCAGATCCATATGCTACTTGGTAATATAATCATTTTATACATGCTCATATAACTTAATAGATTGAGTAGACTAAATTCCTGGAGGGCAGGAAATATATCTTATTATCACACCCAGCACACACTGGACATTTCATAAATGGTGGCTATTGTATTATTTCTCAGCTTCTACAGTATCCCATATGTTGCACTGAACATAGTAGGTGGTTTTTGTTTATGGTGAAGATGCCTTGAATAGCATAATAGCACTTTGTGGCTGCCCAATAACAATAGCTCTTATTTCTTGATTGATTTAAAGTTTGCTAGGAGCTCTTCTTGTGAAACTGGTGGTACATGCAATGTTACCTCTAGTTTAAAGATGAGGAAACTGAGGATCAGAGAAATTGGGATTTCCCTATGCATATGTAGCTAGTAAGTGGCAGAACCAGGAATTAAATATCTACCTTTTGACTACAAAAGCAGTATTCTTTCTGCTAAGCTAAGTAGGATGGAAAACAAACTGGACTTATGATTTTATTGGTGTAGGGAACTTCTGGATGAGAAAATCCCCTGGACCAGTGGAGGTCTATAGCTTTGTTTTCTGCAATTTGTAGCCTTAGAAAACTTCCTGGAGCACTGAGAAGTTGAGTGATTTGTCCAGGATCACAAAGTCAATATATCTCAAAGGTAAGACTTGAATCCAGGTCTCCTCTCCCCCTCCTTCTTCTCTCTCTCCCTCTCCCCTCCTTCCTCTCCTTCTCTCTCTCCCCTCCTTCTTCTCTCTCTCCCTCTCCCCTCCTTCCTCTTCCTCTCCCTCTGCCCTCCTTCTTCTCTCTCTCCCTCTCCCCTCCTTCCTCTCCCTCTCCCCTCTTTCCTCTCCCTCTCCCTCTCCCCTCCTTCCTCTCCCTCTCCCTCATCTGTTGCCTTGAAATTCTCTTCAAAATATACATTCCATTGTATTGAACTATCTTTAATATCTGAAGCCTATGAATCATCCACCACCACCTTTGTATATGACTCTTTTCTAAGATTTATATTAGCCCAGAGAAATGAAATTATCACATCAGACTTTGCCCTTATGGAACAAACATAGGTGGGAAGAGAAGGCTAGAGCACATCCCAAATCAGGAAACAATGTTAACCAATGAGGTAATGTGGTGCTATGAAAAGAGAATTAGGTTTGTCATCAGAGGAACAGGAATATGCGATCAACAGCCTGTGGGACCCTGGACAATTCACTTGATGTCTTAAGGATTCATTTTCTCCAACTGTAAAAGGAGGAAGTTAGATTAGTCACCCCAACGGTTCCTTCCTTCTTGAATAATGTATGTCACATTGTGTAATCCCAGATTCTAAAGTGGGAATTCAGAAAAAAAGAGAAATCAGTGAGGACTAAGGTAGTTGGGAAAGACATTGGTGAAGATGGGACTTGAATTGGACCTTAAAGGATAGGGAGGAGATTTCTAATGCTAACGGAAGTGGAAGGTACCCTACAGATTATTTCTGAGTGTCAAATTTCTAGACTCTTATAAACTTCCACTTTGTCCTACAAAGTGGCCACTAATCCTGAGGGACACTTGGGTACTCACCTACCTCCCAAAATTATGAGAAAGCAGCGTATAAATTGGAAAGAATACTGAATTTGGAGATGGTGAATTTGAGTTGGAATCCTTGTTCTTCCATTAGTGTCTTGTGGGGCCTTAAGTAAATTAATTGGCTTCTTTAGGGAGAAGTGTGCATATAAATGTTTAACAGCTGAATTTTTAGACTGTAATGCTGGAGAAAATGAGGCAAGTTAGAGATTAGAGAGTTTTTAATATTTTATTTGAAAGGGAGAGATTGTGCTGGGAACATGCTGCCCCCAGGGCTGGTATCCAAAGCATCCAGCAACCAAGTGTGTGTTCTCAATGACATATATATACAGGTGGCTCAGCTACAGGAGTAGACCAAGGCAGGGGCAGAGTCATAACACTGAGAACTAGGAATAGATTATCAATCCGGTTCTGACAGGGTGGGGGGAGGCACTGGACATTCTGGTAAATTGGGATAAAAAAGAACAATGACAGGATAGGGGGGTAGGACCATAAATTCTAACAAACTGGGAGTTAAGAAGGTATCCAGCTTAGAGCCAGGAAGTCTGGACTCCCCCTTATCTTGAGTTTACACATTATAACCTCTGAATTATATCAGTCTTAAAGAACCAGAAGGGGGGGGGTTGCAGCTAAGGGGATTGAGGCAAAACAATTAAGGAAACAGACGTGATCAATTAGGGAAATTGAGGCAGAACAATAAAAGGGAACTGTGGCACAACAATCAACAAAACAATGTGTCAAACCCTGATTTATAGCATTTAGTTTTAATTCCTCATTTGTAAAATGAAGGCTCTTCAAGGTTCCTTCTAGAACTATGATCTTACCATTTAAAAATGTTTTTCTTAGCACTTTATTTACCTCTCTAATGCATTGAGCATGTGTTATTTTGTTTTACAGTTATCCACTTATGAGCGTATCTCCCTATTAGCCTATAAGTTGTGGGAGGCTAGGGACTGTATCATATCCAATCTTCCTTCCTCCTCCTCCTTCTCCACCTCCCCCCTTACAACCAGTACAGCCCTCCATACATAAAAGATACTTATTTTTTATTTGTTGAATTGAATTGGTTGTTCTGAACTTTGTCCATAAGGCAGAAGGAAGGTGGAGTGAGGTTTGGTACCTAATCTTGCATTCTAGTTCACCCCTAAAAGTATTTGATAAAATGACTCAGATATCTCCTGAAGACTTGTGCCTCTTCTAAATATTTCTAGTCCTGAAGTTCTGCCTCTAGAAAATTTCTAAACTGTGATTTGGCATTCTGGTCATTTGTCTAGTCTAGTGAGATACTCTACCCTTGACCCTACTAACATCAAAGTTCCCCAAAAGAAAGAAAGAAGGGAAATAGATTCTTTTCTTCTTCCTTTATTTCCTCCAGATAAACAACATTTGAACATTGTCACTTAAGGAACCATTTCCAGGCTGCTGGAATGTAATGATTTTTGCCTGAAGTAGTGTTGGCTTCCAGCCAGTTAATGCCACCCTTGAGAGCTCCCACTGAATGCAGCCTCTGACTGCAACATTTTGAATGGAGGGCAAAAGTGCTCACTGATAATGCATTGCTGATTCCTTCACCATTGAAGAATTTAGTTTCCCTTTCCAGGGACAACTAGTATTTGTCCATTATGTTGGCTTTCTGAGCGTTATTGTCTATTTTCTCAAGGGTATCTTCTCCTTTGTAAGGTCTTCTCTCCTTTCATCAGGTGAGTTCTGGAGGGAGGTTCTTTGGTGCCTGCGGATAGTCCTGCCTGGAGTTAGAAGGTAGCTTCCTATTTTCCCTTTGAGTATATTTAATGCCCTATTGATAGATCCTATTCAAGAGAAAATGAGTGGCTAGGGGCAACTCATACATAATTCCCCTCTATTTAGTGACATCTTGCTCCATGGGGTCTGCATGATTTCTGTTCATTTAATTAAAGGTTATATTGGCAAATTGTTATCCTTGGGAGTGTGGGTGTGTGTGTGTGCCTTCAGAATACATTAAAAGGTAATTCCCTTTGCCCTTTATTGCCTCTGCAGGCCATGTGAGATTGACTAGCAAATAACACATTTTAGTAACAGGACGAGATACTTAAACATGTGCTTCATTTGGCCTTAATAAGACAGTTAGCGTGTGTATGTAAACTACCCTCTGGTTATTAGGAGGGGGTTGAGACAGCAGAGAATGAATCACTAATAGGCAGCTACTCTCCTCCAAAGTAATGGAAAGTTCAACAAGATATCAAGCCAGCTGGGTAGTCCCTGATTTCAGTAGCTGATTCTCCCCTTGGAGCATTGAGAGAACCCATTAAGTTAATGGGAGTTTCATGTGAGCACCAACAGGAGACAAGACCCACTTAAGTGCTGACTAGAGGAAAATCCAGTTGAAGAAACTTTCCCCTCCAATGTTCCCCTCCCAAGATGGTTAGCTAGAGCCTCAAAGATTCCTTTGCATCAAAAAAAAATTAGCATCTGGAAACTTTTATGCCAAAGTTGCCTTCTGCTCAGAGGTGCTATAAAAAGGCATAAAAAATGCCCTCCATCCGCTGTATTATGAAGTAATGTTAAGTGATGGGGGAAGGGTATGAAGGAAAATCATAACAAAAAAACCAAATGGGTTTTTTGTCCATATACAGTACAAATTTTGGGTGGGTATGAATACAGGCTGTAAGCATTCATCTTAGCATAGTCCAGTTGAAAGTTTCAGGTCAGGGGACTATCTTTCCCTTGGGGTATACAGAACTCCAACTAGGAGTGCAGTGACCAGTGATTTGTTTCAAGGTTCTGACACCTTGATGTGAGGAGGACATACTTTCTCTAAATGATTTTGTTCTAAGTTGAAACTGCTCAGTCTTGTATGAATCCTTTCCTCACTTAACCTTTACTTCTGCCCGTGGCAGGGCCTTGAACTCTGGGTACTGTAATCTTTTTATTTCAGAATAAAATAAAGTTCTTCCTCCCATTGAGCTTAGTAGAAAATCAAGTGTCTCCTTAATACCGTTGTGGAGGGCAAGGTCTCCCTTTGACTTCATTCTAACAATCAGAGAAGCATTTATTAATTATCTGCTATATTCCAGTAACTGTCTGTGGTGCTGAGGTTAGAATGAGGTTTTATTTTATTAGATGAATACAACTTATGTAGAAGAATGGTAGTCAGGGAAGAGGGTGCTTGTCTGTCTAAGCGATCACAGGAATTGTGTGTGGAGCCCTAGGGGAGTAGATTGTCCTGCTCTTTGTAGTAACAGCAGTAATATTGACTTGATTATTGTTCCCAAAGTGAAAAGCAAGAGTGAAAAGGGGAGGGACATACTTTCTTTATGAGCTGTGGTGTCCCAGGTGGATGGCTGAATGGGATGGAAAGTATAGCCTGGAGTTGGCTAGATTTAATAGACTGAGGTTTCACTTCCCCATCAATCATGACAACTCAGACCCAGAGCAGAACCACAAAGTTCAGTGGATTAAAGCAAAGAAAATGGGGCATCTCTAGTACTCTGGGTGTAGAGAGTCCCTGTTTTTGATGGGGAGAAAGGGCTGTTGCAGCAAGACTGATAGCAAGAGCCTGCACAAAACAGACCCCAGTGGCTGTCTGGGAAGCTTATGAAGCATGACTAGCTCTTCCCTGTGATGAGTCACGTCTTCTCCAGATCCGTCGGCATAGAAGCCTCGGTGTGTTATCCTCTCTTTCAATGAATTTTCCAGGAATGGAATTCTTAGTTATTCCTCAGAAGAACAGAATCTACTTTAGTATTCATTTGCATCCCCACAGCATTAAGTGTGCATGTGTGCACATGGCGCTGAATGGGTGCTCAACAAGTAGATCTGTGCTATTGTTTTGTGTAGCTTAGGAGATCTAGTGCTTTTGTGTTAAGTAATTAGGGGCTACAACTGCAATTAGTTATTATGGCCATCCAGGGAGCTTCAAGGTAAACCTGCCCTGCTATCAAATGAGGAAATTTTTGTAAAGCACTTAGCCCAGTGCCTAGAACATAATAGGTACTAAAAAATACCTTCCTTTCCCTTCTCTCATCTTTTGTTTGACTCTTAGCTCACCCTCTGCCAATCGCTATTCATCACCAGGAAAACATGAACAGAGAGGTGCTTCACCTCTGTTCCTGAATTAATGATCATAGTCCTTGTGAAATAGTGCTTGTATCCATTAATTGGCAAAAAATCATTTAACACTTAATGTATGCCAGCTACTTATGCCAAAGTTAGGATTCAGAGAAAGGTGTTTGAACCTGCCTATCTGAGGTGACCCCAAACCTCCCCTCCTCAAGGTCTTGTGTCTGGAACCCATTGTGTCTGATTGCAGCATGTTTATTCATGTGTTTTCTTGTTCCTTCTTAGTTTTCCTAATTTTTTAGAGATAGGTCCTGGCTTCCAATACTTTCAATTTAATTCTTCTCTATTGCTTCCTAATTGTGTAGTATTCACTCAAATGAATCTAAAACTGGTCATTTGTTTCATGCCTAGAGGTCTGTCATTAGTGTCCTTCTGGCCAACTCTACCTTGCAGCCATCTGTGATTAGACCCTTGCATGTTCCCTTTCCTAACAGGCAATGCATTTCTTTCTTTCCCTTTCTCTTGCCTTTCTTTTTCTTTCCCTTCCTTTCCTTTCCCTCCTCCTTCCCTCCCTCCTCCCTCTCTCCCTGCTTCCTTCTCTCCTCCTTCCCTCCCTGTCTCCCTCCCTCCCTGCCTACTTCCTTGCCTCCTTCCCTCCCTTCATCCTTCCCTCCCTCTTTCCTTCCTCCCTTCCTCTCTCCCTCCTCCTTCCTTCCTTCCTTCCTAAAAGCTTCTTATCTATTTTTTTCTTTTCCTCCTCTACCTCCTTGTTCAAACCTGTGAAAAGACAACAATTGCTATAAAACCCAATTCTCTGAATCCAGGATTACAGGACATATATTTTCCCCTTCTGTCTATGCACCCTGTGGAGAAAAGTCTTTCTTCAGGCTCTTTCCTGATTCTCTGCCCAAACTAGGCTTATAATTCTCTGTTGGAGAAGAGAATCATGTAGCAGTTAGCCACTGGCTTCTGCATTCACTGCCTAGCACAGGTTCCTAAATGACTTTTTGATAGAAAACCGTGGAAGCTTCCGTTGGATTAATATGAATGTCAGGAGATGGGGGAGAAGACCCTTTGCATAACTAAATGTGGCTGAGTATTAAAACTGTCACTTTTATATATATTTGTAGTTTTTTCTTTTAGGGCAAGGACCCTTGATTTTGTCATGGTCTCCTTTGGAACACTGGTGAGGATAGAAATATCTTTTAAAGGATTTACTTTTAAAGGAATAAAGGAGGATGAAAGGTTACAAAGGAAGCCAATTATAATGAAATGAAGTTATCAACATATTTTTTAAAAAACAAGATGGGGTCCTCAGGTTAAGGAAATATAAGCATCTTGAGGGCAGGAATTGCCTCACTCTTGTATCTTGAGCTCCTAGAATGGTCTCTGGAATTAGTAGGGATTTAATGAATTCTTATTGGTTAATTCTTCTACTCATTAATACTAATTTGATTCCCTGAATGAATGAATCTTAAGAGAAATAGGTTGTCTGTATTTTATTTCAAGGCAAGGTGCTCAGTGTCATTGGTCTTCAAATGCTTTTTGATTATACATTCCTATTTTTAAAAAGCATATCCTTTCTATTTGTCTATATTACTTATTTATAAATCATATATGCATTCCTCTGCTAATTATGTCCATTTTAAAAGTAAATTTAATAAGAAAAAATATTTATTCCTAAAGACAATATTGTCAGGCCAGTGCACTAGGAAAAAAATAATTTTGACAGCAACATATTTATTTATGCTTGATCACCTTGTGTAGTGACTCATTTTGTCCCATCCAAAACAAATTGGGTATGATCCCATTTTGAGGGAGGGGGCTGTGTATGGGAGGTGGAATTCTGACCAGGGACTAGCTGGATGAGCAGATCTGAAGAGAATGGGCTGGGGATACTTCAAGGGGTGAATGTGTGAGTGTGATTTTCCCAATGTCACCCATGAAATTACTACTATAGGTGTCCAGTTTGTACTCAAATTATAATTGCCCTGAGAGATAGGAACAGGCTTAGAAGGATATGACATAGTGGAGGGAGATGGGAACTTGCCTAGAGGAGGGAGGATGGAGAGAAAGCATAATGGGGGAGTGTTGGAGATATAAGGGTAAATGGGAAAGAAAAGCCACTGTTAGGAGAAGGGTGGATGGAGGCCTATCTTCCTATCCTCTTATTGTCTGACCACAAACACCCTGAGTCAAGTCAAGGTTGTTCAAGGTTCTTCATTTTCATTGCTTTCTTTCCTAATAGAATAGAACTTTACTGGGGAACTAAGAGCTTTAAATTCTAATCTAATGTATCACTGACTAGTTATACATCTTTAAGCATAATTCAATCCCTCAGTAGGTATTAGAGAAGGAAGAAATTACCACATAGTCCAATCAGTTGAGTTTACAGGTGAGCAGATAAGGCAAAACTAGTATGAGAACTGGTAAAGCCAACTTGAACCTTATCAACCTTTTTTTCCCCACAGAGTTCAGTTTAAGAAAAACAAAAGAGGTGGTACCCATGGCTTTATTCCTCCTGAGTAAGTGGACATGTATACATGGGAGCACAGCTAGAACTGGGCTCAGATACAGGCAGAAGAGGTTATAAAAACAAAAATCACAGAGTAGGGGGATGGAATTGCATACTGGTCTTGTTAGGTCATCTCTGGACTAGGCTATCTTTCAGAACTGGAAGTTGATATGAATCAGTCTGAGTTGGTTATCTGGCACAGCAGGGAGAGTTCTGGGTTCACTGTGCCAAACTGCAAAGAACTTTTGATGAGTCCAGCTTAAGGAATGTTCAGTTTATCTGATTCCCAGGTCAGCTGGGCTTCTTCTGGAAGGGAACTTGAGCAAATCAAGGTGATTAGTAAAGTAAATAACCATTGCACTTTCATAACTATTCAGGTTCCTGAATCTAACACTTTTCTTTATAAGATACTGAGTCCATTTGCCTTCATTTTCTCCTCTGTGGAAAATCCATTCATTTAACAAGTGCCTACTATGAATAAGATACTCTATTTATCAGTGAGGAGACAGGGGCAGAAACAATTGATGCTGTCATTAAAGAACTCACATTGTACTGGGGAGAAACATTATGAGTGACAGTTAAGTTAACATAAGGAATAGCTAAAGATTTTATTTGTGTGTCTATAACTTGGGATGTTAGAAAGGGAGGGAGGACATTCCCACCTGGAAGATCATGAAAGAAAGTTTTATGTCAAAGGCATCACTTGAGCTGAACTTTTTTGGAAGGGAGGAGTTCTAGGAGTTGAAAGTAAATTCATTCCAGACATGAGGAATTGTCTGTGCAAAGATAAAGAGATGAGGGATATAGTGTCTAAAAAGATAATGTCTACCCTGTTTTTCTCTTAAGGTAGAGAGGTTAAAATGAAATCATAGGTAAAATTGCTTTATTGAGGACTAAAAGGACTCTATAAATGAGAGGTTGTGAAAGGATTTTAAAACAAACTGTAAATAAATGACTTTAGACTATTTTCCCCTATGGGGAAAAAAATATCAATATCTCCTAATTTTACTTGCCAGGAAAAAAAGGTTCTTCATTGTGGCCCCTTGTAAACAGAGACATGAAGATTTCTGAGATTGCTTCCATAATCATAAAGCAAAACTCAGTTTACAATTTTGGATAAGGTTGAATTGGTTTCTTCAGGCAGGCATGAATTCAGTTGTCATGTTCCCTATCTGACTAATCAAGTTTTGTAAGATCTTCCTCTTCAAAAAACTGATTATTTTTAGTGAAAATTTTAATATTTTTTGAATTACATGCAAAAATAATTTTCAACTTAAATTAATTTTAAGTTAACTTAATTTTCAATAAAAAATATTGGGTTCCAAATTCTGAACCTCCCTTCCCTAGCTCCTCCTCAAAAAGGCAAACAGTTTGATGTAGATTATCCATGTGTACTCAGGCAAAACATATTTCCTTATAGCCATGTTACAAAAGAAAACATAGGAAAAACCGCCAAGAAAAATAAAGAAAAAAAATTAAAAGTATGCTTTGATTTGCGTTGTCTCCATCAAGAAAATGATTAAATTCTAACAACATTCTTTTTTTTAAATCTATGTTTCTTTTCCTTTTATAAGTAAATTCCACTCAAGTAAATTTCCTTGGGTGATATATTAATTCTATAGTATTTATATAGAGGAAGTTTAGTGGAAAGAATTAAGGATTAGCAGCCAGGTGGCCTTCTCTGGCTCCAGCATGAATTACCTCTGTAACTTTGGAAAAGTTCCTTTATCTTTAAGGATCTTAATTTTTTTTTATTTATAAGATAATCATGAAGACACCTTATTGTTAATGAAGAACTTTGTCTATTTTCTCTATCAACCTTGTGAGAGGTAGGTTCCATTATTTTTCCTATTTTACAGCTGAGAAAACTCAGTCTGAGAGATTTGTGTAGGGTCACTCAGCTTATAAAATGAAATTTAACCTCAGGTTTGTTTGTTTGTTTTTTTTGACATGACAAAGCACACTGTGCCATTTATTATCATTCAGTTCTGTCCTATATTTTGTGACCCCTTTTGAGGTTTTCTTGGTAGAGATATTAGAATGGTTTGAATTTTTCCTCTTCAGTTCATTTTACTGATGAACAACTGATGACAACAGGGTAGAATGACTGGCCCAGGATCACAATTAATGTCTGAGCTCAGATTTGAATTCAGATTTAAATTTGAATTTAAAATGAGTCTTTCTGACTTCAAATCTAACACTCTATCCGTTGTACCACTTAGTTGTATTGTGCCATTTAGTTGACTGTAAAATTATATATAATATGATATTTAAGGTTCTTTTTAGCGCTAACATCCTTCGAATTTTTCTTTATTGAATACCTATTATGTGAGTAGCATTGAGATGGGAGTATAAATTATCCAAAAAATAATATGTGCTTTCTGTCATACTTTAGTTTATAGTCTAGTTAAGGAAAACAAAATTAAACACTTGTCAAAAAGGGAAAAATTGTAGTGGTAGTAGAAGTTTGAAATAGGGCATTGAGGAGAAGATGGTGATGTTTTTCAGATAACTTTACCCCATTACAATGTGAGCTCTTTGAGGACAGGAACTGTTCTTGTCTTTATGTCCTCAGTGCTTATTATAGAGCCTTAGCATATAATAAGTACTAAATAAATAATATTTATTGGCTAATGCTCAGAACCTTGTGTTTCTTTTTTTTCCCTTAGACTAAATGACATTCAAGTTTTCTTCTGGCTCAAAATTCCTCTTTCCTTAAGTTACTCCATGTAACCTACTTTTATATCTGACATATACTCTATAGAATTAAATCTCTTGAGGGACGATAGTGTATCTCTCTTTAAAATTTGTATTCTGAGGTGCTTGCACAAGGTAGGTGCTCAATAATTTTTTTTTGACAAAAAATTGTAAACTTATTTATTTTTAAATTAAAGCTTTTTATTTACAAAGCATATGCATGGGTAATTTTTCCAACATTGTTCCAATTTTTCCCCTTTTTCCCCCAATACCCTCCCCTAGATGGTAGGTAGTCTAATATATGTTAAATATGTTGAAATTACATGTTAAATCCAATATATGTAAATATATTTATACAGTTATCTTGTTGCACAAGAGAAATCAGATCAAGAAAAAGAAAAAGAAAAACTGAAAAAGAAAACAAAATGTAAGCAAATAACAGAGAGTGAGAATGCTATGTTGTGATCCAAACTCAGCTCCCATAGTCCTCTCTCTGGGTGTAGATAGCTTTCTTTATCACTGAACAATTGGAACTGGTTTGGTCCATCTCATTGTTGAAGAGGGCCACGTCCATCAGAATTGATCATCATATAGTATTGTTGTTGAAGTATATAATGATCTCCTGGCCCTGCTCATTTCACTCAGCATCAGTTTGTGTAAGTCTCTCCAGGCCTCTCTGAAATCATCCTACTGTTCATTTCCTATGGAACAATAGTATTCCATAGCATTCATATACCACACTTTATTTAACCATTCTCCAACTGATGGAAATCCACTCAGTTTCCAGCTTCTAGCCACTACAAACAGGGCTGCCACAAACATTTTTGCACATACAGGTCCCTTTCCTTCCTTTAAGACTGCTGGGTTAAAGCATATGCATAGTTTGATAACTTTTTGGGTGCTCAATAAATATTAAACTAAACTGAATCCTGTGATTCTGTGAATTTGGAAACAACAAAGTACAAAGTTGTGTGGCTCTGACTCTAATCACTAGCACTCATAGAAGGAAAGACCAATGTTAGTCAAGCAGCCAGAGAGAGTTAACTACATAAATGAAGATATAGATTTTGAATTATACTTTGAGAGTATGGGCATTCTAAGATAGAGTAACAGGATAAGGAATGAAGTCTGGAAAAAGCATAATAGATGCAGGACCAAAAGAATACTGAACTGACTGGGTATTTTTGGGGAAAAGTAGGATATAAAATTGGAAGGATAGGATGGACCAGATAGTGGAGGGTCTGTGTAACTTACTTCAGTGTTTCTCATTTCAATTCATTGATGCCATTGTGGTCATTGATAGTCTCTTTGTAGATACAGATATCAACAACCTCTCAAAACAAATTGGCACACAGACACACACACACACACACACACACACACACACACACACACACAAAATCTCTTATTTTCTCAGATTCTTTCATGAATGTTTTCTAGATCTCCTGCCTCCCTGTCCTCCTCCTATCCCAGCACCCCAGATTGTAAATTATTTGATGGAACAGTGACGGTGTCTCATATCATCTACATCAGTAGGCAAATATTAAGTACTTAGTACATAATTGTTGATTAATTAATAGAGCAATTCTCTTAGAAGGGCATTTTATTTGCTACTAAATGAAATAATAAATTCTAATGATTTACCTAAAATGAAGCCCAGTTACTTAAAATAATTGCATTTATTTCCCCACATTTAAAATAACTTTAGCATATCTGAAATATCTGCACATATACCAACCTAAAAGGTTGAAACCCATTAAAGATTCCAGACTAATGAGCATTCTTGGATCCACAATATTCAAGTAATTTCTATACCCTCTGCCTCTTTTTGTCTACAGAAGCTAATAGCAAATCATAGGCTTATGAGAAAATGCTAAATCCACATCTGATTTAGTTGTCAGAGCTTGCAGCTTGGTCAATATTCATTGGTTGGTCAAAAATATTGGATGAGTCACACAATCGATTCTATTAATAAGAGCAGCTGTACATCAAAGATACAGAAGCCAGTTGTGATGCACCTCTGGGCTCTGCTGCTTTAAGCCCAATTAATTGGTGGCTGACATCTTTCAGGAAATCTAAATGAAATGCATACTTGTGAGCTTTAATTTCAAATGAGTTTAATTGAACTTGGAAAGTTGATAACCATTTAGTAAGAAAATGAAGCAAATGAGTATTTTTCCAGAATTTTATCTGAAATGTGCTCTTTCAAATACTGTTTGTGGACCCAAATGGCCAACTACTCATGGTTAATATTTGGAAAGTGAAGAGGATTATTTAAATGTCAGCTTGTAGCCACTTAGAGGGTAAATGTAGCAGGCGCCTGTTCAATTACCAGATGCTGGCTTTACTTGGCTGACAAAATCTCTGCTTAATTTAGAAATTAAAAAGTATGATCAAGAAACTTTGGATGTATTTAGATGACTGCTCCTTTCTCTTTGCCTCCTCTCTACCCCGCCCCCCAGTAAATTTCACAGTTAAGTACGGATTTATTTTATTAGTAACCAATTAATTTGGAGTAATTTAATGGGCTACTGAAACATCACTCATTAAAATATGACTGAAAATTTGGAATTAATTTTGTATAGGAATCAGACATCCTTCTGAATGTTTCTGGACTGCCAGGGTTTGTGTCTTTGTTCACTAGGCTTCCGTGACCACTTAGGTAGATGGAGCTAATCTACTGGGGTTTTTGCTCTGCTGTCAGCCAAACCTAAGCCAACTATTGTTCATATTAAGGTACAGAGTTTATGAACCAGTAAATGGATCTCACCAATTGCTGGTTGTTGTTGATGAGCAAATCAGGGTGTCTGAGTTCAATGATATTATCAATGATTGAAGCAATAACTATTATAACTGCAGCTGATTGTGGGTTAAGACTGAAGGACTTTGTTTCTGCAGCTGTGAGGAATATGTTCTTTCCTTTCCTTAATGTATTTCACATACTCCGATCAAGGTCAAAGGCTTTAGTCATGGGCATTGAATGTAGCTGTCCTATTCCTTTTTTCACAAATGGCAATCTAATCTTGTGGGAGCCATCATCAAACGAAACTATCAAGGAAGTCTTTGGTCCTTGGTAGGGGTCATCTAATGTTAATAGAACCATTGAAGAGGCTTGGCTCATACTCAGAGCAATCCAAGATCTTACCTTTCCTGACATTAGATAGGGATGGAATGGGGGAACAACCTAACTTTGACAATTACTCTGTGGGCCCAGGGCTAGCAAGAGTTTTGCTTTGTCTATCTTCCTCCCCTTCTCCTTAGTTGGAAATCTTCTGTTTCATTTTTCATTGTTTTCATCATTGTGAGTATAGGTTCTGGTCTACCTTTCATGACCCTCTTCATACACAGGCTGGTTTCTTTCCCTCTAACCATCTCCTCCCCACCATGGCATTCAAGGTGATTTGTTTGAGAAGAGAGATTGTTAATGTTTGCAGGTTAAGTGGCCTTCCTTCAATGGATAAAAATGGTTTCATTTTTTTTTCTTTTGATGTTTGTTTCTTTGCTTTCAGACAAAGCTCTATCTACAAACACATTGAATAAAGACACTGCTGCTTACCCTGTGTTTTTTGTATTCTTTCATCCAAAGCTCTATCTCCAAATAGTTGAATAAAGACACTGCTGCTTACCCTGTGTTTTATGTATTCTCAGCTAAGCAGCTCCAGGACTACAGTGGGGCAAACTCATGTATTTATTTGATGTTATTCCTGATGATCAGAGGTTTGCAGTTATATTCATAATACTGCTTTCAGCAGTTACCATGGCAAGGTTCTCACCATGGTGGTAGTGACTGTAGATAGGACAAAAGAATTCGATTGTGGATGAAAAGGGAGAAAGGGAAACCTGGTAGTTCTACTCTGACACAGATCAGACCCTGAAAATAATGAATTTGAGTGCTTCAGTGTGTGATTTAAAAAAAAAAAAGCTTCTTGAATCCATAGCTGTGAGAAACATTTTTCAAAGGCCAAGATCTGATGATAGTAATGGGATGCAATTTTACCATCTTTATTGTGCCATCTATGTCAAGATGAATTTTTATTGCTGACATCTGAGAGCAATTGCTTATCAGTGGTGAAGTTAAGTTGAGTTTTGTTTAATACATAGTATAAATATTTCAAGCTAGGGAAAACTATGTTCATGGAATTCACCTTGTGCTAGGTAATACAGATTTTGGATTTTTTAAAAGTACTTTTGGGCCCATAAAGGGAAACACTTTACTTTGGTCAGACGTAACCTAGTTTCAGACAATGTATGACTTCCTCATCATTGGCATTCTGAGTTGTTTTACTTATCAGTGGGTAGTGGTAGTGGTGGCACGTAAGAACATTAGTGGAAGGAATATAAGAAAAAAGTTATGAAGGATTCATAACTGTTTTTTTTTATGGTGATTGCATAGTAGATGAATGGGATGCTAGCTTTTCACCCTACATTTTCATTCCCTACTCATATTTAGTGAGCTGGGATACTAGTGGTATAGTGGGGAAAATGTTGAATTTAGAGTTGGAATCCCTGAGGTCAAATACAAGCTTTGCCACTTTCTAACTATGTGACCTTGGATGGCTTACTTAATATCTCTGAGCCTCTGTTTCCTCATCTGCAAGATGAGGAGGTTAGACTAGATAATGCTCCTTAAAACCTATAAGCCAATGAAAGAAAGCTACTTATTATCTAGGGAGTTTAGTTCTTTTAAACCTTTTTAGGCCACCACCTTCCTCATGCTTACAGGTTTTTCTAAATTTACTTCATGATTTCTTGGAACCAAAAGCCCTGATAAAAAAAAAATTTAACCTCTGTTGCTTTAATAAATCAATAAAAAGGATGAAACAAAAAGTGCAGGAGAGCAAGTGTCATCATCTAGGACCTTGATGGATAGAGTTCCGTTTTTTTGGCTTGTGGGTAGGGGAATTGAAAATATTGTGAAATAGCAAAGAAAATAAAAAAGACTGAACTGATGCCACTGAAATATATAAAAAAATTGAGACATCCTCTTGACAATCACTGGCAAATGTTTGAGTTATTCACGTATATTAACTTTAAGAATACAGAGTGCATCAATTTAAATGATCTGTGCAATAACAGAAATGGATTCATGGAGGTATTAATATAAGTCTGGGTTGTTTCATTGTTCTTTAATGCAATCTCTCTCATGGAAAATTATCCTCTGTTAATGATCGTCATCATGTTAACTATTTTGGGGTCCAAGAGAGCTTCTAAATACTAATGAGTACAAATGTTTGAAAGGGGATGTGGAAATGGAACAAAGTTGGGAAAAAAAAAACATTTAAGCCAAAGATAGTTTAAGATCCCTGGCCAATTCTTCCAACTCTTCTGTTCTTTTGGATGTTGAAGTTTGGATAAGACCATAGGACCCATGGTGAAATCTCAGCATGGGCTTCCAAGTCTTTCTCCATTAACCTTGTCACAAACAGCTTCACTGCAGGATTAAGCTGTCAATGAACCTGGACCAAGGGAGGCTGGCTTTATTTAAACACATATAATTGACACCCATAGCAGGGGGCATGCTAAGTAGCAGGAGGAATATGGTTCCCTTAGACTTTATGACTAATGAGCCCTTAGGCAACACTGGACATCTAGTCAATGTGGGTTTGCATTGAATCAGTCCTGAGCTCAGAGGTAGTTTTCAACAAGCATTCAATGACCTTTCTTGCCTGTCACAGATATAGTGGTTATTTCTCAATCACCTTTGACTTGTTTGTAATTCTTGTCTATGGCCATGGGGAATACAAATGGAAACATCTCTCATTAAATATTGCTAAGAGCCAGACCTTCCTTCTTTCCTTCCTTCTTTCCTTCCTTCCCTCCCTCCCTCCCTTCCCTCTCTTATTCTCTTATATCCTTCCTTTCTTCCTTTCTCCCTCCCTTCCTTTCTCCCTCCCTCCCTCCCTTCCTTTCTCTCCCTCTCTCCCTTCCTTCCTCCCTCCCCTCTTTTCTCTCCCCTTCTTTCTCTCCCTCTCTTTCCCTCCCTCCCCTCCTTTTTCTCCCCTCCTTTCCCTCCTCTTCTTCTCTCCCTCCCTCCTCCCTCCCTTCCTTCCTTCCCTCCTCCCTCCTCCTCCCTCCCTCCCTCCCTCCTTCCTTCCTTCCTTCCTTCCTTCCTTCCTTCCTTCCTTCCTTCTTCCTTCCTTCCTCCTTCCTTCCTCCTTCCTCTCTTCCTTCCTTCTTCCTCCCTTCCTCCCTCCCTCTCTTCCTTCCTTTCTCCTTCCTTCCTTCTTTCTTCCTTCCTTCTCCCTCCCTCCTTCCTTCCTTCTTTCTCTCTCTTTCTTTCTTCCTTCCTTCCTCCCTTCCTTCCTTCCTTCCTTCCTTCCTTCCTTCCTTCTTTCTTCCTTCCTCCTTTCCTCCTCCCTCCCTTCCTTCCTTTCTTCCTTCCTTCCTTCTTTCCCTCCCTCCTTTCTTCCTTCCTTCCTTCCTTCCCTCCCTCCCTCTCTTCCTTCCTTTCTTCCTTCCTCCTTCCCTCTCTCCCTCTCCCTCTTTATCTCTCTCTCTCTTTCTTTCTTTCTTCTTCCCTCCCTCCCTCCCTTCCTCCCTCTCTCCCTTCCTTCCTTCCTTCTTTCTTTCTTCCTTCCTCCTTTCCTCTCTCCCTCCCTCCCTCCCTTCCTTCCTTCCTTTCTTCCTTCCTCCTTTCCTCTCTCCCTCCCTTCCTCCCTCCTTCCTTCCTTCCTTCCTTCCTTCCTTCCTTCCTTCCTTCCTTCCTTCCTTCCTTCCTTCCTTCCTTCCTTTCTTCTTCCCTCCCTTCCTTCCTCCCTCCCTCCCTCTCTCCCTCTTCCTCTTTATCTCTCTCTCTCTTTCTTTCTTTTTTCTTTCCTCCCTCCCTCCCTCCCTTCTTCCCTCTCTCTCTCCCTTCCTTCTTCCCTCCCTCTCTTCCTTCCTTTCTCCTCCCTCCCTCCCTTCCTCCCTTCCTTCCTTCCTCTTTCTCTCCCTTCCTCCCTCCCTCCCTCCCTTCCTCCTTCCTTCCTTCCCTCCTTTCTTCCTTTCTTCCTTCCTTCCTTCTTCCCCTATAAGAATCTAGATACAGAACTGGAAGAAATTTCAGCACATTCTATTGTAATCTTTTTTATAGATGTAAAAATTGAGATCCAGAGATATGAAATGATTTGCCCAAGATCATGTAGGTAGTAACCATATTTGAAGGAAATCTGACTCCATAGCCAGGATTTTGTCTGCTGTACCACAAAGCTGCCTAAAATCAGTGACTCCATAAATGCTAGTCTATAAATTTTTCTGAGGGCAGAGACTCTGTCTTATTTACTCTGATTTCCCCTACAGTGTTGACCTAATAAATGACTTGGACATAGATTTTCAAAAACATTTACTGATTGAATAAAGGATTGTGTGCATTTGGATTGATGAAAGGGAAGAGAAATCTGTATAGACTCATGGGAAAATTCTTTGTGAAAGCAGAGAAAGTTTTTGTCACAAAACTCCTGAGTGCTGAGAACCAGTTTAAAATGTATGGAAAATAATTAGCAGAAAAAAAATATATAATACATACAGATAACATTAATTTATTATTTTCTAAGTCAATATCCAGATGTGGAGATCCATTTCTAATTGAATATGATACCACTGATATATGGTCAGGAAAAACAACAACAACAACAACAACAACAACAACAACAACAAATTTCACTTCCATTAAGATGAACCCTCTCCCTTGAGTTTTGGCAAATAATTCTGTTTCTTCAATAAAGTCCTCAACAGTAGCTCTTTGCCTTAGGGCAAAGAAGGAAAGGGAAAAGGATGGCAATAAGCATTTATATAGAATCTACTATGTGCCAGGCATTGTGCTAAGTGCTTTACAAATATTATCTCCTTTGATTCTCACAACTCTGTTCTGGATGAAGTAGGTAGACTTAAAATTTGACTACAGTTTCTATTTCTTGAAGTTAAATCTGTATATTCTTACCTTAATGCTCCTCTCTTCCCTCAAAAAATATTTCTTGACCTGTCAACCTCATTTCTTCAGTAAAAAATCAACTGGTTACTTCAAAAGTGTAAGTTATAGTAGGGATAACTTATAGTATAGCACTAAACTTGAGATTGAGTAGGTGTTAACAAGTAGGAAAGGATTTATGAACATTTTACATATACTTTATATACATTAGATATTTACATAGATATGTGTGTAAGATAGAGATAATTGAATTTCAATATATAGCGTCTTTGACAATACCATTTATTTTATTTAAAAATATTATTCTGATTAAAAGTTCACAGATTTCACCATGATGTGGTTAGTGACAGGTTTGGGGTTCAGGGAACCAAATGAGGAGATTTGGTTCCCCTAGATTCCTCTAGGATTTGGCTCAGGGCAGGGACCTGTGGGAACCCCTTCTGGCAGCGCAGAAGTCCTTCAGAAAGGAATTTACAAACCCCAAAAGCTAGACTGGTAAAAGATGTTTATTATTGGCATTGAGAAGTTAGCCTTTGCTATGCATGAATAGAAAGACTGAATTCCTTGGTGGCAAGGTCCTGATTGAGAAGTAAAATTTCTAATGGAGGAATTCTGGCAGAGAGTTTCTAGCAGAGAAATCTCGACAGAGAGGAATAAAGTCTTGTTAGGGAAGTAGGTGAGAGATAAAGAGAGGGTAACGCTGAAAGAGAATATCATTTTAGCAGATAGAAAGTTACTGCTATGCCAAGGAGAGAGAGGTTTCTTGGTATGGCATGTTAGGTCCTCTGCAAGGACTGAGCTCTGAGTTGCCTCATTTTATAATTGAAACCTTGGCTACAAGTTGAGGGTTGCTCTTGATGGGAGCTGGTACAGTTTGAGCTGGAATCAGAATAGAAAATCTTGAAATTGAATGAGTGTTTCTGGGCTTATCTCCACCTCAATGGGGAGCTTAATCAGTAGTGAGTGTTATCAATGGGGGTGTTTCCCCACTCTCAAGATAACAATGAAACTGTTTATCTTCTTTCCCTCAGGCGGGGTCTTTTACAGAGGCCAGGATTCAAGGAGACTTTCTCAATTTCAGGCTCCTCTGTGTCAACCATACTGCCAAAGTGGACCATGAAACAAAAATGGTTAATTTTTGCTTGACTAGGGCATTAACTCTGAATTTTGGGTTATAATCTAGATTAGGACCTGCAAAATGTCTCAAAGGACTCCTGTAACAAGTTACATTCTCTAACCTTTAGTTGAAACATAGAATCATTCTTTGGCTGAAAGAAGAGATTGGCTGGAAGAGAAATGGTATCCAGAACCATTGTCTTCTCTATTTCAGGCTCCTCTGTATCAACCATACTGCCAAAGTGGACCATGAAACAAAAATGGTTAATTTTTGCTTGACTAGGGCATTAACTCTGAATTTTGGGTTATAATCTAGATTAGGACCTGCAAAATGTCTCAAAGCACTCCTGTAACAAGTTACATCCTTTAACCTTCAGTTGAAACATAGAATCATTCTTTAGCTGAAAGAAGAGATTGACTGGAAGAGAAATGGTATCCAGAACGATTGTCTTCTGTGGCACAATTGCCAGCCACAATTCTACTCAAAGATGCCTTGACAGATTTTCAGAGCCACCAAGTGGCTGCTTCTACTGTTGTAAGACTACAGACTCATAGAACCTCAAATGATGCCACCAAGTGTCAAGAGTTAAGTGTTGAGCAAGATTGCTTTTTCCTTTTTTCTTGGACTTCTGAGAAGTTTGATTTCAAGAAGATGGCAGAAAGCAAGAGAGACTATTTCTAATCTAGTTTGTAAAGCCTCTTACATGTTCTTCAAAAGATCTCTGGTTTCACTGGTATTCCTACTGTTGTAGATGGCAGCCTTTATACATTTTAGGAAATAGTTTTTATGAGCAGCTATGACTCCTTATCTTGAAAGTTATCACCTTGTGGTGCTCATTCTGTTGATGAATGTTTCTGAATTTAGAATTAGGCTTGTATTACTATGACATATAGGTGATCAGGGACATTCTTGAAGCCTTTCCAACTTGGAAAGGCATGCTAAAGTTTTTATTTCATTGATATAAGCTTTGAAAAGCTCTGGGTTATTTCTGTATCATAGAGAAGGCATCAAAATGGCTTCATTGCTGTTTAGTTTAGTTGTAAAATTTCTTTGAGGTCCAATATAGTGTTCAGACATGAAATTTTCAAGAGTAACTAGCTCAAGGAGAAAATCACTTCAGAGACAAGATGAGTCTACAATCACCTTTTCTAATGTGTCCCTGAGTTTAACCCAGGAAACTATTTTAAATTTTTTTCAATTAACAAGTATGAATTTTCTCCCCAATTCCATCTTATACTTCTTCTGGAAAGAAGAAAAATAAAATCCTTGTAACAAATATAGATAATCAGTCAGAACAAATACCCATATTGGCCATGTTCAAAAATGTGTGTCCTATTCTGCATATTTAGACCATCACTTGTTTTTTTTCAGAAGACAAATAGTATTTTTATCATCAGTCCTCTGGAATTATGACTGATGATCAGAATTTTAAAATCTTTCAAAGTTCATGTTTCCCAATGTTAGTATCATATTATAAACAGTTCTGGTTCTATTTTCTTTTGTCCTGAATCAGTTCACAAAAATCTTCCCTTATTTCTCAAAAATGATTATCTTATTTTTATGAAATGATAGTATTCCATTACATTTATGTACAATAATTTGCTCAGTCATTCCCTAATTCATAGACCACAAAAAAGAATTGCTATAAATATTTTTGTATAAATGGATACTTTTCTTCTTTTTTTAATCTGATCCTGGTGTATAGGCTAAATGCTAACAATGGAACAAAAGGTATGTTCACTTTCATACTTTGGGTATAGAGTTATAAATTGCCTTCCAAAATAGTTGGAGCTATTCTTAACTCCACCAATGGCATATTGTTATATTTCCATAGCAATACAATACTTATCTCTTATCTTCAACTTTGCCAATATGATGGTTTTGAGGTAGAATTTCAGAGTTGCTATAATTTGCAACTCTTTATTTAGAAGAAACAGATGGCACAGTGGATAGACCATTAAGAAATCAAGAAGACTTGAGTTCAAATATGGCCTTAATAATTTATTAGTGTGGTCCTCAGAAAGTCATTTAACTTACATTTGTTTCAGTTTCCTCAACTATAAAATAAAGATCACAATAGCACTTACCTTGCAGTGTTATTGTATCAAATGAGATAATATTTGTTATATTTTTAAAATAGTACTCAACAGTGCCTAGCATTTAGTAATTGCTATATACATTAATCTTCCCCTTTCTTCCTCATTCCATTCTCTCCTTTTTTCTCTGTCCTTTCTCTAATTATTAGTAATTTGTAGAATTTTTTTCCCATTTCATGATTGATAACTTCTTCATGAGAATTCTTCATGAGAATTGCCTGATAAAGTCCAGAGATTTATGATAGCAATGGGATCGTTTCTTGGCTCTGAGAAGAACATTGTATACTCCAAGTTACTTTCTGATCCAAGGGAAGAGAGGAATAGCTACCATCCTGTAAGATTAATCTAAGTTTGGAATTAGCATTCAATAGGCATAGTCTTAATGAACAGTACAAGTTTATTACTGCTCAGAACCTTGATTTAAATAAGATATAAGGGAAGAAAAAACTTATAGCATAAAAGTAACACACAAATAACAAACACAGTGGTTACCATAATAATAAAGACACTATTACCATAACAATAAAGACACTATAACAAATGAACAACATACCACATACATCATCATCACTCAGAGGAAACACCAATATCTGAATTCCTTGGCTGAGAAGACCTGGTAATGATTATAACTATTCAGAATCTCAAGTGGAAACTATTGTTAGGCAAGCTGTATAGTACTTCCTAGCTGAATCCTCAAAGTTCCTTTCCACAAAGGGATTTTTATAGGCTGGGAACAAGGCACTACACTAAATATTCTCATTTGATATGTGACTCTTAAGATGGAACAGCTCCTTTCAAGTTCAGGATGCTCCATCACAAGAAGCCCACCAAGGAAAATATTTGCTCATTCCTTTAGGAGCATTATGTTTACTTCAGGAACTGTCCAGGTTTCCAGGTAAACACAAAAATGAATAAAAGATATTCATTAATTAAGACACCAGAAGGGTGGCCAACCGTTCTTGTGTATTTCCTGAGATTTTATCAGATTACTGTGAGTATATTCCAATGTTCTCAACAAGCAAATTTACACAAAAGCATGCCCAAGACTCACTGGGATTCCTTACTAGGATTCTTTAACATCCCTATCTATGAACATTCTTAGAATACTACTATTCTTGAGTCTTTTGGTCTTTTTACTCCTTGTAAAAGACAATTTTTATAGTCTCAGATTAATTTTCTTTTATAATAAATATTTTGCCTATATTTTTTCTTTTAGCTTTCCATAAGATTAAGCAAAAGGACTCAAATTTTTTTTTATTAAATCTTTTTGTTTTTGAAAACATATGCATGAATAATTCTTCAACATTAGTCCTTGCAAAACCCTATGTTCCAATTCCACCCCTTTACCCCACACCTTCTCCTAGATGGCAAGTAGTCCAGTATATGTTAAACATGGTAGAAATATATGTTAAATCCAGTATATGTATACATATTTATACAATTATCATGCCACACAAGAAAAAAAGAGAAGCAAAATAAAATGCAAGCAAACAAAAAGAGTGAAAATGTTATGTTGTGATCCACACTCAGCTCTCACAGTCCTCTCTCTGGGTGTAGATAGCTTTCTTTATCACTGAACAACTGGAACTGATTAGTTTCATCTCATTGTTGAAGAGAGCCACATTTATCAGAATTGATCATCATATAATATTGTTATTAAAGTATATAATGATCTCTTGGTCTTGCTCATTTCACTCAGCATCAGTTCATGTAAGTCTCTCCAGGCCTTTCTGAAATCATCCTGTTGGTCATTTCTTACCGAACAATAATATTCCATAGCATTCATATGCCACAATTTATTCAGCCATTCTCCAACTGGTGGGCATTCACTCAGTTTCTAGTTTCTTGCCACTACAAAGAGGGCTGCCACAAACATTTTTGCACATGTGGGTCCCTTTCCCTCCTTTAAGATCTCTTTGGGATATAAGCCCAGTAGAAACATTGCTGGATCAAAGGGTATACACAGCTTGATAATTCTTTGGGCACAGTTCCAAATTGCTCTCCAGAATGGTTGGATCCATTCACAGATCCACCAACAATGTATTAGTGTCCCACTTTTCCCAATCCCCTCTAACGTTCTTCATTATCTTTTCCTGTCATCTTAGTCAATGTGAAAGGTGTGTAGTGGTATCTCAGAGTTGTCTTAACTTGCATTTCTCTGATTAATAGTGATTTAATCTTTTCATATGACTGGAAATAGTTTCATTTTCTTCATCTGAAAATTGTCTATTCATATCTTTTGATAATTTATCAATTGGAGAATGGCTTGATTTCTTATAAATTTGAGTCAGTTCTCTATATATTTTGGAAATGAGGGCCTTTATCAGAATCTTTGAATGTAAAAATGTTTTCTCAATTTATTACTTCCCTTCTAATCTTATCTGCATTATAATATAATATAATATAATAATATAATCAAGATAATCTATTTTGTGATCAATAATGATCTCCAGTTCTTCTTTGGTCACAAATTCTTTTCTCCTCCATATTTGTTTATAATATCATTTTTTATGTCTAGATCATGAAACCATTTCAACCTTATCTTGGTATACAATGTTAGGTGTGGATCATGCTTAATTTCTGCCATACTAGTTTCCAATTTCCCCAGCAATTTTTGTCAAATAGTGAATTCTTATCCCAAAAGCTGAGGTTTTTGGGTTTGTCAAACATTAGATTGCTAGAGTTATTGACATTTTTGTCCTATGAACCTAACCTATTCCACTGATTGACTTTCTATATCTTAGTCAGTACTAAATGTTTTTAATGACTACTGCTTTATAATATAGTTTTAGATCTGATATAGCTATGCCATCTTCATTTGCTTTTTTTTCCCATTACTTCTTTTGAAATTCTTGATCTTTTTTTCTTCCAGATGAATTTTGTTGTTATTTTTTCTAGGTCAATAAAATAGTTTCTTGGGAGTTTGACTGGTATAGCACTAAATAAATAGATTAGTTTAGGTAGTATTGTCATCTTTATTATATCTATCCAAGAGCACTTGATGTTTTCCCAGTTGTTTAGATCTAACTTTATTTGTGTGGAAAGTGTTTTGTAGTTTTGCTCATATAGTTCATGATTTTTCCTTGGTAGATAAATCCCCAAATATTTTATACTATTGACAGTTATTTTAAATGGAATTTCTCTTTATATCTCTTACTGTTGGATTTTGTTAGTGATGTATAAAAATGCTGATGATTTATATGGATTTATTTGTATCCTGCAACTTTGCTAAAGTTGTGGATTGTGAAGATCGCATTAGCACCCTGGATACTTAAAATCAGCCCGAGTTAGGATAAGCGAAAGTCCTTGATTTTTATTCTTTATCAAAGGGAGAGGAGAGCTCGTGGCCACAGGAATCTCCTCTTTCTTCTCCCCTTTGAGCCACCTTGCTTGTCCTACTCTACCCTCTAAATCCTCCTCAATCTCTCTTTACACCACAGATCAAACCTGCACAGAGTAGTGGGCAGGGCCATTCTTTCTCCAAGCATATGCTAACAGAGTATTGTCCAATTGGTAATTAGCTTTAAGTGCTCGGACCTCAGTGCATCAACTCAGTTTCAGTCCATCACAGAGGAGTATTTCTAATAGTTTTTTAATTGATTCTCTAGGGTTCTCTAAGTACACCATCATATCATCTACAAAGAGTGATAATTTAGTTTCCTCATTACTTACTGTAATTTCTTTAATCTCTTTTTCTTCTCTTATCGCCAAAGCTAGCATTTCTAATACAATATTAAAAATAATGTGGACAATCTTGTTTCACCCCTGATCTTATTGGGAATGGTTCCAGTTTATTCCCATTAGATATGATGTTTGCTGATGGGCAAAAGAGCTTTTATGTTTCATGATTCCATAGATCATGTCCAAGTCTTCTTAGATTGTTTGATAATGTATGGTACTAGGACTTTTTTTTTTTTTTTGAGGGAATCTGGCCTCTCTTTGCTGATAGGTTGACCCCTACAATGTTTTCTCAAGGACTGTGAATCATCAGCTCCATGGTTAGGTATAGTAGGACCCAAGATAAGTGGTTTGAGTTTTAGAATCCTATTTGTTAGTCTTCTAATCTCATCACTCTTTCCTGATGCAAATCTGGTTGCTCCTCTTTTCCTCCCCACAAATCTTCCCTCTCACACAAACAGAAAGCTCCTCTGCTTTCCCTGAAGCCTCCCTCATTAGGCATGCAAAGACCTCCACTTGAGCTGACAAAACCCAAGAAAATTCATCCTTTAAATCATCCTGTTCAGTCTTCTTATCTTGGTGTTTGAAGTGTATGTATGATGTATTTCCCACTAAGTGCTTGGGGGAGTTTAGATTGGGGGGGGGTTACTGAGGAAGAGAGAGGTAGGAGACATCCTAATCAGCTCTCAGATTCCTTATTTTGTTTCTGCTGATTACAGCGTTACCCATCAGGGGGCTTAAAAGAGAGGGGGGGGGGAATCAGAAATATAGTATATTTCTTAATATTATAAAAAAAATTGGCTTCTCTTCTGTCCAAACCCATTTCACTTAGGAAAAAATTTCAAAAGCTAGTTATAAATTTTTCCAGATTTCTCAGGCTTCTGGCTTAGGTTTACTTCCCCTCTGCCCCCATACTATGTTTTTTATTTTTATTTTTTGCAACATGGAGAAGCTTCTAGATATGTTCTTGCACTAATGTTTATAAAGATTAATAAAATAAATAGGATTACAAAAGAAACCAATTATATTGAAATATGCTTAGCAAGTTTTAAAAAAAAATCAAAATTTCAAGAATCCTAGGTTAAGAATTTTTTTCCAGAACCTTCTGTTTAAGATAGGATAGAGTCCTTGCACAGGGGGAAATGGCCATATTTGTTTCAGGAATCATGGTAAAACGAATTCTACTTTTTTATACAATTAAAAAAATGTTTCAAATTTTAGAGCTACCAGAAATACAGAATTGTCCAAAATGCTCTCAATTCTCTTGGCACTTTGAGCACCATTAAATCTCTATGTCTGGTCTATTTTGGCATCTCCAGGGTCTACAAAAGCTTTTTCATCTTTACTTTTTGGTCTGTACAAAATAATTTTGCCCAGCATTCAGTGTACTACTATTTAAGAAGAAAAGATTATTAGCAGGATATCCAAACCTCTAAGATGCTGTCCTAAATTATCCAAGAGCATTTCTTATTTTTCCTAATTTTAGAGAATTCCTGAAGAGGTAGAATTATGGATTATGAGAGAGGCTATATGTTACCTGTTGAAAACCGGGCAGGAAAATGGGAATGGAGATCAAAAGAGTTCTTTTGGAAGTTGTTACATAACACCTAGTATAGGTAATCACCTACTTCTACTAGTTTAAAATATAAAGTTATAGTTAAATATAGTCAATTAAATTCAACTAAAATTCAATAAACATTAAATACCTAATGATAGAAAGCATTGTGCTAGTCATTCTCAATGCAAAAGATACTGTTCCCAAAGAGCTTACATTTTTAAAGGAAGAACAAAATGTGTTACCCATCTCTGTGTTACAAAGGAGCAAGACAAGTATAAAAGGGAGAGTCAAAAAAAAAAAAAGGCTGTGAAAAATTTGAGAATGACATCACTTTTCAAATGGAAATATCAGGGAAGTCTCCACGGAGGAAGCTAAATTGTATCTTGAAGAAAGGAAAGGCCTTCATTAGACAGATGGAGATTATGGCCATGGATGATAATGTAAGTAAAGCTATGGAAAGAAACAAGTAGGAATGAAGAATAGCCTAGGTTGCCTGGAAAATTATAGAACACAAAGAATGAGATTAGAGTGGAAGGTAAGTCAGAATCAAATTGTTGAGCATCTTGAATGCCAGGATCATAGATTTAGATTTTATTTGTCAGTAGAGATCTATATTGATGGTTCTTGAGTAGAAGAATGGATGAAATGATTAGAATTGTATATTAGGAATATTTCTTGGGCAATGGTGAATAGGATGAATGAGAGGAAGAAGTAAATATACGTTTGGGATTCAGGGACATGTAGTGTTTTTCTTCCATGAACTTTGGTCTGATGCTCAAGATGTAGGGAACTAGAGGCCTTCTTTTGAGAATGGAGCATTTTATCTTGGCCCATCTCCTCCTCTGACTTTATGGTTATTTATTTTGATAAGCAAGAAGTACAGTGTGGTGTAGAAAAAAGAATACTAGATCTGTAGTTAGAAAACCCACATCTGTTACTGATTTTTTGTATGATGTTGGAGAAATCATTTCATCTCTTTGAGCCCCACATTCTCCCTTTTTTAAAAGGATCCTTCTAGCTCTCAATTCATGATTCTGTGAATCAATTACATTAGTTTAAACCAGAGGAAATAAGCATGTCATCTACTAAGTATCTAAGTTAACAGGAATTTAGGTACCTATTATATGCCAGGTAATATACTAAGTGCTGGGGTCCAAAAAAAGACAAAAATAGACCCTGCTCTCAAGTAGTTCATATTATAATAGGAAACACAATGTGCAAAAAATTATACAAACAGTATGTATGCAGGATAAATTGGAGAAAATCTTAAGAGAAGGCATTAACATTAAAAGGAATTGGGAATACAAGAAAACAAAAGATACTATCTGCTACTGTGAAGGGAACATTTAGTCCTCTTGGGGAAGACAAAGCAAGATATAGGGATAAGGTTAGCCTTGTGACTTTATTTGCATAGGATCTACTAGAATAGGTAAATTTCTATACTAATGCAATTTATAATCTTAGAGATTGACCTAGACTATGTAGATGTTAAAGGATTTACTTGTCTAGGATCATGCCTAACCATAATCCCAGGTCAAAATCTACAAGGAACTACACTAATTTCATTGTTCCTTGAATTGAACTAAATATCAGGTTAAAGTTTTTTTTTTTTTTTCATTGATACATTAACTGAATGTTATTGATTGATTAATTGAATGTTATTGAGATTGAAAAAAAAGAAAATTCAAAGAGATGCAAACTCCAAACATAGTAAGCCAATTTAAAAATGAGAAACAGATCTATTCATTTTCTAAAACAATTGAACTGGAACAAAGCTGGAATATCAAAATATCTTTCACACTAAACCTGAATTAAACCAATATCTCATTTGATTTGCGTCTTGGGTTTAAAATATAAAGAAATCTTTTGGGGAGACATTCAGCAAAATATTGAATATTCTTTCACTCTGTTCCCATTCAAACTCTCTTGGGTTTCAAAACAGTGTATAAGAAATGGAGAAGAAATCAGGTTGGTAATCTGTCGACATAAACACAATCCAGTAATTTGCTGTAATCTATGTTTATTAGCTTGATGGACATTAGTTGTGTTCTCCATAATTGTAATGTGGATTGGTATAGTGAGTGAAATCATAACATCATACTCAGAAGTCATCTATAGAACCCATATTAAAAAAAAAAAAAAAGCTCCCTGTAAAATGATCTTACTGTAAAGAAACTAAAGACCAATGAACTTTTCTCAGTTCTCATTTTCCTCACTCTCTACAATCTTTGCCCCTATTGATTACACTACTACTCTCTTTATGTGGGTCTTCTTCAATGTTCTGTCCTGGACCTTCTCTTGTTTCTCTATATAAACAATTTCACTTGATCTCAACTCCCATGGATTTAATTGCCATCAAATCTATCTATCTTGCCCTAGCCTCTCTACTGATTTTCAATCTGGCATCTCCTACTACCATTCGTTCAGCTCAAACTAGATGCCATAGACATCTTAAAATTAACATGTACAAAACAAAACTCATAATTTTTCCCCTCTAAAGCCTCCCCTTCCTACTTTTTCTGTTTTATAAAAGGAAATGCCTTCCTCCCAGTATCTTAGTTTCCCAGTCTAGGAGTCCTGGATTCTTTACTATCTTTAAAATCCCATATCCAATTTATTGCCTGTGGATTTTACCTCTCCAACATCTCTCTAATACACTCACTTCTTTTATCACTCTAGTACAGGCCCTCATCACTTCATCATACCTGTACTATTGCAATAGTTTGCAGGTTGGTCTGTCTGCTTCATGTCTCTCCTTATTCAAATCCATCCTCCATGTAGCCACTAATGTGAGTTTCCCAAACCTTAAAGTCCAACCATGTCATTCTCCCACTCAGTAAACTCCAGTGGCTCTTTACAAAATACTCTTCTTTGTATTCAAGGCCATTTATAACCTACTCCCTTCTTGCCTTTTCAGTCTTTTTTTTTTTTTGTCTTATTCACTGCCATTTACCCTTCAGCCTGGTAACACTGGCTTTCTCTTTTTCTTGAACCAGACTTGCCATCTTTTCTTGGTTCTTGGCCTTTTTTTTTTTTTTTTTTTTGCTGTCCTTCATTCCTAGAATTACCTAATTTCTCAACTCTTTCTACTGACTTCCCTGCCATCCTTTAAGGCCCAAGTAAAATCTTATTTTCTACAAGACTTTCCTAACTCTTCTTAATTCTAGTGCCTTCTTTCTATTAGTTCCTATTTACCGTGTGTGTTTGTGTGTGTGTGTGTGTGTGTGTGTGTGTGTGTGTGTGTTTTGTTTGTATCTTTGTTCACTTATTTTCTCCCTGATTAGATTGTGAGTCTGTCCGGGAGGGGCCATATCTTCTATCACCAGTGCTTAGCATTCTGTCTATCACACAATAAGTGCTTAATAAATGTTTGCTTGATTAATGATGACAAAAGAGCACTTTATCCCTAAATATCTAACCCAAGAATATCTGAAATGAAATATTCATTCAAAATCTAAAAGTATCTGTTAAATGCAAAAATCAGTATTCAACCTTAGATTAGATGGAGATTGCTGACTTCAATTTGTTTCTTAATTTAAGCATTACTCTTTCCCTTCTATTCCCTGTTAAAGACAAATCTCCCCGAGAAATATCACATATTAAATCTGAAACCTTGGAATGAATGAGTTTATCATTTTGCTTTCCTTTGCAACAGAAAAGAAAGGACAGCAAAAAGGTGTTGGGTGTGATGTGAGGAGCAAGGACAGAGAACACTAAAGTGTTAGGAGAATTTGTTTTAAAAAAGGAAGAAAAGAAGGAAGGAAGAGGTAATGACTGCATAGGATAGAGCTTTGGATTTGGAGTCAGGAAACATTTTAATTCTAAGACATTCATTAGATTGTGATTCCCTATTCAAGTTATTTATATTCTCTCAATCAAAGTTTACATATTTGTGAAACAAGGTGTTTGAATGTGACAAGCTCTAAGGTCCCTTCTAGTTCTAAATCTATGATTTTATGATATCACGGTTTTCCTAGGATTTGCATTAGAAAAATTCAGATAAATTTGTTTTAAGATTCTGCTAATATTGAGGCCTTCTTTGCTTGTGAGTATAGATGAAAAAGATTGGTGGTCCTTACAAATTCTTCCCTGGAGAAATCTGCTTTATGATTTGTCACCATGATGGCAGGTCCATCAAGAGAATTTTTGCTCCATGGGAAAAAAGAAAATGCTTCTGGGGAAGGCATTCTGTTCCTTGGGCAACAGGACATCTGTTCCTTCCTAAGGCAGTTTTGCCTGCTGTTGTTATTTTTCAGCCATGTACAGGTTCCACAGTATCATCAGGTTTTATGTAATTTAAAAATACTTCTTTGCTCTGTATTTGCAATTTTTTTTGACATAATTGCCTGTGTGTATGTTTTTTGAGTTTTTCTTTGTAAGGTTTAACCTTCCTTTTACTCTTGAGATAGTTAGATGACATGATGAATAAAATGCTGAATCTGAAGTCAGGAAAATTTAAGTTCTGTCTGGCAACAGACATTTATTAGCTATGTGACCCTAGGCTGGACAGTTAACTTGATCCAGTCTCAGTTTCCTGATCTATAAAATGGAAATAAAAATAATATTTATCTTCAGGATTTTTGTGAGGATAAAATAAAATGTAAAATACCTTCAAGCATTATGTAAATGGATTCTGGTATTATAACTATTATTATTTTATGAGTGTTTTTTCTTTTTTTTAAATAGTAATTTCTTTTTCTAAATACATGTAAAGATAATTTTCAACATTCATCTTTACAAAACTTGTGTTCTAATTTTTTCTTCCTTTTCTTCTCTCCTTCCTCCCCAAGACAGCCAAGCAATCTAAGTTCAACATGGGCAATTCTTCTAAACATATATCCATATTTGTCATACTGTGTAAGAAAAATCAGATCAAAATCAGATCACTTCAGTGTCTTTTCCAAGAAAACCCTGTGGACATTCTGGTCCACAGAGTCATGAAGAGATGGACACAAATGAACGACAATAAACCTCTCTGCTGAACTTCATTCTCACATCTTGAACTAGGTATCTTGTGTATATCTTAAACTTAACATGTCCAGAACCAAACTCATCTTTCCTCCTGAATATTCCCCTACTCCCACCTCTTCAATTATCATCAAAATAGGTATCATGAATAACTGCTCACTCTCTGATGGCATCCCTCCTCTATTTTTACTGTTGTCAAGTCCTATTGATTCTGCCTTTGTAACATCTCTCCTATATTTTCTCTTCTCTTCTTCGATAGTGCCATTATCATGGAATAGGACTTTATCACCTCATATCTAGACTATTGCACTAGACTTGGCTTCAAATCTTTCCTAACTCTCATTCATATCCTCCATTCAGTTGCCAAAATGAGCTTCTTCTTCTTCTTTTTTTTTTTTTAATAATTTTTTATTGATAGAACGCATGCCAGGGTAATTTTTTACAGCATTATCCCTTGCATTCATTTCTGTTCCGATTTTTCCCCTCCCTCCCTCCACCCCTTCCCCCAGATGGCAAGAGTCCTTTACATGTTGAATGGGTTGCAGCTTCTTAAGCACAGGTCTTGTCTTATCTCTTCTCCGCTCCTTCTCTGCTCAACAAATTCCACTGGTTTCCTATTACCTTCAGGATTAGTCCTTCATACACAATTCTACATCTCTAAACTTTATGCATTTTCATTGGCTCTTCTCTATTCCTGGAATGCTCTCCCTTATTATGTCCAACTCCTGGCTTTCTACAAGTCTTAATTAATTCTCAGCTTCTGCAAGAGGCCTTTTCTAGTCATGCTCAAAGATAGTGCTTTTCTTATTTTGCCTTCTAATTGCCTTGTATTTTATGTGTAGATAATAATTTACATTTCCCCCTATTTTCATGTAAATTCCTTGATATTAGAGACTGTTTTTGTCTTTCTTTGTATCTTCAGTATTTTGCAGAATTCCAGACACATAATAGGTACTTAATAAATGTTTTTTGATTTAATGTCACTTCTCTTTCAAAAGTAGCTCATTACCTTTATTTTACTTTATTTTTTATTTTATTCTGTACTTAAGAAGTAAAACAAGGGGGAAGGAAGAAAAAAAGTTACATGATCAATTTATTATATATTTAAAAGAAACCGCAAATGGAACATAATAGACCTGCAGTTTCATGTTCAATCATCTTTTTTTCTATGCTACTATATTATGAAAATATTGAGATAGTAAAAGAAAATTTGAAGAACATGGAACATATTAACTGTCAGATTTATGGATAGTTGAATTATGCATGAATAAGCAAGAGATGGAGAACAGTGTGAGGTATGAAGTAGATAATTTCAATTACATTAAATTAAAAAGGTTCTGTATATTAAAAAAAAAAAAAAACAAATGTAACCAAGATCAGAAGGAAAACAGATAGTTGGGATAAATTTTAAACAGATAGTTTATTAGATAAAGGTCTCATTTTCTTCTTTTCTAATCTTCATTCTATTAAAATATATGCACTAATTATTTGACACAGTTGAATATTCTCTTGTCCCTTAGCTTCTGAGACACCACATTCTATATTCTCCTGATTTTCCTTGTATATCCCTAATCATTTCTTCTGTGGACTCATTAACCTCTTGCCAAATTCTCATTATGTATTATTCAAGGTTATGGTCCTTTCTCCCCCATACTCTTTCACTCAAAAATTTAATTCACTTCCATGGTTCAACAATCATAGTTTATGCAGATTCAATTTTTAAAAAAAATCTATCAAGTGCTCTCTTCATGTCAGACACTGTATTAGGTGCAAGGGGTTCAAAGACAAAAATGAGACTGCTTATTGCTCTCAAAGAAGTTATAGGTTTGGGGATTGGATATAAGCCAGGAATGAAACCTATTCATGGTTGCATGTATATATAGATAATTAAACACAAATTGATTTAAAGATAAAGAGAACACAGTTTAGGGAATTAGCTAAAAATTCCTAGAGGATGGCACCTGAAATGAGTCTTAAGGAACCTGTAGCTGAGCCATGTGATTATATATGTCATTGAGAACTCACATTGGTCACTGGATACTTTGAGATGAGAGTCCTGTCCAGTCAATTATACTCTCCAATTAATAAATTGTTTCTCCAACATTACAATCTAGTTATTATGTGTCAGAGATAGAACCTGAATTTAGGTCTTCTGATGTTGAGGCCAGTTCTTTATGCCCTATTTCCATGACACTTTTGTGTATGTACATGCATGAATATATTTATTGGTGTAGAACTAGTCCTCACCTATGATTTAATTTCATCAGTAATGGAGCTCAAGGAAATTCCTATCAGTGAAAATCAGCAATTGTTTTCTCACATAATCATACAATCATATATAAGATACCAACTTATCATACAAGTACTCAGATTTCTGCAATAAGGAAGAGGAAGGAGAGGATGTATTTGTGATGGTGGTTGTTTAGTTGTGTTTTTTTTTTGTTTGTTTGTTTGTTTGTTTTTTTGTTTTTTTGCATGCCTTTGCACAGGACATTTCTTACACGTTTCTTATGCTCTCTGTTTTCCCATTTGTCCATTTTGTCAAGACTCTTTGATCTCTTTCTTGGGATTCTAGCAGGGTAACATTTAAGGTGGACATGTACACATCAGTTAGAACATTTATTTACTGGCCTACAATTGCCTGAGGCTGGCTCTCATTTCTTGTTTCCTCCTCTGCTTTGTGTTTCTTTCCCTAAGAACATGTGAGCAAAAATGGTCCTGAGAGGTCCTAATCTTGAAAGCAAACTCATGTGTTTAGGAACTCTTGGGTCTAGGTTCTGATTGTTAAGCAGGGGATAACCTTTGAAACAATTTCTCAGGGGACATAACTACCTTTAGAAGTTTGAGCCCAATTCATACCCTGGCTTGCTAGAAGACAGGAACTTTGAGTGAGTTGTGCAGAGACTGTACATGCAAGTGAAATGCCTGTTCAGTAGTTCATTAAGTGCTTCATGTTTTAATGAATTAAGTGCCAACCTCTTGGAAGACTATAATGTATGGTGGGCTTACTATATTGTTTTAAGTAATTGTCAAAATATATTTATTAGTAATTTGTGTTTGAAGTATTTCTTTTGTAATAAAGTAAATAAATAGATGTCCCACAATTGATTTACTTTGTTGTTGTGTTCTTTTTCTTCTTTTATAATAAGTAGAATAGTTCTCTCTGGGGGAGAAGGTAAGTTTCTCAGGGGAGGTTTTTTTGGAGGTAGCCTTAGTATCAGTTCAGATCAATAATTACCCCAAATGCAGCCAGTTGGTAAAAATACAAATGTTTATTTCCTCCTTCCATAATAGCCCGGTTGGTTGAGAGGCCTATCTCTCTGCTTGGTTCCAAGAGCTCCCTCTGAATGTCTCCAAATCCAAAGGTTCTGTCCTTCAGCCTCTGCCTCTGCTTTTTTCAGCCTCCAGAGCCAGCACCAAGTTGAATCTGTCTTGCCTCTGAGAGAGCCTTCTCAATCTTCACTGAACTCTCGACTTGTAGCTTCTTCCTCTGAAAACTCTTCTTCTGCCACCAGCCAGCCAAGTGGAAAATATTCTGGAATGAATCAATCTTCACTGGCCTTATATATGACTCTTTTGAGAGAATGGGATTATGGGTTTTCTCCCATAGTGCTCTCTGGCCCAAAGAGCTTCAAGAAAGGTGTGAATTCAGATATCTCATACTAAACCCTGAAATTTCCCAAAGGTGTGAACTCCAATGAGTAAAGGTGCAAACACAAGCATTGTATCAATTAGTTCTACTTAGTACCTTGTTTCAGGTTCTGGCCCAAAACATCTTCTTGTAAGATCAGATCAATAATCTATCAACTCTAATGAGTTAGCAGTTTGTAAAGATTCCAACACTTTGTATATTAATTACCTTGCTAGAAAGGACCCTTAATCTTCTGGAAAGATTAACATAAGCTCATCTTAAATTCCAAGATTTCATTCCCAGGTTCCTGGATGAGAAGGCCCTTATCCAAAGAGCATAGAATGGACCTGATTCCGTTGTTTGGAGCCAAATTCCTTATAATTGAATTCTTCATGGGCCTGGTAGGCTACCTTAGTGGATGAACATTCTTCAGTGTCCTGGGCTAAGTTTTAATGTATATATTTATTCTGTATAAATCACACACACGTACCTACACTGTCTCCCTCTATAGAATTTAGTTCCTTATGAGCAGAAATGGTTTCATTTTAATTTCATTGTATCTTTGTCACTTAGTACAGTGCTTGTCACCTCTTTATTAGTTCAGTGAAAAGTTGTGATCTCAGAAGTGGAACATAGTATCCAGAATTTCTTTACTAAAGAACTGACCCTCTCTTAATTATGCCAGATTCCCATTCATGTTTGTATACACACATGTAGTTCAGAAACTTATTCATATTTTTCTTCTTCATGAAGAGTCCATCTAAGCTGGACTCATTTATATATGTATCATATTCCATATATACACATACACATAATACGATAGTATAGTGTTTTGTACACAGAAGAGATTTAACAAATGGTGATAGAATGTTTTAAATTAGAAAGGCAGTGTTTTCATATATTTCCCCTAAATGAAGCTGATTTGATAAATGACAGGAACCAACTTATCATACAAGTACTCAGACTTCTGAAATAAGGGAGAGGAGGGAAAGGATGTATCTATGATGGTTGTTGTTTAGTTTTTTTTTTTTTCAGTTTTGATGATTCTTCATGATCCCATTTGGAATTTTCTTAACAAAGTTACTGGAGCAGTTTGCCATTTCCTTCTCCACATCATTTTATGGGTGAAGAAACTGAGGCAAAGAGGGTTAAGTGATTTGCTCAGGATAGCAAGCTAGTAAGTGTATGAAACAAGAATGAATTCAGGTCTTCCTGACTCCAGACCAGGCACTCTATCTACTTTGGAATCTAGACAATTTAATACTGCTGCTGATCTTAGGAAGGAAAGATCAGACATCTCTCTGAAAGAGTTTTGCCTTCAACGTGCTCAGTAGCAAGGCTAACAAGGCCTGAATTTCCCAGATGGCAATTTTCTGTTCAGCAGATATTTATTAAACATCTGCTATATGTTCAGGATTATGGTAGATATTCTGAAATAGAACCTGAAGAAAAAGCAAGTGGAAGGCACAGTACTTGTAGTTTTACCAGGGAGACCAAGAAAGATATTGGCAGATGACACAGTAATTGTTTTTCTCTATAGCTACTTCTCTCTTTAGCATTGATTTTTCTCCTAGGAAAGGGGATGCTGTTTCTTTGCCCCACTATAGCTGGACGAAGTAAACAACCAGAGGTACGATGTTTAGTGTTTAAAAATGGGCTCTCTGAAGAAAAATACATAAAAACTCATTTTAAGTTTAATCTGCATTATTATCATTTTATTAAGTTCTGGACAACTAACAAAATGCTAAATCACATCCTGATTTGTAGCTTTGCCAATTTTGGATATATAAATGCTCATCTTGAAATTTTAACAATTGGCTCTCATCAGCCATCAGGTTAGATTTAGCACACTCCCATGATTCAATTTTTTAATTTCAGTTTTCTTAGATGTTTCATTGACAGCAACTATTGGGAAATCTACAGAAATTTAAAATAGTAAACAAAAGGAAGGTGATAAAATTACTTTGGTGGATCTGTGGTGTCATTGCTATGGGTTCCCATTCCACTGATGCCTATCACAATCCTTTCAGGGCTTTTCAATTAGTTTAATTTTTCCTTATGACTTTTCATGTATTTCCCTGAAAGGATTTATCCATTGGCCCCAAAAATCTTACTTTTATTTATTTTATACCTCAGGAATACTGATACAGTATTTGGACAGTTCATCTATTTTCTTATTTTTACTATAACAATGGCTGTCTAATTTTCTGGTTATATATGTTTTTAATAATTTCTTTTTCTTTTTAATACTGCTCTTGCATTCAAGTCACTGTTGATAAAATTGCAGTGTAATTATTTCATCCATATGTCTTTCATATGCCCTTTAGATTACTTGTAATTTTAATTCTTTCAAGTTTGTAGTGTTCCATCATTCATTGCCATAATGCTATTGGTCACAGGATTATAGATATAGAGCTGGAAGGGATCTCAAAAATAATCTACTCTATCAATCAGCCATCATTGATTAAGCATCTGCTATTTACCAGGCACTATATTAGGTACCAAAGACACAAACAAAAGCAAAAGTAGTTCTAGTTACAGGTTCATAAATTTAGAGTTGAAAGACCATCAAGTTAACATTCATTAATTCCAAACCTCTCATTTTACAGTTATGGAAAGTGAGAGTCAGAAAGTTTAAGTGACTTGCTCAAGGTCACACAAGTAATTTGCTTTGGCATCAGAATTTGAAATCATATGGATTCATGAAAAGAGAGAAGACTTAAAAACTAACACCAGCTTTTATTGGAAATGTACAGGAATCCAGGGATAGGTATTCCTTAGTTCTCCTCACCTAAAGTATTGCTTTAGTATCTCCTGGCAGTAGAAATTGATTTCACCTTTAAGAAACCTAGATCTTGGTGGTGACCATTTAGATTAGCTATCTAATCTCTAACCTCCCAGTTTTCCCTGAGAGAGAAAGTTTTCCCTTTATTTGTATTTCTACCATTTAGCATAGTACCTTTCACAAAATATGAATAAGTTTCTGAAATACATGTGTGTATACAAACATTTCCCCAATATATTCCCAATATATATTGGCTATAATATAATTTTGAAGAACATTATCTACCTCTACAGGGAATCTTGCCTCTGGCATTCTTGAAGGTTAGTTCTTGAATCTCTTTTGTTTTAGTTCATTGATTGTTCCTGAACAGAGCTATTATAGTGGCCTAGGATATGTGTTTGGGTCTCTACAGACTTTTTTTTTTTTTTTTTTTAAGGTACCCAGTTTATTGGTATGTACTGCTGATTGAAAGGAATTTGGATTTGATCCTAGACTAGTTGAATCTGAGATTGCTAGTAGTTTAAGATGAGATAGTTTCAGATTAATCTTTCCATAGTCTCTTGCATGGAACTTTCTAAAACTCTTACATTAGTCATCAATAGAAGAAGTGAATTATTAAAAAAGCATTAGGTGTGATACATGACAGGCAAATACTCTGAGAGGCAAGATGTAGAACTGGATTTTAAAAAATTCCAGAGCTAACAGTCATGAAGGCAAGAGAAATGGCTGCATTTTTTTTTTTTTTTTGGAGAATGACTCGAAATTAATGGGAAGAATTGTTGGGACAAAGCTTAGTGGGAGATGCTAAATATTTTAGGAAAACAAGAGATTCACATGTGCAAATATGATTAGGGAGCAGATTTTAGAAAAATTGAGAAAATTAGCAACATTATTTATTAAACCAAATCTAATCAAGGCTAGGAATCTTGGAACTTAGGCTACCGATTCTCCTTACCATCTAACACTTTAGCTATCTAAAGAGTAACATTATTTAATGTTGCTTATGAACTAGAAATCAGACTTCTCTCTGCAGAAGTTTTGTCTGAAATGTGCTTAATGGAATAAGAAATCAGACCACAGTTCCATGTGGAGCAAATATCCAACCTAGCAGATATTAGGTATTGGGGTGGTGACTCTAAAAATCTTCATTAAGAAAGGGACTAGTTGGTATGAGATGGTTGAAGATCTGTGCCTTATAGAGTCAGAACCATGGCCACTAACTTACCTGCTTTTGGTCTTCACAAATTTTCTTCCATGGCTTTAAGCCTGTTGTGCACTTACCTTTCAGTCTTCATTTCCTTGGAAATCTTTTATAATCTTAATCTCTCTCACTTGGGCAGTAACCCTGAGAAAATCATTAATCCAGTGGTTCTTAAACTTTTTTGTCTTAAGAGGCCTTCACACATTAAAGAATCATTGAAAACCCCCAAAAGCTTTTGTTAGGTAGATTATAGCTATTGATATTTACCACACTGAGAATTATAATATCTTGTATTATTACAAAACAGGTATTGACATCACAGAATTCTATCCCCTCCTTTCTCCATCCTAGCATTCTCAGACCACATTTTTAGAATAGCTGAAGTAATCTGTTGTTAAGGGAATGTTCCTTTTACTAAAACTTAATGTCTTCACTTTTTGTTTTAGTATCTGTCTCTAGTGTAAAAAGTTCATGTCTAGGTCCTAGTCATTAGCATATATCAGTTTAGGAATTATAAAATGAAACAGTCAAGAGTGAGACAGAAAGGTCCACCTTTTGAAGCAAGATAAGATCCTTTTCTAGGTAATACCCAGAAATAATGATCATGGGAAAAGCAGGCTTAAAAATAATACCTGTTGCCAAAGCATGGCCCACAGGGAACATTACCACTTTTCATGTGCCTTGTACCTGCAGCATGGAGTAGCATTAAAATATCCATGTCAAAGGAAATTCTGAGGTGATGAATAGATTCTGAATTCAGTTAATGATTAGTTACTTAGGCAACGAACCCCACAAGTAGTTCTTTAAGTTATTCTTTATGGCATATCCCTCAAACTACTAGCTTATTCTATCTGACCCTGGAAACTGGTTCTTTGGAAAATTCATATTTGCAACAAAATTTTAATATGAGCAATAATAATAAGTAAATTCCTCCAGCAGTAAATGAATAATTTTAAATTCTGATGAACACTAAATATAAGTGGAATGGAAATTTAAAGAAAGGAAATTTTATTTGTGACTAACATAGTAGTGATAATGTAATCCCAGTTTGTGGAGAATTGGAACATTTGAACCCTGAAGCATGAATAGAATCTTAGGAGAACTGAATAGACATGAATAGAGTCTTAGGAGAACTGAATAGAACCCAGAAGTTACTAAGCTTTAGAGTAGAAATTCTTAACTTTTTGTGTATCTTTCTGTATTATGTCTGGTGATGTTTATTTATCTCGTGTAAAAATAATGTTTTTAAATGTGTAACGTACAGCATATAGGATTACAAAAACCCCCAACTATATTAATATAAAGATGCATTTTTTCCTAGTCCAAGTTTATGGATCCCATGAAATTGATAGACTCTAGGGTAAGAGGACATTTTTTTGAGGATCATTGATTTATTACTAGAAGCGAGCATGTTCATAATGCTTTTCTTTTTCATATCTAAATGTTAGCTACAGTACTACCTTCTGCAAGAGGCCTTTCCTGATCCCTCCAAATGCCTTACTCACTAAGATTACTTTCTTAATATCTGTAACTAACTTGTTTGTGTCAATTTATTTACTTGTTGTGTTTCTTGTTAAGATGCTTCTTGAGGGAAGGAACATTTTGGTCTTTATTTGTATTTCTACCTTTTAGCACAGTACCTTTCACAAAATAAATGCTTAACAAATGCTTGTTGGTTGATGAGGGGTTCTCTGATCTGACTCTGATTTTGCAGAGTAGAGAACTGAAATCTAGAGGGAGAAAATAATTTGGCTAAGGTCACAAGGCAGCAGAGAGGAACTAGTAGTCCCCTGTAGTTTCCCTCACCCTATTGCCTAATGACAGGGCTATTTGGTACCCTGTGGAGGAGAATCATGGTGGAAGGGAAGATATTCATTGAGAGATGCCTTGGACCTGTGCTCCTGGACAAAGAAGAGGATAAACTCTAATGAAGTCAAATAAGAAAAATAATAAAGGTCCTCTCCCACTGGGTTTGTTGACCTGACTTTCTTGACAGCAGCTTTCAGATCAGCATTCTTGCATCTCTTCCTTTTGTTCCCATCCCCACAAGCAGCAGGAGTCCAGGCTAAATTGATATTCCATTTAAGGCACACAGAACAGTATCAACCTCCAAAACTGTCAGCCAGCATTAAATGGAACTCCTTGACAGTGTTAAATATCTTGCCAGGGACCAGCTGGTGAGAGCTCCTCTTGAGAAGCTGTCTTAGAGAAGTTTTGTCAGAGTTTGGCTGGAATACATTCAAAATAGTTACACATATACTCGCTCATTCCAACTTTCTGTCCCCAAAACAGTTTGATCCTCTCCATTCCCTTGTGTGGAATAAGTTAATTTGGGGTACCTTTCTCCAGCTAGTCTGCAGAATTACTCCTTATTGTCCCAAAATCCAGAGAGCAACCCAGTTTTTCAAACCTCCTCTAATGAGTCATTACAGGATTGGGTTTTTAAATCCACACCTCTGCCAGACCACAGTGGCTCTGAAGAGCAGGGAAGCTAGTCTGACTTCCATAGATATGTGCAGCTATTGGCCTGCCCGAGCAGTAAAATTATTCCCCATTAGTGCTCAATAAAACTGCAGATGGTATGCAGATTTCTAAAGGTGGTTAACTTGACATATTTTTTTCCCTACTCTGAAACATTTTGGTTTATGCACCTTCATTTCAAGAAACAATGGTAAAGCCTAAGCTCAGCATACTTACTAATCTTCCCTTCTAGACAGGTTAATATCAGAATACAGGATTATAAATTTTCTATATGGAACTTATAATTACTTGTAATTTAGGCTGGTGTATCTGAAGGCATATGCTGCTATTCTAGAGCTAAATGTGCTCATCACAACTCCTTTCCCTTTCCCAGAGAACATAGGCCACAAAGAATGGGGTTGCTTTAAAGCCCTGATAGCAGTCTGAAACTAACATTATTTCTGATGGTTTCTGATAGGATAAGCAACAATGACCAAAAGATACAGAAAGCCATCATGAGAAAAAACTCCTCCTTTTCTACTATCACTCTTGAGGCTTTCTTTGACCACTCCTTTTTTGCTCCAGTTTTTTTTGTTAGTTTCGAGATTAAAGCTTCTGCCAGTTCTTAACTGTGGTTCAAGATTAAAAGAGCTTCTGAAGGGCTGTGCAAATTTATGCAAATTCAATGTGAGTCTGCAGTCAACTCCATTTTGTTCTACACTGCTAGGTTGCCTTGTCAGTGGCGGGCTGCCCTGCCTTCTGGAAACACAAGTAATATGGACTGTACATGAAATGCCAGGAACCATTTGGTTCCCTGATGTATCAGATTATGAAACTTTGATGGGCAACATGTGTCAAGGAATAATATAAATACTCCTAGGATACAGAACAGCAAGAAGAAATGTCACAGATAGGCAGGGAAATTGCTGGAGTTCATTGATTTTTAAAAAATATCTATCTAGCTTTGGAATGTCGTTTTCCTTTCCATTTCCCCCTGGCTAAAATGTGCTGTTCTGAAAAGAACAACTATTTAGTATTTCAGTGAGTTTTCCTTCTTTGTCCCTTTCAAGACTGTTCTTTTAGGCCTGGGTTCACAGGGTGATCTGCAGGCACACATCCTGATATATAAAAGAATCACAAAGACTATTTATTAGTTTCATTTGCCCATGAATTGTGTATTCATGTGTTCTATTAAACACATGTTTATTGCATGTGTTCTATTAAAATAACATGAACTGCTAAGAAAATCTTTAACTGATTTTAAATCTAATTATCCCTACTTTAAGATCATCACTTCTTGTCTCTTTCCATCTCTATCTCCAATATCTCACCTACTTTTATATCCCCAATTTTCTTGTCCTTGTGGCCTTTGTCCTCTGCTAGGCACATAGAAGGTGTTATCTAAATGCTTTTTGAATGAAATGAAGTTGGAGCCAAAGGAAGAAAAAAAATTGTCCAAAAGGAATAAAACATTCTATTTCTCTAACTATAAGAATGACTACCCTTTATCGTCACAGATTGAGCACTCCCTATTTTATACTAAAGAAGATTCTAATTTCTAGTAGGTGAAATCTACTTTGGTATTATTTTTAAAAGGATAAGGTAAAGAAGTAGAAGATACTTCTAGTTCATTATTCTCCAGGGCATAATCCCACTAAAACAAGTATATCTTAAGTATCTCTTATGTGCCCAGCAATGTGTTAAGCATTAAAAATATATAAAACATATTCCTTGTCCTCAAAACAATTCCATTCCTGTTAGAAGAATAACATGACATTCATGAAATAACTAAGACAGTCTGTAATTAAGGGCTGAATTGCTTGAGGTAGGCTGTTAGTACTGTAGGAGGGAGTTCAGAGAAAGAAATAATTGAGATCTAGTGTAGTAGTGGGGAGGGGAAGGGTTGAACTTTGCCTTAAAGAATGGGAAGGATTTAAATTGGCAAGTGGAACTGGGCCAGGAAAAAAGAAAATTATGAATACAAATTTTCCCATGATCCTCTATAATATACTTGCTAGCTTTAAAGAGAGCTGGTTCATTTACTAACAATAAGATCCTCAACCAAATAGAAATTAACTAACAGTTCAAACAAAAGGTAAGTCAGAATGAACTCAAAGAACTTGCCTACGCATTACATACATCAAGAGGGGACTAATAGCACTTACTTCCACTTTATCCACGATTCATAGACAGAGGGGCTTTTACTTGAGAGCAAAAGATTGAAATGTTCTCTGATCCCACCAAGAGGTAAGAATTTGAAAGCCAGAGCAAATGTTTTCCTTTTCTTTTTCTTGAAAAATTAGGTAAAGGAAGATATTATAAAAGTGTTTAAATTCAATAGTGTTTAAATGGAAACTATAGTACAATGGAGCTTTGCCTGAAGAGAAGGTGCCAGCAGCTTACTTGAGTCAGGCAAAATCAGATTTGTAATACATGATTGTTTAGAGCACTTAGCAGTCATTTGCTACACTGAATAAAGAGTGTGTCGTGTGTAGGACTGTCACCTTCCATCGATGAATAGAAAGAAACTCAGAGAGAAGTTTTAGTTTACTTATAGAAATGATGGTGAAGGGAGTACAGAGAAAGGAACTAGGACACAGCTGGAATAAGAAAAAAAGAAGGATGCTTTGGATCAAAGGTCTATCTTCAGTGCTCATTTACCTAGACCACATGAAATACCTCAGAATACAAAGCTTGCACTTCTTTTTGGCATAGGATAGCTTCTTTCAAGAAGTTTTCAATATGACAAGAGATGTATTGATAATGAAAAATGACACAGTCCTACTCTGACAAAGAATTTAAAATCTAATTTAAAAGATGTAATATGTGCACAAATGTTACACAAAGAGTAATAGAAAGAGAGATACAGGCAAAGTGTTTTAATATTCCTAGAGAAAAGAGAGATTACTTTCAGTGCAGAAATTAGGAAAGACTTCACAGTGGTCCAGGAGCTGGGCTTCATAGATAGAGAAGGATTTTAACAGACATGTGAAGGGAGTGGTGCCTGCAAAAAAATACATGGATGAAAGATAGTACAGTATAAGCTAGAGTAGATATTCTTCACCTGAGGGCTTTAAACTTTTAAAAACCTAGTATCTGTTTGTCAAAGTAATTGTTTCTCCTTGCAATTCTATTTACTTGATGCATTTAAAAATATGATTCTGAGCAGGGATTCATAGGCTTTATCCAAGTATTGAAGGGAACTATGATACCAAAAAAAAAGACTAGAACTCTTGAATTAGAGAAAGAAAGAACTAGTAGTCCAACATGGATGAAATGCAGAATTAGTAAAAGGAATGTGAAATAATGATGATAAGGGAGGATGAAACTAAATTTCAAAAGATCTCAAATGCTAATTTTTATTTAATCTCATAAGCAATAGGGAATCATTGAAGGTTCTTATGTAGGAAAGTGGCATAGTCAGATTTATGTCTTAGCCTATTTTGAGAGCTGTGTGAAATATAAAAAACTAAGTCCTGAACTAGGGACATGTGAATGTTGATAGAGAAAGGAAGACGATGAAAGACATTCTAGAGTTAGTTACTATCTATCAAGTTACTATCTAGAGATAGTAACTCATTAATTGTGGGTGTTTAATAGGTAGGGAAGGCTCCAAAAGCTTTTAAATCTAGGTGACAGGGAGGATGGTGGTACCATTAGTAGACAAAGGAAAATTGAGAGAAAAATGATGAATTCAGTTTTGGTCACAGGAAATTTGAGATGGCAATAGCACATACAGTTATAGTGTGGTACAAAGAGTTGCAAATAGAGAACTGAATCTCAAGGGAGAAATTAGGGATAACTATATCAATATTACAAATCATCTACAGTGTTGATAATGAATATCCTAGGAATGGATCACATTTCTAAGAAAGAGAGAATTACATAGTGACAAGTAACTGAATGCATGCCCCTCAGTTGGAGAATGGCTGAATATTAAAGAATGTTACAGAATATTATTGTTCTATAAGAAACAATCAGGAGGATGATTTTAGAGAAGCCTGAAGAGACTTACATGAACTGATACGAAATGAAATGAGCAGAACCAGGAGATTACTGTACACAGCAACATCAATATTATATGACAATCAATTCTAATGAATGTGACTCTTTTCAACAATGAGATGATTGATATGAACTCCATTGATCTTGTGATGAAGAGAAACATCTACATCCAGAGAGAGGCTGTGGGAACTGAATGTGTATCCCAGTATAACATTTTCACTCTAGTTGATGTTGTTCACTTGCATTTTGTTTTCTTAGTCATTTTCTTTCCTTTTTGATCTTATTTTCTTGTGCCACGTGATAATTGTATAAATATGTTCACACATATTGGATTTAACATATATTTTAATATATATAACATATATTGGATTACTTGTCATCTAGGGGTAGAGATGGGGAGAAGGAGGAAATCTGAAACACAAGGCTATGTAAGGGTCAGTATTGAAAAATTATCCATGCATATATTTTGAAAATAAAAAGCTTTAAAAAAAAAAAGAAAGAGAATTAGAAGAAAAGAAAAGGAGAACCCAGAAGAGAGTTTTGTAGGATATCCACATTTTGTTAGTTCATTTTTCTTCTCCCACTTGTTTAGGAATTAAGAAAGAACTGTTAAACAAAGTTAAGAGGAAAACCAAGAGAGAACAGTATCACAAAAACCTGGGGTAGAAGTGATTATCACAAAGGAGTGGAGAGATCAAATAAGAAATATAGAATTGATCAATACAAGTCAATATAGACTATTTTGATCACAGAGAATTAAAATCCTTTTATATAAAAACAATGAAGATAAACTTAGAAAAGAAAGTGCTGGGGAAAGATATATCAAATATCACTGACAGTCAAGATACATAAGAAACTGAAGCATGTGACAGATGCAATAGATAAGGGTTCAAAGGATAAGAATAAACAATTTTCAGAAATGGTATTGCAAATAACATATGGCACCATTTTCCCACTCATTCCTATTCTATAGGTTGATAGTATATTAGAGCTGGAAGTAACCAAAAAAAAAAAAATCACCTAGTTAGATAAAAACAAATGCAAACAATACTAGCTTTTATCTCATCTCTATCAATCGGCAGAGATGACAAAACCCAGAGATAATAAATCTTGGAGTATCTGTAGGAAGACAAGAGGCACTAATGTACTATTGACAGAACTTTGAGTTAGTCTAGTTCTTTTAGATACTAATTTGTAATTGTATAAAAAAAGAGACTGAACTGTTCCTGTCCTTTAACCTAGCATTCTAACTGTTGAGGATATTCAATGAAGATAAAGAGAGTATCTAAGGTCCAACATGTGTTAGAATATTTATAGCAACTTTTTGTTGTAACAAATAACTGAAAATAAAGTAGATGTCCATAAATTGGGGAATGATTGAATCACATTTTATGATAATGTAATTAAGGAAGGAAACATGCATTTATTAACTACCTCTACTACATGCCAGACACTGTGCTAGGCACTTTACAAATATCTTACTTGATCCTCACAACAATTCTGGGAGGTAGGAGTTATTATTATCTTCCCAACTTAGCAGTTGAGAAAACAGGCAAATAGAGATTAAGTAATATGTCTGGAGTTATGAAACTAGTAAGGGTCTGAGGTTAAATTTGAACTCAGGTCTTCCTGATTCCAGGCCCAGTGCTCTATTCACTGTGCTCCAAAAGCATATTATTGTGGAATAAGAAATGAAGATCATAAGTTCAAAGATTTGTTTGGAGAGCAGTATATTGATCATTAAACATGAATTTTTTAATCACCTACTATGTGTCAAGTACTGTTTTGGATATTAGATTCAGATAAAAAGATAAAAGAAAGTAACCCTACCTTAGGGAAGTAACAGTCTATTGTGGGAAACACTATATCTAAACATACTTACACAAACATGTAGGAATGAAGTCAAGGCATACATACGTGTGTGCACTTATATTTATGTACACATATGTACATTAAAGTGATACACAAAGTAAATACAGAGTGGCTGAGTCACTAATAACTAGAAGACCAGAAAGAGCTTCATGTAGAGGTGGCTCATGGAGAAGGAAAAACAAACAAACAAACAGAGTTTCTGAGATGAAGTTAGGAGAGAATACATCCAAGATATGAAGGACAGCTGGTAAAAAGGCACAAGGAGAAATGGAAAAGATGATGAAAATGGCATGCCATGTATGAGGACTAGTAAGGTCACAATGACTACATGATATAAATGAATTATTGGAAAGAAGAGCATGAAAAACTCAGTAATGGTCCTGGAATGTAGATAATGAAATACCTTCTTCTCAGCAGAAAGATAGGGAATTCCTTGAGCAGAGTGTTGTATGTATTGTCAGACATGTTCATTGTACCAAATATTTTGGCTTGTTTTTATCTGTTACAAAGAAGGGATTAATTTGAAGAGAAATTAAAGAAAAGGAAGTATTCCCTCAAATGACCAAAATATAAAAACAAAAGACATGAATAAAACTTATTTTTTTTAAGAAGAGGGATATTTGAAAGTGTCAACATTTGCATAGATCAAAAAGAACAAGCACTTTAAAAAAGGGACACTGACAATTAAGATACTATTCAATTTAGAAATTAGAGGTATTAGAAAAACTTATATAAACAGATACAAAGGGAAATGAGCAGAATCAGAAGAACATGTTTCACAGTAATAACAATTTTGTATGATGATCAACTGTGAATGAGTTAGTTATTCTCAGCAATACAAAGATCCAAGAAAATTTTGAAGCACTTATGAAAAAAAAATTCTATCTACCTCTAGAGAAATAATTGATGAAGTCTGAATGGAGATTGTAGCATTCTATCTTTTACTTTTCTCCTCACATTTATTCATCTTTTTTATCTTTTCTAATATGACTAATATGGAAATATGTTTTGTGTAATTCCACATGTATAATTAAATTGCTTGCCTTTTCGGTGAAGGGGGAGGGAAAGGGAATAAGAAAAATTGGAACTCATTTTTTTTTAAATCTTAAAATTGTTTTTACATATAAATGGAAAAATATATTAGAAATTAGAAATCAATGGCAACTTTGAAGAAACTTTGATTTCAGTGAAGTATTGAAGTCAAAAGGTAAATAGCAGAGTTGAGAGAATGAGAAAATAGATAGTAAACAGGATATGCAGACTAGGAATTTAGCTGTGAAGAAGTAATAAGATAAGTAAATAGCTTGAGAGGAAGGTAATTTTTAAGGGAGGAATATAGAGTTCATTTATTTATTTATTTATTTATTTTTTAGGATGGACAGACAAGCATGCTTGTAGACAAGGGAGAAAATAATATTAATATCTAATATCTAAGTTATTACATGCATTATCAAATCTGATCAGCAGAGAGGTAGAGACTAGAATTGAGAGAAAGTCAGTGGAGTGAAATCTTAACAAAAGTTAAGAAGGAATGAGTTCTTGGGCAAAAAAGAAGGTATTGACCTTTACAGGAAATAAAGCTTATTCTTTAATACTATCACAAAAAAAGAGAATAGGTAAGGACGTAGGTTTTGAACTGATGGGGTAATGAAGAAGTGGTTATCTCCACTTTCTTAGTAGGGTATATAGTAAGATCATATGCTAAAAAAAGGGGGGGAGGAATGAGCTTAAAGAGATAAAATAACATTAGAAACAGCCATTGTGGGTAGTTAATGAATTCTTCAGGAACAAACAAAGGAATAGTTATGAAGTAGGGAAGGATCAGCTGATGTTAAGGAGCATGCATTGGTAGTAGACTTAGTTGGCATGGTTTCATACTTTAGCATACAATGATTCCTGACTGTACTCCGGTTTCTGCTTTGCCCTTATAACCTTAACCTGTGACTTGGACATACTCTCTTTGAAGCCATGGCTTCATTTTTATTTCTGATTTCTGTCATTCTTGGATCTATTGTATTTCAACAACTACTCATTTCTTCAGATATCCACACTTATTCTGGTTCTTGATTGATGCACACATTTTGTATATGGAACAGTTTGCATTCAGTCTTGGAGTTGAATGTAGGAAGATAAGATAGGAAAATATGGGGTCCAAAAATGCTAATTTCACTAGAATGGAGAGGACTTTAGAATTTCCCAGAGGCATAAAAACAGATGCAGAGTATCTGAGTATTTTTTAATGTCTCTCCTGCATGATTTTTATTCTGAAGCTATTTCAGTCCTCATCAGATATGGGTTGGTGACTTCCAAAGTATTTCTATAAAAGATTCAGTCCTGGGCCTTAGAGGTGTTCTGGTAAATGTTTAATATCCAACTCTCAAAAAATGTGTGCATCATACACTTTTAAGTTTAATCTGCCTTATTTAACATTCTTCTCCCTTACTATCTTAAGTATGTGTAACCAACAAAAGAATCACAAACTGATTTTTAGCATTGGCCAATTTCTAAGATGTAAATACACTGAAAATTTAAGAATTGGCTCTTTCCACTAGGAACAGGCTCCCACATAATACTCTGGTTTTGCGTCTTGCTCATTATCAACCTCCTAAGAGGTCTTGCTCATTTTCAGCTTCATGAGGGCATCAGAAATGCTATAGATGGTCCAGACCTTGATTTTACAGCTTTTATCTTTTGCTATTTTCTAAATATCTTCTACCATTAAACCCTCACTTCAAAGAAGGCACTGAATTGACTGACCTTCTAGATCCTTGAAAACCTGTTTGCTTTTCTATTTTCATAGAGTCAATATGGTGAACTGGAAAGAATATTACATTTTTGGACCAAAGGATAACATAAGACAAGTTATTTACCCTTTCTAGGCCTCAGTTTCTTTACCTATAAAAAATTAAGGGGTTGAATTGATGGCCTTTAAGTATTCTTCCAATTCCAAATTAATAATCTTAGAATCTACACAATCTTAGCTGTCTACTTACTATTTAATCTTTGAGAAGTCACTTTTTTTTTCTTTTGGGGCTTTAATATGACCACATATAAAATGAATTTTCCTTTTTTACATATGATCCCTAAAAATGTAATTTTTGAGTTAGACTGTATTTTAAACTAGATTCTGGGGATAATGTGTAAAAATCCTATTTGCTGCATCTTTCTATCTTCTTTTGATACTACAACTAAATCTTACTGATCAGTTCTTTTCCTCTCTTTTCTTTTTTCCTCTCTTACCTTTGCCACTATAATTCTAGATGGCAAGAATGTGTGTTCTAACATCTGCTATAGGAAAAGAAGAGTAGAGAAGGAACAGAACTTTAGGGAATTAAGAGTACACTATAAAAAAATACCCCACCTACACTGGGTGGTTATCATTCTTCCTCTATTTTTTCCCTAGCTAAAATTCCACAGGAGCTGAATCTGGTCTTAATGGTTCACTTAATGGTTCCTAGACTAGAGTCTATGAGACAGTGTGATGTTCCCTCCTGGTCCACCAAACAAAAGTGTTAATCTTGGCACCAGACTATTTCCCACATACTTGTCCTTTACCCACATAGATACTCTAGATTCAATAGATTGGTTAGTTTGTAGTCCCAAGGTTATTTAGACAATAAGAAGCCCCTTGATTGCTAAAAGGTTTTTGGTGATCCAGCCATAATATTACACAATGTTAAGCCATTTTTAATTTGAGAGGAGGAATAGCATAAGATTTAGAACTGAAAATGACCCTAGAAACCATATAGATCCAACACCTTAATTTTATTTAGGATCCCAGATTCAATTCTGTATGGAGCTGGGGAGGATCCTCTAGTTGAACCCCCTTATCTTACATATAGAACCAAGCACCCAATGTGTTCCAGACACTGATTTGTTTTGGCTCACACAGGTGAGAAATATCAGCTAGGATTTTAACCTCAGAAAATCTGACTCCAAACAATTTACAGCTCTTTCCAGAACACTGAGGTAACTAAGGCCTGATGAATTTAAGCAACCATACAGGTAGTGAATAGCAGAATCAGGATTCATCTGATTTTAAATTGAATGCATTTGGTGCTACACTACACTATCTTACTGACATTAAAGATATATTATTGTACTCTTCAACAAGTAGAGTTTAGAATCAATCTATTCCTTATTCATCTCCAGCATTCCCAAAATATGATCTCTTATTCTACTGCGAGGAGATGGTCATTGACAGGCAAGGAGAAGAGACATGTCTGGATTTGGAGTTCTTTACTGATTTTATTATCCTAGGGCAAATAGTCATAAAATCTTCAAGGATTTATCTGTGCGAGTGTAGAATGTGTGTGTGTGTGTGTGTGTGTGTGTGTGTGTGTGTGTGTGTGTGTCTGTGTGTGAGAGAGAGACATAGAAGGAGGGAGGGAGAGAAAGAGAGGTGAGGAGAGGGGGAAAGAAAGAGCAGGGAAAAAGGGAAGAGAAGAGAGAGGAAAGAGGGAGAGAAAATGAATATATGACATAATATGAAAGAGTGTGGATGTATTGTCTTTCTTCCCCTGTGCTCCCTTGAATCACTTTTGGCTCAGGCTTTAAGTCAAGCCTAGGGTTTCAGTTGCCCTCAACCTAAGGGAATTAAATTATTGTTTGACTTTATGTCAGCCTATAGGCTAAATGTGTAAGTCTCAGGTAGTTATATATTTCTCTATTCTTGGCTTTGCCGTTCTGCACGTATTGCTGTTGAGCCTTAAGTAAATCTAAAGTATACAGATCATTAGGGAAAGTATTGAACCATTTGCTTGGAGAATAGGCATAGATTAACTGGGACTGGCTTGAGGCATTGCTATCACTAACACTTCTTGGAAAGATTGAAGGATTTCCATGAGAAGAGTCTTTTGTTATAGAGTAGCAACCACAAAGGAAAAGGAGAAAGAAGGGGTGAGGGGAAGGGGAGAAGGGTGTTTTTGGTGTTCTTCCCTTTTGCTTTAAATGTGTTGATTAATACTTAATACGTTTAGTTCAGTTTATTTGAATTTTTTGGTTTTTGTTTATACATTGTTGCTTCATATGAATTATAATTGTTTAGGGAGTAGAAGTGATGGAAATAATTCAGCAGCAGCTGTTCCCAGTTCCACTGCTAAACTGCCTTATAACCTCCACCTTTTGATAGGGTACTCATCCTTCAAAATCCTTTTCCCCTGCCATCTCATTTATGACACCTAACCTCTGCTCATCTGAAGAGAATTATCCCTCATCTGATTTTGGCAAATTTTATATTTTCCTTATGTATTTAAAATATTCTAGTTCAGATAATATTATTTGAATATGTTTCACATCCCCCTAACAGAATATGTGTTTTGGAGGGCCAGAGACCATTTCTGTATTCCTCCCAGAATTCCCTACAAAACATTGCACCTAGTAGAAACATAAACAATGTTCGTTGAATGAATGAATATCTGAAAAGGTAATATGGTATAGTGGAAAATGTTGTATTTAGAGCACCTGGACACAAGTGGGTTTTGCCATATAATGTCTGTGTAACCTTTAACTTCTTTGAACTTCAGATTCCTCAGCTACAGCATGAGAGAGTTGACTAGATGATTGTGAAGATCTTTTTCCCTCTCAGATCACCTCCTATCTTGTCTGCAAATATCTTGTAGGTACCTTCTTTTTTTTTAAATATATATTTTGTCTCTTCATTGGAATGTGAACTCTTGGATATTAGGAATTATTTTTGTCTTTCTTTGGATACTCAGAGATATGATATTTCTGGCTTATAACCAAATGATTAATACTTTTTTTTTTGATTGATTTGATCAGGAAATCTTTGTGTGTGTGTGTGTGTGTGTGTGTGTGTGTAATGTTCAACTTTTGCAGTCTGGTGAAACCAATTGATCCCTTCTCAGAGTAATTTTATTAAATTCATTAAATAAAATACATAGGATTACAAAAGAAACTATATTGAAATATAGTTATAGAACTATTAAAAAAATTCATTTTGCCCATGTTAAGAACTCTTTTATAAATGGATATCTTTAGTTTGCTATCAGAGAAAATGGAAAAGGGTTCACTTAAAGGAAGCTACTTTAACTTTTCAGTTGAGTATCTGTCATCTCTTAATAAGCAAAACTTTCTTTTAAAAATGAAATATTTTGAAAATATATTTTAAAACATAAGGAAAATTCAACGAAACCTGGTATTTTGATAACATCTGCTATGGTTTCAGCATTGAATTTGAAATAAGAAACAAATATCAGTTTCTGATTCATTTATTCAATAACTATATATTGTACACAATTATTTTCTATAAAGGAAAATCCTGTAGCAAAGTCAAGATATGTCTATATGGAATTTTTTTTTTAAATCACAAATGAAAATGTGTCCGAATATGTTTGGCTTCATGAATATCCCCTCTTTGAATCAAATGAACTGGTAGTAATATGGATGAGACTGTGTTATAAGAACAACTAATTAGTAATAATTTTATTGATCTGTGTTATCTGGTATCAACATGTTTTTTTAATAAAGACATTAATCAATGCTTTATAATTGCCTATTGTTGATGTAAAAATAGCAAGTTTCATAGCAACTTTAAGAAATTAAACTAACAAGTTAAATTTATTTTCTACTGCAGAGAGTGGATTTTCATGACTGGGATTGTACAAGGTTAAGACATCATGTCTTACTACATTGCTATTTTGTGTATGATTATGTGCCCTGGCCCGTGAAATTCTTCAGAAGTGAATTTCTATGGCTTTCTAATTAGGGAAGAATCAAGGTTCAATTAATTGTCTCACAGCTACTAATCACCAATAGTAAATTAAACTTGGAATATAAAACATTGAATTCTGTTTCTTTCAAGTTGATTAATTTAGATATGTTGGTACAGTAATGTGTATTTTATGGTATGCTTGCAGGAACATGGTATAGTGATGGACACTGAAGGATTTTCTAGCTCCAAAAATTATGAAAATAAATTTTAAATGGCTCCTTATTGCCTGTCAATTAAAAACCAAACCCCTTACCCTTTTATTCAAGACCTTCTATTATCTGATTCCAAACTTCCACTTCAGCTTCATTTGATAATACAGGCTCCACTCTGTATTCTATACTTAAATCAAACTAGGCTACTTTCTGTCTTGAAACTTATCTCTTGTATTTTCTGCATTTGTTTTTTATTCATGCTTTTATTCACGCTCTTAGCTATGGAAGGTTTTCCCATATCATTTTTATTTATTGACAAATCTATTCCTCTTTCAAAATCTGTCAATTGCCACTTAATCCATAAAATTTCCAAGCTCTACTTAGTTTACTGTGGTCATCTCTCACCTGATTTCATAGTATTCCATATTTGTACTTAAAATAGTCTGACCTAGATAGTTTTTTCTGTTTTTTTTTTTTATATCCCATGATGCCTTACTACTCCTTACTCACTTCTCTCTTCCCCAGCCACCTCCCCAAAATGCATGTTTCTAGGGAGATCGTTATTTTTGTGTCTCTCATAACATTCCCTACAATGCATTGCAGCAACTTGTTACTTAATATTTATATGAAAATGCAGCATGGTATAGTGGAAAATGCTGGATTTGAAGCCAGAAGACTTACCTTTTTAGATCTTTGTTTCAGAAGAGAGGGCTAGACTAGATAACCTTGAAGGTCCTATTATTCTTTATATTTATGAACCTAGGAATCATAGAGATAATGAGATTCTAACATTCTTTAAAGTTTTCAGTGGAGGGCCTTCTCTTATGGATTATTATTATTTTAACTTAATTTCTTTTCTGTGAGAAAGTTATTTTCTTCTTGCTTGGTTTCTATTTCAGATAAAGAAACATACAAGAAGAAAAAGCTGCTACCTACTCATTTATATTGTTAGAATGGAGTGTCATTGGCAAATTTATAATCTATATGAATTAGCTTACTGCCGTTGTCAACAGCCACCTACAGCAATAATAAAGGCAAAATAGATCCTCATAAATATCTAGATTCCTCATTATTAGAGGTTGACTTAACCAATCATGGCCTCATAAAAAAAGTTTATATCTCTTTTCTTTCTCTCTCACCATGAAAAATGCTCATTTCTTTCAAGACTAACTACAATGTCACAATTTTGGTGTTAAACAGAGCATGAAGCATATTGTCAAATATATGTTTAGGGAATAAGAAGCCAACAATATTTATCTGACTACCAATGCTTCTGAAGAAAAAATATATAACCGAATCTATCAGGCTTTTTCAAATTGTTTAACAGTATTAAAGTTTAATAAGAATTCTGATGAGTCATGTAACAGATGTTTTTGTCCTTGAACTTGGTTATAGGGTTCAGGAAAATGCAAAATCAGCTTTGGGATTTCATCCTCAAACCATAATAATTGTTTTGAAATAGAATGATAAAGGGGAGAGAAAATGGGGGGAAGCTTACACACTGCAAGGAGAAAGAAAGGAAGGGAAAGGAACATTAAACATGTTGATATAGACCAGTAGGAAGGATAGGCTCACTTCTATCACTTTCTTATATCAAATTTCAATTTAAAGTATTCTCAGACTTAGTACTTTTTTCAGATTAGATAAATCATAGAATCAGAGTGTCTCATTACAGGTGTGGAAAGAAGGGATCCCAAAGGATAATACAAAGAAAGACAGTAATCTCCCTTTTCTGGTATTAGATTGTTAAGGGAAAAGCCCTAGTCCCAGTTGAGGAGTAGAGAGGGAAGATCCTGCTGTTGGAGCATACAATTCTTGGTGTAGCTTTTGAATTCTATGTTCCTAAAGCTAAGGCTTCTAAGGAGAAAACTGGTACATCTGGGAGATGGAAAACTATTAGACAAAATGCAGCACAAGACATGAATGGGTATAGAGAAAGTGCAAGCTCTATTGAGGGGCTTTGCAAAACAAAAGGACAGCAAAGGAGGATGGATATAGGATCTCACAATGTTCAATATCTGTGCAGCAGAGTGAGTTTTATACAGTTCTTAACTGGGTCAAAAAGGACTACGCATTGGAATAGAGAGCTGAACTCAGATCTGGGCTGTGTTCTGACTTTGCCAAAACTTGAGGAATTGGGGCTCGTTGATATTCAAAGTTCCCCATGACTGGAAAGGGGTTTGGTGCCTTCATTACTAGTTTGACAGCATGACTCAGGGATTTTGATCTTCCTGAAGTCTTTTTTCCTAAGAGCTACAAAGGGTCTTCAAGGTCATCTAGTTGAACCCCTTCATTTTCCAGTTGAAAAATCAGAAGTCCAGAAGAATTAACTGAATTGCTCAAGATCACATAAGAAGTAAGTGGTAAAGCCAGGATTTGACCCAAGGTCCTCTGCTTTCCAATCTTTTTTTTTTTTTTTCTCGTACTTCACCACTCTCTCAGTTGTAGAAGCAACAAAGAAAGAGAAACTGAAAATGTGAAAAACTATTGGTTTGGGAGGGGCCAAGTAGAGTAGATGTTTGTTAAATCCTGTATCCAGACATTACAGATAGGGGAAGATAATTGTCTTTAGAAAGGAAACTAGGTTTCCCATGATCATTGCAGAGGTTTCCAAGGATTTAGGCCTATCCAATCCCTACTTACCTTAGGAATATAATATTTCCTACTATATAAAGTCTTTGAAAAGTATTCTAATCCCTCTAGGAGATCCTTACTATTGAGACTGCTCAGGAAGTGATTGATGAGGGTAAGGAAGCCAGTTAAAAGACAAAATAAAGAGAAACAACTCTCAAAGCCCTTGCTTTAGCCATGGGTCTGGGGAAAGATACAGGAAGGAAAATTAATAAAACCAAAAAAAACATGTATCTATCTGCTTCACAGTGGTGATTTCAACAGTCTAAGTGAATTAAATACCATTAAATAATAACACACTTTATGTACTTTGTCATTTACAAAATGCTTTTCTCACTTCATAGGTAGAATGAGTATTATTATTCCCATTTTATAGATATGAGAAGCCCCAGAGAGATTGTGATTTTTCATTAGGTAAAGAGCCAGAAATCAAACTTAGTTAATTTTTTAAGCCTTAAAACTATTGTCCTTCTCATACTACCCTCATAATAGTATAAATTAAATTAAAAAAAAAAACAACAATCTATATTAAATTATTTATTACAAAACAACAACAATCCAGTACAATGGTTAAGATCTCCCTAAATATATTATGTTTTTAAAAAATACTGATAAATTGGACTGAGTGGATTGCCTTTTTGGTCTTAGTCCCAGTCCTATTAACACAGAATTAGATTGAACTTGATCAAACCTTAAGTCAAGTTAAGTTGAAGAAGTTTTATAATACCCCATTATCTATGTATTATATATATATATATTAACAATGAACTATAAAACAATGACAATGAAGAAACAATGAAATAAAAAAGAAAACAATGAAAATAGAAATAATAATGTTTTGTACTTATATCAAAGGAAAATGTTCTAACCATTGCGCTACTACTTTTGCTTTCCTAAAAGCCATGTCCCTCTCAAAGAAAGTCAGAGTATTGCAATCATTTAATGATACAAACATATATTTAAACACTAGTAGAGCAGATAAAAAGGGAATAGCCCTGTGTGTGCTTCAAGATTGATTCAACTTGTTGAAAGGTATCTAGGCAAGGATGCAACTATTTCCCCCTTTTCTTTTACTTTTAAATAGTTATATAAAACTTGAAATTTAGTTCTTTTTTTCTCCCTAGGGCTGCCTTATTACAACAATCTAAACTATAGCATGCTTAGTTTGTGCATAAATTCAGAACTAATTGCATATCTCTATAGGTATAATCCATATAAAGTTATATCAGGTAACATTATTTGAAAATCACATTTTTTATATTTATAATCAAACTCCATCAAAAGTCACACAACTCCACTGCAGCATTGTTTGCATGGTTCCTGTGGAACTAATTGCCCTGTATATTGTTTTTTTACCTAGTGCAATTTTGTATAGTCAATTAATGATGTCAGGTGAGAGATGCTTCCTTTTCTGAGGTGAGAAAAAAGATTCTGACCTTGCCAAGGGGTAGTACAGATAGATAACTTTTAACCCTGTCTTAAAATCCTGACTAATGTTCAGATAAGATTGAGAGGGATTCTCTGGGGCATAAAGGTGGATTTCAGTGGGAAGCTGTCAGAAGAAATAAAGAACTAATCTAGAGTATTGTCTGAGAACTACATGTTTGCTGCGAGACAATCTCAAGGACACCTAAGAAGGACTTGAAGCATATAAAATATATAACTAGTATGACTGGATTTTACATTTGCAGAATAGTTTGACCTTAGGAGAACTGAATGTGATACAGAGTGAATGAGGATAGAAAAGATAAGAAAGGAGTGACTGCAGAAGCAGTGTAAAGGGCAGGGGGTGGGCAAAGGCCTAAGGAGCTCACACAGTGGAGATTTCCATGCCCAAGAGCAAGCTCATGTATTTAGTTACCTATAGATACCTATGTTAAGGTGAACCGTTGTATATCTGAGAAAGGATTACAGCATACCTGAATACATTTTATGAAGTTATCCAAAAATCTTATGACATTCTATGTTTTCAACAAGCTTGAACCAAACTTGGAGCACATGCAGGGCCATTCCCTTTTTATTTGCTCTACTAGTGGATAAATACATGCTTACATTGTTTGAATTCCTCTCATTCTCTTTGAGGGGGAACATGCCTTTTAGGAGAGCAACAGACACAGACAGTATCTAAATCCTTGCTGTCTTGCCAAAGAAACTCTTAGTGGTAGCACAATGGATAGAACATTCTACCTTGAATCACAATGACCTGAATTCAGACATGGCCTCAGACTCTAGGTAAATCAGTCAGCCTTCCTTGGTTTCAAGTTGTTCGTTTTTAATGATAGCACCTATCTCCCAGGTTATTGTAAGAATAAAATATTTATAAAGTGCTTTGTAAATCATTGAGTGCTATATAGATGCTAGCTATTATTTATTACCATCATTACCATTCATAACCACACATAGACTATGATTAAGAAAAATGGGAATTGTTGTCTCTTCTGTTTTATCCTCATTTTGTCTCTGCCTGTAAGATATTATTGCTGGATCTGTCCTATTCTCTCTTCTCCATCCCTGATTCCCTCCAGTATTTCAGGGATCTCCGGCAGCTAAGTGGCACAATAGAAAGGAAGACTCATCTTCCTGAGTTCAAATCTGGCCTCAGATACTTACTAGCTACGTGATCCTGGCAAATCACTCAACCCTGGTTGCCTCAGTTTCCTCATCTGTAAAATGAAGTGGAGAAGGAAATGTCAAATTACTCCAGTAACTTTGCCAAGAAAACCCAATTGGAGATGGCTGAATAACAACAATCCTGTCCTTAATACGAAGATACATATTCCAACATTAAATGGTCATGACCAATTATATACAATTGTCAATTGAATTGATTAATTTGAATGAAACTTCTCCTATCTCTGGCTTTTACCTTTTCCTGTCCTTTTGAGTAAATTAACCAAAATGACACTGGAAAATGATTAGTACTTTGTATCACTGGAAAAAAAAAAAACAGTTGGCTAATTCCATTGTTTTGTCTTTTAATTCTTAAATACACATTTTAAAGTATGGTGTCCTCATTTATATTATGGAATTTTCTCTTTTGTACAGGTCTTTGATGTAATAGAGGGTCATCTCCATCCCCTTTCCAAACACATGCCATTTATGAGCACTAAAGAGCCAATATAATTATAGATTTGTTTTAAAAATTTATCTGAGAATATATTATTTATTTGAAATTTATGCAATGATACTGTCTCCTTTGGCAAGCTCTAACCTAAATGCAATTGGATCATATTTACATCTTCATTCAAAATATTCCAACAAGAGCAGCTAGGTGGTGCAGTGGATAGAGCACCAGCCTTGAAATCAGGAGAACTTGAATTCAAATGTGGTCTCACACACAACATTTCTTAGCTGTGTGACCCTGGGCAAGTCACTTAACCCCAATTGCCTCAGGGAAAAAACAAAACAAAACAAACAAAAAACCCAAAAGACTCTTAGATCATGGTTTGCCTTTTGGTTTGCTCTGTTTTCATTCACCACATATTTAGTATGAGTTAGTATTGTTCAATTGCATCCTATTGATGTAGAAAGTTTAGTGTTAAAGCCATATTGATTCTAATTTTTTTTTTTTGCTAAGACAATTGGAGTTAAGTGACTTGCCCAGGGTCACACAACTAGGAAGTGTTAAAATTTGAACTCGGGTCCTCCTGACTTCAGGGCTGGTGCTCTATCTACTGTGCCACCTAGCCGCCCCAAATTGATTCTATTTTTAACATATAAGACAGTGGGGTTTAAAATTAGGACCTGTCTGGTTCAGTTTTCACTTTTGGGAATTTTAAGCAATTCCCCTCCATGAACACCAGGCGACAGATGGGAGACTAAAGTAATGAAGTGTTTGGTCAGTAGAACAGACATAGATTGCTAAATTAGCCCCCTCCTTTCCAAGGAACCTTCAGATTGAGTTTATTGTACAGTGGATAATTCTACTTCATTTATCATGAGTATATCAAATTTGAGACTGGATATCGCCCTTTGTACTTAGGTTATAGGGAGCACAAAGGGAATCAGTGTGTTATATATATATATATATTATATATATATATATATATATATATATGTATGTATATATGTATACATACATACATAAATCATCTTTGAACTTCTTCAGTGCTGATGTAGCCTAATCAGACCCATTATATGTGATATGTATGTAGGTGGATGAGGAAGTAGACAGCAGAATCTTATAGTGGCTCAGCTGGTAAAGTCTGGAATTTTTCCAGTCCATATCCTTGAATAGTGTGATTTGTGGTTCTGGCTAACCAGACCTCTGGGGAGGGCAGTTAGAGTGTCTGGTGGTATGTCTGTGTTTTCCTAATTGTCTTGTATAGTACATGGTCAGTCCTGACATTACTTCAGAGCTAATACAAAGAATACTCCTAAAAGGGGATTTAAATGATAATGACATGCCATACAGAATTAACCTCAGAGTTATATGGCTCATTTTCAGGATAATGCCATCTCACATCACTGGGGGAAAGTATAGCATGGCAGAGTAAAATGAGTCTTGGATTTATACTCAGAGGAACTGGATTTGGATTTTGTTTCTAACTATTGACTACCTGTGTAAACTTGGACAAGTGTTTTGGTTTCCTAAGTTTGTATTTCCTTATTTATAACAAGAATAGAACTGGACTGGATGATCTCTCCAATGTCCTTTTCAGCGATAAAGCTTATGATCCTATAATATTGCCCACTGGTGGGCATTTTGTGGCAGATGGTAACGATGTCTAGTGCAGGGAAGGCTATGCTATCAGTCACAAGCAGTCTGGATAGTAGGACAGTCAAATCAATCTATAACTTTCCCCATTCCCAATTCTTTGAAGCTATCTGGTAATAGAGTGTAATAGATAGCACATTGAGCTAAAGGCAATGGGATTCCCAAGTTTATCACTCATTATCTATAAACAGTGGGCAAGCAAGTTAACCTTTCTGGCCTTTGCTTTCCCTTGCTATACAACACCTAGAATTGAATCCTAGACCTGAAAGGAACCAATTTCTTTCTACAGATGAAAAAGGTGAGGTTTGGAGAGAACTAGAACAAGGAATAAGCAAAATAGGTAGCTGCTTAGGACACAATATGAACCTGGGGCACAGTGTGATATATATGTTGACATTTAAATAAATTGTCATAGTTTTGCTTCTGTGCAATTTAGATGCTTATTTATTTTTTTATTTTTTTATTTTTTTACCAAATTTTACAGTGAAAGTCTTAAAACTCCAATGGACAATAATACACAGGATAGAGGAATTCCTTTTCCAGGAATGCACAAATGTCTTGTCTTTGCCCAGAGAAGTTGTCTCTGTCTGTTTATCTGTCTCCTTCCTCTCTCCCCCCACCTCGACCCCCAAACACACACACACACACACACACACACACACACACACACACACACACACACACACGACTGAGAGACACAGAGATGACATGATTAATATTATTGACAGACTTGACATTGGAATCCAGGGTCTTTCATCTCCTAGTTTGATGTTCTGGTAATATAATGGATAGAATCTAGAGACCTAGGTTTATGTTCTGCTTTTAGAAACTTACTACCTATAAGATTATGGATATCAGTTAACCCTTCAAGCCCACATCTCTAAAATGGGGATGATAACCCTTGTACTTTGGAAACTTCAAGTCACTACTTATTATATAATTATTTCACAAACCATTAAAAATAGTTAAAAAATAAATTAAAAGAATAAATTAAGGAGAATGTCCTTGTTTTCTGGGAAAAGATGCTGTATTAAGAAGTTATTAGACTGCAGTAGCCTGAACAATTCTGAAAAGGAAAAACAGAACCTTATTTTCCTGCTAATTATTCAACTAGAGAAACTTTTTTTTCTTGCCAATCCATCACTACCTTCAGTGAGATTTTACCCTTACGGTCTAATCATAGGTCACCCATCTGTCTATTGCTATTAGATTCTCCATCTATAAGCTCTGAACACTAATGCTTCCTTCCGGAGCTCACTTGTAGAAATGAATTGATGAATCTGGTGCTGTATTTCTCTTTGGTATTTTGATAGTCTTTGAACAACTATAGCAGTAAGGGTGCCTAGCACATTGCTTTAAATATAAGAAATAATCAATACAAATTTTCCATTTTAAATGAAATTAGAGTCTATTTCATTCATTTGCCATATAGCATAAGTTCCCTAATAACATTAACTATCTTTTATGCTGTCTGTGTTGTATCCTCCCTTGTAAGCCTCAGAGTGCACATCAATCAGAAGATATTGAATATAGAAATGGATTAGAAACCTAAGAAATGAGTAATAATAATATTAATATTGATTTATTGTTAGTTTTTTTCAGTCTTTTCTGACTCTTCATGACTCCATTTGGGATTTTTTTGATAAATGATTTGCATTTCCTTCTCTAGCTCAATTTACAGATAAGGAAACTGAGGCAATCAGGCTTATGTGATTTACCAGGATTACACAGTAAGCAAATGTCTGAGACTGAATTTAAATTCAGGTCTTCTTGATTGCAGATCCAGAACCCTATGTGCTGTGCCATCTAATTACCCCAATAATATTTACATAGTACTTTAAGTTTCACGAAGCATTTTAAAAATATTTTTTCATTTGATCCTTACAACAACCCTGTGAGGTAGGTACTATTATCTCCATTTTACATTTGAGGTTGTTGAGGCAGATACAGGATTTCAGGATCTCACAGATTGGAAGACTGAATTTGAATTCTGGTTTTCCTCACTTCAGCCCTAGCATTATAGCCACTCTACCACTTACCTTCTAGTACAGGCACTATATTCATCAATATTACTTTGTATTATTTAACAATTTATTTTGTATGAAAAATAGAGTGGTGTAGTGGATAGAGAGCTGTTTTTACAGCAAGCTCTGGAGTGAGGTCCTATCTCTGAAAAATCCTTGCTTTGTGATCCTGGGCATGCCATCTGATTTCTCAATGTTCTAAGCAGTTTGCTAAGATTATAAATGGAAAGAATGTGAAACCTGTATTGGCAGGAGTTTCCTCATCAGAAATCCTCTAATAAAATCATAGCTCCAGTTGGAACCCCTATATTTTTATATACATATTTACATAATATCTCTTCTGATAGAACTTAAGAACTTAGAGGTTCTTACTTGATTTCATTTTTTCATTTGTATTTTCAAGGCTTAGTACAATACATGGCACACAATAGGTACTTAACAGATACTTCTTGATTGATTGGTTAAATGCTATAACCCTGGTCTCCCTGAAGATTGGAAAATAAAGTTCAATCATGACTCCACTTGTTAGTTTATTTGTTTTGGTAAAGATACTTGAGTAGTTTGCTATTTTCTTTTCCACCTCATTTTACAGATGAGACAAACAGGGTTATGTGACTTGCCCAGTGTCACATAGCACATAAGTGTCTGAGGTGCCATTTGAACTCAGGAATGAGTCTTCCTGACTCCAGGCCTGACACTCTGTCTACTGTTCCACTTAGCTGCTCTGATAATCTGTTAATTGATTCATAGTCTCTCAAAGAAAGAATGATATGGGCTATTTAGTATTAAATATAGCATCTGGAAGACCAAAATTCAAATTCCTCTCTATGCCATTCATTAGCTGACCAAAAGCATGTCATTGAATTTCCTTGTAAAATCGGTTTCCCTACTTCAGATTTCTCTCTCTCTATTCTTCACTTGGTCCTCAAAGTAATTTTCCTAAAGCTCACATTGGATTGTTACCCCTCTTCTGAACAAATTCCAGTAGCCTATTTTTGCCCCTAAGATCAAATATAGTTATTTCTCTATTACCATTTAAAACTTTTCTGAAGCTTCCTCTTTCCTACTTTTCCTGTCTCCTTACACGGTACACTTCTCTTCATACATTGCAATACACCCACAAAGACTCAATCATCATTCATTAGATATAATACTCCAACTCTGGTCTCTGAATCTCTGTATTAGCCATGTCTCATGCCTGGAATGCATTCCTTCCTCAACTATTATTGCCTCTTGCAATCCCTTCAGCTCAAACATTAGCTTCTACTAGCAATCTTTCCCAATCCCTCTGGCTACTACTATCTTCCCTCCCCAAACCACTTTGTATTCATTTGGTATATATTATGTACATATTTATACATGCACCTTGTTTCCTCCACTGGAGTGTTAGCACCTCAGGAAGGAAAGCACTGTTTTATTTTTGTTTTTATACCACTAGGGCTTAGTACAATGCCTGGCATATAGGAGGCATGTGATAAGTGCTTGCTTATTGATTTAACTTTAAAAAATTATGTAAATGCAAATTAATAACATTATCATTTAAATAGCTGGTATTTGCATGGTGCTTTGAGAGTTACAAAATATGTTAAATACATTATCTCATTTGAACCTTACAACATGGGGAGGGTAAGGCTCTGAAAGTTACATGACTTGCCCCTTCCTGGTCAGATTATTACTAATCAATTCATCAATCAACAAGCATTTATTAAATATCTACCATGTGTTGTATTGTGATTTCCTTGTGAGTGGGTTGCTATCCCTTTTCTTTCTTCTCTTGGATATCTAAGAACATGCTGGCCAGATCCCATGAGGTTATCTCATATATATGTCTGCCTTCTCAAATGATTGCATATAGACTTATCTATTTATGAGTTGCATTGTTATTATGCATAATATACGTCCCTTGAAGTAAGTGTTTGTCAGGATGGAGGGAGTCAGCATTCATATCCTGTTTTCTCCTGACTTCAGATCTAGCATGCTTTCCACTACAAAGAATATGTTCTTGAACACCTACTGTGTGCAAAGCATTGAGGACTCAAGAAATACATTATTCTTATCTTCAAATATATAAGGTAAGATGTGTGTGTGTATGTGTGTGTGTGTGTAACATATATATTACAGAGACAGAGACATACACACACACACACACACACACATACACACAGATATGCAGAGTATCAGCGAATGGTTCAGGCAAAAGTGCTATAGGGATTTAGAGGTGGAAGAGACAAACTTGGACCCCAGATGTGGGAAAAAAAACCCAGGAAAGATTCTATCCCCATCTTAGAAGAAAACCCTCTAAGAAAGGGTGACTTCTGATTCTATTGGCTAAGTAATAGACAGCTAAACCACCTGAAAATCACAAACTAGCTGTGAGGAAGAGCCACAAATATGTTTAGGATTTCTTTTTTCTTTCTTTTTTTTTTTTTGTTTGTTTATTTTGATCTTTCCACAAAATAATTCTAAGCCTGTGGATAAATGGATATCTTGGGGAGAGAATCCCCAAAGCCAGAGTCCCAGACTGGGTCTTGTTCTCCCTACATGATGACAAATTCAGCCTGATCCTAACTAAGGTTAAGGGTGGCAAAGATCAACAATTCATCTCTGCTTTTTTTAAAGACTTCTTGACGAGACATCCAGGAACATAAGTGAGACTATCCTTCCTTCTCTCCCCTTCCCCCTCATTATTTCCATTAAAGATTTCAACCACTGGGGTGAGTATACAAAATAGTTCCTTTCTCTGACCCTGAAACATAGGGGCTGCCTGAACCAACACATATAAGAGCTTAAATTCATACTGAAAGGCAAAGACTGAAATCTGATCTTTGGCTGAAAAAAAATCAAAGAGTGAAAAAGAGACTACTAAACATTGAGCATCTGGAGGTAGAGGAGGCTTTCCTAGATGGACGACCAGGTACACAAAGTGTCAGACGCAGCTCTGATGTCAGTACTCTCTTAGCACACGTTCAACAGTGGGACAAAATGAGGTCCATGCATGTTATTAAACAAAAGGGAATTTACTTTAATCTAACCTAGGAAAGATACATAACAAATATAGAGTGCACTTAGGTTCTTTGGATATGGCCCTCTCATTACTGTAGGAAAAACATGTCTGGCTACCAGGTTAGGATATGATAAAGGGTATGGTAATTGATGTAGTCTTCAATCACAGGGGGCTGACTACTTTTGGCTGCTGATGTTTATGCCTTTAGATGACCAAAATGCTGAGAAATGGAAGTAGAGGTCAATGAGCATTTGGGGCAGCTTTGTCTCCTTTTACAAAAAACTAATTCTTGTTAAAGGAGGGAAGGAAGAGTTGCCTGGGATCAGACTGTGTCAGGAAAACTCTGGTAAACATTAGTCCTATCACACAAGAAAAAGTGACATATGTTGGAAACAAATGCCATTCACATCATTTCATAGTTTTTCAAAAGCTGGATTCTGGCCCAGAGACAAATGGCTGGGGTTCTGAGTCTTCGTGATAGGGATGAGAATTCTGGGGAACCTACAATATTTCTCTTAGACTGTTCTTCAAGTCATCTGTCATTTTGGCTAATGGTCATTAGCCTAACTCTTTTTCTCATATGCCCTTTGGGCCTTTAGAATGTAGGTGTTGCAAACTGTCAAGAAAAACAGTTCATTCAGACACCTAGTCCAAATGAGAGGAAGAATTTTGGGGAGTGTTTTTATTTCAGAATGTTAAAATGGATTTCATCACATGATCTGGATGTGGTGGGGTGTGGTTGTCATTTTTTCTTGCCCACTGCCCATCACCTGTGAAAGCACCATTAAGGCAATTTTGTTGCCCTCTCTGTCAAATGTGAGCAGGAACTGCCAGTTTCTAGGTTAACTGGTTCATAACAGTCTTTCCAGTGTGTGGTATTGAATCAAAATTGGACTGGTTCAGCTTCTCCTTAGAGTAAGCTACTGTTGTAAAAGAAGAGATCACTAAAAAAAAAAAAAAAAAAAAAAAAAAAAAAAAAAAAAAAAAAAAAAAAGAAAGAAAGAAAGAAAAAAAAAAAAAAAAAAACTATGGAAGAATGAACCAGCCATTGATGTGCTTAAAATGTTTTTAATTAGACCCGTGATTTCATTCGCACAGACAGCTCCCAGGGAGAAAAATCTCTCCACCGATGCAGATAAATGCCTTCTCTGTGATTTAGTCTTGGAGAATGGTCAAAGGGGTGGGGTTAGGGGAGAGATGAGAGGTTAAATGACTTGCCCACACAGCCAGTATGTGTCAGATTTTGAACTCTAATCCAAATCTTCCTTACTCTGAAGTAGTTTTTCTAATGATCATACTACACTGCTTTGCAATTCTCAATTTTCCCTATTGATTTGGAATCCTCTACCCCGAATGAGCTTCTAGATGGCAGAAAATTGTTTCATTTTTGCCTCTGTTACACTGGCATCTAACATAATGTCTAGTACAAAATAGATACTTAGTAAAAGATTATTGGATAGGATTGGATTGTGGTGACTTTAAAATTCAAGCTTCTTAACACATAACAGGGCTACTGAGGGGTGAAAATTAATTACATTTGACTGTAGTTTCTCAGAATGCACAGATTTTGGGTGGCGTGTTATAATGGGAAGAATCCAACATTTGGGTTCAGAAGAAATGACTTTGGATCCCATCTCTGAGACTTACCAGACAGACAGGGTGTTCCAAAAATCTGAGGGCAGCTTAAGAATTTTTTGAAGTACTAAGACTTTTAGAATGCTTTACATTAACATGGATATGCAATTAATCTTTCTGAGCTTTAGCTTTTTCATCTGAAAAATGGGAATAATCACCTTTCACTACTTCTCTAATAGGGTTGTAAAGAAAATATTTTGTAGGCTATAATGTTCCATATACAACAGTGTTAGTGCTTATTTGACCAATTAGATTTTTGCATTGCACCTTTAACTTTTCAAAATGTTTTTACGAACATTCATAGTGGCTGACCTACACCACTTTATTTTGCAAACATACATCATTATCTTATTTGGACCTCACAACCCTATAAAATGGGAATTATATCCTTACATTATAGATGAAGAAACAGTGATATTGAATGACTTTTTCATGATTACTCACCAAGTGGAAAATTCTGAGTTAGATTGGAACCCAAAGATGTTCTTGGTTGAGATATAGTAGTCTTCCGACCCTACCTATATAAGTGACATCTACATAGTCTTTTACTCATTACAAAAGAACTTTGCATATATTTCCCTGTTCAGGTTTTATATGAAGTAGATATTTTAGGCACTATCCCCATTTTGTACATGTACAAGTTAAGGCTGAGGGACTATGTCACTTCTCAACTATTACTTGAAATGAGATTTTAACCTAGACTTTTCTTAGCTATAATTTCAGGGTTATTTAAAAAAACTTCATTTACCCTAACTACAAATCTTTGAGGTAAGCAATAGTAGGCATTCTTATCTGAGAGATGAAGAAATTGAGGAGTAAAGATCATAAAATATAAGTTGGAAAGGATCTTAAGGGATCTCCCTCTTCTGCCTCCATTTCAGTGATTGGGAAGCTGAAGCCCACAAAAATTAAATAACTTGATCCACCTAAGTAGGAAGTATCAGATTCAGGATTTTGAACCCTAATTTCAAATCAACCATTCTTTCTAGCTGCTCCATGACGATGATAAAGTATCTTCTTCGAGATTATGCAGCTAGTTAGGAGTAGAGCTGGGACCCTGTATTTGTGATAGATGTGGATAGGGTGTGACAGCAGCTGCTAGGATTAGCGGATGCCACAGGAGAGGAGAAAAGGAGGAGAAAAACAAATGGGTATAGCGATCTGGGAAGCTCAGAAAAAATAACTGAACACATGGTTTGGGGTTTGGGAGATATCATCTTTTTGCAAAGTTGCCTTGTTTCTGTTAGGAATAAATTTGGCCACAGCAGGAAACATGTCAAGATCCAGAGATGGCTTGGAGGCATCCTTAAGTGAACGTTGTCACAAAAAAGATCCTGTGACATTACAGAGAATGCTTTCAAAATAACTTTTATTTATCTAGTGTTGCTGTGGTTGTACTGGTTTCTGATTCAATGTGTCTCACTGAGTCTCTATACTTTCAGTATAGTCAAACATAAAGCATCAGATGTTTATGGCTGTTTCTAGGGAAATGAGCTTTCCCGTGAAGTTGGTCTGTAAATGCTCAGGGAGCCCAAGGCAGGAAAGATGGACTATGGAAATTATCTTTCAGGCAAAAACTAGTGCCAATAGTTAGACTTGGCTTGAGCATCTTTTGTTTAAATTAGAATCTACTGTTCTCAGAGCTACTGGTTTAACAGCAAATACCAAAGTCAAAAAGCTCTAAGAAAGGATAGGAAAACACTAGAGTTTAACCATTTAGAGCATTGTTTTTTCAACCCTGTGGTTCTCTGTTTGGCTTTGGTGAGGAATTGTAATTCATATAGGATAGCTGGCAGTCTGCACACTCCGGCCTCTTTTCCTGGCCTTCTTCCCTGCTGTCCACTTTCTACTGTCCACTGTCTTCAAAAGGGAGACAGCTGTGTAGTTTCAAATAATTATTTAATGGTGACAGGTTCTAGATGAGGGGAGGGAACTTATTTGAGGATTATTCTTCTGCTTCATATTTCTTGAAATCTCCAACTCCTTCCTTTGTATTTCTTTTGATATTTTGTTTTTCCCTGTCTTTTTAAAAGTTCTAGTCTTACTTGCTGAACCTCACCTTATCCTCCCCCCCACAAAGTCCTTAAATTTGAGAATTTTTTCTTCTCCCCTTCCTTCCTTTCTGCCTCCTTCCTTCTCTCCCTCCTTCCCTTCCTCTTTCTCTGCCTCCCTCCCTGCCTGTCTGGTATAAATTGAAATTAAAAGGCACATAGGTATAGTGGAGAGAGCATTGAATTATGAGAAGATCTAGTTTCTAGCCCTAGCTTTGCCATTAACTAGCTTCATGACCTTGGACAAGTCAATCTACATACCTTGATCATAATTTTCTCTCTTGTAAAATGAAGTAATTGAGCCATATGATTTCTAAGTAATCACTGGGGAATACAAGACAATTATAATGACAGCTTACATTTACATAGAACTTTACAATTTACACTTTCCTCATATTGGGAGATGGGATTTTTACTGACAAAAATATAAAACCAGAGCAATGGGGCTTTGCTTCTGACAAACATGCAGAGTTAAAAAATAGGAGTCCTGGCTAGGTGATTGGAGAATGCTGATGGTATCTTCTTGTTTTTTTTTTTTTTTTTTTTTTTTTGTTGTTGTTGTTTGTTTGTTTGTTTTGTTTTTTGTTTTTTGTTTTTTGTTTTTTTTGGTTTGTTTTTTTTTTCTAGATAAATTCATTTAGAGAGGATCTTAGGGAGTATTCAAGAGTATCTAACCCTAAACTAGATGGTTTTCTATAACAGAATTGACTTTTGCCTTTGATCTCTTTTTAGACTAAAGGGACTGAAAGGGAAGAGATAATCTTAGCCTGAAGGGAGGCTATTTTATTTTGGTAACTGGGTTTATGAAACTTAGAGCCTGCTCTTTTTAGGGAAAAATTTTAGTTACTACCCTAGCAGGCTAAATCTGAGTTGGCTGGATGACCCTGAAAAGATGAGCCCAGAAACTAATAGCAGAGAGCAATTGCCAGTGGAGACAGAGGGCTCTCTAGTTACCAAAGCGCCAATTGGTTGATCCCAGCAGGGACAAGCGGAGCAACATGTCCAACAGACCTCAAGTCCAATAAAATATTATGCACAGTAGTCACTACAAGACCAACAGAGCTTAGCAAAGCAAAACAATAGCAGAAATAATGCACTCAGCAAGAGGCAGGCCCAGGGAAAATAGTGCACAAATAATTCTAGAAAGCTTTGGGAATCCTCCTGTATTAAAGGTATGAGCTAACATTCCTCACATATTTCTTACTTGTGAACATCTTTTTTATGATCTCTAATCATATTGCTCATCTTCACTTTCCCATCATAGTTTATTGTGTCCTTACTGCAATGTGAAAGATGTCGTTTTGCAAACCTTATTCTCTTTCAATGCATTTGCTTTGATCTAATTTTGTCCTCTGGTAGAAAGAAGAAAAAGAAAAGATATACATTGAAGATGGTCTTATAAGCTATTATTATAAAATGGCTATGGATCTAGAAAGTACCTTAAACCTAGGGTAACTTTTCCAGAGGTGCCTTTTTTATGAGAAACACTTCCCCGAATGCTGTATGTACAAAAACCTCCAAGAGGTAGATTGTTACTATTGCTATCTAAAAATAAAGAAACTGATTCTCAGAAAGATTAAATGACTTGCTAAACATCATGCATTTAGGAAGTGGCAGAGTCAAGATTTGAATATAGTTGATATTATTCCAGTCTCTTTCCACCATAACATATTGCCATGTCTGTCATATATTATTATGAGTAATAGCTACTGTGTTGGTATCCTCCACCTTCTATAATACAAGTGTCTTGATATAAGCTTTGTATATTCTCTCTATCTCCAAATGCATTCCAATGATTTATACTATTCTAGAATAAATGAATCAAAAATGGTGATTGTATTTGTTGTCACTGTTGTTGTATAGGAGTAGGTGGTTCCATATTGGTATAATTTAAGGGCTACTGGGAAGATTAAAAAAAATTCCTTTGTAATGCCTAAAATTGTACTGTGAGAGGTCCTCAAGAACCCTTATTGAAATGTAAATCTGTCTGGGGAAGAACAAGTCTTTATAAGCTATAGATATATATCATTATGGATGGGCTTATTAGATTTCTTTATAGTTATGTGGATTTTAATTAGAGTTTTAGAGAGAAAGGAAAAGAAAGGTGTGAAGAATGGTATGGGCAAGCCTTGTTGGGGGCCTTAGCAGACTAACACACAACACATGTAGGGGACTTACTTGGATAGTGGGATGGAAGACACTGAAATGAATCTTAGCTAACCTTTAACTAACTTTTGCTCAAGACCAGCCCTGAGTCCCTAAGTCTATTGAGCACTCCCAGTTCACAGTTAGGCTCCATTAAAATTTGGAGGGTGAATTGAAAAGCAAGCATGCCATTGTCTTCTCAAGAGAGATAAGACAAATATAGTAGAGATATGTAAATTGCATTTATTAATTAGTCAATCTGAATTTATTAATTCCCTTCTATGTGTTTAGGTTGTGCTAGGTACTGGGGATAAAATGCCAAAAGAGAAACAGTGTTGCCTTCAATAAGCTTTTATGACAACATGCTCATAAAAAGTTATACACAACATATTTACGGGATGTTTTTGGAGCAAGGGCATGGAAGGAGGAGATGGGAGAAATAGATTTCACATAGAATTGTAAGAGGTGACAATAGGAAGGGAGAGCATTTTAGACATGGAGGACATCCAGTGCAAAGGCACACAGGAGATGCTAGACATTTTTTCATTAAGGTAGAAAATAGCATAGGTTAATTCAGGAGAACCTCTGAGAAAAGTTGGTCATGGGTTCTTATAGAAAATAAGGAGGAGGTTTGATTACAAGCAGACAAGTAAAAGCATAGAGGTTATGCCATAGTTGTGAAATAGCTTGGACTAAAGCTGGAAGGCAGCACATTTTTCCTTTTATAAAACATGTACTAGTGAATGAGAATAGATGGGAGTCAATGGCACTCATATATAAGGATATTCCATTTTAAGAACATCTAATTACAATGAAAACCTAGCAGCTAAAGTAGGCTATGATCATTTGGTTTTTAAAATAGATTATTCACATCACAAAGGTTTTTGTCAAAGGATTCTTTAAATAGCAAGATCCTCTAGTGGGTTTGGTATGTGATTAATTGATAGAAAACCAATTTACATAAATTTATCAGGGAAGTTAACTATTGTGTAATGTCAAGTATATCTATGTTTTCTTTAAGCAACTAGAGACTGTTTAAAGTAATTCATATTTATACAACACTCTACACATTTATATAAAGTTCATTGCATATATTATCACATTTTATTCTTATATCAATTCTGTGAGTAAAGTAGTAGAAATATCATTTCTCTGTTAACAGATTAGGAAATCAAGATGCAAAGAGATAAAGTGACTTGTCCAGAGTCATGTTAGTAGAAAATGGTAGAAAAGAATAACGTAAGTCCAGGTCCTCTTGGTCTTTGTACAAAAAACTCCAATGGACCATTTGGAGCACTAATACCATTTATTAACTCTATGTCTTTGGGCAAGTTCATTTTCATTAGGTCTTAGAACCTTTACCTTTACCTTTAAAAGGTCTAAATTATCTCCAAAGAAAGAAGAAAAGGACCCATATATACAAAAATATTTGTAGCAAGTCTTTTTGTAGTGGCAAAAAAATTGGAAACTGAAGGCATATCCATTAATTGAGAAATGGTTGAACAAGTTGTGGTGGTTATGATAGAAGACTCTAATACTATAAAATAAGATATGATGATATGGTTTCAGAAAAGACATATTTACTGATGCAAAATGAAACCAACAAAGTTGAGATCATTGTATACAGGAACCAGCAATATTGTAATAATAATAATCTGTGAAAGACTTAGCTACTCTGATCAATACAGTGATCCACAACAATCCAAAGTCCTCATGAAGAAAAATGCTGTCCACTTTCAGAGAGAGAACTGATTAACTCCTTGTGCAGAATGAAGCATATTTTTTAACTTTTTTTTTCGACATGGCTAATGTGGAAATTTGCATGATTTCATAGGTATTATATATATATAATCATATTTCTTGACTTCTTAATGGGGGAGTGGAGGGAATGGAAAATTTAGAAGTGAAAATAAAAATGAAAAAAATTAAAACAACTAAATGATCTTCAGTTTTAAATCAGTTTGGATGATTCTAAATCCCAGTGGATAGTGACATTCCTTTGTGTTTTGGTCATCTAGTTCTAAAGTGCTGAGGTGGTCTATCATAGGAGGAGGCAGAGATACCTAGATATGTAGGAGCCAGTGAATTTCTTTGAAATAGGAAGAAAGCTTCATAAAATCATAAATATGTAGGATATATGCAAAGTTATAACTAGGATGAGGTAAGTAGAGCTTTACCCAAGGGCAAAAAATTTAAAGGAAACTGGTAGCAATTGCAGCTTCAAATTACAGAGTATATAGCATTTGTTCATAATAATGATGAATTAAAAATTGGAAGTTACAGAATGGCCAGTTTCTACTGCCATTTTTTACTCTCTTCTAATAACTCATACAGGCCTCCTTGTCATTCACTTTGGCCAGAAACTCAGGTCTTTATTTACACTTATGATTATGCATGAGTCTTCATCTTTTTCCCATCTGAATCTGAGTTTCCCGACACTTTCCTGGGTATAGTTTAGGTTGTGAAAATTCCTAAATATGACTAAATATTACTTTACGCAAGCCATTGGTGCTTTAGTAAATACTAATTCACGAGGACTTGCTCATTATTTAGGGTATTTGGTTCAACTTCCTCCTGGTTTTACATAGAGCCAAGACTGCTGGTTGTGTTGACATGGCAGCCTTCTGTCAACCCATACTGCTTAAAACTTATATGCTACTTAGTGGGAAAATGTAATAAACAAATAATAAGGGATTGTTAATAATTGAGAAAGAATTTTCTTAAGCATGGAATCCACTGGAGATTGCAAGTTCTACTTGAAGGTTGAGAAAAAGTAGAATTTCAAAGCCAATGAAATTGGTAAATGAAATGTTTGGCATTTGAAAGAAAGGGTTCCTAAATCCAGCAGGGGGCAGCAATATATAGACATATATTCTCACCATGTGAAACTTTTCAAAATATTTCAGAAACCTCAGAGGTAGTAAGGTTAGGTGAAAAGATTTATGGTCTATATCAACAGCTAAGAAATAATGTTTTTATTTGTAAAACTAAGAATTCCTATTCTTTACCTTGTCTTATTTTTTTTCTTAAATGTTGAGAATTCTAAATGTGATTACTGTTCAGGTCTGCAAAGTTTTATTTTAATTCAAGAAATTTTTTAATCTCATGGCTGCTTTGTATAATGTATAAATTCTCTAGTCTGATTGAAAATTAGAACTAAACAGGGATCAAAATAATTATTGTTGTTAATATGAAAGTACCATTAGTAAGATATACTTAAAATTGAAATGCAATCTGTTTCCTTCTCTGGAGTGAAATTTTAATAAAAAGTTATATAACTGGTATCTATTCAGACTCCTACTTAGGTAACTTAGGTAAAATATTAATTTTTAAGTTAAAAAAAGTGAAATTGACCTAATGTAATGACCTAAATGTCCTGTAGGCAATTCAAATTCAGTAAGTCTGAAATAGAAATCTTACTAACCATGCTCTCCTCCTAGCTTCCCCTTTTCTCTCTAGGGCACACCTGTTATCTTTCCCTCAACCTTGGAGGCTTTATTAAGTTTTTTCTTTACCTCATACCCCATATCCAATCAATTGGCATATCTTGTCAATTTTATCTTTACAACAGCCCTTCCTCCCGTCTCCTTCTCTGTCCTCTCAAGGCTAGTAGCCTAGTTCAAGACCTCATCACCTGTAGCATGAATTATTACACCAACCTTGTAATTGGATTTCTGCTTCTAATCTTTCCTCTTCAATCCATCCTCTACATAGTTACCAAAATAATCTTCTTAAAGTTGTTATTTAGGCTCTGCTTGAAGACTGTTGAGTTGAGGGGGAGCCATAACTTTCCTCCAAATTATCTTATATTAACTTATAAAACACAGATACTCCATTAGCCAGCACCATACCATCCACATGTGGAACCATCAGTGACAACAAATGCTGAAATTTTGAATTCTGTGGATAAATTCATTTACCTTGGCAGTATACTTTCCAGAGATGTTCACATTGATAATGACATTGATATACACTTTGTCAGAGCTAGTTCAGTTTTGGAGGCTTATGAAGGAAAGAGTGTGAGAGGAGAAATATTAGTGATTACCAAACAGAGCTGTTGTGCTGGTCTCATTGTTGTATGCCTGTGAAATCTGGATACTACACCAGTGCCTCTCCAGGAAACTGAATCACTTCTATTTAAATTGTCTTAGGAAGATTCTAAAGATCACCTGGCAGCATAAAATGCCTAACACTAGGTCCTTTCTCAAGTTAAATTGCCAAGCATTCCAGCTGTATTGTACAGAGCTGGCCACATTGTTTGAATGCCAAATGTATGTTTACCAAAAGGATCATTTTATGGAGAACTCACCCAGAGCAGGCACTCACAAGGTGAATAGAAAAAGTGATACAAGGACACTCTCAAGGTCTTTCTTAAAAACTTTAGAATTGATTGTGTGACATAGGGGACACTGGCACAGGACTGCCTAGCAGGATTGTCCTCCTCAGAGAAAGGGCTATGCTCTATGAGCAAAGCAGAATTGAATTAGCTCAGAAGAAATGAAAGATGTACAAAGTTAGAAGATCCATCCCAAATGTTTTTAGGGAATATTTGTGTCCTACCTATAGCTGAGCATTCTGAGCTCATATCAGTTGGCTAAACACGTGGGACACATTGTAATTTGACTCTAATAGATTTTGATCCTCTTTGAGAATGATGGACAGCAACTCAACCGAATTTACTTATGTATTTACACCTAGGTAGTTAAGTGGTGCAGTAAGTAGATAGAGTGCTTGTTTTTCTGAGTTTAAATGTGGACTCAAACCTTTGCTCAATGATCTATGGCAAATCAGTTAACCCTGTTTGCTTCAGTTTCCTTATCTGTAAAATGAACTGAAGAAGGAAATGACAAATCATTCTAGTGTCTTTGCTAAGAATATTCTAAAAGGGGTCATGAATTGTTGCACAAGACTGAAACAACTTAAACCACAATTATGTGTTATATATCCTAATTTACTATAAAATCCTTGTAAGGAAAAACTTTCCCCATGTATCTCAAGCATCTAGCACATAGTAGGCATTTGATAAATGTTCGTTGATTGATTGACTACAAATAAACTCAGGGGAGGCAGAGCTTTTTTGAAATTAGAAACTGAAAAGACCTATTATTTTATCTTTTCCTGTGACTATATAGGAACATGGGCCATAACATATATTCCCAGGGATTTGTCATCTGCTTATAAATGACTCTAATGATAGATGGTTTCACCAGCTTTGCTTCGATGGGAAATTCCACAGACTAGCATTTCCTTTGGGAAACTTCTCACATCTTGCATAATTTCCTCCATTTCACTCCCCCTCCAGGTTAATTTAATCCCTTTAGTCTTAAATGGGCTATCCTAAATCATCCCCTTTCTGTCTTTTCCTCATTGTTTAAGCCCTTCAAGGATGTAATAGTCTGGAAAATATTTCAATCATCATGTCTTCTTCTCTGCAGCTGGTCAATTCCATTTGGTGTGTTTTCAGTGGCTCGTGCTGAACAGTGATTTTTCACAGCATTGCTTTTAGTTTAAATAACATGCACCACAAAATTGCTAAAGGTCTCCTAGACCATTCAGGTTGGGCCTTTGCATTTAAATAATATTTTGATGGAAAACCAATGCAAGTTTCTATTCTAGGAGAAGCTACTGCCTCCCAGTGCTAATTGGCTATAAATTTGGTTAAAGGTCTTTGTGACTTGAGAAATGTAATATCTTTCATCAGACTAAAACAATACTCAGCAAAGGTTACATTCTATTTCATTCCATTCCATTCAACAGATATTTATTAAAAAGGCCTACTATGTATACAGAATTGTGTTGATTCTATAGAATTCAGTGAACGGGTATACAAGTATATAAGAGCCCTAAGAAGATCCAAATTAATAGAATTAGATATTATTATTATGTTAAATCACTAAATTGAAGAATTCCCTACTTCCTGCTGAAGTAAGTCTAAAGTTTTTGATTTCCAAGGCCAAGTATAATCTGTTCCAATTTTTCCTATGTGACTTAACTTTCCCCTATTCTCAAATTTGGATTCTCCATTTTAGGTAAGTTCATATCTCTATGAAGGTGTTATCCTAGTGTCTTGCCTCAATGCCTTTAATTATATTGTTTCTTCTTTCTACCAATCCAAATCTTACCTATCTACCAAAGCCTAGCATATAGCCCTTTCGGAAAAGCATCAGTTTGTACAGTAAAATTTAACATTTAATGGAATGGTGTGTGTTATTGAATGTGAGTGTGAGTTGGGGGTGAGGGGAGAAAGGAGGGAGGAAAACTGAGAGTTTGAGAGAGACTGAGAGAACTTGAGATACACTGGACTGATTTCTAAGAAACAGCTCTCACTCACCAATAGCATGCCCCTGGAGAAATCATTTACTTTCTTTGATATCATTTGTAAAATGTATGTAATACTTGTACTGCCTACCTTTCAGAGTGGTTGTAAGGAAAATAATTAATAGTAAAGGTCCACGGATATATATATATATATATATATATATGTTAGAATTACTATAAATTGTTACTGTCTTGCATTGATTGAATATGTTTCATACATGTCAATAAGCTCTATCATTGCCAAGAAGATCTTGGTTTTTATTTCTATTTTCTGTGCAGTTGCTTCAACACAGTTTAGTTTAGTGAACAACTATTAAGTATTGATTGTGTACGTGATGATATGCTGGAGATACAAATTCAAAAGTAAACACCTCTGTCCTCAAGGATCTTGCATTCTATTGAGAGGGATTTATAAATTTATTTACTAAAGAAGAAAGTTATTAAAAATGAAGTATGTGTAAAATAGTTTTAAGAGACAATAAGCACAAGTAATTGAGTAAGTCAGAAAAGGTTTTGTGTAGGAAATAACATCTGAGCTGATCCTTCAGTTCAGAGTTGTTCAGCCCTAGAGAGAATTACTAGGAGTCATGAGTGATTGCAACCCTCAATTTAATTTAGGCATGATATATATATCTATATATCTATACACATACATATATATGTATATATGTGTATGTATATATAAATACGTGTATATTTGTGTGTGTATATATATATATAGATATGTACATACATATCTATATCTATATCTATATCTATATCTATATTTGTGTGTGTGTAAACAACCCAAACATCAAAACCCAGCTTTCTCTCAAAATTAAAGTTATCCCAAAATGTCATGAGTTGTATTTAAATATAATAAATCTTCCGTATCACCAAAGATTTTCAAATGTGGGCTGCGTGGCTACTTCTCACAGATTTCATAGAAAAGGTTCTTTCTGAGGAAGGGGAGGAAAGGAAAATAATTTATCTCTTGAGTCATATCCTTCCCTTTCCTAACCCCTACTCTAACTTCTAGCTTTCAAGTCTGCAGTTATCAGGGAGGGAATCCAAACTTTTCCCCAATGTCTCATAGATAGCAATATGCTTTGGAAAACTTATGTGAGTTGTAAAATTACTACTTTGTTGAAAATTGGGCCATGGATAAGGCATCTTTGCATAATCAGAGTTTAGTGGTCCTCTTGGGCTGCCACCTGTTGATTAGTATTTAATGTAATCATAATGAATCCTCTACCATACCAACTTGTATAACAACAGCCATATTTTCGTCCATTCTCTCACAATTTTGAGGAAGATTTTTTTTTCTTCATGAGATTTCTTTACCCCATCCTCAAACTTACCTTGCACATGAATTGGAATAAAAGAACATTCTGAAAATAAATACACGTATCTTTTGCACATTGATATTCACACCTCCTCATCTGCTTTCCCCAAACCTTCAGAAGGAAGAAAATGTGTTCCAAGAAGCAGCTACAACGATCCTAGCATCTCTTGGGTCTACCTGTCATTTTGGAGCTAGAGAGTCTTCAAATTAATAGAGACTGTAAAGACTATATAGCCCAACCTCTTCCTTCTCAGTGAAAGCATCTCTTATCACTTCCCTGACAGATCCAGCTTTTTCCTGAATCCTTCTAGTGACAGAAAGCTCACTTCTTATTGAAATATACCATTCTATTGCTAAACAGCTCTAATTGTTAGAAAGTTTTTCCTTATATTGAGCTTCCACCTGCCAGCTCATAAATTGTACCTGATTTTCTGGAAGAGAGATAAAAGACTTGTTCTGTGCTGCTGCAAGTGATGGCCCCTCTAACATCACTAGGTGAAAAATCACTATTCTTTTAACTATTCCTTATATGAATTAGTTTCAAGTCCTCTCAGAACCTGTCATCCTCCTCTGGGATTCATACTAGTTTGTCAGTGCCCAATTTAAAATATGATATCCAAAATTGAGGACAACATCCTGGGTGTGAGCCCAGCATAGAGTACAATGGCTTATTACTTTACCACTAGACTCTATTTTTCTATTAATATAATATAAGATTGCTCTCATTTTTCAGCAAACTCATCACTAAACTCATGGTCAACTAAAACCCCTGCATCTTTTTTTTTTTTCCCACACAAACTACTGCCAAAACTGGTCTCTACAATCCTGTATGTGTAGTGTTGCTTTAAAAAAAAATAACAAATGCAAGTCTTAACATTTATCTCTATAAAATATAGGTAATTCTATAGAAATCCATCTTGAGTTATTATTCAAACTCATTTCTCAAGTTAATGTTTAATCTGAATTCTGGGAAATCATTTAACTTCTCTTGGTCTCAGTTTCCTTATCCTTGCAATGGAAATAATAGCATGTACATTAACTTACACAGGGTTATTCTGAGAAGAAGATTTTATAAATTTTAAAGCTTCCTATAAATATAAGCTATAGAACCATGAATTATCGTGAGTCATCCCTCTTACCCATATGGCTTTTACAGATTTAGAAAGTATGCCATCTATGTCTTCTTCTAAGTCATTGATAAATATGTTGATCAGGACAAGTCTAAAGATGGAAGCTGGCAGCACACCAATAGATCTCCCTCCAGGTTAATACAAACCCATTAATCAGTAGTCCTTTGATAAGTTTTTAAGCCATCTAGCCATATTATCACCCAGCCAGTATTTCATTTGTATCCACAAGAAAATTATGAAAGATTTTTGTCCAAGGCTTTGCTGAAATGAAGATATACTGTATCCATGGCATTCCCTTGATCACCCAGTCTAGCAATTCTCTCAAAAAAGGAAATGAAGTTAGTTTGACATGACTTGTTCTTTGTGAGTTTATGGCAGCTTTTAGTGACCATGGTTTCTCTTTCTAGATATTCATAATCTATCTGCTTAATAATCCATTTTGATATTTTGATATAAGACATCAATATATTGTCTCCAGATTCAAATTTTCCGTTCTAAAATGGAGGTATTTATCCATCTCTAGTTTTCTGGTAATTTTCTCTGTGATGTTCTCTGTGATGTTTCAAATACTACTGTTGGTAGATCTGAGATCACATCTTGAAGTTTCTTCAACATGCTAGAATTAAAAACAGTTCTCATTATTTTGTATATTAATTCTCTTTCTGATATTTGGTCTACACTTTCTATTTTAAGATCACTTTCCTAGTGGGAAAAACAATACAAGTAACAACATTGCCTTTACCATTTGTTTACATTAAACTATTCTCAGAATATTTGAACTACCATTTTCTTGTCTTTTTATTCAATAAATCTCCCCTCCCCCCCTCCAGGCAATTGAGATTAAGTGACTTGCCCAGGGTCACACAGCTAGGAAGTGTAATGTCTGAGACCATATTTGAATCTTAATCTTTTTATCTTAAGAGAAAGATCTTTCTGTTGTCCTAAGAATTTTTTGTACATATTGGTTCAATCCATTCTTTTTATTTTTTAGAATTATTCTTATAGATTTGTACCTCCCCCCCCAACACATTAAAGAGTGCCTTATAAGTGCTTAAGAAATGATTGTTGAAATGAGATGATTGAGGCCAGTTCTGATGATCTTGTGATGAAGGGAGCTATCTACACTCAGATAGAGGACTGTAGGAACTGAGTGTGGATCCCACCATAGCATCTTCATTCTTTTTGTTGTTGTTAGCTTGCATTTTGTTTTCTTTCTTTTTTTTCTTTTTGATATGATTTTTGTGTGTGTGTGTGTGTGTGTGTACAGCAAGATAATTGTATAAAATGTACATCTATCTATATTGGATTCAATATTTATTTTTGACATGTTTAACATATATTGGATTACTTACCATCTAGGGAAGTGGATAGGGGAAAGGGAGAAAAATTTGGAACACAATTTTTGCAAGGATCAATGTTGGAAAATTATCCTTGTATATGTTTTGAAAATAAAAAGCTTTAATAAAAAAATTTTAAAAAGAAAAAAATGAAATGATTGTTGATCGACTCTTAAAATCTCAAATTATTAGAGAGCTTCCTGTGTGGTCACACTGATTTATCTAAATGCTCTCCCACCTTTCTTCTTGATAAGGAAATTATAAACATTCAGCGGTAGAAGTCTAACCTTATTCCCATATTCATACAACATTATTCTTCTCCCCCTTAAAGTATTTCTTTAGTAAGTTATATTAAATATGACTTAGAATGTTTTAAGTAACTTCTATAACATATAAGTTGCCAAAGATATTGCTAATGTTACTTTATCTTCAAATGAGAAAGATTAAAGCAGACTACAATGATGGGGAAAACATCAAAGGAAAAAATCAGTGACTGGTAGCAGTCAAATCTGATACAAGAATCAGATACAGCCTGTGATAACTGTACCAAAGGGATACATAGGATAGTTCTGAATGACAATGTATCCTGTAGCAGTTGTCACTCTCTCTTCTCAGCTAGTCATATTTTGTCTTCCTAATCTATTCATTGCCAGAGCATTGGTGAAACATACTGCTCATCTCTCCTACTCAATGTCTCCTTACTTCCCACCCATGAACTTAGTTGTACCCCTTTGGAAAGTTTGTTGACCTATAGCACATACTGAATTTGCTCACATCATTACTCCCATGTTGAATTTTCTCCCTCTCTATTTTGGAGAAATAAATAAATGACTACCCTCACTACTCCCTGCATAATTTTCCCATCCTGGTTTTAACACAAATGAGATTGTCTGGGGAGTAGGAGGGAGTTTCACAATCAAAGTGTCTGCTTCCTTGACAGCAACAAATTACCTTTCCTTTTCATTGCCTCTCCCCCTCTTCTGCTCTCTGTGTCTTCCCTCCAATGAGACACAGATGCTCCCCTAGGCTGTGAACGGACACTGGGCATGCTTAGTAATCCAGGTAAGTGCTGAGTGCTAATAATGAATTTGTGTTGGCGGGACAAAACTGAGGAATTATAAAGAGACCACAGTGTTATTTTAGGAGATTGTCTCTTTTTCTCTTCTGGATTCTGACCTCTTTTTTTTTTCCCCCCAGCTATTGCTGTTTTCTTGAGTGAGGACCATTTTCATATAATTGTGCTCTTTGGTCCTCCCCTGACATTAAAAGAATCTATTTAAAAGATGATTAGAGAATTTTTCTCTTATGTGGAATGGCTTCCCTCTTGCTTTAAAATATGTGAAAGCTTTATAGACCAACCAGGAAACAACAAAACTACTCCTAATCAGAAGTGACACAGTAGAATCAGAAAGTTTTAAAACTGGATGAACCTGAAAAGCCATATAATTCTTTTTCCTGTCCTGGAGATGGACTGCATTAAAAGTATCTGGTAGGAATGAGAATTAATGTAATTTCTAAAGTCCTACAGAGGAAAAGAGCCCATTAACTCAATGATTATTTGTATATACTCAGTAAGTCTTTTCTGTAAAAACTACTTATAACTTAACCCCCTTTACTCTTATTTTAGTCATAAGAAAAAAAAAGTTTGTGTAAGAGCTCTTCATAAACCTGAAGCCCACTATTCAATTGTTCCTATCTGTTATTCAGACTGAATAATCCTAGTTCATTTTTTACTATCTTCACAGGGCTTATCCTCCAACACTTTAATCAACTTAGTGGCTCTCCTTTGATTATGTGACACATTTTTCCCCAATTCACTTTTATGCTAGACCAAAAAAGGCCTAATCTTTCAGAAAGAAGCAGGACCAAGAATAACGAGAAGCTTTTCTGACAGGTTCCTATGTACCATATGTCTATTTCTGTAACCAAGCATTGTTCTGGCTTCTAAGAATTATAGTGAAAGATTGCTGATGTTGATAGTTGTTTCTAAGATTGTCTTCCTTTATGAAGCTTCCTTGATTTCTTTAATCCCCAAACTCTCTCCCTTCTTTGAATTTGAAGCATTTATTACCTAAATGCCTCATTCTCTAGTTGATTAAGTAGTATTTAAAAAAAAAAAGGTTATCTAGAGATCTTCCAGAATTGCTCCAGATCTGGAAGTAACATATAGGTTTTAAAAAAGCAGCTCTGCCTTTTGTTGGTAAAGAATCAGTATCTGAACACTGAAGAACAAGAAATATAGATAGGAAAAACTAAAAACCATGGGATGATAATCAAAGTCCAGTAATTGATCACTTCAAGGGAGGGAAAGATAGGAATCCTTTGACCATCTTTGTTTGCAAAAAAAAAAAAAATAAACAAACACCAAAAACTTAATCTTTCTCTGTGAAAGTTGATGCTAACGGGAGAAGAGACAAGAAAAGTTGAAAGTAGAGGAAAGTAGCAGAAACAACAACCATATTAGCGGCCATGTTTAGATGTGATGATTGGCATTGAACAATTGAGAATCAGAGAACTTAGAGCAAGAATGGACTTTAGAGGTCTTTTAGTTTAGAGATATCAAACTCAAATACAAATGAATCCTTGTAATCTCCATACTGATTGACTTAGAAAAAAACAAATTAGCATTGTGTATGTTTTATTATATTTTTATTTTGTTTGTTAAAGATTTCCCAATTACATTTTAATTTGGTTCAGCCTCCTCCTAGAGTTTTGCTGGTTACTTGCTATCTACAAGTTTAACAGCTTTCATCAAGTTCAACTTCCTAATTGAGGTTGAGTTGAATTTGGAGCAGATCACATAGATAGAAAGTGGCAGAGCTATGATACATGAAAAACATATACATTAACATCTACCGAAAGTAGAAGTGTCCAGTTCTTGCTTGTAAAGTGCTAAGTAAGTTCCCTATAGTTCTTGGAAAAAAGGTTACTTTTCCTGTACCTTTCCTTTCTATGTTGGCATGACATCTCAGTCTGAGGAGTGTTGTTAGTGAATTTATACAATCTTAATTACTCAGAGCCCCCACATATTCAGAAATCCCATTTTCTCCCAGCACATGGTGTATTTCATTGAGCTCTGGTTATATAACTTTGGCATGATGGCATAGATGCCTTCTTCTTTGGAACAGATAAGATATGGTTGTTTTCTCATCTGTAAAATGAGGGGTTTGGACTTAATGACTTTTCAGGTTTCTTCCAGCTCTAAATTCATGATACTATGATCTATACACATTGTTTTACTTGTTTAAAATCAGAATCAAAATGAGGACCAAGCAATCTATAATAGGACTTGTACGTCACAATAAGATACTAAAAGTTTCATGTAGCTGTAGGCTGTTCTTTCTCCCTATGTAGTATGTAGATGATCTTTAAATTTAGGCATTCTGTGTACTCTGCAAATCAGTTACTTAGTCCCCTCTCTCTATCTACACCTCCCCCTTACAAAAGTCACACATCTTGCAAATGGGCCCAGAGTTTGAATGCAATTCTTAAATGAGGTTTGATTCATGTAATCTATGAGGTCAGTCACTGGATGATCTAGAGATCAAAAACCTTAATCCTTCCTATGGTAAGGAATATATAAGAAGAGTCTCCACTGAGCCAATTAGACAATCCTATGTTTTGCATTTTCTGTCATTGGCAGCAACTTCTAAATATCTCAGGCTTAGCCAAGATCAGAGATGGCAAATTACTGATTGAGGGCCAAATTTCATGACCCACCACCTGTTTTGTTTATAGCTAGGCAAGCTAATAATGGTTTTTATATATTTTTTAATACAACAAAGTTTCTGTTCTACTGCTCCTTCTCTCTTTCCTTTCATCTGATCTCTGTTTCTTAAAGTTTCTTTCTTTCTTTTTTTATTTCACTCTGTATTCTCACACATGCCATTTATGAGAAATAGTAATTTGCACTGTTCTTCTTTTCTCTCTCTGTAAGTCTATTTCTTTTACTATTTATTTGTAAAGGGCTGAAACTCTGAGTTGATGCATTGAGGATGGACAACTGAGCACTTAAGGTTAAATACCCATTGGACAATACTCTATAAGCATATGCTTGGAAAATGCTTCTGACTATTCTGTGCTGGCTCGATCTTTTGGTGTATACAGAGAATTGTGGGAAGGATTAAGAGGTGGAGTAAGTCAAGCCCGAGTTATTTTTAGCAAAAAAGGAAAAGAAGGAAGGTCCTGCACCCATCCTGTTCACTTCTACCTCTAAAGACCAAGAATAAAGACCAAGGACTTTTGCTTATCCTGACTCTGGCTGATTCTAAGGTATCCAGGGTGCTAACTCGCTCTTCACGTTTATTTATTGCTTACTTAAAACTCCTAAGATAGAGCCAATTCATGCCTAGATCTTTTTTCTTATTTGATTCTGTCAGTGCCATTTAATGACATCTAGATGCTGAAAGAATATTTGTCTCTTTTCCTATTAGTTTGTTAACATCCCATCATGATAGAACCATATACAATTTATTCAAACACATTTATTTTTTGTTTTGTTTTATGTTTGCAATCAAAGCATCTACTGAATTCTAGCCTTGTCATCAGGGACACTTAAAAGTTATCTATAACATTATAAACTTTTCCAACAATTTGATCAGTTATCTTCAGTTTTGAAAATTAAGTTATTGTTGGCTTTAAACCTATCTTTTGGAGAATTGTATTCCAAGATATCCATTCATTTGGTAGCAATTGCCAGATCTTTTGGGTCACTGACTGTGGTTTCTTGCTATTTGAGCTTTTCTTTTTGGTTGTTTGCAATAAATTATTTTGTTTTGGACTTTGGCCATAATATTCCTGGGATTTTTTTGACTATGACATTTCTGGGATTTTTCATTTTTAGGTTTCCTTCAGGAGGTGGTTATTATATTATTCCTATTTTTACTTTAACCTCTGAATCTGGAATGTAGATAGCTTTGAATTTATGATTTCTTGAGTGTTCAAGCTTTTAAAAATTATGATTTTCAGAGAATCCTATAATTCCCAAATTATCCCTGTATAACTTTTTTAAGGTCTTAAAAAATAAATGACCCTTTCTATTTTCTTCTATTTCCCCCCAGTCTTTTGAATTTGTTTTTATTTTTCTTATTGAAATCATTCATTTTCTACTTGGTCTATACACATTTTCAGGGAATCTATTCCTTGATTAAGGTATATCACTTTATGTTCTAAGTTCTTTTATTTTGCTTCCAGTTATTTTTTTCCTGGACTTACATTTCATCTTTTTTAAAGTTTATTTTTATTTGTTCCAAGTATTAAAGTGATCCTTGTAGAAGCACCATTTTCCTCAAGTCTGTCTGTAGTTGTATCATTACTCTTCTTTTGGATGTATTTTTGGACATCTTTATATTTATAATTCTTTATATTGATTAATGTTTTCTGTTAACTCACATTTCTAGCACAGGGGACTGTGATACATAAGTACCTACATCAACTCAAACACAGACCTTTTAATATGTAGAAGTAACTCTTGCTCTTTCACATCCATTAACAAGGTATATATATTGGTTGATTTAATGGTTGATAAATATAATGATTTATTATATATTAACCACTATTGGTTGATAGTAGGAGTGGTAAGGCCTGTGTTAAACTGTATTGGTGATACTTAGTTCATAGATAATGTTATAAACGATGCTGACAAATCAGAGAACTTTGATAGACACAGGGGGCAAAATAATTTTTGAGAGATTAAAAACATATAGTAAGAACAAGAAGATTATATGAAGATCAATTCTGATGGACCTGGTTGTTTTCAACAATGAGATGATTGAGGTCAGTTTCAATGAGCAATCTACATCCAGAGAGAGGTTTGTGGGAACTGAGTGTGGATGACAACATAGCATTTTCACTCTTTTTGTTGTTGTTTGCTTGCATTTTGTTTTCTTTCTCAATTTTTCTCTTTGACCTGATTTTTCTTGTGCAGTACGATAATTGTAGAAATAGGTATAGAAGAATTGCGTATGTTTAATATATATTGGATTACTTGCCATCTAGTGGAAGGGGTGTGGTGAAGGAGGAGAAAAATTTGGAACCCAAGGTTTTGCAAGGGTTAATGTTGAAAAATTATCCATGCATATGTTTTGAAAATAAAAAGCTTTAATAAACAAAACAAAACATCTAGCAAGATTGCTTGGCTTGTGATCACTGATTAATTTTGGAAAACCAAAAAAAGATAGTCATGTTCTTTCCTTAGTAGATCATGTGGATATCTAAGCTTCTTTCTCTCTTTAAAATAAACAGATAAGTGACCAATAGATGTTGTGGGTGTGTGCTTGTGTTTATATTGCATTTGGGTTATAATCAAGCAATCATGTCATCTTTAATCTTTATATGCGAAGAAGAGTTGACTGTGGCACAGGTGCCTGCATGTAGAGTTTTACCTGGGGTGAGGATTTCTTGATCTTTTTAATGAACTCTAGTTGTTTCACTTTGTCTTTCCAGAAATAACCTGTCTTATCAGGAACTAATTAATTTACAGTATTATTCTGGATAGAACAAAGGGATTCTTTTTTGACTAAGACCCCCTTTACTGGATAAGTAAAACCTGCTTGCTTTGATGCCTTGTGAGTTCGAATGCTTGTAAGAAGAGTGGAAGGCAAACTTTATACTGATATTGCAAGATTTTATTTAGGTAGGAGTGACAGAAATAAAAAGCTAGATTATCAAGCTGTACTTGGACTTTGTGTCAAGAGGGAACTGTTGAAAGAAAGGTTACAATTATTTCCTAGTGTTTTTTTTTTTTTTTGCTCAATCTGTTTCTTTTCAATATTCTTGTGTCTCTTTAATAAAATCTGCTTCTATGCAAATATATTTCCAGTCCCCTAGGGTTGAATGCTAATAGCAGTTAAATTAATTAAACATATCATTTTAACCTTGGTGTTAGGCTGAAAGATATATCCCTGGTATAACTGTATAAATAACATCACAGAGAAAGTTTAAGGCACGAGAACACCTGCAAATACTTAACAGTCATTAGAATTTGTGATTCATTTAGCAATATGAAACACGGTGGTTTATGTTTTATTGTTTAGCATGTCCCTCATACACTAAGTAATAAACATTAGTAGATGCTTTATTTGATTGCTTTCTTATCCCTGAAGGCTTTTCTTTTCTTTCTTTTTTTTTTCATAGAAGGTTAATGAAAGTAATTCTTGGTAAACTGAGTAGATTCAGTTATGGGATTCTGATGAAGGCATTTGTAGCATAGAGAAAATCTGGATTTGAATCACAAATGTCTGGTTTGCTAACTAAGTGATCTTGGGCAAAGTACTTTACATCTCAATGTCTAAGTTTTACCATTTATAATAATAATATAGTCTGTGTCATTTTCTTTACAATGCCATTTTGAGAATCAAATGAGAAAATGTATGTAAAGTACTTTGTAAACTGCAAAATTGTCATCTATCATCATGGAAAAACAACTTCTAGTTGCAGGGCCATTCCTGTTGGGGAAATTGGCAAATTTTGTCATTTCCGTCTTTCTTTCCAGTGGTAAGCCATTCATCCTCTTTCCCACAAAACCAGGGCTCCTACTGCCCCTGGGTGTTCATATCCCTTTATTGCATTGGTCTATCTTAGGCTGTTTTCTTGTATAATAACTTTTTTTTTCCAGATTATTCCTTGAGTTTTCCCTTCTCCCCAACCCCAACCAAATTTACCTGTCTAATGTTTCATTTTCTCGGGAACTTGCTGAATGCCAGAAACTAATCTGCTAATAAAAGATTTCAAATTAGCAGCATCCTTAAAAAATCATCTACTCTTTTTTTATTTTTCTTAGTTTAGTGTAACAGCTTCATTTTGCAAATAAGTTAAAGGTAAGAGAAATTATAACTTACCCAAAGTCATTTGCAGATTTGTAGGATTTCATACTAAAAAGCATCTTTAAATCCTAAGAAACAGCAGGGCAAGAATTCAAACCAGTCTCCTGACCAATATAGCACTTACTAGGAAGCAAGTTTCCTGATTCTGAACCCTGTGTTATATCCATTGTGATACCCTGATTCCTTGACATTAAGTTGCCTTCTGCTTCTTTTGTTATACTATCGAACTATTCAAATCTTTTGCTGTTCTTTAATTTGTAAATTCCTGAAGGCAAGAATAGTATTTCATACTTGTACATATCCCTGCAGTATAGAGCATAGTATTTTGTCCAGAGTATTTTCTAAATAAATGTTTGAAGAAAGTGAACACATTAACTTTATCATTTGCATTTTAACAAGGATCTTCAAAAGGAGTGAATAATAGTGGTATTTCAGGCAGCCTAGGAGGGTCACTATGGGGACATATTTTGGGGACAGGATAGCCTTAAGGAATTCTTCTAAATATATCATGTTTATAGCATTTATAATAAAGCTTGTTTACTTGGGAGGCCACATAAGCATTTTATTATTGCTCACTCTGTGAAGATCATAACATTTTCCCCTATTGTAATCGTGAGTCTGGAAATAGGGACTGATGATTCCAAGGTCAGTGCATATAATGTCAGTATGACGTAGTCTTGTTGGCAGCTGAGAGTGGCCATTTGGCAGACCCTGATGGATTGTTGGAGGGCTGATATGCACATTCAAGCACATGGAAAGGTATGGAGAGTAGAAAACCAACAAAACAAAATAAAAATCAATTCTTTGTTACTAAGCTTCAAATGTAAAGGTTACAGATCACAAGCATAAATTATGATAATGTAGTGGCATCTTTTTCTATTTTTCCTATTATTTCCTATGACTCTTTGGCAGCCAGGTTGTTTTTAATTTTATTCTTATTAATGCTTTTTGTCTTTTTCAAATAATCATGGGATCATAGGCTCAAAAATGGAATAGAATTTATTAAAAATCTTATTCATTCCAGGCACTGTGATAAGCACTTTACAAACATCTCATTTGTTTTTCAAACAATTGTAGGAAGTGGGTGCTATTATTATTCCTATTTTACTGCTGAGAAAACTGAGGTAGATAGAAGTCAAAGTCACACAGCTAGTAAGTATCTAAGGCCATATTTTTAATTCAGATCTTTCTGACTTCAGGGCCATCACTTTATCCATTGTGCCACCTAGCTACCTCTGATGCTCAGAAAAGTCAAGTAAATTGTTTAAGGTGACATATATAATAAGCAAAATAGGAAGAGTTTGAATCCAGATCCTCTGACTCTAAAGCTAGCAATTTTCTCATTGTATAATACTGCTTTTCAGTCATTTCTCGAAATGCCTTCTTTTCACTCTCCATCCCTATCGTTCAAAGCTAGGCAAGCAAAACCAAGAAACATTTTGATGGAATCATACTCTATTTCTGTCTCTAATAGAGGGAAATATGTTTCATTATCTATTCTTTAGGACTGAGGTTGGACATTGGAAATTAATTTGAATCCAGCTGCCATTTAATGTTATTTTCATTGACCTCATTATAGTTATATATATACATATGCATACATACATATATTTATATAAAATTTTCCTTCTGTTTCTTCTTCATTCCACATCATTTCATATGAATCTTCTCATGCTTCTCCAAACTCCTTATATTTGTATTTCTTAGGATTTGATAATATTCCATTTCATTTATGTGCTATAATTTATTCAGCTTTTTTTGCTGCCCCTGAAAAAATTTCTGCTACAAATATTATTATACGGAGAGCACCTTTCTGTCAACTCTCTTGGGTTAGACTTTTCTCTTATATTTTCACATTTTAAAAAATAGTTTTGACATATCTATGTGTAGGTCTCTATATACAGGGTGTCCTAAAAAGTCTTAGTGTATTTTAAAGCTGTTAGAGCTTAAATGTTTATTGTTGCCAGTCACTTTCCTAATTTGAAGGGGTGACTTAAAGTATCAGAAACCTATTTATTTTTGACTTGAAATGTCTGAGGTGATCATTTATTATCTCTCCCCACCAAAAAAAAAACATGTATAATCCTTGCTGCTAGAAAATCTATATTAGTTTATAGCTGAACCCATTGATGTAGAAGATCTCAGCTTTTATTAAAACTACCAAATATTCCTAGGTTTGTACTTGGAAGACTCAGATACCATTCTCTTCCATCTTGGGATTAATTCCACATAGGCATATCTGAAGTGTATTGGAATAATAAAAAAAAATCAGGCTAATGGCCTCAGTTATTTGCTAGTGGCATTTGTTTGATCTCCTTTCAATTCCATATCTAAAAATGAATTTCCTTTGTACATTCTTATTAACAGCCATCACCTGGTATAAATCAAATGGATACACTGGGAAGGTTTGACATCTGTTGTTCAGTCTACCTCATCCACTGCTAGTCTGGGTCAGTCAATATTTTTTAAAGGTAATTTGTTTTTTATTTTGACAGCAGAAAATCCTTTCATATAATAATAGTTTATACTTATATACTAATTTACAGTTGGAGTTTTTTCTAATATTGTGAGTTAGTGAATTGTTAGTATTATTATTCTCTTTTTATAGATAAGGAAACTGAGATACAAAGAAGTTAAAGAACTTACTCTAAATTAGTAATTACCTTGGTACTGAATTATTCTGATTGGTAAGTGAGTAAAATCAACTCAATCCACTATATCAAGTTGATCCTAGATCATGGTTCACATTCATTCAATTACCATTTTGTGTTTTGCCATCTACCTTCATATATATCATCTCCTTCCAACTTTTACTGTCTGGGAATAGAAATTAAGCCAATATTAGTACTGCTTTTGGCACAGGATGTACCTGTCAATGATTTTATTTTTCTACTCACATTCCCTGACTTCCCTGGTGACCATTTCCCTAGGCATAGTTTTCACCTGCTACAATCTAAGCTCTCTGTATCAAATTTGTATTTGTTTTCTTAGCCTTGGTTTGAGAAATACTTGATGGAGTGAGACCACCTAAGAGGCTTCTATGGTAGTCTAGATGAAAGAAGTGATGGAGTCTTGAACTGAGGTAGTCCTGCATGAATGGAGAGAAGGGGAAAGTTGTGAGAGTTTGGGAGATATACCCATTTACCAGAGCTTATTAGTTCTGTGTGATGAGTGAAAGTGGTTGGGAACTTGAGAGGATAGGAGGGTTTTGGTGCCTGTCGAAATAATAGAAAAGTAGGGAAGAGGAGAAGGTTTGATAGAAAAGATAATGCAATGAAATGTATAAGGGCCATCACAACTCATCTATACCGTTGTATCTGGGGAGAAAGTCACCCAGAATAAAAAGATATGGATTGGTTGTGATGTCCATTAATTAGGTTTTCCCTCACCTAAAATGAAAAAGGAGAGGACGAGCTTTAACAGGTCATTGAAAACCTGCTAAAGCATAAGATCATTTTTTTGGGGGGAAAGGAATAAGACTGAAATTATCCTAATTACTTCTGTATAGCTGCTGCTGTTGGGTTCCTGGGTGACTTGAAGCTCTAAAAATCTGGTGAGAAGTGACAGGTAGGGACAACTCAATATTTGCACAATAGATTGAGGAGGCAGAATGGGAGAACATTTGTGCATAAGGTAGATGGGGTTATGTGATGTGGGAGAAAAGTCCCATGAATGGCTACCACAATAGAGTTGGGTCAGGATCTATTTTCTCAAGTTGTTATTGATTGGTCACACATCTATTAGAATCCATCTAAGATCACTTCCCCCACAGTCACCTTAAGAGTATCTCTTTCCCTTTGGAGACCACTGGTCTGTAGCATGCTTAAAAATGGCAGAGATGGGTATAACAGTGGGGTAAATGTGGGGGAGGTTTGGAAGCATGGAAGACATTAAAGACTTGGGGTAAAAGGACACTGACAAAGAAAAGTATGAAAAAAGGAGGCAAAAGTCACAGTTTTCCTAGGATGGGGCAGTTTAGATTGTTACTATAGAGAGAATCTCTGATATTCCTTCTAGCTTTAAATCCTAGATTCTATATTTTATCTGAACTTATTTTAACAATAACACAAATATATTTATTCTAAGATTCATTTGTGTACTATGTCCATCTTTTTGCTTGGAACTTATTGGTAAAGAGCTAGGTATAGCTCAAAAATATATTTATAGCTCTCTTTGAAATGTCTTTAAAGGTAAAGAGCTCAAGTTCAAGAAGACTAAGGTCCTCCTATACTTTAAAAAAGCTCTGTAATTAAATAGCATAGGTGTTTGTGAATATAAATCACAATCTGTCCTTTCCTTCAATAATGGCTCTTCATGAGTTGTGGTAACTAAAAATATTCACTCCTAGTGAACTTTTTGGAAGTAAACTTTTTAACTTAGCCAGTCTAGTCCTCAGACAGACATAGAATCCCTCTGTAGGATAGCATTAGAAACATCTTCAGCTTCTTTAAGCTTCAAGAGCTAATGTTCTGCTGACAATCATTGAGAACACAAATGACTTCTATGTCATGATTTAGGTTGTACTCCCCTGAGGACCAAGAGATGAGAATCTATTCTCAGCTTTCTTAAATTGAAATCTATAAACCCCCCAAGGGAGAGATTTTAGAATAGAATTTGAATGGAAAAAAATTATAATTCGATTTTCATTAACTTACAATTCAAATTTTGTACTTTCTCCAATTATGAAATCTTCAAAAATAAAACGAAAAACATTATTCTGAAAAGACATTTCTAGGCTTTACTAAATTGTCACAGGTTTCCATGGATAATGGCATAACAAACTGATTTGTGTTAATATATAAATAAATCATGGTTTCAGGGTTGGAATGGGGCCTTAGAAATTATCTAGCTTAATACCTTCACACAAAATTTTATATTCCAACTCTGCATTTTTACTGGCTATCTCTAATCTCTAAAATCTTCTCCTATTTCACCTCCACTTCTTGGCTTCTTAGCTTTCTTTCAAGTCTTAGTTCAAATTCCACCTTCTTCAAGAAATCCTTCACATGTCCTTTCTTTACTGCTGGTACTTTCTCTTTGAGAGTGCCTTCCATTTACTATGTATATGTATATCTATATTTGTATCACATACATAGTTGTTCAAATATTGTCCCTCTCTAGATCATTTTGTTTTTCTATCTTCAGCATTTGGCACACTGCCTGGTCTATGGTAAGCATTTAATAAAGACTTGTTGATTGGCTGATTGCTATATTAGGAAATTGAGGGAAATTGATAAAAGTAATTAGCAAAGGCAGGATTTGAATCCAAGTACTCTTTCCACTATCTCAGTCTTCTTCAATAAGCTCTCAATGTCTTTTCCCATCAAGACAACAATACTATTTTAGCAGAAAACAAATACCATGTAAGAGCAGGACTGTACCAAATAGTCTTGTGGGAGATGATTATGGGGGTAGGGAATTGATTTAGAGGTAAGGGGAACTTCATTGTTCTTCAGTCATATCTGTGCATGAGCAAAAGATGACTTTAGATCTCTTAAACTTTGAATAGTATGGGATAAAACTTATTAAGTATGAGATGCCACAATAATCATATTGCTTTATGTATGTTTGCTAATAATGGCTTTCATTTAGCTAGTGCTGTAAGGGGTATGCAACACTTTACATTATCTAATTTGGTTTTCATTATAACTGAGGATAGAAAACATTCTCATTTTGTAGATGAGGAAATAGATTCAGAGAGGCTATGCAACTTATACAAGCTTATATATCATATTATACTACTTATAAGTTTTGATGTAGGATCATAAATTAGTGCTGGAAGGAGCTTCTGAGGTCATTTAGCCCATGTCTCTCAATTTATAGATAAGGAACCTAAAATGAGAAAGGTTAAATGATTTACTCAGTCTCACACAGAAAGTAAATGGTTAAACTGAGATTTCTGAAATGAGGTCCTCTGGTTCCCAATCTAGTGTTCTTTTCTCTGTATTACATGGTAACTCTGAGTCATGACCCAATAGGAGTGCTACCTCATAGAGTTAAAGTTCTGCTTTCTGTAATAAGTGCCCATGCTTATATTTGATATTAGTATTTTATGAAGTTAGCACTGAGGAATGTTTGTACTTATCTGATACCAGTCTCATTTCCCCTTAAGTTATAAGGAACAAATTATTACCATCGAAGAAAGGAGATAGTAAGAGAATAGTAAGGTTCTTATGGGAAGAGAGGGTTGATTTTGACTGACCTAAAACACTTCCTTCACAATTCCTCTTCTTGTTTCTTTGTCGCTATTTTCTTATTACTTAGAAACAACTCAAAACACTTCTACAATGCTTTGCAACGTTGGAGAGGAATCCTATTCTGGTACTGGGAGTAAATAATCTCCTTTCTCAGTAAAGCTGTTCAGGTGGCTTGTTTAATGCTTTGAGCTATCAAGTGGCCCAGTCTGGCTCATAGTGAGTTGGTGTCTAAGATGCAATTCTAACTGAGCTGGAAGTTGTTTTCCACAGCAGGATTTATGCTCTGGCTGATTTGGATTGGGAATATGTTGTCACATTGTCAGAAAAATGTTTTTTCTTTCTTTTAAATGATTGTTCATTGTACTGAACCCTCTAACCAAATTTTGCCTATAGGCAAATGATCCTAAAATCTTAGAGTTAAAACGGATGTCAGAGATTATCCACTGCAATCCTTTGTCCAATTCATGGATTCCCTCTGCCTTATCCCAAAATCAATGGTCAACCAATCTTTGGTTGAATATCACGGATGAGAGGAGAGTTTTTGTTTAATTAGACTAATCTAAATAGGTTCCTGGGCAGCTAGCTGATTAGTAAGTAGATTGTGGGGTTAGACTCAGGAAGTTTCACTTTTCTGAATTCAAATTCAGCCCCAGACACTTACTTGCTGTGTGTTACCCTGAACAGGTCATTTAACCTCTTTGCCTCAGTTTCCTTATCTGGAAAATGAACTGGAGAAGGAAATTGCAAACCATTATGGTATCTTTGCCAAGAAAATCCCAAAAGGGATCATGAAGAGTTAGACCCAAGTGAAATAATGGAACAACAGTTAGGTTCTTAACACTGTTTGTGTCAGAGAACCCTTTGTCAGCCTGGTGAGGCTTATGGACCCTTACTCAGAAGAATATTTTTAAATAAAAAAAATACATAGAATACTTTGTTGTTCAATTATTTCAGCTACGTTTAACTCTCTGTAATCTCATTTAAGGTTTTCTTAGCAAAGATACTGGAATTTTCCATTTCCTTATCAAGCTAATTTTATAAATGAAAATACTGAGATAAACAAGACTTAAGTGCCAGGTCACACAGCTAGTAATTGTTTGAGGTTGGATTTAAACTCAGGTTTTACTGACTCTAGGCCCACTGTGCTACTTAGCTGCCATACAGAATCATAAAGGAATCCAATTATATTTACATATAATTGTACACACACACACACACACACACACACACACACACACACATTTTTGAATCACAGATCATAAGCCTCTGAATTCGGTAGGATATTCCACTTTTGAACAGCTCTGATTGGAAGTTTTTTTTTTTTTAATTTTATATAGAGCCTCCTTGTAACTTCCATCATTTTAATGGCACTAGATGTGTCCTCTGGACCAAGCAGAATATATCAAATCCCCCATCTACATGACTGCCTTTCAAATACTTGGAGATAGCTATAGGGTATCTCTAAAGTCATTTCTTCTGAACTTGGTTTACTGGATATATGTTGGCCCACCAATAGATAAACTTAAAATAAGGCCTTGAAGTATACTATTAGTGTCACCTATTACTTTCCATAATGGACAACATTGCTAGAATGCCAGACTTGGAGTCAAATACCCTCTTCTGGGACTTATTAAATGTATAACTATTCAATAATTTTGGACCTCAGTTTCCTCATCTGCAAAAGGATAATAATAATGATAGTACTTCAAAGGGCTATTATAAATCTCAAAAGAGGTAATGTATGTAAATTGCTTTACAAACCTTGATGCTCAGTGTCAAAGTATGTTATTGTTATTCTGCTCAAGCTTGAGCATTCTATTCTGAGCCAATTATTTTCAATGCCCTCTTGCTCCAGGTATCCTGGTTACATTTCTGTGCCTTCTTTCAGACTCTGAAGTAAGCCAGGAATGACCTCTTCTCTGCCCACATCTCTCTCTCACACTGTCCTGCTGTTTTTCTTCCATCATTCAAGCATCTGTTAAATCTCATCTTTTTCATGAAGTTTTCACAACCTATGTATTTATGGGATTCCTACTGCTTATCATCTTAAAATGTGTTAACTCCATATCCTCCTAGTCTGGATCAACTTGGTCTTCCTTCTTCAGTTCTAATTGTTCCTCTCTTCCAATGTCTTCATGTCACTTCCTTTATACCTCTTATCCCATTGTTTTATTCTTCAAGCAACCAGTGGTTCAGTGGATAGGGCGTTATCTCTGGACCCAGAAAGATCTAAGTTCAAATCCAGCCTCAGATACTAATGGTGTGACTTTGGATAAGTCAGTTAATCTCTGAATTAGGTTTCCCAAATATAAAATAGAGACAATTATAGTACCTTCTTGGCCAGGCTGTTATGAGGTTCAAATAAAATAATGTTGGTAAAAAAACATTAACACACAGTTGGCACTATATAAATGACTATTCCCATCCTCTTCTCTCCTCCTTCTTTCCTGACCCTGCTGTCTCCTTTAATATTCCTTAAGTCTTCCTCATTCAGCACCCATGTCTCCACTATGTTTGCCCAACATGATGTTGTCATTTCCATTAATTTTCTCTTTTATTAAATTTTAGTTCACTTGTATTCTTGGTTCTTATGAAAGGACTTTTAAGCATAGACTGAGGGAAGCCAAAACATGGTATTCCCCTTAACTCCAACACAGCACTGGTTTTTTGGATCACTCCTGCAAGCTAATCAGCAGAGCCACCTCTGGAATTTCTCTTCTCAGATGAGTGGCACTTGGTTTTACAGTGATGTGAAGCTAGCAATCTGCCAAGAAGAACCGTGAAATGAGAATGTATATTATTCTGGTTGTGATCAATAAATGATTTTTCTGTAACCTAGGGCCCTTTTTGGCCATATGAGCATAGAAGTTAAAGGGAAGGGGAAGGATGAAGAGAGAGAAAGAAAGGGCAGTGAAGAAGGAGGCAGAGAAGGTGGGGTAGAGAGAGTGGGGACAGAGAGGGAGATAGAATGGGAGAAAGAAAGAAGAAAAAGAAGGTGAAAGAAAGAGGAGATAAAGGGGTGGGGGGAAGGTCCAAGGGACAAAGGGGTAGAAGGAAAAATATGGGAGAGAAAAGGGAGGGGATAGGTAAGCTGGCTTGAGTCTTAGAATGAAGATCTTTGCAGGAGAAAAGGGCACTTCTCTCTCAAGATGAACAGGTAGAGGTTTTGGGTAATTAAAATCAAACAGTTGAGTGTCTTAATTAAAGTTTCATTGCCCTTATCCTATCCAGAGAGACTGTGAATGTACAGAAAAGAGGGTTGGGAACTAGTGAATGAGAATTTCAATTTATCCATCAACAACTATTTGCTGAACATCTATTAAATACTTTGTACTAGACTGGGTTTTACTCAAGAAGTGTGGGTCAAGGTCCCTGCTCTTGAAAATTTTTTTGAGAGCTAAGCTAAAACTAGAGTGAGCTGCGCGCACACGCGCACGAGCGCACACACACACACACACACACACACACACAATCATCTGATACAGATCCCAGGTGCTACAGTACTTCTCTGAAGGAGACAAATGAGGAAAGGGTGATCAGGATTTCATGAGTTAATGAATGATATGTCATTTCTATCTTCTTTTTTCTAGTAAAATCAAATACATTTTATGCATATATATATATATATATATATATATATATATATAGAGAGAGAGAGAGAGAGAGGAGAGAGAGAGAGAGAGAGAGAGAGAGAGAACAAATACAGAGTAAATTTGGAATGGGCATGTTGGAGTAGGAGTACAGAGAGTACTCATAACTATGAAAATAAGAAAAATAAACTTATATAGGAAGTGGTATCTAAGTCAAACCTTGAAGGGATCTTATAATTCTAAATGACAATGGTAAGTGAACAAAGTGTTCAACATGGAGGTCAGCCTCTGTAAAACACAGAGAGGGAGACAAAATGTCTCATAAGAGGAACAGCAAGCAGACCTATTTGGTTAAAATTGCATGATTGGAAAGAATGTGAAATTGGACTTAGGGTAGGATTGTTGCCTTTAGATGCTAGAATAGTTTGTATCTTCCAAACAGCTGAGAGTCACAGAATGTTTTTGAGTGTTCTGTCCAGTGAGTGAATTGGGAAATGGGATGATGGTTAAATCAGTGTTTTTGTGAATTTGATTTATTGATTTAAAGGATGATTGTGGACTCATGAAGAAGGGATTAGAGAAAGTAGAAACTGTCAAGCAAGGAATAAATAGTTAGGAGGCTATTGCAATAGTCCAGGTAAGAGAGCTGAAGGCCTGAACTAGACTGGGGGCTACTTGAAATAATTGAAAAGTATTGGTTTAGAATAAGAGAATTGGTTTTGAATCCCAGTTAAGCTATTTTCTTCCTATGGGACTTTGAACAAGTTATTTAACCTCTCTTGGTTTTGACTTCTTCATCTGTCAAAAGGAGGGTATTGGGCAACATTATCTTAAATCTACTTTTCCAATCTAAATCTAAATCCATGTTCTTGAAATAATAGATGTGGCACAAACAAATGAGTTAGAAAAGGGGAATTATGAGGAAAGATATGCAGGTAGGAATGGTCATCTCATATTTGTGGTATTGAATAGGCTGGCCTATCAGGATTGAAGCATACATGTTAGAGAGGAGTGGAAAATAAGGCTGTTTAAGGTTGATGGGGTCAAATTATTGAAACCTTTAAAACCCACGCTTTCACAGCTAACTCTTCCACATCCTTTTATTTCCTCTGTTCAGTGACTACAGATTGTTTTTTTCCGAGCTAAATGTCCTAAGCTCTGTAAAAGCTTTTAAGATAACTTGACTCTCTGGTCATTCCTTTCTTTAATGAGTGATGACTTGGGACTGAGAATGGGAAAAGCAATTGAGAATGTTTCAGCATGTGATGTTGGTTGAAGGGGTGAAGACAGGGACAGGTGTATTCAAGTTGAATGTATAAGGACAGAGCACCAACCTCCAGTGAACTAGTAAAGCCAGAGCCTCCTTCAATACAATGACAAGGAGGTAATCAGTACCACTTGCCACTTTCCATTGAGGCAGGCATGGGCAGCCACAGAGAGAAAGGAGGAAAGCAAAAACAATTTCTAGGAGATAAATTGTTTTTTGCTCTTCCTTTGAACTTCAAGGTCCATCTGTCTAGGGATCCTCCCATCTTATTGATTGATGGACAAGTTCAATGGTAAAAGAGAAGTCCACTAAAGAAATACATTAATTTTGTATCCAAGAGCCTGAATTGGATAAAAGGAATACTCAGAGGCTAATTGTCTGATTGGCAGCTGACACTGGAAGAGTAGGTGAGGGGAGAAAAGAGTTACCTTTTATTTGGGGTCCTATCAGAGTCATAGAAAAAAAGCTCTTATTGTAAAAGAAGTTTCTCTTTCACTTTACATTCATCATCTTTTCAAAATTATTAACAATATAGCCTTATGAGAGACATATTTTATTTCTAAATGTTCAATGTTCAAAATTCTAAAAGGAGAATAAACCTTTGAGTGTTCCAACAGTGGAATCATCTTTGAAGAGACCTAAATGTTTTTTTATGTTGGCATAAAGGAAAACAAAATCTCTCCAGTGTAAGTCTATGGCTTATAGATTGGATCCATTGTATTTGGGTGGAAATGATATATTCCAAATCACAGCTTTTAAAATCTATAATAATAAAGTCTATAAAAATAAGGTATTTTATGACTACTTCTATTGATGATAATTATAGGTAATTCATATGATCTTTAAGTTTGGAAAACACAAATTTTATCACTTTTTTTATAGCTTTTTATTTACAAGTTATATGCATGGGTAATTTTACAGCATTGACAATTGCCAAACCTTTTGTTCCAATTTTTCCCTCCTTCCCCCCATCCCCTCCCCCCCGATGGCAGGTTGACCAATAGATGTTAAATCTGTTAAAGTATAAATTAAATACAATATAAGTATACATGTCCTAAGGTATTTTGCTGTGCAGAAAGAATCGGACTTTGAAATAGTGTACTATTAGCCAGTGAAGGAAATCAAAAATGCGGGTGGACAAAAATATAGGGATTGGGAATTCTATGTAATGGATCATAATCATCTCCCAGAGTTCTTTCACTGGCTGTAGCTGGTTCAATTCATTACTGCTCTATTGGAACTGATTTGATTCATCTCATTGCTAGAGATGGCCACGTCCATCAGAATTGATCATCATATAGTATTGTTGTTGAATTATATAATGATCTCCTGATCCTGCTCATTTCACTCAGCAGTTCATGTAAGTCTCTCCAGGCCTTTCTGAAATCATCCTGCTAGTCATTTCTTACAGAGCAATAATATTCCATAATATTCATGTACCACAATTTATTCAGCCATTCTTCAATTGATGGGCATCCACTCAGTTTCCAGTTTCTGGCCACTACAAAGAGACCTGCCACAAACATTCTGGCACATACAGGTCCCTTTCCCTTCTTTAAGATTTCTTTGGGATAGAAGCCCAGTAGAAACACTGCTGGATCAAAGGATATGCACCGTTTGATAACTTTTTGAGCATAGTTCCAAATTGCTTTTCAGAATGGCTGGATGTATTCACAATTCCACCAACAATGTATTAGTGTCCCTGTTTTCCCACATCCCCTCTAACATTCCGCATTATCTTTCCCTGTCATTCTAGCCAATCTGACAGGTATGTAGTGGTATCTATAATTAAAAGTTGTCTTAATTATAAACTGGGAAAACATTTTTACAGTCAAAGGTTCTGATAAAGGCCTCATTTCCAAAATATATAGAGAATTGACTCTGATTTATAAGAAATCAAGCCATTCTCCAATTGATAAATGGTTAAAGGATATGAACAGACAAATCTCAGATGAAGAAATTGAAACTATTTCTAGCCATATGAAAAGATGCTCCAAGTCATTATTAATCAGAGAAATGCAAATTAAGACACTTATTCTTTATAAACTTGTGAAGTTAAGTACAATGTATAATATTATATTGATCTTATTGTATAACTTTGAGATTTCATGGATGGAGAGAATTCCCAGGAAGCAAACTCCCTCTGCCATTGAAGAAACATACCTCTACTGTGAGCCAGCTATGTGTCATAGTGCATAGAGTGGGGTCTGAAATCAGGAAGACCCATCTTTTTGAATTTTAGATACTGGCTTGTTGTGCAACCCTTGACAAATCTGGGTTTGTCTCAGTTTCTTTACATGTAAAATGATCTGGAGAAGGAAATAGTCAACTACTCTGGTATTTTTACCAAGAAAACCCAAAATGAAATTGAAAAGAGTCTGACACAAATGAAACTACTGAACATCAATTTACATTGTATCTTATAGTCTTAGAGAGTTTCCTGGACACTAAGAGATTTGTGTGACTTGCCAGTATCATACAGCCAATATGTTTCAGAGGAAGGTGATAAACCAGGTCTTCCTAATTCCATGACTAGCTCCATAAAGATAACTTTATGTTATCTCACCATATTTGGGAAGCAGCAGATAGGCTAGTTTGTCTGGAACAGGAATGTGTGGAATGTTAATAATGTATAAAACATTCAAATAGTATTTTATTTTTCCAAATATATGAAAAGATAGTTTTTAACATTCACCTTTTCAAAATCTCGTATTCTAAATTTTTTCCTCTTTCCCTTCTCTCCCCCATTCCAAGACAGCAAGCAATCTGATATAAGTTAAACACATGCAGTTCTTCTAAACATATTTCCATATTCATCATGCTGCACAAGAAAAATCAGATCAAAAGGAAAAAAAAAACCCATGAGAGAAAAAAAAAACAAAACAAGCAAACAATGAAATGTGCTTTGATCCTTATCAGCCTCCATACTTCTCTCTCTAGATGTGGATGGCACTTTCCATCCTAACTCTATTGAAATTGCTTTGAATCATCTCATTGTTGAAAAGATCCAAGTCCATCACAGTTGATCATCACATAATCTTGTTGTTACTATGTATAATGTTTCAGGTAAATGTAAATCTTTTCAGGCTTTTCTGCAATAAGCCTGCTCATCATTTCTTATAGGACAATAATATTCCATATAATGTGTGATAAGATAAGATGGACCCAGATAGGAAAGGATTTTAAATGGTAACCAGAGGAGTTTTCACTTACATATCTTGCAGATAATAGGGAATGCTCCTAAAGTTTCTTGACCAGGCGAGTCCTGTGCCTTAGAAATATCAGTTTGGCAGCTGTGAATTGAAAGGAGGGAGACACTAGAGGCAGGAACACTGAGCAGAAAATTATTAATGCAGTTTAGATGAGGGGTTAAGGGAGCCTGAACTAGAGTTGTGACCATGTGAATGAAGAAAAGGAATAGTTGATGCTAACAGTGATTCAATGGTATTGTCATTGAATACAAAATATATTTACAACCTATTTACAACTTTTTGATCCTTGTTAAATTTTAAGTAGTTCATTGTACATGAGGTAGTCCTCCATGGAATCTTAGAATTTGACATATGGAAAAAGTTGAAAGGGAGGGACTTGTATGTTTATTTAGTCCCACCCATACTCAAAAGAAGTCCCACTATAATATACCAGACAAGTAGTCATTAAATTACCTATGGCATAGGGAATCTAGGAATTTCTGTCTTTTTAAGTATTACTTAAATCATTTGTGAGGTTATGTGCACCATCCATTAAAAAGCAAAGGTCTATGTATCTGGACAGAAGCTGACCATATGTGTTAAGATTTGTTGTTATCATAATATGAATGCAACTATTATTGCAATGTTCAATCAAATATAATGGAAAAGAGATTCCCCCACCCCCACCCCCAGTGCCTATTTTCAAGTCTGTCATTGGAAGATACCACTCAAAAAAATTATTTTTGAGAAAATCTTACATCTTCAAGTTACATTTTGGTAAAATAAAAACTGTAACAGAAATAAAAGATAGCTGGATTAGGGAGGTAGTATTCGACAGATGTCCTAAGAAGTCATAATAAATATTTCACATGGTTCCTCATGTTTGTTGAGGGGGGAAGTGATGTACTCATACTGATGTTTGAATATGGCTCTGGCCATACCTTTTCTAGGCTTGCCAGATTACAGTAAGATCAAGAAAGTAAAATTATTAAGGAATTTTGATGAACAAAGTAGGAAGAAGTGAACAATAAGCTGAAGTGGAGATAAAGCCAGGCACAAGGAGAAGAAACTGACCTATCTACAACATCATCCCATCATCAATATTTTAGTGAATGTTTCATTGTACCCGAGGCTTTTGTTCCAATTCATCCTCCATAGAAGTGCAGAATTTGAGAACTGGAAGGAGTTAGAAAGAAGGGATTTCTGTGACTATCTGGTTCCAGTTATCCATAAAAGGGGTCTCATTATAACATTCCATAGGTCATTCAGCCTCTTTTTGAAGCCCTCCAAGGAGAAAGAATCGTCTTGAAACAACCTATTACACTTTTTTATAGCTCAAATTGGTGGCACTTTTTTTTTGATATCAAGCCTAAATTTGCCTCTATAGCTTTCTCATCTCTGTTCTAGATTTTTGGAACCAAACAAGATAATTCTAAGACTTTCCCCCCATGACAATTTTTATATATTTGAAGATGGCTCTTATGTGTCTCCCTCTTCCTATTATCCCCCTGATTCTTCTCTTCTCCAATCTAAATATGCACATTTCCTTCAACTGTTCTTTGTTATTGTTTGTCCATCATTCTAGATAACATCAGGGATTTGATGCCATGACATGCAATGAATTGGATTTAAGTGAGGGAAGACTGTGCAAAGTCACAAGCCCTATTTTCTCCTTCTGAGTCATCTAAATCCAGTAGCAATGTATAAATCAAGATGACTGGATTTGGCTCTGGGTACAAGTGGGAGGTCTTGGCCTTTTTAAGCTAAGGTCTTTATTATGTCTCAGTTTGAGACAATAATCCATCTTTATGTCATAGATGAAAGGCTCTTCACTATCCTCATTGCCTTTCTGTGGATCAGGAGTTCTTAGTTTTGCATTTAAGTTAAGCCTTGAAAAGGAGCCAGGGAAGACAGGAGGAAGAAGAGAAGAAGGCATTCCAGATATAGGAAATGCCTATGAAAATGCATGAAGATATAGTGTTGTTGTGTGAGCTTAATATGACTAATTAAACTGTACTAATTAAATTGTAAACTGTACAATGTCTGGATCAGAGTATATGTGAAAAAACTAGAAAGATCAAAATTGGTCAGGTTTTAAAGAGATTTAAAAGTCCCAAAAAAGAATTTAATTCTTGAGCAAAGGGTATCCTTTGGAGGTCCCATGGATAGAGTTAAGGGGGCCTACTAAGTTGAATGGGAAAAATATGGGTTTGCTTTCACTAATCTCTAACTGAAATTTAGTCTTTCTTTCAATTATGATTTTTAAAAAAATTACTCTGAGAAGGGACACATTGGCTTACCAGACTGGCAAAGGTGGGAGAAGGGTTAATTTTAAATTGATTTTAAAAATTTTAAAATGATCATCTACACACTGTCTAGTCTGTCAGTGGTTTTTTTTTTCTTCTGAAACTATGGTGCCCTCCAACTCCATGTAATATTTTGGATAAGGTTTGATAACAGTAGAATACATATCACCCACCATCCTTAACAAATTACTGTAGCTCCTTCTTACTTCAAGGCTCAAATATAAAATCCTCTCTTTGGCACTTTAAGCTTGTCACTACCTCACCCTTTGGTATTTTCCCATCATCCTATACATTACTCTCCTTCTTATGCTCAAAAGTCCAGTCATACTGTCCTACTTTCTTCAAGCAATATGCTACCTCCCCTCTCCATGCCTTTGTCCTTACATCCTCCATGTGTGTAATATTCTCCCTCTTTATCTCTATCTCCTAACTTTATTTTCATCCTTCAAGACTCAACTCAAAAGTCATCTTCTGCAGGAGGCCTTTCCTAATTCTCCAAGCTAAGGTTGGAGAATTTCCAACTCTTTATTTCCCTCTTTAAGGTTACCTTAAATATGTGGATCTGATTAATATATTTTGGGGATACATATATTGACCCCTCCAACTGGAATGTAAACTTCTTGAAAACAGGGACTGATTTTGCTTTTTTACTTTTCATCTTTATCACTTGGTACAATACTTGGTAAATAACAAGCACTAAATAAATCCTAATTGGTTGGCTAATTGATTGATGGAACTGTCTAGCATTCATCTTCTGGTCTAGGAAATTTCACTTATTACCAACTTTTTAAGTAAAAACCAGGATACCATAAATTCCAATTCTGTTTTTTATTTGACTTTAGAATAATTTATGGCAGCTGTGAGAGAAAAAAAAACCCCAACAATAACAACAAGAAACAGAATTAAACAATTGAACACAGCTGGTTCCATGGCCAGGAGTCAGTTTGATGTTTGGCTGCTGGAATTTTCTGGTAGTTACCACATTCAAGGGATGAATAAGTGACTTTTATGTTGGTAAGAACATGTTGGATTCCTTTCCTAAGGACACATTGGACACTCAGACTAGGGTCTGTGTCATAGGAAAGGGAAGAAAGTAAAACAGAACATTAGGATGGTCTGGGGAAGTTGTGATAATGTTCAAGAGAGAGACTTTATTTGGGGAGTATGGAAACAGAGAAGCATGATCAAGTAGTTAAGACCTCTGAATCCCAATCTTTTTTTTTTTTATAACTTTTTATTGATAGAATCATGCCAGGGTAATTTTTTACAACATTATCCCTTGCATTCACTTCTGTTCCGATTTTTCCCCTCCCTCCCTCCACCTCATCCCCCAGATGGCAAGCAATCCTTTACATATTGAATAGGTTACAGTATATCCTGGATACAATATACGTGTGCAGAACCGAACAGTTTTCTTGTTGCACAGGGAGAATTGAATTCAGAAGGTATAAATAATCTGGGAAGAAAAACAAAAATGCAAGCAGTTTATATTCATCTCCCAGTGTTCTTTCTTTGGGTGTAGCTGCTTCTGCCCATCTTTGATCAATTGAAACTGAATTAGCTCTCTTTATCGAAGAGATCCACTTCCATCAGAATACATCCTCAAACAGTATCATTGTTGAGGTATATAATGATCTCCTGTGAACCCCAATCTTTATCACAATTTTCTAATGTATCTATAATATTAATTATGTAGATATTCCTTCTATGAATGCAGATCAGAATCCATTCTTTGATCATCCCATATAACTTTCATCCCTGTCTTCTAATAAATTTGTCACTGTCAATTTATTGGGAGCCTCCCTCAAGTTGCTTTTATATCATAGTTGACCAAAATAGAGCACAGAGACTTAATTGTCCCTCACTCTTCTGCATGGCCAGCCTATTTGTTTTCTGGTCACATATTTTTCTTACATCCTTTATGTTGCTTCTTTTACATGCTTTCTTGTTTGTAATGGATTATGAATGAAACTAAACTTAAATAATCTAGAAATTTAAGTATTTCATGACTCCTGGCAACAAAACCTTCTAGATTCTACCATGTTGGGAAAATTTCCATTTTGGTCTTAAGAGCAGACTATAAATTATTTTCTTGGGTTCAATTCAGCTAAGTACAGAAAGGCTCATTACTAATAGATTTGCCACTTGGTGATGAATTCTTTGGCTATTGCAACCTATGAAAGAAAAAGAACACTACATTTGATTTTAATCTCTATGCTATTTTGGTGATTTTGACAAAGTGACTAAATCCCTAAATATAAAAAGAATGCTTATGATAGTCATAAGTGGTTTCTCTTGTATTGATTAAGCTATGGAAAAAGCTTGGAGAGTGATAGCTACATAACATTTTTAAATTCCAACTATTTTTCCTAAGAAAACTTTCTTCTAGTAGTACTTACACAAAGCCAAATCATCTTTCTTGGGTTGTTTCTATTCCATTTCTTCCCATAGGTCACCTTGAGGTAGAGGACAGGCTGATGAAAAATACAAATCAATAAAGAAAAATAGAGAGGTCCTTTTCTGTATCCATATGAATATTGGTATAGTCAAAGCTGGTTTCTTGTTTATAAATCTTGGTGGGGCCTCAGTTGATCCACAAAATCCATTGAATACTTATTGGATGAAGAAGACCATATTAAGTGCTCTGGTGGTAATGGGGAATTTAGGGAGCAGGATAAAGATGAAATAAAAGCCTTCTTTCTTGTCCTCACAGAATTCAGAATTGAGTCGAGTGGCCTCCAAATAGTAGATGTGGCTGTAGCCATAGATCTCAAAGTCTTACCTACTAGATGGCCAAGTTGGTTGCTGCTGCCATATTTTCTTTCTGTTGCCAACAGGGATGAAAATGTAATTAGCAGCAGTGAAAATCCTGTTTCATTCAGAGATGCTACTATTGGAAAACAACAGTATTGGCTCTAGAGTCAGAGGAATTGATTCAAATCCTGCTTCTGAATTTACTATTTGTATTTCATAAGGCAAATCTTTTAACTTCCCTGGATTTCCCTTTTTCTTTAAAATGAGAACATTGGAGGTAATTCAAGGCAATTCCAACAAACTTGTTATGGAAAGAGCCATCCACATCCAGAGAGAACTATGAAGACTGAATGTGGATCAAAGCATAGTATTTTTACCATTTTTTTTGTTGTTGTTTGCTTGTTCTTTCCTTTCTCATATTTTTTCTTTTGATCTGATTTTTCTTGAGCAGCACGACAAGTATGGAAATATGTTTAGAAGAATTGTATATGTTTAACTTATATCAAATTACTATCTAGGGGATGGGACAATGGAAGAAGAAAAATTTGGAATACAAGGTTTTGCAAAGGTGAATGTTGAAAACTATCTTTGTATGTATTTGAAAAAATAAAATAATATTAATAAAACATCTTTAAAAATTCTTCATGAGCAACATTAAGATTAAATGATAATGGATATGTTAAAAAATTAAAATGACAATGTTGGACTATTAGCCTTTGAGGCTAATCATCACCGAATTCTGTGACCCTATATTTCACCTCTGCATCCTCATTCATCTCCACCTCAGTAGTATCAATATCATCCTGCTGCTCAGAGACTTTATAAATAATTTAGAAATAGCTGTCGATTGTATGAGACTTGGAAGTTTGTGAAGCACTTTTCTCTATATTATTTCATAGACTTCTCACCACAACCCTATGGGATGCTACAGATAGTTTCCTCCCATTTTATATCTAAGAAAAATGAGGTTCTGTGGGGCTAAAGGCAACCGTTGTTATACAACCAATAAGGAATAGGAAAAAAATCATTTATTAAGTACTTACTATGTGTCAGGTTTTCTGTTAAATTCTGAGAATACAAACATAAACAAGCAAGACAGACCCTGCCCTCAGGTATGATACATTTTAATGCACCTAATCCCCTTGGTAAAGGGGATAAAATATCGGATCAGGAATCAGGAAGAATTCAACTCCTCCTGACTCAGACATTTATTAATCACTTGACTTTGGGTAACTCACCTAACTCTGCCCATGTTATAAATATGTTTAGCAGTTTGGTGGAGTCCAGCTACTCCTTTTCTGAATATGCAGTGTTTTTAAATGCACAAAGTAAAATGTACAGGATTATAAAGGAAAGCATTTATGTTATAAAACAATTATAAAAATAAGTACACAAAATAACAAATTGATGAAGCCCAGAGTAAGAACTCCTAGAATAAAAAAAGATAATATATAATCCTAGAATAAAAAAAAAAAGATAATATATACCATTTAGTGGTGGCAGCAGAGAAGGCTTGTGGAAAGAGAAGGGAAATTCATAATGATTAAAATAATGGGGCAATTGAAATGGTGGTTGATGGAATATAATCCTAGATCTCATCTGACTCCAAGTCTAGCATCATTTCTTCTACATGCTAACTTTCTTATCATTACCTTGCATCCTGTCCAAATCCAGAGAAAGGAAAAATAGCTCCTCATAAAACAATTGCATCCCTTTGTTATAATTGAATATAAAACTCAAATGACTAAGAATACTTGAAAACTAATTTATCAATCAGGATAAATATCACTTTGGTACAATTGAACACAAGAATGAATGAGATTCCAAAGGAATAAGAAATATTCAAAGTAGGATAGGAATCATGACAGAGAGGATGTGACAAAACAAACCATAAACCATATGAAGAGCCATAAGGGCACTGAATCCATCTGGCAGTTGGCAGAGTGAAATTATGTAAATTTAGAGGTCAAGGTAGAATGATGGGATATACATGAGAGAATGACTTATTTTTGAAATGAAAGGGACTAAACAGAGTAGTAAGAATTCCTTGAAAGGTCTGGACCCCATTGTCTAAGGCAAATTGGTTGTCCAAATATATTTCGCAAATGATGAGACAAACAACTAAACAGGACATGTTTCTAAGGAACAAAATCAAACTAAACATTCAGTGTAGGAGAAAAAAGGGTGAGTCTGGGCATTGCCTTGGTTTCCCTTCTCTAGAAATAACTTGTCCTCCCATAAAAGAATAAATGGCTCAAAGGGACTCTTTAATCCTCCTCTGCAACCTTCCTAGAGTATTCAAATCTCCAATCAGCATGTCTTTGCAACAAGCTTGAAAAAATTGCATGCTTGGTCAGAGGACAAATTTGGTTAAGTTTCAAAATGAAAGATTAAAAGAAGGAAAAAAAAAACATCCTTTCTTAAATTGGCCTTTTGGAAGAAAACTGGTATTTTGAAGAAGTAGATGGGTTCATATGCAAATACAGCTTTTGCAGGAAATATGAAAGGAAATGGTATGCCTATCATATGAAATTATCCAGTGATTTTTTCTCCCTAATACAGGAACAATCTTCTTAATCGAGCAGCATTCATTCTAGTAGTTTGCAAAGTACTGGTGTTTATGTACTCTGAACCGTAAGAGACAGACTATTCAGAGCACTTGACATAAAAATAAAGCTCCTCACCAATGTCCCACTTGGTATTCCAAGGACAGAATAGATGATATTGAAGTCATCATTCCATGTCCTTGCTCTGTATTTGGTCTGTGAAAAAAATTCTGCTATGATCACCAGAACTTCATGAGTCTTATCAACTTGAGGATTTTTATACTTAATACATGGTATCAAATTTCTCTATTAAACTAGGATTAATAAGAACTCTAATCAATTCAATGATCATCCATAATCAATAAAAAAGCATGCTACTCACCTCGCAAAAGAGAGGTGATGAACTTAGAGTGCTTGAATGAGACATTTTAGGGGGAGGGACACTGCCAATTTGGGAATTTGCTTTGAGAGATGTAAGGTTATCCCTTCCATCCCCATTATGGAGAGAGGGAGAGAAAATGTATTTTTGCTCATTTAAAATAAAAGGTAATTAAATAAAATATCAGAGATACTTTTATATCTCAATAGACAGATGTAGTAGAAAGAGTGCTATTATTAGAAAGAATGCCTAAATTAAAATACAGTCTTCAACACTAACTATGAGACCCTTGGCAATCACTTAACCTCAATGAGCCTCTTATAAAATGGAGATAAAAATATTTGTAAAATCTTCTTTGTTCACAGGGTTGTTGGGAGGCTCAGATAAGACATAGATATTTGTATATCTATATGTATACATATACAAACTGATATACACATACATATATATTTACTTTTAAAATATTTAAAATACTTTAAAATACTGTATATGTCAGCTATTGTTATCAGATATACAGGATTAGAAAAAAAAATCATTGATTACCTCTGAGAAATTTTCAAACTAACAAAACAATTGTCAATTAAGCAATAACTATTATAGTTACCCAACAGTACTGTTACTATATTTACTGAAATTGCTATCTCCAAAGTTACCAGTGATTTTTTCATTTGCCAGATCTGATAGAATTTTCTCAGTTGTCATCCTTCTTGATCTTTCTCTAACATTTATCCTGTTGGAAATTTCTTTTGGAAATTCACTCTTCTTTGAATTTTTGTGACACCAGTCTTTCCTGGTTCTTCAACCTCTATGACTGTCCCTTCTCAGTGTATTTTGGGGAATCATCACCTATATTGTTTCCTCCTTGGGGTTGTATTTTCTCTCTAGATAATGTCTCATTTGGTGACCTTGCATTTATTTTGCATAAACACACACACACACACACTATTGCCTTCCTCCTCCTCTCCCACAAACTTCTCTCTAGGTTTTATTCTGTATACAACTCCCCCTAGCTTCTGGTCTAGGGGTGCATTTCCCTCACACTCTTATGAGGTTATCTCAGGGAATGATGTATCATGGATTTTCTTATATTTTTCACCCTTTCCCTGAATGAAGAAAGTAGGCAATGAGTTGGAGGTGATATAAAGGAAAGGAAGCAAAGAGAAAAAAGAGGCAGAGGAGAAAGACTTTTACCCATATCTTTGCCCCACTCCAGTCATTTCCCACATTATATTTCTGATTATGTTTCTTTGATGACTAATTTTACTTCTCTACTGTGTGCTGCTTTCCAGCTCCTTTTGGTAAAGTGAGAAATCAAGCAGTGGATTGGTTCCCCAAGGTTTACACTCTCCCCCTACCAATTCTGTACTCCTTTCTGTTACTCCAATGTATTTAGCAGTCAGGCCCATGGTCAACTAGTTATGGACAACCTGTGCCATCTTTCATGGGAGATTGGTGAAGTGTCAGAGAATATCTGTCATACTTTTGTCTAACTGCTTTATCAATCTAGTGACATTGTTCCTAAATGCCCACCTGGGATGTCATTCTGACTTTAGTGTGCTCCTTGAAGCAGCTGGAATTCAATAAGACATTAACTAGTTCAGCTCCTGCTTACATTAAATCCTGACAAAGTGGCTGCCAGCTGTAGTATCTACTTGTCTCTTCAGAGACCCTTAGAACTGAACAGCTGAGGAACTGGCTTAGCATCAAGTAGAACTTAAAGTTATCCATCATAGACCTCAACTCCTCCCACTTTATCCCACCTTCTTCCAAAGAACTTCTTTGTTACTTCACTAGCTGACAGACTCAAGCAGTGCTAAACCAAGTCTCCACTAACTAATTTTCCCAAAGGGCCAAGGAGTCCACTACACTCACAAACCCAATCCTTCACTTGCTAAATGATCTGATTCTCCAAGCAGCCCCCCTATCAGGTTGATGCAGAGGGCTGGCTGTCACATTTATCAATAAGAAGGACTTTCCCTTTTTCCTGGCCTCCTCTTGATTGATTTCTAGTGTCACTTCTACATATTTCCAAAATGTGCAGAGAAGTGGCTTTATCTGAGCTCTTCCGTATCTGCCAACAAGATCAGGGGGCACTTGATGAATTCCATGGAAACAAACACCTACAACCCATGGAGTTTCAAATTAAATACAACCTCCTGTCTTTATAACCCTTACTTTCTCTATCTTTTTCTCTTCTCCCCTTCCCCCAATTTTGCTCTCTAACTTTTTCTTTTATTTTCTCTTCTTTCATTTTTTTTAATCTCCCCACATCCCTTCTCTCTCCCTTAATTTTGGAAAATAATGCTTTCCCCTCCTGACCAAAGGAAGTCCACTCTGATTTATGATGTTATACTTAATTAAACTGGATAAAATAAGGATCCTGACTCAGATTATCACTGGGATGGTATATTATTAAAACTCCAAAAGCAAAGGAAAGGATTTTGTTGAGGACAAAGCCAAAGGAAAAAAAAAGTGGAAAGATGCTTCGTGGCCTGCAAACGTGGGGCTGGCGGCTTGTTGCAGGGGCCCAGTGAGACTGGCAAAAGTCCAGCTGGAATGGCTTTCCTAATTAACTCCAATCCTCTGCTCCTGAATTGGAAATGGATTTGAGGGTGTTATCACTTCTCCAGAGCTCAACTTGTGCTTCTTTTTCAACATCTCCCAGAAAAGGGCTGGCCTCTTGAGCTCTGCTTGGGGAAAAAGGTGTGTGTGTGTGTGTGTGTGTGTGTGTGTGTGTGTGTGTGTGTGTGTGTGTGTGTGTGTGTGTGTGTGTGTGTGTATGTGTGATGTAGGGGGGAGAATTGGAAGACAGAGAGGAAGACACAAACCTTTGCTACTGAGGGGGTAGGAAGGAATTTTTTTCTAGGGTACAAGATGTGTTTTTTAATGTCCCTCTCTAAGCGACAAATTCCACTGCAGCAACTTCATTAACACACTCATTAGTGTTATCTGATTCACTGCTGCTGCCTCTCATTGGGAGTTGGGAACAGCAGCTGGAAGAGCAAATCAGCTTGAGCTAATGCATATGTTAATAACACTAATGTAGCATTTGGTGTTCCTAAAAGAGAGACAGTAAAATATCTATGCTGTCTTCTCCAACACTTAAGGGGGAGGGAGGAGAAGAGAAAGAGCAATGCAATATAAAATAAAGCTATCCACTTGCAACATTTATAGTCAGTATTTATAGATTAGAGCAGTATGTTAGCCATTCTGACAGTACAACACCAGCACACAGACCCCACACCATGAATTATTCAGAGAGCCCCATTGTAAAATGATCCAAGTGACAAGACCAGAAGACTTGGTTGGTGGTTTTGGAAGTTTGCAAGGGCTGCCCAGCCCCCCTCCCACCCCATCCTGCTGCCACATCAACTTCTCCCTTTCACCCTTTAGCAGAAACTTGGTGAACCATTTGCTTTATGAGGCCCAGCATTCCTCCCCTGGTGCCTACAATGCTTCACTCTTCGGGAGTTCATTTTGGGGAGATCACAGCAAGTCCTGCACAAATTACTCATTTCTGTTCCTGCCTTCGTGAGTGGAGATTAGTCAGGCTCCTGGACTCCTGGAGTAAGTCAGATGAGCATCCTGTTCCATATTTCAGCCAGGCGGTGATATTCCTCAAGCTGGTAATTACAGATGTTATGGGGGTAACTAATTTCAGACATTTAATTTATACCTTTGGGGACTCAAGTGTGATTTCCTTTATGTTTCTAATGACTCTGGAGGTTGGCAAGATGAATGCAGAGGTGGTACAAAGCTCAGATTACTGTTCTTTGAACTTGATTCTTTATTTACATTTTTTCTTGGCTAGAAAATGCTACTTCTCTAATATTTCCATCCTTTGCAGGATCCAGTGACCTATGTGGTTTCTTATTCATAGGATAATAGATTTAGAGCTGGATAAGACTTGGAAATTAGATTTATAAATCATCCTTTTCCTCAACTTAAATAAACTTCCATCAAAAGGGGAAGAAATCAAGGATATAAATAGCCTGAAATTTTAAGTGAGGTTTGACAACATAGCTATCTTTCAATTTATGGATATATCAATTACTATAGTATTTCCTATACAATAGAAATCTACATATTCTGTATTGAAAATATGAAAATTAAGTATGTTCATATAGGGAAAAAATTCTCTAGGGGATGATTATTTTCTTCCACTGCCATCTGTAGATCAATAAACAAGCATTTAACAACCTTCCAGGTCATCTACAGGGGTTGTGCTAGGATTGAAATACAAAGAGTAAAACTTTCCAATAGGTTTCAATTGTGATTTATAATACCATCTAAAAAAGTATGGAACAGTTAAGAATTTGCATTGGTGGGATGGGTTTGTACATGCATTGATAAAATTCCAGGTTTGGGAAAATCTTGAAATATTATAAAAAGATGTATAGAATGCTCCTTGATATTGATTCTTTCTGTTAGTAATGTGAAATTACTAACAGAATGGTTTCTTTCAAAGAAGTTCACAGTTAACTGAATTGAAAAGGGTAAGAAAGGCATTCAGATGAACTTTGGCACCATTCTTTACTGTGCACTGTGTTACTCCAGCAGCACCATGGGCCTGCCAGAAGTTGTAATTCTGAACAGTAATTTAGTTGGGCAGCTAGGTGGATCAGGGGAAAGAGTATTGGACTTGGACCATGGAAACCAAGTTCAAATTCCATGCCTCAGATATTTGCTAATTGTATGACCCTTGGCAAGTTACTTAATTCCTGCTTGCCTCAGTTATTCAACTGTAAAAAAAGGATAATAATAGCACCTGTCATAAAGGGGTTGTTTTGAGGATCAAATCAAATAATATTGATAAATCACTTTGCAAACCCTAAAGCACAATAAAATGCTAGTTGTTATAGTTGTCATTATTGTTATTTACTTGTGAGGGTTGCAATAAAATCGGACTCTTCATCAAATAGGAACACAAATGGAAGCCAAAGATTTTGCAAAACAGTAAGTGATCTCGGATTTTTGTCTACTTCTAGGATAGAGATAGGACATATATGTGGGATTTAATTTTTGCTACTGGGCACTTCTAAATGAGGATATTCTCTGTATCAATTAGGGTCAATACCTCCTTTGCAACTTAGAGTCTTAAAGACTTTTTTTTTTTTTTTTAGCACATTGGTAAGTTAACTGATTTGTTGAGGCTCACGCATCTAATATGTGTCAGAGGTGGAATTTGAAACTATATATGCTTGATTTCAAGGCAAGCTTTCTACCCACTATACTACATTATCTCTCTGGGCTATTTCTACGACTATGATTTTATTCATATTTCTGTTTTTAGTTAATGTTATGCAGGGCTAGCCTAAGCAATGGGAATAGAACTGGGAACAGGAGCTACTGAGACCAGATCAAGAATCATTTATATAAGGGCTAGAAGGGGAAGTAAGAACTAGCATAACCTGAAAACAATTATTGTAAGAATCAGATAATATATGAATTATTATTTTTTAAAACAAACAGCAAATTTTGTATTATAAACAGAAGGCACCAATGGCCAGGATCAATATCCCAAGCACATATCGAGGATAACATGTTATTTCAGTCCTTCTAAGAATCTGTGCTATCATCCCATTTATGCAAATTGCAGCTCTTCTACCCCATAGTAGATGGTTTATAAAATGTTGTGACAGAAAATATTAATCCCTTGGTAGCAATTTTCTGGGGATGATTATTTTCAAAGTTAAAGAGGTTGGTCCACTATCAGTCATTATACCCTTGCTTGAAATCTTTGTATCTTTGTAGGCCTTCTAGACTAGTCTGCCTTTCAGAATATAAGATCATCTTTGGTCTATGATGAAAGATTAGAGCAGGGCTTTAGGGGAGTATTAATGGCAATGATTTATAAATTGGTTTTGGAATACAATGTTTTAACAAATTAAATAGAATTGTTTCCCTAATAATATTTGAGTTAGTCCAATATTAAAATGAGTTTTCATTCCCTAACATTGGTAGAAGTGCCTAGGTGAATGCTGAGTGACTGGGAGAAACAATGTGTACCTATATCATTTCAGGGACAAACCAAATGGATAATTAAAATATAACTCACATAAAGTAGAAAGATCTTTGTGCCAAAAGTAGTTCACTGAAAAATCATATTTTAAAGGATCATGAAGTTAATCAAAATGTATTTATTAGTTTTCTTCCCTGTGCCAGATAGTGTACTAGGTACTAGGGTTACAAGGACAATCAATCAACATACATTATTTAGCATATATTATATGTTAGTCTTTGCTAAGCACTATGATTACAAAGATAAAAGTGAAAAGTACCCTCTAGGACCTTATATTCTAGTGGGAAAAACAAACTATATATATATATATGGCTATCTAACCTATAAATTAATCTATACATTTACTGTATGCATGTGTATGTGTGTATACATATATGTATGTGTATTTATGTATTATATGTACATATAAATACATATTTATATACATATATATGCATATAGAAGTAGTCAGGTGGCACAATGGATAAAGCACTGAGTCTAGAATCAAGAAGACCTGAGTTCAAACTAAGCCTCCAACATTTATTAGCTTTCTTATTCTGGACAAGTTTTTTAACTTCTACTTGCCTCCATTTTCTCAATTAGAAAATGAGTGGAACCTACCTTACAGAGATGGGAGGATCTGATAAGATAATATTTGTAAAATACTTAACATAGTACTTAATAAGTATTAATAAGCATTTAATAAGTATTTGTTTTTCTATTCCTGCTATATCTGTAATGTCTCTCTGTGTGTATATGTGAGGGTGAACCTCTGAGTGTGTGTGTGTGTGTGTGTGTGTGTGTATGTGTTTCTGTGGACATAATGAATTTGAGATGCATAGGGGACATCTAGTTTGAAATGTAGAAAAGGTGATGTGGGACAGTATTGAAGAGAGAGCGAGCATTGATATATAAATATAGAATGATTTACAGAGATGATAATTAAGTCCGTGTTTTACACATCTATATATATGTATATACATATATACATTATACAAGATATACATTATACATTATACAAGATCATTTTGAGAGGGAGGGCACTGACATTCTTGGATGGAGATCAGGAATGGCTTCATATAGAAGTTAACACTTAAGGGAGAGCTTTAAATGCCCAACAGAAGAGTTTATATTTGATCCTAGAGGAAATAGGGAACTACTGGAGTTTATTGAGGGAAATGGAGGGAAGGTGAGACATGATCATACCAGCAATATAGGAAAATCACTTGAGTAATTGTATAGAGGATGGATTTGGGAAGGAAAAGGCTTTAGAGGAAGAGAACTAGTAGGTTAGTGCAGTAATCCAAGCAAGAGATGATTAGTGTCTCATGTCATTTAGTAACTATAAAGAGAGACCAAAATTCAAATGTGAAAGATGTTCTAGAGGTAGAAACAAGATTTGGCAACTGATTGGATATATGTCTCCAATCTGGGAGATTGGAAGGATAGTGATACCTTTAACAATAATAGGAAATTTAGGAATAGGGATGGGTTTTAGAAGAAAGATAATAAAAAATTTTCATGGACGTATTGAATTTGAGATGCCTATGGGACATCTAGTTTGAAATGTCCACTACACAATAGTGATGTGGAACAGGGCTGAAGAGAGAGATTTAGGACTATTAAATCTAAAATGATTTACAAAAAGATGATAATTAAATCCATGTAAACTGAATAGATCATCACAAAAAGAATACAGAGAGGGAAAAGAAGAGGGAATTTTGGAGGAAGTCTACTGTATGTGAATGAAAGTGCTGGAAATAGAAAAACAAAACTAGTGCCTGGCCTTAAGGAGCTTACAATCCTAAAATGGAGACAGTGAGGGTTTACAGTATGGTCAGGTAGGGCAGGGAGATAACCTACAAATTGTGATGTGCAAACAAGACATATTTAGGGTAAATTGGAAAAGACACTATTGTTAAGGGAGACTGGGAAAAGCTTCTTGCAGAAAGTAAGATTTAGTTAAAACCTGTAGGAAGCCAGAAGGTATATAGGAGGAGAGAAATCGTTCCCAGCATAAGAGACAGTGAGTGAAAATGCTCAGTCAAGAGTTTACCTTCTTTCTGTCAGCATATGAAGTCATGCCTTGAAAGGGACAAGATATCCTGGTATTACAAGATGCCAGCCTTTCACCAGACATGGTGAATAGGGAATACCCTGGATGAGAAAGATTAAAGGGGGAGAAAACTGAAATTTAACGAGCTGTTATAGAAAGCCAAAGATCACCTGTTAAATTTCCTTTAGAGATTGAAGATGGCTTGCCTTCCATGATACTGTTATCTCTCCTTAACAAGTTCTGGAATTCAGATATAATTTTTATTTTATTTAATTTATTTTTGCTGAGGCAATTGGGATTAATTGACTTGCCCAAGATTGCACAGCTAGGAAGTGTGAAGTGTCTGAGGCCACATTTGAACTCAAGTCCTCCTGACTTCAGGCCAATGCTCTATCCACTGTGCCATCTAGCTGCCCCATCAGATATAATTTTTAGAAGTACAGATAGGGTGATTCTATAGAAGAAAATGGTAGGCAATAACACTGACTTAAGGTTTGTAAACAAACAAAAAGATCCAAGCAACTGATAAACAATTAACTTCATAAATTTAGAGGTGTAATTTAGAGACTATCTAATCTAACAACTTCATTTTACATATAAAGAAATTGAACCCATAAAATGGTAAAGTGATTTGTCCAAGATCACAAGTATAGTAAGGAAAGTTGGGATTCAAATCCAGGCTTTCTCATTGTAATATAATCATTTTTCTATTACTATGGTGGTGTCAAATTCAAATAAAAATTTACTCCAATTTATCCTGTATATATCTTGTTTGCACATTGTACATATTATCCTATATACAAATATCCCTATGGACTGCATTTTGACAGTTGTTCAATTGTATTTTCCTCTATTTTATTAAATATTTTCTCTATATATTTTAATCTGGCTATACTTGGGAGTGCTATAGGTTATGTGTGGACTGTTAGCCTTGTATATGACACTTCTGAACTATATCATGACCATATCTACCTATGTGATCTTGGACAAGTCATTTCATCTCTGTAAGCCTTATGTTCATCTATAAAATGAGGGGGTTGGCTAAGTTGACCTCAGTGGTCCTTTCTATCTTTAGGTCTATGATCTTATTATATTGGGGACTTGAGAACCGAATGACATGCTGGGTTCAGACGGACAAGAATTCCCTTTCAGCCCTGTCAGCAGTTTGAGATTATTGCAATTTCTGAGCTGGAAGACTTACTTGAATCATGCTTGGGAGTTCTTAGAGGGATACATACAGTCTGGCAAAAACTACAAGAAAAGGAATAGTGACTCAGCAGCATTATGGAGATAATTTTCCCATCCCTGTCTGGAACTTATTAAGCTGAGCTAAAATCACAGGAACAACAATCCAAACAAGAAACTAAAAAGAGGATTGAGACAAGATAGAGAAGGATACAATCAAGGTGAACTACTGATTCCTGCAAATATTTCAGAACAGAGAACTGGAACTGAAACTACTGGTTGTATTCACTTCTTCAAGGATTGAAGGAAATCCCCTTCTCCCCCCCCCCCCCCCCCGGCAAAGTTTTGCTCTTTCTCTGACTTCCCCTCCTTGTTCCTGACCAGTAGCATATATATATATAGGACAATACTATGCTTGCTTCTTTTACATAAATATTTCATATAGCTACATACATTTATGTAATTTAAAAATTGAGTTTTTTTAAAACTTTTTTTAGTTGATTGCTTTGACATCTAGCATATGTAAATAGAGGCATGAATTTGAGTGTCCTAAATGTGGGCTTTACACTTGATTATATGGCAGATGTTCATCTCAGTTTTCCTCTCCCTCCTCAGCAACCAAGTGGTTACCTGGTAACCATGTTCCTGCTGCATCATCTGACTCTTGCTTTGAAATAGGCATATATTGTTAAACAGCCCCTTTTCCAATCCCCTGAGCTCTTGAGCCTCCCCAAGCATCACTAGGGACTCAATAAATAATGGGATTTTAATTGTCACATTATATCTGATCTTTTTTTTTTCTTCTGCATAATATCTTCTAGGCAAGGATGTAATTTCAATTAATTTTGCTTATCTGATAAAATTTTCATATCCCTTCAGCTAATTTCATTTGAACTAATAGGCACAACCCTCTTCTTTGAGTTACATTCAATCTTTTATCTAGACTAGCTATCTCTTGCATATTCAGCATATCAAAAAGCACACTATAGTATATGTCAAGAAGGTCTGTGAAGGGGAGATGAAGAATCCTTTACAGTGACAGAAAAACCTGTGAGGCCGTTTGTTTTGTGTATTTTACTTGTAAGAACATTGCTTACAATGCATTCATTAATTTTCATTGTTTATACCACTCAAGACTATCAATATGTCCAAAAACCAGAGTACTCATCTTTACAAAAATGTAGGTACAGCAAAACATATATAATTTCTAAAATGATTATGATGAACTTAATACTACATTAATCCAAAAAATTTATTCTCTCCTATTTTAGATGATTCTCCAAATGACACTGACTTTACAATCCATACTTGCCTGCTATGCTGTCCTGCTCTTACTCATGTACACTAAGCATGCATTTGCTACAGGAGTGCTGTCCAAGGTCCTAGTGATCTTCCTTGGGATTAAAGTTCTTTTAATATTATGTGGACATCAGGGTCATAATTCCTAACTATCAAACACATAGCCAAAGAAACCTTCAAACTAAGGAATAAAATTATGCATGAAGTCCTTAGCACATCATACCAATTATTTTTAATAATTAATTAATTTTAATCAATTAAAATATTAAGCAACAAAGAGAAAGGGAATATGCTCTAGTTTTATTGCAAATCTGTTTAAAGTTTTTATTTTGAGCCTTCCTTTAATTTTTTAATATAATTATAGCTTGTTTATATTCTTTTCTCATTCTGATGATCTTGCTTCATATCATTTCATATATTTCTTTCTAGCATATATTGCTTTCTTTACATTTGCTATTTTTTAATGATACCATTATATTCTATTACATTAGTGCAACATAATCAAATTATCCCTTCTCTAATTATTACTTGTATAGGTTACACTTTTTTTTTGTTTTACATGACAGAAGTTTTATTTTCATATATCTAGTCTTTTTTTTCCCCTTTTCATGACATTGTTGACAAAACCTTAGTAATGCATTTCTAACATCAAATGTTATGATCTGTTTTGTGATTTGTATATTATTATATTAATCTCCAAAATTTTATACCAATGTATCATCTTACAATAAGTTACTAATGTTTAATTTTAATTGCCATCCTTTTAATCAGTTAAAATGTATTTATGAAGTTCCTACTCTCTTCTGGGCAGTATGGTAGATTTCAGGGATGAATATAAATGAATGAAATAATCCCTTCTCTCAAGGAATATATATTCTAATAGGGGATACATCAAGTATGCATAATATTTAAGATATAAGTATATACAGAATAAATATAAGAGAATAAAAACATACAAACTTACAAAGTAGATAACTTCATGTAGTTTAGGAAGAGAGGTACTAGCTTATTTCACTAAAAGTAGCCTTAATGGTGTCTTAATTTGCATTTTTCTCATTAGAGAATTTGAGCTTCTTTTCATGTAATGATTAACAGTTTATATTTTCTCCTTTGAAAATCATCAGTTTATGTCCCTTGATTTAATGCTGATATTACTCTCATATGTACTAATTCTTTATAGATTCAGGATGTCAGACCTTATCATATATTTAGTATAAATTAACTTCCTGAATATTTCTTTTCTTTTGATTTTTAATGATATTGTTTTTTGTATATAAAGCTGTGACATAATTTTATTTGTAAGTCAGAAGACTTCATTTTTATCCCAGCTTTTGGATGACTCGATAACTCTTTGAAGAATGTTAGAACTAAGAAGGACCTTAGAGATCATTTAATTTAGTCCCTTCCCCATTTTGTAGATGTAGAAACCAATGAAATAGTGATTAATTGACTTGCTCAAGATCATACAGTTTGTTAGTGTTTGAGAGAGGACACAAACTTCTATCTTCTGATAACCAAATCAGTATTATTTATATTATTCAAACTGGCCACATAGGGTAACTATGTTTTATTACCTACTGACTTCTTCCTATTAATTAGTTTGGTGGTGTAGTAATGGAACACTGCACTTGAGACCAGGAAGACCTGAGATTGAACTTTACTTTAATCCTGTTTGTGTGACCTTGAAAAAAATCACTCATCTACTCTGTGCCTCAATTTTTTTAATATTTTATTTTATTTTATTTAATAATAACTTTATATTGACAGAATCCATGCCAGGGTAATTTTTTTTTTTTTACAACATTATCCCTTGCACTCGCTTCTGTTCCGATTTTCCCCCTCTTTCCCTCCACCCCCTCCCCTAGATGTCAAGCAGTCCTATATATGTTAGATATGTTGTAGTATATCCTAGATACAATATATGTTTGCAGAACCGAACAGTTTTCTTGTTGCACAGGGAGAATTGGATTCAGAAGGTAAAAATAATCCGGGAAGAAAAACAAAAATGCAAATAGTTCACATTCGTTTCCCAGTGTTCTTTCTTTGGGTGTAGCTGCTTCTGTTCATCATTGATCAATTGAAACTCAGGTCTCTTTGTCAAAGAAATCCACTTCCATCAGAATACATTCTCATACAATATTGTTGTCGAAGTGTATAATGATCTCCTGGTTCTGCTCATTTCACTTAGCATCAGTTCATGTAAGTCTCTCCAAGTCTCTCTATATTCATCCTGCTGGTCATTTCTTACAGAACAATAATATTCCATAACATTCATATACCACAGTTTACCTAGCCATTCTCCAACTGATGGACATCCATTCAATTTCTAGTTTCTAGCCACTACAAACAGGGCTGCCACAAACATTTTGTGTGCCTCAATTTCTTAATCTATTTCTCAAAGTGTTATAAGACTCATATGAGATAACATATATAAAGGATTTTGCAAACCCTAACAGACTATATAAATGTGAAATGTTACTATATGGTACATTTTTATTAAAAAAAAACCTACTAGAACCAAAACATATGCAAAAGCAAGCTAGTAGTACGACCTGCCAACTGTAAATCTCACATGATACAGTGTCATATATCTGACACCTTTTGCCCAAATGAAAAATTTTGTCAAATTCATTGAGAATCACATCTGTCCATTGAGTACTTTGTAGGCTTCATTTAAAAATGATAAAGTTAAACATAAATTATATCTACATCTCTTTCATATGCCATGAAATACTAAATATTTTAAAAATCCATTATGAAAGTAATGATGGACAAAAATGATGGACAAAAGTAAAGTGAGAAAAGATAAGAGGAAAAAGCTTTGAATCAGGAGATGTAAAATTTTTGAAAGATTTGTCATTGAAAAAGACATTTAGCATTTATAGCACTCTGTTTCCATATTGTAAAAGGAGGAAATTGATGATTTCATAGATTTCTTCTATTTTCAACATTTTGTGATGTTTATAAAATGCTAAACAATGGAGTTAAACGAGAGGTCTCACTTTGTCCTGCCAAACAGTCCAGTTTATTTTGAACTACAGTTTAGCCATTAGTTACTTAGAATCCCTTTTTTTAAAAAAATTATAACTTTTTATTAACAGAACATATGCATGGGTAATTTTTTTTACGACATTATTCCTTGCAGTCACTTCTGTTCTGACTTTTCCCTTCCCTCCCTCCACCCCCACCCCTAGATGGCAGGCAATCTTATACATGTTAAATATGTTATAGTATATCCTAGATACAATATGTGTGCAGAACTGTACAGTTCTCCTGTTGCACAAGAATAATTGGATTCAGAAGGTAAAAATAACACGGAAAAAAAAACAAAAATGCAAGCAGTCCACATTCATTTCCTAGTGTTCCTTCTCTGGGTGTAGCTGTTAGAATCCCTTTCTTCCCAATTTTCTAAGAGTGTTAAATTTGACTTTAAAAAACTACACATTTCTTTTCAGAACAAAAATAAAAAATCTCAAGTATGAAGAGTTTGGAGAAGAGAAATAAAAACAAAAGAAAAAAAGACCAGATGAAAGAAGGAATTGGGGGGAGGGATGCTATGTAGTAGCCTAAAGAAATAATGTGTTTAGTCTATTCTTTTGATTTTGTTCTTCTTACTAGTTGAATATAGATTGTAAATATTTAGACAATTTTGGTTAAAACTATTTTTGCATTTTTCTGGTTTATTATTTTTAGTTTTCAAATAACAAGCATTTAAAAATTAATTTTCCTCTCCCACCACTCCCTTTCCTTCTTCCTCCAAGTAAGCAAAAAATAAAAATTAAAAAAAAAAAGAATCAATCTCTGAATACATAGCTGCATAACTGGGAAAACAAATCCCTATGTTAACTAGGTTTGAAAATGTCTCTTTTTGCATTTTAAGTACATCATCATCTCTCTCTTGGGAGGTGAGTGTTGTGTTTCACCTTCATTCTTTTGGACTTGTGATTTATCATTGTGTTGATCAGAGTTCTAAATCTCTCTAAATCAGAGTTGTAAAATTTTTAAAGTTATTTTTCTCTACAGTGCTGTTGTCATATTGTCTCAGCTTTGGATTACTTTTTCCATTTGTCATCTTTGCTTCTACACATGCTGAATTAAGAAAATCACCCAACTATTCTGACTGGTTTCACTACAAATTTATATTATACAACCTTAACTGTCCTCATTGCCACTAGGTAACCCTAATATACCTCCCTTGTTGTTGTTGCTGTTCAATTACTGGAATAGTTTGCCATTTTCTTCTCCAGCTCACTTTACATAAGAAACCAAGGCTAAATGCCTTGTCTAGGGTTATATATCTAGTAAGTGTTCGAGGTCAGATTTTAACTCATGAAGAGAAGTCTTCCTAACTTCAGGTTTGGCACCGTATGTACTTCACTACCTTGCTGCCCACATACCTTCCTTATCAACTTACCATTTTCCATAGCAGTTCTTCCAAGCCTTTTTGTTCCTCCTCAAATCTTCTATAATTAGCTGAGATTTTTTTCTCACTTTATTGAAAAGAAATTGAGCTCATTTGTCATAAATTCTCCCTTTATCACTTTTTCTATCATTCAGATACCTTCTGCCACTTTCTCTCCTTTATATACATCTTGCATGAAGTAGCCTTATTCATTACAAGGCTCATTCTTCTGTTTGTCCAAGTGATCCCATTCCATCCTGTTTTCACCAAAAGATCATGCTATCATTTCCACCATTTCATCTATTTATTTCAGTGAGGCAATCAGGGTTAAGTGACTTGCCCAGGATCATACAGCTGTTTGACTGGATTTGAATTCAGATCCTCCTCATTCCAATAGTGGTGCTTTATCACATTGAAACACTTAACTCTCCTACCATTTCACATATTTTCAAGCTCTCCCTGTTTACTGGCTCATTTCCTACTGCCTACAATCATGCCCACATCTCCCCCAAAACTGAAAACTGAACAAAACTAAACAGACCTCTACTTGATCCTTCCATTCCCAATATCATTTTATATTTCTTCTGTCTTTTATAGCTAAGTTCTTCAAAAAGGCCTTCTACAACTGAGTCAAAATTATAAGAGTACAAGTCATTAAAAATGCATTGAATCAGTATTAATTAAAGAAATGCAATCAAAACAATTCTGAGGTAACACGTCATATCTATCAGATTGGCTGATATGACAGAAAAAAATGACAAATGTTGGAGAGGATGTGGGAAAATTGGGATGCTAATGCACTGTTGGTGCATTGTGAACTGATCCAACTTTTCTGGAGAGCAATTTGGAACTATGCCCAAAGGGCTATAAAATTATGCATACCCTTTGATTCAACAATACAACTACTGGGTCTGTATTCCAAAGAGATCATATAAAAAGGGGAAAGACCCACATATACAAAAATATTTATAGCAGTTTTTTTTTTCTGTAGCAAAGAATTGGAGTTGAGGGGATATGGAGAATGACTGAACAAGTTGTGGTATATGAATATAATGCAATACTATCATTCCATAATAAATTGTGAGCAGGTAGATTTCAGAAAAACTTGCAAAGACTTACACAAACTGATGCTGAGTGAAGTGAATAGAATTAGGAGAACATTGTACACAGTAACAGAAGCATTTTGTGATGATGAAATGATAGATTTAGTTCTTTTCAGTGATAAAGTGATCTAAGCCAATTCCAAAAGATTTGTGATGGAAAATGACATCCACATTCAGAGAAAGAATTGTGGAATTTAAATATAGATCAAACTATATTATTTTCACATTACTCTTTTTCTCTCTCTCCCTCTCTCTCTCTTTCTCTCTTTCTCTCTGCTGAGGCATTGGGGTTAAGTGACTTACCCAGGGTCACATAGCTAGGAAGTATTAAGTATCTGAGACCAAATGTAAACTCAGGTCCTCCTGACTTCAGGGCTATTGCTCTATCCATTGCACCACCTAGGTATCCCCCCCCCCCTTTTTTTTTCTTTCTCATGTTTTTTTTCTTTTTGTTCTGATTCTTCTTTCACAGCATGAGTAATGTGGAAATATGTTTAATATGATTGTGCATATATAGCCTATATTGGATTGCTTGCTTTCTTGGAGAGGAGGGAGGGAAAGGTGGAAGGAGAAAAATTTGGAACTCAAAATCTTACAGAAATCAGTCTTCAAAACTAATTTTTACATGTAATTAGAAAAAATATTATTAAGTGCAAAAAGAAAAGGCCATAATTTCTCTCCTCTTTTAATCCATTAAAATCTGCTTTCATTCCTTATCATTCTACTGAAACCACTTCTCCAAAGTTACTAATGATCTCTTATTTTCCAGATCTGATAGTATTTTCTCAATCTTCATTCTCCTTGACCTTTCTGCAGTCTTTGATGCTATTGTTCATTGCTTCTCTTTAATAGCCTCTTTTCTCTAGGTTTTTGGTTTACCACTCTTATTTGATTCTCCTTTTATCTACCAGACCACTCCTTCCCATCTCCTTTGCTGTATTATTTTCCAGATCACTCTCTCTAACCACAGATGTCTCTCAAGGTTCTATCTTGGTGCCTCTTTTCCCTCTTTATGATTTCTCTTAGTGATCTCATCAACTTCCATGGATTTGATTACCATTTCAATGCTGATAATTATCAAATCTACATATCCTGCCTCAATCTTTCTGTAGACCTCCAATCTTGCATCTTCAGTTGTCTTTCAGAAATCTTGAATTCAATGTCCAGTTACATCTTAAACTCAATATGTCTAAAATGAAATTAATTATTTTCTTCCTTAAAACCTTTCCCCTTTCCACCTTTCTTATTATTTTAAAGGACAACTCCATCCTTTCAATTCCTTAGGCTCCTAAACTAGGAGTCATCAAGGATTCCTCACTATTTCTCACTTCTCTTGTCTAATCTGTTATTATAACGCTGTTGATTTCACTTCTACAACATTTTTCCAATATGGTTCCTTCTCTCTTTTGATATTGCCACCACTATGGTACTGTCCCTCATCATCCTATATCCAAATATTGGAATAGTTTGCTAGTAAGTTTGCACTCCATTTGCACCCATTTAACCACTAATGTCATTTTCCAAGAAGCTCAGATATGATGATGGAACTCTTCCCTCACTCCCATCTACTCCATAAACTCCAAAGTCTTACTATTGCCTCCAAGAGCAAATGCAAAATGATCTGTTTGACATTTAAATCCCCTCATACCTAGCAAACCCTGCCACTCCCAACTTTTCAGGTCTTCTTATACCTTACTCACCATTATATATTCTTTGATCTAGAAACACAGGTCTCCTGAGTGTTACATAAACAACACACTCCATCTCTTAGCTCCAGGTATTTTCTCTGGCTGATACCAATGCCTCGAATACTGTCCTTTCTCTATTCTGATAACTGGCCTCCCTGGCTTCCTTTGTGTCCCAATTAAAATTCCACCCTCTATAGGAAGCCTTCCTCAGCCCCTCTTAATTCCAGTGACTTTCCCCTGTTAATCATTTCCTATTTATCCTATTATTTATGGCTTGCTTTTTATATATTTATTTACCTGCTGCTTTCTCCAGTAGATTGTAAACTCTTTGAAGACAGGGACTGTCTTTTCCTCCTTTTGTAATTTCCAGTGCTTAATACAGTACTTGGCATATAGATATTTAGTAAGAATTTATTGATTGAATGATTGATCATTGCAAATAGTTTTCTAGTTCTATTCATTTCACTCTGAATCATTTTTTAGAGATCTTCCCAGTTTCCTCTGAAATGAAATGTCATCATTTCTTGTGGTTCAAAAATATCTCATTACATTCCTATACATTGTGTTTCAGTATTGTCTAATATGAAGAAACCCTCTTAATTTCCAGTTTGGGGCTATTATAAAAAGAGCTGCTATAAATATTTTGGTCCATACAGATTCCTTTTCTCTTTCTCTTTTTTCTTGAGTATATTGGTTCAATAGAAGTATAGCTAGATCAAAAGAAATTTACAGTTTGATAATTTTCTGTATTTAGTTCCAAATTTCTTGCCAGAATGCTTGGATCAATTTCCTACTTCATCAACAATGTGCTAACATATCTGATTTGCCATAGCCTTTCTGGCATTTCTGTTCAGGGGTTATTTGTTAAATATACTTTGTACCTATCCAACTCAGTTTTCTAAATAGAATAAATAATAGGCTCATTGATTTAGAGTTGGAAACCAACTTAAATGTTATCGAGTCCAATCTCCCTCATTTCAAGGATGAGGAAGGTGAAGCATTTAGTGACTTGACAAAGGTCACACAGATAGTAAATAGCAGAGAGAATGCTTGAAACACATTTTCTTACTAGAAATTAGCTAACCAATCAATAAGCATTTATTAAGCACCAACCAATTAATGCTTCAACCAAAGTAGCCTACTTATAATGCCCTGCTTTTCTTTTATTATTGTTGGGTTCCATCAATACACACAAGCCTGAAAGTGTACAATATTTAGATCCATTGATTTTAAGCATAATATTATAAGCTATATGCCAAGCATTGTGCTAAGTGCTTGTGATACTAAGTACTGATGATGATACAAAGACCAAAAAAGGAATAGTTTCCTCTCAAAGAACTTGCATTCTATCTGCAAATCAGCATGTTCTAAAGAAGCAGTATATCTAGTACAAGAGGTGTAGAGCATCTGAAGTCAGAGAACTGGAATTCATATCTTAACTCTGATTCTTATCTGTATGACTTTGGACAAGTAATTTGGCCTCTTACGCCTATCAGTGAGATTGTTCTCTTTATGCTTCTCAAATAAGCATGAAATGCAAATAAAGCAATTAAGAGATAATTTTGGGGAGGGGGAAGACTCTACTAGCTGGGGAGAGAGATCTGGAAAGCCTTATGTAGTGAGTCACTTGAATTTAACTTTGAAGGACTCTAGAAATTCAAAGAGGTGAAATTGAGAAAGGAATACGGTTCAAGCATTGGAACAGCTTGGAAAAAGGATCAGAGATAGAAGATAGGCAGTTTGACTGCACCATAAAGTACATGAAGGGGAATAATGGACAATAAACATAGAAAGGTAGGCTGGAGTCAAATTGTAAGGGCTTTAAGTGTGAAGAAGAAAAGGTAGTATTTTATTCTAGGAGATATAAGATCGTACTTTAGTTTTTTGAATGATGTGGCCATGCCTGAACTTTGCCAGTTTGATAAAGAATTAATCGAAGAGGAGATTGACTAGGAGCCACTTAGGACCAATTATGAGGCTATCTGAAAGGTGAGAGGCAATGAGAACTTAAAGGAGATAAGCAGAAAGAAGAGAAATAATATAAGAAATGTTGGAAGTAGGATAATAAGATGACAACTGTTAGTACATAGGGAAAGAGAGACCAAAGTGACTTTAAATCTAGGTTAGTTGAAGGATAGTGATGTCCTTGACCAAAATAGTATGAGATGCCTATGGGACATCCAGTGGGAAATATAAAAAAAAGCAACTGGGGCTCAGGAGTTGGAATTGGTTTGAATATGTAGCTCTTGGGGCCATCTGCATAATAATGCTAAATAAACCCATATGAGATTGATCCATCCCCTGGAAATATAGGCTTCCTTCCACTGCATCATACTGCTTTTTGGTTTAGTCCCTGAAAACTGGATTGGTTAATTAGGATAAATGTGAGAAACTGTCCAATTTAATTCCATAAAAATGAATTAAGTATCTATAAAGTAGAAGGCTCTGATAAGATAAGGATTAAAAATACTTCATACCCTCAAGGAGCATATAGTCTAAAAAGACATGTACACAAATATGAGGTGAAGTACAAGGTGATAGGGATAAAAAAAGAGTCTGTGAATTTAAAAATGCTTGTTTTCCTTTGCCATTCTATGTATTTTATTTTATGCTTTTAAAAATATTATTTTGAGAAAAGCTCCATAGGCTTCACCAGACTGCCAACAAGGCCTATAACACACAAAAAAGTTAAGAATCTGGTCTAAACTTGTGGCTCTCAATGATTTTTGTTCTTTGACTCCCTTTGAACAAGAAAAAACAAAAAAAAAAACAAAAAAACTCTAACCCCTCAGGATAATTTAATATATTATTTATGACTTTTTTCTACAGCTATTTATTGCTTAAGACACCATTAAATAATTTTTAGTTCAATCCCCTTGAGCCATCATCATGAACTCTGAAGGTTTTCTTGAACTACTAAATTAGAACCACTGATTTATAAAAAGTGTTATAAAAATATAAAGAAAGTGAAATCACTATCAATCGTGAGCCTCAGAATAGGATTTATAGAGTGGTGACATAGCTGGTGCTAGAAGGAAGAGAAGGCACTCAATGGGTCTAAATATAGTATATTTTCAGGCTTATGTACATTGATGGAACCCAATGATGATAAGGGAAAAGCAGGGAATTATGAGTAGGCCACTTTGGTTGAAGCATAGTACATTGGAGGAGAACACTGAAATAAAGCATACCTGTATGACTTGGATAATTGTGGCTGTGCAGGGTGATCAGCTGAGTGTGAGACTGTAATAAATTGGGTTCAGACTTTGTGATATTTCCCTTGTCTAGAATGCCATTGCCTCTCCTCTCTGCCCATTTAAATTGTATTTATCCCTTAGGGGTCAGCCCGAGTTTCACTTCCTTACATTGCTGATGATTTTATCTCACTTTTTTTTTGTATTTTCTTTAAATCGAAATAATGCATATTCTCCATGTCTTATTTTAACATATTTTTATATTGTCCCAGTTCCATATTTTTAGAGAAGTGACTGACTCTAGTTCACATAAGTAATAATTGTACTTTGCTGTAATAAAACACAAAGCATTAGACCCCTAATCAAGTCTAACATCCTTTCTTTCATTGTTCTACCCTCTACCACATAAAAATGGATCATTTGAGATTCTCCCATCCCCAACCCCCTCACTCATTTCCTTCCTTCCAGATAGGAATTTTGCAGAGAAAACACCTCTTCTCCAATCCTACTCCCCGTTTAACTGGTGAGGACATTGTAATCCAAAGAAATTAAGTGATATGTTGAAGAGCATACAAATAGACAGCACAGTCTGGATTCAAATACAAATCCTTTCTTCAAATAGAGAGCAGCTTCTATTACATCATACATTAGCTGGATAGAACTTTGTGCTTATGTGTCCAAGAACTTAACTTCATTTTGCAAGTTTATGGACAGTAGTGTAAAGATGGGAGTGATGAAAGGATATCATGAGAAGCTTCTCCATGTTCCATTGTTACAAGCTTAAATTTCTGCCTTGGTTTATCAGAAAAACTGGATTAGAGAGTGTAAATGGAGCAGTGTGAAATCATCAAGACCAGAAAATAAAGAGCACAAAGCACATATTCTACTGATGTCATTCTTTTGGGTAAAAAAAAAAAAAAAAAAAAAAAAAAACATCACTTTTTCCCCCTGCTTCAGCTCTGAGTGTTCTTGAAGATCAAGGAATGAATTCTTTCTACAGAAGCAATTACTCTATGTTATGGGCCTACTATTGTCGTATACAATTAAAAAAAACAAACCCTAAAAAACAAAATCAAAGTCAGTTTCTGACTCCTATCAAGACCATGCATTGAGAGCACCAGCACGGAGCCGATTTTTACTGCTGAGTTATAAACCACTAAAGCAGGTTTCTAATGGAAATGCTAAGGAAACTTTAATTATAACTGCGCTTGCAGGCTCCCTTGGCAGGCTCTTCCCATTTGATTGTTTTTACACACACACACACACACACACACACACACACACACACACACACACAGAGCTGATGTTAATAGTTAGGTTTTAGGGAGTTTCACCAAACTCTGCTCTGGGCTTGTCACAGGAGCTATATTGTTCTATTACTAGGCAAAGATGCTACTTTTCTCTGTTACACTGAAACCGTTCCCTCATCAAGCTTGCCCACTCCAGAAAGCTGAAAGAACAAGAGCCTCATTAGGGTAGTTGAGACTAATTTCATTGGGAAGGAAAAAAAAAAAACAACTAGGAAAGTTTGGTTTAATGAAAAACCTGTATATTTTCTCCCATGAGACATTATTTAAATTGGCTTTAAAATGCTGATGACTGGGCTTTCCAAAACACATCGAGCATATGTTTACTAGATGTTCATGTTTTCATGAATTTTCTCTCTTGTTTCTTCAATTCATTTCTCCATTTACTTATTCCTTTCTGCTTTTCCACTATCCCTTCTGCTTTTCTTTGTCATTTGCCTTTATTCTCTTTCCATCTGCCTTTCTCTCCTTTTATTTGTCTTCCTATCTTTTCTTTCTATATTATTTCTATCTATTCTCTTTTCTCCTATAATCTCTTTTCTTGTTTTCTTTTTCCTATCATAGTTCCCTCTCAATTTCTTGTCTCTTACTATTTTCATCTACTCTTTGTTATTTCTTTAAATCTGTTTCCTACCTTTGTTGCTTTTGTTTTCTTTGTGTTGTCTCCTCATTTTCCTTCGTTCTGCTGTCTCTGTCTCTTTGCTATCTCTCTTCTGTTTCCTCTCTTCTGTCCTGTTTTCTTTCTGTTTTCTGTCTTTGTGTTTTCCATCTCTCACTTTTTGCTTTCCATTTTCTCTGTCATTGATTTTGTCATTCCGTTGCCTCTCTGCATCGTATTTACCTTTTTTTCTTGGTTGCCTCTCCTTTCCTCTTTTTTTTTTTTCTTCATATTCTTTTGTTGTCTCTCAGTCCTGTGGTTCATCTATCATTTTCTTTGTTGTCTCGTTCTATCTTCTTTGCTATTATTTCCTGTTTTCCCTGTGTCTCTATCTGTTTCTGTTTTCTCTCCAGGTGAAACCATGAGATTTTGGGGAATAGAGGTTAGTATCATAGGCAAAGCAGCTAATTCCTCTTTCTCTATTCCTTCTATCTAAAATATGAGTAGCACCACTCTTTCCTAATTCTTTAGTTAATGCCTCTTCTTCCCTCTCTCCCCCTCACTTACAATGATGGAGACCTTTGAACTGTCTGGAAGTAATCCATAGGGGAATTAAAATTACCTCAGGCTAATTGACTCTGAAGCATCCTGTTTTTTTTTTTTTTAATCAAGCTTCCTTTCACAACTTAAATTTCCTTATTTATGGTTTAACACAACCTGGAGTATAGTATTAATTCATGTTTAATTTTTCACCATTGAGATAATTTTTTTTTAAATCAAAAACAAAATTTTATTTGGATCTTCCTCTTATTCAGAGAAAAGGTCTGACATCTTGTCCCTGGGTATAAATCTTAGTCTTTTAAAAGGTCTTTATTTTATTCTCAAATATTCATTTGGGTCACTCTTTCTTTGAAGTTCCCTGTTCACAAATAAGACAATATAAATTAAAAATATTTATGCTGATTATATATTTTTTTTCTACAGTGATCATAGGTTTGTGGCTTTAAAGTTGGAGGAGACCTTAATAGTATAGCATTTGCATTTTATAGATGTAACTGAGTCCAGAGAGATGATAACCAAACTTTGGAGACAAAATTCAAACTAAGAGCTTGCCAATTCTAAATCCAGTACTCTATGGGAATCTGTTTTGTTATGAATCAAAACAAGGCACATCATATAGGAATTAAAGGAATATAACTACGAAACCCTCTTTGCAGAAATAAAAATAAACCTAAATAAATGAAGAAAGAGTAATTGTCCATGGGTAGGTCAGGCCAATATGATAAAAATGACAGTACTACTCAAGTCAGTTTACATGTTCAGTGCTACCAAAGCGATGGAAGTAACCAAGCTACCAACGGATTACTTTTGAAAACAAGAAAATTATTGAAAAAATTAATCTAGAAGAACAATAAGTCATGGTTCTCAAGGACAACAATGAGAAGAAAATGGGAGGAAAGGAAACCTAATACCACAGATCTCAAGTTTTACAATAAAGAAGTAATTATCAAAACTTTTTGGTACTCACCAAAAAATAGAAAAGTTGATCAGTATAACATATTAGGAGCACAACATTCAGAAGTAAAAGAATATAGTAGTACTATGTTTGGTAAACCCAAAGACTGAAAATATCGAGGTAAAGAATCACTATTTGATTAAAAAAAACTGCTAGAAAACCTGGAAAATCATCTGGCAGAAATTAAAGTAAGATTTCACACATACAAAAATATACACAATAAGCTCCATATCAATACACGACTTAGATATAAAATAAAAAAGAGAAGAAAGAAAAATATTTTATAGCTATGGGTGAGAGAAGAAATTATGAACAGACAGGATATAGAAAAGATCAAATATATTATTTTGCATACTCAAAATTGGATTACTTTTGTATGAGCAAAAATCATGTGGTTAAAATGAGAAGAGAAATAGTTAACTGGGGAAAATATTTGCTACAAGTTTCTCTCTCAGATCTAAGATCCAAAATAAACAAAAAACTTATTCAAATATTGAATAATAGCTATTTCACAACAGACAGGTGGTCAAAGGATAAGAACAGGCAATTCTGGCGGCGGGGGGGGGGGGGGGGGGGTGAGGGATGAAAGCAATCAACAGCCATAGGAAAAATTGCTTCAAATCTCTATTAATTGGAGAAAGGTAAATTAAAACAACTTCCACCTATTAGATTGGCAAAAATGACAAAAAAAGGAGAAAAGATAATTTTGAAGGGATTATAGGATGACAGACACACTGAAGCCTAGTTGGGGAGAGCTATAATTTAGTCTAGCTGTTCTGGAAGTTATTTTGGAAGTATACTCCCAAACTCAAAAAATCATAGTAGGCTTTTAAAAAAGACTTTAAAAAAGACCTATGTGTACAAAAATATTTATAGTAGCTCTCTATGTTGTATCAAAAAGAATCAGAATTATAAAGAAGTGGTCAACAATAAAGTAATAACTCAAAAAATTATTGTTATATAAATGTAATAAGATATCATTTTGTCATGACAACAAGAATGGTTTGAGAGAAATCCAGGGAGACTTGTATAAATTGTTGCAGAGTGAAGTGAGCAGAATCATGACAATTTCCATAGAAACCCCAACATCGTAAGAAAAAATATTTGGAAAGATTTAAGAACTCTTCTCAGTTCAGTGACCAGCCATGACTCCAGAAGAGGAGGTGATGAACCCAAGGTGCAGAAAGAGGCATTTATCTTTGGACTTGATAAAACTCACATGTATGGATTTGTTCTGCTTTGAATAAGATCATTAATTACATGGATAGTATTTCAGCCTTTTTATTTGGTTGCTAATGAGGGAGAAAATTAGATATTTGTCCCCCTTCCCCAAAGAGGATCATCTTTGAGTTGTCTTTAAAAATGAATGGAAGAAAAGAGAAGGAAGTACAGAGGAAAACAACGACAGGACAGCTTTGAAAGTAACACAGTAATTGTATTATATACTTAAGGTAAATTGGATATGATATATTCATGATTTCACATGATTTTTTTTAAAGCTGTAAGAAAAACCTAAAAAATAAAAAACTAATATGTTTTTTTAACACATAGTCAAGATAAAACAAATTCAGACACTCAGGGCATTCAGCTGCCCCATTCTCTAGGAGCTGTATGCTGTAGAGGTCTTGGTGGATGTTTAATGCCAGCCTATAAGATCTCAACACCAGGGTACAATAGCTTACTTACTCCAGATTCCATTCCATTTTCTCTTACATTTGAATCACACACTCAGTATCTTAGGATCAACCCACTATGTCATGCACTCTTTCAGTCTCAATTTGTAAGGAAGAACAGGATAAAAGAAATAACTCGGGACTATATTTCCTAGAGCTCATGTCTCTACTCTTTGAAAGCCTCCATTTTCTGCACTCAGAAGAAGCAGATTCTTTAACAGCTTGATACACTTGTGGTTGTTTCTCTCTCTCTCTCTCTCTCTCTTCTCTCTCTCTCTCTCTCTCTCTCTCTCTCTCTCTCTCTCTCTCTCTCTCTCCCCCTCTCTTTACCTCTCCCTTCCTCCCTCTTTTTCTCTCTCTCTCTCTTCCTCTCTCTCTCTTTCCATTTTGATTATCTCTCCATCTGTTTTCCTCTTTTGTCTTTTCATGTTTCCCTCTCTCTGTTGTCTCCCCCTCCATTCTCTCTCTTTTGGTACTCTCTGCAATCCATTCCTAGTTTCTCTCTGTATTCTTTTTCATTCCATCATCTCCATCTTTCTCTTGTCTTTCCTCTTTCTTTTTGTATATTCTCTTCCAATTCTGAGTTCTCTTGAATTTTCCCCATCTTCCCTTCTCTGTTGTTGCTTTCCTTCTTTTGGTCTCCCTCTGTTGTCTCCATTTTCTATGTTTCTTTCCATCCCTCTCCATGCCCCATCTCTGTTTTTTTATGTTGCCTTCCAACCCTTTCCTGTTTTTTTCCTTTGTCTTCTCCATCTCTTTTTGTCTTCTGTTTTTTCTCTGTTTCTATCCATTGTCTCATGCTATTTTTCCTGTTTTTTTTCTCTTCATTTTATTTATTTGTTTTTTGCTTTCTATCTCTATCCTACTCCTCTACTTGAGCTAGCATTCTGTCTCCCTTCCTCCTTATGTCTCTCTGTCTCTTTGTCTGTTTCTCTATCTTTGTCTCTGTCTGTCTCATTTTTTATTGTTACTTCCTCCCTCTTGTCTTATGCCATTTTCATCTTACCATTATGTTTTTTTTTCCTCCCTCCTTTTCTACTTCCCTCCCTTCCTTTATCATCTCTGTTTCCCAGTGGAATTTATTTGTGCAAAACTGACTTAAATAGCAGTTGCTGAAATTACCGCTGTCTCCACAGTGGCTTAATTGACATGCTCTTAATCCTGCTAGTTCGGTGGAAGGCATTTTGATGTTTGTCAGTTACCTAGGTGGTGTGTTTGTTCCTTTTTGTCCTTCCTTCAAGGTCTCAGTCTGGAATGAACAGATGAACAGGAGGGAGTGAGTGCCAGTAGCAGGGAAGGTAGCAGCTTAATGCCTCTGGAGGAAGCCCCTAAAGTCTGTAGACTCTTGCCTATCTCTCATGCCACGTGGCTACTTCCCTCAGCTAAACTCAAAAAACCAGACCTGGCAGAAGGCAGCAGTGCTGTGATGCTTGGAAGCCTTTTATTTCCAGACACCTAAGTTAAAAGGCAGTTTGGACTGGGATGCAAGGTAGGGGAGGAAAGAAGGAGAAAAAGCAACAGAGATAACTTTGATCCTATTCCCCTCACATAATGTCAGCTCTCTGATCCGAGACAACACTAACAGGCCAAGTCATCACATAGCCTGTTCTGCATTTCTAAGGTGAAGTTCTTTTTGGCATCTCTATCCTTCTCCTTGAAGCCCGGGGCACATCCCCTATTTCTCAGTGTTATAAGAAGGCTCATTAAGTTAGTGCCGAGGTATATTTCAGCTGCCAACCTGTCCCAGTTGACCTCCACTATTTTTCTTGCTTTGCATGGGCTCATTTGGCTTTGGCTTTTAACTGTGTACCTAATTACATAGCCATGTGACACAAAGTATGCCCTGTCGTGGTCATCTAGGAAAAGAAAGGTATTAAAGAACATTTAAGGAAATAATTCTCCCCACCCCCACCCTCATCACCATTTGCTAAACCTAAAAAGGCCTACTCAGGCTACTTTGGGGAAGACAGTCAATTAAGAACTGATGTCTCTGGAGTTAATTTGTATGTCATACTGTCACAGACTTTCCCCAAATGGGGTTGAGATCCCAGAGTCCTGAGAAACTCTGACAGAATAGGGATTATTCTGGTCAACTTTATGGAGTCTTACTTAGAAAAGAGTTTGGCCATAAGTATTTAAAGAATGATGAAAGATTTTTTGTTTGGCCATAGTTTGAAAAGTATGACTGAAGAGAATCCAGGTGCCATAGTGTACTACAAGCTGAATGTTCATTAGCAACATAGTTATGTTGTTTTAATCAAATAGATCTGATGTATAAAAAGAGTTTGAAGTGTCAGTAACCAATCAGTGGCTATAGAAATTCAAGAATTTCAAGACCAAAAAGTAGGAAATGGATACTCTCTCATAAACTGTTTCTAGAACTTTGTACGTGATCAGAGGACATGACTTGAAGCTTGGATTCAATCTGAGAATGAACAATCAACAGTTTTCCTTTACTCTCCTTTATTCCTTTGTTTTTTGGTAAAGAATTGGAGGTGAAACAAATCTATACAATGTCTAGCAAAACAGAAATGAAGAAATGAGAAAAACTCATTTAATGTATTTACTTAGATGTCATAATCTTGTTTGAGAACAAAGGATAAACAATAGATGAGGAAACAAGTTTAGAGCAGTTAAGTGATTTAACTATGGTCACACAGCCAATAAGTGTTGAATTCCAGGTCTTTTGGGTCCACAACCCAGACTCATTCCATTATACTACCCCACACACACACACACACACACACACACACACACAAATTGGCAACAAAACAGCAACTTCCATTTATACCAAGCTTTTCCTCCATGATCTCTTTTCATTGACCTCACTTTTAGAGAAAAATTGAAGTTTTCTTTCTCTTTAAGACAATGGTTCTTAATCATTTGTTGTGCCATGGATTCCTTGATATGGAAAGATTACAGACTCTTTCTCAAAATAATGTTTTTAAATGTATTAAATGAACTATTGTTACAAATAAATACATTATATTGATATAGTTAGCAAAATAATAAAAAATAAAATAGAACAGTAACCAAGTTCATGGATCCCAGGTTAAACACTCCTGATCTAGGACCTTAGGAATAAAATGAAAGCAGTTATATAAAAATAGGTCTGTTTTAATGTTTTTTTCAACAAACATCAGAGATGGTCTGTGCTAAGTCATCCATATTCACTCTACCTGACTCCTCTTTGATGCACTTAACAAATGTTTATAAGAAAACAAACTGTAAGAGAAACAATTTTATTCTGAGGGAAATAAGCCTATCCATATGGGGATGGAACCCCAAAGAAGAAAACAAGCCTATTTGGTGCTATTTATGCTTTAGTGAAGGAAAGATTGAAGAAATCTTAAAGAGGTCAACTTCTTATTTAAAAATCTAATTACTTAAAAAAAACTAAAGCTGTTTCATTCTAGAATGTACTTGTGGCAGGGTATAATGACCCAGACTCTCTTGAACATTGTGCATGTTCCTTTATTGCCAGCTCTAAGTTTCAGATATGAAGCTCACAAAATGTTGGGAGAGAGTGGTTTCAGAATCTGCTACACAATTCAGGGCTTTTCCTATTTAGCCCAAATGGAAATCATGTCAGAATGAGCACAGGGATTCTGGTAGATCACAGAAGTCAAGGAAGGGTTCTTCATCAAAAGCTGAAAGTGTGGACACTCTTCTTAGTGAACTTTCCATTTCTTTTATCCTTCCAAACTAAGGTATGGTGGTAAGAAGAAAAAAGTCATTACTGTGGTTACCTCTGCTTTTTAAACTAAATATGCAGGGATAATTGTACTTGTAATCCTGGATCAGAACTGATCTCCTATAGAAAGCTCAGGACTTTTCTCCTGGGGAAGTTAGATGGCACAAATAGGTAGCATAGTGGACCCAACTACCAGTCTAGCCTCAGGCATTCCCGGTAAGTCAAATAACCATTATTTGCCTCAATTTTCTTATCTGTAAAATGAAGATAATAATGTCCCCTCCATCAAGGATTGTTGTGAGGATCAAATGATAGAATTATTGTAAAGTGCTTAGCCCACAACCTAAGATATGGAAAGCACTGGCACGATAGAGTACCAGGTCCTTGGTCAGGAACACTCATCTTTCTGAGTTTGAATCTGGCCTCAAATATTTATTAGCTGAGTGATCCTGGGTAAGTCACTTCACCCTGTTTATCTCAGTTTCCTCATCTGTAAAATGAGTTAGAGAAGGAAATGACAAATCACTCCTGTATCTTTGCCAAGAAAACTCCAAATAGGGTCACAAAGAATCAGAACAAAACAAAAAGATGAATGTTAGCTATTATTCTTTTAAAGCAATGCATATTATTATGTACTTAATTTTTAAATGTGCCTCCCTCACTCCCACAACCCCCCTTCCTCTCTATGTCTCTCTCCCTCTCTCCATCACTTTTCTCTCTCCCTCCCTCCCTCCCTTCTTCTCTTCCTCCCCCTTTCTGTATCTCTCTCTCCCCTCTCCCTGCTTTCTTTCTTTCTCCCCTTCTCTCTCTCTCTCTCTCTCTCTCTCTCTCTCTCTCTCTCTCTCTCTCTCTCTCTCTCTCTCTCTCTGTCTGTCTCTCCCCCTCCTTCTCTTTCTCCCTCCTTAGATCTGCCAAAAGGCTTAGTGAAACTAGTCCTCCCTGGTATGACACTATAGACTGGGCCTAGGTTTGTAGGCTGACCCTGTTGCCATTCTGATCTGTTTATTCCTCCCTGGACCTCTTCTTCCAGGTTTTTGGTGGGATTGATATTTTTAAAGAACAAATAATGGGAAATTTACATGGAAAGAAAAACCTGTTTGAAAATCTTCCTCCTCTTCTCTCTCTCTCTCTCCAGTACATACATACATACAAGCATACATATATGGATATATATGTATACACACACACACACACACACACACACACACACATATATATATATATATGTATATATATATATATGTACACACACACTGATATTTAGATAAGATATAGATATATTTTCAATATAGCATCAGGAGAGCATTCCTGGGTGAGTGCTGATGCTTTTTGGCAGAAGAATTCAATGAATGTGGAAGTGCATTACTATCCATTATGAATCCCTGAGGGATGAACAGCTAGTTGAGTAGCAGAACATTTTCAGTTGCACATTTTAAACAAGAGATGCATTGGTCCAAGGCAGCATGGACAAAGACAAGTGAGTGAAATGGAATTTGTTTTTTGGTTTGAGGTTCAATTGAGATGCTGAGTTGCCTTTTCAATCAATGTATTCATGGATGTTGTATTTACTTCTATTTAGTATGTTTATCTTCTAAAGCTTTGGAGCTAGAATGCAATACTTTTTCTTTCCTTCTAGTCCCATTGCCTGAGAAGTAAACTCTCTTTGGGGCAAGGATCTAACAAGCACTAATTTTCAAAGAACATAAAAGCCAAGGGATGGTGGTAAATCTGGAAGGGTCTGGAGGCTTTATAGGAAAGTAAGGGCAATTAGAATTAGCTCTCGGCTAATAAATTTTGTTTCAGGGAGCTAACAGTTGAAGGGATTAATTTGCTTGCTTTAGAGACCCCTATCCTCATACTGTCTCAGGCCCTTTGCTAACCTCAATCGCTATGCAATGTAACCATCCTCGGCATATGATCACGGATATACTTATATTGAGAAATAGGGAAGAGTCTGGCTCTTGTTCCAACAGTAGTTGAGGGGGAAGGTGAGTTCTAGAAAGGATTGGCCCTGCCAGAATCTTAAGTACTATGTTGCCCTTTTCCTATGACCAGTGTCAGCAGAGCAAGGGCTTAACCATCCTCACTCTGAGGAATTGAAATTAGGGAGATCCTCTGACCAATTATGGCTGTGTACTATTCCCTATGGTGGTTTTTGACCTTAGTGAAAAAATTTCTAGTTTCAACCTTTGAATGTGGGAGAGGTGATCCTTGCATAAAATCTCTAAACTTGTCACTTGCTCAATTATGTTATAGTTCTGAAACTGGATTATATAATATTAGACTGGTGCTATTGATATTTGAGTCAAAAACAATTATTTGTATGCTATAATTTGAGAGGAGCCAGAAATGCCTTGCTTACTTCAAAAAACCTGTTGCCACTATGCTTGACCCCATCGATAGATGGCTGTAAGGGATTCAAGAAGTCTTTTAGTGCAATCTTTTCATTATTTAAAACCAAACCAAACCGAGCAAACAAAAAAAAAACTCCAACAAAACAAAACAATAACAACAAAAAAACCTTACCTACCCAAGGTCATACCTTTATCTTCTAAAGCTTTGGAGCTAGAATGCAATACTTTTTCTTTCCTTCTAGTCCCATTGCCTGAGAAGTAAACTCTCTTTGGGGCAAGGATCTAACAAGCACTAATTTGTTCTATACCAATATGAATTGGTATAGAACCTGGATTTGAACTTGAGTTCCATTGTTGCAAGTTCTGCATTTTTCCACTGGATCACACTGTGGATTAAACATTATCTTCTCCTTTGGGTCTTTTAAAATGCACCACATTCAGACACTAACAGTGTAGATGGATTGAGTTGATTTTAATTGAAGTCTTGGTCAGATCAGTTTATGGCTGCCATTAAGCAGAAGCTGGGTAATTCCTTGTCAAGAATGTTATGGAAGGAATTATATTTTAGGACTGCTTAGGCCAGATGGCCTCTGAGGTACTATTCAATTCAGAGATTTTGTGATTCTGTGATTAGATCTTCTGTGATGAGAAAGACTAGGGATTTCTTCAGAACTTTTGGTTTATCAGTAGAATGAGTGGGGAGGAAAGAAAGAATAGGGCTTAATAAATAGGGAAAGAGTGTTCAGAAGGAAAACAAGCAGGGGGGCTAAAAGAAAAACTTTGCTGAGTCCAATTTGATGTTCAGCAAATACAGGAATTGGGAGAGGATGGGAGAAGGTTTATATATAACCCTTTATACTATTTCAGAAGGGTTTGTGGAGCTGCTTTACTGAATTAAAGAAAACTTAGTCTAGTCAATATGGTGTTCTAAACTAGACTAGAAATAAATGCAGGGAAATTCCAAAGTGAAGAGTGGATAGATAGGATGAGGAGATGTCAGGCAATTTGACCAGGTGACATTCAAAGGTGATAGAATAGAAACAATAAGAGGATACATTTATTTTCTGTTATTTTTAGTGAGAACACTTCTAATCCCTTTCCAGAAGAGTCCTGAAATAGAAGTTTTATTAGTGAGTGAATTGTTTTCAAATGACCAGTCAGTGAACGACAACATCGAAACTCCTCAAAGCAGGTTTGAAGTTTTACTAAGAGAAATATCTGCTTCTGGAAGCAGAAGGAACCATGTTTAGAATAAGGTTTGGTTTTACAATAAGGGAATAATTAGTTAGATAAGGCAATTATTACTAATTAATTAAGGTACAAGTTAATGCTTACTTATGCCAGGAACTGTGCCAAGTGCTGGGAATACAAATACAAACTAAATGAAAGTCATTACTTCCCTTCAAGAAGCTAACATTTTAGTGGGAGGAGCTAATATGTAAGAAGGAGAAGGAAAACAGAATTTGGACAATGTCAAGAAGCAGTCTGGGGAATCATGGGATGGTCAGTTCAAAGTGAGGATGGTTGGTATGGGAACTTCCTTAAGTAGATGTTCTAAGAAGGAGATCACCAATGAAAAGAAGAGATCACAGGGGCAGAGCATTACCAACATGAAAAGACCACTAGATCTTCCAGGAAGTCATGGTCCAGATTTATAATGAATATGACTCATATGGGTGCTTCAAATCTACCACTGGTATGACTGAGGAAGTCATTGGTGACTCAGTTTCCTCATTTGTAAAAAAAAAAAAAAGGTTGTATTAGATGATCTCTAATTTACCTTCCAGCTCTGACAATTTCTGTCTTCTACCAAGTGGCCCTTCTTCATTGATACAATTATTTTGGACTGTATTTACTGAAGGGCATTAGTTGGTGTTATGGTTAGACTTGGCTCTGCAGGCAGGAATACCTGTATTCAAGTCCTATCTTAAGATGCTTATTAGCTTTGTGACCTTGAAAAAAAAATCACTTAACTTCTTCTAGGCTCAGTTTCCTAATCTGTAAAATGGTGATAATAATGTTACTTTCTTGATAGAGTTGTTGTGAGAATCAAATGAGAAAATATACGTTAAACTGCAAAAGGTTTCATAAATGTTAGCTGTTATTTTTGTTACTTGCACATGTTGATATGTTTCTTGTGTTCATCATTTGCTTCGTATTTGTATCAGAAATCATTTCAGGTTAGAGACTGTAGAAAATATGGAATGTGTCAGAAAGAACAATAGGCAAAAAAGTCAGAAATTGAGAGTTCTTCTTTTAACTACCACTAACTAGCTGTGTGACTCTAGATAAGTCATTTTAACATTTCTTGGCCTCAGTTTCCTTAATTATAAAAATACTTTATTGTAGTTAAATAGAATAAACATTTGTTAAGTATTTGCAATGTCCAGGCAGTATGCTAAGCACTTCACAAATATTTCATTTGATTCTTAAAATCACCTTGTAAGGGAGGGACTATTAAAATTCCCATTTTACAGATAAGGAAACTCAAGTTTTTCTGACTCCAAATTCAGGGTTTCATTAACTGTGCCACTTGTGTATAGAGGTGACCAATTTTATATTCTCAGCATGACCTTAAATCCTGATTTTTTTTTTTTTTTAGTATTCACTTCATGCATAATTTAAAAAATCTATCTCTGTGTACATCTTTGTTTTTCAAATGTTTCTTTAATGTAAGCATCAGGTTTTAGGATTTTATTTTTTTTGTCTGTCTCTAATTTTCATTTTATTGGATTGCTTAATTCATTCACACTTAAAAGTTATGAGTTAGGTATAAATTTTCTTTTATTTCTAATATGTTTAAAGTTATGATTTTTATCCTCTTCTACTATAAACATGGGACTACATTCCTTCAATTACTTTAGCATATATATATATATATATATATATATATATATATATATATATATATATATATATGACCCTATTCCCATTGGCTCTTTCCTCTTCACCATTAATTGTCTTGCCTTTTTTTTTTTTTTTTTTTTGTTACCCTCCCTTTGGGATTTTATTTATTAGTTCTTTTCCTTTCATGCTTTCATTTGGTTATTTAATTTTTCACTTCCCCCATCTCCCTAACCAAATAGATTCCTTCTTCTCCTCTTCTCCTAATTCTGTTCATCAGTTTTTTAATTAAAAATTTTTTTACCCCTTTCCAGAGAGGTTTTCCTCTCAGTCTCTTTCTTTACTGTTCCAACAGTCACCCTCTCTTTCTGAGGTCTAGACCCTCATTTTTTGATTCATGACTCCTATAATTATCTCCTCTCCTCTCTTTTTCTTTCCTCTGCCCTTTTTCTCTCTTTTTTTATAAATAATTTTTTATTGACAGAACCCATGCCAGGGTAATTTTTTTACAGCATTATCTCTTGCACTCACTTCTGTTCTGATTTTTCCCCTCTCTCCCTCCACTCCCTCCCCCAGATGGCAAGCAGTCCTTTACATGTTAAATAGGTTACAGTATATCCTAGATACAATATATGTGTGCAGAACCAAACAGTTCTCTTGTTGCACAGGGAGAATTGGATTCAGAAGGTATAAATAACCTAGGAAGTAAAACAAAAATGCAAGCAGTTTGTATTCATTTCCCAGTGTTCTTTCTTTGGGTGTAGCTGCTTCTGTCCATCCTTGATCAATTGAAACGGAATTAGCTCTCTTTATCGAAGAGATTCACTTCCATCAGAATACATCCTCAAACAGTATTGTTGTTGAGGTATATAATGATCTCCTGGTTCTGCTCATTTCACTTAGCATCAGTTCATGTAAGTCTCGCCAGTCCTCTCTGTATTCATCCTGCTGGTCATTCCTTACAGAACAATAATATTCCATAACGTTCATATATCACAATTTACTCAACCATTCTCCAATTGATGGGCATCCATTCATTTTCCAGCTTCTAGCTGCTACAAACAGGGCTGCCACAAACATTTTGGCACATACAGGTCCCTTTCCCTTCTTTAGTATCATCTTGGGGTATAAGCCCAGTAGAAACACTGCTGGATCAAAGGTTATGCACAGTTTGATAACTTTTTGAGCATAGTTCCAAATTGCTCTCCAGAATGGCTGGATGTGTTCACAATTCCACCAATATATCAGTGTCCCTGTTTTCCCACATCCCCTCCAATATTCCGCATTATCTTTCCTTGTCACTCTAGCCAATCTGACAGGTGTGTATCTGCCCTTTATTCTCACTAGGATCAATTTCAAAGGTATCTGATGAGGTCCTGAGTCACTAGATGGGGTTGGCAGAGAAAACCTGAAATACTAAAATTACTCCCTGAGGCAAGCAAGATCTAATAAGGATCAATTCATCCTTACAATCCCACCCCTGTGGAGTCTTGAATGGTTCCATCTTAATGTATCCAATGAGACAGTCAAGTTATGTTAAACCAACGAGTTTACATTTTCTCTATAAATCTGTCCATGGTCTACACCATCTTTGCTGAATCTCTTTTAGATTAGCCTACTATAGTATTATGCTTCTACTGTCTTTCTCTTCATCTCTCCACCATACTTCACAGTATCTTCCTCCTTGTTATAGATAACTAACTCTTTTAGTGTGCTAAATCCCTTTTAGGATTTTGTCTGCCAGTCAATAGTGTACTCCCACCACATGAAATATTCCCTTCCTCCTAGTTAATTGTGAGTTCCACTGGGGAACTTAATTTTCCCTTTGTTAATTGTTAAAAATACTTTTCCTTGCCTGCTCTATGTTGTCCCAAATTTATGTCATATATACCACTTCTGGTGCCTATTTTACCTCTTCATTTTGTCGGTAACCTCTTCTCATAAATAAATCTACTTTTTGCCAAAGAGGAAAAAAAAATTGTAATTTTGTCACATGACCAAACCCCAACAATTGCTGTCAATTTCTCTCCTCAATCCCATCATTTGGTGCCTACATCAGTATTATCATTTGCTGAACCTCAAATTCATCAGTATCCATTCTTTGGACTTCTCATCTAGGCAGTTTCTCTCTGCCTTGTAAAATATGATTCATGGATTTATGCCTTTTCCATTGGGTCTTACCCAAAGCTAATTCCTTCAGATGACCTTGCCTTTTCTGATAGAACATCTCCACCCTGCCCTCCCCACCAACCCTATAATATCCAGGGTTATCCAGCCTATTGTGATCTATACTCTTCCTTGTTCAGTTTTTCCTCTATTGTCTCAAAATCTCCTTTCTGGGTCCATGAACCCCCTCAGGTGCCAGTTACCTAAAGCAATTTCAACTCCTCTCCTTTATATAGTCTTTTCAAGCACCAAATGCCTTAGACTGTACCTAGCATAAGGTTTCCATCTTCTTTTATAAAAACAAAAAAACCTCTTTATCCACAAAATTATCCAAAAGTAGAATTCACTTCTTTCTTCTCTCCATTTTTAATCCTTTTCTCCTACTTCTCACTGCCTTCCAGCAGGCTTTTTGCTTCCTGAAACACCTTAGAGATTACCTTTTCCTCATTGCTAGTCCTTGATTGAAGTGAATCGATGAGATTTTTTTTTTTGGTTGTTTGTTTGTTTGTTTCTGGGGAGATTTTTAGACAGAATGTGACCATTTTCTCTCTATATAATTCTGTGTTATTCCCTTTACTGTTGCCTTCACCTGACTCTCTTGCCTTTATCCCATCTTCTTGGGTACATTTAGAAAAGTTTCTCACTGGTCTCTTCATTGTCATTCTGTTGATGTATCCTCCTATCTTGCATTCTGTTGTATAGGGTATTCAAAAAGCTAATAAACTCTTCAGGTCTGATTTTCTTTCTAACATCGTTTCAAATATTTCTCTTTATTATTGAACATGTGTCTTTTTTCATTTATGATTAAGCTCAGAATTTCAGGGTAGGTCACCCTGGACTGCATTCTGAACTCTAGCTCTTAGGAACATAATATTCTATTCTGTCTTGTTCAGAAGAGCTTTGTGTCATTCAAATTTCCTTTCCTTTGTAATTCAACGTTTTCTCTTGATTGCTTACAGAACTTGTTTCTCAATTGAAATGTTAAATTTAACCACTTTGTGTCTTAGAATTTACAGACTTAGAGTTTTGGTTTTTTTATTTTTTCTTTCCAGAAGCCATATATGAATCCTTTAAATTGACATTTCATTTTCTGTGTTTAGAAGTTTTGGACAATTCTCTTGTATCAGTTCTTGTTTTTTGGTATTCAGGTTTTTTTGTCCTTTCATACTGAGAACTGTGATCCTTAGATTGTCTCTATGTATATGGTCTTCATGATTAGTATGTTTTGGTTGAATACTGGATATATTTTCTTTTAATATTACTCTCTTTTGCTTCTCTTCTTCTAGAATTGTCCTCTGCATTTGTATCGCCAATCTTTCATCCTCTCATATTTTTCTGGTAATACTATATCAGCTTAAAAATATTCTACTTTGCCCATAATTTTAATGCCTTTCTTATAATCATCATTTCTTTTAAGTCATTTGATATCTTGTCGTTCCATTCTCTCCTCAAATTTAACAAGGTTCTTCGTCTTATCAAATGTTGGACCTTTTTGTTTCTATTTAGTAGTATTTATTGATGCATGCCTGAATTTATTTTCTAATTCTGGAGGGTGTATTTTCTTCTGCTGTTAATATTTTTCCCATTGATTTGTCTGCTTATATTTAAAATCCTTAAGTTTTCTGCTTCCTGAGAGCTTTGGTAATTTAAGTCTTTTTTCCCTTTTATTTTCCTCTTTTACTCACTTTTTGATTCTATCTTCTTTGTGGGTAGTTTCCCTAGGCCTGGATCTCAGAACTTCTTAGTTTCTTTCCTCAAAGCACAATTCATGATTGACCTGCCTAAATCTCTGCCCCAATTGACTTTGGACACAACTAGAACCAGTTGGGTTCTGAGCTCTTTTCTTTGGACTTAGTGGAGTACTGTGAAATTTTCAACCTACCCCTAACCCATTGTATCTTGTTCTGATGTTCTTACCTATTCCCTCTGTTCCTCAATTCTCTGACCTGGCACTAGCAGTTGAGATACCTGTCATGCTAGTGCTATAATTGACTTCTATAGTTTGGATCTCCAAGATTCTGGGAGGAAGATGGGGTAGAGTATGGGATTTAGTTTTATTTTAGACCCAGACACATCCTGCCCAGAGAACATATCACAGCATTCTGTGATATGCTACCACTGCACCATTATCTGTTTATAATGGCCCAAGAAAATTTCTGTAGTCTGGATCTTTGATCTCCACAGCTTTGGAAAGAGAGTGGGGGGTGGGTGGGTATGAAAATGTTCAGTTTTATTGCAAGCCTGTGTGTCAGGTACTTAGGTTGGTTAGTGCAACCCTGTTCTTAAAATGTGCTGAATAGTTGAGGAGGTAGTGCTAAGTGAGTTTAGGGTAGGTATAGTTCATGATTTTTTTAGCCTTTTAGATTTTAGGTATCATAGACTAGGTAGATAACTAAAGTTGTTTTATCTTTTGCAAATAATTTCTGTTTGGAGAGGTTTTTGAGAGGTCATGGGGGTCAGAGAAAATAGCAGTTCTTCATCTTGTTGATCATGTAATACAGAAGTCTGACCCAAGGTTCTCAAAAACTACGCTAAATAATTACATGCTCCAGCAGTTTTTTACTACACTAGAAAGGCTTAATTCGAGATTATGATGACAGGCTATACCTGCTCTTCAAAGATCAACTTCCTTAAGTAGAGAAAGCATTATAGCTTGGCCACAATAATTAATTGTTTAGTTATGGTTTACCATAAAAAAAAGGTTTTAAAATGGCCCTTTTAGAGTTGGTGGCAGAGTGGTAATAGGGTGGGCAGTTCAGGCTAAGAATCATATGGTCATCAGTCTCTAAATAAACAAATAACTTTGGTATTCTAAATGTAAACTCCTTATCCAAAGATCAACAAATAATTATACCACTGGAGTAATAGATTCATATCAAAAATGATAATTTCATTATAAATTAAACTAGAAAATATAATAAGCAACTTATAGTTAAGTGGAAAGGTGGTTCATGAGTTTGATTGATATCCTCTCCTTCAGATTCTTCTCCCCTCTGATTGGAGGGTTTGGAGGATAAAATACCAACTTCTTCCCAAGACTTTCTTTTCTAGAAGGAAGAAACTAAACTTTCAGCTCATCCTACTTTGTATCTGATTCTCTGCCTGGTTGCAACTTCATGGAATAAAATGCCTCTAATCTGGGTAATATATCCTTATTCTGCATTCCAATGAATATGATTCACATAAGTAAAAAGACTACCATGAAGATAATTGAAATTTATGTGCCATTATCCATTGTAGAGGATAAAAATATGGAGAAATTAATGAAGAATTTGAGAACTTATACAAAATCAACATTCTCTTTAGTATTGTTAACTAAATGATTTAAGTGCAAATGTGACCAGAAGAAAGAATGGTTTAAAAATTGGAAAATATAGCTCAGAATCAAAAAAGGAAAGAGAATTATTTTTTAATTCTTAAGATTAACAGAAGTCTATCTCTTGCAAAAGAGCCATATACAAAAATATAGTACCTCTCTCTTTTTTGGTGATAAAGAATTAGAAACTAAGGGAGTTTGCATCATTTGGAGAGTGATTGAACAAGTGACGTTGTATAAATGTGATGAAATACTATTGTGCTGTTAAAAAATGATGAAGGGAGTGGTTTCAGAGAAACCTTGGAAGCCTTCCATGAAGAGATGAAAAGTGAAATGAGCAGAACCAGGAGGACAATATATATAACAACAATATCGTAAAGGCAAACAACTTGAAAAGACTTAGGAATTCTGATCCACACAATGACTATCCACAATTCACAGTTTCGGAGAACTCATGATGGAATATGCTACCCACCTTCACATAGAGAGTATAGATTGAGAATTTGGTTTTTTGGGTAGACAATGTTGAAATTTGTTTTGTTTTACTATGCATGTTGGCAGCAATTTTTTCTCAGCTGGCGGAAGGGAAGAATAGAAGGACAAGACTTCAGACCTGAAAATGAAATAAAAATGAATTTTAAAACAATTTCTCTCCCCCCATCTCTTTCTTTCTTCTTTCCTCTCCCATTTTTCTCTTATACAATACACACAGACATATATACATATTAAAGTGAATAATTTCTTGTAAAAGTGAATTGAAATGTGCTAGACATGGTGAACACCAAATAATATTACATGAAATACATTTGACTATATTATGTAGAGAGGAAAAACTAGTTACACATGTGGGAGTAATTTTAAATCATGTATCTGGGTCCAATCAGACTACCATTTTATTAGAGCAAAGATTAAAATCAACATCAAATTGGGAAAAAATACAAATGAGGAGAAATGGACATATAAACATAACAGTTCTGATTTGACATTTAAACAAGCTATTTATGAAGAGAAAAAATGAGAAATAGAGAAAGGAATAGACTTTGACACAGACTATAATTAATTCATATAGAATTTTACTCGCTGGAAAATAATCATCTTAGTAGTGAAGTCAAAAGACTCTATAAACTGTCAGAATCAGTAAACATTGTCTCTCTGTGCCACACAGCCAAAGACAACATTTTAATGTGAACATGTAAATAAAATTTTAAAGAGAATCATAGCTGATTATGAGCTAAATCGTCTTATACAACAGTGAGCATCTAGGATAGGCAAATTTATAGAAAGCTTGGTGTGTGAACCAACTAAGATAAGTTATCTTAAAAGTATATAGGGATAAAATTGAAAGCAGAATAAGAAGCAAACAAAAATGGAAAAGATCTTTCAGGATTTTCATAGCAAACTATTTTCTACAACAATTACATGAGACTCTCCTTATTTGGAAATTTAATCTCTGATTGCTATGTGAGAAGCTAGAAATGACATTAAAGAAAACAAATACAGGGAAGAACAGCTGAACAAGAAAAAAAGACACAGAGAATATCTTTGAGAGGGAAAACACTATTTTAATGGTGTGAAAGATGGCATAACTTCAGAGAAACACCACAATTACATACTGTAAGTTTTACAGTTCTGAGGAGAGTAAGAGTATAGTCATATATGACTTTCAGATTCATTATAAATGAGAATGTAATCTGAGCTTTGAAGGAGAGAAAATATTTGAAGAGGCAGATGGAAGGGAGCAAGGTATTTCAGGTGAAAAAAACAGAATGAGTAAAAAGCTTAGATAAAGAAATATGGAAGATAAAAAAAAAAGAAATATGGAAGATAAATTGAGAGCACAGTCAAAAGACTGGTCTGATTAAATTCAATTTAACAATATTGATTAAGCACCTACTGTGGGCCAGGCACTATGTTAAGCCCTGAGGATAAAAAAAAAGCAAAAAACAAACAAAAAAATACAACCCCCCACCTCCCCATCCCACCCCTCCAGAAAACAAAATAAAACAAAACAAAACATGATTCCTACCCTCAAGGAACTCACAATCTAATAAGGAAGACAAAATGTAAACAACTATGTACCAAAAAGATATAGGAAAGTTAAATAGGAGACAATCTCAGAAAGAAGGGACTGAGGAGAACTGCTTATTGGACATTTCAGTTTGGGACAGATTTGCAGATATGGCTGGAGATACATTGTAGAAGATCTCAAATGATAAGAGTTTGAATTTTACCTTATAGTCATTAAGAAACCACTGAAAGTTTTTGAATCCTAATACATGGCAAGTAATGCAAGATGCAATTATAACATTAGGCTTTTACTTTATTTTATTTTTTTTATTTGAGAGATATTTGTGGATATAGTACTGGTCTTGACTTTAGGAACACCTGGATTTGAATCCTGCCTCAAAAATTTACTAGTGTAAATAGTATGAAAAATTTTAGGCAAAAAAATTAATCTCTCTTTTTAGATTTCCCATTTGTGAAATGAGTTATGATGCTTCTTGTTACCACCTGCTTCATAAGATTGTGAGGATAAAATGAGATAATGTGTGTAAAGCATTTTCTACTTACTTTGAAGTGCTGTATATATATTTGTTGTTCTTCAGTAATTTCAATTGTGTCTGACTTTTTATAAGCCTATTAGGATTTTCTTGGCAAAAAAAAAAAATACTGGAATGGTGTGCCACTTCCTTCTCTAGTTTATTTTACATATGAGGAAATTAAGGTAGACAGGGTTATACAGATAATAAGTGTCTGAGGCTATATTTGAACTCAAAAATTTGAGGCTTTCTGACTGAAGGGTCAGTGATCTACCCTATCTCCTAGCTGCCTCTGTATAAATGTTAGCTGTCATTATCATGATTACTCTTTCTCACAGCCTAATTCATACAACCTTTCTCTTTCCCTTCCCTTCGAAGTTTTATTTATTTTGCAGGAATGGTATCAATATTTGTGAAAATGGTGCTCCAATACCCCCCTCCCCCTTTTTTTTTTTCCCTTTTAATCAGGAGCCAAGGGAGGCACCAGAGGTGGAAGAGGTAGGCACAGGCTCTTCATTAGGTAGCAATTTGCTTTCACTGTCAGACGCCTGTTAGGAGTTTAGAAGCTCTGGGCTCTGTGATCCTCTCAGCACATCCCAGTGGGCTTCCTCGGTCTGAGAGACACAGAGGGCAATTTGCATTCGTTGACTTTAATAAAAAAAGAGAAATTGGGAAGTGGAAAGGCAACTGGTTTTTTTAATGTCTTATTGAAAAGTATGTCTTTCCTGCTCTACCTTTGTACTTGGGAGCATGAAAATGAGTTAACTAGTTAAGTTTCTGGGCTTTTCAATAATTCTACCTTTGGTTTCTTTTTTATTTCTTGCTTAGTTACTATATTTGTCTAGTCAAGTTTGATGGTAAAAATAGATCACATTTCTCTAGAGCCTTCTGGTTTCCAGTGGGCCTTCCTCCTCCTCAGCAGAGAGGCTGAGGATCACAGGGACAGAATGTTGCCTACATTGCCAGGAGAGGTCACTAAGTCAGTTGTGTTAGCTTATCTGCTTTTGTTATAATGAACTATTCAGTTCTGAGAATAGGGAGGGCATATATGCAGAAATGACTGCAATGTAAAAATCAAAAGGCATTTGAGCACAAGTGATTCTATTCTATCCTGACTTCTCCAGCAGATCTTTTTTATCCCCACTTTCACTATTCATCAGTCTCCCCTCTTCTGTCTCCCTCTCACTCTTTCCCTCCCTTCCTCCCTCCGTTCCTCCCTCTTCTTCTTCTCCTCTCTCTCTCTCTCTCTCTCTCTCTCTTTCTCTCTCTCTCTCTGTCTCTGTCTCTGTCTCTGTCTCTCTCTCTCTCTCTCTCTCTGTCTCTCTCTCGGTGTCTGTCTCACTGTCTCTTCTCTGTTTCTGTCTGTCTGTCTCTCTCTTCTGTTTCTGTCTGTCTGTCTCTGGTGTCTTTCTCTGTCTCTCTCTGTCTCCTGGATGCTTTCTTTCTGCCTACAAACATAATCTTGTCTTCTTCATTTCTCCCAAATCCTCACTTGATCCATTGATCCCTAGTTGCTGTCATCTTAGCTCTCTTTCTTTTGTGACTAAATGCTTGAAAAGGCTGTGCCCTCACTTATTTTCCTTTCACTCTCTTCTTAACTTTCTGCAGTCTGGCCTCTAATCTCATCAGAAACTATTCTCTTTAATTACAGATGATCTCTTAATTGGATAATCAAATAGCCTGTTTCTTCATCTTCATTCTTCGGGAGCGCGCGCGCACGTGTGTGTGTGTGTGTGTGTGTGTGTGTGTGTGTGTGTGTGTGTCCCCATCTATCTGTCCCTTGGCTTTCTTCCTACCTATTTGGCCACTCTTTTCCAGTTTCCTTTTTGTATCTTTACCCACAAAACTCTGGGTAGAGCCCATTTCTATAATCTGGACATCTTCTCTTTTATCTCTTTGTCATTTCTCATAGTGATCTCATCATGTCATATGGATTCAATTATTATATCTATTAAGATAATTTTCATATCTACTTATCCAGTTCTAACCTCTTGCCTAACCTCAAGTCCCTCATCTGCAGTTGCCTAATGGACATCTCATGCTGTATGTTCTGTATATATTTTAAACTTAACATAGCCAAAAAAATCCACCTCATTCATTATCTTTTCCCCAAAAATGTTCCCTCTTCCTAACTTCCCTTTTATTGTGGAGGGAAATACCATCTTTCCAGTCATAGAGGATTCCACAGTCTCTCTTGCCCACATGTCCCAACCAATATGTCATTGTCTGCCAATTCTACCTTTGCTATCTCTCTCATATACTTTCTTCTTTCTCCACGGGTACTGTCACCACCCTGATTCTGGCCCTGAACTATTGTCATAGCCTTCTGGTTGGTCTTGTTCCCTCACATTTTTACCACTCTTGTCTGTCCTTCACTAAGCTGTCGAATTTGTCTTTCTAAAGCACAGGTATGACTATATTACTCCTCCCCATCCCCATTCAACAAACTTCAGTGACTGCCTTTATTTGATTTTTAAAGCCCCTTATAGTCTGACATCTTCCTACCTTTCAAATCTTGTTGTATCTTCCTTCCTTCCACATACTCTGTGATTGTTTCTAACCCATATCACCCCATTTCCCAACTCTAATTTTTTTTTCTTAGTTATCTCCTATGATTGGAAGGCTTTCCCTCATCATCTCCATTTCAGGTCTTTCTTCAGATCCCATATAAGATCCTATACTCTGCAACAAACCTTTCCCAATCCCTATTAATGCTAGTCCTTGCCTGTAAGAAATTTACCCCCAATTTATTCTCTCTGTTTCTTGTTTTTACATATTTGTTTGCACTTTGTTTTCTCCAATAAAGTATAAATCCCTTAACTTTTTTTCTTTCTTTTCATCCTTAGTGCTTGACGTGATGCCTGGCACTTAGTAGGCATAAATGCTTATTGATTTTGATTATTTCACTATGCAAAGATGCCTTTTAAGATCTTACTATAAAAGGAAAGTCTCTGGATATGAGAATCAAATTGCACAAAAGGATATAAGGGATGTCATGAGAAAACCTAGATTGTTTGTTTTGTTGACTCATGTTTCAAAGGAAAACATATCCAGAATGTTGCTATACCTTCCTGCTAGCCAATGATGCAATGAAATGGCTGCAAGCTGCAGAAATTCTTTCAATATAACATGTATTAAACCTTTCAGAGGTAGTGCTTTGATTTTTAATTTTACGCTCTTGGCAGGCAATCAGGGTCTTTAATAGTGTGGAGGCCAGAGGGAAAATGTTTCAAAACAGTGAGGATCTTATCATAGTGTGCAATTAATGAATAATTATTAAAACCCAGAAATAGCTGGGAGAGAAGGCAAGAGGTGGCAAGGCAATTGTCTGGTTTCAGTCCCATAATGAAATCTCCAGAGAAGGGAAATATGATATAGGGTTGTATGCAATTAAACCTCGTTTCCTCCTCTTCCCAGTGAAAGATCAGTGATTTGAGAAGACTTACCCATCACTTAAAACAAAAGTAAAAGTCATTCACTGACATTGACACATTTATTCACTTTGATTTCAGTTCTTAAAGTTTTAATTACATGAGCAAAGAAAAAAAAATCTAGACTCTTTACTTCAATTACAGAAAAAAAGAAGATTCTTGGAATTTCATAAGCCCTCAATTCCATGAGTAAGATGGCTAAATAACTTGGTAGATCATTTGAGCAAAAGAAGTCTTGGTTGCCACTTACGAGAAAACCTGCCTTGTCTTGGAAAGTATTTTCTATGTTCTGAATAGAAACTCATTAGTTCCCTGTTGTTTCTAGGCACTTGTATCGGTTCTATTGCTGCTTTTATCACTGAGCTATGTAATGTATATCTGGGCCTTTTCTGATTCTCCAGTAGCAAAGGCTACAATGTTTCAAAATTGTGGTTTATTATTCAAATGTAGGATGGTAACACCTCCTTTTTTCCAATGGGATGTCTGTGGTAAGTGATGGCTAAAAGGGTATAAGCTCAATATTCAGGTGTGCTGACTGAAAGCTGACAGAACTCATATTTATATTTATTCATTTCTTAGGTTCTTTGTGGGCTCTGGGATACCCAGCTAGGCCTGGAAAGATCATGCGGAGGGACAGCATACCTTTAAAAAAAATTAGCTCACTTGGCAGTTCTGCCTCAGAAAAACAATACTCCAGTCACAAAGCTTGGTGGGACAGCTGGGAGGAGAATGGGCTGAATCAATGAAAACTTGAGATGGCATTTTCCTGGCACAAGGTAACTCATTACTGAGAGACCCAGTGCAGAGCTATGTTTTCATGATTGATCTCTCAGTGGTATTTAGGAGACCCTAGAGCATTTCAGGGTCAAATGGTTCTTGATAAAAAAAAAAAAAAATGAAGGAGGGGATGAGTGTTTGGAGAGGAAGTTTTTTCAGTACCAGAAATTGTATAAAGGTGTCTGGGATTTTGATTTGAAACTCAGCCGGGGGGAGACACATGTCAGAAGATAATAGATCTGTACCACTCAGGAGAGACAGCCAGTGGCTAGTGGCAGGAGCACATTTGTGCTTTGCCAAACATAGACAAAAGGAACGAAGATCTAAAAAAAACAAGGGGAGTGTACAATTTCCTTTGCTTTTTGAGGATTGCTTCTCTGCTTTTCTGGCCAACTCAAGTTTGCCCCATGAGATATACCCATCAGCTTTGTCCCTGACATTGTTGAGCCCAAAACTTATAACTCTCACTATTCTATTAACAATATCTAATGTAGCCAGGGTTACTTATCCCCGGCAAGCAGCATAAAACAGGATAAAAAACAGAGAGCTTCTATATCAGAATGACAGTCACAAGTGCTATTCTTTCTTCTACTCTTGTACTCTTCTCTATCTTCCTTTGCCTCCCTCTTTATTTTCCTTTTTTCTATTTTTCTTTTTTTTAACTTTTTTTCCCTTCGTCCTCATCAGGCTTTGATATATTTTTTCCCTATCTTTCTGACCTTCTGTTCTTTGGCCTCATCTACCCCTCAATTTCTAATCTATCTGACTTCTCTGAATTGGACTTCTTGCTTGGTTACTTTATGGTATCAGAAAAACTGTTTAAATGGAATCAGTCCTAGTCCATCTTGGCTACCTCTGATTCACTACTGCTCATATATTCCCTCTTTCAAGCTTCAGGCCAGCATTTTACTTTAGGAAGTGTCCTGGATTAAGCTGTCTCCATTTATATTGATTGAATAGGTAAAACATAGGAATGGTTAGTAATTTGTACCATTGTACCATTTTTACTAGTTCTGTGTTTCTGAGCAAGTCATTTAATCTCTGTCTACCTCAGTTTCCTCAACTGTAAAAAGGGTATAATTTTAGTCCCCATCTCCCAGGGGTGTTGTGAGAATCAAATGAGATAATCTGTCAAGCACAATGCTTAGTGTATAGGAGGCGCTTAGTAAATTAATTCCTTACCCTTCATAGCACTGAAAATGAGAGAGATAGAGGACCTGGTAATTTGCTTTTATATATTTACTGAGTAATCAGCTCTTCAGGCTCAGCAGCTAACTAGAGAACTCTTCATCATTTCCCATTTCAAGTCTCTCATTGATGAATCTTATATAATTGGAAGCCAAGACTGCCCTCTGCTCCTCAAGCTTCAGGATGCTCATCAGGAATTAACAATAACCAAGGATGATCTCTGATGGGGGTAAGGGTCCCATTACAATAGGATCAGAGAGCTAGAACTAGGAGAGACCTCAACCATCTTATTTTATAGGAAACTGAGACAAAGGGGAGGTTAAGGGACTTCCTGGAGGTCATACAAACAATAACTGAGACTATTTAGTTCATCTCCTCAAGGATCTGGGGAGAGATTATTTACTCGCCAATATTTTTTTATTCAAATGAGTAGTAACCTTATATTGTCTCATGGCTATGGTATAGATATAATTATATATAGTATAGTATAGATAGATATAATTAGGACTCACATAGTTAAAATGACAACTTCATTGAAAATCCTTTGTACTGGATTATGAATTTATAAATGCTAGATTATGTTTGAGTTAAATTTTACAGGTAAAAATAAAACCAATATAAATTCTTGAATAGGGAGTGACACAATGAAATATATACATACACAAACACATACACACACATATATAATAAAATTTATATATGTACACATGTGTGTATATAATGTTTGTATGTGTAAATGTGATTAAAAAAAGGCATTAAATTTGGAGCAAGTACACATAGGTTCACGCCTTCATTTATTACTTATGTAACTTCCATATGGGTCTGAGAACATTTATACATGAAATGGGAGGGTGTGGGGCCAATAATTTGCTTTAGTATATTCATCCATCAGCTCTTTTGGCTCAGTAATTGGACAAATAGACAGGCATTTTGATAAATCTCTTTATTCAAGTGCATAGTAAATGGATATAACAGAGATCTTGCAGTGCTTGGCAGTTATGGTATAGATATTGTCAGAGTTCATATAACTAAAATGAATTCATTGAAAACACTTCATGCTTTTTCATATTTAAAAAATATTTTCTACCCACTGACATTCATACTTATGTGAAGGTATATCATTGGAAGAACTCCCTCAGTTGGCTTTTTGTCCAAATTGTATGCATTTCTCATTAGATTATGGATATAGAGCTAGAAGGAATCTTAGAACTCATCTAGTCAAACTCTCTCATTTTATAGATAAGGAAACTGAGGCCCAGGAAGGTAAAATGTTTTGCCTAGGGTCAAACAGATAACAAATGACAGATCTGGGATTTCAAGACAATCTTCCTGACTTCCCAAATTATAACTCATTCCAATGCATCATACTTCTGACAAGTGCTCCCATTATTTGTGGGGAAATATGTTCTAAAAAACAGATCAAGATTTCTATGGAAACTAAAAGGTTTCCATAGTGTTGAACATTTCTTAGAAATTCAGTGATCCCTCATAACCTTGTTTCAGAGAGGAGAGACCCATGCAAGTGTTTATATGTACTTAACATTTTACAAGTTACCCCCCAGGTGCTTTCCAAGCTAAGTGTGAAGAAGGGAGCAGATATGACCAGTACCTAAAATAAATTCTGTTCCTTATTTAGTATAAAGGGAGGCCATAATGAACTCAATTAATGAAGCGATCAGTTAGCTTTTATCCACTACTATTTTTCATCTGTAAAACCTTTCTTGACCAAGTAAGGGATACAAAAGGAATATGAAGCATGTCTTTTTCAGATACAAGGAATTTTTATTTGTGAGCTGCAGAGCATCCAAAAGAGAATGAACAAGATTATGAATATTCTTTAGAACATACTATATAAAAAGCACTGGGGAATACAAGACACAGGGAAACATGTTTACTTTCAAGTATTTCAAAGATTAAATTTGTTCTCTTTGGCTTTATATAGACGGAATAAGTACAATAGTTGAAAATCATAGAAAAGTACATTAAGGCTCAATTTAAGGAGAAAACTTTCTAACGACCATATCTTTCTAAAAGTAGAATGGGCTACATTAGGAGGCAGTGAGCTCTGAGTTCAAATCTGGCCTCAGACACTTACTATGTAATCCTGGATAAGTCACTTAACCTTATTGCCTTTTAAAGAAAGGAAGAAAGGAAGGAAGAAAAAGAGAGAGAGAAGAAAGAGAGGGAACAAAGGAAGGAAGGAAGGAAAGAGGAAAAGGAGGGAGGGAGAGAGGAAAAAAAAGAGGGAGGGAGGGAAGAAGGGAAGGAAGGAAGCAACAAAGGAAGAGTGAACTGTTCCTCTTTAGAGGCTTTCAAACAAAGTATAGATGACCAGTAATTGGCAGGTGTATTGAAGATGGGGTACCTATGTGCAGTTCTGAGGCTTGTATTTTTAGCACATCAAAGGACATATCTTTGAGTTCTCTCAAGCATTGACTTGGCCTGGTAAAAGTGGTCAGTTAACAAAATACAAGATCCTACATCACTCATGGGGCAACTAAGTGGGTACAGTAGATAGAGCTCCATACCTGGAGTCAAGAAGACTTCTGAGTTAAAATGTGACCTTAGATACTTAGTACCTGTGTGACCCTTGGCTAATCAGTTAACCTGTTTTGCCTCAGTTTTCTCATCTGAAAAATGAGCTGGGGAAGTAAATGGTGAATCATTCTATAGATCTTTGCCAAGAAAACTCCAAAGAGCTCATGAAGAGTCAGACAATTGAAAATGACCCCACAAAGATACCATGTGAAAATGTTGTCATTAACAGATATACTGTATTCCCTGGATAATGTTCCCTTTTAGTTATGACTAAAGAGGTCAGAGAGTTTTGGATTCATTGCTTTGATTGCAGTGTGATTACCTAAGTTTTCAGCATAGTAATATATCATTACAATAAGAATAGAAGGTCTCAATCTGGAAGTCTTGAGAAGTCTAACCTCCCTATTCTCTGCAGCTCATCAACTTGTTTGTAGCTTAAGAGTCATTGAGTCCTCTGGGGGGAGAGGGAGAGCACTAAAAAATTTCCTCATGGATAACACATATCAGAGATAGTGTATGAGCCTAAGGCCAGGGGTTGACTCTCAGACCAACCCCATCATCCACCATGACAATTCTTAGTGTAGAATTTGTATGTTTTCTTCTGATTGACAAAGGAAATACCTTATGTGGACTTTGATACAGGTCCCTTAGGGGCTAAGGTGCTACTGAGGTTGGGAGTAGGGGTTGGGGATTCTCCACTTTTGTGGTTTCTTCAAATGTGTTTCTGCTGATTATTTGCTCCTCTGCTTCAAACAGAAATCTGAATTTTTCCCTACACACTAGCTTGGTGGATTCTCCAACACCCTGTGATACATGCTAACTAGAGACAATCTGGAGCATTCAACTTGAATTCAGGAAGACCTTAGTTCAAATCTTGCCTCATATAAGTCCAGCTGTGTGACTCTGGGTAAGCCACTGAGCTTATCTGGTCTCAGATCCTGAGGGGAGTAGACATGAACTTTCATTTCTTAAATGATATTATCCTTTGGAGAATTTTCCTTCCAAGCTTCAGAGAGTCACTGCCACATCTGTTAGGTCTGTTTCCCTTAGCTTTTTTATCTGTCGTAAACTTCTAACAGTGCCTGTAATTTGGGACCGGGTGAGCCAATTGAGAATAACTCAGGGAAAGGACTTCTCTTCATCAAACCCCATTGGGACAATCTATCCCCTGATTTATTCTTTATTTCCAAGTACTTGACTAAATATAAACCATCATGAGAAGCCCACAGACTATGGCTGAAGAGAAGGATGAAGTGGGTTAGAACCAGATCTCTGTTTGCATATTTCAGTAGAGTTCAATTAAACTTCTCTAAACATCATCTCTGATCTGATAGGAACAACCATGTATCAGGAAATTCTCTAGAGAGTTTCTGAAGTCTCCAAAGCTCTGAATTTCTAAGTACCATCATATTTAGGCATACTTATTGCCAAAAATTCATTGCCTCCTTCTAGAATTGGAATAAAGATTACTTTATCCAGAAGATCTTCCCTGATAATCCTATCTTATTCTAAATCATCACTGACTGTGGCAATCAGCACTCAAGGACTCAGGTAATATAGAATGCTGGGTTCAAGGCATGTACCCAGGTCATTTCTAGTAGATTCCATGGATAGTCTGGTTAAGCCTGTGATCCCTTTCTCAGTGTAGGGTATGAGTTTTGCCCGTGTGGATTATATGTGTCTATCTGGATATGACTTGAAAGGCATAAAAAATTATTTCATGTCTCCTCTACCCGCTCTTCTCTAAGGGAAACTTTAATTCCTCTGCCAGGAGGTGAGCAAGAGAGTAGGGCCACCTGCTCTTCCCAGAGAGACTCAACTAATCAGACACAGAGTACAGAGTAATCATTCTCTTCCAGTGAAAAGATTCCCTTGTAAAATAGGCTTGAGCCCTGGGTTACATCAGAATAATGTTAGCTGCCAACTCATAATTGAAGGAAATGATAAATTTCAGTAAGAGATTAATGAAAATAAAGATGTAATTCTTTTCTATTCTTGCACATGAACTTAGTGAAAATCTATCCATGGATCTCTGATTAAGAATCCTTGTCTTAGACTTTTTCCTCCTTCCCTTCTTCTTTTCTTCTCTCCCTCCCTTTCTCTTTCCTTCATTCCTTTCTTCCTTCTTTCTTCTCTTCGTTTTTTTCCTTCTCTCTCCCTCCTCCCTCCCTCTCTTTCTTTCTTCCTTTCTTCCATCTTTCCCTCCCCCTCTCATTCCCTCCTTTCATCTCTCTCCTTCCTTTTCTCCTTCTTTCCCTCCCTCTCTTTTCCCTTCTTTTCTTTCTTTTTATTTCTCTCTTTAAAAAAATTTATCATTTCCCACAGGTACTCAGATTAGTGCAACATCTACAATAAGGAATAATGAATGCTTAGTGAATTAGATAAGTTATCTTTGAAAATGCCATCATTGTCACTAACCAATATTCATCAATCACTTTCCTGGCCCTGTTGGCATCCAAATCAACAATTCAGGCAGAAGCTCTTACAAGTGTTATTTTTAAAACTCCAACCTGAAATCACCCACAATTGTTAGGTGCTCTGAATTTTTCTTTTTCTTGAAGGTTTTCCTGTTGACATTCTGGCTTTCATTTCTCCAACTTTATCTAGAATTACAGATCTCTACCATAACTTTCCTAATTCACTATCTTAAGCTTCCGTGGTCCCAAAATACATGGAACAGATAATTTTCTTTCTCTGAGAAGCAAGACCACATCATCCTAATCCTCTGTCATTTCATTGGCTTTCTTTCCTTCCTCAGAATCAAATTATGTTCCTTTTCATGTGGAGACCTCACTTAGACTTACATATTTCTTATTTTCTAGGCACATGCTTCTTTGGTTTTCTAGTTGAGATCATTCCTTCCAGAAATGAGTGGTACATTTTCAAGTTGTCAGGCCCCATGCTTTTAATCAAGTCTGAAGGAACCTGGTGAAAACACTCCCTGGATTGGGAAACACTTTTCTTTTTCATGATCTGTCATCAGCAACTATGATAATTTTACATGGCACATTTTGAAAGCAGTAATATGAAGCTAGCTGGCAATTATTTGAGTGTGTCCCTGTGGCCTGTCTTCTCTGTTGGGTGTGTAACTTTTTTTTTCCCTTAAGACTTGCTTTGAAAACCTTTTCTTCTTTGTCTTTATGTGAACTCTCAGAGTTATCAGTTCTTATTAACTTTCTCAACTAAAAAACATAGTCTTGTCTTGTTGAGATACGGTACTTGATATAATCGAATCCCTGTGGAGGAGGTATCATGTTTATGATGTTATGGTGTGGTAATATCAGCTAACTGGAGAATCACATGAAAGTATCAGTGAGCCAATGAGACCAAGTTATGTAGTAAGATTGTAGTGCCTGAAATTCAAAACACCCTTAAAAATGCCGGTAAACCACTGCTTTAGAAACCCTCCTCCCATCCCCTAGAAATAAGTAAGTTTCTAGTTTGCAGCTCCAATGTAATCATTATTGGGAAGGAGCAATCAGACCTCTCTTTAACAAAAGTTCTGCTTATTAGAGCTCTACTTCAAAGGTTCCCTTTTTTCTTGTAGTGTTTCTCATAGTTGTGATTCACCGTCTTTAAGTAGAGTAAGTCTCAATGATGAGTATAGATTGCCATGACATGATTTGAGGTATACAAAAAGGTACCCGACCAAACTTATCTTCCTGATACATTGACAGATAGCCCTATTCCATTGGGCTAAGGAAAGCACTACTCAATTAAGATATAAATACTCATGGAAGAGATAGCAGAATAGGATGTTATGAGTTATTAATAGCTTAATGCATATTGGTTGTAAAAAGTCATTCCACTCATAGTCATTCTAAAGCATGCTTTGATAGGAGAGAAAACAGAGGTAAATCCAGGGCACAGGACAGTGCTTACCAAGAATGTAAGGGTAGATTATCACAGTGATGAGTTCTGATTGTCTGTAGAGAAACACTGGGAGCCAGACACCTTGAAGGGAAAGTGAAAGAAAGATTTTCATCAACATACATATAATGGATAGTTTGCTAGACTCAAAGTAAGAAAGACTTGATTTCAAATTCTGTTTCAGATATTTATATAGGTGAGTGACTAGACAATTCAATGTCCTAGCCTTTCATCTATAAAATAGAGCTAATAATAGGATCTATTTCGTAGGGCTGTTGAAGATGAAATGAAATAATATTTGATAAGTTCTTTGCAAACCTTAAAACACTATGTAAAGTTTACTTTTACTATTTTTTCTACTGCTGCTGCTGTTGTTATTATTATTTACAGTGAGGGATAAAAGGAATGGGTACTGGAAAGGATCTCGTGTTTCACAGTTTGGTTGAAACTTAAGCTAGGAGGGAGAGAAAAACAACAAAAACAGAAACAAACCCAGTGTCATATTGAGATACAGGGATAAGGGAAGTGAGTAAGAAATGGGAATATGTCCCATTAATTTGGAATTTCATATGCTCTCCAGAAAAAGAAAGTAATCTTCTCTCTGCTTCATCTCTTCCTGTGCCTCTCTCCTCTCTTTTCCATCTATGTTCCTACCCTTTTGTGAACAATCAATAGGAAAGGTTTGATGACTGGAGTTGATTTTTTTTTTTTTTTGATCTGCTCTGTTAGTGAAAGGATATTTTTTAAAAAGCAAAAAAAGGACTTCTTATCTCACTAAAAGATTCCAGAGTAAGTCTCTTTTTGGTTTCCCATTTTAAAAAAAAAAGAGTATGGCAGAATGGAAGCTGAAGCTGGATAGATTCTAAAACTAATGCTTTCAGGACCATGTTGAAATATTTCTATAATATGTTTGGGAAGGTTTACTTCCCCACCCCAATTTTGAATATAACCAAGAACCATGATTCTTGTCTGGTTCCTGGCCAAGAAGACAACAGATTTCTATATGACAAGGTGATCTTTTCATGGAAAAAAATCTCCTAACCTGAATGAAACAATGGCATATTAGAGATTATCTATGCCAATCTTTTCATTTTACAAATAAAACACTTAGGACCCAAAGAAAGGAAGCAACTTGGTCACTTAGTCATCAGTAATTGACCAGAATTGAGACTTCTTCTTTCCCACTCTAGAGATATAGAATACTGTCCAGTTATCTCTGGAATGATGATGAAATACCTTAGCTCAGGTTACCAAATTAACTGCTGACATTATGTTTCCAAGCCTTGACTTTATTGCTGAAGCTTACTGAACCTCATAATTTTAAGCTTAGATCAATTTGCTAGATTTTCATTTAGTTTTCAAGTCTTTCATTCTCTATTTCATTCAGACTAGTCATTTCAAAGGCTGTATTATAATTTAGAGATGTTGCTTTAGGAGCATTACAATGCATTAAAGTATGTCTTGCCACAAATTATCACTTTGGATTATTGCAGGGAAATTAGGGCTTTCTTGATCATAAATGTTACGATAGTTTGAGAACACAGTTTCTATTATGACTAGCAGGGGGACAAGGAGCAAAAGTGTTAAGTACACAACCACCTTCCTGTGGGATTGAGAGTTGTTGAGCAGGGCAAAGTGAAGAATTGATCAGTAGAAAGTCTGGGGGTGAAGGCCACGTCATACTCTGACCTTGTGTTCAGCTACAGTATTATTATTATTATTATTATTGTTGTTGTTATTTACCATTTCTACCTATCTCTCTCTTTTTTTTTTAAATAACTTTTTATTGACAGAATCCATGCCAGGGTAATTTTTTACAGCATTATCCCTTGCACTCACTTCTGTTCCGATTTTTCCCCTCCCTCTCTCCACCCCCTCCCCCAGATGGCAAGCAGTCCTTTACATGTTAAATAGGTTACAGTATATCCTAGATACAACATATGTGTGCAGAACTGAACAGTTCTCTTGTTGCACAGGGAGAATTGGATTCAGAAGGTACAAATAACCTGGGAAAAAAAATGAAAAATGCAAACAGTTTATATTCATTTCCCAGTGTTTTTTCTTTGGGTTTAGCTGCTTCTGTCCATCTTTGATCAATTGAAACTGAATTAGCTCTCTTTATCAAAGAGATTCACTTCCATCAGAATACATCCTCAAATAGTATTGTTGTTGAGGTATATAATGATCTCCTGGTTCTGTTCATTTCACTTAGCATCAGTTCATGTAAGTCTTGCCAGTCCTCTCTATATTCATCCTGCTGGTCATTCCTTACAGAATAATAATATTCCATAACATTCATATACCACAATTTACTCAACCATTCTCCAATTGATGGGCGTCCATTCATTTTCCAGCTTCTAGCCACTACAAACAGGGCTGCCACAAACATTTTGGCACATACAGGTCCCTTTCCCTTCTTTAGTATCTCTTTGGGGTATAAGCCCAGTAGAAACACTGCTGGATCAAAGGGTATGCACAATTTGATAACTTTTTGAGCAGAGTTCCAAATTGCTCTCCAGAATGGCTGGATCATACTATTATTATGGGGAAGGTGGGAAAAGGACAAAGAGTAAAGAATGGGCCCATATCTAGTACCAGGGAGGAGTCTGGCCATGCCCACATCTAGGCTTTCTCAAATTTTTATTCTGTAACCTCCTGTACTATTCTCTTGTTACCCCACCCCCAAGGCCACAATAGCTATTCCTAAATTACTTGTAGAGAGAAATGTTAAGTTAAAGGCTAGCTCTAGAAATCATAAGCAGGTACAGGGAATCTCTCTTCAAGTTAAGAATTGAAGACTAGAATCAGGAAGATAAGACACTGTTTCATCCTCCACCCCTAGAGTCCCTTATGGAGTTGTGAATATTGCTGGGATGCTGGAAGACTCATGTCCTGGGCTGAAAAAGAAATGAGACAAGGAGTGCCTTTAGATCCTCCCCTACCATCTCCCCAGTCAGATTGCTATTGCAAGAGAAAAAGAGATTACCATACCATATCAGGCTATTGAGCAGTGCCAGGGTAGTGGTGGCTTTAATTGGCCATAAGCTGCTCAGTAAGAATCCTGTACTAATAGCTTCTTGTGTTGTACTCCTGATACAATGGAACTTCCATGAAGGAGTACAGTAAGGAATTCAGACTCACATCTAAAAACAGAAACATCAGCTCATTTAAGTGGTGATTGTGATATGTTTCCTGTTGCTTTGTTTCTTACTATATAATTTTCCACTTTGAAGGGGAGGAAATGGGTTGGGGGTTGAGAAAATGGCAGTTTTCTAGTGTTAGTTCTATATTAGAGGGCATTCTATTGTGGTATTTGAAGATAACCTAGAACAATTGTTTAAATTTTGGAAGGGCCTGCATATATGATTTTGTCTCCTCTCCCTTAGTAATATCTGCCTATAATAAATAAATTATATAACATTTACTAAGTTCCAGGCAATGTGCTAAATTTTTTGCAGTTTTTATTTCATTTGTTCCTCACAACTACTCTGGAAGATAAATGTGAGTATTAGCCCCAATTTTATAGATGAAGAAACTGAGGCAAACAGAAATTAAATGATTTACCCATGATTATACAGTTATAAGTGTCTGAGGCCAGATTTGAATTCAGGTCTTCCTTTGTCCAGGTCTAGCACTTTATCCACAACATCACCTAGATGCCTATTCGCAGATAAAGACATAGGGTCTAGCAATCTTACACTAATCAATTAATTAGCAAATATTTATTAAGCATGTACAATGTGCCAAACACTGAATCAGGCAGAAATTATTATTAGCATTATTCCCATTTTATAGGGGGAGAAAATAGGCAAAGATAAAGCAATTTCTCCAATTAGCCTGATAAGATTCTAATGGGGAGACAACATTTATAATTCAGGACATACAAGAAATATTGAAGAGATGGCACTAGCAAATGGGAGAAACTAGAAAAGGCCTCCTGAGGTTAGGGGGAACTTGAGCTGGGTCTTAAAAGAAGCCAAGAATTCTAAAAGTCTATGATCAGGAGGAAGGATATTTAAAGGCATTAGAAGAACCAGGGCTAGGGCATAGAAATGTGAGATGTCAGATATAAGGCTACATGGTTGGATTATAGAGTGTGCTTAGGAAGGCAGAATATTCAAAAATTGAATAACTGTGAAGGTGTTGGGATGTAAAAAGTTTTAGATACTAAACATGACTTTATATGTGATTGTGGAGGTAAGTGGGAACCAATGTAATTCAGTAGGAGAAAAGAATTGGACTCTCATAGTTAGACCTATGATTTAGGAATCACTGACAGTTGAATGGAGATTGTATTAGAATGGGGAAAGATTTTAGGCAAGGCTTTTAATAATAAGACAATTATAATAGTCTAGTGAAGAGGTGAGAATCTGAGCTAAGGTAATTACTATATTTCTTTCAAAGGGGAAGTATAGATGTTGCAGAAAGAAGTGTGAGATGTTGTAGAGAAAGCAATGATAAGACTGAGTATGATAATGATGAAGATGAGAAATGATGAGTGTGGAATAAAAGGAGTTGAGGATGAAAATGAGCTTGTGAACTTGGTGAATAGGAGGTTAATGTGTCTCCTTCTATAATATGGAGAATGTAGAAGGGGAAAGATAACAAATTCTGTTTTGGACATATTGAGTTTGAGATGCCTATGAAATATTTAATTCAATGTGTTCAACAAATAATTAGTGATGTGGGACTGGAATTCAATTGAAAGAATAGCGCTTAATAAATAATTTTGAGAATCATCTACATAAAGAAGATCATTTAATCCATGGAAAATGATGAGATTAAAATTTGATAAAGTATAGAGAAAGAACAGAGTAGAACTCAGGATCAAGCCTTGGAGATAAGTAGAGTTAATATATAATATGGATGAATATACAGCAGAAGAAACTGCAGAGGAATAGTCAGGTCATAAGAGAACCAAAAAAAAGAGCAGAGACTCAGATATACAAAGAAGAATGGGTATTCAGGCAGGTAAGATCATCAGTGATATCAGATACTACAGAAAGAAGGATGAGGATCAGAAAGATGATATTAGATTTGACAAGAGATTACCAGTCATCTTGGACAATTTTTTTAGGTGAGAGATGAGACTAGAAACTAGATTGTAGACGGTTTAGAAGAGAAAAGGGAAAGTAGATAGCATGTGGATAGCTTTTTCAAGGACTTTGCCTGGAAAAGGAGGAGGAAAAAATATAGAATTATACCTGGTGAGTATGTCTGATCTAGTGAGACTTTTTGAGGGTGCATACTTTTTGGATATACATGTAAGGAGCAGAGGAGACAGTAGAGATAGATTGAATATTTGAGAGAGAATGAGGATATCTCTTAGAGAAGAGGGGAAAGGAATGGGATTAAGCATCCAAATGGAAGTGTCTGCCTAGTCAAGCACAAGTTTCACCACACCATCAGAGGATGACTAGAATGAAAAATAAACTAATGGAAGGAATGATGTTAGAGAAATAGAAGAAGATGATGATGAGAAGATGGAAGTCTGGCCAAATGGTCTTAGTTTTGAAAATGAAGTATACTATAAGGTCCTCAGCAGAGAAGTTATGTTGTAGGAGGGTTGCAAAGTGAAGAAAAGTTGTGGAATAATTGTATTGTGTGATAAAAAATCAATTAAGGAGGGGGATTGACTAAGTAACCTGATGATCAATTTGAGAGTTACTAATGTAAACTTATAATGTTTCCAAGAAGCACAGTTCTGTGATTTACTTTAGTTACAACAGCACTTGATTAGGAAATGAAATAGGAAGATGTTAACATAATCCAGACTTAGGGTTTGGCAAGGGATGATCAGTGATAGGACAAGGGAGCCAAGGGTTCACAATTAGAAGATAGTGTAGAGTTGAATGGGTTCATCAAAGGATAAAGATTTAGAAGACAAGAGAGAATAGCCAAAGAAGGACTAAAGGCCTACAATAGTATGGAGGGATGGAGATTTGGAAGTCATAGTAAGGATTGAAAGTACTGATTTAGGAGGAGTGAGGCATAGGAAGATATTTTAAGTTAGATATAATCAGATAAAAAAACTGAAATCTTAAACAGGAAATTAGAAAAGTTATAGGTGATGGTAATGAAGGCCATGACCATCTCTGTGAGTAGCTGAGCTGTAATGATAAAAAAGGTCTTGGGAGTTGAGGATATTGAAGAACTTGGGAGTGAGACTATTTGAAAGAACATTAATATGTATGTTGAACTTCCCTACAATGAGGGAAGGAGTTAGACTGAAGAGAAAGATTATGAGCTAGACATTGGACTCATAAGAAGAAGGAAAATATCTTGGAGATCAGTAGATAACAACCAGCAGGATTTAAATATAGGCGTTTAAATTTGGATGAACCTCAAAGAAGGAAAGATAGATAAGTGATGATTGTAAAGGGAAAGTTTATAAGTGACAGTGGGGAGCAAGAAGAGCCCCAAGACAATGAGGTGGTACAATGACTGGAGTGCTGAGTCCAGAGTAAGGAAGACTTGAATTCAAATATATCCTCAGATATTTTCTAACTGTGATCATGAGCAAGTCACTTAACGGCTGTGCACCTCAGTTTCCCCAGCTGTAAAATGAGGATTATCTCCTGAGGTGTTATGACATTTAAATGACATATCCATGAAAAGCATTGAGCACAGTGTCTGGCACACAGTCAGCAATTAATAAATGCTTGTTTCATTGCCCTTTCCTCTGATTCTACCACAAAACCTAAAGAGTTGAAGGTCTGAGTGAAAGTGCAACTACTACCATGTTGAATAGCAATGGAAGAAATGTAATCGGGAAAGACACGTTTCAGTGAATTCCAAAACCTGGAAGAAATAGGAAAGAAAGACAGTTTAGATGAAAAGCAACATTGTAAAACAATAGTGTTAATTATGGAGAAGGCATTCCAGAGAGCACAATGAAAGGTGAGATCAGTTCTAGAGTGGGACATTGAAGAGAATGAGAAGAGAGAGAGACAAGAGCTGGGTTTTAGGAAGCGAAGATTTTTCTGCCATATCTGGGCTTTTAGTATCACATGGATTGGGGGATAATACTTGCCTTTCAAGAATAACTCCAAGTAAAGTAACAGAGATATTAGTAAGGATACAAGCAAGTGAAAAGAAGTTTCAAAGCTGATGATTTGTGTAAATTCTCAGCTGCCCAACTTGTGTGGCTATGAAGTGGGCAAGCATGGTACTATTATGACTCTAGCTTCATTTTCCAGTTGGGAAGAAAGAAGCATATTATGGACTATACCAGTTCTAAAGTCTCAGAAATCTAGTGAAGAGGAACAAAGTTACTTAGTCCAGTATGGAAGTCGATCCTTGACCATCTAAGTCTAGAGCAGAGCCTGGTATTTATATCACAAGGAGATGATTTAGCTTATCCCAGATACTCTTCAAGTAGGGCTCAAAGGCTAAACTAGAGTGAATTACTCAAGATCACACAGGAAGCATAGTCAAAATTTGAACTCTGACAAAATCAAAGACTCTTTCTGATGTGTCATTTTGTCCCTTAAGGGAATCATTGAAAATAATATACACTGTATCACCACCTTTGGCTGAAAGATTCTCATCTGACAAAAAGTTAAGGGCTAGCAAAGAATCCAGCAAAGAAATATGCCCACTGGGAATAGCAACTGAAACACTGGTTGGAGAGGGCTAAAGAAGATAGGAAAATCTCTTTTAATTATAAAAATAAACCAGGAGCAGACTTGGCACTCGGCTAATCAGCACCAAAAAGAGCTCTTCAAGAAACATAAGTTATATCCATTCCCATCATTGGCATTCACTCAGTCAATGAGCACTTTACTACTCTCTATGAGGCATGGATAATCAAAAGTTCTAACCAAAGACTTAACACTCTATAAGTTCATGTATTTGATCAATTTTCTTATAATCACTCCTAGTCCTTTTTGTTTGTCAAAATGCAATTAAATCTCTCCTGGAAATGAATTTTATTTCCTCTCCTACAGCTTAGAATGTTTAGGAATATATTTGAAAGCAAGAAATTTTCCACATAGCTAAAGGAGGAAAAGGTTATTCCCTCACTTCCCATATTGCACCAGTCTTGTCCAAAGCAGCCTGAGTACCTCAATGTAAGTTGAGGAACATATTTGATTTATGCCTTAATAATGAAGATCTAAGGAAGCCAAAAGCAATAAAAGCACAGAATGAAGTCATTGTTAGAAAATTTTAGAAAGGGAAAAGTGAGCACCAAAGGCTTCTGGAGGGAGGAAAGGAGATCATTGTGTTCCTGCATACTCACATTTTTGCTCTGAGACATTTGTAGATAAGAAAGAAATTTTTACGTATCCTAATCTGGAAATAGGAGGGAAGAGATTGTCATCTTACTGGGAAAAAATATTCAATGAACTCTCCCTGCAAAGCAATGGCTCAAACTAACTTTTACCAGCCTACTATGGTTAGAGATAACAAAGTTGCCAGGGGCTACAGATTCTCTTTCATAGATAGCTAGTTTCTATCCTTTCTTCCTTCTCAGAAAACTACCAAAAAGAGAGGTTCAAAGGAAGCTTTTCCAAAGATAATTGAGCTTAATGGCATTGGAGAAGATTGTTCAGACTGATAGTAATGAGAAGGTGATTTGCAAGAGGGGTTGTGATGAGGGGACTAGAATGAAGATGGAGATAGTCCAAATGAGGGAAAATACTAAATAAAAGTAATTGGATGTATTCCATTTTATGCAATTGAATCATTGTATCAAACCTCATAGCCTCTTTCCCCACCCTGTTGAGTATAATTATTGTTGACTTTACATAGCTAATAATAAAAAAGTCAGTGTAACTTTAGATTGTGTCCAAAAAGATAGAAGATTTGATATAGGCAACGGGTGGTCCTTTTTTACTCTGCTCTGTCAGAACGCATCAGGATCAGTTCTGGTCACCTCATTTTGACAAAGCTATTTGCATATGAGCATGTGGTTAAATGAGGGTGACAAGGATGAGAAGACATTGAACACCATGTCAGAAAGTGATCTATTTAAGGAATTGACTCATAACTTAAATATTAGCAGTACTTATTATTTTCAATTTCATCTGGAAAAGAGAAGATTATGAGGGAGGAAATGAACATCATTTGTTAGATTTGAAAAGTTATCATGTAAAAGAAGGATTAGAACTATCCTCCTTAGTTCCTGAGGTCATTGGGTAAAATATGAAGAGAGTAGGCAGCATGGTACAGTGGGAAAGGCTCAGTATCTGGGTCCAAAGGACACGAATTCAAACCTTGCTTGTAGTACTTAATATGTATGTGGTATTTTGGCAAGTCATTTAAGCTCCTGGAGCCTCACTTACTTCATCTATAAAATGAAGGGTTTGGATCAGGTGACTTCTGAGGTCTCTGCTTCTATGACTCTGTAAACTATGAATGCATCCATTATGTATGCCTCAGGAGATAATGGGATCCCCATTCCTAATTGCTTTGGATCTCATACATAAAATGAACAGATTGGACTTGATGGCCTTTGAGGTCCCGTCTATGAGGATCTATGATTCTGTGAACTAATACTTTTCCCCCTGAGTAAAATACATGGATTTGGGAAATGACATATTGAGGTCAGACCATGGCTTAATTTGGCCAGAATATGGACTTTGTTAATAACTAGAAAGGGAAATAAATAGGAGACAGGTCATGGTGGGGCAGAGGACTTTATATTTTACCTTTTGGGCAATGGGTTGTCATAAATTTTTTGATGGGAATTATATTATCAATAGTGTGCCTCAAAAAGACTCATTTGGCAGCTACATGAAGGATAGATTAGAGAAGGGAAAGACTGAGATTAGAGAACAATTAGGAGACAATTATAATATAGATGAGAGATGAGAGCCTGAGCTAGGGTAGTAATTGTGAGTAAAGAGAAAAGAGACAGATATTAGAGAAGATGATCAATTAGAATCAACAAGACTTAGCAACTAATTTGATATGTGTCATTGAAGGAGAGGGGAAAGCTTTAAGATGACTCCTAGTCTATGAGCCTGGGTAACTGGGCAGATGATAGAAGCTCCTATAGGAAAAGGGTAGTTTAGAGGGGACACAAGGGAAAATGCTGAGTTCCATTTTAAACATATTGAGTTTGAACTGTTTAGGGGTATCCAGGAGAAAATATCCATCAAGCAACTGACCATAATTGGTAATAGAGAGATTCACACTAAATTGATGTCATCTTTATATGAATATACCTGAAGTCATGGAAACTGATGAAAATATATAGAAATAAAAAGAAAGGGTTGCAAGATATAATTTTGGAAAAAACTTGCTTTAAGGACAAGAAGTGAATTCAATAAAAGAAACTGAGAATCATAGATTTAGAACTAGAAAGGACTCCAGTCATCTAATCAAATCTTCTAATTTTACAGATGAGAAAACTGAGGTTCAAAGAGACTAAGTAATTTATGCGGAAAGAGGGTGGTCAGATTGATAGGAAGAGAAGCAGGAGAAAAAACTGTCATGGAAACCAAAAAGAGAAAGGTTTGGCAGGAGAAAGGATAGGTTATCAGTAGCATTAAAAGCTTACAGGAATGTCAAGACAAATGAGAACTAATAAAACCTGGGATCTCAATGTGTAAGAAGTCATTGGTAATCTGGGATGGAATAGATTGCAAGAGTTTGAGAAGTGAGTAGGTGAGGAAGTAAATGCAGCAAGTTTTAGGTGATTCTTTCAAGATGTTAGTCATGTAAGCAAGGAGAGATATAAAATAATAGATTACTAAGGGAATAGCAGATCATGTGAACATTAATCAAAGATGAAATAGGCTAGAGTATGTTTTTAAACACTGAAAAAGAGTCAATAGATAGGAAAATATTAATTAAAGATGAAAGAGGAAAAAGAAGATAAACTATTGGAGACAGCAGTAGATGATTGACTTTGGCAAGGAATACAACCTTTTTATCACAGACTGAAGTAAAGGAAGAGAAGATGAGGAATGATGAGTCAGGATTTTAAAGCACAGAAGAGGAAGCTTACAGGAAGACAGTGATTTGTGGAAGATTCCATTTCAGTTTTCTCACCTCACCAGTAATGTCACATCAAAGTTCCCTTAACCCTAATAAATATCCTTCAGAATCATCATTTTCATGTCCATCCTTTCATGACCAAAGAGTTTCATTTTCACATTTTAAAGAAGACATTTTCTTTTCTTGATTCTTCTCAGTACAAAACTCTTCAGAAGTGAAATAAATATCTTCAACTTTCCTGAGAGTTTTGTTGACTCCAGCTGTGATAGTTGGCTTTCTTGATAATGCAAGGTGAGCCTGGTCTTCCTGTGCCTCTATGGGATTTCTCTGATCAGCTGATCTCATATTTTGCCTCCCACTGTGATGTTTGGCTATTGATTGTTAAGAAAATTTCACTGCTGGCTTATATAAGATAAGGAGATAACATGGAATTGAGCTAAGTTTCTAATTTAGTCAAATTGCATGTTTCAAGAGGAGGAATAGAGTAGGAAAGAACTGATTTCAACTCTGAATTTAAATGAATTTTCATAGTAAAATATTTCTTCCCTAGAGCTTCTTCAGGGCATGAAGAAAAGGACTCTGCTCTTCATAAAATAAATCAAATGCAGCTATTCTGCAGAAAATGATTCTGCCAGGGAGACACATTAATACAAAACTAGTTTGCTTCTGCAATGAATTTCATCAGGTTTCTCCCATAGTAATAGAAAACTTTATTGTGTTTACTTTAAATCGAAAAAGCCCCCATTTATGAAGGCACCTTCGATTATCATGGATATGTGTTGGAAATATCTATTATTATTATTTTTACAACTGAAATACTCAAATATTTCTTCACAAGGACGTGAAAATTAATCCATTTAATTAATTAAGGTTATTTGAATTTAATTACCTTAATTTGGAATCTGAGATCTTTTGTCATAGTGTATTTTTAAAAATTGATTTTTTTTCAATGAGCAAAAATTTCTTCTCTCTCTCATTATATAATAGATATTGAACCAAGTCTCAGAGAGAGGTGGGTTCAACTCTTGCCCACATCTAATGCATACTGGCTCTAGGACTCTGGGCAGAGCATTTAAACTTTTAGTATTTCTACATGTCTCTAACTCTATAAGGAACAAAACAGTTTCTGAGTTGTGTTGACAGAGTTTCATCCCCAGAAGTCTAAAGCTAATCTACCAAAAGGTGAATATCAAACACCTTGTGCTTACTGAATCCAGAGCTTGAATCATTAGACTCAGTTGCTAAGACTAGGGAAAGAATACATATTTAAGCATTTTAAAGAGGACTATTAAGTAGAAATGGAATTATTTTTGCATAGCTCAAAATGTTAGAACAATGCTTTTAATGCATGGAGGGTCAATTTTGACCCACAGTAAGGAATTTTCCTAACAGATATGTCACAAAATGTTATGGGTTATCTTAAGAGGTAGTGAATTATTATGTCCTGGGTGATCATTTGTCAGGGATGTTGAGTCTGGTAAGACAATGGTCTTTTGAGTTGTTGTTGTTGTTGTTGTTGTTTGGTTGTGGCAGAACCCTAAGAAAGGTTTGGAAAAATTCTATAATAAAATACACTTAAAAGATGTAAAAGTACTATCTATTAATGGTGCCAACTTCTGTAAAGTCCTGTCCTAAATTGTGTGTGTGTGTGTGTGTGTGTGAGAGAGAGAGAGAGAGAGAGAGAGAGAGAGAGAGAGAGAGAGAGAAACAGAGACAGAGACAAAGACACCTAAAAATACAACTGGAAATGTTAAAAACCATAACAATAACACTCTACTAAAATAAACTAGCAACTAAGTCCATGTCATACATTACTGGACATATTCAGTACTTGATTCTAGACCAGTAAGAATCTTGGATCTCAGTAATCTTCTATATTGACTGAACTGAGATATTGTATGTGACTGACACACAAACAGCAAAGTGAATGGCATGGCAAATTGTCTGTCAATTCAATTCATTTCCTCTAGGAACCCACTTAATTCCTTTAAGAAGCTCTAAGATTCTGTTAAGCACAGTTTGAGAAATGCTGAGGTGGTGGTGGTGGGGGATTGGAAATTTAACAATGTCTTTTTCAACTCTTAAGAGGGTTGTGTGTGTGTGTGTGTATGTGTGTGTGTGTGTGTGTGTGTGTGTGAGAAAAAGAGTTGGTGGAGAAGGGAATCTAGAGAAAAATATTCCAATTTCTTCATTTATTTTAATTCTGTATTCTCATTTCCTATGAGGTATTTCATGTCATCTTCTATCATTTTTTCATTCTTTTGATTAATATTTTTAATGTGTTGTAGAATATTATCTCCCACTTGACCAGCTATAATTTTGAGGGAATTTTTTTTTTATTTAGGTTTTGTACCTTTTATTTTTTTTAATTTTAATTTTTATTATTTGGCCAATTCTATTTTTAAGATGTAATTTTCTTGAGCATTTATTTGTATCTTTTTAAAAACTAACCTGTTAATTATTTTTTCTTGTTTTACTCTCTTTTCTTTTCCCAAAATTTCCTATACTGCTTTTATTTGGTTAAATTTTTTTGTTCTTTTTATCTTTTTTTTTTTTTTTTTAGATCTCCTAAGAATTCTTGTTGGATTTGTGTCTGATTTGCATTTTCCCCTTTGAGTCTTTGGCTATAGATGTTTATACATCAATTGCTTCTTCTGTTTGTTTTCTTGAACTTTCCTGTCAGCATAATAGCTTCTTATAATTTTTTTTTTTTGCAGGGGTGTTTTTCCTAGACTATTATTTCTTGTCTTTGAATTTTATATTAGAATTAGCCTGTTTACCTCTAGGGGCAGGGTAGTGGTGGTACATGTCCTGCACTTCAGGTTTTTGTGAACTGCTATATTTATTTCCAGGAACGTGTAAATTTTTGGTGTTTCCAAATGATAAGAGAGATGTGGTCACTGTCCTCCTAGTTTGTGCTCTGATCTTTACCTTATGTATGTCCCCTGCTCTCCTGTCCACCCTAGAACTATGACCCAGAGTTGCCAAAGGGTGCCTGATTCTGTACCCAATGCTAGAAAAAGCAGTTTTTAATAATTAAGTGTTCAGTCCCATTACTACCTTTTGGTCCCGAGTGTTCCTACAATTCCACAGCTGGCATTATGTCTGCACTACTGTGCTCTTGGACTATTCTCACCCTATTGCTGCTGTAGACCTTTCTTTCTCCTTTTAAGCTGTACTGAGCTGGAAAAATTACTCACTCTTACTTTTTGTTAGTTATACTATTAAAATTTGATTCAAAATGCTTTAAAAATGTTAATGAGGAGTATCGGGAGAACTTTATTCCACCATCTTGTTTCTACTTCCTATATCCTCACTTGCTTAGCTTAGTACAATATATTTTACTTGGTAAGAATTAGGAAGATATTTGTTGAATCTACTGTAACCTTGTGTTGGAAACTCCTTCCTGACAAAGACCCAGATAGAGTTTAGAGAACTCTACTTTTTTTGGCTCATTCCCCTCCCCTCTCCTTCCCACCCCCACCGCCCAAAGATCTGGGAATTCAGTAAGATACTTCCCCATGGATAGTTACTAGCTCTCCTTAAAGCATAGAGGTTCACAGAGCTCATGACACAAACAGTGATCAGTGTTTTTAATAGGTTAGTGGAAACATAGGACTTACACTAAAGCTCCCCAAAAGAAACAATAAAACTCTAATGAAGAGCCCTCTTCTGGTGATTTGGATAATGTTTGTGCCCTAGTATTTAGATTGATTTTGAATACTCACACCATTTTTGTAGTTACCAAATGATATAATGGATATATTATGCTTGCCAAACTCTAAAGAGTTATGGACATGTCATCTACACTTACTATTATTATCATCTTTAGTATTACTTCCCAGTGGGAGCAATTGGCTTTTGCTTCTCTAAGTTTGTATTTCTTTCAATAAATCAATCAACAAGGATTTATTGAGTACTATGTGCCAGGCACTAGACACATAAAGACAAAAATAAAATGGAGCATCCATCCAAGGACTTTACATTCAATAAGTGGTTTTTCTGCCTTCATCATATTGTTTGCTCTCAGCAGCTTTCACCTTCTGCCCTTCTCAGCAGACACTTCCAGTAACTAAGTGTTCCCTCCCATCTGTTGTCCTCCCCTTCATTCCTCCCCTACAGTTTCCTTATCTCTCATGAAGTGGTGGTTGGCTCACTCACTAATATTGTCCTCCATAGCTCCTATTTCCTACTACTCAAATCTCATACCATCAGCTTTCCTCTGCTTCTGCCTGGTTCCTTTCTACTGCTCTCTATAACTCAGCACTTCTCTTTTCCTCCAGCAAGAAGACTCTCATCATCTTCTGCTTTCTCTCTCTCTTTTGGTCTGTTTTGTTGCTTTCTGCAATTTGTCTCTCCTCCATCAAATTTTGTGAATTTGTTTTTCCAGAAGAGAAGCTCTCTTACTTCATCACATTAAGACACAGTTCTGAAAGTATTTTTATAGGTTAACGAGGCTATATCATCAATATTCTTAATTCTGTAAGCAGCCCCAATATTTGGAAACCTATTAAGGTTTGCAAACTTAGTAAGGTAGACTTCTTAGGGAAGCCATTAAAACTTCTCATATTAGCAAATGAGTCTCTGACCCCATTCCCATATAAATTAAGTTACTCTTACTTGCTTCCTCTCTCCTACAACTCAGTAGTGCATCCCATATTCACATCAGCACTGCTGAGTCTTGGGATCTATAAGAGCCCATCTTTGTTCTGTTCTAGATTGTCCTTCCATCTTTCATCTTCTATTGGAAAAGTTGTTAAAATTACCCAAGGGAAGCTACAGGAGGAGCCATTGTTAGGATTGGAAAAGAATAGTTTTTCTCCTTAAACTTCCATAGCAGAATGGAATGAATCTCCTGTTTAAAAATATGGATTAATAATATCTCTTCTCTTCTTCTCTTTCTCTATACCTTAGCCACACTAAGGAGGCAGAATGGAACTAAACTGATTCATGGACACCAAATAGTATGCATTATGAATGTTCTCAGGTTTGGGATAGGAAGGTACTCAGGAACCTGTAGTCCTAACACCCCTTTTTGAACTACTCTCTCTTCTCTTTCTCCTCCTTTTTTATTGCTAAACTTATTGAAAAATCTAATTACTGTTTCTGCTTTCCCATTATCCACTCACTACTCACCTCCTTGCAATCTGGCCTCCCTACAACCTTCTGAAATTTTTCTTCTAAAAACCCTCTTTCAGTAAGTAATGTCAATGATTTTTATTGAGTATCTTTATGAAAATTTCTGCAGCATCTGAAACAGTCAATTACTGCCTTTTGGGGGGATACTTTCTGCTTTTTTTGATGCCTATAATATGACTCCCCCCCCACAGCTCTTTGATCAACTTAACTCTGTCTTTTTCACAAATTTTTCTTTTAATGTTCTATCTTTGCCCTCCCTTCTATTGTCTTTTTAGACTGTCTCTCTCATGAGATCATTCACTCTCTTTTCTTAAATTGATATACAGATGACTCTCAGTTTACCTTTCCAATCCTGACTTTTCTCCAGGGTTACAGACTTGTATCTTAAACTGAGGATCTGTAAGATCTTTGGTAAGTCATGTAAACTACCTGTAGTTATTTCTTCATCTTTAACCCTTATCCTCCCTGACCTCCCTGCAGCATTTGACATTACTAACCACCTTCATCTTTTGAATATGATCTTCTCTCTTGGTTTGTCTCTAACTTTCCTGCTGGTTTCTAATTCTCTGCCTGATACATTGAGTTATATGTGCTCCAAGTTTCTGTCCTTAGTCCTTTTTTATTCTTTCTCCTCTCTTTCTCTTCTGTTCTCTCAATACAATCTCAGCAATAGAATTCACTCCCATGGCTTAAAATAATTCCCCTTTACAAATAACTCCCAAATAACTCTCTTTACTGATCTTGATTAAATCTTTAGTTATCAAAGGTACATTTATCTCTGTCTGGATATCCGACCAGCACTTCAGACTCTTTCTGTTTAAAATCAAGCCTTTTATTCTCCACTCTTACCACCCCCAACCAAATTTTCTCCTTCCTCTGACTGTACTATTTCTTGGACCATTCCCCTTATAGCTCCTTTAAATAGAATATTATTGTCTTTTACTCTTCTCTCTTTCACTTCTTAATTCAATTCAATTACAAAGTCTATAATTCATATATTAATCCATCAAGTCTATAATCTTGCATAATTCCATTCCATTCTATTCTCACTGCCATCATCCTTGCACTAACCTCTGTGATAATTACTATGCCTCCTAATGGATATACTTGTTTTCAATATTTCTTTCTTTCAACTCATCCTTTACATAGATACCAGATTAATCATCTTTATGCATATGTCAAATCATATCATACTTCTATTAAATTTTTTTCATTAGTTTTCTATCATGGCTGGAATAAAAATAAACCTCTTGTTCTGGCATTCTAGGCTCTTTACATTATATTGCCACCTTACCTTTCCAGCTTTATCTCATACTATTCCCTTCAACATATTTTGTATTTGAGTCAAAATTAAATGTCCCACATAGAAATCCAGTGCTTCACATACCTTATATATTTGCTCATGTTATTCTATTTAGCTTTTTCCCTTTTCAAATGTGTCAGTTGAAATCCTGCCCATACTTTGAAAGCTTGTTTTAATGTCCCATTCTTCTATCTTCCTTAATCCTTTCAGTCAGAACTGTATTATTTTCCCTTATACTTTGCACAGAAATTTCTTTGCATTTCACTTGGATGTTTAGCATTATCTATTTTTTAAATTATATTTACTTACAATTTAATAACATTCTTCTTACTACATTATTTAATGATTATAGGGACCATGTCTGATTTAACTTTGTATTTTCTCCTGGGCATTCAGTGATAGGCAGTTAATAATTTTAAATTTTCAGTTGGAGGGATTAGAGATATATCAGGAAATGTAAAAGATATAAAAACAAAAGGTAGCAGTAAAATTAACTTTAAAACTTTAAAAGGCTATGTAAATTAGTGTTGTTACTGTTTCTAATTTGTAGAAGACTAGGGAACAAGGTAGCCGAATTTGTTTGAACTATGTTTAAAGTAGCTTCTAGTAAGAGCAAGAGTAGATATGTGTGTCTATGAATAAATCACATGAATTATATGTAATATATGAGCTTTGAAACATGGCAAGCAATTTTCCCCTTTTTCTCCATCTTCATTCTTCTTGACCTTCCCCCCCCCCCTTTTTTTTTTGCATAATTTGACACTCTTTCCATCCTAGGTTTCTGTAACACTGCTTTCTTCTAGTTCTCAGTGAACCACTCCTCAGCATTCTTGGATGGATTTTCTACTAACCATCAATGTACCTCAAGCTTTCTCCTCTTGTCTTTTCTATATTCTTTTATTTGGCTATGGCAACAACTGCCTTGGGTTCAATTATCATATCTACTCATAAATCTATTTATCTAGTCCTTGTCTTTTATCCTGTGCTCCATCAATCCTGTATCATCAAATGCCTATCGGACATTTTGAACTGATGTCCTTTAAGCATTTCATTATTTTTCACCTGAATCCCACCCCTACTTCTAAATTCTAAACCACTGGCAATTGGTCTCCCAGACTATGTTTCCACTCCAATCTATCCTTTATGTAGCTGTCAAAGAGATTTTTACTAGGGCACTGGACAGACTGTCACTCTTCTGCTCAGTAATACTCCACTGGCTTTTTAGTCTCCAAAATCAAACTTTTGTTCTGGGCATTGAAAACTCTTGAGATGTTTGTTCCTTTCTACCTTTTCAGACTTCTTACATATCCTGCATTCCCTTCCCTTCCCTTCAGCCATACTGGGTTTTTTACTGTTCTTCACACAAAATACAGTATATTGTCTCCTAACTTTAGTCTGTTCCTCCTGGCTAGAATGCTTTTGCACTTTACCTCTACTTCTTATAATTTTTTACTTCATTCTTCTGTAAGACTTTACCAGTCCCTCCTGCTGCTATGCTATTCCATTAAAGTTTCTTTATATCTACTTTATATAGAATACATATCATCTCCCCATTTAAAAATGTAAGTTCCTTGAAGTCATATACTATCTTTACTCCTTCTTCTTTTTATATACTTAACATAAGGGACACATAGTCAAACAGTTTTGACTGGGAAGGATTCTTTGATAGGAACAGTGAAACTTTACTTATTTAGATCATATGGCCATTTAAACCACCTCTCTTTATACCTGGCCCCTCCAGTTTTCTTCTTTGCCCCTTTCCCTCAAATTACTTATACAAAAAAGCTATAATAATGATTACAGCCTTGAACCTTAAATACTGTTTTGTGATCCACAATTTGTGGGATATATTTGTGTTCCATATGTTGTTTTTGTTTTTCAGCCATTTCAGTTGTGCCTGACTATTTGTGAGCCCATTTAAGGATTTTCTCAATACAGATACTGAAATGGTTTGCCCATTTCTTTCCACAGCTCATTTTACAGATGAGGAAGATAAGGCAAGTATGTTAAGTGACTTGCCCAGGATTACACAGCTAATAAGTGTCTAAGGTCAAATTTAAATTTAGACCTTTCAAATCCAAGCCTGGTACTCTAATCACTGTGCCACCCAACTGTACATTCTACATGATTGTTGCTAGATATAGCAGGTCCAGTCTGGTCTTTAGGCCAGATAAGCTAATAATGTTATATTTGGAGAGATTCTACTGGGTTTGGAGGCAAAAGACTTGAGCTTGATTTCTAAATTCTTGTGTTACCTTGAGCCCGTGGTAAAAAATAAAGGGTTTGCATTAGATGATATCCAAAGCCCCTTACAGACCTAACTTGATGATGCTGGAATGACAAACAGAAAAGGGTCCTAATATGGGCTCTCATTTGAATAATCCTACACCAGCCTACTTCATCACGCAAATTTGCTGGGCATGGATTTCACATTTGTGAAATGAAGAAATTAAGTTATAAAATCTCTAAGGTCCCTTCTATGTGAGCTTCTTTGAAAATCTTAGCTCTTCCCCTTGACTGTAGCTGCAGAGCTCTCAAACGCCCTTCATCATTAATTTACATTCTCCCTTCTCCCTCTCCAGGAATGCTTTATTAGTCTGGGAGGTCCTTCTACAATAGTTTTCTGAGTATCTTCAGCCTTGGAGGCTCCTAATACTCAGTCTATATAGCTTGCTTATGTCTCAGATTGGAAAAGGGTAAAGTTTTCAGGGGAGTTCCTGCTTGGCAAAGTCTGGGGAATAAATCACAAATTCACTCCTTTGCAAGAAGGTGCCTGGTCATAGAGTGGGTTTTTTTTTTTCTTTCTGATTTTAAATGGCTATGTGCTTTTAAGTACACTACTCCTCTCTGGATTTCCATTTCCTTTTCTGCAAAATGAAAGATTGGTCTTGATGATTGCTGTGGTCTCTTTCCAAATAATAATAATGATAAAAATAGTTCTAATTCTTTGCAGCTTATGTGGAAATTGACTCAATACAATTTCATTAGAAACTATAAATGCCTCTTCCAGTTATTAATCAAGGCCTGTAAATGTGAGATAAAATGTTGGGTTGATAGAAATTAATCCACTTTGAGGGATAGAGTGTTTATTAGTACCCAGCTGTTGTGTTTATCAATTAACAGCCTCTGGCAACACTGTTGCATGATACCATTCCACCTCCTCTCCTTACCCAATTGGGATTATTGATATGTCACAGTTGAAGAAACATTTGGCTTTACCTATCAGACTGAGAAACAGTTGAAGCCCTTTATAACTCTACCACACTTGAGAACTTTAATTTCAGGATAGCTTATACAAGTGCTTTACAATAAATTGCTTGCATAGAAAGTCACAAAGCTATATACAAGAGAGCCACATAGAAAAATATTTATTTAACAGATTTCAATTGATCATTTACCATGCATGATTAAAGGGATGACAGGGCACTAAATAGCAATTTCCCCCAATGGCACCTACTTCTAGTACAGAGGGGCATCCTAGAGCTCCCAGTGAAGGTTATTTATTTTGTAAATATATACTATCTTAGCTGATTATATGCTCTTTCCTCTTGCATGGGATCTTGCAGGTAGAGATAAAGTAGAATAAGGTGGAACTAATATTTACTGTATCGACTCTGACCTCAGTATAGTAGGTGACACCATATTGGTAATGGAACCCCTGTGCCAGACCAAACAGCTGTAGCCAGGACCGATCATCATACAGTTTGTCTCTATGGGCAGAAGAAACCATCCATGTGATTAACAGTTGTTTTTAAAGCTATGGGTCTGAGCTCCATCTGGTGAATTTCATAATTGAAATGAAAGTAAACCAACAAAGCTCTTCTCTCCCTCCTCTCTCCCTCTCTCTTCTTTTAATAGAAAAAGAGGTACAGATTTGTTTAAACCATTGTTACTGAGCTAAGAGATCCAAAGAGGATGATTATCATGTCTTTTCCCCATCCCCCAACAGCACTACCCCGTTTATCATTTCCGAAGCCCAGGAAAGAGAAGCAGGGGACAATGGGAGGTGACTCCCTGATAAGACCCGAACTCTTATTGTGTAGGTTACACCTGTATCTCACACCTGTATCTTCAGTATCCAAAGTGTTTTGTTTCTAAAACTCCCACGAGGGTTTCTTTGGCAAAATTGGCACTAGTGTACCAGTTAAGATAGCTGGCCACCTGTTAGCTATTAAGAAACTTGCCTGCAGCTGATCTAATTATCTTCTTAAGCCCATCCAAGCAAACAGTGGGTGGGTTGGCAATGTAGACCTTGTTGTACACTGCTTGGTTCATGGTTATTTTGGCAAAATTCAAAGAAAAAAATGGAACAGAGGAAAAAGAGTGAGGGAACAGAAAGAATGTCAGAAGAAAAGGGAATTTTTTACAAAAGAAAAAAGAAAGGAAAGACTTACAAGAGAAAGTCTAGTAATAAAAATAAAAAGGATAGAAGGAGAAAAGAAGGTCAGGAAGAGTGAATAAATATAGAAATATTTATTAATCATTTTCTATTTGTCAAGCACTTAACACCAGTGTTAAGAAGGGATATAAATAAAGTAAGACATTCCTTGTTCTCAAGGAACTAATATTCTTGTTGTAGGAGAGAATATTTAATAGATTTCAATTGTAGGATGGACTAGAAGAGCCTGAAAATGTAAAGGGTCAGCTTCAGGATGAATGACAGTTCTCAAGAGTTTTTTAGAGTGCATTAACAGGTCAAATATCAGGGTCTCATGAGACCTGGAGAACTTTAAGAACTTTAATTAATGCTGGCTTTGGCTACAAAAATTGGTTGTGATACACTGAAAGAAAAGTGAGGGAAAAGAATGGTGACCAAAAAAAAGTAAAGCGTTTTCTAAGAAACTATGTCAGTGTGGACTTTTTAAAGCTTTGGTAGTTAGAAATTCTACCAAGATTGATACTGATAGAGATTACTTCCTTGTTCACCTTGTAACAGAATACAATCCTTCAATTGAGGCAAGGTCAGTGAGATTAAGACAAAAAGAGAAATTGGGAAAGAGCCAACAGTTTATTGAAAACATTTTTTTTTCTTTTTGACTCCTGACTTAAATATATGCTTGGTTTTCCTTGACAACTTGTCTTTAAATATCAGTTGACAAGCAAATGTTCCATTGCTCACTCTCCCATTTGCAAGTTAATTCAATTTCCAAGGGGTGGGGGGGAAATCAAACCAAAGCTGTGTATTTTAATACTTATATCCTCCAATTTCTCAATTGGTGATTGTGTTGGTTTCCACACCAGGACTGGTTCCCTGATTTTTTTTTATCAAGAACTAGTAGGATAATTTAGAGAAATTGTGAAGCTTTCACAATCCTAACCCTGCTAACTTTTGCTTAAAGATAGCCATAATCAATGTACCTTCTGATCTCTATTATTCTTTATAAATCTTTTAAATGCTAACTCCCAGGACAGGTGATCAGGATTGAGGAGAAATTCAAATATTTTGTGCTCAGAGCAGGAAGAAATTAAAAATAAATAATTTTTTGAGTTAGCTTTAGAATAAATAGTATATCTCACCTTCTTCACCCATCTTCCCTATATTCAACAATAATTCTCTTTGAATTTTCACAGACAACTCTTTATGATAGAATTTGAATAGCAAGGTAAAAAACAATACCTTGGAGGGTTTTGAGTTCTAAAAAGTGGATTGTTTTGGAAAGAAATCATGGAAATGGCAAATTTTTTTAGGTTATCAGCGTAAAATTTGATTGGGACTTACCTCCTTAGACTAATATTCTTCAGATCTGCTATTATCCAAATATGACTTTGCTTTTGTCTTCTGAAAAACATTTATGTACTTTGATTTTATACAGCATGTTGCAACTAAAGTGGTCTAAGCAATTATATGCACATAGGACCCTCAATAAAACTGATTCATCCCAGAAGGTCTTTCTCAGTATCCAAACTAAGGATAATTGATCATTAAAAAATATTGGGAGGACATCAGTAATTCACTACTTCAATGCAAAATGTTTTCCCAAATCTATACTGAAACGTTGAGGAGAAGATTGGAAATTATTGTCTCCATTTCCAAAAGGAATTAAGAAGGGTGATGGGATAGTCCTGAAGCCTACTGTCAATCTGAGACTAGGGATAGCATCATTTAATGGAATTACCAATGAACTTATGAGAGTCAAGAGACGTGAGGTCTATGACTGATTCTGCCATCAGTTAAGTCTGTGACTTATGTCACCTCTGTGGGCCTCACTTTTTTAATATGCACATTTAGGAGTAAGATTAGACTCTCTGAGGTTCATTTACCATTCCACCATCTTTGATTCTCAGGTGAATTAAAGGAAACTACTTATCCTCACTTAAAGGATGGGAGAAAAAACCCAAGTACAGAATGAGATATATGTCAATGTCACCAAGTTTCAGATTGCATAGCTTAATGCACCTTTGAAGATTAAACCAAGCAGATGGATTCTAATGTTGAAATTTCAAGTTTCATTTAAGTAGGCTGGTGGACATCTGTTTTACTTCTGTTTTTTAAACAACATTATTCCATTGAGAGTAAATCTGTCTTATTCTCTAATAGCCCTTATCATTTTAGTGTGCTGATGAAGGATGAAGAAATGAAAGTAATTGATGCAGATAAACAGCTAAGATGCAATGATATTTCTTAACTCAGAATACATGGTTATTTGGAATACAAAACTCATTCATTGATGATTTACATTGGAATAGTTTTCCTGTTTTCCATGAGTGAGTTTGACTCACTGATCTTCATTCAAATTCACTCTAAAGTTGAGTGTATTTTATACATTATCTGACACAGACCAACACTTTATAGATTTTCCAAGGTAATATACAAGTACAAATTAATTGCATTACAACACAAATCTACCAAAATCTTTAATATGCTATATTAAAACATGAACAAGACTATACAGCTTTGTCTTGGAGCTGCACAGTAGCTAAGGATCTGGCTGTGGCCATGGTACTCATTCGTAAAAGTGAATGGGACAGAAAATAATGCCTATTGTTTCAGTGCATAAAACCAAGCAATTACTTGTCTTTATAAAAATGACAAATCCTTTATTGAGGGGTTAGGTTTCTCCCTGAAAAACTAAGCTTCATCACAATGCCCAAGAGCACATATCTCATACTTATCATGGAATATACCTGTATACTTAATGCTTAGCTTTCCTTAAAAAAAGAATTACTTTTGAAAATCCAAGTGAAGTTATTGATTTATCTTTTCTACTCTCAGGGACAAGAGGTAATTAAATATTTGCCAAGTGGTTCAAGTGCAGATAATTTCTTTTGACATAACAAGGGATTCCCAAGAATAGGAAACAACATAACCCAAATCTTGTGCTTATATGCTTTGGCCTCTGATGTGGGATCTAGAGTCATCTAATATATCTTTCCAATGCTAAGTTTTACAGAGTAAAGTCATGCGCCACAAGAATCTGAGGTGGAAAGACTATGTAAGTAGCTTTTTTTAGGTCTTCCTGGTCAGAGACATAGGAGTGAGAGCTAACAAAGGATGTTAGAAGTCATCCAGTCTCTTCCCTTTAGAGATGAAGAGAATGGTAGCCTAAGAGCTTAAATGATTAACCCCAAAATCTTTTCTGATAATGTCCTTTGCTTTATAGCTAACAATTAGCACCGCATAGTCTATGTATGTGTATAACCAAGGATAAAGGTTTGATGGTGGTGGTGAAGGTCTGAGCTTGTTAATGGTATAGAGAGAAGAAGCCCAAATGCTAGAAGCCCATTTTAAAAACTGGTCTTTGATTGTAGAATGGTCAAAGACAATAGTCATGCCCATTTAAAAGGGGCTTTGTAAAAACATCCAAGAAATTGGGAAGGAATAGTTAATATTGAAATAAAATAACTTTCTCCATTTTATGATCTTGCCCTGCAATGTTTTCTTCCTCTATTCTCAGAGCTCCTTTTCCTTGCTCTCATCCCTGCCCTTGGATTTCCTGGATTTTACAACTACCCTCAATATAGCATAACATACAAAAACCATGTGTTCAATTTTTCATATTCTGAAAAATCAATCATCAGATAAAATGGTTGTGCTTGGGACCTGAAATTCAGTGATGGAGGGGAAAGAACCTACTTTTTCTACTTCAAGAAGGCAAGCCTCCTGTCGTTTTCATAGTTAATTAGCTAAACTTTTCAGGTAGTGGTGCTGAGATAGAAATAGTAACTCTATAGAAAGTGAAAGATAAGCAGAATACATGAAACCCCAATGCTTCACAAAATGTGCCTTCTATTTTCTAGGTAAACAATACCTTTCTCTCTACTCAAAAAAAGTGATTTTTTTTCAGTCCATTATCTGTAATTGGATAATTCAACCTATTCAGTTCAAAGTGTTTTCCTCTTTAAAAAATACACATTACAGTTTAATTAGATTTTCTGGTTTTATATTTAGAATTATTGAGTGTTTTTTGGGAGGAGCACCTCTCATGTAGAGAAGCAATTGTAATAATAGTTAACATTCATATAACATTTACTATGTGCCAGTATTTTACAAATACTTGAAATTATTATCTCTTTAATCTTCACAACAATCTGAGAGGTAGGTGCTATTATCTCCATGTTACAGATGATAAAATTAATGATAAAAGGAGATTAAGTGATTTGCCTAGAGTCACATAGCTAGTAAGTGTCTGAGACTAGATTTGAACTCAGGCTTTCCTGAGCCCAGGCCAGATGCTCCATATCCACTGTACCACCTCACTGGAAATAAATCGTGACATCAGAATCTATTAGACATTTAAATTGTCACATGATCAGGGAACCTATGAAATAAAGTCATCACTGACTCATGTTTTTTTCATAATCGAATTCCCTTATTCTCTAAAGACAGCTGTTGGGTGAGCAGTGCTATTTCAGAATCACTGCTGAGAACCCACCATGAGCAAAAAGAGGGAATGAGACAAATCTAAGTGGGACTGCCAATTATGGTCTTAGTAAACATGTTCACTTCTCTTGGAGTACTTTTTACTACAGAAAAAAATATATATTTTTTAATATCAAAGACCATTGCCCACAATTTTTCTTCCATATGCATTAGTAGATTGGTATGTTTGAAAGCAATAAGGAATCTTGCCTTTTACTGTATTATTCAAATGTAAAGAAACAAAACAACAGAAAGAAGCTTTTTGAAAAACAAACCAAAGTGCTTCTATGAAGTGCTTCTTTTCAAATGGGAGTTGCCTGTAGGACTCCACCATAATTTCATGAGGAAAACATTTTGAACACTTTTAAGTATTATAGCAATGTGGATTCTTATCCATATGGCTAAATGTCTCATCAGCAGCAGAAAGGACCAGGATGCAGATAGATGGCCTTCAATTTTCCCTTTGTTTCTTATCTTATTTAGACAAGCAGTTAAAACATTTGTTGTTAAATATATTGTATGTCACATCTCATGCTCCATCAAAGTAGCATAACTTTCTTTAAAGGGTCATATACATAAAGGCCCTGAATGTATGGATGTAAATATAGCTTTGGATTATACCACAGGATGCTTATAATTATAATTTATAAATAGGTGTGTGAACACTCTCCTCTTTGGGAGTCCATTATTTTTCTAGATTATAGAACAATAGAACTGAAAAGTTAGACATGTAATTAAAGACCTATGAAGGACTGGAGTCCCAAACCAAGTTAAACTGATTTTAGAGTTATCCATTAAAACAAATCCTGTCCTAGGGAGAGGGAGATAATGAATGAGAAAGTGCTGGGAAAACACAATATGTGCCATAAAATGTCAATTATGAGGATAATGAGTATGGAGCATTAAATGGCACCTATATACTCATATGGAAATCTTAGTGACATAAGCCATTCAAAAGTCTGATTCTACTTGAATTTAATAAGAATCCAACATAAGTATATATCAATTCCCATCAAAAGGGTGTATATGCATATATATATACTTCTATTTGACTTAAAAATATTCTTTCTAAGAGGAAGATTGCCAAAAATAATGCCAACTCTACATCTTGTAAAATACAAAGTCTAGTCTTTTATAGACATTGCCGAATCTAATATGGCTATATTTTTTTTAAAAGGAAGGTAAATAAAAACAAACCAAAATCATAGACCACATAAAATGTTTTCCAAGGACACAAATATCAATGAAACCATTTTAAAATGAACAAATATCAACAGGTATAAATAAACCCCACTTATACATTTAATGATTTTTAATATAGCCCAACTACTCTGGCCTTGAAATATTGATATTTATTTATTTATTTTGCTGCTCGTGGCAGAAAAGCCTGTCAAGCAAAATATTGAAAAATTGGTACCATTTCCTAACTGGTAAGTGCAGAACTGAGACACTAAATATTTTATGATTTTTTTTTTCACATGCTGTTTTCTCTTTCTCTTCCCCTTTACACGCTCAGGCCTGATTGTTGTGACTCTAGCAGTATGCTGGATGCCAAACCAGATTCGAAGGCTCATGGCTGCAGCAAAACCAAAGCAGGATTGGACTCGCTCCTATTTCAGGGCATACATGATTCTCCTTCCCTTTGCCGACACTTTCTTTTACCTCAGTTCCGTCATCAACCCGCTCCTATACAACATCTCTTCTCGGCAGTTCCGCAAGGTCTTCAGCCAAGTTCTCTGCTGTCGCTTAACTCTGGAGCACGCCAACAAAGAGAAACTGCTCAGGGCTCATTTGAATTCTACAACCAGCAGTGGCCATTCTGCCCGCCCATTGATCTCCATTTCATCATGGCGCAATGCCTCTGCAAGGAGAACTAAGAAGGTTTGCTTAAAAACTTTTCAGAGTGAGACCAAGCCTGACTCTAAGTCTCAGCAACTGAGTCTGGAATCACTAGAACCCAATTCAGAAAGCAAACCATCGGAGGTTGCTCTGGAGCCCCATGTAGGTGCAGAGAACAATCTGAGGGAAAATGAAGTATGAATTCCAAATAAGGCAATCATTACTGAGTGACCCTCTCCCATCCCCACAACACCTTGAAACAGAACAAAAACACTATAGAAAGTTGGGAGACTTAAAATACAGCTATCCACCTTGATGTCAGTGCTGATTCTGAAAAAAGTAGACCTGGTTTCTGGCATCACAAATGGAACATCTGATTTCCAATCCCTTGTTTTCTATTCCCCCATCTGCTTTTAAGGGCACATTGAAGATTAAGTCATAGGTTACAAAAATGTTTCTTTCTGGGATTTTTTTTTCTTTTCTTTTTTACACTGAGCTCTTTCATTAAGAAAGTAAAGAGAAAAAACAAAAAAACATCGAGGTCCTGTCCTATGTGTTGCTTCAGAAGATAATTAAGGGAGTTGAGGGAGGACAGAGAGCCAAATGAACAAGGGTGGGCATTGGGGGGAGCATCCTTCTACTTTAACAGTGCACTGAGAAGAAGGCCAGTTTCAAGAGAAGAATGGTGGTGGGGAGCCCTGCCCTTGGCATTGCTGCTGAGCTGCCCCGTTTCTTGGGTCGGGGCCCATTGCAGAGTGAGGATTTACAGCAGCTGATGCAGACTGAGTTCAATTTCCCTGGGGAGCAGAAGGATTGGTATCCAGCTGAGGCAATGAGACAGGCAGCAGATGATGCACAGGACTTGCGATACAGAATTCCTGGAACACAAAACCAAAAGACACTTCCATGACTATGTATTGACTAAATAACAAACCTGAAGCTTCCAAGCCTCTCCATCCCTCTCCTCAATCCCCATATAGACTTATTGGACAACCTGATCAAGTGTTTTTTAAGAGTGTTTGGTCCAATGTGATTTCCTGAAAAATGCAGATTTGCTAAAAGACATCACTTTGATTCTTCTCAACAAAATCTTGAAGGGAAATTTTAATTACCTCAAACCAGATAATGTATCCAACTGAATAAAGGGTTATGGAGATTATGATGTAATTTTTGTCTTGTAAAATATTTAAGATTAGAATGCTGTGTTATAAATGCTGCAGTTTATTTACAATCTTGTGTGGTACAGAATTCAACATGTATGTATATGTACATGTACTATTAACTATTGTTAATGAACCAGATTTTCCCAAGGAGTTGGATGTTTGTTCTTGGAATCAAATGAACCTCCTATGCAAATAATATCTACTCCCTCAGGTCACTGATGAGGTCACCTGAGAGAACTATTTGCTATTTTCCTACAGTTCCTTCATTGTCTGGACAAAGCCTGCAGAAAGAAACTAGCCTGTTATTTGTCAGATTTCTATATGAAAACAAATATTCAAAACCTGTCATCATCCATTTATACTTGGTGAGTATATAGTGAGTGCCAGAGACAAAGTAACTTTTAAACAAGTAAACACACAACTGACATGACAGCTAAAAGTTATCAAATTAGATCTCCAGGCAGTCAACCAAGTACTTATTTAGCATCTACAGTGTGCTTGGGAATATAACTAGAAAACTGAAACTGTCCCTGCCCTGACACCTTATCTTATAAAAGGAGAGAGAGCATGTATGTTTAAAAAAAAAAAAGTAAGTAGAAACAAAGAAATGGGGGAAGGGAAGAATTACCACTTTCATTCTCAAAGAGGCAATGGTGCTATGATGGAGAGATGACTCAATTTTAGAAGATATGGTTCTGATCTTTACTATCTCTTGACCTTAGGCACATCATAACTTATGGCCCCAAAGGCAAAGAGGTGCAAAGAAATTGCCCAATTTGGCCAGTCACACAAACAATAACAAAGCCAATCTTGGTCCTGGTATTCTAAATCCAGGGCTTTTCTGCTATTTAACTGTCACTTGCAATGAAGATGGTAGTTTTATTATGTCCTACTTTAATTTCACATCATGATAAGGAGGTTAAATCATTGATTTTCAAAGATTATTCAAGGAGATCACAAGAAATAGTTATTACCAAACTAAAAAGACTCTGAGTAAAACTCTGAAGATTGTTCTAGCTTAGTTCAGAGACTCACCACCAGATGCTCAATTTTTCTGGTTTCCTAACATCATCTATTAAGATACAGAGGGAGGTGATGGACATTGGTCAGATGCAAATAAGAATCCATTTACCAAGCACACTTTGCTCCTGAGATGAATCAAAACTCTTTATCAGGTGTAGAAATGTTACAGAATATTTCTGTGACAGAAAGGAAAAGACTATTAAATAAAGAGAAATGCATAGCACAAGAAACTAAAATGAACTCTGATAGGTTCTTCTCTTTGGATTAACTGAGAATCACTTGTCTCAGTCAAGCAAAGATTGTTAAAGTTGCCTGTGACTAAGCCTGGACAGAGAAAGTTCAAATGTCATCTATCTTTCTTCAGTGGAAGGTACTACCTTCCTACAACCATTAGATCCCCTCCCCCCCTGCCTTTTTTTTTTTAACAGCTCCAAAAAGCAATCTTCAATTACATTAATGGTTATAAAAATTTAATAGAGTCAATCTCTATGCTTCAGTTTCCTTATCTGAAAAATTAGAGGATTAGACTAAATCACCTCTAGTCTACTCCTGCTCCAACTCTAGAATAATATGTTCAGATGATTTTTGCTATTTAACTCATAATCCTAAACATTTAAAAAGTAGTGAGGGAGTTGTTGAGGGCATTTAGAACTATGAGGATTGCTGGTCCATTTTTTCTTAAAATCAGAAAATTTTTTTCCTCAGGCAACACTGCTCCTAGAGCAGAGAAAAAATTGAACCTATGATCAAAACTCATAGGTTCTGCCACCTTCTAGCTGCATTCCCTTAGGCAAATCACTTAGCCACTCAAGGCCCCAATGACATCATCTACAAACAACAATGTCCTGTCATAAGATTGCTATAAGGAATACATTAAAGCATTATATAGAAACTGCTACTGTTATATATTTAATCTATTATCTGGGATACTTACTTTGAGCAATCTGCAAGTACCATATGATCTGAAAGGAAATATTGGAATTGGAAGTAAAAAATTCTAGTTCTATCCCAATTCTGTTGCTAAATATCTGTGATTCCTTGGGAATTTGACCTCTCTAGAATTGTTTACTCTTTTGTAAAATGAAGGGGTCAAACTAAATAATACTTAAGTAAGATTCAGTTTATGAGTCTGTGAGATCTGGAATCATCAAATTTAGAACTGGAAGGATCTTGGAGGAACTTTTTATTTAATTGCTCATTTTGCATATGCAGAAAGTGGGATCACAAAAGGCTTAATGACTTTCCCAGTGTCCTCTGGGTACCAAGCTTTGTACTGGTAAAATTTATAGAAAGTCTCCATTTTGGCTAGAATGTGTTATGAATTGTCACTGTTAAAAATATTATTCTTTTTGTGGGAATAACATAGATACACTTTATTTGACTAAACAAAATGTATTTTACAAATGTAATGGAACATGACTATGCTGTAGAAAAGATAACAATGAAGAATCCAGAGAAGCACTTGAAAACATATGAATTGATGCAGAATGAAGTAAGCAGAACCAGGAAAACAATGTATGTGATGACAATATTAATGGAAATAACAAAAAAAAATTAAATTGAAGCCTGTGTAATTATTAATGACCAAGGGCAGCTCAGGAGAATAGATGAGGAAAAATGCATGTCTCTCTCTACTTGAAGAGTTGGGTATAGGATGAATGTGAAACAGTATATGAATTGTCATGCTTAGATAACATGTTGACTAGTTTTGCTTTAGCTGTGCTTATTCTTTCATTCTCACTCTTGCTGGCCTATTGGGTAGAAAAGTAGGTAGATACAAATGGGACATTTATTTTCAGAAATAAAGTTCATAAAAAAATGCAAGATTTTTTTTTAATTAAAGTCTATTGCTCAGGTGATAGTCCTATGTTTAATCTGTACTGGAGGCTCATGGGATTCTTTATCAAAGACCAATAACTTACTGTCTTGCCAAAGAAATGAATAAAATGGCAGAAGAAAAGATAGTGTCACAGTGAAGCAGGCAAGGGTTGTGTTTCCTTGTCTCTCCTGCTCTCTACCAATAATAGATTGGTTGACTGATTCATCTGTATACCACATCAATCCTTTTTGAAAGGTGAGTTAGCATTGTTTGTTGAGGAAAGATCTCCAGAGACTTCAGAAGTGGTGATGTTACAGAGTGGAAAGATACAATCAAGTATTGACATTAGATAAATTGAGATGGAAAAAAGGAAAACTGAATGGTTCCTTTACTGAATTTAGAATGAAGTCCCCTTTATTCCGCTTACCAAATTAAAAACATTATTAAAAATACATCAGAAAGTTGGCAAAATGTGATTTGACAATATTTTATTTGCTTTATTAATAAAGAAAAATTTCCCATTTACCAATTGGATAGTTTAGAAACAATCACTTGCATATCAAAGGCAATACTATTTTAATAAAGTCTGGATTGATTTGATATCACATTATCAGTTTCCAAGTTTCCCTATCAATTCCTTCCTGAAAGAAAATATGATATAATAGGGCCGCATTCTAGTATGTGTATTGAACTGATGAAGAGAGAATTGGGGGATTTGATGAAACAGAAGTAAAGGAAGATGGTGAGGGTGTAGGAAGCAGAAAAGAAAAGGAGTGTTTGTTTTGATATGAGGGGAAAGAGGGAGAAAAAGGAAAAAGGGAATGAAGGGGTGTGCTCAGCAGGTTTGGAGAAAAAGAGAATAGAGGGCACTGACTTTATAGAAAGCAGTAGGTAGGTTTGCTTTTCAGAACTAAATTATTGATTACACATGGGGTGAGGGAAGAAGACATGTTTTCTCTATCTGAGGTTTGGTTTTGTTGTGTTTTTTTTTTTTTTTCTTTTTTGCACATGTTCAACTTGGTTAGGTCATAGTTCCTCCATACACTGAGATTCTTTTCTGGAGTAGTTAGGGAAAAACAAAACAACCACAATAACAAAAACTGTCTTATGTTAGTTTAATTGAACACTGTCTTTTCTAATTCCATGCTGTTGGTAAATAACTAAGGTCCCTGAGAAAAAAGACAGGTTTATCACTTTGCCAAACAACAAGTATGTGCTAATTCCTCTATATCATTGATTTCTGCCAGTTAGTTTTACTAAAACTAATTCACTTTTCCATCCTTTACTAGGTTCTTGATTAGGAGACAGCCAATGATTGAATAAAATATTCTGGGTGGAGGGGAAACTATTCTCTAAAAAAGTACAGGTAGGCGAAGTTCCCAAATCTTGGCTCTCACAAAGAAGCATAAGCACAAATTTAAGTCATGTCCCATGACATTGAAAGAGAAGACCCTTTAAAATGCTCTAACCTGCTTTCCTGCAATATTGCAAAATTTCCAGGCAGTTTCATAAAAAAAATATAATGCTCTCTGGAGCTGGATATACCCAAAGTCATCCTGACAAACTAGCTCTTTCCTTGAACCATTTCCCTGGCCTCTCTCCCTATGCCATATCTGTGCCATACTTGTCCAGTTTGGTCTACTTGATAATGACATCTATTATATCTTCACTGTTTGAGACTCACATTGTAGCAGACCTCTCAGTGAACACTCAGCAAATATCTAGGATCATCACCACCAGATAAATGTCTCAGAACCATCCTGGGGATTCTCATGTGAGGGATTTGGCAACAAAGTGGTAAGGTCATGACAGTCCATTAACATTTTCTTGGAGCACAATTATATTGCTCAAAAGCAAATGGATTGCTTGCCCACTAGATATATTGCTCAATATATACCTACTATGTGCAAAGTAGAGAATGGCACTTGTACCTCCCCCAATCCATGATTTGAATCATTTGGATATACTCACATTTCTACTAAATGCCTAATTTTCATCTTTCTTGTATATGAAATTCATGCTCACATTGTTTAGGAAAGATCTCCAGAGACTTCAGAAGTGGTGATGTTACAGAGTGGAAAGATACAATCAAGTATTGGCATTAGAAAAATTGAGATGGAGAAAAGGAAAACTGAATAGTTCCTTTACTGAATTTAGAATGAAGTCCCCTTTATTCTGCTTACCAAATTAAAAACATTATTAAAAATACATCAGAAAGTTGGAAAAATATGATTTGACAATATTTTATTTGCTTTATTAATAAAGAAAATTTTCCCATTTGCCAATTGGGTAAATTTTCTTCCTTTACATGTGACTTCAGGAAAGATTTAAAGATCATTTACAGAAGGAGCATCTGTCAAGAGAAGAACTGCCCTAAAAATTGAATATGGAAAGGATACCTCCAGGGGTCAGGAGGGAAGTTGACTAAAGTTACATACATACATACATGTGTACATATGTGAATCTATATATACATATCTATTCATGCACATACTCATGTGCATATATACGTTTTCATATTGCATTGCAACTTTTTTTCTTCCCATCTTTCCCCCATGCTATCATAGCCCCAAAACTTTATAGCATTACAAGCCTTACTTTTGGCCTGGAACTTATGTCAATAGTCAGTTACTTGGTCTCTAAGACATCTGATGCACCTTTGGGAAAAATGGAGAAAGGAAAACATTGGAAAGACAAAACCACCTTTTGTAGTATTGAGTCAATTCTGCAGCAACTCTAGAAGCATGGGTGAGGGATGGGTTGGGATGAGTCGAAAAAACAGCTAATTGCTTTCACCTCATTTAAGTCAAAGTCTCTTAAGAAAATGTGACCTTATTCTTGGCAATGCCGATAGCTAGCTGGGCAGCTGCTTCTAAAAGGAATCTGAATCTGATTTTGCACTTTGTTCCCAATGGGTTTGGGAAAGCCCCATGTGTGTTTGACTTTCTAGGTCTTCACTCAGAGCCTGAAAGTGTCTTGTTTTTACAAGGGGATTATTTTTGCATCAGTAAACCTTGTCTTTTATGCGATGAGGTGACCATCTAGGAAAGCTCATAGAATTCCTGCCATCTGCTGTGTCTGATATTTTCTGATCTCAGAGGTTTATCCCAAGATGTATAACTCAGGGGTTGGAAAAACGGTCACTCCTTGACTGCAGCTAAGTGGCACAGTAGAGAGAGCACTGAAAGACCCAAGTCCACATAAAGGCCTGTCTGGCCAAGGGCAAGTTGCTTAAACTCTGCCTTAGTTTGCCCAATTACAAAATATAAGTTAATAAATTGCACTTATTCACTAGGTAAATGGAAAATATTATTTCTTCATTAGGTAAGATGAGCAAGTTTACTAAGTGAATAGGAATTGTTGGAGCTACCAATAAAAGGCCCCTAATGGAAAAAGTATTGTGCTCTTTTTGAAAAGACAGTAAGATGCAGCAGAAAGAACACTTGATTTTTGCATAGTTAGTTGTTAACTTGTCTCTGACCCTGAGCTGTGTAAGCTTGAGCAAGCCAAATTTCTCTAGCCCTCAGCTTTACCAATACCATAAGGGGATTTCACTATGGGAGTTCCATGGTCCTTTTCAACTTGAATATTATTCTATGATATTTCTTCTACTTCCTATTCTATCTTTAATTAAATGTATTTCCTCAAAAAGAGATTGAAATTCCATCCTTGGGCTTCTTCAATATCAATATTGTCCTTACGGTTTAATCAATTTGTCATTAAGTGTTTTCTGGACTAGAAGCAGGGTGATGGATATTATGACATTTCAATGTGACTTTCAACTCAATGATTTTTAGTAAAGATCCTTTCTTTCTGGATACAATGGCAATGGGATGGGGAAAAGATAGAAAGCAGAGGAATGACATCAGCTGGAGATTTCTGCATAAACTACTGCTTTAACAGCTGAAAAGAACTGAAGGTCCCTGAAAAAAGAACTAAAGGAATAGACAACTGAAAGATGAAAGATTAGGCTATTTCTGGTAGCTATGTTAAAGAGGGTCTGGGAGTGGATGTATTTTTGCAAAGTTTTGCATAGAGCTTTTCCTGGTTCTATAGTATATACTATATAAACTTAAATATTCCATGATTATAATCCAATATATAAAAATTATACAAGTACAGGGACAAGGATTGGACCCATGATGTCACTAGTATAATGAACTCCTAAGTCTGAAAACCCTCTTTAACAATAAAGGTTATCACTCTCTTCCCAACTTGTCTTAAAGACTTAATGTTTCAATGAACTACTTAGGGGCAGCTAAATGATAAAGTGGACAGAGCACAGGCCTGGACAGGAGTCAGGAGAACTTGAGTTAAAATTTGGCCTCAGGTACTTACTGCCTGTTTGAATCCTGGGCAAATCACTTAACCCTGATTGCTAAGAAGAAAGGAAGGGAGGAAGGGGGAGAAAGAGGGAAGGAGAAAAAGAAGGGAGGGAATAAAAAGAAAAATACCTAACATCGTATGTATAAAAGCAAGACTTGAATCCAAATCTTCCTAATTTCAATGTTAGCTCTCTGTCTACTATAACATCCCACTTCTCAATGATAAGTATATACTTAAAAACACATATAAATAGCTTTTATCAAGTTAAGGAGAAGAGTCAGTTACTTAAAGAATCTTAATCTCCACTGCTAACAATAATTTTTAAAGGGGCCCAGAATGTTTGTGTTTCCTCTTTGAGAACATCCATTTCTCTTTATTCTCAGTACAGACAGAAATTTACAGAGACTGTAATGGTCATTATTTTTTACTCCATTTTACATATTTGCCTTAGAATTCCAGCTTGTACATCAAACTGCCCCTTGAGTATATGGTTTTGAAAGACAACCTAATTTTCCCCTCCCCAATCAATGACCAACACTTACTGCACCATAATTGGAGTTAAATCACATTAAATATGCTATGTGGGGATCAGTACAAGTCCTCAAAGGAAAATGTTTGGAAGAATTATATGCATTTCCCCTGAGCTTTGAAAGAAACTAAAAAAAAAAAATCTTCTATCTGTCCCCCAAGTGTTCAGTATTTTTTTTTTAACACCGTGTAAAAAATTTTGACTGTCTCTGAATTCTAATCAGAATAATTTGAGAAGAGGAAGCTTATCTGTACTTTTGTCTGGTTACTACGGTGATAGGTACAGTTTGTCAGGCACAAGAGATGTTGAAGGTTGAGGAGATAGTTCTTTTCTGAGAGTTCTTGTGCCCTGTGTTCTAAGTATTTTCTACCTTTCCCATGAAAGCATAATTTTAAAGGACATTACTCCAATTTAGCAACTACAGGAAGAAAATGAGGATGATAAGAAGGATATTTCAGAAGGTGAAAATAAAAATGTGAGCAACAGATTCAGAAAGAGGATAGTTTTAATTCTCCTGAACATTTGTCCCATTTCTGTTAAGCTGGCAGAAGAAGAAATAAGGAGTAAAGCAAAGGAGCTACAATGCTGCTCAAGGGGAAAAAAGAAATGTTCCTGTAAAGAATAACACCCTCCACACACATACATACACACTCTACAAACAACACATAGAAGATGAAATGATGCCTCACAAAGGCATTATTTTTCTTGGTAATGTGGATGTGTTAACTTCATTACTCAGAAGCCTTTGATTACCCCCTTTCAAAAGATTTTTTTTGTTGTTGTTGTGCTTAATTTTCAAGGCTGTTAACCATCACTGCCAACTTAATTATAGCAAACAAACAACACGCCCATAATATATGATGCCATTTGTTAGTTTTGTTTTAGTCTCACTTTGGATTTAGGCTGCTCTGTTCATTTATAACTTTGTAGGTGGCAATAGTTTCTTCAGAGTCACTTTGTTTTCCACTGCTATTTCACTCTGTTCTTCCATTTACCAAGGAGGATTCAGAGGAACAAATATTTATGAGTTATTATCTCAGCATTAACAATGCCCCTCAATGATTTATGGATCTGCTCCATTCCCTTTTTAACTTGACTGTTTATTATTCTTAACTTTTGACACCATGGCACTATTTTTGGCATCAAAATCTTGCTCAAATCTGAAGAGAATCAAAAAGGTATCAAAATTGCCACAGACAGGATGAGTCAATAGCATTTTTTCCACTTATGTCTATGTGTCTTCTATTTGTCACTGAAAATGTCATTTCTTTCCTGGAAAAATAAACAAATTGTTCACTGACAATATCTCTGTTCTTTTTCATTGACCTTCCAGTAAACCTGAAGCTCATCATCCTCATCATTATTGTTATCTTCAAAGTACCATGTGCTATACACTTTCTGGTAAAGAGGACATTATTGTCTATTTTTAAAATTCCTTAGTGACAGTTAAGGTTGCAAAGTCCCAGACTTTGACTCTGATCTCTTATTTAGTTGTCTTCTTCAGTGATATGGATACTTTCAATTTGGGGAAAAGTAAAAAATTACTCCTTCTACTCCAGTGGTAACTAGTAATGTCCTACCACCCTCTTTGCATATACTGAAGAGGATGGCTTTGAAGTAGAGATCATCTAGGATAATAGAAAGACCATTGGGTTTGGGGTCAAGGGACCTCTGATTGAATCTTAATCAATAAATCAAGAAGTATTTATTAAGTATTTATCATGTATGAAGTACCATGGTAAACACTGGTGATATATAGAAAAAGCAAAATCAGTTCTTTCTTCATAAAGGTTATAAACTTATAGGGAAAACTTGTACAAATGGAGATATGTAAAAGATACAGAATAAATAGAAAGTGAGCTTGGAAAGGAGGGTAGCAACAGTTAAGAGATGAGAAAAATCCTCTTAGAGAAAGCATTACTTGAATTGAGTATTGAAAAAGTAGGGATTGTAAGTACTGGAGGGAAGGAGAAAGGATATCCTAGGAATAGGAAATATTTATTGGAAACAAAAGCATGAATGAAAAAAAGAATGTCCTGGGCAAGGAACAGAAAATGGGCTAGAAGATAAGAAGGAACTGGATTATAAAGAGTTTATAGTATCAAAGAAAATAGTTACATTTGATCCCGAAGGAAATAGGGAGACAATGGAATTTACTGAGTAAAATAGTGATATAGTCAGCTCTATACTTTAGAAAAATCACTTTGGCAACTGTGTAAAAGATGGATTGAAGTGGGAGAGATGAGTCAAGTTGAGATACCATGAGAGCCTGACATATGTAGGGTTGTGGTTGTAGAAGTAGAAAGAAAGTTACTTATCTGAGAAAGATTGTGGAGATAAAAATGATAAGATTTTGGCTTCTGAATGGATATGTGGGTTGAGAGTGAAAAGTTAAGAGACTATAATAAGCTTATAAACTTTGGGTAACTAGAAGGATAGCAGTACCCTTGACAGTAACTGGCAAGTTCAAAAAAGGGGTGAGCTTTGGAGAAATGGTAAAGATAATGTGATTCCTATGGCATATCCATTCTAAAATATCTAATAGGTGATCAAACTTGGTGATATGTGGCTAGAGATATTAGAGTGGGATATATAGATCTAAAAGTTATCTGCATGGAAATGATAATTGAACATATAAGAGTTCATTAGATTACCAAGTGAAATGGTATAAGAGGAAAAAAGAAGAGGGTTCAAGAGAGAGCACTATATTATATTCACATCTAGTGGGTCTGACAAAACCAAAAATTAAATGAAAAGAGACTTTAAAGATGTAATCAGACAGGAGAATCAAGAGAGCAATGTCAAAAAAAAAAACTCCACAGAGAAGAAAATTGATTAACAGTGTCAGATGCTGCAGAGAGGTCAAACAGGATTAGGACTGTGAAAAGGTTATTAAATTTGTTAATTAAGAGATTTCAGTTAGTTGTTTCTGCAGTCATGTCTGACTCTTCCTGACCCTATTTGGAAGCTTTCTTGGCAAAGACACTGAAGAGGTTTGCCATTTCCTTCTCTATCTCATTTTAAGGATGAAGAACTGAGGCAAACAGGGTCAAGTGTCTTGCCCAAGTCATATAACTAGTAAGTGTCTGAGGCCAGATTTGAATTTAGAAAAATGAGTCTTCCTGATTCCAAGCCCAGTGCTCTATCCACTGCTCCATTTAACTGTCCAATTAAGAAATTACTGGCAACTTTGGAGAGAACAGTTTCAGTTGAATGATAAGGTCAAAAGCCATAATTTTGATGGAAAGAGAGATGGAGAGGGAAGGAAAGAGAGGGGGAGAGGGAGCAGGAAGGAGGAAGAGAAGGAGAGGAAAGGAGGGAGATATATTAAGTATAGATAGCTCTTTCAAGGAGTTTAGATGGGAAAAGAAGTTAGAGGAAGCATAGTAGGATCTAGTGAATTTTTTCTCCCAAAAATGAGGTAAATTGGTAGCAGAGAAAGGAAAGAAACACAAAGAAAGACACACAGAGAAACAAAGACAAAGAGACATAGAATGATAGAAGTTGACACAGAAAATGATAAGTGTGTGTGACAGAGACCCATAGAGAGAAAGAGAGATGAGTTAGAGAGAGACAAATAGTCTGGGAAGAAAAAAAAAGACAGAGACAAGGGAAAAGGGACACACAAGAGGGCAAGAAGAGAGAAACTAAAGAAAAGGTGGTGATAATAGAAATTAGGTCGGGGTATTCATCTGAGGAGAGGAAGAATACAGAGTTTGAGGCAAACGTTTTCCATATAAAACAGTCTTCAGCTGAGGAGGTAGTGGGGGTGGGGGGACTTAAGGAGAGAGAGAAATGTTTGGAACAACCTTAGTGATGAGTGGGATTAAGGCATAGCTGAGATTAGATAACATCTCAGGTGGATCAGTCAGCAGAGTTTTATGACTTTTTTAAACCTCTATTTGGCAATGTATAAAAAAGAAAGCAAAGGAGAGGGTTGACAGAAGTAATGGAAGGTTGGGATTTGGAAAATATGAAGCTAGGAATTGTTGACTAAAGGACAATATATAATTCCCCACAGGGGCAGAATTAGAAAAGGAGGAAAGTATAGCTACAGTAAAATCAATGGACAGAGTGGATAATCTGTAGAATTGCTCCTCAGTCTTTAAGGTGTAAAGATTGTTGGATTTGGACTCAATGAGGCCTGGGTATGTATTCTGTCACCTCAGTAACCTTGGGCATGCCATTTAATTTGTCAATTTCCTCATTTCTCTAAAGTGGGGAAGGGGAGAATTTGGACTAAACTATTTCTGAGGTAATTTCTATCCCTAAATCTGTAAACCTTTTGATTCTCTCTTACAGCATTTAGAAATGTGGCCACAAGAAAAAGTAAGTAATTCTCTAAGAAATTCAGGAATTGTAGAATAGCAGTCTCAAGTTAAGTTTGAAGGGGAAGAATGTCAACATTTTAATGGTACCAGGAATATATATAGGGTAGTGTAATGGGCTGAGGCTTGAGTTGATGCACTGAGGTCCCAAGCACATGAGGCTAAATAGTAATTGGACCATACTCTATTAATAGATAAGCTTGGAGAGAGAATGGCCCCCACCCACTCTTTGTGCAAGTCCTGATGTGTTGTATAGGAAATGACGATTTTGGTGGGTGGAGGCAGGGGAGTGGAGAAGGAAGGGGAAGGAGAGACTTTTGGGACTGCCATTGCCACGGTTGCCTCCACTTACTTTTTCTGTTTGTTAAGTGTCTGAGGCTGGATTTGAACTCAGGTCCTCTTGACTTCAAGGCTAGTGCTCTATCCACTGAGCCATCTCCTCCCACTTTTGGGACGGCCATTGCCACGGCTGACTCCACTGTTGGCTCCACTGTTGGCTCGGCTCTTAGCTGGCTTCCTGTCGCAACTACCTATATTTGCTATCGCAATCTTTCTTGCCTATATTTGCTATAGCAATCTTTATTCACCTCTTCACTTCAATAAATATTGAAGATTTTCCCCTTAAAAAAAAAAAAAAAAAAAAAAAAAAAAAAAAAAAAAAAAGATGGCTCAGTGGATAGAGCACTAGCCTTGAAGTCAAGAGGACCTGAGTTCAAATCCAGCCTCAGACACTTAACAAACAGAAAAAGTAAGTGGAGGCAACCGTGGCAATGGCAGTCCCAAAAGTCTCTCCTTCCCCTTCCTTCTCCACTCCCCTGCCTCCACCCACCAAAATCGTCATTTCCTATACAACACATCAGGACTTGCACAAAGAGTGGGTGGGGGCCATTCTCTCTCCAAGCTTATCTATTAATAGAGTATGGTCCAATTACTATTTAGCCTCATGTGCTTGGGACCTCAGTGCATCAACTCAAGCCTCAGCCCATTACAGGGTAGAATAGAGAGAATCTTCTAAATTAGCATTCAGAAGATTTATCTACTTAACTTTGCCACAAACTGGGTCTATAACCTGGAAAAAGTCACCCCTCTGTCTTAGTTTTCCCATTTTGAAAACAAGGGCTGGATGATGTTTGCCTTGGTCCTTTCCAGTATTATGAGATTCTTGGGAATTCAGGCTATTCCCCAAAGGATGATAATGTTTCATCATTTTCCAGTCATGTCTTATTCTTGAAATATCCTGAAGTTGTTTGCACCCTTTTCTTTTCCAATTTATTTTACTGAAGAGGAAACTAAGGCAAATAGGATTAAGTGACTTGCTCAGGGTCACAGACTAATAAATTTCTGAGACTGGGTTTGAACTCGGGAAGATGGGTCTTCTTGATTCCAGGACCAGCATTGTATCCACTGTGTCACCTAGCTGTCCCCTAAGGATAACAAAATTTAAAACCTTAAAGGAAGGACTCTCTCCTCTAATATACAGCCCAAATGTGATTATTTGGAAATGATTCTCTTTTGCTATAGAAATGAGTTAGCACTCTCTTGATGATTCACAAGCTTTCCTTCATAGGACACCTTATGACAAAGGGCATCCTTCAGTTTTCAACACCTGTGCTCAAATCCATTGTCCATAGGTGTGAGAATTGGCAGAAATGACTCTTTCTATAGGAATTTCCTTTTTTTTTTTTGCCTAGAAAAGTGCTGATTTAAGATTATAAAATTCCAAATAATGTAATGATTTTTCAATTTAGAATTCCTTTAGAGGCATAAAACCTTTCAAATAGCAATGTTCTCTGGGTGGTGACATCTTCAAACAGGTAGGGGTATGTCTGTATCTCTGTATTTGTGTTCATAACCACAGCTGTTAATCCATACAGCTGCATCCATCAGCTGGAAACACTTCTGTTCAAAATAACAGCTGGTTTGGCTTGTAGAGTACACCGAGAAATGCTAGGATTTGGGAAGAAGTTCATTTGACAATTGATCCATAAATGACAGGTATTCCTAAGACGCATAAACTGGGGACATTACTATTACCATTCAGAGAAAGCACAGTACTTAACCTCTCCCTGGTACCCTTTCAAAAGCTTAAATGGACTGGGATTTGTAACTCCCCTTTCCCAGTACAACCTCCTTAAAATGGATATGCTCAGTGATTACAATAATAAATCTACCTGTTTAAATCTCCACCTTAGTTCTGAAATAGATTTCATAAAGAAATACATATACACTTGAGTGTATCAACAAGTCATAAACTTTCAGCACTTACCCTTTGTGAAGTGAGTGTTGAGTTGGGTTCTGAATGAGCAGAGTAAATTTAAACATTCCTGTTTAACATAATTAATGGAGACTACTCAGAAACACAAACAGGCCTAGCATCAGCATTTAAGAAACCACTGGCCTAGGGAATATTACACTGAGGAAGTTGCCAGTGGACCCCTCTTCCCCACCATTATTCTTCATTGCATTCATTATGCATGCCGAGTAAGGTTAACCTTACTTCTTGACCAGTAAGGATAAGGAAGGTATTTCATTTTTCTTTATCTCTAGATCTATGTTAAAATCTAAAAACTAAATCAAACACCTCTATTCAGCACCAGTTCTAACTTGCTCCCCCTTACTTAAAATGCCAGTTTGCTCATTTGCTTTATCTGTCTTGCCTTTCCAATACACAATGACAGACCAACAGGAAAGTTGTTCCACCCTTCAAAGTAACTTAGCTAAGTCATCATTCTTTAGTCACTTCTCCCACCCTCTATCTTTCCCTCCAAAGGGTAGGGAAATGCTCTAAAGAAGCATATCCTGACTTTGATGTTGAGATTCCCCTATACTCCCTTCAGGAGGTGGGAAATGGCATCATTAGTCAACTTCTTAGCCTTTTCTTGTTGCAAGAACTCTCTGAAGTTACCCTAAGACCCAAGTGGTTTGCTGAATTTTGCATAAGCAATAAAATATAGTGCATAAAACCCATTGCAAAGTGTCATTTAATACACCTGCTTCAGTTGATGCTCTTTTGTAGAAGTCTCGGTGGAGGGCACAGTAAACTACTTTGGAAATTCACATTCATTACTTGAAAAATGTGTGCCAAGCTATGGCAATCTAAGTGTTTCGTGTTAGGAGCCATCCGCCTCTGGCACCATCTCTGTTCGTTCCACATCTCTCTCAAACAAGTCCAAGAAATAGAAAAACATAAAAAGCTATTGTCCATGTCTGGTGAGAAATGAAATGCACTGGACCAAATATCACAACTTCCTTAAAATAATACAACACTTCATCACTTCCGCATCTGGATCCTTTTCATGGTTTGCAAAGTCATAAACCACTTGAAATCAACTGTTTGAACCATCATTGCTTTATTGCATTTAAAAGTACTTTAAAAAAGCAATTTATTACAAGCTCTCCATGGTTTCACCTTATCTAATGTATTTAATTCAGTTCATCTCTGCTTGCTTTGTAGTGTTAGAGGCAATCGAAAGATTGGAGGCAATTTATTAATAAGAGAACATGCCCTACAGCTTTGGCATGTGAAAATAGTTTCTGATTTGTAATACAGCTAAGGCCCAAGTTTACTCCATATAGAGTGAATTAACAGCATATGCCATAATTCTTTTGTTCACTTGCAAGCTGATTCATCATGGATTTACATGAAGCAGGCAGGTTGCATATTTTGTTTTTATCTAGGCCCTTAGAATAGAAAATGCAGATGTTTTTCTAACAGAAATTTCCCCTCCTGCAATACATATATGTACACTCAGAACAAAGCTTCACAAGGATAGAGACTGGGTCCAACGGTACAGCAGGTAGTGCAGAGGAAAGTCTCATTCCCTACCTCCAAAGAGGTCAGTTACTTGTCTACAGAGTGACCAAGACAATGATTTGGCAAAGGAAAATCAAAGGACATGTGGAAAGAGATTATTAAATCAACTTTTCTTAACCAAAACATGTGATTTTAATTTTTCTTTCCAAACTACAACTTTTATTATAGCCAGTTAGAAGATTCTCTCTTCATTCTTTCTTAAAGTCAGCAGAAATAGAATGACTAAGGCTCCTTTATAACCTATAGGTTCTACTTGTGGCCAGATGCCTTGGATGGGATCACCCACCCTTAAGAGTTTTAGTTATCCTGAGGAAAACAGCCATAACCCTAGAGACCCTCTGTATCTTAAGGAAGTTAAATCGATGCAGTGTAGCAAAAGCAGTTACCAGGAAATCATGAAACAAGGCTTTAGGAATCCTAGAGGCGCCTGCTCTCATCTTAGAAGCTTTAGAGATTAACTCAGCAAATTTGATCAGTTTGAGGCTTAGAAGGAAAGGAAAGCAGGGAGACAAAGGGTCACTAAATATTGGTCCACTTCCTAACCTGGGGAAAAGTCTGCAGACCTTAAGAGTTCTCCCTAGAATCTTGAAGAACTGAGAGGAATGCAATATCTCAAAACAATTCATATATTCTCTCTCTTTGTATTATATACACACATACTATATGTATATGCACATATGTATACATATATGTGTATGTACCCATATGTGTATAACACATACACAAACACACAGATGCCCTCAAAATGGGAAACAAAAATCGAATGAGTAGTAGTATAAAAGAATCTTAGACCAAAGCTTCTTAAATTGTAGGTTGTGACTCCAATTCAGGTAAAATTGGGGAAGAGGCTGAAAAATTATGATTTATTATCAGAAAATGTTTGATTTTATATACCTATTTTATATAACTATGCCCAGGATTGTGTAAAAATTTCTTAGGGAAAAGGGGTCTCGAGTGGAAAAAGTAGACAAGAGTTGGCAGCAATTTTCAAAATTGATTCCAATATCCTCATTTTACAAAGGAGGAAATTGAGACTCAATTTACAAAGGAGGAATTGTTAAGTGAAGTGCCCCTTGTCACCCTGCCAAATTTCTGGACCCGAATTTGAATGCAAGTCTTCTTGACTCGAAGTCCAGTGCACTAGCTCTATGTACTGTTGTTCAGTTGGGCAGTTGTGTCTGACTTATGGGATGTGAGATGTTGCAGCTGGGAATGACTCAGATCTGGTCTAAAGTGATGCTCTAGACAACATGTTTATCGTACCAGCAGGTGTAAATGCCTAAGGCCAGGTTTAGGCAAAATCTGCTCAGAGTTGTCTACAATTCTAGGAGTATGAGAAAGTCCCATTAAGCTGCTGGCAAAGTTAAGTCATTGATCCCATATGTGGAGATTTGCTCCTGAGGGGTGTCATAGACTGCACAAAGGTATGGGATCACCCCGTTAATATGGCCAGCAAGGCCAGATTGTGGCTTGGGCAGTCAGAGGGACTCCCATGTCCTGCTGGCAAGTCTCCCTCAGTGACTAAGCTGCTGGTTTGCTATGGCCTAGGCTGGATGATGAGTGGACAAAACCATGGGGTTTTATACAATTGAGAAAGATTTAACTATGTGTAAGGAGAGGGAAAGGAGGTTTATCTGGGATGAGCTCAGGTGGTACCTTGGGTTCCTCTAAACTTATTTATATGAATGCAGGCTTAGCTGATGTCTTGGGGGCCAGCTAAACTTATCTTTATAAAACTTATGTCTGCAAGGTATAATAGTGTGACTATGACTATATGCTAAACTTTTATGATTCTTTATATTAAAAAGGAGTCATTTTGCTATAGGGAGGACATATGCCTTGTGGTTACATTCACACATCATATGGAGACTTTAGAAATTTAATTAAGTTGTGGGAATAGCATATAAGGCACTATACCTATTGCTTGGTTCTCCAATTCCAAAATCCAAGTTTTATAGAGGTCTTTTTTCTCACATGTAATTGACAGCTCTTTTAGTGAGGGGGGAGGTTATATATTTCAGACTCTTCATGACTCCATTATCAGGTTTTATTAGCAAAGATAACTAGATAAGTTTGTTGCTTTCTTCTCCAGTGCATTAAGGCAGAGGTTAAGTGACCTACCCAAAGTCACACAGTTCTTAAGTCTCTGAGAGGACATTTGAATTCAGGTCTTGCCAACTTTAGACCAAGCAATATATTCACTGAGCCACTTAGGTCCCTCCTAAACTACTTAACTCCTTTAGATAGCCTTTAGGAAACTCCATTAGAAAATGTTTATAAAATAGACCAAGAAATGACTCCCAGGAATACCAATTCATTTTAAATTTTAGGATGGGTCTTTCTGGACTAATTAGAACTCAAAACATCTAATTTTCTTAAGCTTTTACAATGATTAATTTAAGAAACAAACAAGTTCTACTTCTTTTAACCATATAGAATTATAGGATTTACATCCAGTTGGATGAGACCTTAGAGACTATCTCATTATATTCTCACATGTATGGCTCAATTTCCTTACTTTACAGAAATGTTTAAAATGTGCTTTATATCACTCATCTCAAGCTCCTCTCAACAATCTTGTGAGGTAGATGCTAATATTATTCCCCCTCTTTTTTTTTTTCAGAAGAGGAGACAGAGCGAGACAGAGAGAGATGGATAGAGAGACAGAGCAGAGACAGAAAGACAAAGACAGACACACATACAGACATAGAGAGATACACACACACAGACACAAACACACAGAGACACATACAGGCACACACACACAGAGACACATACACAGAGAGACACACAGAGAGAGGGGCTAACCAATTTGTTCATGTTCACATGCTTATTAAATATCTGAGGCAACATTTGAATTCAGATTTTTCTGACTTCTAGTTGGGTACTCTTATCTGCTTACATCACAGCTATTTCAGGGCTAACCAAACCCAGTATTCCGTGATTTTGTTAAGATTTGTTAAGAAATAATTAGAAAGTGAATCTTCTTTTTCTTTGCTGAGTACACATATTAAAAATTTGTTGCTATGTTATTTATTTGAAAGTAGGGCATTTTCAATTAAAAATAAAAAACATATTTGATGCAAGCACACATTTACATAACTCTAATTATATATACATTACATATCAGACACATATATACATATATGTGTATGTGTGCATGTGTGTATATAAAGATTCCTAGGCTCATCCAGGGCTATTTAACACATAATGTCATTAAAACCCCAGTAAGGTTTGGGTTCTGGCAGGAGGACCATGAAATGTAGGAAGGAAGACAACTGCTCACTGATTTTGTGGGTACAGAACTGACCATGGAAACAGTTTTGAAGTAGAGGTCATCTTCGATATCCTCCTACTTTTCTTTGAACATTTCTCTTCAGTCTATCAGCTTCCCAGTGCTATCTTGCTGACCTACCTCCCTCCCTCCAAAGTATTCCATGCTTCAGAATTAATGACCTATCTTCCATCCCATCAAAACTCCCATTTTTTCAGTCCTGGTGAGCTCATTTAAGTGTTAGGAAAAGAAGAAACCAAATGAACTAATTTACATTAAGGGAAATGACTAATGACTCTGAATACTTGCCCAGGGGTATTTTCATTTTTTAAAAGAGGATGTTTATTAATTCAAATGAATTCCTAATTGGTAGAATTTCAAATTGAGAAGATTAAAATGAAAAAAATTGATTAGAGAGTTAAAAACTAGTGAAAATTTGAGATGGGGAGGGATGGTGGGGGACTGTGGTATTTGGCTGGAACATAACTGCCAAATGTAAGTATCACAGCAAAAATCATCTTTAACATTTCAGAAGGTATATAAAGAGAGAGGCATTACAGATCTCAAGGTTTTTCCTTAAGACATATAAGGGAGGCAGATTTTGCTTCCTAAGTTAAAAGAGGATCGTGTGTTTTGTTTTCTTAACTTCTTTCCATTTGCACTTGGGAAAGAAGCAGCTTTGAAGCCTCTCTGTTTAAATTCATTATGAAAACCATCAATGACTGATGCTTTCATGAAATCTTTGTGGGAGGAATTAGTGTTAGGGGAGAATAAGGATCAATCTTCAAACATTTCGTCTACAGAAGTTGGAAGTCATTATTGGCTGCTTTTTCAGCTGCAAAGTTAATATAAGCAAATGCATCACTTATGGGAGAGTCCATGGGACTAAAGGTATTTGAAATTCTATCTCCAAATTCTTCTCCCAAAGCCAGCTATTTCTTCCATAAAGAAAGTGAAAGAAACTTCTCTCTTTCTTTAAGTGACAAAATAATAGGCAAAACTTCTTGTCCCACAGGGAAAATGAAATAAGGATGTTGATAACTGTGTGGAATCTTAGTCTCATGCAATTAGTAATTTTATTGTGCAAGGCAATAATATCTAATTAACAAGACTAGCATGAATATGGAAGGATATATATCTTGACATGTGTTTCTGGGATTTTTTGAGGCCACATTAATCTTTCTTTCCAAACCAAACAGATCAATCCTTTGAACTTTGTCAGCTGAGTTTACTGGAATGAATATATTTGGTAAAAGGAGGTGTTGAAGAAGAGGAGGGGAACAGAGAGCCAGAGACAAAAAAGAATGGAAAGAAATAGTAGTGGCAACAGAGGCTAGAGGAAACAGGAAGACTAATAGATTTCAATAGGAATACCACTTAAATTGCTCTGAGAAAATGTTAAAAACCAATTTGCACATACAGGGAATCTATTAACTGGCATTCTGAGAACTTACATAAGAGGCAGATTGAAATAGGCTTTTTCCCCATCTTAGAAATTAAAGGTTTTTTTTTAAAACAGATATTAGATAAATTATATTTGGCTAACTCAAAAAAGAGAAAGAATTGCAGTTAAAAAGATACCAAACTATAACATTCATTAGTGCAATTCCCCTTCCCTCCCTAATAAAAAGCCTAAAACATTTCCCCCCTTCATTTTAAGACTTATTGGGAAATTATAGACGGCAAGGATTCAAAGAACAAGGTATAGTTATTATTCTAGTTCCATACATCAGTTATAGAGGACTTTATGTTTCAAATAAAGGAACAAATATCTGCACGGGATAATGTCCTTATAGTTGTTTCTCTTTTATATAGTTTTTGAGAGAACATTGAAAAAAAAAATGGCACAAGGCCCAGAGTCATCCCTGTTTGACTTAATGAGAACTAACAAATTCTTATGGAAAATACTTATTACTTATATAGCTTTAATGTTAAACACATCAGAGCATGTAAATCAGTAACCCTTCTATTGCAAAAAAGACAAATAGATTAATGCATATTACAAAGGATGAGTAAAGAGATCGATTGGACTTCTGATTATGACCCTAGACTTTCTTCTCAATATACTATTACTTAACTTTTAAATAAGGCTTGGGAAAACCAGTAACATTTTGTTCATCAATACAGCTATATTTTACTTGGGGCAGAAATTGGCTAATCTATAAAAATTAAATTATACTCCTTTCACTGTATCTAGTCAAGAGGAAAAACTTCTAATTACAAGATTACACTGTCAAAATAAATGCAAATTCACATTCTTTATATACCAGGTTAAAAATTCAAACTTGAGGAGTGTTCTGTGAAATGAAAATCAATATTTGAAATACTTTGTCACTTTCAATAAGTGTGAACTAAAGAAATGAAATGATCAGATATATTAGTAAGGCGATGTTAACTTATTAAATATACTATATGGGAGAAACAGTTATTTAAATCGGAAATTTAAATATCAATTAGTAAAACCAGTAAAAATGATGAACCAAGCCTTCTCTTTGTCTGATCTTGTGCCATATTATCATCAGACTCAGGGAAAGAATAAAGAGAACAAAGACCAGAGGAAAAAATAATCCCAATGCTTAATAGGACTGTCATTCTGGGAAATAGGTAAAGTTTAATTTTACCTTTACTTTAATTTTAAACATACTTTCCAAGTGAAAATCAAATGTCCCAGCTTCAAAATTCCTAAGAGCTGAGTTTGCAGACTTAATCTAGAGAGGACTGAATGAAGGCCTTTACACATTACATTGGTATTTTTTGAAAGGGAAATTCTTTCATTACTGCTTAATGTCAAATCTACTTGATTTGGAAAGATTTACAATCTTTCCACTATCCCTCTCTTTAGTCAACTTAAAGTCTCAGTCTCTATATCTATGAAGACTGCTATGTACAACAAGCCCAATTTTCAAAATCATTTAAGGTTCCTCAATTTCTCTTTATGGGAGATAAATTGTATCTGCTACATATACTCAGGAGTTTAAAAAAAAATGCCAGTCAGCCTAATAAATCTAATGGCCTCCAGGTTATAGAATGCTAAAATTCTCGAAGTTCCCACAGTTTCATGGTACAACACAGTGGTAAAAGCTGTTGACAATTTATTGTAGCATAGAAGGCACTTGCTAGACTGAATTTTAGTTGCTTAATTGATAATTAGCTACCTTGGGTGATCTGAGCCAAAATACATTGGGTTTTAGTTTCTGTATCTATCGGATAATAGTTTTAAAATGGATGATCTCTAAGGGGTTTTCAAATTCTGCAATTCTTAAAGCAATGTTACATAATTTTCATGAACTATTTATCAATCTTTAAAAATCTTTCTTCCTAACAGTGACAAAAAAATCGTGTGAGTTGCTAGGATATAGATTGCCATAGAAAAGTTTACGCAATAGGCTAGCAGTGAAAGGGCATCTGGAGTTGGATTGTAAGGAATTTAGTATGAAGGAATTTCCTTTTTACCCAGTGACATACTGGTTAAATTGAAATGAATGGCCTAGAATTCCATTCATGTGTGGCGTTTTCATTCTCTTTAATATCATTTAATGCAGAAAGACTATATTCAAGTTTCAAATTTAAGTTTGAAACTTAACTGTTTTAGAACAGTTTTATCTTTGTGCGCACAGAGCTACTTACCCCTGGCTTTCCCACTTATTACTCGGACCTTTGGCTCATGAATCTGTTTGACTTTTTCTAGCTTTATGGCAGAAAAAGATAATAACTCTCACAGAATTATCCAGTAAGTCATGTGATTTACACACTCTCTCTTCCTCCCTCTCCTCCAGTTCTAATTCCTATGGCCCACATCTATAAACCCACTTTTAAAAAAATCCTGTAGAACAAGCTGGTTTAGGGGGAAATTGCCCTAATATGGCATAATAAAAAATGCTTCATTTAAAGCCAGAGATGCTATTTTAATCCCAGACTGTTGTGTGGTATTGAGCAAGTCACTTCATCTTTCTGGCTTTCAGTTTCCTCATCTATAAAATGAGGGCAAAGAATAAGATGACCTCTAAATTCCCTTCCAAGCCTAAATCTAGAATCCTGCTTCTACTATTCACTTCTAATGTTAGCAGAAAATTGTATAACTTTCTTCTGGCACATTTTCCCTATGTTTAAGTCAGGCGTCATTTTCCTTTTTTGGCTAGTCATGAGAAGGAACTCAAGAAGTACATTGAATATCAAATATAAATTATTATCCTTGGACATTTTTTTTCAAGAGTACCAACTTCTCACTGAAAAGAGATATCCCTTGTGGTTTTATTTCTGTTCATTTGACTTTCCTCTCTTTTTCTCTAATCTCCATCTCAACCAGATTCAAAATAATAACACCCAAAGAGGCAATTCTAAAAAACTCTAAAGGGCTGCCTAAAGCTCTCTACTAGAAATCCCATTTTGCTTGACTCTAAATTACTGCTCCAACCATTTATAATCACCAGTGAAGAATCTGGAGCTAGTGACACCATCTAAAGTCACCAAATCCCCCTTGGTATGAGAATGGCAAATTATTCTTCAAACAAAATGTTCAAATAATGACCGGTTAAACACAAGTGACAAAGAAACACTTAATCAAAATGACCTATTATGCTAGAAACCCATTCCCAGTGTAATTTTTAAAACATAAAACGAAAACCTGAAACTGAATACCACAAAACTCAACAACTTCCCTTCAGGATATATTGCTTACACCAGTAATTTTTCTCTTAAAGTCTCTAGAAACATTTTTTTGGGGGGAACAGACCTGGATTCTAGCTGTGATATAAGAATCAAGTACTCAGAAACAGTGTACCCCAACATCAAAATTACAAATCATCAGTAACCAAGGAAATGATTGGATTAGATTGATTGGATTGCACAACTGGATAAAAAATTCCTTTGGAAGTACTCTTCACCCCTCTCCCTTGACAACTTAGTTTCTAATTTCCAGCCTTTCATTTTCATTTGAAAGTCACATTTTGCCTTTTTTCATTCAGTTCCCTTCAGATTAGGGGTTATGGTTCCCAGAAAAGAAAATGTTATAAGAGTTCAGTTAAGGGTGAGTTTCAATGGATAAATGATGGACAGAAACAGCTACACCCAAAGAAGGAACACTGGGAAACGAATGTGAACTATTTGCATTTTTGATTTTCTTCCCGAGTTATTTTTACCTTCTGAATCCAATTCTCCCTGTGCAACAGGAGAACTGTTCGGTTCTGCAATTATGTATTGTATCTAGGATATACTGCAACATATTTAACATTTATAGGACTGCTTGTGGGGGGGGGTGGGGGGAGGGAGGGGAAAAAATCGAAACATAAGCAAGTGCAAGGGATAATGTTGTAAAAAATTACCCTTGCATGGATTGTCAATACAAAGTTATTATTAAATAAAATAAAATTTAAAAAAAAAAGAGTTCAGTTAAGGGGACAGTAAATAGCCAGTAATTAGCAAGATATTAGATTGATTAAGAACATTATTTTAAAGCACTTTAAAGTCTACAAAACTGTTTTCTGTTCACTTGACTTTCCTCTCTTTTTCTCTAATCTCCATCTCAACCAGATTCAAGATAATTATTTTCACCAAGTTGTTGCTTACCAATAACCTTCCAATTTGATATTTCCTAAATTGAATTTGACTCACTGATCTTATAAAAGACTGGATTTGATGATATTCCTTAAAAGGGTCCAAGTTTCAGTACATGGATTTTACCTGGGAGTTCAAGTCAGTAGCAGGTGGTCATCAAAGAACCTCAGCTACTCAGGCTGATGGAAGCAAGCTTAAGTTTTAGAGGATTTCTGGGGAATGATTCTAATCTAAGAGTGAGTCTTTAAGCACAAGACAGGTGGGAAAGATTTCAGCACTATAGTCAAAGGCTACTCAAATAGGATCCTCCCTTCTTTCTTTTCTTTATTACAAGGCTCTTTCCAATCAATCAATCTATCAACACGGATTGGAGTATGGGGGCTAAGAGTTGCTTTCCTTTGAAAGATTTTGGCAATTTGTGACTGGAAATTGATGCATTAGTTCTAAAATTAAATAAAGATCCTACAGCTTTCTTCAAAGAAATATTGTGTGTTTCTATGACAAAACTCATTTTTCAAGCACTGACCTCTGGGGAACTTCAACTGGCTCTATATTTCAGCCTGACATGTCTCACATCCCACCATCTAGTTGCTCATGGAAAAAGCTGGCATATTCATATATTTCCCTCACTTGTGATCATCCTTTAGCATAGGGTGGTCACCTAAATAAATACCAAGATCAAAGAGCCAGTAATTTAAATTAACACTCTCTCCCATGTCCCCAGAGGAAAAGCCCTGGTAATTAACTCTAATGAAATTAAAGTAACTCTCAACTCTTCATTTCCCCAGTCTTTTAAAACTAAATGTGTGATAACCACAAAGAGCTAGTTAAATCAAAGTCAGTCCTCTTTATGGTAATTTAAGAACTTTATCCCGGGAGCCAGAAAATCTTTGGAGTCTTACCAGAACTTTGTTCCATTACTTCTTTCTGACAAGTATCTTGAACATTAACCGTGCAGTTCACAATGAACTCCGGGGAGGAGCAATCATCCAGCTGGAATTCTTCACACTGATAACACTGGATCTGAAGAGCAAAACCTGGAGGAACAAACAATCATCATGGGGAAATATAGCAAGGTGTCTTTGTCACACCCTGAAGGTATTGAGCCCAAATAAAAGTAATTCTCTCCTCCTCTGAAGCGAAGAGATTGGATGTAATTCCAAGACCAAAGCAGCCCAAAGCACCAAAGGGATAATAAGACTTGAACCGCCAGGGGGCAACCAAGACACCCAGGGTCCCAGCAATCTGGTCTATTCCCCCGGCTTCCCCCTTTGCTCCCCTCCCCCAGTATTCCAGTTCTCCCACTCCGTTCTTAAAGACGTCAAAAGACCATCAAAGGATGAAATAAGGTACTGGGCCCTGGGAGGGTAGGATATGAGAAGAGCAGCAAGTCTCTACTCATCACCAATTCATTTAATAGCTAATTGATTACACAGGACTTATTCTTTTGGCCTTATGTAAAATTAATGTGCAGGACGATTCTTAAAGCACATATATGTGTACATGTACATATACATATTATGTGCATATTTAAAGGTCATAATGGGAATTTTACATCCCCCCCCCCCCGAAGAATTGGCAAGTAGACTTCTGGTTCCATGCAGCGATCTTGCAGCGCCCCCGTCGGTCCCCCAAGCCCCGCTGCCTTCCAGACCCAGCGGTCCCACAAAAGGGATTGGCTCCCTATGCTGTCTATTACTAAGAATTCTAGTTGATGTATCCCCGACATTCTAATGTCTTTCAGCGCCGAAGGGATAAGCTTACGATCCAGAATTTGGGGTGGGGGGTGCGGTGCATCTAGACAGCCTCGCCCAGTCCTCCCCGTGCCTTTACGATGCCGCGCCTCCGGTAATGGCACGTTCGCTGAAGGGGTCAGCAGTCCGAGACCAGGACCAAAGGAGTTTTTCTGCCTCTATTATATTGCAGAGGTTTTTTTGGGGTGTTGTTGGGGGATTGTAAACAAGTCAGTCCGGAAAAGAGGGAAACTGCAGTCTTGCAATCTTCACAGGCCAGCTAATCTGGTCAAGACTGGAAGCCTCTACTTATCTGTTTTAGGGGAAATGAGCCCTGGAGCCCTACTATGTTATGTTTCCTTCCTCCACCCCAATTCTCACGTATATTCCGTCTTCCCCTAAATGCAATAATTCAGACCAGCAACCTAAGAGGCAGGGGGTTCTTGGTGCTTTGCTCACCTGTCCGCTACGCTACTCCCACAGGCTGTTGAATGAAGAATAACTTTGCTACGGTTTGAAGATCTTGGGGGTTGTGGGAGGGCTCTTTTCTACCACCGTTGCAGATAATGAGACTCTTTCCTCACTCCTCAGTCTCGCTCTCTCCCTCCACATCCCCGAGCCCTATCCTAGATGCCCAGTGAATTCAACCTCCAATACAGAGGAGCCCAACGGACTTGATTTTTTTTCCTCCTTCTCTTTTCCCTCCTTCTCTTCGTTCTCCTGCTCTCTTAGTGAGGGAGTTGGAGACTTTCTCAGTCTAACATCTCTGGATAACTGACGCGGCAACAAAACTCCCCTCTGAAGCCAGAGCAATGAATGCAATCAGATAAGCAGGTGGGTGCTACTGGCAAGAGAGGAGGAGAGTCGGGAGAGAGATAATGTGTATGTGTGTGTGTGTGTCTTACCTGGAAGCAAAAACAATCCCCCAAAAGTAGTAACGATACCGAGGAACCACATCCTCTCGGAGCCGCCAAGCTGGGAGCGGAAGGTGCATCAGAGACTGCACCGGTTGTGGCGGCTCCTGCTGCTTTTGATATGGCCCACGCTGCAGCCGCTTGTGCTACCGCCGCCACCACGAAGAGAAGCCCCAGGTGCAGCCAGCAGAGCCCGCATTGCCCGGCTCTGGGCTCCGGGCTCGCCGCTCCCGGGCTCCAAGCTTCGTGTTCCGAGCTCGGCGCGCTCTGCTCGCTCTGCTTGCTTTGGCTGTCTCCGCGGAGTGCCGCGCCTCAGGAGTTTGCAGCTGATAGTGAAGGAAACTACCCGGAGAGCCAGAGCACCCAAAAAAAAAGTCTCTCCTCTTCTTCCCACCTCCCATTACAAGCACCACGTGACGGCAGCAGAGTTGGGGTGGGGGTGGGGGCGCGGGGAGGGCTGGTGCCATCCAGCCCCATCGCTATCCCACCCCTTTTCTTTTCCTTCTTTTCATCCTTCCTCCTCCTTTCTCCGAATGGGAGGAGAGGGGGCGGTGAAAGTTTTTCTAGATAAAAAGCTCGGGGACTTGAGAAGGGATTGTATGAGTAGATAGAAAAGATGCAGCAGGTGAAGCTCCTATCCGTCAATTCTAGATAGTGAAGCGGGTAGAGAGGACAGGGAGGTCGCCTGTAGGGAAAGGCGCGCGCAAGCGTGTGTGTGTGTGTGTGTGTGTGTGTGTGTGTGTGGCGTTCGTATGTCCATATCGGTATAATATTTCTCAGCCCACTCCTTCACTCTGTGTGCCTGATGGAGCAGCCCTTCTAAAGGGTCCTAGCCTGCCTTCCCAAAACAAACGAGAGGCACATCCTAAGGAGAATCATGGCTACTTCGCCGGACAGAAAGAGAACGGACCGCAGAGGAAAGACCAGAAACAGGCTTTGAAAAGGAAGAGAGAGGATTCTACTCTGTCAAAGTTGCCCACCCCCGTCTGAAGCTGTCTCGGTATTAACTCCTTGCCGATCGGCCTTCTCCATCCTCTCTTCACACCCCCTTCAGCCCCTCCTCTTCCTTTAGTCCTTTCCTTTGGCAGGACTCGGCTGTGGGAGCTTGCTTACAGAGATGCATCTAGCCAGGATATCCCCTGCCTGGGTTCTGGCGTCTGTCCTCCCTTCTTTGAGCCCCTCACGCGTTGTGCTCTATCTGGATCCCCTCGTTTCTTGGTTTAGGAGGCTGTAGTCCACGGACCCGAAATGCCTCCTGCTACCAATTAAATTGAAGTCTGATGGGGGCAGGGGTGGCGTAGAGTTGAGAATAGGTCTCCTAAAATCATTTTTCTTCCCATCACTTCTCCCCTTCCTCTTCCCTAAGTCTTTGGGATAAGGGGTCCTGCTCTCTCTTATCTAAAGGTGAGGGAAAGAACTGTAGAAAAATCAACTCTGCTTTCATTGAGACTCGCTTCCTCCCCTCTACCGCTCCATCCCCGCTCAAGACAGCAATTGGTGAAAGTGGGTTGGCATTACGTGCCACTCTATCCTGCGAGATCCTTCTCTCTGGCTCTCTGGGGCAGGCAGGTTTCGCCCAGACAGAAAACTGCCTGCACTCCCCCGCACCCCCCGCCCTTCTTTGCTCTTGTCGCAGCACGCTGTCTGAGACCGATCTCCCGTCCCCTTTCTCCTCACGCTCCACCTCCCCTCCCCAAACCTAACGCACACATCCCATTTTTTTTTATTATTTTTTTTTGGAAACCCCAGGGACATTCGATTTCTCTGGAAATAGCTTTTCGCTTTTCTACTATCCTCCTGGCCCCTCCCTCCCCTCTGTCCATCTCTTGAGGGGGGGGTGACCACAAACCTGTACGCTGATCATTTATTTCCCCATCTGGTATGACCAGCACGTTTTGAATTGGGTTTAAATTACTTTCGTGTAATTTTTCTGAGATAATAGTTCCACGTTTATACCTGGCTCTTTTTTTCTCTGGAGTAATAGTTCCACGTCTACACCTGGTTCTTCTTTTCTCTTCGGCGCCCCCTTTCCCTCCCTCACCCCTTTTATTCCTGGATGGTTAACTCCACTGAGAAACGGAAATGCATTGCGTTATTGGCTCCATTCTTCTCCATCTCTGGAGCAAGATGGCCAGTATTCTTTATGGGATTCATTGTGAGGGCATGGGTGTCATCATTCAAATAGCTCATGTCTGTTCTTAGTAGCCTTTTAAAATCCTTTTAAGCTTACTTCGCTACTGTGTATGAAAAGCCTTTTTATTAAGAAATGAAATGCAAAATAATTTTTAAAAGTCAGAAAGACAAGAAAAATTACACAATTGTCACTTGGGATAAAATCCAAATAGAATAAATTGCACAAATTAACCGAATAACACTGATCATACAATATATTTTTAAAAAATGAACATGTGCTAAAGTAACCACATAGATTCTAGAAATATTTCCATTATACCTAGTTTACAGGTTCATGTACAAAAGCAATTATAAATAGTTCACATCTAGAAAAAATACACATAACCTTTGAAATAGATTTTATCCTTACATATAAACAATCTTTGTAGAAAAAAAAATGGATATGAAAGGTTTTTTTTTAGCACCAATTTTTTTTTTGATTAAAAAAGTATAAATTGAAAATGAGCTGTTTGATTTCTGCAAGCTCAGAACTAACTGAATTGAGATCAAATTGGAGCTGAAGGTAAAAGTAAAAATTGTCATATTCAGAAACAGAAAATAAAAAGAATTTGTTTGGGAAGTTGCAAGATCTTAGAGGTAATACATTATTAGAAACTCACTCCAGACCCCCCTTTTAAGTTTGTGTAGAATATGGATAATTATAGCAACTCAGAGCTTGAATTATTCTAGTAAAAACTTTGAAATTTCACAAAAATCAAAACTTTACCAAATTAATATTTCAAAATGGAAATTACCATGTTGCTTAATGTAGTTTTAGGAGGCTCAGTTTTTTGTTTAAGCAGTGTCCCTACATACAGTTTTCAGACTAGAAGAATAAACTTAAAAAAAATTTCAACTAAAAGTTTTTGTTAATATTAACATCAGCTTAAGGAGGTTAGTAACCTGTTCTTTCAAGAGCATGGCACCAGTTTATTGCTGTCATTTTTTTTTTTTGCTACAAATATAATCTTTTCCCCCAAAATTTACAACTTCTGTACAAGTATTCAAAAAAGTGCAAAATTAAGACTTTTGTGTCCTGTGTATATTTTTCTTTTATCCTCATGCACCACAACAAATGCAGTCTGTCTTTATTGCTGTGTCATGGAAGTAAGCCAGAGAGCAGCCTGCTGTGAATCTTAAAATTTCCGCTGTGTTGTTTCAATAGTATATTTTATTTTTTATTTTATTTTTTCCCAGTTTCTTAAGTGCTCTGTTCACAGCCCACTGGGGGGGAAAAGTCTTTTATACATCATTTGAACCTTGACTTGCACAGGAAGAGAAGCTATCATATAAAGAATCACTTAAAGACTCCAAATTATCTACACCAGGCCTATTGGAGCTCTTTAAAGATGCATCTTCATTTTTCCCTTTTTCTTCCCTTTGTCTTTCAACCTTATTCAGACAGTTCTTCTCTTTTTCTAATAAAATCACACTATTGCTGTTAAGTTTATTGAGAGACTCCAGGGAAATTTTAGATAATCTATTCTCAGAATCTTCTTTTGTTTCTTCAACTTGTTTCAATTTCTGCAATAAAAAAGGGAAAATATTAGAAACATATTTCTTGGGGAAATCAAGTTATATTCTCCAATATTCAATTATTGTCTGGGCAAAGTACAGTTTTAAAGGGATAGATTGCACTTACAAGCCTTTAACTATCTTCTAGCATAATTAGATGTAATAATGAAGTCAATTTTGGGGGATAAATCAGGGCTTTAATCATTTTACTGAGACAAATAGGTCCCAATTTGCAAAACAGTTAAGTGCCACTTAATTTCATTTTAAATGGCTGAATTTGAAATTTGTTCATGTAAATTGCCTTATTTTTCTTACTCAGAGTTTTTGACTTCCTTTCAGTTAATTTTATTGGATAAGTATTTCCACACAAGAAAGGACATTGGATTAGTTCCAAAAGTTAGAAACTTCTGTGTTTTTTTTTTTTAAAGCATAAACTCTATAAAGCTGCCATAAAATTTAGATACATATTCGCTTGTAGAAATAGTGTTTCATTTTCTGTGTCTAATATACCATGTCTGGACTGTATCCTTGTGCTTGCACACATGCACATCTAATTTCTAGACAGATCTCTGTTCAAGTAGTCTCTACAATGTTTCCCCATCCTTTTCAAGATGCAAAGCCCTAAAGAAACCTTGGTGGACAGCATAATAATGAGGTTTTGACAGAGCCCCTATCTTCTTGCAGGTCCTCTTATTTCAGCTAGGGATAATTGTGGAATATAATTGGAGAGTTCTAAGTCTCTATGAAACACTGCCTTTATAAAAACAGTCCCCCTTCAGTGAAATCCTCTAAACTTGAAGGAGATTAGTGACTCAACTTGAATAAAGTCAATTGCCCTTATGGCTCTGGTCTGCAGGGTAGAGAAGTGGGAATGACAAAAGAAATTAATAGGGAATAAGAATCTGGAAGATAGTCCTTACTGCCTCCCTACTACTGCCCCTGCCTCTCCCAGCCCCCATCAACTACATTATTGCTAACCTTCACATAAGGCAAAGGCAAAAGTGAGGATTGAGTTCTAGTGATTAAAATATTTTATAATTAACAAATAGGATTAAAAAATTCTAGCTTAACAATATTGATCACAAATTTGACTACCCTGATCAAAATTTTCCCTTACACAAATCTTTCTATTAATCACTATTACATGGTAAATGCAAGGGAACAATGTAAGGGAAAACTGAACACCAGACATAGAATCCATAATTTCAGGAGGATCTTTTGACTTAGAAAAATGAAAAGTCACCTGATACTTTGCATTTCCTATAAATACAAGGAAAGGGGTATGTGTTGAGAGGGGAAGGAAAGGAGGGATTAGCTTAATCCTTATGATCATACTCAGTATGTGCTGCTTGTTGTAATCCCCTATGTGAACTCATAATGGACAGATTCTGTGACCTTTTTTCTCTCTACTTACTGTGTAGCAAAGAGTAGCCTTTTGACTGACTGCTGTGCTAGAATTGTGTGTCCCTAATTCACTATGGACTAACCATAGTGAATGTACTAAACAATCCAATCTCTTTAATTTTATGGCTACATTTTAGTTAGAAGGATGCAATTCTGTAAGCCTCCAGGTGGGGGAGCCATGAAAATAAATACTTATATGGTATATGATCCTACATTTAGAGCCAAAAAAGAGCTAGTTTATTTCCTTCCCATTTTGCATATGAAAAAAACTGAAGCCTGTAGAAGTAACAAGGACTTGTCTCTGGATATACAAATAATAAATTGTAGAGCTGGGATTTGAAACTCTGCCCTCTGATTCTAAAGTCAATATCCATAGCCTCAAAGAATTCAAGTTGCAAGGGAGCTTGAAAGTCATTTAATTCAAAAATTATTTTACGATAAGGTAACTTCTAGGTCCAGACCTATTAGGTTACTTGCCCAAAGTTACTTTGCTACTAAATGGCCTGGTCTTTGATTATAAATCAAGGTATCTTTACTGAACTACAACAGAGGAAAGGTACTTTTCACAGCATAATGCAGTTCTTCCCACTCAATGGGTCTAATTTTCAGAAGCCCTACCCAATAATGAAATAGTTATATCTGTTTAGTAAGGTGGTATGTTTCTAAAAGAAAAAAAATAGAGCACTGAGGTGGATGATATTTCATTATTCAAACAATATGTGATATTATGGAAAGAGCTAATTTTCTCTCTTAAATGGCTACTTTGAAACTAGAAGCAGAAGTGAAATGAGCAGAACCAGGAGATCATTATATACCTCAACAACGATACTGTTTGAGGATGTATCCTGATGGAAGAGGATCTCTTCGATAAAGAGAGCTTTAATTGATCAAAGATGGACAGAAGCAGCTACACCCAAAGAAAGAACACTGAGAAATGAATATAAACTGCTTTCATTTTTGTTTTTCTTCCCAGGTTATTTATACCTTCTGAATTCAATTCTCCCTGTGCAACAAGAAAACTGTTCGGTTCTGCACACATATGTTGTATCTAGGATATACTGTAACCTATTCAACATGTAAAGGACTGCTTGCCATCTGGGGGAGGGGGTGGAGGGAGGGAGGGGAAAAATCGGAACAGAAGTGAATACAAAGGATAATGCTGCAAAAAAATTACCCTGGCATGAGTTCTATCAATAAAAAGTTATTAAAAAAAAAAGAAACTAGAAGCAGGTTCACAGAATAGATTAGAGAATTACAGGGTAATTATAGAAAAGCAGCTCAGTAATCACAAAGTAACTTCATGTAAAATTTTTAGAGGTCATTCATATCTTTGAATGGGTTTAAAGGACTTTTTATCAAAATGCACATATATCTTTATCAGATGAGTTAGAAAATTCTTGTGCTGGGCCAAATATTTCATTTATAACACTTTACAGTTTTAAAAATATTTTCCTTTCCAATATCTCCTTTAATTCTTTTACTAACCATAGCTTATTAGTACAGGTATTTTTATTCCTATTTTATAGACGAAGACAGTGAGCTTCAAAGAAGTCAAGCTAGTCCTCAGGATTATATAATTTTAAAATGACAGAACTGGGAATTAATATAAGCCTTAGTAAAAAGTTCATTGCTTCTTTTCCTTCCATCACAAAAGAGAAGATATACCTCACTAATCCCTTTAATTGTTCCTTAATATTATTTTCTTCTTATTAGTTCAGTATCTTGCTTGAATAGTTGTGTCTTTTCTTTTATGTATATTCTATTTCTCTCTGGCCTCTGGAAGATTTTTATCTGCCTAAAATAAATTCAGGTCTCCCTTTCCTTCTGTCTTATAGATCTTTCCAACAATTGTCCCAATTTTTCCTTCTTCCATTTGCAAGAAACTTTACAAAATTTATTTATATATGATGCCTCTACTTCTTCATTATCTAATTTTCTTTCAGTGCCATGAAATTAGCGTTCTATTTCTAACGTTTCACTGAAGCTGCTTTATTAAGAGTCTCAAAGTGTCTGATAAGAATATCCAATGGCTTTTGCTTAGTGTCCATGCCCCATGATCTCTATAGCCATTGATACTATTGACCCATCTACTAGATACTTTTTTTGTCCTCCTCTTCATATACATTAGACTTAGTTCATTTTCTATCCCTATAAATACTCCTGCTCTGTCTTCACTAGTTCTCCCTTTGATGTCCTTTATAAAGGTTATTGGTTTCCCAATGGTCTCTATTCTCTTCTGTTTTACATATTGTCACTTGATAGTTTCATTGACATCAATAGTTTGACTACTACTTCTTTGTAAATCATTTTAATGTCCATCTCTAGTTTTGTTTTCTTTTTTTCAGTTCTAGACCATATTCAACTTCCTAAAGATCACTTAGCTAGACATTTCACTAACTGAAATATGCTGTGTCCAAAAATTAGCTCATGGATTTAGATATGGATCATATCTTAAGAATTTATTCCGCTCCTTTCATTTTATAAATAAGGAAATGGGCAATAAAAAGATTGAGTGGCTTGCCCAAGATTATATAGGTCCTAAGTAACTGAATTGTGAATAAAGGTGCCCTGACTCCAAATTCACTATTTACCATTATTATACTCTCCCCATTTAACCTATTTCTCCTTTTTTTCCACTTAGAAACATTTCCTCCCCTCTCTCACCCTCCCCGCTCATAGAAATAGTATTTCTATCTATGACATCAACATTTATCTTTTCTTCTATGATCACAATCCTGGAATTGCTCTTGACTTTTTCTTTCATTTCCCATGCCCAGTCATCAGGTCTGACAGTTCTGCTTTATCTTTCTCTTTCCTCACCTCACCTCATCAAAATTAGAGATGGACATTAAAATGATTTACAAAGAAGTAGTAGTCAAACTATTGATGTCAATGAAACTATCAAGTGACAATATGTAAAACAGAAGAGAATAGACACCATTGGGAAACCAATAACCTTTATAACCAATGTTACCACATCCCAGTTTATTGGCATTTGCTTAGACTATTATTTCCTAATATGTTTCCTCTTCTCCACTCTTTTTACCCTTGTCTCTTCTTTATAGGGCTGGCAAAATGCTTTTTTTTCTTGCATGGAGATTTGGACTGCTCAGTGCCTCCTTATTTATTAGTGAGAAAATTTCAAATTCCTCTACCTGGCCTTCAATATTCTTTACAAGCACCAGGACCACCTTTTCCCCCAGTCTTATTTAATAATTCCCTTCCATGCACTCTTCAATCAAATTTGATTACTACTGTGTGACCCCAGGTATCTACCATTGCTCACAATTTCCTAATCTGAGGATGTACTGTTTTCCTCCCTGTTTACCTGATAAATTCCTACCTACTTCCCCCCCTCTCCCCACCCCATCTTTCTTCAAAACCCAATCAAATGTCATAGTCTTCAGGAAGACTTCCTTGAACTTTCTGGTTAGTAACAATTTCTTGCTAAGGCATCACAGTGTGTTTTTCAATTTTTTAGTAAACTGATCATATAATATTGCACATCACAGCTACCTGTGTTTGTGAATAAGTCCTCTACTATTTTAAAATAATAAAAACTCTATCAAGAAGATCAGATCATAGAAAGACCTTATGTCTTCCTCAGTATCTATGCCTACTAGGTACTTAATAAATATCTGTGATTGCTATGGCTTTTTCTACTACATCCTGATCTGATATGTCATAAGCATTTATTGTAATTATTTTTCCTCTCTAGAATGCTTTCCCCCAACCATTGCTTATTTTTATTCTCCTATTCTTCAAGACATCTCAAATTTTACTTCCTCCTTGAAGCCTTTCAAACTCATACTGATCTTCTATAGCATTTATTGTCTTTACTGCTCAAATTTGTACATCACAATATAGCAATACAACTTTTATTTCCTAATTATTTCATGAATATCTGTTACTTGTGTGTCCAACTGTATTATAAGCTGTATATGGACAGGTACCTACTCTTCTATTCATTTGCATATCCCTCCTACCAATATCACTCATAGTAAAGGATGTGCTCAATAAATAATTATTGATTCTTTAATTAGAATTAATTCTAGTACCAGAAGATACTGCAATGATGGAGCCAGACATTTAACCATTGGCCATTTTATTTCAGACTGTCTTTTGGACTTCCAATCTATTATCCTGTTTCCAAGCATAAACAATGCCCAAACAAAAATTATTAATTCTTTGAAACATGAGATATTTATATTAACACAGATTCAATAATAATATATATTTATATTTGTTCAGACACATGACTTCATTTGTACAGGCAATGTCAAGTCAGCAAACTTCCTCTATCACTATAAATCAGGGTTTATTGTGCTACTTGTAGACATAAAGAGATGCCTGGGAAATGAGATTAAATGAGGTTCTCAGGGTTGCACAATCAATGTTAGAGGTATGACTGTGCTTGATGTCAGCTCTATTCATTATACCATAGTGCCTCTCCTTGACACAAATTGATTTTTTTTTAATACTCCCAAGTTTGGAAAACACTACACACACGTGTGTGTGCTTATGTATGTGTTTATATATGTGTGTGTTCTCATTTGAGTCTTCAAATCTGTCAAAAATCTTCTGAGATTGAGACAATAGATGCTATTGAGGATAGGTATCAATGGAAATAGATATTAGACCTGTGATTTCAATGATTTAGGAAACTCCTAGGTCAGGAAAGTCTTTTTCACCTTCCCTACAATTTGAGAGTTTTAAAGTTGTTGTTTAGTTGTTTAGTTTTTTTTCCCCTTATTCCTTGTGACCCCATTTAGGTTTTTCTTGGCAAATATACTGAAGCGGTTTGCTATTTACTTCTCCAGTTTATTTTACAAATAGAGCAAATGAAATAAGAGTAAAAGATGTGCACACTATCATAGTTGGTGAGCTTGAACCTGAAATTCCAGAATGTCAATCAAAAATGTTTCATCATTTCACATGTCCCATCAACAACATCCAGAATACAATTAGAACCCTAGCTATTCTAGGCACTAGAGAAGGAAGAAGATATGGTTCTTGCCTTTGGGGATCATATAATGCAATAGCTAAAGTAGTGCATATAAAATGCAATTCTATAAGAACACAAATTATAGAAACAAAATCACAAAATATATGCATAATAACTACAGACATAAGGTTTTATATTTTATAGTTAGAAAGCAAACAGAACCTAAAGTTCACAGTAGGGAAGAATAATTAGCTGATTAACACATTAGTTCATTTATAGTTTATGTGAGGAATAATTTATTACTTCAAATGTGACTATATCCTTTGACTATGATTTTTAGAAAAAAAGATAAACCTTTATTCTGCTAAAATGTAGGATAAAGAAATTAAAATCTGATTATGAATGTTAAATACATTATCATACACTAGGTAGGGATTAATGTTTTTAATAAAGGTAAGAGATTTTAGTGGAACAATTGGTTGGGGTTTGTAATGGCAATGTAAACTGGACACTAAATTATGAATTCATTGTTCATTGCTGTACATATTCAACTTCATTCTTTTGAGAAAGTAAGTGCCTATCATTGGACTTGCTAACAAGACTTACTTGTGATATACCCAAAAGAATTGAGAGGATGTTAGTGTGATTAACCTTATTGCAATCAGAGTTGGGGATAAGCAGTAAAGGCTTGTTGGAAGCAATAAATATTGAGAATTTTGAAGGAATGGAAGTGATATCATCACTAGATCTGTGTCCCAAAGAAATTAAAGATAGGGAAAAAAGTTCATATGTAAAGACATTTATAGAAGCTCTTTTTTATTAATAGCTTTTTATTTTTACATGCAAAGATAGTTTTCAACATTCATCCTTGCAAACCCTTGCAGTTTCTTTCTTCTTTTCCTCTCTCCTCTCCTTCCTCCTTTCTCTAGTTCCTCCCACCTTCCCTCCCTCTCTCCTTCCCTCTCTTTCTCCTTCCCTCAATCCATTCTTTCCTTCTTCTCCCTCCCTCCTCTCCCCCCCCCAACCCCTGCAGTGAGCCAGAGTGGGGTAAGGATACTTATTATTTGAAAAAAAAGAGGAAGACATAACTTGATAGAGAAAAGGAGGCAGCTCACAAGAGAAAGTATGTATAGAGGCAGGTAAATGATATATGGATCAGACCCATGATTTTGCTGATATAGAAATTCTGGTGAAAGAAGTCCTTCTGTTAATGGGAAGATACTTTCTTTATAATTCAGAAATCAAGAGAGTTGCTCAGGAAAACTAAGAGATTGAATAGCTGCTTGTCCAGGGTTACATAGTCCCTTTATGTCAGAAGAATGGACTGAACCCAGGTCCTCTAAACTCTAAGGTTGACTCTTTCTTTGCTATACTGATCATGGAGTTGTTTACAAAGGCATGATTAATCAAATCTTGGATATTTGGTTAAACCTAAAGATATGACCTAAGGATGGTCTTCTTTATAATTTACAGATTCCACATACCAGAAAGATAGAACCAGGGAAGAATCATTTATTTTTAACTTCTCTGGGACTGAGGAAGTAGCCAAGAAACAGAGATAAAGTCTCTGCTCTATTTCAAGTTTTACCCTAAATAGTACTGGCAGGGGTAGGCCATTGATAAAAATCAAGGAAGATATAGTGATGGTTGCTTCTCTGTCCTCATTTAATTTCTCTACATTATCATTTATTGCCATGTTGGAGGTGCTGCTCTGAAGATGAGACATTAAAAAATGGAGTAGATGACCTTTGATGACTGCTTAACACCCTTTCATGCTTTTTACAAGACTGTGGCACTAACCCTGGCAACCTAGTCAAATTTCTACTTGGATAATTACTTTCTCCCTGTACTGAAATCCCTTTGTAACCTCAATTGGACACATTATTCTTCACTTGCCCTTCTAAAAAATTAATGTGCAGCAATGGTAATAGAGAACCACTATCTCAGTCCAACCACAGGGTGTAAGATGTGTTTCAGCAATGAGGGAACTCAGTGTTCCCTAGATGGATGGCTTGGGAATTTTTTTTGTCCTAGAGGAGAAAATAAGAATACTTTAATTATCTTTATTAGATGAAATATTTGTTTTCAGACAGGATTTATATCTATGACTATTTTGTTAACTCTTGCACTCCTTTGCTACTCATTGCTCAACTCTGTTATCTCTTTCTGTCAACCCCTCCTCAAAATGGGGGAATATTCTTTATCTGAGATGAAAAACAACCAGAGGAAAAATGACTAAGACTTTTTATGTTTGCCATTATAAAAGTAAGGGTTTCTACCCTTAGCCTACCTAATGTGGTCACATAAAACTAAGACATATATTTGAATCAAAAATCCTTAATCAGTTTGAGAGGAATAATGTGTTGTGATCATTGGATAAGATGATCATGTCCCACAATAAATATTATATAATTCGATGAAAGAATAAACTTTTAGCTCCTTTGGGCCTGTGTTAATAACATAACATAACGTAACAGTCTGGAATTATTATTCCAGCAGAGGTGATGAAAGAACTCCATCCAAGTCCATGAGAGGAAATAGAAGTGCATGTGTGGGAATTGTAAGAGAGAGAGAATGTGTATATTTCTAGATGATTGTGTAAACTAAGGATACCCGTGATAGCCACCAGAAGTTACACCACAGTATGACTAGAGTCAGTGGTAGAATCCATTGTTTCAGTGGACTATCAGAGCAGTAGTAGCTGCCAATAGATGAAATGCCTGCAGATGGAAAGGAATCATGAACCTTTATGGTGGTAACATCACTCATTGTCTTGACTTTTGTCCTGCCACTGGGCTTTGATGATTGGAGGAGAAAGTAAGAGTGATGGCTTTGTGTAGCTTTATCTCCCTTCAATCCTGTTCACTTGAGAGTTAACACATCACTCTTATGATGTCATCAGTCTTTTTCTAGAATGAAGGATGAACAACAAGTATAGTTATGGACCTTTCAAAGGCACCAGTTCTTGGAATCCAGAAGATATCTATACTTAAGGGAAATGATTATATAAAAGAAGAAAAGGATTCTAGTAACCAGGAGCATGGGCCACCACCACCTTAGCCATATGTGTTTCTACATGTGTCATTTTTACTACAAATATAATTTTCCACATTTGAGTCTACTTCCCAAAGTACCTGAGAGAGTGTGCTTCCAGTTTTAAATAGTATTTCAATGAATAAGAAATCACTTATTAAGCATTTAAAATACAAAATATTGTGCTAAATGCTGAACTTATGGCTATAAAATCAATATAATTTTTTCTATCAAGGTTTCACATGCTAAAAAGAGACAAGACACATGAAGTCAAATGAAAAGGGCCCATCATCCTGGTTTATTGTAATTTTCATCAAAAATTCTATGTTTGTGGTATTGAATTATTTAATAGTACCAAGGATTTTGGCAGTGAGATCTTTTTTTTTCTTAGGTTTCCAATATCCATGGTTATTGAAGAAGACCACAGGAGTGGCTTCTTAAATGTCCCTTTCTGCCTTTACTGACTAAAGGCAAAGAACTAGAAACAGAGCCAGGGATTTGGAGGCTCTAGCTGTTTCCAAACATCTTGGGAATAGAGTCTTTATTTCTACCAAAGTCTGGAGTACAGTAGTAGTTGAGACAGTGAAAGTACCTTGACCTACCTGAAACAATTTAAGACATATTGCATGTTTACAAACTGTACATTTGAGTACTGTCAATGATTCTAGCTTATAAGAACCAAGTCATCATACTTTCCCTATCTAATTTACTAGTGTCATTATCAACAAAAGTAAATATATCTGACACTCTCCTGACAAGACAGGATTGGTTGGGAATGTTTTCTTTGGTTACCTTCTCCATCATTCAGAATAATGCACATAATACTCATCTATCTATTTACTTTTTCTCATCACATTTGCGCCTTAAGTGATAATACACTTCTTGCACAGATTGTATGATAAAGAACACATGAGTACTATCTACAGCAAATTCAGCACAAAAACCAACTCCACACTGTGGTATTACAAAATTATATTTGCATTGTAGAGTGATGCATTTCCTGCTGCTTTGATAAGGGCATATATTATATATTATTTTTATTTTTGAAGAAGATGAAAGGAGGAAAAAGATATGTTATATAATTTTCCATAGGAAGCCTCTTTCCAAAAGAAATCACCTAACACATTTTTAATGGTGGACATCATAAAACCTTACCTGAAGGAACTAAATTTTTATAGTGAAATATTATGTGGGTACCTAAAAGCAAGGAAAAAACCCTATGATACAATCCATCAAATCATAAATAGTTATTTAATATGGAATCACTTATAAGTAGACTTCGGGAGACCATTTAGAATTCACAATGTATTATAGTTCCCAGTTTATTAGGCAGTTTACAAGAGCCATGGAACCAAATGGAATTATAAACCAATGTATATCCCAAGAACATACTGATCTATTGTGGACATAATGATGTTAGCTTTACTCATCCTTGAGCCATTCATTCACTAATGCAATTCATATGTCAGGTCTAACATCAGCCCAATGCCTTTGTCTATGGATAAGGTCTATTTTATGGGCACAAGATACATTGCAGCCTCAAATGTGAAGCAGCTTTAAACTGGGACTTACTGATTATGTTTTGTGTCTTCATTTCAAATAGTTGAATTTGTGCCAGAATACTTAGCTCTATATGACTCCTTGGTACCCTCTCTTTGGGAAGCTCTAATCCAGGTGTAGGCACGAATATGTTCACGTACTTGGACATTATAATCACCAAGTTATAGGACTTAGAATGGTCATCTGGTCCATCCAGTCTTAAATCAATTAAGGCAGACTGATCTATTCCATTACAAAAATTCTCTGGAGAAGATTCCACACCAGAATTATTCTAAAGATGCTTTCATGTTTTGGATTTACTAGAAAAATGGCTCTCTTTTATATGATGAACATGATGTCTGCTAAGATACAAAGACATACTATAGTTAGGAGAGCACAAATGGAAATTAGGTACCATTGTATATTCCATTTCTTGGTTCTATCATAATTTATAGTGAGATCTTTGATTCATCACTGTAAAAGTAGACCCTGACTTACTGTGAAGACTTAATTTAGAATTATGCTGCTGCAACCATAGTATTTTGAGGATTCCACTTCCAAGGATCATTGAGATGCTCTCAGGAATCAAGTCTATAAGGTCAAAACTATTTTTATAATAATATCAAGATATTTTATATGTATTAAAATAATTCATCCCTTTCCATGTTTTGTATCTTTTTGCATCATATCTAATATTGTTTTGCATATAGTAGATCCCCTTCATTGTTTTATAAAATATAATACAATTTTTCTTCTAGCTTTCATCTTTCCCTACTGAAAAAAATCACAGAGTATCTCCATTGTTTTATCTGTCTCATTGAAGACAGTGAATGTAAAACCCTGACAAAAACTATTTAGTGATGGCATCAAAATGTATTTTTCAGGCAGCAGAATGAAAAGGGGTTGAGGAGCTGCATTTCAGAATAACTGATATCTGACCATTTATTGCTTTGAATAGAGGGAAGTTTCCTCTTCTTCCCAAAGGCCTTGACCTAAGAATTCCTATCATAGGACTATCCTGATCTGTCTCCTCTAATGGACTGGCAGCCATGCTCTGAACCATCTGTGGTTTTACATGCTCCTCCAGCCCAGCTTGGCCAGGACTAGATAATACAGCAGCTGCCATTGTTCTCTAGAAATCTAATAGGAATGACTATTGCAAGAGGCTTTCTAGAGGGTGAAAAATTATTGAAAAATGCAGCCACATGATAAATGGTATAGACATTGCCTCTGCCCCCTTCCCTTAAATGTTTCTTTCAGCTACTAAACATTGCCTCTCTCTTTCAAGGCAGAGTCTCAGACAGTTGGGAAAGAGTGTTGTCCCAAGTTAGAATGGAAGCCTTATATCAGTGGCATATCTAGGGGTATTAAAACTTATGTCTGTGAGAAGATCATAAAATTATAATCATACACACACCAAGAAATTAAATTGTGGACATACTGAATCAGAACTACTTCATTACAGCAGTCTACCATTGGTCATGTTGATCATTTGTATTCTCCCAAAACACGTATTAGGCAACCTAATGATTCTGTGACAAAACATTCTCTTGGAGTGCACCTAACCTGAGTTAACACTGGTTTATAAAGCTAAGTCAGCCACACACTCCTATAAAAATAAACTTTATTTTTGTCTCACACGTACAGAGCAATTTAGTTTTTAAATTAACGTAAAAGTGAAAGGCGCATTGCTCCCAGTGAAGTATTTCTGCAAAACACAACTGTGTAAAAACAACTCAATTGCTATGAGAATTAAATATGGATCAACAAAATCAATACTTAATTGTGTAACTCAGGGTCTTTCATCTCAGATCCAATCTTTAAGAGGAGGTCCAGGGTATGTTTGCTTTTGATTTTTAAAAAATAATATTTAAAATCTTACTGTCATGCAAAATAGTGCATGAGGCTTTCATATTCCAATTTTCCATAAGTTACTTTGCCTGAAAATTGTCAAGGTCATATTGATCTCCATCTCTTGTTTACATTTAGAAATTCAGTGTCTTTATCAGTCAAGCTGCCTCGTGCTTTGTATTTGCTTTGCACTTATGCCAAACAAACTTTATTGCAAAAATAACACAGCATAATAGGTGTCTCTCTACCTGATATAAATGTTATTTGTATTATAAACCGTCCTTTGGTATATCTCACTATATATATATTGTCTAACAATTATGCAATTCCCCTCCCCTTAATAAAATATATGCTTTGAAAGAGCCATGATTTTGTCTGGCACAGCAAGAAGCATCATGCTTTTGGAGTCTGTTGATAGACAGACAGGTGGGCTTTTCCATTAGAAGCCAGGAAAGAAGCCAGGGGTTGTACATGATGGTTTTAGAGAACCTTAAGCGCATCCCCATTTTATTTACTGAAATGGATGAAAATCGAAGATGAAATGGCAAGTTGCTACAGACAAGAGAGTTGTACAATAGCATCCAGGAGACTAGAGGGGTGAAAGAGAAATCTATGACCCTTTTACATTATGCTGGAGCTAAAAATGTAATGTTTGCACTCTTTTTTTTTTTTAAAGCACAGGTTTTTATATAATAAGTTAAGCCTGCTCTCCCTTTCAGATTGTCAAAAGCCTTCATCCATTTTGGGGACTGAAGGTAAAATAATTCTTGAAATAATGAATCATTTTTCTTTTGCCAGCTTGTCCAGAAATTCCATGATTATTTTGCTGTAGCAGACAATGACCTTCTCAAGGGAGGCCTATCAAACTCTCAAGATAAATAATGAGAAGGTCTCTTCGCCTGCCTCAAGGAAAAACTGCACAGATATAAAATGTTTCTGAAACTACCAATATGTTCATCATTGGATGGGCAATAGTGTGCTCTACCTGAAACCAAATGACATTTGTGTTTTTGTGTCACAGAGGAGAAGAAGTAAGAGTCTTTGGAGGGGAGATACTTAAAGCTTATCCTGAAGAAATTGGAGAAAAGATAGTTCTTAGGTAGTAGAGCCCATTTTAAACTTCCTCCCTTGTAAGTTAATTACCTAAAATTACTGAAGCTCATTAATGTGGACTTTCTGAGGTTTATTTCCAGCAATTTGGAAAAAACACAACTTTGATGTGCTAAATTCCAAAAAGTTAGTCCTTCTTGTACTTAGTAGTCTAATAATTAGTTCTTAAACAGAAAGAAATTCCAGAAAACAAAAAAGAGAAGGAAAGGAAAAAGGAAGGATCCTTGATACAGTCAAACCTAGGAATTAATATATTTTTCCTGGTTGTTTCAAATGGCAATATAGGGGCAAGGATAGAGAAGCAATCTCAAAAGTAATCAGAACGCAAATGATACAGGGTTTTATAGATCAAATTGAAAACTGTCAGCACCGTCCTAAAAAAAAAAATTCAGCAATATACAAGATAGGCATCACACACATTATTTAGCGCACCAACAGAAAATTCAAAAAGAACTTCAGGCCCCTAAGAGCAATATTTACAAAGATACAAATTCTTTTTATGTTTCTTAGATACTATTCATGAATTTTCTAGTACCCCCATATTTTTACCTTCTTTAGTTTTCTTTGAGAAAACCAAGTTGCCAGACCAATATGTATCATATTGTGTGGCATCATCCTCCACTCTCATAAAGTTTTTCTTCCTCCCTCCCTTCTTCTCTCCCTTCCTCCCTCCCTTCCTCCCTCCCTTCCTTCCTTCCTCCCTTCCTTCTTCCCTCTCTTCCTCCCTTCCTTCCTCCCTCCCTTCCTTCTTCCCTCTCTTCCTCCCTCCCTTTCTCCCTCCTTTCTTCTTCCCTTTCTTCCTCCCTCCCTCCTTCCTTCTTCCTTCTCTTCCTCCCTCCCTCTCTTCCTTCCCTTCTTCCTCCCTTCCTTTTTCCTCCCTTCTTCCCTCCCTTCCTTCCTTTCTTCCTTCCTTCCTCCCTTCCTTTCTTCCTCCCTTCCTCCCTTCCTCTCTTTCTTCCTCCCTTCCTTCCCTTCTTTCTCTCTTTTTCTCTTTCTTTCTTCTACCTATCTACCCATATACATAAGATATATACACATATGCAAATACACAAAAACACATATCCACATATATACATACATGTATGTAGAGAGATATAAGTGCTTGTGTTTGCCATATTGTCTCTGGAAGGGACTGAATTGAGAAGAAAGTACTTGCCACTTTTTAATCAGTAAGAAAGATAATGGGATATTTGTGGTACAATATTCTTTGACTATCTTAAAAAATAAAAGATATACTTATTCTGGGGTGGCTTATATTTTATTTTATTTAAAATTAGATTGATAAACTAATAAACATTAATCAAGAATTCATTAAGTGTCAAAACTATACTAAGCAATGGGGATTTAAAAAAATATTTTTAAAAAGGCTTGCCATTGAGGTTCTTGTAACATGTAAATATCATATACAAATAAATAATATGTAGAGTAAATAGGAAATATTCTACTGAGGGAAGGCACTAGAATTAAGAGGGATTCTTTCTGAAGAAGTTATTTAATTAATTTAAGAAAATTTGGAACATGCTGGATTGAGGTGGAATTGAGAGAGAGCATGCCATGCATGTGGGGCAGCCATTGAAAATGCCTTAAGTTTAGAGATGAAGAGTCTTATTTGAAGAAAAGTAAGAAGAAAAGTATTAAAGAAAAGTGAATAACAGAATATTTGGTGGGCTGTTCTAGAAAGGTAAAGGAGCAGGTTATCAAGAACTCTGAATATCAAACAGAGCATTAAAAATTTGATATCGAAGATAATAGTAAGCCCCTGGAGTTTGTTGAGTAAAGGGGTGACACAGCCAGACTTTTGCATTAAGATGACCACTTTGGCAGCTGAGTGGAAGACAAACTGGAGTTGAAAGGGACTTGTGGCAGGCAGACCCACCAGCAGGCTACTCTAATAGACTAGGTGTGCAATAATGAGGGCCTGCACCAGCCTAATGATGTTGTAAGAGGTGATAAGGGGGCATGTATGAGAGATATTACATTCTTGGCAAAAGATTGGACATAAGGTGGAGGAGTGAGAATGAGGAGTCAAGAATGATACTAAGGTTGGAAACCCTGGGAAACTGGGAGGTTGATGGTGCCCCTGATAATACAAAGGAAGTTTGGAATGGTTCCTGAGCAAAGATAAAGAATTAGGTTTTGGATCCCGAGAATTTAAGTTATTTACATGATATTCAGTTTGAGATATCTAATAGATACCAGAGTCATCACAGAGGTTATTTATTAAACCTGGATAATTAGATTTAAGAATCATCAGCATAAAAATAGTATTTGAATGCATGGGAGCTAATGAGACCACCAAGTGAAACAGTATATATAGAAAGGATAAGAGGGTGGAGGATGGAGCTCTGTAGGACAATCATAGTTAGATGATGTGATTCCTATAAAGACCCAGCAAAGGAAATTCAGATAGAGCAATCCAGATAGATATGAGGAGAACCAGGAAATGAAAACCCAGGGAAAATAAAATATAAAGAAGATGACAAGAACACTTTGATATTGTCAAAGACTGCAAAGGTCAAGAAGGATAAAGATTGAAAAAAGGCTATTGTATTTGCCAATTAAGAAATCATTAGTAATTTGAAGAGAGCAATATTGGTTGAATGATGATGGAAGCTGGACTGTAGGGAGCTAAGAGAACAAGAGGCAAGGAAGCGAAGGCATCATCTATAGAGTGCCTTCCCAAGGAGTTTAGCCACAAAGAAGCAGAAAAGTATGGAATGATGGTTAGCAGAGAGGGATGACTCAAAGGAGGGTTTTTTGAAATGAATAATACTAGGGAATGTTTATAGACAGGAGAGAAGCAGCCAGTAGACAAAGAGAGATTTAAGATTAGTGAAAGAGTGAAGATAATAGCTGGGGAAATCTCTTTAACAAATCATCTTTTAATAAGATAAAATGGGATCATATGTGTGTGTGTGTGTGTGTGTGTGTGTGTGTGTGTGTGTGTTAAGCTTGACAAGAAGGGCCATCTCTTCATATGAAATAGGGAAGAAAGAGGAGATAGTCGTAGAAGACATTTGAGTGATATAAGATAAAGAGAAGGGAAGGAGAAGGAGCTTTTGTTGGATGGCCTCAAATTTATTCAGCATGAGGTAAGGTTCTAAGTTGAAAGGATGGGGGGAAAGGGAGCCATGAGAAGTTTGAAGAGGGATGGGAAAGTTTGAAAATTTTCAGGGGGCAATGCTGGAGATTCTGGAAGATCTAGTAGTTATAGTGAGTAACCTGGTCTGATCCAGCAGAATGAAAAAGTTTTAAAGTTTGTAAGAAATCTGAACTGAAGTCTATTATCTTGACCTCTGCCTCTGAAAAGAATTAGAGTTCCAATTTGTCAAATGCTAAGTAGGGCTGTTTTTTTTCTTTTTCTCAAAAATGTCATATACAGTCCAATGGCAATAAGAAAATTTGAATTCCTTTAAATCTACAGAAATCTTTGCTTAAGCATTTATGAACGAATTCTGTCCTAAGTACTCCTGATATTTCAGAAGCACTTAAAAAACACTATAAAGCCATTTGACTTATTCTTCCCTGCCCCTATCTCTTTAACCATCATCCCCACATCTTAGGAGATTTATAAGGAAGAAGATTTATGGACACACACACACACACACACACACACACACACACACACTACACACCCATGGCTCTCCCATAAAAAGGATGAAGGAAGCTTATTGTAAGTAAAGCAAAAAAAAAAAAATTACCCCTTACACCATTTTTCTAAGTACATTTCAGCCTCTTTGCCTATGTCAATAAAGATCTCATACTATAAGTCATCTAGAAAATAAATGCTATGAAGGATTTTACATTTTATGTGGTCTGAATATGATTAGTGATTAGTCTTGGTAGTTTTGGTCACATGGGGATAGTAATCAAGGTTTCTCTACAGCAGCTCTGTAACAATTGAAAAACACTCCACTGGCTCACATCCCATACAATGATGGGATATTAACTGAAAATCTAATTAATCTGTGAATGAATTATGGCCTAAGAAATATACTGTTTTATAATCAATTTTAAGTGAGTTCCTAACAGAAGATAAGATGAAGAAAAAGCTGTAAAATTACCAGAGGTTGATAAATTCTGTTTACTATGACTGATGATTTTTAGGTGGATAATTTTACAATCAATCAAACTTTTGTCAGTTCAAAAATCATGCTTCCCAACGTATGCTATAAATTAATTTTTAAATTTACATATTTATTAAAAATCATATTGAAAACAGCAGGAAGTAGGCCCTGTTTGAATAATAAAAGAACTTGTTATTCTACTAGAAACCAAAAAAAAAAACTCTTAAAAAGATTTTATTTTCTGGTAATAATCATACAAATTGCTATCTGAATTAGTTAAGTAAACAATTTATTATTCACCCAAAGATATTGACAGAGGAAGATAAAAGTTTCCACATTCATACTTTTTAAAAATGACATATAACCTGTTCCCCTAAGCCCATAAGAACACACAAACAAACATACATTAGAGGCATAATTAAAGCTTTTAGCAGAGCCTCTGTCATAAGGAACATTTTTGGTTGTATTATGGTAGTGTTTTCTGAGCCCTTAAAAGACAAAGAATGTAAGGAATCCTCAGCCACGTATTTAGAAGCCAGTCACTTAAAAGTGAAATCGTTGTTGTTGTTGGGTGAATGTCTACCACCACCACCCCTACCACTACCACATCAGTAACTTGGTTTAATTTCCCTTCAAGAATAAAAGACTTTGGACCCCACATTATAGCCCAACCCAGATGTTATCATAGGAAACAGCTGTCAGTGGGTCTGATCAGATTGTTAGGTGGTATCTCCAGAGTATTTAGAGATAGGAAGGGCATAAGGTTGTAATTAAATGATGATATTAAATTGGACCACAGCTGGGCAGACATGGCTACACAATCTAAATTAATCACATAATGGGCTGTCAGCTCAAGATTTTGCCCCTGAGATATGACCCATCTGGATTACTCTACAGAGAAGATGGAAGAGCCAAAAGGAAAGAAAAGTTGAATGATTCTCTATGCATCTTCAGTAGTGGAATTCAAAGACAGAGTAGATCTTCCTCAATGCTAACACAAGAAAATAGTTATTTTAAGGTCCACCATAGCTTTCTCAGGAGGAGAGAGGAAAGTGAGAAATCATATAGTTCACAAATTTCTATCCAACTCTTTTCCTTACCCAGAGAATCTGCTCCAGGTTTTTGAAATGATTCACAAAATCAAACAAAACTAAAAGAAAATTTTGATCCAATGGTGAAAGAGATCATTTGATGAATAATGTGTCACATTCCCTTAGTATATACACTAATGTCTTAGTATAAGTAATAGAGGACAGAGATTATCTCACCATTACTGCATATACCTCCTACCTCCTCCTTCCTGTATTTTTACTAGCGCAGCACTGAGATGCTTTTAGCTCTCCTGAGGAAGCTGAGAGATCCAAAGACAGGAGAGACTGTGAAAAATGGAAGAACACTGTATATAACCATGGAAGGAGGAATGAACTTCAGAAAGGAAAATGGATACGATTTCAGGAGGCTGCTCTTAAGCTTCATTTAATTCCTATGTCTACTAACAGAAGGTTTCCCTTGTGTGGTCCAGGTGATAAATTTTTGGACTTTCAGGCCGTGGTGCCTCTCAAGCCTAGAGGTTTTGTCTTGATAGACAAATCATTATACATTTTCTGTTCTCCAGCTCTCAGCACTGTGTTGATAAGACTAAGAAAAGGTGAAAGACTAGAAGCACAGGAGCAGGTAGTTTTGGGAAATGGAAGCTGGAGTGTGTGATTCTCATTTTAATTCCTTTCATTTACCTTATATCCTGCTTTAAGTAAGTTGTTTTTTGCTGTACTGTTATGGCACATATTTAATTCTTGGTAGATCAGAAAGAGGTCTTCTGGAAAATGGAGACTTGTAAGCAGTGGTTTTGAATATATTCCTATATACTAGGAATTTGAATATGGCATTGTTGTGTGACAAACATCCACTGTTAGACGACATAGGACTGGACCTGTGTATTCATTAATTTTGGAAATTCCTGGATGAGGACCTATTACTAATCATCTATTAATCTTTTATTAATGCACCTTGACACACCTTGACCACTTAAAATCTTGAGTGTTGGTTAGAGAACTGAAGTTAAATGACTTGTCCAAGTCTTCTTGGCTTCAAGATCAGTTCTCTGTTCACTGGTTCACAAGGTTTCTCTGTATGATATGTACATCAATATATCTTATTCATGCAAAATATATGTCATACTATATAGATATTTATACTCAGAATAATATGCTACTACTTTAGTTACTACATAGACAGTTGTATGGATCATATTGCTTTAGTGGTGAATTTTACAGTTTAATGTTCTACAATGCTTTGTTAGATGCATGGTGTGCCATTTCCTTCATATATGTGTATATAATAGGTCACATTGCTTTAGTCTGTGCAGTGTATAAAACATTTTTTAAACACTGAGTAGCATTGACAACTATTTAGTTGTCCCCATTAGGTTGAGGAATTCATCCCATTTCCCCTAATACCTTTCTAATTAAATGAATTTACATGAATAAAATGAAATCCCATTGAGAATTAAGATTTTGCTTATGAGTGGGGGACTTGGTAGATAGTGTCATTACCTAAATTAATTAAGTTGATGAAGGAACTCTTTAGTATGAAATGTCAGCTCCAGTGGCTCTCCATTTTTTCCAAGGCATTTTGAAAATTTCTTCCATCCCATGTTCTGTCAACAGAATTCTGGATCTAGAATTGGAAAGGACCTTAAATATAATCTAGTTCAACATTGTAATTTTCCTTATGTGGAAACTGAGGCCCATAGAAGTTACATAATTGTCTCAATGCACAGGTATTAAGTGGGAGAACTGAGTTGAATCAACTGATTCCAAATCTAATGATTTTTTTTCCATAGTACCGTGTTACTATTATATAGATTCTGCATGTTCTTTTAATAACTTCAATTGACCCTTACTATACAGCTATCACTGGAAGCTCAAGGGATGGGAAGGTAATTTGCATCACAGAAATTTATTTTGCTGATATTTGTGGTAATCGGCCTCCTAATTTCACCATCCTGGCTTTTCAAGCTTTTCAAGCTTGCCCAGGTTCTTGGTTTCCAGTTACTGTCTTTACCCCTTAGCTTTGTCCTGAGAACCTCTGAATTATTTTTTGGAGTCTATAGTCTTTTGCCTGGGAGAAGATTTTCCCACGGGCCTGGTGATTTCCCTAATTACTGGCATGTGTTATTGTATTCACCAACAGTCTGCTACCCATCTATATAACCTGCCCCAAATAATGGCCAAGCTATTTGCCTCCCTGAAAATCTCCTAGTAGAGAGTTCCAAAGACACTGGAGCTGCAGGATAATTACAGCCAATCTTTGAGGAAATGGCTATGTTCTGAAGTATATTTGCCAGTTGGCAGAAAGCAAACTCCTGGCCCTGAAAACAGCAAGAATCATCTGTCTTTGTTACTGGCAGCCATGTAACTCCAAACTATAAGTCAAAGGAATTATCAGGAGTCCTAGTCCAATGGAAGTTGTTTATGAGTTTTCACCTCTAGGGGATCCTCAAGGATTGGACCTAGGTAACCCTAATAGTTGCAATCATCCCTTCTGAGTATGTGACCTGAAGCTACTCACTAGAACATAAATAATGGCTCCATCTTGAATATTGGAGAGGGATTGATCACAAGAAAGTTTACCTATCTGTTGCAAAGTGTTTGGTGAAATCACTCTGGCTGTCCTTATGGGAAAAGATGTAGCCTAGATGAAAGTATTATTAGGTAGTTATGAAACTCATTTAATGATTAAGCCCAATGTATAGATATGAATGACTGATTTATGAATTAGTTGCAACCAACTTGAACTCAATTGTGAAATTTTCAGTGTGAGCATTTAGACTTCAGAAATAAACAAATACTACAAATTAAAATGTGCTTCTTTGTTTTGTTGATGATCTAGACTTAAGAAAGTGATGGAGAAAATGCTAGTAATAAATTTCAAATTGAAAAAGCATGTGGTGATTGAATTTTTTGGTAAGGGAAGAGCTAGTTGTTAATCATTTATCAGAACATGCTTGGATTCAATATCAACATGTTATGAGGTAACTAATGGACTGGACCAGGGATCTTATCTTAGTCCTTTGTGACTGAACATATTTTATCATTGACTTATATAAATGTTTAGATGATATATTTATCAGATTTGTAGATGACTCAAAGCTAGAAGACCCAGCTAACATGCTTGATAACAAAAGCTATATTCAAAGATCTTGTAGGACTAGAATATGGGACTGAATAAAGTAAGACGAAAGTTAAAAGGGATATATGTAAAAGTTGTATACTTTAAAAAAATTACCTTTTAAAATTAAGATTAGAGAAGCATGACTAGTCTTCTATTAAGCTGAAGCAAAACAAAACAAAACAAAACAACAACAAAAAAAACTACGTTCCTCATCCAGGATTCTTCATCCTGGTTGTGATTATATTCCCAGGCAACCTCATCCCCAGGAAACCCATCATCTGATGAGATTGCATCAACTTTGGTACTCAAATCTTATCAATACACTCAGTACCCTCTGTGCCTTTATTTGGAGGAATGAAAAGTAGGGAAAAGAACTCCCAAAGCCTCCATTTAAAGAGGACTTCTAGGCTAACAACCCTTCATTTCCTACTAGTTGTACTACTTGGATTAGACTCCTTCTCCCTGTACATTCTTTGCCCTTTCCCAGTTCTCTTTTTTAGCTTTTCTCTGCGTACTATCTTCTTCATTAGATTGTAAATTCCTTGAGAGCAGGGACTCTCTATCTTTTTACTAATTGTATCCTTAGCACATCATCTGGCACACTGTAGCATTTAATAAATATTGATTGAATGGGTTTGTATCCCCAGAACATATATAGGGCCTGATACACAGTACAAGCTTATGAAATGTTTATTGACTGACTTGTAAACTGTGAGCTCATTATAAGTCAATGTCAATGATGTGAGATGGCACTCAAGAAAGCCAAAACCATTCTTATACTATATTAAATAAGGCATTGCAGCCAGGATAGTGGAGGACAATCCCATTGCACTTTACCAAGATCAGTTCAAATCTGAAACACTGTATATGGAAAACACATTTTTAAAACAGACATAAATAAGGTGGAGAATATCCAGAGAAAAACAATTAAGATATTGAAAGACTTCATCATCCTACATAATAATATTATTATTAATAATAAAGTAACTGATATAGAATGCTTTCAGGTATTCAAATACTTGATGTATATTTGAACTTCAATGACCCCATGAAAGTAGCTTCTAGAGTTATTATTATTTACCTGTTCTAGATCAGCTATCTGGATCTCAGGAAGATAAAGAAACTTGTCACATAGCTAGTAAGATTAGGGGTAGGGCATGGTTGTATGTCTAGAACCATCCATATTCTTCTAGAGGCCCTACTGATGGAAAGGGAAAATGTTTGTTCTGGAAAACATCAGAATTAAAAAGAGATGATAATAGTCAAAATTTTTGGACTTTTATTTAGAAGAGTTTCAGATGGGCAGATGTTACTGAGAGGAAAATTTAGTCTTGATAGAGAGAAAAATTTACTGACAATTTGAATTATTTGAAAAAATGGAATGGAATAGAATCTCTTCATAGGCAAGCGGATTTCTTTGCCTGCAATCTTCAAAGAAAAGACTGGATAAACACTTACCAGATGTGTTACAGAAGGGATTATTATTCAAGAATGGGTTAGATCATATGTCTCTAAAGTTTTTTTTTCAACTCAAATTTTTGTGATTTTGTGATATATTCAGATCCATAGACCTAGTTAACATTTGAATACCATTCTTCTTGTTATTAGAATAGATTTCCCTCCCTTATAACCTTCCATTCTTGATTCTTGACTTTTTGCTCTTGCTCCATTTTCTCTCTTAGCTCCACTCTTAATTATTTGGACTTTCCTCCCTCTTTTCCAGCTGCCTCTTGTCTTCTTGTATCATTCCTTTCCCTTTCCCCACTTTTGAGATCTCTTTTATATATTGTTTTACCCTATTAGAATGTAATCTCTTTGAGGGTAGGAACTGTTTGTTTTTGCTTTAATTTTCACTCCCAGAATTTCGAACTATTTCTAGCACAGAACAATGATTTAATAAACGTATGCTCTCTTCTCTTCCTTCCCTCTTTGTCTCTTTCTTTCTCTTTTCCTTTTTCCCTTTTTCTCTCTCTCCCTCTCTTCCCCATCTTCCCTCATTCCCTCTCTCTGTTTCTCTTCCTCTTCTCCCCTTCCCTCCATCTATCTTTGCTGGACTGTCTCTCTTGATTTTGTCTTTCTCTCTCCCACCTCCATAACACAATCTGCCTCAAAATTACTTTGATTAACACTCATGCTTTGGATCTCTGTCTCTCTCTGTCTCTCTCTCTCTCTCTCTCTCTCTCTCTCTCTCTCTCTCTCTCTCTCTCTCTCTCTCTCCCTCCCTCTAAAAGAAAATTTTTCCTCAGGCTCAATGGCTGCCTGAATTGCAGTCATCTACAACCTGACAGAAGACTTGTCAGATTCCCTTCTATGCTATGACTAAGCTGACATCCTAGTGCCAGGTTGGTATAGGGAATGATTACAGAGAATGATTGCAGAGATAGTTAAAAACAAAAGAAAACAAAACAAAACAAAGCATAAAGCTTTGGAAAATAACTGTGATTCAGACAAGTGGTCACATTTCCAGTAATTCCTCCATTTGGGCTTCTGAATCTTCTAAAGACTTCCCTAGCTCAGAATCTCTTGGTAACATATTGTTCTTCTTGCATCAGGCTTTGGATCTTGATGCTCTACAGACAATTCTGATATAAACTCACCCTGAATTTATGATTTATATTTGTTTCATCTCTTTAGTTGAATCCCACATACATGACCTTACATGGAAGGATTACCTTTCTGTTGTCATGGGTGGGACATGACAGCACTCACTAGTTGATAACACTTCCTTTTCTGACTCTTCTTACCAGAGAGTGCCATTAGAAATGGAAGGAACCTTTCATTTCAAGAAACCAGAGTCCTCTTCTAGATTCTATTACTATTTAGTTAAGTTAGGTAAGTCACTTAGCTTTTCTAGTTATTCAGTTCTTCATTTGTTAAATGAGGGGGCTAAACTAGTTAATCTCTAAGGATTCTTACAGCTCCAATATTTTATGATTCTAAGAATCATAAAGTCACATCAAATGTGACATTTGAGACTTATAAGTAGTAGGTATCATTTTCCTGAAGTGATCTGGAAAGGGGGAAAAGATGACTCAACCTTAACATCTTCCTGTTGGATATTTCTCCACTATGGTTTTTTTAAGGGTCAAGATTTTATTGAGGCAGCATGGTATAGTAGAAAAAGAGTCAGAAAGATCTAGATTCAAGTTCTGCTCTGATATATATTGGTTATGTGATCCCTGGGCAAGCCATTTTATCTCTTAGTGCTCCAAACAATTCTCTAAGACAAAATGTCCGTGCATAATAGTAGAAAACATTCCTCATTAAGAGGTGTCTATACTGCTGGAATTACTGGTCTGGCAAAAAGAAATCTCCATCCCCACATACTAGTTTCGTACCCCCAAAGGAAAATTCAAATAGTAGCTATTCATCCTCTATAGTTCTTATTTTTTTTAGGATGACATCACCACTAGAAATTTAGAAAGGATTGAAACTAAGATAAGTATATTTAGAAGTGATAATCTGTGGATAGGCCAGAGAAAGTATAGTGTAATGGAGAGAGCTAGATTTGGAGGCAGAAAGATCTAAATTCAAGCCTTTCCTCTTGCCAATTGTTTAATCCTTTCCTGTGGCTTCATTTCCTCCTTTGTAAAATGAAGGATTTAGACTAAGTGACCTTTAAGAATTCCACCTGGGAATGACTCCTCTTGTAGAAGACAGTCTTGAAAAAAAAAATACTTAGATGGAAGATGATTCTCTCCCTTTAGACTGTGAGCTCCTTGAGAGCAAGGGTCCTTAACCTTTCTTTGTTTTCCTAGGGCTTAGACACAAATTATTACATAGTTGGTGGATAATAAGTGCTTGTTGACTGGCTCCCACTTTGAGGTAAAAGCTAAAAAGCTTCATTAAACAGCATTTAACTACCTCATCCCACTACCTCTTGCTCTGTGTTTTTGAGTATATTCCAGGATATTCTTCATTATTAATTATAGACATTTTAAGACATTTAAATTCCAGGTTTTCAGAACAAATGCATGTGAGTTTTGTTACTGGTGGGTAGAAGGAAGGCACAAAACTCATCAGTTAGACTTTTTCATTAGCTTTTTCTTTTTATAGGATTCCGAGACTTAAAAATATTAACTCAGTACCACATGAATTCATGAAATTATGATTTCGCTAATGCAGTAAGACCTTTTAAAATCCCTCATTTAAAAAGATAAAATAATCAGAAAAGAAAACAAGATTATATTTAGAAACAACTTATTTGTTCAAGAAAGAAATGACATATTTAACACCCAAGGAAAAGCATCTTTTGACACATAGAGTAGCAAACTAGAGCTGGAAAGTTACAGTAGTTGCCTTGTTTTACTTGTTCCTTATTTGTGAGAGAATCTTAATTAACATTTCCCTGAAAATGAGAACTCTGGCCAAAACTGTAAAGTTTGAATCCCAAAGTTTTTCTTTTTCTAAAAATGGGATCACACTCAATTTCCTAGTGAAATTGTTCGGTTTTGGATTAGGGCCCAGTGATCAACTCCCAGCTAGACTATTTCTCCTAACAATATGCTAAGGGAATGTACCTGGCAGGCTAGGGATATAAATGGATTAACTTCCTCAGCTCTCTTAGGGATCAGAACCAAACAAGCCAGTGAGCTACTGAGTAAACTAAACACATTTCCAACTGTGGAACCATCTGGTGTAAGGAACACAATATGACCAGCCCTTCATTCTTGAGAGTTTTCCAACATTAAATATAATTTGAGATGGCTTTTCATGAAGTCATTATTTTCTCCCAGAAGCTGTGTTGACTTAGGTAAATTCTGATACTAGGTAATACAACCTTCTTCCAGGGTCTAGCAGAGACTTCAGAAGCAACCAAAATGCATCTTTTTTTTAGAGTAAGGATTTTCAAAAATCTCAGAAGAGGTCAAAAACCACCAGAAAAGATTAAATTAAGTTAACATTGATCTTTAAGGAACTATGCTAGAAGCTGAGGGATACAAAAAATGATCCCTGAATTTAAGGAGTTAATAATGTAATCAGGGCAACAAAATGTAAACAGCTAGTTACAAAATATATAAAAGAAAAATTGGAGCTATTCTCAGAGGATCTGACTAGATTGCCACTATCATTAATGTATTGGAATAAGGGTCTCTTCTTACTATAATCTTCTATGATTCCTAACTCCTAGGCCACTGATCTTTTGATTCTTTAGGAGACTCAAGATGTGTAATTGCTAGTTTTATCAGTAAAGTGCAACTAAAGTGCTATCTCAGCCAAAAAACAAAACAAAACAACAACAACAAAAAAAACAACAACCCACAAACAACTCAGTGAAATAGAGGAATGGAAACATGATAGCATATAAAGTAATTTTAGGAGAGGTGACCTTTTACTGTATTCTAGAAATAGTTATTAGTTACCCTCCTGGAAAAGACAAAATTGTAAGATAATGAAACTGGAAGTGATCCATTTGGTTGAAATCTCTCATCTGATAGATGAAATTAATGATCATTCCATAAATTTAAGTGACTTTTCCAAAGTCATTCAAATGGGGAGGAGATGTTGCCAGGCACTGTGCTAAAGCAGTTTACAAACATGTCATTTGATGCAAAAACAGATCTAGTCAAGATAAAGTTCTAAAGGGCACTGAATTTAGAGTTGAAAGAGATAATATTGAGTCTAGATTTTGATACCATGAATCAAGTGAACATGGAGAAGTCATATCATCAGTTTCATCTTTAATTTTTTTGTTTGTTTGTAAAATGTATTGAAGTAAATGACCTCTAAAGTTCTATCTTGCTATAATGTTTTAGGATTCCTTACTCAGTTCTTTGGTCTTTTTTATTCTGCAGGAATAAGAAATGCTACTCTCTCAGAAAGTTCTGACTATAGTAGAGAAATAGAAATATAGGTTATAAAATAATTTTAGGAAAGAAATGACCTTTTAGTCCACTGTACTTTCTTTTATTCTTTCTCTTAGTCCTAGCCATTGCTAGTAAGTTATGTTGTACTACAAATTATAAATTTGGCTCATCTCTTGGAGGAATGTTTTCCAGGCTACATTGTATTGGTGTTTTGTATATAAGGGAGGAGATAGGAAAAAAAAAACACTTGAAAAGCAAAAAAAAAAACTGCCTTTAATAAAAAGTCTTATGGTGAGCAAGTTGTACCTGCTTTATATGAAAAACAGTAATGATACTTTTTATTGTTTCAGTTGCTTGAAGTCTCTATCTTGCAAATTTGCATTTCCCTCATCTGACCTGCTGAACTCTTGCAAGTAGTTGCACACCATATAGTTTTATGCCCTTCATGATGATCTATTGCTGTTTATTTGTTTCAACTCCAGAAAATTTTTAAAAGCATCCCTTATTTCAGAATCATATGCCTTTCTTCCTAGTTTTGCAGCAAATATCTTGTTCCTCTGAAGATTAAATACTCCTCATGTAAAATGCCACATACCAATAAGCTGTTAACTTTTACTGACCTATCCTATCCATCCATGTTAAAGCCTGAATTTTAAAAAGTCAGATTCACTGAAAGTCTTTATAGTGAATGTAATTGTTTCTCATACCACATGTGAATATTTACTTATGTGACTACAGATATGAAATAAAGTACACCAATTTCCACAAGTAAAATTGACATGTTCTTCTATGTGATTGATTTATTTTTTCACTAGTGGAGATTAATCTTTATCGGGTCACTTGCATTCTCATGCCTAGTTTCCTTTGGTCCTATTTTTATGTAGCTTGCTGAGCTGAGGTTGAAGCCAGATCTCTGGACAGAGCCATACTGATTAGCCCACGTGGAGATCAAATCCCTTATCTTGTCAATGTCAGCATCCCCTTCTAACCAAGTTAACTGACCACATACACACTATTTTAAGAGGAAATAAACTGAATCATACTAGACATATCTGTCAACTCCTTATAAAACCACATCAACCATTCTTAATCAAAAGTGAACAATAGTAACAAAAAGACAACTCTGTGTTATAAGCATCATGGTGAGGGATATCCATCTAATGTGACCTTTTGTATGCTACTTAACACCTCTCATCTTCAGTTTTGTCCCCTATAAAATGAGAATAATAATAATAATAAAAGGATTTATGCCCTAGGGCTGTTTCTTGCGGGACAACATAAGATGATAAAGTATTTTGCAAATAATAAATCACCTTAAAGAAATGTAATTATTATAAATAGAGTGCTTACTTTTAAGTAAAACAAATTCCTTTTTGTTAAACCATCTAAAATTTTCTTCAGTTTCAATTAATGTTCTACCTAAAAGGGAAGTAATCTGGAGAAGCCAGACCTGGGAGTCTAGCTGTCAGGATGCCTCTTGGTGATGAATGGAGGTCAGTTTAGGCTGGTAGAACTGTGAAATGTGCCACTAAAGTTTATATCACTCTTTTGAGTTTTTGTGAAAGGTTATTAAAAGGCATTTAAATTGCGTGGGTGTAACTTGCAAACTCCCCAAATCATCTTTGTCATTCAGTGCTATTAAGACTGCTCAGTCCTCTACTGCCATGTCACATTACATGATCTTCTCTGGCGCCAATAACTAGATGATTTAACAAGAAACTGAAAGCAGTGTAGTGAACCCTAACATAAATAGAAAGGGAAATGGCATCACTGTTTTACTCTGAACCTTGGTGATCTTTCCAGTAGCTTTCATGGGTCAGCTTGAGGTCTTTTCTCTTTTTCTATGTCCTAAAGGGATCTGAGCGTATTTACTGTGGTATTTTTTCTCTGCCATAGTTGACCTCTTTCCCAGACTATGTGAAACTAGGAAATTCCTTTTCATTTAAAGTTGGAACCCAATGGAAAAAGGAAAGGACTCAGAGGGAGGAGAAAATGGTTATTATTCCTCTGAGGAAATGTAAAAATAGAAGTCTTATTAGTTCTAAAATTTCTGATTTTTGAAACGGTTTTCTTGAATTATCTACTTTTATTATATTCTTTCACAAATAATTGATCACAAGTTTTTTTTAGGGTTGCTAAAGTCCAATAATATAATAATATATATACACACATAGATACATATAAATCTTAATATATGAGTGTACACATACACATGTATTTATGTATATATGTGTAGAGATAGAGAAATAATTTGTACAAAATAGTTTACGGATGTAGGAAACACTCAGTATGAGAACTGATACAAATCATCCACTTACCTGCAATATAGTCTTAGAAAGCTTCTAGGATACTGAGCAGTAAAAGAATTTAGGACTTGAACCCATGTCTTCTTGACCCTGGTCAATTTTCTTTCACTATATTACATCATCTCTCATTTCTTCCACAAAGAAATAATAATTAAGGGCCTCAAATTCTCCTGGAATTACCATGTTCTTCAGATGCACAATGCTAGTCCTCCACATTATGGGAGAGATTGTTCTCATCATTTCACTGTGTAGCTGAATATCAACTGGACCACAAGACCATTTTGTTATTGTAAATTACTCAAAAATCTCCAAATAAGGAAAAAACTGAGCTTCTCAACAGTCTCTCACTGCAAAAGAGAGATGTAATGATAAATGATGAATTTGGGTTCAGAGAAATTGGGTTTAAATCCCAGTTCTGCTATTACCTGTGTGAATTTAGGCAAATCACTCAACCATTTTCTGGATCTTAATTTCCTCACTGATAAGATGATGGGTTGGCATGGATGAGCTATAAATTTTCTTTTATCTCTGAATCTATGTTTCTTTTTTATGATGCTATGTTTATGGAGTTTATATATTTTAAACCCCATCAATATGAATAATCTATTCATTTTCCAGATCCAAGCAATAACATACATTTTAAATTCAATCCTAAAAATAATTTTATGAGATAGATATAGCAGATATTGTAATGCCCATTTTAGAGACAAAATAAAACTGAGAAAAAGTAAATGTCATCTAGCTTGTGAAGTGACAGTTGGAATTAGAATCCAGGTCTCTTTATTCTGTGTCAGATGATAAGTAGGTTGCTCATCTATCTTGTTCATCAATTTTTCTATCTTTATTTATTCAGATGTTCTACCAGTCAAGTATTCTAGCTTTGTATTCTGTAACACTACACACAGTATTACCCTGCTATCATGGGGTTCTATTTTCATTTACACATTAGTACTATTTCTACATACTTTGCATTATGAAGTCTCTGCCTACCTAACAGTCTTGAGTTAAGGACTATCAAGTAACTATCAAAAAAGGTTTTGATGATCATATATGAAAATAGTGACCAATTATATAATTATAGACATCTCAGAATTGGATAGATAGATCATATGATTGCATGCTCGCCTAATTGTTGTCCTCTCCCCTATTTCAATTTTTAGTTGTTAAGTAATTATCCCAAGTTTTAAATCCATTGAACATTATAGTGCTCTTCTAATTCTCAGTCAAATGTTCTATTTTGTTCCCGTTCTATTGTTCTGCATCAGAATAAAATCATAGGCTTATGGATTCATAGATTCAGAACTTGAAGGAATTTTATAGATATTTAATCATCCCTATTATTTTTCAGATGAGGACTAAAATTGGTTAATGACAACGTGAATAAATTATCTACATATTTTTGAATTGAACCTATAAGATAAGGAAACCTCAAGTGGGGAAGCAACAATTATTTTTCCTAAAAGATGATAAAAAGATGGAAAGAAGATAAGCTCGAAATAAGTCAAATAGAATGAGTAGATAGTAGATCATGGAATAGGGCCAGAGAATGGGATGAGAACAGGCTAAAAGTAGTATGTATATTAGAAATGTAGTTATATGTCATGTAGATTCTAGTTTTACTACCAGCTTTACTGAACTTAGCTAGTGAAACCACTTAAAGCTTTTACAGTATCACCACCCATAAAATGAGATGTTTGTGCCAGGCAATCTTCAACATGCCTTCAAGTTTTAAGTCCTTTGATCCTATATAAAGTCTTCTGAGTTTAGTAGTGGTTTGGAATTTCTTAACAGGACTTGAAGTCCTCTATAACTCCTTTACCTTTGCCAGTCTAAGTAGTGAATATTTCTGTTTGAGGATAAAATAGCATTTTTCTCTTATGAGTGATTTTGTAGTTTCTAGACTACAATGTGAAAGACATATTGATATGGTCAAAAGTCTGATACTAGTGTAACAGGTATGAAAATCAAGTGTCCTAGTATATACTAATCACCTGCAAGATGAATTCCATTGGTGTAACATTTGAGTTAAGCCCAAATGATCAGATTTTCACTTCATTCATGGTCACTCTGAGAAGCCAGGCTTTGGTCTTAGAATCTTTGGGAATAGGTAGAGGGAGTAATTCTGTATATCTAGATGAAACTCTAAAGGGAATAAGGAAAGAGTACTTTTATAGACTCTGGGAGGAAGTCATTGGTGAAATAAGAATGTGCAGCAACACATGAAATAGCAATAAAATGTGTGTATCAACTCATTATAGATGATTATATTATAATTATAAATATATAAATTATAAATTCCAGAGTTAATTAAAAACCGAAGGAGTAGGAAAAAAAGAAAACAGATCTAGAATGTGAGAAGGGTGTTATGGATATACCTAAGATTGGAACTTTTTACAAAGGGATGAAACACTGTAGTTATCTTCCTAGAGTGGTAGGGGAAATTCTTAATAGATTAGAAATATCAGAAATCAATTGTATGTTTAAAATGGAATTATTAAAAATGGGATAATGTTTCTAAAGATATAGGGGAAGGGAATTATGAAAGCAAATAGTGTTTTTGAGGGTTTAAAAATCTTTGAAAATAAAAAGGGGCCATACTAAGGAGGTAAATTTTATTTTATAGATACTGAAATATAGGGATTATTTTAGAAAAAAATGATTAGGTTTTTCATCTAGTTTTATATCTGTCTGAGGGATTTGACACCTTCCTTTAGCAAGTGGTTACTTTGAATATCTTAATCATTCAGTGTTAAATCTATGTTGATGTGTATGTATACCAAAAAGAAAGAAAGAAAAGTTTGTGACCCCATTTGAATGTGTACATATCAAGGCAGTGATAATTAATTTGATTTGGGCAATTTCTATCTAAAATTATCAAAGCAAGAGTGAACTTGGTGTGTTAAAAATATTAGGTTTCTGACTGTGTGTGTGTGTGTGTGTGTGTGTGTGTGTGTGTACAAAAAGGAGAATAAGACCAATATCCTTAGTGAAAAGAGAACAAAAATGAAATCCTAATAGTCCGGAAAGGAAATGTACGAAGTGGAATGGTTATAAATTTGAATTTTCAATTCATTTATATCATTTGGTAATTAACACATTGATTTAGTTATTATAAAGTTTATATTGTAAAACTTCTTTTCTGAATAGAATATAATCAAGGCTTATGGGTTCATAGATTCAGAACTTTATAGAAAATTAATCTAGTTCCATTATTGTTCAGATGAAGACTAAAGAGCTGAAGCAACTAGAAAACTCATAGATAGCAAGCAACTGAGCCAAGTACTCTGACTCCAAAGATACTCAGCGACCTTTCCTTTATTACAATTTGTTTATTGAATACTTTATCTTAATAGAGGACATAAATTCAACAGATAACTAAAGCCTGATATAAGATTTCATATTTTTTATCTTTTCCCCCTATATTTTAATTGGGATGATGTCAGGATATAGGCATGGAAGAGATGATTAATAATGAATGGCTTTTTTCCTAGGAAAAAGGGGTATCATCCATGTGTGTGCAAATATTAATTTAATATTTTCTTTTGTTTTCCTTTCTTTTTCTCTTTTCTTTTCTTTCTTTTTTCTTTTTTCTTTTTTTGGCTGGGGCGATTGGAGTTAAGAAACTTAGCCATGGTCACACAGCTAGGAAGTGTTAAGTGTCTAAGGCAGGATTTGAACTCAGATCCTCAGGTCTAGTGCTCTATCCATTACTCCATCTAGATGCCCCTAATTTGATATTTTCTATATTGTTTCTGGATGCATTTACCATGAACTGGTAGAAATGGGGGACAAAGACATGGAACAGCCATTCTTTGTGAAAGATTTGGATTACTGTGTATGGGTACAAGTAAACTATGATTGCTCCTGGATTATTATTATTATTATTATTATTATTATTATTATTATTACTGAGTCAATTGGGGTTGTGACTTGCCCAGGGTCACACAGCTAGGAAGTGCTAAGTGTCTCTGACCAGATTTGAACTCAGGTCCTCCTGACTTCAAGTCTGGTGCTCTATCCACTGAGCTACCAATTGCCTTTGGACTATTCTTGATGCTAGAATTATCTGGATTGTTGTTGTTCATTTGTTTTTTCAGGTGTGTCTGATTCTTTATGACCTCATTTGGAGTTTTCTTAGCAGAGATAGTAGAGTGATTTGCTATTTTCTTCTCTAGCTCATTTTACAAATGAGGAAAATAAAACAAACTGGCCATATAGATAGTAAATGTCTGAATCCAGATTTGAACTCAGGAAAATGACTCCTGGAGTGGAATTCTATCTACTATTTTACCTAGCTGACCCTGTCTAAAGGACAGCCGATATCTATTGATAGATTCTGGATCTTTGACCAATATGTTAGTTTGAACTAATTAGGAATGAATGAATCCTGGAATTTTTTAATTGAAAAGGTACTTCTAAGTCCACCAAGAAACATGAATCCATTCAATGTCTCATCTTTGTGAGAAAATTTTTAGTAAGGATAATCCCTCTGAGTAGGTGATGGGGCATCCAATTTACCTTTGGAAAGCTATATTTTTACTAAATGTTCTTTATACTGAGTGAAAACCTTTTTTTGCAACTCCACCCAACTTGTGCCTAGCTTTGTTCTCTGGTGCCAAGCAGAATGGCACTATTCCCTCCTTTACCTGACAACATTTAAATTATTTGAAGAAAACTACCTTTTTCTTTTCAGGTCTTTCATTCTACAGTCTAAATATCCCTAGTTCCTTCAATCATTCTTCATGTGGTATGAATCTGAGATCTTTTGCTAACCTACATAACCTTCTCTGGATATACTCAAGTTTATTGTTGTCCTTTCTACAAGATGTTTACTAGAACTAAATAAAATATTCTTATGGTCTTAGTAGATCAGACTACAAGTCTGCCTTTCTTAATATGGTGTAGAAGAGCATTAGCTTTTCTGATAACATGTTACATATTTTTACTCATCAGGAAGCTGTTATATGTGGACAAATTATGTGTCAGGTAGACACTAGTAAGATTGCTGGGCCACTTAAGACAGACTGAAATTTGGGATGTATGATAAAAATGGTGTTTTGGTGGCACAGGAACATTCTGAAATAGTGATTTTAAAAATCTAAAAATCTATAAGTGGAGAAATGAAAATCTACAAGTGGAATTCTATACTTCTCTCCTTAGGAACTGATTATGATCAGAAGATTTCAAAATGAGAAGCATAAATTTAGTACAATACTGTTAAGTTTCCAATGTTCGGGAAGAATGAGAACAGAAGATTACCTTAGATTATGATAAATGAACAGGAATACAGTTTGGAAACCTAAAAAAATACAGTACAAACTAATAAATCCTTAAGAAGAGAACTTTTTGTTAAGAAGAATAGCTTTTGATATTTTATTATAAATTCACAAGATAGAAGAGGATAGAACAATAAAAAAGCAGATAGTATATGATGAAGAATGTGACATGATTAGGTGTGGAAAACAGGATAAGATGAAAAATCCTTCAAAGATGATGATTTTGAGTTTCTGGGTTGGGATTCATGAACTTATGAATTCAGTTTCTCAGTTGGGATTCATGAACTTACAGTGAAAAAAACATTGGATTTTTAATCAGAAAATTTTAGGTTCAAATACCTCCTTTGGTACCTCTTATTACTTGTATGTCTATGAGAAATTCATTTACCATCTCTGGACCTCAGTTTTTTTATCTGTAAAATGAACCAGCTATTTAATATGATCTAAAAGGTCCTTTACATCTCTAAACTTACATAAGTCTATTCATCTCTCTCTTCCCTTACCTCCTGATGAATCTGATACTAAGATTGTTATCTTTTTCCATGTCTAAATTTCTCAGATACTCCTAAAACCAGGATTTACACATGGATCTTTCAACTTTTTTTTTTTAACTTTCACTTTCTGTATGTATATATATATATATATATATATATATATATAATATATATATATATATATATATATATGACTACAAAAGGTATTATGTAGTATTGTAGTTCTTTTTAAGGAATATGATACTGATCAGAATCAAAAAAAGGATTATTTGAAATGAAGTGTTCCAGCATCTCATGCCCTCATCCACTATATCTTCACTACTAAATGGTACTCCCCTTAAAAGTATTTTTCTATGTTCTTAATGTTGACTGACTATTACATTAAAATATATTTCTAGTTTCTAGGTAATTTCTTTCGGGAAAGAATATGAAAAGCCAACCTAAAGTTTCATTTTGAAACTTTCAAGAATGAAGAATATATGATGACAAATGACATGAGAATGATTGCTCTTTGTGCTATGGTATAATTCACAACAGCTACGTCTGTCAGATTTTTTGACGAATAGTCTAGAATGCTCTTCAATTAAGTGAATCTCATAGTAAATTTAAAGTCACAGTGAATAAAAAGATGTTTTGGCTTGTTTCAGGAAATCCATTTACTTCAATGCAGACAAGGATGGTTGATCTTTAAAAAGTGTTCCTGCATAACACAGAAAATAAAAACAGACGTTCAGCTCTTGTGGTGGTAGCACATTCTCTAAGGACCTCACAGCCAGCATCAATTTGAAATCATTTGTGGTAGATGGTGCTTAACAACAGCAGCAGGAGCCTGGCATTCTGTCCCTGCAAGTCAAAGGGTTCAGAAAGAAATGAAGCTCTAGCCTCCTGTTTCTTCTGTCATGGGACTGAAAGACCATTTATATGTAACCTTGGGGGAAAGGAGTGAGAAAGCAAAAATAGCTAGCCTTGAATAGGTTAACCTGGAGAAACCTATTGAAGTCAAGAGATATGATTATACCCTAAAACTATCTCCCTGAACCCAAGTACTCCCAGAAGATGTGAATGATTTCACATTTATGGGCACCTGCCATGTCTTTGCTCCCTCACCCCCTTTATAGTTACTTGGACTTTCATATTGGTTCACCTGTCTTACAATTATTTGTAGTCTTATTCTTAATGGAACCTTCCCCTACCTGACTTATTCTATCACCCTCGAGTTCATATTCTACAGGAAAAACAATAATTCAAAGGAGGAAGAAAAGGAAAGTATATTTTATCTATTTGGTTGTAAATCCATGAATGTCATTTAGATTAAATATCATCCTTCTCCATAATTCAGAAATTAAATTCATTGTGCTTTTTCTTCTTATAAAAATGGAAAATTTCTAAGAGATGTTGTTAAATCCATAATTTTGTTCATCTTGTGATTCAACTGATATTATACAGCGTAACATTTGTAATTTGACTGGATTATGTGTGTGAAATGTGCTCCATGGGGATCCAAGAAAATGTTGTTTTTTAATGTTGCAATGGCTTTTTTTTTCAGAATTACAATTTTTGTAAAGGTTATTTTATTTCTTTCACTTCTGAACAAGGCACCAACAATTTATCTTTGGTTTACTCTGAACACATCATTAGATATTCAGTGATGGAAATTATGTTCTCCAGAACTGTGACTACTTCGTGTGCTACCAATATTGTTAGATTCATTGGGAAGTGATAAGAAATGTGATAGGACCAGAAAGACTTAGAATACTATTTGTAGTTTATGGCAATGTGCACTGAATTTGGAAGTTGAGCCCCATTTCTGCCTGGCTTTGGGCAGTTCACTTTGTCTTTCTGTGTCTTAGTTTCTCATTATACAAAATGGGATATAAACACTTGCACTATTAACTTCTTAATTTTTATGTGGAAAATATCTTGCGAATTCCAAAGTATGATATGAAAGGTAAACTATTATTAATATTTTTACTTGACTTCTCAAAATGTTTCTATCACTCTTTTGGGCACAGAAATTGAGTTTTGACTAAAAATATTCAAGGTACCGTGGATCTGATGCCTTGAGAGCTTCAAAGATACTGTTTCCCCAAAGGAATAGTTTTTGCCAGCATTCTTTCATAAAAAAATAGTTCTCATTCATTAAACAAAAAGGTAGAATTCTGAAGAAAAATCAGGAATTTCCTAATTGTGGAATATCAGAAAATCAAAAGTAGACCAAAAGAGCAGTCTGGTGTATGAAATAAGAAAGTATAATGTAAAGGAGAAACTTCTGAACAATGCAAAGAAAACAAAGAATCAGCATAATCCTAAAATGAACTTGGGCTGCCTTGCTAGCCTGTGATCTGTCTTTTATTGGAATGTCCGGGGACAGTCTGACTAACAGTGAGAGATGCTATGTGGGTCATTATTGCTGTTGAAATAGGTAAATCTTATAGCCTAATGAGTGAGTACAATTGCAGATAGACAAAATGAAAAAGAAATTCCTGGGACTTTGAAGGAGAATATTTGAGTATACATTTACTAACCATTTGTGTTTGGTTGTTTCAATGACCCCATTTCTTAGCAAAGATACTGGAGAAGTTTTTTATTTCCTTCTCAGGTTATTTTACAAATGAGGAAACTGAGGCAAACAGAGTTATATGACTTGCCCAGGATCATATAGCTAGTACATGTCCGAGCCCAGATTTGAACTCAAGAAGATGAGCCTACTTGACTTCAGTCCGGATGCTCTATATACACTGCTCCATTTACCTAGGTGTTTTTGGTCAAATCACGGCTTCCTTGAGCCTCAGTTTATTCTTGTAAGATAGGTATGTATAATTTCACTATCTACACCAGTATATTGTTGACTGTAAATCATTTTTAAACTTCAAAGTAATATATAAATATTCCATATTATTATTAAGCACTTGATTAATGCCTTTTTTTTTTTTTAAACTAACTCATATTGTGTTTGGATAGGTAGGGGGAGCTCAACTATTGAAAGTAAATAGAAGTAAGAGGGGACCCAAATGAGAATGAGAACCAAAGTGGTAGGGAAGTTCAGCTGGATTTAATGATTGCATTGTAGTGATATCTTTCAAAAGTTTGAAGACAATCACACAAACACTAAATTTCTTCAGGATAAACATATCTACTTCCTTCATAGTTCATATGAGGTCATTTTGAATTCTTTTACCATCTTGGTCATATTTCCTCCTGTAGGCACTCCAACTTGTCAGTATTCCTCTTTAGTTTTTAAAAAAATTAAATAAAAATTAAAAAAATAAACATTTATATTCTTTCCCTCTCTAATCCTCCTATTGAACAAACAAAAACGGAAAAATAAAAAATAAAACCCTTATAACTTGCCAATAATCCCCCTTATACTGCAGGAATATAACCAGAATATTCCTTTATATCAAATTCTTTAGGTTTTGTGGATAGAATAGCTGTCTTATCCTTTCCCATGTAATTGTGCAGTTAATTATTTGAGCTTAAATGAAGAGACTTACATTTATTCTTTACTAACGTCTATCTTTTTATATTTTACATATAAGTCTACTCCTTAGGTTGACTTTAACTAGATTTGCCACTCAACTTACCAGTTATCATCTCAACTTCATGTCATTCATGAATTTTTATAAACACAACAACTATTTCTTTATTAATTTAATGGATTTGACATGCTCTATGGTTTTATCAAACTATTAGTAAAAATGTCACAGAGAACAATAGGGTGTTAGTTCCTTGCAAAGAACAACTTTGTTATGGTCTTTCATGTCTGTAGAACCTAGACAATAGTAACAGTAATTTAGTAAGTACTCAAAATTTTGATGAATGATACAGAATTGAACAAAATAGGTCTAAAGACAGAACCCTATTGCCCTCTCCTAGGAATTTTATCTCAGGTTTATGTTGATCAATGTATTAATAAACAATCTTTGGGTCTAGTCTTTCAACTCATTCTGAAATCACCTAAAGTTTCAACTCATTCTGAAATCACCTAAATATACTAGTTCACATCTCTCCATCTTGTCCACAGGAATAATAGAATGAGAAAATTTGTCAAGTATGTTGCTTAAATCCAGACACGCTATGTACATAACATTTCATTCAGTTAACTGTTTAATAATCCCATTTAAGAAAATTATCAAAGAATTCTTCCTGCATTGCTATAGATTGGATTTCCCCCCAGTCCCCTATGCTCTGGATCATTTTAATAGCCTTCCTTCCATTTGTACCAACAAAAGTCTAGTTTGGTCAATAATGTGAAAGAAGTGCTATCTTGCTTTCTAATTAAATTTCTCTAACACTATGCGGATTTATTCATGTTATAATAAAAATGTGGTCTAATTAAAAATGAGACTTTTCTTACCTAAAAGGTCTTCATCATATTTCTGATGCTGATGTAATTGAGTCTGGAAACTGATACTGGCAGATAGTTTGGGACATTGCTACTTATCATGAGGATAAATAGCATGCTTGGAGAGTGATCCTATATTTATTTCTGGGGAGCTTGTATCAGTTCTTTCTAAATCAAATTCACATTTAGCAATACAGATGGAAAGAACATCCAAGTCATTTTCAAAACAATGGGTATGCAATGGATTCTATAATAAAAAAGACCCAATTTACATGAGAAATTTACATGGAATATGGCTTTGGATTCCCATTTTCATTCTAGCCTATGGTTTTCTATCCATCAGTGCTTCCAACTAACTGAAACTACAAGAACAAGTCTTTCTTAATTTCAATGTGCAATTCACCTAGTATTACAGTACCTCATATTTGTTTAATATTCTACACTTTACAGAAGCACTTTTAGACCTATAAGACTAGTGGACATTTGCAACAAACATAAATAGAGAATTAGTGGGATCTACAGTTTACAAATAAAGAAACTGAAGCAACAAAAAGATATGGTACCGAGGTAATGCAATATAATCAGCTAATAAGAGACCCAAGACTACAACCCAGGAAAGTATTGGCTTCTAATTCAGCTTTCTTTACATTAAACCAGACTAAATGGCCTTTAGCTTTGGGTTTTATGAGCTCAGATTTCTATTGAAAAATAGCGATAGTAAAAATATCTGAATGATATTCAAAAAATTCATTGTTAAATTCCCCTGGCTTTATGTTAGGAGAATACACTCTTTTTTCTTTTGCCATCTAATTTTTTGTGACCCTGAGCTCTATTTCTGGGTTTTTATATCATTGCAACAGTTTGGAAATGAAGAAAGGAAATGAAAGAAAATGGCAGAATGAGTGGCTAATTTCCTGTATTTGGTTTCTCTCTCTTCCACTGTGGAACTTGAGACAATTTTGTTCTAAATGTTAGAAATTTCCGTCATTCTCCTCTCAATGATATTTCATCTCCAGGTTCATTTAAGCTATAGTATGGGACTTACAGCTTTCAATAAGTCATTTATAAATCATTGACTCAGTGTCCTATCCATCTACATAATTATGATAGCTTATATATTTATATAGTACTCCAGAATTTATAAAGTGCTTTATATTTATGCATATCTGTATATGTATAATATCTTTTTTATATCTCTGTCCCTCTCTCTATATATATTCTCTCTATATAATATTCCTATTTGGTCCTCATAACAACCCTATGAAGTTGATAGCATAATATTATCATCACCATTTTACAAATGAGACAATTGAATCCAAGAATTTCAATGGATTGCCCAAGGTCACATAAGTGGCAGAGCAGGATACTCAAACCCAGGCCATCGAATTTTAAATCCAGACCTCTCCTCACTATTCTCTAGTTACTATACAAGCCCCATTCCTTCAAAGGCACTTTCATAATTATAACAGTATTTATGTTCCATGATATGCTAGTCTGCCTTGTGTTGTCCATTAGATGCCAAGGACATAGGCCATGTCTGAGAATTACTTATATATCCCTAAGCCAAATGAGGAACTGACACTGAAAGAGCTCAATAAATACTTGTTGACTTTTTTCTTTCATTTTTTTTGCATGTAATAAATTAAATTAAAATTTCCTCAGCTCCCTAGAGCAGTGAGGATTAACTATCCTCAGGTAACTTTCAAGCTTGTAAAGAATTTTAAGCTCTTCAGGGCAAATGTGCTCTATGAGACATAAATGAAACTCTAAAAGACAATGCTCGGCATCCTCAAATGATCTCAGCCCTTTGTGTTAACAATCCAAATGTCTGCACTTCTAACTAATTCTGACACAGGTCCTGGGGAATAACATCAATGACAAGGTTTGAAATTCCCCCAGATGGGAGTGTGAATTTCCCTTGCAAAGCCCTACGGAGTAACTGCTTCCTAACAACCCAATTAAATAACCAGAGAAGTACCTGCAACACCTGCTCTGTATATAGGTGAATTGGGCTACTGGTCATTTGGAGGCCCAAGCTTTTGACACTCTATTTCCTATACTGAATGTTTCTGAAGGTGAAAGGTAGTATTTTCCTCTAAAATAGAGAAATAATTGAACTACATTAAGCTATCACTTAGATCAAGGGAAAACCTTCAGGAAAAATGCTTTTGCTTTAGACCAACTTATTTAAGAGCACTCAGGAGGCCACAGGGCTTTTAAAAGCACTGAAATCTGTGCTCTATTTACTTCTTTACTACAAGGGCCTTTCACTTTTTTCTGTCTGCACTCCCCTATGTCCTACAGCACTCCCTATCTCAGTAGGGTAAGGCAACTGGGACATTGGCACTGCAATGGACCCACCAGGGACACAATTCCATGAATTAAATATCATCTGGTATTGTGGATCAAGTTTCTTTAGTTCTGCTCCCTGGTTATCCTTTGGCCCTGAGAACAGAACAGATGTTAATTTTCATGGCTTTTTAAAAAATGATAGTTATTTATGCTTTCCCAAAAGGGCTTTTTATTTACTTTTCTCTCTATCATCATTCCGTGATTAACAACTTGGAAATCCAGCTTAATGCCAGTCCTTTCTTCACTGTGTCTCTAGCCTTGTATGTGAATGTGAGCTCAGAGGGTGGCCCCAGAACTGATTTGTTTGGGGAGAAAAAGGGAAGAGCTGAGGGACCATCACAGGTCGACAATTCCAGGTTAATGGCTCTTCCTTCCAAAACATCACATTAGGGTACCTGGGCTGTAGCCATCATCTCCTTAGTGCTTTGGAGAACAATTTAATTGAGCTAAAGGCCAGCCACGCCACACTGCTCTTTAGACAGCAGGGTAAGCTCATTCTGTCTATCATGACATTTGCTTTCTTAAGGGCCTTACAATATGCTGCTTAAATAATTAAATTCAGGTCACACTCCAGCATCCTTTGTCAAAGCCTGTCTGAAGACATAGTAGATCCTTCCAGGAAGTTAACTATCAGGCCTTTTAGTTTTTAGATGCCATTAGAAATGTTTGTGTGTATGTTCACATAACAATTTCTTTAAAAAACCAACCAATAAACAAAAACTGTTGCTCAAGATGAGCCCAATCCAAATGAAATAGAATAGAGATCTTCTGACAATGGGAGGGGAAGGCAGGGACAACCATTGTTGCAATGCCTCCAGAAAATAGCTTGGACCCAGTATGTGTTTCATATTCCAAGTTTTTCATTTGTCCTCCTGAAAAGTATAATGTTAATAAGCAAATCCCTTTTATTTTATTTTACATGTTCCATTTACACCGACCTAGAACAAGATGACAGAAGTATTTTAAATCTTAAAATTAAAAAAAGCCAAATCATTAAAAAAAAAAAAAAACCGTAAAGGGAAAGACTTGGCCAGTGCCTTGGATGAGCCTTACCTACTAAAAGGGAATTTCTCTGTGGTGCTTGGGACCATTATGATGAGTTTAACTTCAATTTAACCTAATGCTGATTTTGCATATTACAGAAATTTGTCATGTTTAAGTAATGCACCAGATGAATGCTTTAAAATAGATGCAATGTTGGGTGTATTTTCTAAAATATGGCAAAAACTGATTGTTCTATTAATAGCCAAAGTCCTTGGCCTTGAGAAGAGAGGATGGCAGCATTTTTTAAAATTCATCATCTCTGCATAATTAGTTGTGAATCTCTAAATATTCAAGCTAAGGAATTAGATGTGAGGTAGAACTGTGATCCCTCAGCGTCCCTTTTTAATATTGTTACATAGTCATCATTTTCTTCAGTTTTTCTAATTACCGTAAAACCAATTGTTTTTATCTCAACTGACTTGGTTTTTTACTCTGTTGCAAATAATCGCTTCCAGATGAAGAAAGCATACTTATTATTCAGGAAAGTAGGGATGGATGATGTATTGGATGTGTTCACATATGTCCCAAGAATACTAAAGCACACTCCTCCTCCCAGTCTTGGATAGTGCTTGAGTAACCAGCAGCAAGTACCTCTTCACCTTGTTGACATCTTATAAAGATGCAGTTCACAACTGCTTGATAAAACCAAGGACAGAGTTTCTTGGACTGACCCTGGGCTGAGGATTTCCTAGACCATGCTAAGGAGAAGATATATAATATCTGTGGGAATGAAAACTAAGGAAATATAGAGCCCTGATAGGCAATTGTGAGATAATTTAATTGTGAGATATTCTGCTTTTGCTGATAATATGAGTTATGTGAAACACATAAACTCTAGAAATCTCCAGTGCTTCCCCTGTTCTTGGACTCCAACTATATGGTCTCAGTACCTAGGGAACAGACGGTCCCTTAGTTCTCTGCAGAAGCTGAAGAGATTTTTGGAGAATAAAGGTTATTTGACTCACTAGCTACCCCGTGTTCTTCCTCTTGCATGGAATGGCAAAGAATACCCAGGATTGCCCTGTAAATTTGAAGGGCTATATAGGACTCTGGGAAAAGTAGATACCCATTGGAGAGGAAAGAAAAAATATCTTAATTGTTTATGGACTCAGCAATGACATTTGCAATTTTTATTTGGTTAAATAAATCTTGTCCTATACTTGCTATCTTGTCAGTCTAGGTGTTTATATGGAAGTTAAGGGCTTTCTATCTTGCTTTCCTTCTCCTGACCTCTTCCCACTCTCTTTTTGGTATGTATGCGTGTGTAAAACTAGATATGAACTAAATTTTGATGTCCATCCCTGGTGGGAAGTGAAGTGAAATCTAGTTAGGAATTTTTTTTTTTAAGTGATTTCTCTTAGTTGTCTCCAGTACCAAAGGAAATCTATTTAAGCCCAGGATTGCAATGAAGGGCTATAGGTTGCATTTGTGTGATTTGTAAGGGGCCCTGGTCTCTGCTCTGAATTTCAGTGTCACATTGCCAAAGTGCATATTAGACATATCAATGTGACTGTCCAATGACACTTCAAACTTAACAAGCCCCAAACAGACTTATTATCTTTGCCCTCAAATCTTCCTCTTTTCCAAATGTCCCTATTACTTTTGAGTTCACAACCTCAGTATCCTCCTCAGCTCTTAACTCACACTCATCTCATATAGCCAAACCATTGACAATTCTTGACATTTTTGTCTTTACAACATCTATGAAATATGTCCTTTTCTCTCCACACAGACACCCAACTAATTCAGGACATGATTATCTCTTGCCTGGATTAGTATAATCTCTTTAAAAAAACTATTCAAAATTTGTTACTTTCTCTTGACTACAAAGTAAATACTGCTGGATTTTTTAAAAAAATGTAGTCTGTTATGTTTATATTTAAGAAGTTTGCCTAACCTATGGGGTAAGTGGGAAGAGGAAATTTAGGAAAGACTAGAGGGAAAATGGTTTTTGGCATCCAGCATACTTCAGAAGCTAGAGCTTCAGGGAAGATGCTCCCATTCATGTAGAAAGCCAAGTTTTGCTCACAACATGTCCCCTCTTCGTGGTCTTCTAAACCAGGTTACAGGGAAACTGAAGGTGGGGAAGATTTAAGTGAATTGCTGAATATGTCACAACTATTAAATTTCAGAGGTAGGAAATGAAGTTAGGTCCTCTGACTTTAGAAGGAGTACCTTATCCATTGCATTTTGGTTTATCTCTATTTATTTATATTTTTTGTCTTATTTTTGTCTGAATTTTTAGGCTGCTTGAGGGCAGGGAATTTTTTTCCCTTTCTTTGTACCTCCAGCACTTAGCACAGTGCCTACATATAATAGGCACTTAATAAATACTTGCAGATTATTTATTTTATATTATTGGGTCTAGTCTGCTTGCTGTATAGAAGTAAAGATTAGAACTATTCTCAAAATTATACACTACAGAAGCAATCTGCACTATACTGGTCATACTTAAAAGAATGCCAAATGAATGTGTTCCTGGGTATTGTACTTTTTACTAAAATTATGTATTTTTAGGTGATAGAGTTTTAAAGATCTGAAAGTTAGGGCTCCACTCTGAAGATTGCATTTTTCTTCATACTAGAAACCTATTGAGCCTTTTCTCCCTGATAATTTGTTGTGCTTGTCAGTAACAAGCATTTTGTATGTGGGATTTATCCTAAGTTTTGTGTGGTTATCCTATAGAAATAAGAATTATAGAACCTTTGTAGACCTTATAGAATAGGTTAGTACAGTGGTGACCTTTGGAAAGGTCACTTCATTTTGCATTTAAAAATTTTCATAAGTATATATTCTATCTATTCAACAAGCCTATAAACTCCTTGAGGGCAAAAATTATGTTTTAAGTTGTTCTTCAGATGTTTCAGTCATATCCAACTCTTCTTGACCTCATCTGAGTTTTCTTGGCCAAGATATTGGAATGGCTTGTCATTTCCTTTTTCAGTTCATTTTACAGATGATGAACTGAGGCAAACAGGTTTAAATGATTTGCCTAGAGTAACACAGCTAGTAATTGTATAAGGCTGGATTTGCACTTGGGTATTTCTGACTCCAGGCCAGGCACTCTAACCACTGCATCACCTAAATGCCCCATTACGTTTTACACATTTTTAAAAAATATTCCTATCCTCAGGATTGCCCTAAACCCAATGGGATCCATATAGACCAGCCATGGAGATAAGCTCTTAAAAAATATAGATATGAGGTTTTCCATTCTGAATAATCTATATGTATTTGGTGGATTTTACCAGAAGGGAATCAATACAAGAGCAACCTAAGTGTTATCAGCATTTAAAAATTATTTTAATTCTTATTTATTTAGGTCAAAGCTAATTTCCTTCCTTCCATGGTTGTGCTATGGGCTAATTTCCTTGACAGGCTTCCCTCTATTCCCACTTTATCCAGAGGTGCGGGTCTTATTTTTTTCCATTCCACTCCCTAACCTGCCCATCCTTGAATTGGATTTTCCCCAAGGTTCTCACAAGCTCAAATTTGTCTATGCCCACTCCACCTGTGAGCCCTGGCTAGCTGGAAGAAGGAGGCAGCATTCATTTCCCCCCACTTGGCAAATTAGTGAGGAAATGAAGCCACAAAATTAATTTTCCCTGTTATCTCACCCACTGGCTTCCCTACAATAGCTCCTAAATTCTGTTCTCTCTGCTGACTTGGTGTTAACAACCTGGACTTTTTTGAACATTTTTCAAAGTGAAGCTAAAGAAGCCAACCTTGAAAGAGAAGACAAGTATCCACCATTAGTGTTTTATGAATTAATATGTGTAGTTTGGGAAAACAGGTGACCTAACTATAATTTGCTTAATGTAAATGAGTAGACAGATACTGGATAAGGCACTTAATATGGGGCAAAAAGCCACTCAATTCTTGTAAATCAGGAGTCCTCTTTTTAAAAGGGGGAGTTGGGGGAAACAACAGAGCCAACAAAAATTAAGTGCTACTATGTCCTCAGTACCAAGTAAGTACTTTGCAAATATTATCTCATTTGATCCTCATAACAACTTAGTGAAGTAATTACTATTATGATGATTATGAAACTTTAAAATTCAAGTGACTTGTACAGGGTCATACAACCAATAAGTGTCTAAAGACAAATTTGATTTCAGGTTTCCTGACTCTAGATGCAGAGCTCTGTTTATTGCATAATGTACATGCTTTCTTCCCCTGTTCCTTCTTCCCAGAAGCATCAGGGGAAATGGTGACAGTAAAATGCCAGGGGAAGGATGGAAGTAGGGAGGAGGCAACATTTTCCATTAGAAATCCAAGCAAGTAGAGTCTCTGTGATTGAGCAAGGTCAGTGGTAATGGCATTGGCTTATGGATCTAGGATGGAAGACTGTAAGCTTTAAAGTTCAACATGCCCTTTACATATATCATCTCAGCCCAATGCAATAGCTACTAGTGATATTAATTTTTTTTTCCATTTTAGAGATAAAGAAAACTGAGGCTTAACCCTCATGGCTACACAGTTGGTTAATTTCAGAGGTGGAATTTGAACTAAAATTTTCATAATTCCCAATGCAGCATTATATACCATGCCATGTTACCTCTCCTTCCTTGCTAAATTTTATTGTAAAGGGATATCATAATGTGTTCTGAAACATATTCAGAGCTGAAGATGACCATGTTAACAATAGTTCAGAGGAAGGAGTCTTTTCATAAACTATATATGACTTCATAGATTATTTTCTGTTTCCCAACTCCTATCTCCAAAGCTCAAGGGACATACTATTTTTATTCAACTTTTAACTGATGCTTAGTTTTATTTTCTCCTACTTATATTTTTCAACATTTAAAAGAAAAATTAATAAGGGGGACCAAACCTGATGAACAGTTTATATTAAAATATACTCTAAAATGCAATAATATATTTATCAGTTTATTGTAGAAAATATTTTCACCTATCACCATCAATCAATGTAAATAAAATACTCTTTGAGATTCTGGGGCAAGGCATTATGAAATAAAATGAAACCCATTATTCAAGATATGTAGATGGGAATTCTTTGCCTTTAAATCACTTCTTAAAAAGCCAAGATTCTGCCCCTCGTTAGACAAAAAAACTCTTGCTTATCCCTTTTGGTGTGGCTATCCCATTCAAGTCTTCCAGCTTTCTCTCAAAAATGGAACCACTTGTCTGGATGCCAAAGCAATAAAATTAAATGAAGTCAACCATTTTTCTGTTCATTTCAAAGAGAGGTTGCCATAGTTCTGTGGGTAGCATATATGAAAATGGGCTATTCTCCTGATGGCTTTTAGGGAATCTGCCTATTGGCTCATGAAATGGAAAATGGTGGAGTTGGGGAAAATGATTACTAACTATTGGGCTTGCACCTATGTTTTGCCCATAGCTATAGCATCACTCTCCAGAAAGTCTTATCCAGTTGATTGCCAACATGATAATTTTCCCAGCCATTGAGCGCAAGCATCCTGGCTGTGTCCAAGAACACATTGGTTATCATTCCTTACACATAACTCTAGTTAGTATAAAATATAGAATGAGTGAAATTGGCTAAATGTATTGAAATTTAGTGCCTTGAATGTGGTAGGTGATCAGTAAATGCTCTCTATAGCAATAAATAAATAACTATAAACAACTTCCATATGCAACATTAAACATGATAAGTTCTGAGATAAGTAGAGAAAGAACTAGACACGGAATCAGAAGATCTAAGTTAAAATTTTTAGACAATTACTAGCTCTCTGTGACTTAGGGAAGTTAATTAACATCTATCAGTTTCCTCATGTTTGTTGTTTGTGTATTTTTTATTTAGTTGTGTTTGACTCTTAATGACCTCCTTTGAGGTTTTCTTGGCAAATATACTAGAGTAGTTTGCCACTTCATTCTCCAGTTCATTTTACAGTTGAAGAAACTGAGGCAGATAGTATTAATAACTTGCCTAGGGTCTTCTGTTATATATCTGAGGCCAGATTTGAACTTATGAAGATGAGTCTTCCTGCTGTCAGGCCTGACACTCTATCCATTGAGCCCTATAATGCCATTTCTTATCTTTAAAGTAGAAATATTAATACCACCAACTTCCTAGGGCTGTTGTGAAGATAAAATGAGGATAATATTTGTAATATTTATAAATAGCTTTGTGAATTATAAAATGTTACATAAATGCTAGTTATTTTTTCCCTCTAATGTTTCCCTAGGTTCAAAAGAGATTATGTGCTCAAAGTTCCATACAAATGCAAAGTGCCTTAAAAGTGACTCTTTTTGGAGATTATAGGAGATAAGGAGCTTCTCTGAAAGACAGGAAGGAAGGTTTGGATTTAAAGATTTCCTTGGACACATCCGAGAAGTGTGACTATTGGCAAAGAGCAACTAACCTCTCAATATCTGAAACATATCAAGAACCTTATGTTTACTTTTATTAGGCATCCTCTTACTCTCTCCATCTTTACTTGAAACTCTACTCAAATATTCAAGGAAAAGGTAATGGGTATGTGTTCTGGACTAAATTTTCTTGTAAAGCCAATATAGGCATATAGACCTACATATATACACTGATATGTTTCTTTTTCTTTCTTTTTTATTTATTTATTGTTTTTTGGCTCATATTTTCAAAACTAGATGTAAAGACTATGTTGGCAATTCCAAGTTGGACACAGGGTTTCTCATACAGGATTTCCTTTCAGCATGTTCTTCTTTGTCAGGGAAAGAAAGCTATTTAGTGATATTGCATATTTATTGAGTATTTCTATAATGCTACTACAGACAAATATTTTGATCACAGTGGGAGAAAGGCCAGTTCAACAGAATATTCTTGTAAAGATGGGTCAAGCAGATAAATGTATCAGTGAGGAAAATGAAAGGAAAAAGTTCAAAATTTTGGCTGGTATTGACTCTATTTCAGAAAAGAGAAGAAAAAGCAAATTCATTATTATATATAATTACATATGTAACTCTGGCCATAATTTAATATCCATTTTTAAAAAAAAAATTTTCATCAATTCATTTTACATGAATATTTATATTACTACTTACTAGGAAATAACTATTCCTTGTGCAATTTTTTGCAAATACTGATATTATTTTCTATCTTGAGGTACTAAATTTTTCAAATTTTCCTTTCTTTTATAAGGCAGTTTCAAACTGCCTTCAGACGCAAGAACATTATGGAATTCAACAAATGGACAGACAAGGACCACTTTTCAGAATTCTATCTCTTTCTACCTTTAGTTAGACTATCATAGAATCCTAGGATATTTCATTTGGAAAGAATTTTAAAGATCATCTCTTCCAGTGCTACTAAATTTATAAATGAACAACCTAAGAACCAGTATTTTGCCCAAGGTCACACAGTACATTAAGTGAAAGAATTAGTACTAGAACCCAGGTATCTTGGATCTTTATGAAGAAAGCCTAGTGATGACACAAAAAAGTTTCCCTTCTTTCCCTTGCAAATATAAATATTATGACTCAGACAATTAGGAAATATGAATAAAGTTCAAAGCTCAATTTCCAATCTCGTATTGTATAAATATAAGTACCATGAGTTCTTGCTACTTTTACTAAAATCAGGATTTAAGAGATGCTGCTTGCTCTTTTGTATTCCCCCACATTAGTTGTAACTCCTTTGTATAATTTGTCCTGATAGAGGACAACTCCTCAAATGAATGTCAAGATCCAAGAAGCAAAGTAGTGGCTTGGGGTTACTGGGTTACTATAAAAAATATTTCAGTCACAGTGGGAGAAAGGACAGGTCAACAGAATACTCTTGTAATAAATTCAAGTCATACCTTTGAGGTGTTACAAATATCCAAAATCCTTGTAAATTGGAAATGAATGAGAAAGACATTGCTATTTTTTCCCCACTCAAATTACATGTCACATCTCATTTGAAAAAGGAAATCATAGTTGTACTTTTAAATTCTTAATTTGGTAAGTTAGGGGAAAAATGAGTGATGTATAATAACTATTGCCTATCATGTCACAAAAAACCCCTCAATATTCACCAAGGTATTTGGAGATAAAGAAATACAAATAACTTTTTGAGATAGTTTTCCTTCTCCTCTCCATTGTTGATGTAAGGAGTTGACAAGTAGAACCTTTATTGTTTTTAATATCTCTGAGTGAAGATTTTTTCAACCAATTTAGTCCAAAGCAAAATATAGTGAGGGAGCTTCAACCTCCAAACAGTCATTCACAAAAAGGAGGATAACAGGCCCACATCCACAGCAGCATGACTGTAATATAGAGTTTAAAAAGCTCTGTCCTTAGCTCATTTGATGATTTAACTCACTAAAGTATGTAATTAATAACCAAGTTATCTTATATCTTTATATCTATATACTTTATAGCCATTCCTTTATTGCGGAGATAACTCAACTGGGGACTCCTTTGGAAATACCAGGTTCAGGAATAAACTCCTTTTATAGACAGAATGGAAATATCAGACATAAGGCAAGGGAAAATACATGGATGCCCCTAGCAATTTGCCCCTACAATTACTATACCCACTAGCAGACTAGATCTCAGGAAGAACATAGACTAAAATGTAAATTCAAGAGGATCCAGCTCAAGACAGGTATCATTAGCTGTTTCCCATGTGGACAGATGCTCCCCATATGGACCCAATGTGCTCACTGTTCATTACCTGGTTTGCTGTTCTTCATCACATGCCCTAACTTTCTCCCTTCCAGTTCCAAAATTATTATTTTCATAATCCAGATCACTGTTACTACTTACAGCTACTGCTGATGGAGTAAGTACACATTCTGGGTACTTTGTCCTAAACGTGTAAAACAAGGCTGTTAAGATTACCCACATAAATCCAAATGGAGCAGAACATTCCACGAGGATGGGAAATTTTCCTTTTTATCTGTCACTGTGTCCAGAGAGTTCTAAATTCCATTCTTTCCTATCCTCTCCTTCCCCTCCCCCACATACTTTCACCCTCTTTTCTCTTCAAGAAGAAAAAGTTTGGTGAGCTGGTCATTTGCTTTAAGATAGCATGTTCAATTAGCAAGGTTACAAAAATGGCCAGTTCAGTAATTAAGCTATCAACCCCAAACTGCCATTGTTCTGGATCCTGGGAAGTTCCCATAGTTACCAGCTCAGCATTCTGTACATTTCTTTAAAAGGACCAACTTTTCCCAAGTATCTATTATTTGTGCTCTTCTGAGCCTAATGGTTTGTTTATTTAACTGTCCTCATTAAAGACTCTTAGTACATCAGAAGGGTATTTAAGAAAGAAAAAGAAAAACACTAATTAACCTTGGGAACAAAAAAGTAAACATTGACCCAGTTTATCACTTTTCTTGGCTCAATATGCTTCCCCCCACCCCAGTCCTTTCTTACATGCAGGAATATGGGGGTTAGAGATGGGCTATGCTGACTCCTCAGATGATAGGAGCCACCAGGAAAATAAAACTATGTTAAAAATTGGAATTGGCAAACTAGGTATAATCTTTGACCAGACAGATTGTAGATAAATGCAAATTGCTCAGACAACAAGCCTTTCCTCCCTTCCAATCCACAAACACATCTCCTGTGATTCAGAGAGGATGCTACTGACAGTGTAACTCCATGTGTGTGGAGGTGCAGCTGAAGAGAGCTGTACTAGATGAACAGTCTTTCCTCACTGTGTGTCCAAGAAGATGGTTTGATTTGTGACTACAACTCCTGTCTGCAGTCTGTCACTCTTTTGGACTCTGTATCATTTGAACAGTGTTCTTGTTCAGCCCATGAACTAAAACATCCTCTCCCACAAAGTCTCCCAGTTATAGATGGCTGCAGAGCAGCTGGCTGGCTTCTCTGTTCCTATTGTTCCTCAGCTGTCAAAGTTTTAATACTTTAATGACAGCAGAGGACCCAATGTTGGGCCAGCTTCAGTTTTCCTGGCTTCAAATTGGGGATAACACACTTGCTTTACCTACCTCTGAGAGGTAATGTAAACATAAATGAGACAAGAGAGAAGACAAATCAATACTGTAAGTGGTACGCTACTTTCCACAGCCCCAGTTTCTACTTTAAGATCAGTGAAAATACTCCACGTGATTTGGAATAAGAGTATAGAAAATCAAGATTTTACTATGATTTGAATGGAGGGAGAAAGACTTTTGAATGCTATTTTCAGTGATGGCTATATTGTTCTTATTGGTTTTTTGTTGTTTCTATTTCCACTTGCCACCATCAGAGAATGAAGCATTGGCAGTGATTTCAAATTAAAACATAATTTTCATAAATGCTTCCCCAAATCCCTCAAACTTTTGTTAGAGCTTCCATTCCATAGTTTTTCATCAAACTTACTGGTAATAGCAAAATTTTCTTTCACTCTTCATCTTACCTGCTGCTGAGTCTTGGTTTTGTCACTGTTCCAGTCTGGGAGATTTGCCTCATTTTCCATTGTTTCCTCAGTATATTCAAATGATGTCTGAGGGTTCGACTCTGTTTCATTTTGTCTTTGCAAGCTATTTATTCCTGAATAAAGAAATTGATATTAAAATGACAGATCATTAGATTATAAGCTTCTTAAGGGCAGGGGATACCTTTTTGACTCTTTGTATCCCTCTCATGTAGCATCATAGTTCTGACTCATAGTAAGCTCTTAATGAATGCTTATTAGTTTGTTGGTTGATTGAGGTCACCATCCATCTTATAAATATCTTTAAAAGTTGTTGGGTTAAGCTATAACAAAACAATCAATATTATTAAAACTAGCTGGCTTATCTGGCATTTTACTAACTCTTTCCCCATTTCTTAGAAATCCTGTTTAATTAGGTTGTAACAATAATCTCTGCCCAAAATGATTATACTTCTCCAGGGGACTCTGCTAAATCTTGAGAATACAAAGACACATCTGAAACAGTCTCTGTCCTCAAGGAACTTACCTTCTTCTCTAGGAGAGGGGAATGAATATCAACATGTGGAAAAGTATAAGAGCAAATAAAATAGTACAAATAAAATTAATAAAAAAGCTTAGGACGCTGAAAAATCCTAAAATGTACTACAAGCCATCATGGAAAAGATAAGCCATTAAAGAAAATATCTCCATTTCATAAAATTATTACGTAAGAGCAAGCAGGTACCCTATAGATAATTATTTCACAAAAACTGAGGCCTAGAGAAATTTGCTGAAGTTTATAGTAGTAAATCCAAGATTTGAACCCAGTTCCTTTGACTTTAAAGCCAAATTCCCTTAACATCCCCTCCCACCTTTTTTTATACAATAAAACTAATGTTTTGGGGGAGTCTTGTCCCTGAGAATATCAGATGAAAAATTGTATTGCTTCCCCTTCTACAGTCATCAAGATGAAAGGTTGTAAAAGGTCTTTCTGAAACAACCAGCATATAAGCAGAAGTTAAAGTAATTGTATTTTGAATATAAACATAAGATTTGTACAGTAACTTCATGTACTAACATGGGAAATGAAATCAATCTGAAGGCAAACACACAGATAGGAATAGAGAGCCCTCATGATTACCCACATATATATGCATATATAGAGACATATATATATATATATATACATATATACACACACACATACATTATATATATATATATATCTAGATATCTATATATCTATATATATATATACATATATAAAATCAGCAAAACTTTTGGAATTCAATGACAATTTTATTTGGTGGAGAAAATGGTCAGGAAAGGGTGAGAAGAAAACATCTGGGGAATGTGTTGTCCCAACATTCTACCATATACCACTTTTTAACATCTTCTCATGACAATTTAATTAAGACACAAACCTTAGAATGCCAGTGCAGTGAATATTAGCAGGAAGATCAGAACTATCTCCCTGCTCTCCACTTCTTATGAAGCAATTCAATGCTTGCAGTTTCTATTCAATTTGTTATAATGACAGTGTTTAATCATGGAGTCTAGTCTATAGCACACAACTGAATTGAGGTCACACATGTGACTATTCAAGCATGGAGCACATAATCTATAACTAAGATTTCTTCTCTGAATCTCTAGAAGCTGTGCCATTAATTAACTGCATTTATTTTTTTAAAAAAAATAATATGCATTAAAACTCTCTTAAGTGGGGCTTTGGATTGAGATGAGCAGAAGAGTTTGCAATGAAGCAGAGAAGTTTTTGCATTCTTGTAGATGGGTAAAATTCCGTTCAGGGAATATTGCAGTCAAATTTACTCAAAGATATTTAATTAAAAGCTTTTTCTTCTAATTTCTCACAAACCTATGATGTAGTCTATTTGTGGTTTTATTTTAATCACCCAATCATGGGTGAAACTCTTCAACCTAATACTCCACTTCATTTACTGACTAGATACAATTACTTGTGTGAGGAATGCATCATAAACCATACAAGTTAAAAATCATTTAGTGTCACCCTGGGCTGCAATAAATATGTTTAATCTGTAGTGTGTGATGAAAAAAACTTTGAACCTTAAACTATTCCTGTCTTTAATCATAATAGCTGGTTTCAATTGACTGCAAGTTCCCATGGAACTATACACTTTGGGAAGCTCCAGTTTCACTCTACTGCAGTTAATGTACAATCACTGCTGATACATCAAAATAAACCTTTTATGATCTGGCATATAAATATATTTGTACAGGATAGGGACATGTCAGAAGACATATGTTTATAGTTAGAGGGCAAACAACATTTGAGTTAAATTTATATCCTGAACCCAAACTGTTACATATTCAGAGTTCAGTTCTATAAGTAAAGATTATATATATATATATATATATATATATATATATATATATATATATTTGTATGTACATATGTGTGTGTGTATACACATACATATGTGTATGTATATATAAATCTATCACTCAATTTATGTTTATACTATGTATATAATGTCTTACTCTATGGTAGAAAAAATATCAAGTTTTTATTTAATGGAAGAGATTTTATTTTCCATAGAAGCAAGTGGCATGACCTTATGCGAACAATTTTATTTTACCTTTTAGACTATAGCTAAATTTTCTGAGCATCAACATTTCCATCTGGTCTAGGTCATCTACTTGTTCACCTTAGACAACCACATTGGGAACATTTTCTGCCACATATTTTACATTTTTGTCAACGAGTGCATTATTATAGGATATCTGCTTAATAACACCAGACATCAGGGCAGGAAAGCAACCTAATTTGAAAGGTAATTGGCATTTTTACCTGAGGAGGCTGGTTTGGGGAGGCGACTTTGAAAAGGTCGAATACCTTTGGCAGTCATGACGGGATCAGATGTGGAATGAACAATGATGCTTTCTAAGGAGCCCTGGCTATTTGCTGCAGAAGGCACTTCTCGTTCAAGGGTTTTGGCTTTGATGGGGGGAGTTGAAGGAAGGGTTTCTTGGAGAGACAGGAAGGATTCAGATTCCATAGAGGTGTCTGGTTTGCATGCATGCCGTCCAGTGGAACGATTTCCAGAGTCTGGGAGTGGAAAGGTTCCTATCCCACTGTCCAATGTTCTCATCTGGCAGCTAGACTCTAAAATTAAATAAAATTTTGTTATGAGAAAGGTCAAGACAAAAAAGAAAAAAAGGCTTTTAATTGCAGTGAAAATAACCGTTGGCAGAAAAAGGCTCCTCAGAAGAAAGCCTTTAAGGAAAGAAAAATAATTAACATTCAGAAAATAATTTCAGTTGTAAATTTATTTCCATTGCGATGTACACAAAGTATCCATTTATGGGGACCTTCCATTCAAAGAGTATAAAGAAAGTAAAGCCAAGCAACAATGAAGAATTAAGATTTTTTTTTATAGTTCTCAGTTTTTCTCTAGAAAAGGAAAATTAATTGGAGAGCATAAAGTGTTTTGTATTCCCCTTTTATAATCTTGGAAAAATGTTGCATCTATCAATTAGATAAAATTTATCATTGAAATAGAGATGAAATGAAGACAGGCCTAAATAGACATATTAATAAAAATAATTGTATTATTTTTACCTATATTATCATTAATTATCAAATTTATTGCATCTTTTGGCCTTCTTCCATTTGATTCATAAAGAAAAGTAATTCATGTGTCACGAGACTTTACCCCAAACTCTCCTTTATATATTTGTTTCATTTTATTCCAACTATTCAAAGTACCTATTGATTTATTGATTTCACTGGTGAAGGCATAACAATTTGAACCAATGAAGAGTATAACCCAACAACTTAGTAATTGCAGTTGAAATAGAGAAATGAAAATTAAAAGAAATTTGGGATATCATCACACACCTATCAGACTGGCTAAAATGATAGAAGGGCAAAATGACAAATATTGGAGGAAATATGGAAAAATTGGGAAGGAATACACTTTTTGTGAACTACGAACTGATCCAATCATTTTGAAGAACAATCGGGAATGAAGCCCTAAGAGTTATAAAACTATGTATTCTCTTTGACTCAGAAACACCACTATTAAGTCTATTTCCCAAGATGTTTGGGAAAAAGGAAAAGAACCTGATGTTCTAAAATATTTACAACAGCTCTCTTTGTATCAAAGAACTGGAAATTGAGGGTATGGTGGTCAGTTGGGGAATGGCTAAGTTGTCCTGTATGATTCTGGTGAAATATTATTCTGCTGTAAAAAAAAATGAACTGGTTGATTTTAGAAAAACAAATGAACTTATATGAAATAATAAAAAAAAATGAGCAGAATCAAGAAAATATTGTATACAGTAAGCAGTAATATTGTTAGAGGAGTAATTGTGAATGACTAAACTATTTTAGTATTATAAATATTTAAATCAAATTAACAACAAAGGACTTATGAAGGAAAATGCTATTCACCTCCCCAGAAATAATTAATAGAAGTATACAACACATATGATTTTGCATATATATATATGTATACACATTTGTACATACATATATGTGTGTGGCAAATAGTGGTCTTCTTTAGTATAACAGAGGGATAGAGAGAAGCAGTTTAGAATTTAAAATGTAACAAAAAGTAAATTTAAAGCTTAATTTTAAGACCCTTCCCCCCCTCCCCCTCCCAAAAAAAGAGTTGTAATTAAAAAGAGCTCCAGGGGAGCTCAGATGGCTCAGTGTCAGTCAATAAGCTTGTTATTAAGCATTTACTATGTGCCAGGCATTATATTAAACACTGGGGATACAAAAACAAATAAAAGGCATCCCCTTGCTTTCAGTAGTTGGACCCTGAGTCATAAAGACCTGAATTTAAATTTGGCCTCTGACATGTCATGTGAATCTGGACAAATTATCTAACCATTGTCTACCTTGATTTTTCTTATATATAAAATGGGACAGTAATATAATAGCTTCTATCTCCCAAGATTGTTGTGATATTCAAGTGAGAAAACATATGTAAAGTACTTTGCAAACTCTGATGTGTTATTATTATCAGTCCTATTATCATTCTGAATTTTTTTGAACTTTAGTAGGCCAGCTCTCAAATAATACATAGCACTCAAACACTACACTAGTTCAACACTTAAAAGAATTTCAGCTCTGGACTTGGTGAGTTTATGTTCTGCTGTCCTATATAGTCCTATGGAATCCCAGGATCACCTCCATGTCACAGTAATGCATCAAAAGAGGAATTTCATTAATGCTTATTATATCTTGCCAAACATGTTACAGTCACAAAAAAACACATGTACACATGTGCACATGCACATATACATACATGTAGACACATACATAGACATGTACCTTTATATATGTAGTAATGTCAAAACCATAATTATAAATTTAATTTCCAAAATGATTACTCTTTCCCCCTTGAGTTGCAGAGTTAATTGCTACAAAGATCCAGATGTCATAAAAATAAACACTGGATAGAAAGAAGACCTCTGAATGAAACATTGTATTTCAGAGGCAAACTAGGAAAATGTAGCATTTTTAATACTTGAGTTATTTTGAATGATGTTTTAAAAATAATGACATTTAAAAATGTGAGCTCCTTGAAAGCAGGGAACCATATTTTTGTTTTTCTTTGTACTCCCATCCTTTATATACATGGCACAGAAATGCATGGGATTGATTGATTGAAAAATGGAAAATCAACCATTTAATTGTTTTGTAATTACTATATGCTCAGCCTGGTGCTAGGCACCTTGGGACGTAGAACAGCAATATAAGATATAGTCCCCAACCCTTGAGACATTTATAGTCCAATTAAAGAGAGACCACTAAATCACATAAAATAACAGTAAACACCATAAACAGAATATAACTAAGTACTAATTATATTACAGATTATATTGCTATAGAAATAGAGAGAAGAGGAAGGAAGATCTGTGATGGCTGAGGGGATTAGGAATTATGGACAACATAAGACTTAAAGCTTTAAAGCATAGTAGGGAAAGTGGAGAAGGGGTGGAGAAAAGCACATTCTTAGGTGGGGAGATGGAAGGCTGGAACATATATAAAGGCTAGGGACTAAATGAATAAAGTACATCCCAGGGATAGTGAGGAGATGTGTTTTACAAAAATTAAAAGCTTGGGATGCAACAAATGGCCTTAGATTGTCTGAAGTCTGAGCAAATTCTTTTTTTTTTTTAATAACTTTTTATTGACAGAACCCATGCCAGGGTAATTTTTTTTACAACATTATCCCTTGCACTAACTTCTGTTCCGATTTTTCCCCTCTCTGCTTCCACCCCCTCCCCCAGATGGAAAGCATATAAATGTTAAATATGGCACAATATATCCTAGATACAACATATGTGTGCAGAACCGAACAGTTCTCTTGTTGCACAGGAAGAATTGGATTCAGAAGGTAAAAATAACCCGGGAATAAAAACAAAAATGCAAACAGTTTACATTCATTTCCCAGTGTTCTTTCTTTGGGTGTAGCTACTTCTGTCGATCATTGATCAGTTGAAACTGAGTTAGATCTCTTTGTCAAAGAAATCCACTTCTATCAGAATACATTCTCATACAAAATCGTTGTCGAAGTGTATAATGATCTCCTGGTTCTGCTCATTTCACTTAGCATCAGGTCATGTAAGTCTCTCCAAGCCTCTCTGTATTCATTCTGCTGGTCATTTCTTACAGAACAATAATATTCCATAACATTCACCAACCCCCAACCATTCTCCAATTGATGGGCATCCATTCAATTTCCAGTTTCTAGCCACTGCAAACAGGGCTGCCACAAACATTTTGGCACATACAGGTCCCTTTCCCTTCTTTAGTATTTCTTGGGTATAAACCCAGTAGTAACACTGCTGGATCAAAGGGTATGCACAGTTTGATAATTTTTTGGGCATAATTCCAGATTGCTCAGTCTGAGCAAACTCTTAAGTGCTACAAAATGCCTACTTAGCCTCCCCCATGGCTATTTGAACAAATTGTTCTTATTTACTCTTTTTACCTGAGGAAGTCTTCACATATGAAAAGTACACATCCTCCTAACTCACCAATGAGTGAGTTTACTTTCAACCTAGTTTGGCCCATCTGCTGAGATGATTCATCACCTATGGTCAGTTTGTATGTTATAGCTTCCACGAACCATAGGTGAGAGTTGAAAAATAGATGAGCAGTCCTGAGAAGGGCTCTGCCATCTTCATACCAGTATGCTAGTACCAAGCTCAGAGAAAATGAGTGAATTTGAGACAGAGGAGAAAATGGTGAAAAGAGGCAGACAAGTACTCAAAGTCAAAGATACTGCCTCTTGAGAGAGAAAACTGGTTTAAATCCTTTCTCTGATGCTGACTTGTGGTTGCTTGGGGAGCTCAAGAAACTGCAATTTGCCTCAGTTCTTAATCAATAGAATGAAGCATTTGGGCTGACTAGTGTTCTTTTCAATTTTAGATTATGATCTGATATTGAACAACTTTGCAATATAGACAGTTCTCAATTATCTGGTTATTGATGATATGTTCTGTGTATTACCCAAAAGTGGTCTGATGATAGGATTAGTTTCAAGGAATTATAGTGTATCAGTTTTCTAAGATATAAGAATGAGATTCACCCAGAATTCTCATTGAATCAACCAGAGAGATGGACTATATGTAAAGAAAGTCTAAACATCTCCTGAATCAATCAATGAATGGCATTTTTACTAAGTGAGAAAACTTAGTCATACCTTCTATAAAATACCAAGCCAATTTGAAACCTAGCATTCTATTATTTGGCAGTTTAGAAGGAAGAATCATTTCAGTACAGTCTCCGAGAGAAAATTGCATGGGGGAAGGGGAGAGAAAAGAGACAAAGACTCATCTCTTCCTGCCTTTCCTTGATCAAAGGGAGCCTTTATGAACTTTGGAAGGGTGGAGGATTTAGGCTTTTCATCATGCTACTCGCAGCATCCCAGGAAATGACTAGCAGCAGAATCTCCATTGAATGAAATGTACACACTAGAGAACATATAACTTCAAGACCCTATAGGAAGTCTAGCAGAAAACTATACAATATCCAAAAGGACTCCACAAAGGAGTAAAAAGGACTTTCAATAATCAAGAGTTATTACTTTACTTCTTTGTCAAATGAGTTCTATAATCTTAAATCCATTTTCTATTAGATTCTATGTACTTGTGGGAAATGATATAGAACTTTTTTGGGGAAGAATTTTGTTCTAATTGTTATCATATAATTTTTTAACCACAAAATGTGAATTAAATCTGAATGGTTGATAATCAATGGTGAAAAGACATGGATGGAAAAATGAGCTATAACTTTAGAAATCTATTCCTTAGCTCTTCAGTGTCTCTTACAATCCAGGTAGGGAAGTAGTTACCTACTCTCTGAGGACCAATACTGCAAATGGGGATTTGGGAGGGTAGGTTCAGAGCTTATACTCCAAAAGGATCTTAGAGAATATCTAACTAAACTCTCACATTTTGCAGATGAGAAGATAGAAGTCCTAAAAGGGAAAATCAATTATGCAGCTATGTTTTTATAATTTTTCTGAGACTAAGTAATACAAAAATCATCAAGAGTCTAGCCATGCAACAGAGTAGCCTGTACTTCAAGGTCTTTTTGTCACATCTGCAGAGTTTGGGATAAGGTACAAAAGAGGGTTGATGGTCAAAGAGAAGAAAAGGAGGATTTTGTTCTAATTTTTAACCTCTGTTAAGCATACAAGCTTTTCCTAGAATCCATCCATTCAAAATAGTACTTTTCTCTCAAACTAGGAAACATGCAATGTTACAATGGTACCTGGCAAGACAAAAAGAAATGATTGGTATTCATAGATTCTCAGAGAATTGTGTGTACTGCCATCAGGCTCAGAGAGAACCTGCTATTAAGGGCCATTTTTGTTACTAAAAAAATTTCAGCTACTGAAAGTAGTGAATATGAAGGACTCTTCTGTAAGTAACTATGAAATGAGGTACAGGAAGTCATTCTTAGTCTATGACTATATATGCAAGTTTTACCCTCAAGCACATTTTTTTTCTCCTGAAGATATAAACCTCTGGAAATAGGAGTTTATATTGGAAACGCTGACACAGTCTTTATACAGAGTTTCTTGAAGGTGCAGTAGCATCCTTTAGTTCATGAAAAACATTCTAACCTAAAAATGTGGGATATTATGTTTTTGAAGGCAATTTTTCTTGGAAAATTGGAGGGGGTCATAAGAGAATCACATAGCCAAAGTGGGGGGCTGAATACTAGTCATAAACTTTCTTGTATCTTGAATGAATTTATCAAATTTGTAATCTTACCAAGTGTATAAGCCTATATTTGTAGCTGGTAAGCTCAGGAGGTCAAATTGGTCTAATGAAGTAAAGATCATGGATTGGGTCTGTGTAGGGGTCAGTAGATTTTATACTGTTCCATGACCACAGAACTGGACCTTTAACCCTGGGTAACTGTCTTGAGAGTGTTTTGTCAGAAACGGTCTCTTTATGTCTTTTCATTCCTCATTCCAAGCAGACAGTCTCATTTATTTCTACCCACTTGCTCTAAGCTAGCCATGCTCAGAATTTGTTCCTCCTTTAATAGGAAAGGAATATAAGTTTCTGGGATTAGGAACTATCAGTACTGGCATTTTGTGGGTTAGATTAGGTCTGATTTAGGGATACATGAAACTTGAGGACTAGATGGAATTTCCTGGGTGGGGCAGAAACTTGGAAAGTCTTTATCAATGGCTACTATTAATAAATTTAAGTTGGTATGAAAAGGCTAAAGAAAGTTTGGCCCCAAAAAGGAAGTGCATATTCAGGCAGACAGAAAGTCAATGTCAGGGAGGTCCAGCAAAAAGCAACAAATAAGTGAGTGAATAAACTATCAGTAGGCAGACAACAATGTCAAGGATGGTATAATGATAGATATTGATTTGGGAGAAGTTCTGCAAACAGACAGCATCATAGGTGTCTGGAAATAGGTAATAGGGACCAGTCACTTGGGATGTGCTTCATGGTCATATCTGCAATCTTTGGAAAGACTAGTGAAAAGGAAAGATGAATCCCAAAATGGGATTAAAGTTAAGGTACCAAGATGGAAAACCACAGCACTAGTTTTTGTGATAAGAGTAAGTGAGGATTTTGATTACAGGTAGCACAGTAGATAGCTGCATTTGGAATCAAGATTTGAATTGGATATGCACTAATTGTGTGACCTGGGGTAAGTCGATTAAACTTTATGAACCTCAGTTGTCTCATTTCTAAAAAAGAAAATAATATCACTTAAAATTTATTGTGAAAATCAAACAAAGATAAAGTGCTTTGCAAGCTTCAAAGTGCCATATAAAGACAAATTATAGTAACAGTGATAATAATTTTAACAGAACTATTACTTGTGATGACCGTGTATTTAAAATCAGTTGGAGTCCAGAATTCAGGTTAAGGGAAAAATCTTCAATCTTTATTGAAGTGAAAAGGTGAAAAAGGATTGTGATAGCAATATGGGCAAGAAGGATTGTGACAGCAATATGGGCAGCTGCGACAGGAAGCCAGCTAGCAGAGGGGGATTGGAGGTGAAGAGCCATCGTGATAGCAATGAGAGCAGCTGTGCCAAGATGCCAGCCAGCAGTCTCTCCTTCCGCTTCCCTTTCCACTCCCTTGTCTCCACCCATCAAAAATGTCATTTCCTATACAACACATCAGGACTTGCACAAAGAGTGGGCGGGGGCCATTCTTTCTCCAAGCAATTACTACTAATAATAACTGGCACAAAAGGCTTCTAGTCTTTTGATGTGTAAAATGGATGTTAAGCCATCTGAGCTCTTTATCTTTTCATGCCTCCATTTAAGTATCTGATTGACCTCAAAATCTAAGGTAGGGGTTGTGTTAGCCTCAGTGGAGAAATGAAGGGGGCAAAGAGTCAGGATATTTCATAAAATCAGAATATGAGTGTTGGAGAGGGACCTTGGAGATCATTTAGATCAGTCATTGTAATAAAAGCCAGCATCGGTTGACAAATTATTAGGGCTTTGTTATGACCCTCTCTCCCATAACTTAGGCTTTAACTCTAGCTTGTCTATGCTGCCTATTTTGATCTCTGATTCTCCTCCTGTTCCTGATTTACTCTGGATTTCAAAACCATAACCTCTCTATCCTTGGAAATTCTCTCAATGTCTGCATCTCTCAACTCACCGTAGAATATCTCTCTGTGATAACTTTTCTTCTAATTTCATTGAATTCTTCTTGGAACCTCCATTTTGTGGAGAGGCCATGTATGTCCAGCATAATTTTTCTCCCAGCTCTCTTCCTGACTTTCTCTGGACTACACAAATTTTATTGCCACTCCATAAATGCTTTTTAGTTTCCTTTTGTGTATTGTCTACCCCACCAGAATATAAGCTCTTTGAGGGTAGAGACCATCTTTCTTTTTGTTTGTATTTTTATTTTCAACTCTTAGCATAGTGCCTAGTACATAATAGATGCTAATGGCTCAGTTTTCCCAGTTCTGGCTCTTTGCTCTGTAGCCAAAATTACCATCTATACCCTAATGTGATTGTAGGCATGACTTTAGTCATAAGATGATGAAGGAAATGCAAATTCTTCACTGCTGTCAGAAATAGTACATGTTCTTCTGGTGGTGGACAGGAGATAAGGGAGAGAGATAAGTAGGATTCCCTTTTCTTTTGAAATGGAAAGGGATCTACTGTCATCCTAATTATAAGGTTCTCAAATTTCTCAAACTGTAACTTCCTATGTTTAGAGTCCAAAAACTTCCATAAAACAGATTGAACTTACATGTAAATTTATTCATTATTGAATATCTACTCTGTTCAAAGGCTGTGTCAGGGAAATGAGGGAAATGAGAAATGATGACCATCCTCCAGGAGCTTATAGTATAATTAGGATGATCAGAGGTAAACATGTGAAACAATAAGTAATCATATAAGGTAACATGGCTAAATACCCATATAATTTCAGAAGCCTAGAGAAGGGAGAAATCACAACGAACTGGAACAATCTAAAAAAGCTTCAGAGAGAAGTTTAGAAATGAATTATGAAACTGAAGAATAAGTAGAATCTGGATAGGAAGAGTATAAATTTCATTTGTAATGCTTTTCTCCTCTATGTCTTGCTGCATAATAAGGTGTCAATCAGTCAATCAACAAGCATTTTTTAGTGCAACCACTGACTAGTTTGGAAATATTCTCTCTATTCATTGGTTATATTCTTCCTGGAAAGAAACCTTATAAATATAATGATTGTACAAGATCTTTACATAATGGATTAAAATTTATTCAATATCTGAGGATTCATACCAGTAAGAAGCCTTATATAAATGACTATGAGAAATCTTCAGTCAGATGAAAATCCTCCAACTTTCTTACCCTTTCACTATAAGAGCTATTTTATAATACTATAATTGTTTTTTAAAAATTATATTTCTTTTTAGACAAATAAATGCATCTATCCAGAAGAATTTCATAAGTTAAGCCAAGAATATTGGACCTTCTAAATACGATTAATAAAAAATACATAAATAAATCAAGGTCCTGTAATTCTAAACTCCCTTTTCTGAGGCCGATTGAAGCTCATAATTTATAAGTTAGGGCAGTTGTCTGGAGCTATCTCGAAGAAAATGTGATTTGTAGACAGCTAGTTAAGTGGTAGATAGAATTTGAATTCAAGTCTTCATGACTCCATGTCCAACATTCTTATTTATTATTCCATGCTGTATCTCTACTCTCTATAATCTATACTACATTAGTTAAATTGCATTTTCTGAACTTTTCATAGGAGAGGTACAAAAATGTAATATTTCTCACTATAATAGTACTCGGAAATGATTTCATGTTGCAGTTAGCCCTGATGAACTTTTTATTCAGGTGTCCTGCATTCTGAAAAGCATTCCATTGTTCACAGCCTGATGTGAGAGTTCTAGGAGGTCAATGATGTGAATGCTGTGATGGGATCCCAAATACACTCGCCTTATACCAGATCCTGTATCAGAGAGATTAGTGTGCTAGCAAGATGCCTTGCTAAGCAACCACTCCTGGCTACAACATTCCCCAGTGGATAGTCAAGCAACCACAGTAATGAACTCCTGCTAACTGTAGAGCATGGAGCTACAGGCTCAGTGGAGTTTAAAAAAAAAAAAAAACTAGAAAAGACACTGACCATCCTGAGGAAGCTATCATCAGTTTGTGCTGATAATAACAGGCTCTTTCTCTAGTGACCCTAAGAAAAAGAGGGCAACACCAGAACACTAAAATCTCAAACTATATATTTGACTTGGAAACTTTCATCATGTCTACAAAAAGTTTCAGCAAAGCATACAACAAATGATATTGCATAGTCTATTAACTTCAAAGGACTGGATTATGGGTTATTGTTTCCCCCCCAATGTTCATGCCAAATTACTAATGAGTTTTTTCTTCTCTTCCATAATATGATTTCCTGTGTAAATAAGTTTCTCTAAGATTGTTCTGTGGGTTCATAAACATCTTTAAATTACATGTGGTATTGGCAAGAGCAACCTAAGACTACAGATGGTGGAACAGAATTCTTTATTCGCACATGCTTCTCTTCATTTGCAGAATTGAGCCAAGCTAAAAAAAAAAAAAATTAAGCTTTTAAAAAAAAACATATCAATGTCAATTTCATGTAGGTTATTCATTCTAGCTTTTTTCCATAAATGTATCTAATTTTCCAAAGAATAGAAAACCTTTAAAATCAGAAATTTAATCAATATAAGGTAACATCTAGTAGTTGTAATAAGAAGAATTAGATGGTGGGCAATAGCTATTGAGCAGATGAGGATTTGTAAACCTTAAATTCATTTAGATCAAGCACTTCTCAACTTTGAATACTGATCATGATAGAAAACACATATTAAAAATAGGCAATTCCTTTTAAGTAACTTAATACTTATGACCAGAGAAAAGGTGGAAGGGATAGGAAGCCCTCTTACTAGCAGTAAAATTATGAGAAAAAAATGTAGCTAAGCAGTATGTGAAGGGTCTTTTGATTGTGTTAATCAATGGAATTCCCATCCATCACTTTTGACAGCTAGACAACTTATATATTTACTAGTTAAGTCTTAATGAGTTGTCCCAGGTACATCAGAGTTCAATGATTTGTTCAGACTCATATAACTCATAAGTGCGAGAGGTAGAAATTAAATCTATGTGTTTCTTACTCCAATCTCATGTTACCACTATGAGATTAGACAATGAATATATGAAGAAACACTGAAGAAAATGATAGAGAAATTGCAACTTCTCTGTAAAGGATCATCTTGCTATCTTATGTCATACCTTATATAAAGCATTAGTTTTTCATAGGAACGTAAGTGCCATACTGGATCAGACTCTTGGTTCATCTAATCTAATAGTTCGGAGAAGGGCATATATTGTCATATCAACTTGAAAAGGCTAGCTAGAGACCAGCCTTTAGATGCCAATCATGAATCTATTATTTGTGAATGTATATAAACTCTTCTTGACTCTAGTTATAGTTTTAGCTCCTGTTATCCTGGAGAATATACTCTATGCTGAAAATACGACTCTATTTTAAAATTTACTTTAAAATTGTCTCTCCCAAGTTTCTGAATTGTTCCAGTCATACAAGGCAGAGGTATTGTTATTCATTCTTTCCATGCCTTTCATTATTTTATCAAATTTGATCAATTCTTCTGCCAGCTTTCATTTTTAAGTTAAATAATTTTTATCTTTTTGGGCGGATGGTAGTGGAATTATGTCTTCACATATAAACTCTACCATCTGTGTATTCATTATACTTACTCTTGCTGGATTGTCTTCAATTAATCTAATTTACTTGAAGAGCAGTGACCAGAAAGGCAAGTAATAAGGAAGGAAACATGCATACTACAAGGAACATTGTAGATGTGTAGCACAATGTCTTTTGCATTGTTTTGAATAGTTTTCCTTTTGTTGGCTTTCTGTGGAACCGCAAAGTAGGCTGATGCCTTCAGGAAGAATCTTATGATGACTCCTGGATCTCTTGTCTATGTAATAATTTATGGTTCAGAATTCATCATTTTATAACCATGATAGAGATAATTTTTCTGTAAATATATTACTTTGTACTTGTTCACATTAGCACTCATTTGCTATTTTTCTGCCCACACACCCAGACTTTTCAACCATTTATCCTCATCAATTTGGCATTTCACCATCTGAAAGTGTTCAGTTTCCTCTGCAAACTTAGAAAATTCACTGTGCATTCCCTTTTTCTAGATCATTTACAAAAATGTTCAATTAAATTTGTACCTAATCCAACTCCAATGGGACTCTACAGTTGACTTCTTTTATCAAGAGAAATGCTTGTTTTTCCTTACCTATTGTTTTCTGTATCTCAACCAGTTCTCTATCTACAGCAAAATTTTGTCTCTAAGCCCATAATAACCTAGGTTTCTTTCTTTAAAAAAAACAAAAAAAAAATCCTTTGGTGTGGAACTTTATAAGAGTTTTTTTTTTTTAAGTCTAATGCATTATGGCTAATGGTTCATTCTTAGTCACATGATTATTTAAATAATTTTAGTCTCAGTAAATAGATTAATAAGTCTTGATTTCCATTTACAGAAAGTATGTCACATTTACTCCTCCCTACAAAGAAGAATTATGCTTGCTAATGTGTTCAATGATCCTACTCTTCCTTTGAATTCACCCTTACTCTATCAAAATAGGTAATGTGAAATGAAATGGTGAGTAATATAGGATGGAGTTAATGAACAGTTATAATCAAACTAGCTAACTTCGTTCCTAAACTTTCTTCCATAGAAGAAATGCTGCTTTAATTAGTTGGATAATTTCCTTTGATTTTTTTTCTTCACCTTTTGATCTCCTTTTATATTATTCAGGAAAGGAATTCTAGAAAATAAGGAGGAAAATTTAAAGGGACTTTCCTGAATTATAGGCATAATAAAAGACCTTTCTTAGCTGACAGTTGACTTCATCTACCTGAAAGTCATGTGGGCATCTGTAAATCAAGATATCAAAAAATGAACTTATTATCTATTCCTCTCCAACTCCAATACACATAAAAGTTCTCCCTCTTCTTTGCTCTCCATTTCTTTTGTTTTTTTTTAAATATGTTATATTTTTATGTTCTGTTTTTAGATCACATTATTTTCAAATAGGTCCATCACTTACATTCCACCCAGCAAATCATCCCCTTATAAAGGAAATTTTAAGTGGGGGGAAAAAAGCAGTCAAACAAAACCTATAGACTGACCATGTTTGATTGTATATATAATGTTCCACAGCCATATCCTCAGATCTCTGCAATGAAGGGAGGGAGATGCATTTTTCAGCTCTTCTTTGGTGTCAAGCTTAGGCATACTTACATAGTATTCCCTTTCAGTTCAGTTTTTTGTATTTTCCATTTACATTGCTGTAATCCTTAGACATATTGTTTTTCTCATTCACTCTTCAGTAGGTCATATGTCTTCTTATGCTACTCTCAATTCTTTGTATTTATTGTTTCTTAAAGCTCAGTAATAATTCATTATATTCATGTACTACAATTTATTTAGTCAAAGATGGGAAGTTATTTTGTACCAGATCTCTGCTAATATGAAAAGTGCTGCTTTGGATCTATATAGGATCATTTTTCATTTTTTTTTCTTCCTTTGACCTTGGGCTATATTTCTAAACTTAACTCTTTACTTCTGCTGTGGGTGTGACTGTACTTCCCTGTTAGTCAGGATTACAATTTCAAAGTGATTTTTAACTCTTCAAACTCCCTCTCCCCCAACTCCTCATATCTAATTAGCTGCCAAATTTTGTTGATTCTGTGTCTACATCCTCTCTTGAATCATTTCCCTTCTGGCCACCATTACCATCACTATAAATCTAGAATATTATAATGGCGTTGTATTTGCTTTTTTGATCCATCTCCTCTTCACAAGGACCAGATTGATAATCCTAAAGCACATATCTGGCTACAATACTCCTTAGCTCAAGAGTTTTTAGTTCCTCCTTATGGCTTCTATCAGAAAATGCATATTTCCAGGTGAAACTTTTTAACATACCTTCCACATACCTTTCAAGTCTTAGACTTATTTCATATTGCTTATGACTCTTAATGCATTTTCAGACAAACCAGCTTTATTGCTGCTGTCCCCTATACTAGGCAATGCATCTTCAATCTTCAAAACTCTACACAGATTATCCCATACTTAGAATGTACTCCTTTACCTCTACTCCTTAGTATCCTGGGAGCTTGGTGGTACTGGGCCTAGAGTCAGGAAGACTCATTTTCCTGAGTTCTAGCTTTGTGACCCTGTTTGCCTCAGTTTCCTCCTCTGTAAAATAAGCTGGAAAAGTAAATGGCCAAATACTCTAGTATTTTTACCAAGAAAACTCCAAATGGGGTCACAAGGAGTTGGACATGACTAAAAATGACTGAACAACAAGTTGGTCTTTATATTCTTTCAAGATTCAACTTGTGTCACTTTTTATGGGAATCATCTGTTGTCATTTCTCATTCCTATCCCAAACCCCAATTTTAATGTGCTTTTCCTCTTGATTTAACTGGCAATTATATATATATATATACACACATATATGTGTGTGTGTGTACGTAAGTATGTATGTATGTGTCTATCTATCTATATCCCTTCTATAGAATGTGTGTTCTTTGAAGGAGTTAGGGATTATCTTTTTTAATGTTTGAATTCCCAGTGGTTAGCACAATATTTTTCATGTGTCAATCAATCAATAAACAATTATTCAGTGTCTTCTATTTGCCAGGCATTGGAGATACAAAGGCAAAGAAAAATAGTCCTTGTCCTCAAGAAGCTTATATTCTCTCAGGAGAGACATTATTTACACGTATATGTAGAGTATACAAAATGAAGACAAAGTAGTTCTGGAAGAGAGCACTGACACTTAAGAGGATGAATTAAGATTTCTTACAGAAAAAGGGGAATTTATACTAGATGTTGAAGGAAAGTAGCTAATTCTCTGAGGCACAGGGGAGGAGGGAGTACATTCCAAGGGAGGATATAGCCAGCACAAAGGCATAGAGGCAATGCACATGGAGTGACCTAGGTAAGCAACAGCAAATAGATAAATATGGTTAGATAGATATGGTTGGATGGAAATATTGTATGAAAAGACTAAAATGGTAAGAGGAGACCACACTGTGAAAAGTTTTAAATGTGAGAGAAGTTTGTATTTGCTTCTAGAGGTTGTAGTGAGTCCCTGAAGTTTATTGAATAGGATGCTGAAATGGTTAGATCTAGTATTTTAGGAAAGTTGTTTGGTGGCTATGAAGAGGATGAAGCAGACAGGGATTCTACTGTATAGGTGAATGGAGATGAGGGATTAGAGTGATAGTGTGAGTGGGCAGAAATAGTTATCTGTGAGAATTGGTTAATGGTAGAAACAAGATTTGGTAACTGACTGGTTATATGGGATGAGTGAGAAAAGGAGAAAAAATTAGCATTACTAGCAAGCAGGAATACTGAAATAAGTTCTCCCCACTCCATTGCTCCCCTCCCCCACCTCCCCACAGGATGCAGAACACTTGATTATATTTGTAGGTATCAGGGAAGAAATGAGTAGCCAGGGAGAAACCAGAAATCAGCAAAAGATGAAATGATGGTTAGAGATGTTTGCTGGAGAAGATAAGGGGATAGAATCAAATAAATACTATTAAATAGAGGTGACTTGAAAGGAGGAAGTAAACTTTTAGGGACCCCAAAACAAGGATTCTGTAATTGATGCCATACTTCGAGAGGGATAATTTAAGTTATTTATAGGAGCATTAACATTAAATATTCCTATATGTTGTCTTTTAATCTTATTAAAAGTTGCCAATTAAAATTTCCAATTGTGAAGCAAATCTTCCTGCACTGATGTTACTGCAATTACTAATCTTAGTCAAAGCTTTCAGGAGAATAAAAGTTTAGAGTTCATGAACATCATTCTCCTTTTCTGTGCTACTCACATCAATTTTAATTATTTTTTTTCCCAAGCTGTAGAATAGAAGAAAGAAATGGAATCTTTTAAGTTTAGTCCCTTAATTAATATATGCTAAGTCTGATGTGCCTTAACTTGCTTGGTAAGGTTTATAATTGCAAAGGGCAAATTCTATGTGTACATTTAAGCGTCACTCATTTTTTCCTGTTATTTATAGATATCAGAACATGTGTGAAGGAGAAAAGTTTGAAAATAAGCTCATTTTTTTCTATTTTGACTTCCTTCTTCACTATCTAGTACCCTGAGGCAATCCCTCCAGGAGAATTATATGAGAAAAAATGAAATCCACCAGGGCAAGGGCATTTGTAGCATAAGCAACCACAATAACAGTATACCCATTTAGACAACAAATATTTACTGAGTGCCAAGAGAAAAACACTGTGGTTAGCCTGCAGGCACAGTAGAGCTATGTCTTTTCCTGGTATCTCCAGAGGTTATTGTGGATGTTAGAAAGTGGTAATAATGGCAAGAAATCTCTAGAATCTACTGACAGGATAATAATAATGGTAGTTAGCATTTTTATTTAGGTATGCTTTGTTTTATTGCATTTTATTTTATTGCATTTTGTAGTTGTTTTTTTTTTTCCAAATTGAAAGTTTGTGGCAATGCTGAGTGGAGCAGGTCTATTGCATCATTTTTTCTCCAAACAACATGTGCTCACATTGTGTCTCTGTGTCACATTTTTGTAATTCTTATAATATTTAAAACTTGTATTATTGTTACTATCTCTCATTGTGATCTGTGATCAGTGATTTTTGATGTTACTATTACAATTGTTTTGGAAATGCCAGAAAGTGTGTTCATCTAAGATAGTGAACTTAATCAATAAATGTTGTGTGTTTTCTTATTGGTCCACCAACTGGCCATCCCCCCATCCCTCTCCTTTTCCTTAGCTATCCCTATTCCCTAAGACACAACAATATTGAAATTAATAACCCTACAAGGCCTCCAAATGTGTAAGTGAAAGCAAACTTGTTTTAGTTTAAGAAATTGCCACAGCATCCCAACATTCAGCAACCACCACAGTTAGCAGTTGTCAGCCTTGAGGTAAGATCCTCCATTAGTATAAAGTGTATGACTGAAGGTTCAGATGATAATTAGTGTTTTTTAGCAATAAAGTATTTTTAATTAAGGTATATACAAGACTAATACAGAAATGTTTCCATGGTTATATATGGGCACATATATAACCTATATATCAGATTGCCGTTTTGTGGTGGAGGAGGGGAGGAATAGAGTGAGAAAAATTTGGAACTCAATTTTAGCAAAATTTTATATTAAAAACTATCTTTACAATAAAATAAAATTATATTTCCAAAAATTAAATTACATACATTTTTAGGATGTAATACTATTATACACTTAATAGACTACTAGGAAATCAAAATATTCATGTGACCTGCTTTATTGGTAGTCTCTAAGCCAACTGTAATATCTCCTAAGTATTCCTGTACTTAATATATGTAAAGCATTTTGTAAATCTTAAAACACTGAAAAAATGCTAGCTGTTGCTATCATACTACTACTATCATCTCTGCCTCATTATTAAATCAAATCCCCAGTGCTGGCTCTAGAATTTAGATAAAAAGCCCATAAATAGAGTTTTAAGCCAAAGGTTCCACAAAAGTGATTTAAATCTTATGTCAATTGATACTCTCTTCATATGGCAGAGAAGTATATAGGTCTTTTGACTATTAGTAATCTAGCATGGGATCAGATCCTGGGTCACCCTTCAAGGAGGTGAAGAGCTCTCTGGGATTTCTAGATGTTTGCCTGCATTGTTCTCACATAAGAAGCCTGGATACTTAACTGGGTACCTAGATGGAGCTTAAGATTCTCCAATTTCTGGACATTCTCCCCAAGGTTGTTTCCAGGGGCATTTAGCTCTCCTCATCTTTTTATGAATGCTATCTTCCTCTAGTTCTTCCCTTGAGTTCAGAGCCAAGCTTCATGATCATCTGGAGGACACAATCTAATTTCTCCTTTCTTTTTACATTCAACATTTTCCTTAGACTCTTTTCAGTTCAGTGACCATTTATTTATCAATTATCCAATGACAGACTATTGATGAAAATATAAAAGTATTATCCCCATCTTTATTCTGCTCAGTTTCCTTTTCCCCACCATAGGCTTTGTTTCACCTTCTTATAAAGTCATAGATCAGAGCTTCTTACAGTATGATCTGAGGATTTTGGGATTTTTTTTCAAGAGATATGACAGGTTAAAACATACTAAGAAATTTTAATTTCAAATATGGTGTCTTAACTTGCCTAACTCATCCAAACAAAGGTCTTTGGGGTGGGGTGTTCAATAATTATGTTCCTGAAATTGTTCCTGAAACCAAAAAGTTATAGAACTAATATTATAAATCATTAGAAATATAAGAAAACTTAGAGTTTATTAGTCCAACTGTTTATTTTATAAATATAGGAAACTAAGGCTTAGTAAGGTAAAACAACAAATTCAAGTTCACATTAGTTGATAAATGGTAGGACCAGAAGGATCAGCTAAGTTTTCTGATTCTCTTAGTCCTTCAGTTTAAGTTCTAAAGTCTGCTACTTGGGACAAAACATTTAGCCTCCCTTAGACTTAGTTTTCTTTTCTGTAAAATATCTATCTTACAGAGTTGTTTTGGGGATCAAATGAAATAGTATATATAAAGTTTTTTGTTTTTGTTTTTGTTTTTTTTTTTTGTTTGTTTGTTTGTTTTTTTTTTTTTTTTTTTTTTACACATTAACATGCTATATAGTTTGTTCAGCTATTTGGGTTGTTTTTAGTTGAATTGATTTTTTGGGACCCCATAGGCAAAAATACTAGAGTGGTTTGCTATTTCCTTCTCCAACTCATTTTACAGATGAAAAAATGTGAGGCAAGCAGGATTAAGAAACTTGCCCAGGATTGTACAGCTAATAAGTATCTGAGATTAGTTTTGAACTCAGGTCTTTCTGACTCCAAATCTGACACTCTACTATATTACCTATCTCTCATTATTTATACTGATTAGGATAATCTGTCATCATCCTGTCATAAAACTAAATCCCCATTTCTAGCTCCAGAATATGGATAAAAAGTCTCTATAGGTAGGACTGGGGTTTGAAATTTCTAAGCCAAAGACTTCATAAAAGTGTGTGAAAGTAAAATCAGTTCTGTCAGAAAATGTCTACTTAGTACCTATAGATCATTCTAGGCTTTGACTATAGCCACAGGAAAGAATTTTTAAAAAATGTGCCTGGTGATTTCAGAAATCAGAAGAATTCAAGTTATTGAACCATTATGAGGAAATGGTTTAGAGGCATAGTGCTAGTGACTATTGAGATGGTGTCTATGAAAGGGCTTTATTTTTAATAATCTTTGATTTTACATTATTTTATGGAGAGATCACAGCATTTGGTAGAAAAGAGTATTAGTTTTTGGACCTGAATACCTGTGTTCAAATCATGATCTGTTACTTAACACTTGGTTACCTGGAACAGATTATTTTTTAAAAATGAGGGTTTCATTTTTTTCAAAATGAAGAGTCTAGTCTAGATGAGTTCCATTTAGATTAGATGTTCAATTTATTTTTCTAAGATTAGTTTATTTAGATATTCTATTTCTTCTGTTAATTTGAGTAATGTCTATTTTTTGTAGAAATCTATCCATTTTATTTAGATTGTCAAATTTATTGGTGTATAATTGAACAAAATAGCTCCTAACAATTGTTTTAATTTCCTCTTTATTGCTAGTAAATTCACCAATGCTCCTCCCCTTTCCCCCATTTTTATGCTGGTATTTTGTTTTTCTTCTCTCTCTTTTTAAATCAAATTAATCAATGATTTATCTATTTTAATGGCTTTTTCATAAAACCAGTTTTAAATTTTATTTATTAATTTATTTGCTTGTTTTCAATTTCATTTATCTCTTTTTTTTTGATTTTTCAGGATTTCCAATTTGGTTTTCAATCGGGGATTTTTAATTTGCTCTTTTTCAGGTTTTTATTGTTGTTGTACCATCTTCTTGTACAAAATGACTAACATGGAAATATTTTACATGTTTACACATGTATAAAATAGAAAGGACTGCTTCCCATCTCAGGGAGTGGAAAGGGCAAAGAGAGAGGGAGAGAAAGAATTTGAAACTAAAGGCTTTTTAAAAAAATATTTTAAATTATTTTAAGATATAATTGGGGAAATATTATTTAAAAAATAATTCCATACTACTAGCTTGCTTTGATTTTTATAATTTCTCTCTGAAAATCACCAGAACTTTCTAGAAAGTTCAATGGGGATCTGAATGGTGGGGGGTTTATTTTTTATCCCCATGGGCAATAAATAACATTTCAAAAAGCATTGTCAGAAGCACCTGTTGTTATCACTAAGGTCAACTTTCACAAGCCTTCCCTTTCAGCACAAACTAAAAATATTACATATCAAATAATATTAAATGTACTCTTGATTCTCTAGGCAATTTGAATCCTAGTGAGGATAAAAAGAAGAAAGTAAAGAAAGAAGACTAAAGAAAACCTAATTGATGGCAGGCCTGAGTACAGAAAATTGGAACTAGTAGTGATAAGTAGGTAATACTGAGGAATTCTTAAGGAAAAAGAAAATCATTTCAACTGTCTTTAAAAAATGACTATAGAAGTGAAAAATGATGGAGAGTTAGCTGGAGAGAAAGAAGTTGGGAAGAAACAAGTTAAAGTTTTAGAATAGATGTTGAATAAGACATACATGGATAATTCAGGAACTTATTTTGCTTCATTATGTAGATTTGTTACAAGCTTATTCCCTCTCCCTCTCCCCAAGGCAGGCAGTGGGAGGAATGGGAGGATGAGAAAATAAATACTTGTTAAATTGAAAAAAATGTACATTTTTTTAAAAAAGTTCACAAGAATGAGATGAGTAGAGCTTAGATTGGAGAATTGATTTGCTTACGAGGGTGATAGCAGATGGGTGATGGGAGAAGCTCAGTTGAGGGAAGATGATGACATGAGATAATTTAAAGAGCTAAGGATACTAAGGACACTGGGCAAAAGGGGGATGACCAAAACCAAATAAACCAAAACCTTTGAATATGATCATGAAAAGATTATAGGAGGAAAATCTAATATAATAAAAACGATAATCTATCTAAACTGATTTACTTGTTTAGTAAGTCAATTAGAGCTAGAAAAAATAATAACAAAATTCACTTGGAAAAAAATCTGAAAAATATCAAGGGAATCAATGAAAAAAGATATGAAGGACAATGGCCAAGCAGTACCAGACCTAAAACTATATTATAAAGCATCAGTCATCAAAACCATTTGGTACTGGCTAAGAAATAGAATTGTGGATCAGTGGAATAGTTTAGATACATGTGATACACTAATCAATGACTATAGTAATCTAGTACTTAATATACCCCCAAACTCCAGCTTCTGGGATAAGAACTCACTAATTCACAAAAAAATTGCTGAGAAAACTGGAAAATAATGTCAGAAACTCAGCATAGACCTCCATCTCATACCCTATACCAAAATAAGGTCAAAATGGGTACATGATTTGGGACTAAAGGGTTATACTAAGAAAATTAGAAGATTAAGGGATATTTTTCCTATCAGTCTTTGGAGAAGGGAAGAATTTATGACCAAAGAAGAATTAGAGAACATTATAAAATTCAAAATGGACAGCTTTGATTATATTAAATTAAAAAGTTTCTGCACAAACAAAACCAACAAAACAAGATTAAAAGGGAAGTACTTTTGTACTAGGGAAAAAATTTTATAGTTAGTGTTTTTTGATAAAGACCTCCTTTCTAAAATATGTAAAGAACTGTGAAAAATTTATAAGAATACACATCATTACTCAATGATAAATAGTCAAAGGATATGAACAGACAATTTTCAAATGATGAGATTAAAGCTATTTATAACCACATCTAAATTACTATTGATTAGAGAAATACAAATTAAAATAATTGTGAAGTACACCTACACACCTCTCAGATTGGCTAAGATTCAGGAGCAGATAGTGATAAATGTTGGAGGGGATGTGGGAAAATTGGGACACTGATACATTGTTGGTAGAATTGTGAAATGATTCAGCCATTCTGGAGAGCAATTTGGAACTATGTCCAAAAGGCTATAAAAATGTGCATGTCCTTTGATCTAGTAGTGTTACTTTTGGGTCTGTATCCCAAAGAAATCATAAAGGATGCAAAAGGACCCACATGTGCAAAAAATGTTTGTAGCAGCTCTTTTTGTGTTGGCAAATAATTAGAAAGTGAGTAGATGCCCAACAATTGGGGAATGGGTGAATAAGTTATGGTATATGAAAGTGATGGAATATTATTATTCTATAAAAATGATTAAAAAGATGATTTTAGAAAGGCCTGAAAAGATTCATATAAATTGATGCTGAGGAAACAAGTAGAACCAGGAATACAGTGTACACAGTAACAAGATTGTGTGATCGACTATGAAAGATTTGATTCTTCTCAGCAGTTCAGTGATCCAAGGCAGGCCTAATAAATTTTGGATAGAAAACATCATCTGTATCTAGAGAGAGAACTATGGAGAAGGAATATAAATCAACACATGCTATGTTCACTTTTTTTTTCTCCTTTTTCTTCTGTTTTTTTTTTTTTTTTTTCTCTCTCTCGGGGTTTTCCCTTTTATTCTGATTTTTCTCTCCCAACATGATTCATAAAGAAATGTGTACTTAAAAAATTAATTTGTATGTATAACTAGAAAAAGAAAACAATAAAAGAGTAAAAGAAAAAAGATTATATGAAGACACCATAAATTTAATTAAAATGGACTAGAAAGATTCAAGGAAGGAATCAAATGAAGCAGAAAGGAGTTTTTAAAAAAATCCTATTCAGAGGTGTCAAACACACATCTTGCAGTAAGGACAACAATTCTCCTAAGTGCTGTTTCCAGATTACATATAAAACTGAGATAATATTTGGCCTTCAGGGATCCTTATGTATGAATGAGTGGCTTCCTTTTCTATTTGACTCTAACATAAACTGTTCTACAGGAACAGAGACTCTGGTCTTAAAGGGAAGAAGTATGATCAGCTCTTAAGAGCTGGTGACAGCACAAATAAAAGTGGATTAGGTGTCAGGAGGCCTAAATTTGAGTCACAGGTCTAGTATTTTGTAGCCTTATTAGTCTGGATGAGTAAACTCACTAGACTGGAAACCATTGAGCGCAGAAAGAACGAAAATCCTAGTTGCAATTACCCAGTACCAGAAGTCAATCAGCAAACTGCTCCAGGGCAAACTAAAGCAGCTATTGCTCTTTTCAGTTAAGAGTAGACCTCAACCCTTAAAAAAAATGATGAACAAAAAACCAAAAAAGAATTCTCACCATAGACAGCTTTTATGGAGAGACAAAAACAGACCTCAAATCCTGAGATTCCTAAAGGCAAATCAACTTTAGATGAAGCCCCAAAAGGAGATATGAGTTGGTCCCCATTTCACAGGGCTTTCTTGGAAGATTGCATTAAGGGTCTTAGAAGAGAGTTAGAAGAAAAATGGGGAAAGGAAATGAGATCACTGCAAGAAGGAATGGAAAAAGCATATAATGCCCTACAAAATAGATATGAAAAAATATCAATTCATTGAAAGACAAAATTGGTGAAATGGCAAAAAAAATGCAATGAACAAAACAATTCAATTGGCTAAATACAAAAACAGCTAAAAAAGATAACTGAAGAAAATAATAGCTAAAAATTAGAGTTGAATAAATGAAAGTGAATGACTCAATAAGACTTCGAGACTCAGTCAAACAAAAATAAGAAAATGAAAAAAATGGAAGAAAATATGAAATACCTCCTAGGAAAGCTGTTTTCATCATAAGAATTTTGAGAGTCCAGTAGTATAAGCATTATCATTCCTATTTGTGGAGTCTACTCTTTCCTAATGGAAACCCTGATACTGGTCAATTCTCTCTCAAGTGGTGATGCTAAGATATCATAGGGAATATAGGACATCCAAAAATCATATGGACCCTTAACTTGAAATATCCTTGTTTGGGTAAGAAGATTTAGATCTAGGCCAAAGTCAGATCAAGATGCTTTCTTCCCTTACTACCCATCATTCTCTTCTCCCCAAGTAGGGCATCCTCAGGGATTTTGCTGGAATGTCTCTCCTATCTCATGATTATCCTTATTTAATCTCCTTTAGATGCTCAGATACTCTGAGTTATCAACTGGTTTTCTATTTTATAGCCAACTATAGAACATAACCAAATTTTCTCAGCTAGTCTGAATAGTCTTCCTGTAAACAGTCACTCCAGTTCTTTCAAAGGCCATTTCTCATCTAAGGTTTATGATTGTTTGAATCATAAGTCACTAAGTTATTTATATTATGGTATAAGCTGATTTTATCAACTTACTCAAACCCTTACCTATATTCCTTTCTTTATTACAATGACTCTTTTTTTACATTATAAGCTGCAGATTTTCTCACATGTAACATGATGTATAAACAGGTACAAAACCATGTACCATTTCTTGAATATATGTAACTAACTATTGGACATGTACTCCTTAAAAGGAGTACACTTTTTCTGCAAAGTCCAATCTCCTTTCAAAGTGCTGTAACATGCAAATGGTCTATCTCTTTAATTGCAAACTGTGATTCTGGTAGTCATCATGATTATCTCCTCCCAAAGTAATTCCCACTGATTTTAGCAGGAGTAGCTCATGCACGCCTGAAGTCATCATTTTTGCCCTTAGCAGAAGATCTCTATTAAAAAAAATTCTCCCTGATAGAGATACATTAATGTCTAATGAATAAATATGGAATATGTGGGTACTTAGCCTTTTGTGATGAAGCTGCCCTTTCTTCCCAGCCCTGGGCTCTCTCTTGCCTTTGGTGCCAACCTAAGGTGAACAGGGCTTGTTTGTGAAAGATGCACCCTGCCCTTGTGTATATGGAATAGAGTTTTCCTTCTAGATTTGCTTTGGTTAAAAATCAGTAGTTGTGTTTGTTCACATAAAACCAGGGGGATAAAATGAAAGGTACATAAATATTAAATGAAGCTTTTAATAAAGTAGGTTCTATTAGTTCTGCCCTCATGGTAGCTTTGCTCAAAATGCAAATTATGAGATTCTGGCATGCATCTGAACACCAGGAATTGAAAGAACTGAAGGTCTTTCCCACTCCGACCTTCATTCTTCAAATCCCAGTTTATAACTGAGGATTCTTTCAGGACAGCTGTCTGTAGATCAAATGGAGCAAATAGAACCTGTAGGCACTTTGGCAGATAAGAGTGTTTCAGATTCTTCTAACAAGCTGATATTCTAATTATCTTGTTTAAAATTTAATTATATGTAATAAAGGAGTTGATATTTGTAACATACTATAATGATTAAAAAATGAAAAATGCAAACTTTTTTTTCATATTTCCAGTATACATTTGCCTGTATTTAATGTCTGTGATACAAGGCACTCCCCATTTTAAAGGAATTTCATTTAAAGACATAATATTTTACCCTATTATGTATAGATATCATTTTTTAAAAAGCATTATTGTTATTTAGCACTTAGCATACTGTGTTTGAAAAAAGAAAACCCCTTTGCCATTCTTCTATAGGTATTCTTATTAGTAATATTGTGGTAGTTGACTTTAGTGTATTTTGAGATTAGAGCAGGAGTTAATTGACTTACCTGAATCTACTCATCATGCCATTTGGAAAGCCAGTGCCAGGATGAGAGATATCAGATTTATAATTCAACATGGCATATTGGAAATAACACTAGGCTTAAGCACTCACTTTCAATTTTGACTCTGACACTCTTTCTAGTTATGACTGGGTAAAATACTACTTCTGTGAACCTAAGTTTTTACATTTGTAATATGGGAATAATAAATAATCCAACATCTGTAAAACATGTGCAATTCATCTAAACATATTTCTATATTTATCACACTGCATAAGAAAAATCATATCAAAAGTGCAAAAAATGAGAAAGGAAAAACAAAAGCAAGCAAACAACAACAACAAAAGGTGGGAATATGATGTAGTCATCTGTATTCAGTTCTGACAGACCTCTGTTTGGATGCAAATGGTTCTCTTTATCAGAAGTCTATTGGAATTGGCCTGAATCAATAGATTGTTAAAAAGAACCAAGTCCATCACAGTTGATCATAACATAATCTTGTTGTTGCTGTATGCAATGTTCTCTTGGTTTTATTCATTTCATTCAGCATTGGTTCAAGTAAGTCTTTCCAGGTCTTCCTGAAATCATTAGGCTGATTGTCTTTTATAGGACAATAATATTACATACATTCATACATACATTTATCATACCTCATTCAGCCATTCTCCAATTGATGGGCATCCACTTAGTTTCTAGTTTTTTGCTCCTACAAAAATGGCTGCTACAAACATTTTTGCACATGTCTTTTCCCCATTTTTACGATCTCTTTGGGATACAGACCCAATAGAGAGACTACTGGATCAAAGAATATGCACAGTTGGATAGCCCTTTTGGCATAGTTCCAAATTGCTCTCCAGAATGGTTGGATCAATTCACAACTCCACCAGCAATGTATTAATGTCCCAGTTTTCCCACATCCCTTCCAACAATTATCATTATCTTTTTTTGTCTATTAGCCAACCTGAGAGGTATATGGTAGTACCTCAGAGTTATCTTAATTTGCATTTCTGTAATCAATAGTGTGAATCTCCTTTTCTTACCAAGAGTACCATTATTCTTCCAGTCACACAGTATTGTACCCAAACTCAATAGAGATATAGGAAAGGGAAGTGAGATACGTGGTAGAGATAACCTTGGCAAGACTTGAAAACTGATTTAATCTGAAGGGTGAAGAAAAGTGAGGAGTCCAGGATAACTTTGAAGTTAAGACTCTAGATGACTGAAAAGAGAGTATTTTCTTCAATATAAAGATGCCTTGAAAATAGTTACATTTTGAAAAGATAATGAATTCTTTTGTGTATATTTTGAGCTTGGATGTCTAATAGATGTTCAGGTAGAGATGAAAGGTATCCCTGCATATATGGATTTGAGTCATCCAAATGGTGATGATAACTGAACTCATGGCAATGTGGTGATATGACAATGAGAGAGGCAAATCTCGTGACATGAGATATAAGGGCAGAGATGGAAAGAAACAGAGTGAGAGATACAGACACAGAGACAACACAAGAACAGGAAAAAAAGAAAAAGAGGAAGACAGAGACCGAATCAGAGAAAGAGAGACAGAGACAGACAGAGACAGAGAGAGAGACACAGAAACAACACCAAAGAGAAAGAGGAAGACAGAATGACAGAATGAAAGAAAACAAGAGAGAGAGAGAGAAAGAGAGAAAAAGAGAGAGAGAGAGAGAGAGAGAGAGAGAGAGAGGGAGAGAGGAAAAGAGAGAGAGAGAGAGAGAGAGAGAGAGAGAGAGAGAGAGGAAGAGAAAGAAAGAAAACAAGAGAGAGAGAGAAAGGAATAGAGAGAGAGAGAGGAAGAGAGAGAGAGAGAGAGAGAGAGAGAGAGAGAGAGGAAAAGTAGAGTGAGAGAGAAATAGAGACAGAAAATACATAAAGAATAAGAACAGAAAGAAACCAAGGAATAGATAGAGGTGTGCAATAACAACCAAAAAAACCAGATGAAGTTAGATACAAAAAAGTAGTAAAATTATTGTTTATTTCAACTCAACAAACATTTGTTTTGAGTCCTACCACATAAAAATACTATTTGCCATATGTTTCTACATATTCTCAATGAGCCAAACAGAATATATAACAAATCTTCCTGCCAACCAGGATTTTTCTTACAGTTCTAGCTTTAAGTATTGGCTTTTATGGGCTGTTGAGATTTTCATGCTGTATTGTTGTAGGATGATGGGTTATAGATTCAAAGATAAAAGAGACCTTAGATATCATCTGCTGTGTAGATCTAGAGAATATTCATTTTGAAGGACATCTTGGATATTGCTTAGTTTGATCCTCCCATTTTGTAGAAAGAAAAAGTAATAATAGAGGTGAAATTACTTGTCTGAGGGTATGTAGTGAGAATCTAGCATTGAAATGATAACTGAGGATTTCTGACCCTTATTTTAGTATAAGTACACAGCTGAATTCAACTTAAAAATATCGGATAGGAGAGGCAGGTGTAATGGAAAAGATCAACGGATTGCGAGAAAGAGGATTTTGGTTCAAATTCCATCTTTGCTTTTTGTACTCTATATGACTTTAGATAGGGCATTATCCCTCATCTGGTTTTCAGTTTTTTCAGCTGTAAAAATGAGAGAGTTGAACCAAATAATTTTTAAGATTCCTTTAAGACCAGCTGTTTCATTATTTCATACATGTCAGACTCTTTGTGAAACCATTTGGGTTTTTTTTTTTTATTTTTATTTTTTGGTAAAGCTACTGGAAAGACTTGCCATTTCCTTCTGCAGCTACTTTTACAGATGAGGAAATTGAGGTAAACAAGTTTAAGTGACTTGCCTAGGGTCACACAGCTGGTAAGTTTCTGAGGCTGGATTTGAACTCATGTTTTTCTGACTAATTTCAGGGTTCTTTCTTTCTTTCTTTCTTTTAGGGTTCTTTCCACTAAACCACCTAGATACACTAATTCCTATGAAATGGTTTACATAGTAGCAGCAGCATTTAAACAATTGTTGCACACACCATATTTTTAAAAAGAAATTATTTGTCTTTTTCAACATGTCAGGATGAATAAGTTCCTGTAATTTAGGAGTCACTAAAGCATGTAAATCCCTGATTATTTATGTGACAACATTGTCTATAATCATCAAGAGGTTCTTTTTTTTTGCAAGATTTAGAAAAATATGTAAACAACAAAACAGTGAGGTTGCCTGCCCTATAGAGCTAAGCAAGTTTTCCATTCCAGTAGTCTGCTGGTTCCATAAAAGACAGAAATTTGGATGCTGGAGCACAGCATTCAACGAGTGAGTGCTAAATCCTTTTTAGTTTTGCCTTGGGGTTTGAGTGTCTCTAGATGACACTAACCCAGCTTAATCTACCAAGAGTTGGAAGATCTTCTCCAGTGACTCTTATTTATTGATTTTTACCTTCATTGCAGAGGATACACATAAAGAGACAGAGAGATAGAATAAAGACAGAGAAGAAAGAGGCAGAGTGAGCCAGACACAGAGACAGCACAAAAACGGGGGGAAAGAGAAAGAGGAAGACAGAGAGACAGAATCAGAGAAAGAAAGAGACAGACACAGAGGAGAGACACAGAGAGGTAAAGTCAGAAAAACAGAGAGAAACACAGAGAGAAAGATAGAGAAATTCAGAGGCAGAGAGCCACATAGCACAAAGGACACCCAGGAAAAAAAGGATGGAAAGAAGACTGTTGTTTGGCTTGTCAAAACAAGATAAAGCAAATGAGAGACAGTCCATGCATTGCACTAGGGCTACAATGATCTCTTCTTGATCTTGTGCAATTAAACATTTTGATCAGTGATTCAACTCCCTGCATCATTCTTGTCAAATTTCAAATGGCACAAAGCTAAAAGAGATAACATGTTGTCTCTGTTATCTTGCATAGAGCTAGGATCCAAAATAACTTCCATAGGTGAGAAAAATGGACTAAGTGAATTAAAAAAAATTCACATAGAAAAATGTAAAGTTATATATTCAGGATAAAAAAACCATCTTCACAAATTCATGTTGGAGAGCTTGGTGGATAGATAGAAATTAATCTGAAAAAAGATATGGGGAGTTTTATTGAACAGCAAGCTCAATACAAATCAATAATATAATACAGCTGTCAAAAAAAGGCCATTCAGGAACTGGAAATTGTGTGGATACTCATCAGTTGGGGAATGACTGAATAAGTTATGGTATATGAATATAATGGAATAATATTGTTCTATAAGAAATGATGAGCCGGTTGATTTCAGAAAAGTCTGGAAAGACTTAAAGGAACTGATGCTGAATGAAGTCAGCCAAACCAAAATAACACTGTATATAGTAACAACAAGGTTATGTGATGATCAATTGTGACAGACTTGGCCTTTTTCAACAATGAGCTGATTCAAGGCAGTTCCAATAGATTTGGCACAGAAAGTACCATTCACATTCACAGAGAAAACTACAAAGATTAAATGTGGATCAAAGCATAATATTTTCAGTTTTTTGTTGTGGTGGTTGGTCGTCTGCTGGATTTTTTTTTCTTTCTCATGTTTTTTCCCTTTTGCTCTGATTTTTCTTGTGCGGCATGATGAAAATGGAAATATGATTAGAAGAATTGCATGTTTAACCTATATCAAATTGCTTGCTGTCTTGGAGAGGAGAGAGGAGAAAGGGAGAAAAAATTGGAAAGCAAGGTTTTGCAAAGGTGAATATTGAAAACTATTTTTGCATGTATTTGAAAAAATAAGATACTATTAGAAAAACCACAAAAAAGGCCATTGTTAATGCCAGTTCTTTGCTAGTGACAGTTCTAGTATACCACAGCTTGAGTTACATGTTTAATTTTGCTATCACCATGTAATGTAATAACATACTACTATATTTGCAGTTGGAGGACCTAGATTCAAATTTCATCCTAACCACTAATTATATCCATAGTCTTAGACAGGCTTCTTAGTGTCTATGGATCTTAGTTTTCTCACCTCTAAAATAAGTGAATTGGTCTAGTCACGGCTTCTTAAACTTTTTCCACTTGTGACACCTTTTTGTAGAGTATGGGCTAGCTCCCTGGAGGGCTTCAGTGTCAGCCAGCTTCAGGATAAATTAAAGTCCTTAGTCTTTAGGGGGAGAAGTGAAGGAGGCAGGCAAGCTGCCATGAGGCTCACCAAAGATGTATCCTGGATTCTGGAGTCCTGAGCCTGAAGCCTCTCTCCTCTCCTTCCTGCTGCCTTCTCTCTTTTCTCACTCCGCCCTCCCAATCCTAGCCTACAATTATTACTACCAAACATTCAGCAAGCATCAAAGGTGAGGAGAGCCATGATCCAAATATATGCTAATAAAGCCATTGTCTCACATAGAATAGGTAATTAGCCTTAAGTGCTCTGCATTCTCAGATTCAAGTTTTTCAGAATTTTAGTCCTCCTTTTTACATGACTCTGGGTATACTTGTATATAAAATAGATATACAAATGAAATGTTGATAACAAATCATAATTTTGCAGCCCCCACTTTCAGATATGCAATCCTGTATAGGGTTGCTATCCACAGTTTAAGAAGCTTTGGTCTAGATGACCTCAGGTACTTTCTATTGATAAACCTATGAACCTCTCAATATATCTATACCAATGGATTGTCTATTCTTTGGGAGGATGAAAAGGTCAATTTTTTCTGCCACAAAGGTTGTTTGACTTGGAAGATAATGTTGATGTTTTGGACACAATTTTTGTTATAACCATTGACTTTTAGAACAGTTTCATCCTTTCAGTAGGAAATTAGGAGCCCCCTGTACTAACCTTGGTCTAGTCATTAATTGTATGATGGTAGGCAAATCACTTCACTTCTCTGTGCTTCATTTTTGTTATCTGTCAATTGATGTAATATTCGATGGCCTATCATAAGACTGTGAGATCCACACAAGATAACATATGGAATAATTTAAAAACTAAAAAAATCATATAAAACCAAGTATGTTTCTAAAGGCTAGGCTTGCTTCTTTCTACCTCAAGGTAACTTCTAAGTGCATTTCTTCTACTTTTTAAGTATATGAATTACTTATAGGTCTCTCTTTGATGATTGCTGCTCCTATCCTCCCTCTTGTCTTGGATTCCTTTCATTACTCTTTCTCCTTTGGTACTAGATACAGGGTCTCAGCTTCTCCCCTGTTCTGTTAAATTTAAATGAAGCAAGGTTATAACTTTCTTTTAAGTTAATTATTTGTAGTTCTACTAACTCTAAAGCAATAATGGCCAAACATGTAAGATAAAAAGGTGATTATTGCTTTATAGAAGTCTTTAAAATTAACACCGATCTTTCAGAAAATATAGAGAAAATAAGAAATTTCTTTTAGGAGAGAGAGAGAGAGAATGTGAGAGAGAGAGAGAGAGAGAGAGAGTGAGAGTGTTTATTCATTATGCTTCATTTTGCTTCAGGCCTATCTAGACCAGTTATTTCTCCAAGGCTACTGGGATGGAGTTTGGATTAGTAAAACTAAACTTCTTAGTTCTTCCAGAAACAGAGAACTTTTGGCATGGGACTCATAGTTAATGGAAAGCCCTTCATTATTTGGATGCCATGAGCATCAAGGCAGCTTGCAAAGAGTAGGTTTGTCTTAGCTTCTCATCTCTTCTGACTTCATGGAAAGGTTTGATAAGTCAAATTTTCTTGTGCTGATCTTCCACTTGCTTCCTTGACCTTCCTTACAGATATCAATGATTCTATTTCCTTGAAAGTCTTGCTCATGAAGGGCAACTAAATAGTACAATAGATAGAGCACTGACCTTGGAGTCAGGAGAATCTAAATTCAAATCTGGCCTAAGACACTTAACATTAGCTGCAGGACCCTGGCCAAGTCACTTAACTCTCATTTTCTTAGGGGAAAAATAGTCTTGCTCATGATCTCTGTGCTCCAACTTATCTTTCCCCAATACTCAATTTGTCCCAGGGTCAATGGTCCTTTACAGAATCTGGGTTTATAACTGGAAACTAATAGCACATATAATAAGAGAAACTGGTGTGTGTGTGTGTGTGTGTGTGTGTGTGTGTGTGTGTATGTGTGAGTGTGTGTATGTGTGAGTGTGTGTATGTGTAAGTCCTGTCTTGTGGCTAGTAGATAAATGAGGGGTGCTTTTAAGTGTAATTGGTTTCCTATCCTGGAGGAATATGGACATGAATAATGGTTGGTGGTACAAGGTCTTCTCTTCTCTCTCTCCTTGACACTCTTATCAAATTGAATCCTAAACCCAGAAAGAACAAACTATCTACTAATATTTGAGTCTCATGGGAAACCTGTTGCTGTAAGCAAATGTTTAATGCAGAGTCAAACATGTAGTTCCTAGACAATAGAATACTTGTTGATATGATAATGGGGGGCACTTGTGGAAATGCAAGATGTTATAAGCAAGAGAAACTACTCACCTCTCAGAATGGTCCAGTGTGCTTTGAATTGATTTACAAGTGGATAAAGAAAGTAAAATTCATGACAGATTTTCCAGTGAATGGGAAGCCAACTCAAAGCACATTTTCCTTTTGTTTGGAAGTTGACCCATTTGAGTTACAAGCTGTGGCTGTTTATCAAGGGCCTGTGGAAATCTCTTTTTAGAATTTCACTGCTCCTCTGATCAAACAATCCTATCTGCAGAGTATCAATTTTAACAACATGAGAAACAGATTGGAAACTGGTTTGATGTTATGGGCCTGCCTAGAATAATGTTTATAAATTGGTAACCTCTCTACCCTTCCCCTTCTTCTCCACCTCCTTGTACCCATCTCCCCTTTGGGAGGTAAGGCTTTTAACCTTTGGTATCTTCCCTTGGCCACTGGATGAAAGATAAAGCAAATATAGCCTCATTATCTGATGGTGTGTAAAATGAGTGGATCAAGTACCGTATCAGTGATAAGATAGTTGCTAAATGAGTCTTCTCAAATTTCATCAATGGTCTGATGAAAGAAGTCAAGATTGACATGGATAAGTTATTTTCTTTTGGCACTAGCATTTCTGTCGAGTGGGGATGCTTTTCTCAGTAGTAGTTTAAATCCTTATTGTTTGGATATGACTTCATTAGACACATCTAGTTTTAATTAAATCAAATCTGAACAGATATATCAGTGAGATTTTTTTTCCTTCTCCACCTCTTTTTTCCTCTTCTCACATACTTCCTTTTTTGGTGATTTCCTTAGATAAAGGGCATTTCCATTCCTAATATCAATTTCTTCACCTCTTTCCCTGTAACATGTATCTCATTACAGAACTCCATTTTTATCTTCATAATTTGTTACAACCCTCGCCTAATCTCTTCCAAGCACTTTAAACTCCTCTAAAGCAAATGTATTTATTCAAACATGCCAGACTTAATGGACATATCATAATGTAAATCCCCAGTGGCTTTGATGCATGTATCACCTTAATTGAGATAGATTTTCATTAAGTATCTATGATCGAATTCTGTGAACAGTTTGATTGTGAAGCTTCTATAGAACAACCAACTCCTCCCTGGCAGGAATAGCAGCCCCTGGGCCTTTTCATCACTATCTCCCAGCCACTGGCTTCTTGTCTGTATTCCCCTCAGGCAGATAGAAAGTTGCTGGTTTCAACAGCACCCAAACTACAGCACTATAACTCTTTTGTAGAGACTGGTAGAATCTGAGGATGCAGAGGTAGGAAAGATTGAAGTGTTCAGATCATCAACAAATCTCAGTTTCTAACTTTCTCTTTCACCACTAAAGCCTTTGACCAGAGTAACTAAATGGTCTGAGGCAGGCACCTTCCCTCCTTATTCCCTGCCTGCACACCTTTGGTAGAAGTGCTAATAAGTGATATAGTTGAAGTGTGAGTAGCTGTAGGATGGACATGAATATAGGTTTGATGTGGCAGGGAATCTGCTAAAGGTTTTACCAATCCATGATTACTTGAGAGATGGCTAGGGTTAGCCATCAGGTTGAACTTCTATAGATTTTCTGTAGTTGGTTTCACAGTTTTATATATGAATTACTGGATCTTTTTAAGCAAGGGCTTTTTTTTTTTTTTTTTTTTTTTTAAATTTAGCAGTGCTTAGCTTTGTGATTATGGATAATTTGCATACATTGAGGCTGAGGGATCTTTGCCCTTTGTGTTTCAATTTGTCATAATTGGTAGATCTCTAGACTTGAAGTCAACAAGATTTGAGTTCAATTCACTCTCTGAAAATTTCCCTTTTCTGAACTTTAGTTTCCTCATTTATAAAATGGGAATAATGATACTCATATTCCTTTACACAATGTTGTAAGAAAAGTCTCTACTCATTCCCATCTTCAATTCATCTTTTACACAGAAATCAAAATAATTTTCCTAAGGCACAGGTCTGAACATGCTGAAAAATCTTTAGTACCTTACTATTATCAGTTAGATGAAATATGAACTCTCTTGCCTTTAGAACTTAAAGTTGTCCATCCTGGTTCCAATTTCTCTTCATAGCTTTATTTCACAGAAGCCCTCTTGAGTAACTCATTTTTTCCTAGCCAAATTCTATCATTTCCCCCCAATTTTACCCTTATCATTTCTCCTTTCTCCATAACTTTTTATGCATTCTCCTCCTCCACCCTATACCTACACAAGTATATTTCCTTTTTACCTCTGCTTTTTAGAAATCTTCATTTTTCAAGACTTTACCCAGGTATCCTCTACTTCAAGCAGACTTCTGTTATCTCCCTCTGCAATTGAAAGCATTTTTTCCCATTTTACATTTTCCTAAAGTATTTCTCTATCTTCTAGGTCCTCCTGCTTCAATAAATTTTGTAGAATTTTAAGTCTTAGAATATTATGGAAATGAGTTGTACTTTACTTAAAAAAATGAAAATTAATTGCAATAAGCTTTGATTGAAGAATTTTGCCCTGCTTCATTAAGATAGCTGGGAGTGCTCTAGGGTGCTGCCAAACTAGATAAGCACTGAATTTATCTTATACTTTATCAAGTCTAGTGCCAGATATAATTCCAGGCAAAACTATGAAAAAGGAAACTGCTTTCATCCTATTTTTCTTCTATTGGTACCCACTCTGCCCTTCTAGTAACCTCATGATGCCCTTTTAATTGCCTAATAAACACTATATCTCATCTTCACACAATCCTCTATCTGTTTCTTCCACACTTTAAACATTTGAGAAACACATTTCTACCAAGGTGTTTTATTAATTTCCTTAATTGCCTGTAAAGTTTTAACATGTCTACCTCCTAAAGAGCATTTGCATTTTAAAAAGGGTCTTAAATACTTAACTCAAAGCAATAACTAAGGATAATTTTAAGTACTTTTAGGTGTGTGCAAAGCAATACTATCACCATGGATGTCAGCTAAAGTGAGTATTACAGAGAATTCCCAGTAAATCAGCAAGAAGCAGGCCTAATAGGAGCAGTGGACTGCAATCACCAAAAAATGCCAACAGTTCCAAAGAATTGGAGGTTTGAGTGGCCCATTTTCCTTTTGATGATATATGATTTTTTAGGATGCTACCCTAGAGGTTTAGGAAGGAAATGTTTGACTGTTACTTTTTTGACTCTTATTTCATGAAATGCTCTTATTTGTACTTGTTATGCTCAGCCTAATAAAGTTAAACATATTGATGATGGCTTATAAGCTATAGTTTCACTGGCTACAGATGCACATTGGACATTCAATATAGGGTAATCTTGTCTGGATAATACATATTGTCAAATACTGCATCAGAACCTTTTAAAAATCTGAGTTCCTAGGAAGAATGTTGAGTTTGGGGAACATATTAATCCTTTGCAACCCCAGCATTTTGGCTTTCTAAACTTCTAAGTTTCTAGATTCCTGCATATTTGTTCTCTGACAAACCAATAATCCTCATATAGTCTCATAATAGATTAATCTGACCTTTGGATGAAGTATGTTTGTCATCTTCATTTTCATCTTCACCTTTACCAAAATTCCCTTCACTCTTCTTCTTTCCTTCTCATATAATGCCAATTACTAAAACATATTGAGAACAGAGATCTGTCTGAAAAGGATCTCAGAGGCCATGCTGATCCTTCTTGAAGCAGACTCAACCTTTATTTGTGTTGTTCCCCTTCTCATCTCTTTAGCTATTTGAACTGATCCTTTATGGCTTAACTTAAGTTCCACCTCCTTCACACAACCTTCTTTAACCATCCTATTTGATAGTGGTTTATTCTCTCTGAACTTTTACATTATTTCCTCTTTTCCCACTTTGGGAAAGGATATGGTTAGTTCTTTTTGGGTTCCCTTCCCAAGCTAGATTCCACGAGAAACTAAGATTGGAAGGTTCTAAGTCAAGAAAGAACCAGATACATTGAGTTATTCAAGCAGAGCAGGAATTTAGTTACTGGAGATGTGAAGTACTAGGACAAATGACCGGAAAGCCTAGGAGTGCCCCAAACAGAAGTATAGGTCATTACCACAAACTAGTTGAGTTTAAGATACAATATAGAAGAGCTATGTTCTGGAAAGTTGGGAATAAAATATCAATACAAAGAGAGCAGAGAATGGTTGGATTCTATACAAAATCCAACATAGTTTGTAACACAACTTCTAGGGCTTGTGAAGGTATTTATATATATATAAAGACAGGTTAAAACTACATATATGGTATCATAAACTTATCTAATCCATTCTTGTATTTTACAGATTGTATTAAAAGGTGGGAGGCTATCCTTTTCTTCTAAAATAGGTATAACTTTACAATTCTTAATTTTTTCTGCCAGTATCACTGTTACAAGCAATGGCTGCCTTTAAAGCTGTAGCACCAATAGCCAACACTAGAGGATTTACTGTTTATTATTCGTACAAATCCTACAATGAAGCTTATTGTCTCCGGAAGTTATTAATGGATATATCCCAAAGCTATGTCCATGGAATCCAAACACAGGATATTTCTACCAACCTGGAAAATCTTTGACTATGAGCCTACTGTTGAACTGTGAATCTGTTGTCTGAACATCAGCCTGCTTGATTTTAGGAAGCCTTTTTACCAGAAAACCAAAGCAACATGTCTTAGAAACTAATGAAAACTAATTCCTAATGTATGGAGGCATATTGAAATTAAAGGGGGGTTTTCTACACCAATGAAATCATGGAAATAAGAATAAACTTTAGCACAGGTTATAGATGCTACATGCAATGTTTGTGTGTGTGTGTGTGTGTGTGTGTGTGTGTGTGTGTGTGTGTTTGTTTGTGTATTTTATTTAACTCTGGAAAGCAGTTGGTTGAACCAAACAAGTTATGTTTCAAAGAGATCAATAAACTCCTGAAGCAAAATGTCTATGTCTTCTGATCCAAATATATACCTTTAGTAACTGGTCTAGTGCTGAACAGCAAACAATTAGAATTAAAAAATAATTTTTGGGTGAAGCAATGTGTTAATATTATCTTCAAAAGATGCTAGCTAAGTGCCCCTTTGTATACATCTTTGGATGAATGAATCAGATGAATTATTTTCTCCTAATTAGCACTTCTTTAGCAATAGCCAAACCTGAGGATACTTTTCAGATTGACTGAGCTATACATATAGCCTTTCTGAAATGTATAATTCAAAAAATAGAGTCCTCACATGAAGAATAGATTGTGAAATGAAGAAACTGATCTATTAGTACTTGGAATTAAAACATCAATTAAAGAAGAAATCTTTAACAAGTCCAATTTCTAACACCATATAGAGAAATTAGAGGGTCACATGCAAAGGTGATAGATAATGGAAACGGACTGAATAAGAAGGCTTTTAAAATTAGGAGAGAGGATGGTTGTTCTTTCTCTTATATTGTGTCCAATCAGGAAACAAATTTCCACTCAAATTGTTCCCAGAACAACTTTCTGTTAAACAATTTTATACTGATTTTTTTTATCTAAAAGTAACTGTCTCTGAGCAGTAGGAAACAAAATAGTTGGAAGTCTGATCAAACAAATTTGTTAGCACCATGCCACCATCAGGCTCTTTGGTGTTTAAACATTTGAAATCAAGTAATCCTAAAATTTATTGATAGAAGAACTTGAATCACTTTAAATCTCTGAACTTCTCATTCAAAGAGATGATCACATTAGCAGTTCTAAGTTTGGTGCCAGTTATCAAAATTTTTACTTTGCAACCCACATTTTGTTTGGATTATTGATATTTCTTCCTTTGTATAATTATACTTTATAATGTAGGTACAGTATTCAAAATATGACATTTAACTAAAATAGTCTTCCATTTCTGGAGTTCTGAAAGTCTACTTAATTTTCTGAAACATAATTTCAGTGAAAAGAAAATAAGATTGCCATTCTATTTACAAAAAAAAAAAAAAAACTTCCAAGCCTCTCTCCAAATCCATTTTCAGTGGGGAAAGCCAGTAATGTTCATCTAACAAGACAGATGATTATCAAGAGCTTTAATTGATTGACAGCTACAGTACACCAGTCCTTCTGACTTGAATATGTATTTTAACTTTAGAAGTAGGGAAGTATTAGATACATTTTACCAAAGGGTATAACTTTTGTTCTATGGAGGATTGCTTCAAAGATGCATTCTTTGTTGCTGACTAATAATATCATGAGGATAGAGATAACAATTTTCTCAAAACACAAGTGATTTTCCTATACGATAAAGTCTTGATTATCTTTACTAATGGAATTGAGCAGTGGTTTAAAGAAGGGAATAATAAAAACAATTTATATTTGACTGTGGAGTTCATTTTAATATTTGGTCCCCAAAAGATTTACTTTCTGATGTTTTTCTTAGATTAAAATGAAAATGAGTTTGCATTTCTTTAATTTAATACATATCCATTGATGATAGAAATAGCCTAAATATGTTCTAGGTAGATGTGTAAAGCCTATATGAGATAAAATAAATAATACATTATTGTGGTTGATCCTTAGTATGTATAAACCACAGGTGGATAAAGGGAAGACCAACCATATTCCTCTAGGACTTTGATAGTGAATAAATAATGCCTTATTTCTTTCCTCTCATGTCAGCTTCCAATATGTCATCATTCCAGACCTTAATTCACATCCAATTAAAGCCCTTGATTTGAAAATATATTAAGTTCTTGCCTTGTCTATATCAACAAATTCCACATTCTAGAATTATCCAAATCTTAGTCCTTGTTGAAAAATATGGGGTCTGCTACACCATGTGCTTACTTTCAAAATAAGATTGTAATGTTAAGGAATGAATGAATGAAAAACATTTGAGTGTAAACTTAAATGTTTCATCTTCACCTGTAGACCTAATAGTACATAAGTAGGAGTAGGTACAAAATTGGAACTCAATAAAAGCTGGTTAATTGATTAGTGTGAGTTTCTCAGGAATTACACATAATACAAAGGAGCAGATTTCTACTTTCATTGCCTACAGTGATTTGAACATTTTCTTCTATTTTGTGTTCCATTCTGTTCACAGAGTCACTGAGTTTCACAGTAGTAAGAGACTTCAGTGGTCTGCTAGTTTAAGCCATACCAGAAAAAGACTTACTACTACAATACACACAAGTAATCACCTAGCTTTTGAATGGAGATACCCAGTGAAAGAGAGAACCCACTTAATGCCTAAAAAACTGATTTCTCTTATGAATAGCTATGTTGTGAAGTTTTTCATGACATTGAGCTTACATTTGCCTCCACACAACTTCTACTTATTGCTCCTGCTATTGCCTCTAGAGTCAACTAGAACAAATGGATTTGATAGCCTTTCAATTTGTGACCATCAAAGACAATGAACTTGACTTTAGGGTATAGGCTGTATTGCTAACTTTGTCTCTAGCTGGTCTTTTGCATAAAACCCCAAAAGAAATCTACAAAGTGTAAATGACTGAATTGAGACTTTTGCCCATAAGCTGACAGTGAAATGTGAATCCCTTTCTGGCTTTGAATCAGGAAGGGTTGAACTAGAAAGGCTAGACCTTGACTACTCCTGGCTTGAGGTGATGAATCTCAGAACCTCATCTCTGAGGACATTTAATACCAAAAGTTTCTTCCAGGCTAGGCTAAAGGTCCTTATCCTACCACAGGGCTTCTTCATCTTGTGTCAGGGACCCCCTTTGGAAATATGGTGATACCTAGGGACCTCTTCTCAGAATAATGTTTCTAAATACCCAAATTATGCACATGAGATTAATAAGCAAACAAAATACATAGAAACACAGTCATCAAAATGCTTAAAAAACAAAACAAAACAAAGTACATTCATAGATATCAGTTTAAGAACCCCTGCTTTCTCTGAAAGAGTACTCTAACTGAAGAGATTGTAGTACCATCCAGCTGAACTAGAGGCTGAAAGTAGTGTAAGATTTTAGCTGTCTATCAAACAGTAATCCAAGAAAAAAACAGTGGATCAACCTGTTCAACAGAAACATTGTACCGTGAGAAAAGCCCAGAGAGAGGAGCCCATCTGTCCTATTCTAGCAACAGCTTCTCTGAAATGGTAACAGTCTGATAACAGTCCTCAGAAGCTGAGTAATTTGTCAGAATCAGCCTGGAAACAGCCATGCACAACAATTTGTCTGATCCAGCCCAGTAGCAGCAATAGTCATGTTCTGTGATTAACCCAAATCCAGAAGCAGACTGACCCATACAGCTCAAAGATTTCATCTCACTAGAAAAAAGCTCAGCAGGCCAGTTGAATGACTCATCCATCATTGATATCATATCCTATAGTGATAGGATCCACTGGAAGTCAAGAGCTGCACTGCCTATGTATATTATCTATATGAGTCTCTCACTATCATTGTACCATCCTCCCTACCTGTGAGAATTGGTGGGAGAAGGCATTTCTGGTTTAGAAGGTAATCCTTTGCAATTATTGCTTCTCCTAAGCTAATTGAGTAAATATCTTGGCTGAAGAATTAACAAGATGATTGTTAAGGGGAAATACCCAAGTGGAAGTTGTGTTAGAAGCATAGCCATGTAAGGATTACCTCTAGAACCCTGAAAATAGCAGCACTGGCTCCTTCAGAAAACCAACTTTTCAGTGCTATAGTAGAGTGGGGGAATGAACCCATGGGTTTACTAAAACTCTCAGTGTAGTAATTTTAAGGTTTAGTATGTTTAAAAGCTTAAAATTACACCGAGATTTCTGTGATAGCCTGTATTTGATAAACACGATCTGTCATAGTTCAACATTATAGAAGGACAGTAAGCAAATGTATTATATGTTACACTGACAATATCTAGACTAATCCTTTTTCATAAATGTGAGGGCCTGTACTGATTCAAATGGTTATGAATAAAAAATATGTTTGAATATCTACAAGTTTGTTTTCATTTCACACATCTTCTATTTCACATCAGGGATGCTGATCAGCCAACTCTTCTATGTAATGACTTTGTAATTAAGCCATACTGTTTTGCCCAATCTAAGACAAACTCACCCTTCACATCAGAAATGCAAACAGATCTCTGATTCATGAATTGGTTAATTGCTCTTGCCTGCTGCAGACATTAGTCAGCATTTGGTTGTTAGCCATAGCATTTAAATTTATTGTTTCTTCTACTTGGAAACCTCACAATAGATGGAAAACTGTTATTAGGAAGTCTAATTCTGGTTTTCTGATAATTAGATGTTTTGGTGTGGTGGTCTCTCATTCATTTTTCCTGAGAAAGTATTTACTGTCATTGCAATTAAATAAGAAGTTTCCATAGGCTTCAAGGAGGGGAAAAGATTAAAAATAAATTCAAGTTAGTTGGCTCAGTTGGATCCTTGCCTTGGGAGCAGTCAGCTAGACTAAGTGACAACGTTCTTGTCAGCTCAAAGTAGCTCTATTTCTTTGAAGACAAAAATGTTCACTCTAGTGAAAATCTAGTTCAGATATATTTTTGTTCCTTGATCCAGTCAGTAATCTATTTAAATCTACTTCAATCATTGTATCTTTTAAAAAGATCAGCTCCTGTCACAAATGCACATGTTACTAATTTTACAGCACCTAATTTTAGAAAAAAGGCAACACTTCAATGCTTTCCCATAGTGTCAAGTTTGAAGATTGTTAAATAATATTTAACTTGCGCATTAGCTAACTTTGCAGAACTGATACCAATTTAAGCATTTTACATTGACAACTATAATAAAGGGTGTCTTTTTAGAATTATATTCTTATTCAGACTTTGCTCATTCAGTCTATTTTGTTAAGACTTTTGTATCCCCAATTACAAATGAAGAGAATAATAATGGTGTGCCAGTCTCATTAAGTGTTGGGATACAACAATTCACTCTGATAAACTGTAAATTATAGTTTGCGGATGACTGCTGTGTACAGCAGGAAGTCAGTAGCAAAGTATAGCAACATGAAGCTGACAGCACGAGTGGATGCTGAGAGCTAGCAGCCAAAGATATTCTCAGGAAAGGACAGGAGCAACGGATGCTGATTAAATCCAGACACAAGAAAGTTGTGAGAGTTGTCAAACCACTGCAGTAGGGTAGTCAAGATTATCTCTAATATGCCTGAATATGATTTGGAGGAAAGATTCAATCATGTACTGGTATCCTTTGTAAAATCAAAATAACCCCAAGTGCCCAAATTTTAAGTTATTTTGCGTTCTAAGAACAACATATTCTACATTTCCCCCAAAAGTGTCAGGCACTGTTAAAGTTATTATCTCATGCATTTCCTTATTAGGATCACAGTTACTGACAGCTCTTCAATCTCCTGGTTACCACCCATTACCAGACATTCTCAAAGTGTCAGCAAAGGCCTTTTGTCTTGAGGAACTATGGTTTCTGCACTCCATTTGTTCTGCACAATTAAAAGAAGTAGCTGATAAGCTAAATTCATTTAAGAAATGGGGATTTTTATAATGAGGCTTTTACCAAAGAGAGTAGGCTGGAGAATTTTCAAAACCAATAAGAGCCTATCTCCAAGTTTATTTATTTTTTTCCCTTGAGGAGGTGAGGAATATGGCTTTAATCCAGTAGGCTTTATTCATTTTCTTTTTGTCCAGACTTATCATTTATTCAGTGGAAGAAACTCCTTCCATAAAAACCATGTCCATTGATGCAGATTCACAACTTGTCTGTATCTGATAGTCACAGAAAGTTGCCTGGGGCTACGGCAGGTTATATGACTTGCTGGAGGGCACACAGTCAGTATGTGTCAAAGGCAAGACTTGAATCCAGGTATTTCTGTCTTCAAGTGGCACCTTTTATCCACCATCATGCTGCCTCTCAGTCAATTTTTTTTTGTAATATGAAAATATATCATAATTTCCATCTGAGAAGACCAAATAATAAATTTCTGGCATATGTGTTTAGCATGATTCCTTTTAGACTGATTCTTCTTGGGATCCAAATGTAAAATACTGATGAAACGTATGGTTAGTTTTTCCTGAAACTGCCATATATACACGATTGGAGATATTAGATGAGAAGCATATATATTCTGTTTCCTTTTTTATTGGGAATTCACACTTTCCCGTATTTGGTATTCTGCTGCTTTGTTCATTCCACACTACCTAATAAAGACCTAATAAAGATCTTGACATCTCACCACCTTTACTTTTTCCCTCCAAGGTCTCCAGTGCTGTCTAAGCAAACGAAGTAAAAGTATCTGCACTGGCTGGATTGCTTAAAAAAGAGCTGCATTAACACATGGATTCCTGGACTCTAGTAATGCATTCACTCCAAAAGCAAAGACTACTTTTGCATATACAAATGACAAAATAGTGAAAGTTGTATAGGAAAACATTAATTGGTACCTATTATGTGGTTTTGAAATGGAGAGTGTTCTCCACTCTCCATAATTGTGTCCTCTTCATCCTCTTGAAGACTTCCAGTGACCTCTTTTATCTGCAAAAACAAGAAATTTCAGAAGATTCCTTTTAAAAATTATCTTTTGCAACTCTCAGCAAAAGGGTATTTTCCCCACAGCAATTATTTGTTTTCTCAACTGCACTGACTGGATTCATTATTATTTTTAATTATAATGACTTATTTTCAAATATATAATATTAGTTTTAAAAGTGAAAATTTTCAGGATACATCATTCCACAATAGATTTTGGAGGTAACAGCTTTGGGTTTTGTTCCTTTAATAAAGTCTGTAACACAGTGCTGTCAAGAAAAATTAAGGTTTAAGGAGGTATAATTTCTCTGGAGGGAATGACTTCCACTACAATTTATTTTAATAAGAATAAAGAAATACATTCAGGTCTATACCAGTATAAGTCTTGGAAATTTTTGTGTTTTATTCATTCTAGGATAAAACAAGAGGTGACCTCAATGTGGGATCAATGACCTGGAGAATTGAGTTGATTATTTAGATAATTCAAGCAAAAACAAACCCCTCCCTAATCTTTTACCTGTAATAACCAGATAATTGGAAAGGATGTGGGAAAAGGGAGAGAGGGAATTAATTACCCAGATAATTACTTAAATTCTCCATTTTACTTTGCATATCTAGATGCAGCTTCAATGCAAATTCAAAGGTGGCTTTTTTTTTTTTTTTTTTTGTATTGTGGATAGACTTTTAATGCCCTAATTAAAAGACATTCATCTGGTCAACTAGAAAGACAATGGCAATAATACAAAATGGGTAATGCAATAAGATTCCTAGTTATGCACATATGTTCTTTAATTGCCAGTGGATCTGCTCTGGGACTTGGGTGGAATGCCAAGGAACCATAATTTTATATTTGCATTGTAGAAAGTCATGCAAATGTATACTGACCTTGAGCTCAATTTGGCGCCCTGCTTTTTTGGGTTCCCATTCCTCATATTTAATGGAATAAGACTAATTATTTACATTTTACGATTATGGTTTTAATATTAGAATGTAATTGGTGCTTAATCAGCCCAATGTGGATTGTCAAAAGAAGCCAAATTGAAATAGATCTCTAACTCTGCCACCTCAAAACTGTTTAATGCAAACTGATGAGGGAATGGAGAGCCAGTACCTTCATTTTCTCCCCTCATTTGTACTATTACTAGTTTTATTTCTTATGACCCACTGTAAAACAAAAGGACAATATAGGATGTCTTCTGCTTCTTGCAACTGAATTCTACATTTATATTAGAGAAAAAATAGTTCCATTAATGTGACCTCAGAAAACATCATAAAATTGGAGGATTTACCTTAATAGGTCAGACGGATATTTTCTCTAGTTTGATAATTTATTTCTCATTGTGGAATCAAGGAAAAGTTACAATTGTCTTCATACAGATGTCAAAATGATCATTAAATGTAATTGGAGAAGTATCTTTAGACAGGTTAATTTCCATAATAAGATCCATTATAGATCTATCCTCCTGATTTATTTTTTTTAAAAAGCTTTTTGGTATAAATTGATATTTTAATTAGTAGTTCTTCTTTAGGTAAAAAGTTCAACTTTCTACCTGCATTTTAATTCAATTAAAGAATTCATTGGCCATTTAGTAAGAATCTATTATAGCAAGACTTTGTGCTAGGCACTTCCTAGACAGAGATAAAGAATCAACATGATCCCAATCTAATTGGTGAAATATAGCATATGCACAAATAAATGTAATGAAAGGTAGAATGTGACTGAAGGCAAAAGCAAGAAAACTGCTCGTGGGAAAATTTGTGGAGAGAGAACAAGTAAGGCTTCATGGAATTGACATCATCTTTAATTAACAAATGGATTTTGAAAATTTAGATGAAGGAGTGCATTCCAGACATTGAGGTTGTTTATGTGAATGCATAGAAGTGAAAGATCAATCAATCAACAAAGTACAGAGTAGTAAATACTGGGTTTATTTTTATCTTCCAAATATCTAGATTCAAATCTACCCTCAGAAGTTAACAAAGTAATTATAGATTTTAGTTTCTTTATGCTAAAATGAGGAGGATTGTATTTGAAGGCCTCTGTGTTTTCTTCTAACTCTAATTCTATTATCTTATGGAGGTAATCATTTATCAACACCTAATCTGTACCAGGCCCTGTTAGGTGCTAAATGCATAAAGATGAATATGATCCAGTGCCTGATCTCAAAAAGTTTACATTTCAGTGGGGAAGCTAACATATGTATACATGCACAATTATCCATTAATAGTATAGTGAGGGGAAAAATGCTGAAAAGGTAGGCTGAAACCTGAAAGTAGTGAGCTATGAAAGGCTGGTCTGTAGTGTTTGCATTACTTACATACATACATACATACATATATACACACACATATATATATATACATATATATATACATGTATATATATATCTTATGATGAGTGTCTTAACTTGGGAGGCCCAGAACCTGAGCAAAGTGAAAGACACGAATCGGACAGATGTTATAGACAATCATATTTTTAATTGTCCTAAATTTACTTCTTGTAGGGATGTTCTCCAATTCCAAAACAAGAACAAGTCATTTACTTATGCTGTAGTCACAATCACTTTATCTTAATCTTTGTAAAGCAAAGAATAATAGAATGTGAAGCCTCAGATTTTTTTAAGAACTAGGAGAGACCTTAGAAATCATCTAGTTCAATCTTTTTATATTACTGATGAGGGAATCAAATTCTAAGGCAGTTAAGATAATTGTACAAGGTTGTATAGGAAATTAAAAGGAGATCCAGCAATGGCCCACACAGGTCATTCTCAGTGTCTGGAATGTACTTTTCATCCACACATTCTGAATTCTTTTCTTAATTAAAGACTGCTCTAGTGATATCAATTCCGTTTGGTCTCCATTTACAATTTTCCAAATAGCATTTTTTTCTTATTTCCTTTTGGCCTCAGTTACATTCTGCCTTGCATTACATCTATTTGTGCACATGGTATTTTTTACCAATTAGATTGTTAAGTGTTTGAGGCCAGGGATCATATTGTTCATCTCTGTCTATCCAGTACCTGGCACAATGTCTTGCTATAATAGGCTCTTAATAAATGGTCAATGAGTTCTTCTATTGAATTAAAATGCAGGTAAAAAATTGAATTAAAAAGAATTACTAGTGATTTAAATTCTTAATATATTTCAAAAAAGTGTTTTTTTTTTAAATTAGGAAGCTAGAAATCCTTGAACTGATTCTGAGTCTAGTCTTTTCCATATGATTCTTTTCTATCCCTGAACTTTTTAGTCTTACTCTAAAAAAAACTCCCCTCCACCCCTCTCTACCCTTCTCCCCCTTCCTGATGGTATAGTATTTGTAAAGGCTTAGTCTTTGTGTAGGAAGTTAGACACTCTCCAGTTCTATGATGCATTCCTCTTGCTATGCAACTCAGGATTTCAAACAGTTTTCCAAGAGCAGATAAACTTTAATTTCAGGTTAGCTACAATTTTCTGTTTTGCTTGTAAGCTAACTTATACCATTACTTCTCAGTAAGACATAAAGCCTTTTAGAGATGAGCAGGAACACAAAAGCCCTAAAGTGCCATAGCCAACCGAACTCAGTCAGCTACTTTTTATACTAGCCCAACTACTTGCATTTAGCCCTAGATAATTTATCATAGAAACAGGGTCGAAAGATAAGGCTTATAATCACTAGATCTCCAAGTATCCTATGAATAACCTGACATATTTGGTGCCTACTGAAGAGATTCAGTACTAATTACAAATTATGAGAAATAGGAAATAAAGGAAAAATGTTAAATAAGTGAAATAACATAACTGGTACATGAGACTCTTTCAGTCAACCTGACTTATTCATGCTAATAGGCCTAAGTAGAAAGCAGTAGATAATTAAAAAAAATTTAATTGGCTATGGATGACAGCTATAATTTATTTTGGCAGCAGATTCCCTTTACTAATTATATTATTCATAAACTGAAATTAAAATTAGTTAGTATTCATGAACAGTTGCTGAATGTGATCACCCAGATCACAGGGAGGTTGCAGAGATCATACTGAGTTGTAAGTAGGAGCCAGCTTGAGGTTAAAGGTGACCATAAATAATTTAACTCAAGAAAACAAATATTGATGAAGGGCCCACAATGTAGAAGACATGATGCTAAACTCTGGGATTATAAAGACAAAATCAAAAAGAGTTTCTTCTCTGAAGGAACTTATATTCCAGTATACATAATAAATTCAGGTACATGTTAAAAATAACACAAAGAAAAATGAGGAGAAAGAGAATACAAACTACTGGTAGGGGAGGGGAAGATAGAGAAAACTTCTTTGAGGACATAACACTCTGAGTGGAGTTTTACAGGAAGTCAAGAATTCTGAGCTGAAGCATGAGTAATTTTAACAGAATATAAACTCAATGAGGGAAATGAATGTTTTTTGTGGTTGGTTTGTTTTTCTTTCTTTTTTGGCATTCCAACATAAAACTGGCACATAGAAAATGTTCAACAAAGGTTTTCTGATTGATTGTTAAGAGATAGTTTATACAAATGCATGGAAATGAGAGATGGACTATAAATTCTGGGGTCTTATAGTTTTTAGGCAGCTAAGTAGCTCAATAAATAGAGTACTGAGCCTAGAGTCAGGAAGGCCTGAGTTCAAATGTGATCTCATAAATGTGTTAGTTGTGTGATATTGGGCAAGCCATTTATGTTCTGTTTGCCTTACACCACTAGCGAAGGAAATGGCAAGCTATTGTCGTATCTTTATGAATCTGCATTCCCACTTAAAAAAAAAATGGTCTTCAATCACATCCAATTCTTTGTAATCCCATTTGGGGTTTTCTTGCAAAGATACTGGAGTGATCTGACATTTTCCTTCTCTGGTTCATTTTTACAGATGAGAAACTGAGGCAAATAAGGTTAAGTGACTTGCCCAGAGTCACACAACAAGTAAATGTCTAAGGTCAAATTTGAACTCAGGAAGATAAGTTTTCTTGACTTCAGATCTGGCAGTCTGCACCACCCAGATGCCTTGAAAATACAAGTCTACATGGTGGTGCTCATTAAGTGCAAGGATAAGAAACTTGTATTTTCCTATTGGCAATGGGACAGGAAACGTGAAAGCTTTTGAGCTAGGGAATGACGTGATCAGATCTGTTTTTTGCAAAGATTTTTTTGGTAGCTATATAAAGAATGGAATGGAGAAGAAAGAGTCTGGAAGAAGGGGTATAACAAAGAGATTTCCTTCTCTACAGTGAACTAGAAAAGAGGTAGAAAGGACATGAATAGGTGAGTTGACTGTGTGAGTGGAGGATGAAGGAAAGAGAATTGTCAGGAATATTTTGATGTATGAACCTGGACAACAGCTTGGATGTCAATGTATAGTGGGGGTCAATATGAATATAGATAAGCGTGGGAAATACTGATGAGAGAACAAATCCAAGATGACTGTGGACTTCAGAATGATATTTTTCTAGCCTGCTCTCAAGCAAAAACAGAAAGAATAATCAATAATATTATTAAATATGACAAGAGGTAGGAGTCAAATAGTAACTAGATAAAAAAGTATTAGTATTACTATTTGCTAATGTTCTTCTTGGCTGTTGATGTTAAAAACTAATATTTCTCTAAAGGAGAATCTAGGATACGTGAAAATGTCCTTTAGAGAAGTCCCAGTTTGTAATGTTGACATTAGAATGCATGGTTATTATTAGTGTCAAAATAGTATTGAGGGCTATCTTGTATAGAAAATGTTTCAAGGATAACATTATAGAACTTAATATGAAAACTATGTGTAAATATCATCATGATTATATGTTATTTTGCCAGGAGATGCCATGATCATGGCTATTTAAAAAAAAATTAATGCATCTGTTGTTTCAGAGTATAGACCATCAGTAAAGAACTCATTAGTAAAATTGGGTAGTACTGGTTTTTACCACATATCATATAATAAACTTTTATAAAGCAGCTTATATCCATCCATGATTTCATCTAATTCTTATAAGTTCAAAAGGTTTATAGCACAAATATTATTATCTTAATTTCTTAGATGTGGAAAGTTGAGAGATAAGTGACTTGACCATTGTCAAAGGTATAGTGAAACAATTGTCCAGGTACATAGCTTCTGACTCCCACTGCAGAATTCTCTCTTTTGCATCATGGCACCTTGTAATCTTATACTGTAATTATATTCTCAGCTGTTTTATATTTACCTGTATACATGTCTTATTGATTTTCCTCATTGTGAGATCCATAAATGCAGTGACCATGTTAATTTTATCTTTGAATTTCTCTCTGGCCTCGTATCATGCTTTTTAAGTGGTAGAAGCTTAATAAATGTTTGATGACTGAATGAAGGGATAACTTTGAATGACGTCTGCATATAAATTTTATGCTAGATTCTTTATATTTCTCCTCTTTGAAATCCCATAAATTTAAAGAGCTTCCCCCAAAGTCACATTATATTTATAAGGTTCATTTAGAAAGAAGGAGAAATAAAACACCATAGATTGTGAGGTATTCTTGAAAGAGAAAAAAAAATAACTTGGGAGTCATTGCCTTTTAATTTATTTAGAAACCCATTTCTTATAGATTACTAAGGATAAAACATAGATGATTATTATGAGTCAAAAAATATTTTAGAAATGGGGCCCTTATCAGATCCTTTGGATATAAAAATGTTTTCCCAGTTTATTGCTTCCCTTCTAATCTTGTCTGCATTAATTTTGTTTGTACAAAACCTTTTTAATTTAACATAGTTGAAATTATCTGTTTCATGATCAATAATGAGCTCTAGTTCTTCTTTGGTCACAAGTATTTTCCTTTTCCAAAAACCTGAGAGGTAAACTATCTTATGCTCTTCTAATTTGTTTATAGTATCATTCTTTATGTTTAGATCATAAACCCATTTCAACCTTATTTTGGCCTCTTTCACTTTGAGAATGTTGGAGTGATAATGTTTTGCAGATCTTAATAACAGGAGATTGATGTGTAATTGTTGTCATGCTTCTATTTTATCTGGGCTACACTCTCCTTATGAGATGGCTCTTTTTTGCCTTTTTATTAGCATTTTGTCCTTTAAGAATATAGAATTTTAATGATTAAAGGAAACTAGCATATTATTTGAATTTTTTTTTTTTGGCTGAAGTAATTGGGGTTAAGTGACTTGCCCAGGGTGACACAGCTGGAAAGTATTAAGTGTCTGAGAGCAGATTTGAACTCAGGTCTTCTTGACTTCAGGGCTAGTACTCTATCTACTGCACCATCTAGCTGCCCCCTATTTAAATTTTTAAAAATGGATACTCCATTGACTATCTTCTGAATGATACATATATATGTATATTACTCATGTAGAGATATATGTATATATATACATAATATATATGTGTGTTTGTGAGTGTATGTATATATATTTATATATGTATATATAAAAGGTATGTGTATATATATATATATATATATATATATATATATATATATGTATGTGTGTGTGTATATTTATAACTATCACTTTACTAATTCAGCTAACTTTTCTTGGCCAATGGTAGTTCTGATAGGAACTTGGGATAATCTTCCTTGAGACTTTAGATTTTTGAAACATTTTGAAATTTACAAGGAGAAGACATAACTGGTTTCAAAATTATTTATCCCAATTATTTACTTAATGCTCATACTTATTATTTGTTTGGCTCTTGATAAATTAGGTAAGCTCACAGACTCAGCTTCCTCATTTGTAAAATTAAGGGGTTTGATTTGATAGCTTCAGGTCCATTTCAGCTTTAAATACATGATTCTGATATAATTCATCCAGAAAATGCTATTCTTTTCCTTTTAAAAAGACTTTTAATTTTAAATGATTAAAAAAACCAAAGCAATATAACCTTTGCATAAATTATATAAAATCAGAATTAAATGGTGGGTAAGTGATAGCATAATTAAGATATAATCTTTTAATCACTACCCTGAAAGAGTAAAGAACTAAGTTCCTCAAAGCATTAAGGGATTTTTCTACATTCTTTAAAATATGTCTATCAATGTTGAAAATAGATTCACTATTAATATTTATATAAAGGCTTTTTACATGCATGTATCAATAACATATGGAAGTAATCTTTCAGAAAAAGACAAAAAGAATTGAAATGATATCTTTGTTTATGGTTTTAATCATAGGATCTGGGGGAGGGGGATTTAAAGATCACTTCCTCTATCCCCTTCACTATATAGATGGGAAAACTGAGGATTGGAGACTTTAAGTGGTTTATCCAAGGACACAGGTAGGAAGTAGCAGAGCTAGAATATTTAAATACAGAGAATCAGGATTTCAAATTCAAGTTTTCTTTGTATTAAACTATATTGCTTTTTGCTCTCTTAATTAAAGATGAGTCATTGGATTTTAAAATTGAAATAAGTATGGTGTGAATTGGAGCTTTCAAACAAAACTCATTATGATAAATTATCTGTATCATTCTTTTAAATTTAAAGCAAGCAGATATCAGACTCTCCTTAAAATTTTTGAAAATAAGATCATCAAACTTATATCCCTCAAACTGAGGCAACTTAACTTGATGGTTTGACCCTTCACAAGTTGCTTAACCTCTCTTTATCACAGTTTTCTACTCTAAAACCATCTACTTCCCAGAGTAACTGTGAGAATAAAATGAGATTAAAACATTATATTGTATTATAAGTATATTATATTTAAAGCATTATATAAATGCTTGATATTATTGTTAATATTATTATTTAGTGAACTTAGTATTGAAATAGAACCATAATCATAAAATGGAAACTCCTTGAAGGCAGAGACTCTTATATTTGTCTTTGTATTCAGTGCTTAACATAATCCCCATAGTGTTATTGACTCATTTTTAAAAAGCATTTGCCTCAACTCTTGAGATATTATTAAACATCTCTTAGATTGACTAAAATGACAGGAAAAGATAATGAGGAATGTTGGAGGGGATGTGGGAAAACTGGAACACTGATACATTATTGGTGGAGTTGTGAACGGATGCAGAGCAATTTAGAACTATGCTCAAAAAGTTATCAAATTGTGCATACCCTTTGACTCGGCAGTGTTTCTTCTGGGCTTATATCCCAAAGAGATCTTAAATAAGGGAAAGGGACCCACATGTGCAAAAATATTTGTGGCAGCCCTGTTTGTAGTGGCAAGAGAACCTGGAAACTGAATGAATGCCCATTAATTGGAGAATGGCTGAAAAAATTATGATATATGAATGTTAATATTACTGTCCTGTAAGAAACAACCAGCAGGATGATTTCAGATAGGCCTGGAGAGACTTATATGAACTGATAGCCATCTAGACCCAGAGAGAGGACTGTGGGAGATAAATGTGAACCACAGCATAGCATTTTCACTCTTTTTGTTGTTATTTGCTCGCATTTTGTTTTTTCTCATTTTTCCTTTTTGATCTGATTTTTCTTGTACAATGAGATAATTGTATAAATATATATACACACATTGGATTTAACACATATTTTAGCATGTTTAACATATATTGGATTACTTGATATCTTGGGGAAGGGGTAGAGGGAAGGAGGGGAAAATTTGGAACACAAGGTTTTGCAAGGGTCAATGTTGAAAAATTATCCGTGCATATGTTTTGAAAATTAAAAAAAAATTAATAATAAAATAAAATCAAAAAGCATCTGTCTCTTCATGACCTCCTTTGGGGTTTTCTTGAAAAAGATATTGGAATAGTTTACCATCTTCTTCAGTTCATTTTTCAGAGGAAGAAATTGAGTCAAACAGGGTGAAGTGACTTGCCCTAGGTCACACAGCTAAGAAGTGTCTGAGACCAGATTTGAACTCATGAATATGATCTTCATTGTTCCAAGCTCAATGCTGTATCCACTCCATCACCTATCTGTCCTGAACATAATAGCAACTAATAAATGTTTTTGGATTGACTTGATCATTACTCATATTTATAATGCACTTTCAAGAAGTATAAAGTGTTCCTTTAGTTGCTTGATGAAGTAAGTGGTACAAAAATAATTGTCTCCATTTTAGAGATGAGGAAACAGACATAAAGAGCTAAGTGACTATATAAATTCAGGTTGTCTATTATTAATACCAATTATCTTCCCATTGTTTTTACCTCCCTTCACTAAAGGACACTTTTTCTAAGAATACCAGAAGTAAAAGATTCTTTGATGATTAGTTCAACTTTCTCACTATAAGAATAAGGAAACTGATTCCTAGCTCCATCCAATTCATATAGCAAGTTAATGGTTAAATTAGAACTGGAATTCATATTTCCTGACTCTTCTTCTAGTGTTTTACAATTCGGCAACATTGTTTAGCTGTGAGGTCCTACTTCACGATTTATCTGTAAATATGTTTAAAATGTACAACAGGTTTTCACTTTTGTTCTAGCACTAGTTCAGGTTGAAACTATTATTACTTCTCTTGGAAATGAATGATATTCATGGATTATCTCACTGAGTTTTACAGAGATGAAATTTAAAAAAAAAAGATAATTTATCTTCAGAAAGGGACTAAATAGATATTCAGCTTAACAAAGTACTTCATCTACTCTGTATGGAAAAGCTTCCTACATGATTAATTTGCCCTTAATAGCTAACTAAAAAAAATTAACATCCTTATCATTTATGTATACTTTGGGTATTCTAGGTACTTCACAGGAAAAATAAGTGTGCTTCTTCTTAAAGATATTCTGAGATCTAAATAACTCTTATTGTTACCCTGAGAAAGGTTGTATGGGGAGAGACAAAAAGCATGGCAAATTACTTTAGCATTAGGAAATAATAAGAGAGTAAAGATGAAACTTTCGAAGCAATGTACAGGGATTTTTTGTGTTTTTTCCCTTCTTGTACTTCTGTACAGTGAAGATATACCCTAAGCTGTCAGAACCATATTAAATGGGGCATAGTTAAATTGAGTGGCTCTGATAAGGACTCCACTGTGCTATCAAAGTTTTAGATCAGTTGGATTGAATTTCTGGCATATTGCACATTTCCAGACTTTCATTCTCTCTTTTTTTTCCCTTTCAGTGACACTACAAGGGCAGCCTTAGATACGCTTATAATTTGTAGTTTTATAATGCAGGGGACATCTACATTTTCAAAGAAGAGATGATACCATGGAAGCCAGCAGCAAAGAAAAAAAAGTTTTGCAAAATACACAGACTGCATACTGTTTCTGAGAGTTTGAAAAATGACCTTGTATCTGCCTTGAGTCAAGATAGTTATTTGAATGAAAAATAAAAATGTGCATTTGCTTAAACCTAAAGTATGGCTGTGGTACTTTAACCTTAAGAACTCTAAACATCAATAATGAAGCTAATAGGTTTTCCAATTCCCATTATGATTATGTCTGAAACATTCTCCTCCCTTGAAATATCTCCCAAAGAAATGCATAATTGCTTCATATTTCAAATTTTCTCTCAGAAAATGGTAGCAAGTGCTATATTTTTATAGCCTTCTTTTACAAGAATAAAAAAAAGTTATGGATATATGCCTTCAATAAAAAGCAGAATTTTTGTAGAAATACTGCAAATCCTTCACAAAAGAGCAAACAAATAGGACAAAATCAATTATTTGAGTGAAAAAAGACTATGGGCATAGGGTGTGGATACAAATGCAATTTGAAATATAAATACTGGTTAAAGTTAACACACTGGGGAATATATACATGGCTTTTTAAAAGGGAAACTATTCACTGATAGTTTCATCCCAATAGTAAGAGATAAAAATTATGCATACAACTGAGTTCTCAATAGTCTTCCTCAAATTTTATTGCACTTCACTGGCTTGAATTGTCATATGTGAGTTCCCTTAAAAAAGATATAACATGCACCCCAAGACATCAACCATAGCTAATATTCATCATTTACAATTTTCCAGTCAAATTTGCTCTTTTTGTGTTTTTGATGGTAGAGATGATCAACATAAGAATTTCCAGTACAAGGGTATAATTTTAGGAAAGTACATTGGTATCTTTTGATGGGAGCACACTGTGATTATGCCATCACTTTGCATATGTAGTTGGAGAAAGTCCTCACCAGCAGAAACTGGAAGATCATTACAAGTGGCAGCATTGCCCAGTCCATAATCAAACTGCCAGATTCTTATAGTGATTCTGATTCCTCCTCCCCTCCTTTCCTTCCACCCCCAATGTCTTAACACTATATTTATGTTATCAAATGGTTACAGGGCTGTTTGTCTACTTGGATGGAAAGGTCCTATCCTAGCTCAGAACAAAGAAATACAATCAGGTTGATGCATCATGTGAAGGAACTTACCAGGGTTTCATTCGGTGTTTCCATTTCAGCTTTGGTTTTGCTGTTTTTCTTGTGGTTTCCTTGAGTGCTGATAGAGTTGCTGGGAAGAGTGGAGCCTTGAGATTTGCCCTTAGACACACTCCTGCAGGAAACATTATTTGATCCACTTTCTGTCTGTTGTGCAGCTTTCTTATCAACTCTGCAGGTAGAAAGTGATTCCTCTGATAAATCACATTGCCTTTCTTCAATCATAACACTTTACTCATTTCTTAAGTGTTTAAAACAACCTTTCTGCACCTCTTTGTTTCTATACCTTTGTATGATAAATATTTCTAATAAGTTCTCACAAAATCTGTTGTTTACAAATGGTGGTGGATTAATTTAGTTTTTTTGCCTATTGATTTTTTTTTAAATGATGAAAATTGCCAAGGGGGCAAACTGAAAATAAATGTATGCTTATTGTTAAATGCCCCCTTGGCCTAAGGTTAGTAGGAAAATATAATTACTGTTGAAAAGTTACTAACTATATGTTTTCTCGTTTTACAATCAATGAGATCAGCCTACATAAAAAATGTATATATAATTGTCTTCTATTTCACGCCATATGCATATATTCATGGTTCCTGGGGTAGGTTGAATTTCTATCAACTTTGATAAAACTTACCATTCTTTAATTTCAAAGATCATTGGTTTGGTTAACAAAGTAACATGGACCAAATTATCATTTTATTACTAACATTTTTTTTTTATTTTAAATTTTTGCTAATGTATAAAAGCCTGTTACTATAAATTTCTGTTGAGGAAACATGTTTCCATTGCATTGACCATACCAGAAATCTCCTTTCCAGAAAAATAAAATAAAATAAACATGATGAAATTTAATGAGTTACCTGTTTAAAAGTTCTTTCATAAAGGTATCTTTTGTTGAACACGTGGCAGGACTGAGTCTATTCTTCTGCTCAGACTTCATTTGAACATGAATATCTTGTGGGCTTCTCATATTCCTTTTACTTTTTAAGACATTGTCTGGAATATTTCCCATCTCTGTTTTCCTGTTGAATTCATTTTCTGTCTCACACTGCAGTTCAGGCTTTCTTTTGTCTTTCTTTTTCTCTAGTTTTTGCTGTTTGTTTCCAAATCCCAAACTCTTTGCATCTTTCTTTTCCACTTTGTTTTTGGAGATGTCCATTTTTCTGCCACTCAGAGCTGGGAGTTTACTCCTTCGAAAACCAAACCAGCTGGCTATTGAGGGCCCCGTTTTTTGTTTGGCCTCCATAGTGGGAGACTTAGTTTGTATTTGGCCTTTTTCAACATTTTCCTGAATGCAGAGCATGACTTTTTCTTCTATTGTGGGTGGGACAGGAGCATCCTGGCTTAAATCTCCTATTCCAAAGGTATCTGCTGCCTTATCAGGGATTTCTTGCTTGCATGCACTGTTTGCTTCTACTTGTCCCAGGCATTGAATCCTTCTTGGACTTTGAAGGGAACTTGCCTGATCTAAAAGATGACTAGGTGATGATGGGGATGGAAGGCATCTGTAAGGGCCGTTGCCTGGTTCCTCAGGCATAACTAGGGTTGGGCAGTCTCCCTGAGGAGGTGACCTGTGGGTTTCAACCCTGGATGCACTATGAATCTCTTCTGTTTTGGGAGAAACCCTGAAAGGTAACTTGCTTGGACTACCATGCTGGCTGCTGGAGTTGTTTGTACTTCCATGAGATCCTTGCCGAGAATAGGAATCCTCCAGTGACTTACCAGATATTGAAAGGTTCTCTGTGGTTGACCCTGAAGCGGTCTTATTTGTGAATCCATCAGTAGCAGAGTTCTGGCGTGTGAGAGAATTGCCTCTGTCAGTTGTATTGGTGATAATTTGAGTCCGTACTTTACCAAGCCCTTCAGAGGCAGTGGTGGAAGGCTTTTCTCCAGAATGAATACTGAAACTTTGACTACGGGCTTTCGCCCCATTCATTCCTAGAGCTGGTTTTAAGTGGGGCTTGCTGGAAGAAGTAGACCTCTTCATAAATCTGTTTTCTAATGAATCTCCCCTGTCAGCTTCTGTATGACAGCTTTCAGATGACTGTGGAAGAATGCTCTCTGTGGCAAGTCCTGAAGCAAAACTGCTTTTCATGTCTAAATCTACCATTGACACATTGAGTTCATCACTTTTGGCAGTAATTCTTGTGAGATCTATAGATTCTTCAGGCTTGGACTTGCTTGCTACTGCACAACTTTTGGAAGCTGCATTGATACTCTCCTTTTCCTGTTTCCCTGGCACAGTGGAACTCTTCCTGAGAAGTTGAGGGGATTTTACAAGTACTTTGAGTCCCACAGGGAGACGGGTCTTAAGCCCTTTGTCATGAGACCCTTGGATGTTGTTTGTGATATCGTGACTTTTGGAAGGTGAGGACGATGAGGGAATATTAACTTGAGATGACACTGCTTCATTCCCACTAATGGGGTGAGACTTCGGTGTTTTGGGAAGACAGTCACTGTATTGTCCTCTCCTTCCTGGGGATGAGCTTTTTGAAGAAGGCATTTCTATTGGTCCATAATCTAAGGGAATATTCTTGGTAGTCTGTAAGCCTGTGTCAAAAAGTCCTTGATTGTTTCCAGAAGCTTGGTGATTGGAAACTTTTGTAGAACCTCTCTTAGGAGAAACTTTGGGAGGGCCTGGACCAACCATAGCAAAAGTACCAGAAGATAGTTGACTGGCACATTTGCTTTGGACAATCTTTTCCTCACTGGATGAGGGGTGAGAGAAGTCAGGCTTTTTGAGTGCCATAATTGATTTTTTCCCCTGGACTTCAGGTATAGCATGATTAGAAGAAATGACAGCACTTGGGGATGCTTTCAGTGGGGAGGATTTTAGTGTGGCCTTTGCCATTTCACTAGGGATACTGGTTCCTGGCTTACTGGATAAAGATGGTGAATGTTCATAAGTAGGCCTGATCAGCAGGGAAGCAGACCTGCCTGGAGGAGGAGGGGGAGAAGGTGATTTGGCTATTTCCTCTGGTCCTAAGTTACATTGCTTATCCTTGGTTGGAGGCTCCCCATAGTTAGTAGGTTCAATGAAAGGTCTTGGCAATAACAGAGAACTCTTAGAACCCTTAACCCAGTCACTTTTGACAGGGTTTTTTGAGCTATGAGGAAGCAACTTTGGCTGTTTGGGAATATGGGAGTCAGGCTGTAAATGCAAATGATGTCCTGGGCTCTGGGCTTTTTGGAACCTGGAGAGTTTTACAGGAGGTAAGGCTGGTGATTTGTCCAGGGCCATGGAGCCAGGAGATGAGACTATAGATGGATCATCAGGATCCTTTGATTTCTGAGGCAAAGATTTTCCCCTGCTAGGTATTTTAGTCAGATTTTGTTTGTGGCTTATACCTGTGGACACCAAAGACACAGAATTGCTTCGGTGTGTTATGTTATGTGTGGATTTGGCTTCCTTTTGTCGCTGAGTATTTTCTAATATTGATCTTTCAGGGCTTAAAGACTCTGTGGGCATCACAAGAACACCTGTATTTCCAGTCCCAATGATATCTTTGTGAGTTCTTTTCTCTTTTTCATCTTCAGGTGCCTTTAAAATGCTGTAGTCTCTTGTATTCATTCCTAGTTGCAAATTAGTGATTCCCTGAGGTAAAAGTTCAGTGTATTCTGCATTGGGCCCAGTTGGAGCTTGGTTGATTGAAATTTCATCTCTAGTAACAGTGACAACTCCAGTCTGATGTGAGCTGAATTCAATAGGCTCGCCATCCTCAGCATCAAATATTACAGTAATACATTCCTCAGAGGAAGTCTTTTTGATGACCCTCTGCTGTTTAATGAAACTAAATGTCTTTGGCCTGCTATCTGAGGGAATAGGTGCTCGGTTTTCCTCTTTACTGGAAGACACAAGTTGAGATTTTCCATGCCCTAACAGCATGTCAAAAGTCTGAGTACCAGGAGTTACCAACAAATCAGAAGGACTTTTCTCGTCACTGCTTTCTATGTGTAATTCATCAAGGGTTTCATAGTCATCAGTATCAGAAAGCTGTAGATTAAGGTCCTTATGACCTAGACCAGGCAGACCTTTTTCTTGCTGAAATTGCATGTTTGTGCATAATTCACCCTCTGATAGACAGTGGCTATCAAAATTGGTCAGTTTTTCAGGTTTTTCCTTGAAATCAGTAGAGGAAGTGTTCTCTGAAAAGTTTTTCCCATTAGACTCCCAACCAAATAGACTGTCAGAAACACTATGAGTTAACTTGTTGCAATGGAGCCTGTGGTCTTTGCTTGGGATTTCATGAAGCAAGGCTAAAGAGGAAGCTTCATCATCAGCATCGTCATGGGAATCGGAGTCATATGTGAATGCTTGTGTGTGCTCTTTGCATGGGTTTCCTGCTTCTGTTGGTTTACAATGAAGATGCTCCTTATGGCTGCTACATTTAATTCCTGGGGAATAGATTCCTTCATTTGAGTTCATACAATCTTTATAACCCCATTTGGTTATTACAGAAGGTGGTTCAAGCAATACTTTTCGTTTCTGCAGTTTCCTCAGACCTTCCAAAATGTGGCTTTCCTTAATACGTGTTGGAGGTAACTCATCTGCAGGACTAGCAAGGCCACTTGGAAGGGACGAAGCAATGCTTATCCTTTTGTCCCAGTTAATTGATGACTGTCAGGAAAGAAAAAGTTGATATTAGAAATCAGTGAAATAATCATGTTGGAAATATCTTTAAAAGAAAAAAAAAGTAGCCAATGAGCTTGACATACCCTGTTGATATACAAATAAAAATGGAAAGAAAATGTTCTGAGTGTTCACAGGAAGGAAGGATTACTTCTGTTAGAGTGACAGAGAGGACTTCATGGAGGAGACGGAATTTAAGCTGTCTTAAAATTCAAGGAAAAGTAAGAGGGAGGAATTGGAAAAACAGTATGAGTAAAAAGGCAGAAGCAGAAAGGCACAAGGTCTGTTCAGAGAGTACCAAACAGGTCATTCTGGCAGAAGCTAAGAAAGAAGGGAGACAGGGACAGAAGCTAAGAGTCCAAAGAGAGGCTGGGTTCAGGAACCAGTTTGAATGCTAAAAGAAATGCTAAGGTGAGGGTTTTTCAGTTAACAATGGGAAACCAATAAATATTTTTAAAAGCATCTTCCTAATAGTAAAGCAGACATCCAATACAATTAGTGACCTGATTAAGTTAAAATACTTTTCTTCAATGCCACCCTGGAGAAGAGACTTTGTCCCCAGGAAGAATCTAGTTTGAGTATACTTACTGTGTATAGCAGAGTATACAGGGAAAGCCTACTACCTATTCTTTTTCTTTTTTTTCCTGAGGCAATTGGGATTAAGTAACTTGCCCGGGGTCACCCAGCTAGGAAGTGTTAAGTGTCTGAGGACAGATTTGAACTCAGATCCTCCTGACTTCAGGGCTGATGCTCTATTCATTGCTTCACCTAGCTGCCCCCCCCCCATTCTAGACCGAAAGCTTATCATTTCCTTCACCACTGCTTACAAGGATCTCTTAGATCAGAGCCATGATAATTGCAATTTCTTTAATAATATTAGGCTTTTAAGTTAGTTTTGAATGTTTTCTTGCATTGAAGGTTCAACTGTAAAAATAACCTATTATGGACAAATGCAGGTTTGTTAATTAAATTACATAAATAATATATATATTTTTTAAATCCGCTAATTCTAATACCAAAAAAGGATGTTGTAGATCAATATTCTTGGGTGATCCTTTCTATGCTCACCCAAATCCTTAGAAATAAGAGGGAGATCCCATTAGGGAGTCACAGCTATTATAGAATTACCAGTGAGAAAGCTGTCACAGCTAGGGGATTTTAAGTCTGTCCATGATCCTGATAGTTATATTCACAAGAACAAAAGAAGATTAGGAGAAAATAGTCTATGAGAGACGGAAAATGCCAGCTTTGTTCAAGCTATGAACTTGGTCATTTTATACTATGCCAATACATCTCTACTTTTGCTCATCCCTTAACCAATTTAAACTTTCCTTGAAATTCCTATTTCACAATCTCTCTCTCTCTCTCTCTCTCTCTCTCTCTCTCTCATAACTTTCCTTGGAATTTATCATCTTGAATTTAACCAATGTTTCAAAAGACATTTACTAAGTACTTGCTATATGCTAATGACTGCTAGGTTCAGAAGAAACATCTATAAAACAGCAAACTATCTGCTTTCAAGGACTTTATGATCTACCAGGAGGTACAGTTAACTTTGCATATATCTAATATGCAATATACTTCATGGATTATTATTTCATGGATCTCATCTCTCCAAGTAGGAGGCAGCATGTCTCTATGGATTTAGAACTGATTTCAGTACCAGCTAGGAATCCCTGAGGTCAAGTATTGCCTCTAAAATGTACTAGCAATATGACCTTCACACAAGTCTTGAACTTCTACTTCTTAGGCAGTTCTTTGAGACTATAACTTGTATAGAAACTGCTGATTTGTAAAGGCAGAAACTCATTTGGGAGTTCCCTAAACCATTGAAATATCAGGTCCAATTCCTATTTTCTATCTTCTTAATTTGATTCCAAGTTCATTAAGGATACTTTTTATATCCTTATATTCCTTATTTACTTCATACTTATGAATTGACTAACTGAAGAGTAGAGAGAGTAGAAAGGTTGTTGGAAGAAATGAATAGAGTCATGCCATCTACCCTGCTGCTGTATCCTAAGAACTATTGTAATTTGTCTTCTGCCCTGCAACTGTAACCCTCCTAATATGTGTTTTTCATTCTCCCTTTAGAAATTCCCTGAGGGAAGAGTATATCTCACTTTTCCATTTATAGCTACTCCTAGTACTTTGCACTGCACCTGGAAAATTCTCTATGTTTAATAAGGGATTTTTCATGAATTCTTTCTAAAATAAAATAAACATCTATAAAGAAAGACACTCAATGGTTTGGTAAGCAAGCTTTTTCCAATGGAAATAGATAAGCAATGCTTTAATCTTAAAATGTAGAAAAATATCTATGGGCTAATTTAAGCAGATATACATAGCTCTTGCAAAAAGATCAAAGAAGCGGGAGAATTCTAGGAAGATGACAGAATAGATGTTAGTTTCAAGCTCTCTAGATTTCCCTCACAAATGAAACAAATTTGTGCCTTGGGAGGACGTAGACTGGTGAAAAATCAAGAAGACCAACTTGGGGCAGAACAGGGGTTGGACTGCTTGAAAGTTATGATTAAAAAAAAGACCTTGACACAAAATGCAAGACATAATCCAAGAAAATAGTCCTGGAGTGTTAGAACATCAAGGGAAAGTAGAAATAGAAAAAAACATACTGATCATCACCTCAACAAGATCCTTTGTGGAAAACACATAGGAATATTATTGCCAAATTTCAAAACCCCAGATCAAAGAGAAAATATTGTAAGAAACAAGGAAAAAAAACCAATTCAAATATGCTGGAGCTACAATTAGAATTGTATAGAACTTGGCAGCAGCCACAATAAAAGACTGCAGGTCCTAGAATCATACCTACTGACAATCAAAAGAACTAGGCCTGGGGCCAAAAGTATCATGTCTAGCAAAATTATCTATAATATTGAATGAGAAAAAATGTACATTCAACAACCTTGTAGATTTTTAGGACTTTCCATCAACCAAACCTGAACTTAATAGAAAATTTAATATATGAGTCAATATCAAGGATCAATTTCAAGGAATTCAACATGAACAATCTGTGTTTTTTTTATATAGGAAATATATACCATATGTTTTAGATTGATATCAGCAATACAGTAGCTCAAAAGAAAGAGTGCAGAATTAAGGTAAAAAAAAGTAATCATGTTGTATAAATGAGGTGCGGAGGAAGAATAGACACAGAAGCATTAGAGGGGGAAGCAGGGCTCATAGTTCTAAAAACCTACTCACATTGGGAATGGATTAAATAGACAAAACACATATAAAACATAAAGGATTTAGCACCCTCCAAAATCTATAAATAAATAAGGGGGGAGAGATGGGCAGATGGTGAGAGAAGAGGACAGGGAGCGATCCAGGGATGGAGAGAGGTTAAGTAATAGCAAGGCAAGTTAAGGAGCAGAATTAAAGCAGAAATAGGAAAGATATATGTATGTGTTTGTGGGATGTGGGGGGTATATATATGTATATATCTATATATGTATACATAAATATATCTTTCTTAACTATAGCCTATTTGGGGCTGATGGATAGATGAAAGGGGAAAAAAGAATAAAGAAAAAAAGATGTATATAGCAGAGAACAAAAGAGCAATTTGCCCGGAATTAAAGAAAAGAGGAACACTTATGAATATATTTTCTTCTACTAATATATATTTTCTTTAACTGGTAATTTGTTTTTATATATTTTTGAATCCTCCCTGATGTTCAGTTAGGCACATGATAATGTACTCTTTTGGTTTGTTTTAATTTTGAGGGGTATTCCTTTTCTGTTTTTCTTTTTCTATTTTTAAAAAATAAAATAAATTTTAAAAAAAGATCAGGGAAGTGAGTAAGGTAGGAAAGGGAAAAGATAAGGAGAAAGAAGTGATGAATCTGGAATCCTGTTAGGCAATTCCATTTGTCCAAATGTCCATAAGAGAGAAGGTAGAAATGAAAATTATAGTCCTACTCTTCATTTGCTTGGAAGAAAGTATAAATAGGTGCACTGTTTTGAGTTTATCCCAAAAGGATTATTTAGCTTCCCCATCTACCACTAACTCTGGCAAATCTTTCCAAAGAACACTTGTGTGTGTTCTTGGTCATATGAAGGACTTGGGGAAAATGAGGAGGAATCAGCACTTACCTATCTTTCTTACTAATAAAATGACTCAAAATACATGGCTTATCAATCATGGAATAGTGGTATCACAATCATGACTCAAGTCTGATATGTTTCATACTCTTATTCTATCTGCCTCTACACAATACAAAAATAACTTTACAAAAGAATATAGAAAATTAGGCTGCCTGACACTATGTCTCTGTATTCTTATGTGTGTGAGTACTAGATTTTTTTCTGATACTTTCTTGGGCATATTGGACAATATGCTTGTGATGTTACAAACTTGCAAGGGGGGCCCTTAAATGATATTAATAGCCTATTTGATGATAAAATGTATGAAGTTTCTTGAAAATGTTCAAATGGGCTCAGGCATGATATCTCTTTTGAGCCTTAGAATCTGCTCCAAAAAGTGGTATTGCTCAGATAAAAAGAATGGAAGAAAGGAAGGAGAAAGAAAAGAAGTGAGTAGAAAAGGCAGGCACTGATATGGCTAAATAGTTCATGAAATCACCTGAGAGATAGAAAATATCACTAATCTTCCCTTTCCAAATTGATAAGACCTCAGACCCTCACTGTCATCATTTGGATCACTGAACAACTACTTGATGGTAGCAATTTTGGTAATGCATTGGATATAGCTCTTTGCATTAAAAATCAGATCATAAGAGGAAAAAAGCTTTAATATTCAGGCTTAAAACCTTTTCCCCAGATCTTGATCATATCCATTCAGATTATGGTGTGTCTACCTTTTGATATCTATTTTCTAATAGTTACAGAAGTAAATGTGTTCTTGTGGCTTATATACTTCCCATCCTTAAAGTAAATCCATATAGATGAAATAAAAATTCCCCAACATCATCAAGTAATATCTTCCACTGTGGCCCATTTTTTCCCTTTTCTCTCTTTTCTTCCTATCTGGAAAATAGCTATTGCAAATAGAGTGGATTAGACTTGCCCAATGGGAGGCTTAAAAGTAGACAGTAGCAGAATGTCATGAAAAAGATACAAAAGGCTAATGCCCCCAGAAAATTATTCTTAAAAATAAAACAAAGGGAGGACACTTTTAAAAAATTGAGCAATTGTTAGCATAATATACTTTTTCAATTCTTATAAACACATCTGTAAATCTTTTAAGTATTTCATATGAATTGTGTGAATTCATTTCCTTGAGTTGTCATTACAAAATAATATGACTGATTTAAAGAAAATTAGTTTATTTCCAAATAAATCATGCCCCTTTCAATGTATTTGCACATTTGATTAATGATACTGTTCTTAATCAAACATTTTTAGAACTCTTTCTTTAAAATTGCCATCAGAATATTTCTTCAAAGGTAGCCAATATCCATCCTCAAGGGATAGATTTAATTTGAGGAAAAAAAAACTATTTGGAGCCATCTAGAAAATAAAGCAAGTCAACCAGAAAGAGAATAGAGGTTTCAGTTAAAAACTGGTATACAGCTAAAAAACAGTGAGAATATTTTTCTTGGGTAGCTTAGAAACTGTTTTCAAAGGCAATTCCAAAAGATTTTTTTGAATTTTTTTTTGTTGTTGTTGTAACAAATAGTAGTATCCTTGAGAAGCAGAGCCAAGGTTACAATAGAGGCAGGGACTCATCCAGGTCTCCCCCAAGCACATTCAGATAACTTTAGGATAATGATTCTAAACAATGTCTAGAATGGCAGAAATCATAAAAAGAGGGAGGTAAACATTTTCCTTCCTAAGACAACTAGAAGTTTAGCAAGAAAATCTGTTATACCTGGGTAAAAGTAGAGAACAGACTAGCAGGGCAACCCAGTGCAGACTCAACCCTAGCAAACCAAGAACTGGCCTTGGGAGCCATTGAATCAGAAGCTCCAGAAGCTGCTTCTTGTGCTCTCAGCCAACAGATGGTAAGGGAGTCAAATAACTGATCAGAAGGAGATTACATAAATCTCTTTGCTAGTACTGAGGCAGTGCATTGACTACAGTCATATCTAGGAGTCACAGTGGACTCTCATCACAATTCCAGGGCAGAAATGAATGCTTGTGTTTGTTCACAGACCAGAGTACAGCCTAGAAAAGTAGTAAATAATAATAAATCATACTATCTTGGAAGAACTGAAAACTTTACAGGACCCTAGAAGTATCTCTGAGAACAAATTCACAAAACCCCTGAAGCTTGGGGCAGTGCACCTTCCACCCTTGAAATAAATCCCTATTTTTAAAAAGAGTTAAAACTCAAGTAAGAGACTGGGAAAATGAGCAAACAATAGAAAAAAACAGAACTATAGAAAGTTACTATAATGACAAAGGTCAAAACATATACTCAGAAGATAAAATCAAAGCTCCTACATATAAAGTCTCTAAAAAAAAAATATGGATTGGTCTCAGGCAAAGGAAGAGTTTAAAAAGGATTTTGAAAACCAAGTAAAGGAGGCAGAAGAAAATTGGGAGGAGAAATGAGAGTGATGCAAGAGAATCATGAAAAAAGAGTCAACATCTTGGTAAAGGAGACACACAAACATACACACAAAAAATACTGAAAAAAATATTGCCTTAAAAACAGATTAGGTCAAATGTAAAGGAGGTATAAAAAAAAAAAAAACAGCAAGGGGAAAAATGCTTTAAAAAGCAAACTAGCCAAATGGAAAAAGAGGTCCTTCAAAATTACAATCAAGCAAAATGGAAGCAACTTGATGATAAATTAAGAAATAAAAACAAACAAAAAACAAAGAAATAGAAAACAACATAAAATATCTCATTAGAAAAACAATTGTCCTGGAAAATTAGATCTATTTTCCAAGATCCAAAAGAGATAATTTAAAATTTATTGGACCAACTGAAAAACATGACCAAAAAAGACACTAGATATCATCTTTCAATAAATTATCAAGAACAACTGCTTGAACCAGGCTAGCATTACACACAGCAACAACAAGACTATATAACAATCAATTCTGATGGATGTGGCTCTCTTCAACAATGAGATGATTCAAACCAGTTCCACTTGTTCAGTAATGAAAAGAGCCATCTATACACAGAGAGAGGACTGTGAGAACAGAGTGTGAGACACAACATAGCATTGCCACTCTCTCTGTTGTTATTTGCTTGCATTTTGTTTTTCTTCTCAGTTTTTCTTTATCTTCCTTCTTGATATTATTTTTCTTGTGTAGCAAGATGACTGTATAAATATGTGTACATATATTGGATTTAACATGTATTTTAACATATTTAACATGTATTGGATTACCTTCCAGCTGGGGGGGGAGTGAGGGAAAAGAGGGGAAAATTTGGGACAGAAGGTTTCGCAAGTGTCAATGTTGGAAAAAATTTGTTTTGTAAATAAAAAGTTTTAATTAAAAAAAAGAAATAAAAGAAAAACTGCTTGGATATTCTAGAACCACAGGGTAAAGTAGAAATTAAAAGAATCTACCAGTCACTCATGAAACAAAACCCAAAATGCAAACTCTCAGGAATATTCCAAATTCCAAATTCCAGAGCTCCCAGTTTAAGGAGAAAATATCATAAACAGCCAGAAAGAAAAAATTCAAATATCATTCAAATACGGGTAGGATAGCATAAGATTTAGTAGGATCAGAATGCTTGGAATGATATTTTGGAGGGCAAAGGAGCTAAGATTACAACCAAGAATCATTTATTCAGCAAAATTCAGTATAATCCTTCTGTAGGGGAAATGAACATTAAATGAAATAGAGGACTTTTAAACATTCTTGATGAAAAGACTAGCATTGAATAGAAAAAAAAAGACTTTCAAATATAAGAAGCATAAAAAGATAACATAAAAAAGAAACCATAGGGGACTTAATAAGGTCAGATAGTTTACATTCCTACATGGGAAGATGATACTTGTAACTTATGAAAACTTTCTCATTATTAGGGCAGTTAGAAGGCTTATGTATAGACAAAGGACACATATGGGAATTGAATATGAAATGATGAAAAAATAAAATTAAAACTCATGCTCATTCCAAATATTCTCTACCAATCATGTGAACTTGTTCTTTCAGTACTGCAATTTGGGTGGGCCAGGTTACATAAAATAGAGCAACTGAGTGTCTGTTTCCTTATTTCAGGTTTCAATTTCTTATTTGTCAGTTTTTATTCTATCCTTCCCAGTTTGATGATCATTCTCCTTGATAGAGAAAATAGCAGCAAAATAATCATGTAGTTTAGTTTTTGTCTTGGCTTCTGTTAACAGTGCCACACTTATATACTTGGCTTTCCATCACAGAACTAGATTGAAAGGTTCCAGAATTTCAGAGAGAGGAATGGACTAGGAGAAAGGTAAAAGAAGAGATAGAATGAATAAAATTATCTCACATAAAAGAGACAAGAAAAAAACTTTTACAGTGGAGAGGAAGGGAGAGAAGGTAAGGGGACATGAGAGAGCCTTACTGTCATCAGAATTGGCTCAAAAAAGGGAATAACATACACACTGAATATAGAATATATAATCTATCTTACTCCACAGGAAAGTGGGAGAGAAAGAGGATGAGAAGAGAGGTAGTGATAGAGAGAAGGGCAGAATGTAGGAGGGGTAGTAAGAAACAAAACATCTGAGGAAGGACAGGGTGAAAGAGGAGAGAGAATAGAATCAACAAAAGGGGAAATAGGTTGAAGGGAAATATAGTCAGCAATAGTAAATGAAAAACAATTGAAGCAATTTTCTCTGATTAAAAACTTCATTTTCAAACATATGAAGAACTGAGTCACATTTATAAAAATAAGAGTTCTCCAGTTGATAAATGATTAAAAGATATGAACAGTTTTCAGATGAAATAATCAAAGCTAGCTACAACCATATGAAAAAATTCTCTATTGATTGGAGAAATATTTGCATATTAAAACAATTCTGAGGTACTACTTTATAACTATTAAATTGCTTAATAGGACAGAAAAGAAAAGTTACAAATGGTAGAGACATTAATGCAATGCTGGTGAAGTTGTGAACTGATTCAACCATTCTACAGGGCAATTTGGAACTATGCCCAAAGGCTATAAAACCATACACACTTTTTGACCTAGCATTGCCATTACTCAGTCTGTATCCTAACAGAGATAAAAAACAAAAACGGAAAGGGACCTATCTGTAAAAACATATTTATAACAACTCTTTTCTGGGAGCAAAGAATTGGAAATTAAGGGGATGCCCATCACTTTGGGGAATGGTTTAATAAATTGTGGTATGTGATTATGATGGAATACTATTGTATTATAAAAAATGATGAACAGGATGTTCTCAGAAAAACATGGAAAGACTTCCATAAAACTGTAACGTGAAATGTATTATATACAAAGTAACAAAGATATTTTAAGATGATCAGCAGTGAATGTCAGCTTTCTCGGCAATAACAGTGATCCAAGACATTTTTGAAGGACTTATGATAAAAAATATTGCTATCCATAACCAGAGAAAACATTAATGTGTCTTAATACACATTGAAGCATACTTTAAAAAACCCAAAACTTTATTTTTTCTTGAGAGTTGGTTTGTTTTTGATCTTTGTTTTCTTTTACAACATGACTGTTATGGAAATGTTTTGCATGGCTACATATGTATAAACTATATTGAACTGCTTGCCTCTGTGATGAGGAGGAATGGGGAAGGAGGAAGAGAAAAAAAATTAAAAAGTTTTCAAAACAAATGTTAAAAAATGTTTTTTACATGTAATTGTAGTTACTGTAGAAACTACTGCTAACTGTAGCAAAATACTAAATAAATAAACAAAAAAAAAAAAAAACAAATGGCAATATCTTTGGAGTAAGTAGATTACAAAGGTGACTACATTGCAATGGACTATATTCATTTGAATGAATACTTTTTAATATTTCTCTTAAAATATATCCCTTTTCACACCCTAGCCATATCATCTATTCTAGTTATTCATAGAACTTGCTATTCAAGCCCTATATGTTACAAAGAAGTTAAGTGACTAGTTAAAGAAAAACTAACATATAGGAAAGGATTAGAACAAAAAGTCCCTATCCCATTAAGCTATAGGATTATGTTTTATATGTAAGAAGCATTTTAGATAAAGAGATTTCTTAGGAGTAGACTTCTGGAATTCTGAAACAAGAAAGTACATTCTATTTCCCCTCCCTGGGTTCTATATAATCTGTAGAACAAAGAAGCATCCTAAAATATCCTTTACTCTATAACCTTCCTCCTCTGCCCATTAACCTCATACCCATATTCAAGGCCCAATTGAAATATAATCTCAAGACCATGACGACATGCCATCATTCACTCACATCTGACAGTGACCTCTCTATTTTATGAATGACAGCACTTGGTTTATATGTCTCTTATAGTGCTTGTCACTTTTGCATTTTGCTCATTTCATTGAAATCATGGAATGATAAAATATGAATTAGAAAGGACCCTAGAGACCATCTAAGCTATTTTCCTATTCATTGAAAGAATTACTCAACACCTTCACAAAAATCTGTTTTATTGTAACGTTTATAGCTGGTCCTACTTCTGTCTTCTGAAGGCACAAATCACAAATCTAATGAATCCAACTCATGACAACCCTTAAAATATTTTGAAGATAGATATCATCTCTACCCTAAGCATTTTCTTTGTTAAGCTAACTAGATACAGTACTTTCAATCTATTTTTGTAAAACATGATTTCAATTATCTTTACCATGTTAATGATGTGGATTTGGGGTTTTTTCAGTAGTGCCCAGTATTCTAGGTATAGTGGGACAAAAGGAGAGGATAATGAATAACCAAGTCCCTTGTTCTGAACATTTGATAATCGTTAATTTAGCCCAAACTTGAATTTGTTTTTTTAACTAGTCATCCAGATCACCAAACAAAAAATTATCTTTATTTTTTTCACTAGAAATATTATTGAGCTATGTTTCTTTTACCTTATACTCACATAGTTTATTTTTTGAACCTAAGGGCAGGGTTTTGAATTTATTCCTTTAAAATTTTTATTACTAGAATTATTAAAATTCCAGTTTGATTAGATTTTTTTGGATTTTGATTTTTTTAAAGCATCAACTATCCTATCCAGATTCATTAAAAATGTATATCTGATAAGCAAAATATCCATGTTTTCATCAAATTATTAATAATTTTTAAATTTAAAATGCATAAAAACCACATTGCACAACAATCAATAACTTCTTTCATGGTGATATAAATCAATTAGTTAACATTCTTATACATGGTCAATCAGTTATAAATCAACCCAGATGCCTTATCTGGTCCATATGTTTCTATCTTGCTCTCATGAATGTGAGCAATAATTCTATTTTACTATTTGCTGAAACATGCATACATTTTTATATTTATATATACATACATATACATGTATATATAATCTATGGGTATATATGTACTATCTGTGATCTACTAGATAGTAACTCCAAAATGGGGAAATGATTTTTTCCTGGTATGGCATATTTAATGAACCCATGCTGGCTCCATGTATTCTCTACTTTCCTTGAGTGGGAGAATGTTTGAGATAACAGATGTCAAGATTATTAGCTTTTAAATTTCAAAATTCAAATTTCTTTTTTTGAATTCAAAAGCATTTTTTCATTCTACTTTTCTAATCATATGAACATGTTCTTTCAGTACAGCAATTCATGTGGATTAGGTTACATAAAATAAAGCAACTGAGTGTCTGTCTCCTTATCTATCTCAGGTTTCAATTTTCTATTTGTCAGTTTTTATTCTATTCTTCCCAGTTTGATGATCATTCTCCTTGATAGAGAAAATAGCAGCAAAATAATGATGCAGGTTAGCTTTTGTCCTGGCTTCTGTTCACTGTAACACATTTATATACTTGGCTTTCCATCACAGAACTAGATTGAAAGGTTCCAGAATTTCTGCATTGCCTTCAATTTTCATGTTTTACCTGGAGGAAGCTCATACACTCATTAAAATCTTCTCTCTATGATAGAGAATGAGAATAATACAAATTGGAAATTGCTGAATTAATCTTAACTGCCCCTGAAAAGTGCCACATTTGCTCAGTCAGTGTCTTCTTTTTTTTTTATCTTGTAACTCAACAGGAAACACCAAAACACATAATGTTTTTTCTTTATCTCTTCCTATCTAGCCATCACTGCATCAAGTAATTATCTCTTTATACCTTTACTATTCCCATTTTTTGATCTTCAATATAGAAAAGTATTGGCAAATTTGGGCAAGAAAAACAATGATTCTGCAACATATAGAAGATTAAATATTTGAATTCCCAGAGGAGATGATCCATTAGGCCACTATATCTATAAGTTTTTCTCTTCCACTGCTTTTATAAAATTATAAGATTATTAAGATTCCCTAGGAACCAGATTAAAATGCAATTTAGAAATATGTAACGAAGAAAATACAATTGAATATAGATAATGTCAATATATGGGTTTCTATATCAAAATATGACTGCATAGTGGATCCTTATATACAGTTAAATAGTGTCCTTTTCTATTTGAGTTTGACACTTCTGATTTAAATGACTTGCTCAGTCTCCCACAATTGGTAAATATCAAATTCACACCCAATTCTTCTGAATCCAAATGAACTAGTTTTTTAGAGTACTACTCATGAAGAAGTTGAAACCAAAGAAAGACAGATAGAGATCAACTATATAGGATAGAATAAATCTATGTATCCCTGTTTATTTTTATTTTTGGAATCAATCAATCAATAAGATTTTATTAGATGTCTGTTAAGTACTAGGCATTCTCCTAGGTACTGAGGAATAGATAAAAAACTTGTACCCTTAAAGAGCTTACATTCTAATAATATTCACATATATTTTCTCTGTTTAAGTGGTTAGAAATCTGTAATCCATAATTGGCCCCCAAACTCCATTATTAACCCCATCAAATTGTAATATAGTTGCTGTGCTGGAATATCGGTCTTACCCTTTTACTGAGAGTCTTCCCATCATTCCAAGTGTAGGAGGAGCCACTGGAGTATTCACTACATGTACTAGACAAAGAGAGTTCACTACTGCTGCAGCTGTTCCTGGGACAGAGCCGTCCAGAGCTAGTCATATTCAAGGCAGGGCACTTTGGGACAGGAACTCCAGATTTTGCGTTTAGCTGGCACTCCTATAAACAAGTTAAAAACAAAAACAAAAACAAAAACAAACCTTGAAAAGTAGATCTATTTAGAAATGTTAGTTGACTTTGTCCTAGTATATAAGAATTAACTGACTGACTGATTTCTGTGGATTTACAAAATCCACAGGCAAAAGTAATATAGCTACGACATTTCTTCATTTCTAATCATACCACTTGGGGAAATGATCTTAAAACATAATTATAGCACCTTATAATAAAGCAGCTTTCTATGCTATGAGTGGTAGAGTACAGAAAAATAAAGGTAAAAAATATTGACTGTCATTACTTAGCTCTGAGGCCTTCTTAGGAAAGTCACTTTTTTGGGCCCTTAATTTTCCTCCTTTCTTCCCTGGATTTAATAATCACTTCAAACACTGTTTTTGGAAAGAGTAAGTTAGTTGGTTGCACTGTGTATTAACTCCTTATGCACCACATTTCTAATATATGTATATGTATATATGTATGTATTTGTATATATATCTCTCTATATATTTTGTATGTATGTATCTCTCTATCATATAATGTTCCTTTAAACTATCAAAATGTAATCTCCTTGAGTTTAGAATCTCCTTGAAATTAGATTTCTAGGACTCAGTAGTGTTTAACAAATTATGTTTCAAAAAGGAAGCATTTAAGAAGTGTGTATGTATCTGAGAGAGAGAGAGACTGAGACCAAGAAAAAGAGAAAGCCAGAGAGACAGAGAAAAAGAGGAGGGAGGGAAGGAAGGAGGGAAGGAAGGAGGGAGGGAGGGAGGGAGGGAGAGAGAGAGAGAGAGAGAGAGAGAGAGAGAGAGAGAGAGAGAGAGAGAGAGAGAGAGAGAGAAGAAAGAGAGAGAGAGAGAAGAGAGAGAGAGAGAGAGGGGAAGGAGAGAGAGAGAGAGCTCAAAGCCTTTCCCTGCCCCCTTTAATGCTACTACTTTCTCTCTGTTGATTATCTCCATTAAATTCTGCATATATGTTGTTTCTACTCAAATTGTTTATGTGCTTCTCTTCCCTGTTGCATTGTAAATTCCTTTAGGGAAGGGACATTTTTTGTGCATTTCCAGTTTTTAGCACAGTGCCTGGCACATGGTAGGCATTTAATAAATGTTTTTTGTTGAGTTGACATCAACCCTCTCATACTCAGATTCAGGATTCTAGATCCTAGGTGATGAGTGACAAGGCTGAATTATACTGCATCTGCATTAGACATGTGCTGTGAAAAAATGCCACAAAGCTGTAAAAAGTCCAAGTACATCTTGACAACTGCTTTATAGTACTCTAATGTAACAGATGAAGCCTCTATGAGCTGGACAAGGTAAATTAATTTAGTGTCCCAACTGCAATGTCCACTGAGAATGGAATCTCTCCATTACCTTTGAATTCTAGTTTCCTATCTAGTATAAAGCTTTGCCTAAGAAACTCTTTGATGTAGAACAATCCATCTTTGTGACACTTGTAGACAGCCAAAACCTCTTGCTTATGCAATTTATTGACACTTTATGGGTGCCTTTAGTACTTGAGTAGTTATCACCTTTCTCCAAATGCAATTGCAGCTGACTATGAATAAATGCCAACTGGGAAAGGAAATAATGAAGACCAGAGAGTACTTTTGCTAAAATATTAAACCTTTGTATAAGTAAATATACAGGATGGGTTTTATTTGCTTCCTAACCAAGGCCCATATGCTTAATAATGTTAGATCTTCTCCAACATTAGGCATATGGATTGCTGCTGATATTTCTTCCTTGCCACATAACTGGTTTTTAAAATGATCTAAGACTCCAAGGAGTCTCACTAGCATATTGTTGGGTTTTTTTGAAACTTAGTATTGAATTTCATTAAAAGTAAAAACTCATCTCCAGGTCCAACTTTAAGCAATATTTATTGACTTTTTTAGATTTTGCTTATTGCCTGATTCAGCTTAGTTGAGAAGGATGCTTTCATATGTATGTCTCAATAGAAGACAACAGACCTGTGATTACATGAAACATAAGCAGCTGGCACGACTGCCAGTCAGATCCACCGGCTGCTTAAATCCTGATGATGCCTTATGACAAATTTTAAGAAATATTACATTGAGCTGCATATCTACTTAAGGCTTTTCCATTTTCCTGATTTCTTGTCACCTACATTTTATTACTTCACTCTTTGAGTGAATAACACAGTGGTGGTTATTAACAGCTTCATCTGCTCTGACAACTCAGGTGCATTTGTACTGGAGAAGCTTCGGAGTACTTGCTTCCAATCCAGAGCTACATAGCCCTAAATATGACAAATAGATCTGTAGCCACAATGCACATGTAAAGATTAGTCCTTTTATTTATTTATGATTTATAGTTTGTGTTTTTCCAAAAGGATCTCAATAGGCTTAGAGATTAAAACACAGACAAAGACAAGGCATTTAAGTATAGAAGAATAGAGAAGTAGAAGCAGAAAAGTTCAGGGGCCCAAATTTGGAATATTATCATACTTGGACCAAGAATTGGCCTCTCAGTTTTGGTTCTGGGATAAAGAATACTGTGAGACATCAGGGACAAAAAATATCTTTTTATTCAGTCATCATTTTACAAAGAGACACAGAAATATTTTTTTAAAGACCATTCCTATTTCAGCCCTTTATAATGACAGAGGGCAAAGTGCTTAGCTGCTGTTATCTTTAACTTTGCCTTGGGATTATGTGTTCAGGAGCTTATATGCTTCAAGAACTATTTCCCTCCACCCTAGCCAAACAGATATCTTTTTTGTTCCTTTAATATATTTCACACCTTTTTTGCAACTATATTTTTGTTAATGGCTGGTTCCTTTTTCTAGAATCTTCTGGTCTACTTTTTTTCTCTGCTATCATTTAAAACCTATCCATTCTTCAGTTTTAGATCCAATTCCATGTCCTTTTTCTTATGACGTTTTCTCTGAACACCCTATCTGAAAGTGGATTATAACTTTTTCTAGAATCACAGTGGTAAGGGACCTACGTGGTCTTAAAATACAATTATTGATATTAATAATTTGGAATTTGGTGTTGATAGCATAATATAGTCTTGGCAAAGTGGAGGAATGGCTAGAGCCAATCAGAGCCCAGGAAAACCTGGGTTCAAATTTACTGACTGAGTATGAACAATTTTTTTTAACTTCTCAATAATCTAGAAAACTCTTTAAAATTTAAAGTTTCTAGGAAGGTATGATTTGAGTTAATAGAAGGAATTCATTTGGGAGCTCCCTATATCAAGGAGATCATTAATCATCCATTCCTATGCATATTGCTCATCCCATTAACCAAATTATAGTCCATGTAGACCATAGTTTAAATTTCTTCATAGCATTTTAGTACCTACCACAGGTATAAACACTGACAAAAATATAGTAATGTCATAGATTTAGTGCTGAAAGAGTTCACAGAAGGAATGTATTTGAACACCCTCATCCTTTAATTGAAGAAACTGAGAAATTAAATTATTGCCAAAGGTTACACGAGAAGTGTTAGAGTGCAGTTTGAATTCAGGCCCCATGACTATAAATACAGTGTTGTTTCTCCCCCCGACACATACATTGCATCACAAGTTATAGAATATCAATTAGTATTTATTGATTATGGGCCAAAAACATTTGGCATTAATATGATGTTTACAAACATTATTACTCTCAACATGATGGCAGCATCCTGAAGTTACATTTTGTTACTAGTATCTTTTTTTTTTCTCTAGAGATAATTCTGAAGTTAAAGATTTAAGTAAAGCATAGGAATGAATAAAGAACAATGTTATGGGGAAGAAAACTGGCTATCAAAGTAATTTTCTGTGTTTGACCACATCACTTCCCTACTCTACAAATTCCATTGATTCTTTATCATCTGTAAGTCCAAATCAAAGCACTTGTGTTTGGCTTTATAGCCCATCACAACTTGGCTTCAACCCATTTCTGCAAGTTTACCATATCATATTCCTCCCTTCCTGGTACTTGACAGTCCAATCATACTGGCCTTCTTGCTGATTCTCCATCTTTCATTTTGGTATTTTTGGAGTGGCTGTCACCTGAGCCTAGACTCCCTTCCCAAATCCGTCCTTGAGAATTGTTCAAAACTCTGGTCAGCTGAAATCTTCCATATGAAGCCTCTTCTAATCTGACAAACTGCTGGTGCTTTCTCCCTCAGACATTATTTGACTTTAGGTTAATTACTTAATTTCTCTAGGCCTCAGTTTTCTCATCTGTAAAATAAGGGGTTTGGACTAGATGATCTCCAAACAATCCCAGCTCTAAATTTATGTTACTAAGATCCACCCTCCCCCGCCCCCCATCTCTTGTATTTAGCTTTCATATATTTGGTATAAACTTATTTGTGTATATGTTCTTTCTCTAAAGAACAGAAGCTTTTCAAGGGGAGGTATTTTTTTTATTTTATTTTTGTCTGACCTCACCTAGTCTGGTGACTGACACATAGTAATAAATACTTGTCTCTTGACTTTTAAAAAAATCACTAGTCTTGAAGGAGATGACCCGAGGTGGTATCTTGATTCTTGTATGTACCAATGGTGTTATCTCTGGTAAACCATTTAACATTTATGTGCTTCTGAGCCCTTATTTACAAAATAAGACTAATAATATACATACATGTGTATTATTTATATATATATATATATATAATATATATATATATAATAGTGGACATACATATATATGATATATATATGTAATATATATATATATATAAAATTGTTAATTGGATTATTTTGAGCTTACTTATATACTTACAATTTCATTGTTTTAGAAATTACAAAATAAGCACTATATAAATATGAATTTTAATTATTCTACTATTATGCTTGTGTCATTACTAATGATATGATATAGACAAGGCATTCTAAAATAATGAAGTTCATTCATTAGACCACATTTGGTCATGTAGCTATCTACCCTAACACAGGATGGATGACTGGGTGGTTGAGTGGCATTCATAGTTGGCATTCAATTAATATCATTTCTTTACCTCCTGTTATATTGGTATAATGATCTCTAAGATGTCTATTCAGAAGTCATGGCATTCTATGAAATGTAAATAGTCCTTTAAAATAAAACAAAACAGCGTACTAACTTCTCCATGTTAGTTTAATTATATTATGTTAATTTGAAAAATACATACATTTGCACTGAATGTGGAATTTTTCTCATCCTTTATTTTTATGCTACCACCTTGAACAACTCAGGCACTTAAAAATCTCACTGTGTGAATTATAATACATGAGCAGCATTTCACTTAAACAGTGAAAGGCAGCCAAGAATTTCTGGATGAAATCTGCACAGTTAAATAATATAGTCTCCAGGCCATATTATAGATTGAATGCTATTAGTGGCTTTATGAATATATAAAATTATAGCATTCCACTAAAATTTAATTCCAATTTAACTTAAAAGTATTTACCTTTGATATAGGATATCACATTTTGACTGACAAAATTATACAGTAAAATAAAGGGCAAGTTATCTATAAGTATTTAGCAGTCAGTTTTTAATGCCCTTATATGTCTTTATAGTTTTATCTAGCTTTTGTTTTTTAGTTACCTTATTTTACATAAATGAGCATTAATAACCATGCTGGTTAAAGTTTTGTCAAATAAGCACAAAACTAACCCCATATTTTTTAAAAAATGCAGCGCTTATGAATTTTTAAAAGTTCATACATAATATATCATAAAAGTAGGATGAATAATATGGTACATAGGCTTTAATAAAAAGCTCCTTGACCATTTCTCAGAGACTTTGAGATGTAATCAATACCCAAAAAGGTATCTTGGGGACATAGCAAAGATTTATGTTTTTTTTTGCTCAGAGTGACACTTTCTGCTTACTATATCAACCAGGGACATGATATTGAATTTCAAGGAACAGAAGAAAGGAAAGTATTTTTACTGCCTTACAACCCTTCAAGGATAAGTTTAATAGTACACCTGTGACATCATTCTTCACAGAAAGAAAATAGTGTTAGAAACAAGTGATTAGAAAGCAATAGGGAAACTCACATGAATGTCAACATCTGTTCGTGATTGCATCAAACTTGAGTTTCTTTCTACCTCTGAAAGCAAATCCCCTGATGAAAGGTCCAAGATGCGTGAGTGAAGTTTCTAAGGAATGATAAAGAAAAAACAAAAAACAAAGGAGAAGCTTAGTTAGCAATAATAGCTTGTTTCACAATTTCATCTAGGACAGAAAAACTGTAGAAAGAAGGTGTTTTTCTGATTAAAGTGCATGTGTTAAAAAAAATCACACAATCTTGAAGTTGGAAGAGACCTTAGCACTCAAGTAGCCCAACATTTATATGAAATTTGAATCTCCTATTTGGAAATCTTGCCACTGATGGATAAAAATACTTTTAACAATAAAATAACCAATGAAAAAACACTCTAATGAATCCCATTTGAGAAAATCTAGTCATCCTTGTACATGATATGCTGGAAAATTAATAGTAAGAAAAATGTAAATATTTGTAGACATTTATTTAAGGATTTGGATAGACTATAATGAAAGGCATTAAAATGAATATTTCATATTAATGTTTAAATGGTCTTCACCCTCCCACTCCATCATTTTAACCTTGCTGTGTTAAAAAGTAGTTAGAACTTGAGCAAAATGAATATAAAAGTGACCCTATTGCTAAACAGCATTGATCTAGTGAAATCTTCTCTTGGACACTTTTTACTCAAAGTCATTAATGTCATCTGTTAGGAACAATTAATGTGAATAGAAAATAATTGCATCAGGGAGCTGGGGACTCAGAGGATTTTGTGCATTAATATTCACATGCTGTTCGATTACATACTCAATTCTTTACTTCAGTTTTGCTTGGGAGGACTGCTAAACCAGTGCCATTTCCCCATATTAATCTGTATACTAATTACTAGGGCTTTCTGCACACATTAAATTTGATCTGTTTAATTGCAAATACAATAAACCTCATGATGTATGCCTAACTTCTAAGCTGATGACTTTAAAAAAAAGTAGAAATTATATTTGCTGCCAGGTTTCTCCTGGACACTACTTCTGTGACTTCAGACACCACCAATCTATCAAATACACACACACACACACACACACACACACACACACACACACTTTCTGTCTTTTTCTCCATTCCTCTTTCTTTCCTTTCCTCCTTTCCTCTCTCCCTCCTTCTCTGAGTCCCTCTTTCCTCTCTTGCACACACATATGGTTCTACGTGACTTTCATTTTTTTCACTAAGATAGTTCAATTGGAAATTGGCTTTGTTCCAGACAGCTTCATATTTTTTGTAACACTAATTAATTTTAGGGTCACTTCAAAGATCAAAGGTTACATCAAAGATCATAATTTATTTGCTTATTACTCAGCAGTTTCCTTCATTTCCTACCACAGTCTGCCAAAAATTACAGAAAACCGTAAGTAAATAATCAGCATCCTTCTCCACTCTCATTTTGGTCCTGATGTGCTGCTTACTAGAATGGCATGCCATGTAACAATGATAGTGCCTGAAATTTAAAAGGTGTCTTCTAACCTAATAATCCATTCCAAAAAGCATTAAGCATCTATAATGCATAAGATACTCCCCTAGTCACTAACGATAAAATGACAGAAAAAAGTCTGTGTCCTGGAGGAACTTATATTTTAATAATTCTATACTGTAAAGAAACATATCAATACATGATATTTTAGAAAGCATGAAAATGCACTAAAACCTAGAGAATCATGAAAGTGTTTCCATAGGAGCTGACAGATGGGCTAATAACTGAAAAATTGACATTATTCCTTCAATGTTAATAATTCCATCTCTCCTGGTATTCTCAACTACATTTTAACTCTTTCATTTTTATGATCAGTACTAGGAATTCATTTTTTATTTCCTCTTCTGGATTAGTAGACTAAAATATTTTTCCATTGTAATATTGGTTTGTTTTATCTCCCCTTTTATTCAATTCAGTATACTGATTAATAGTAAATAAATCCAATTCAATAGAAAATATTAAAAAAAACTAGTATTATAAAACTTCATTTTAAAGAAATTATACAAATGTAACTGAGATTGAAGGAGAAAATGAATACTTGGACCTAGAAGTCAAGATCAAGGTTCAAGTGCTGTTCTCATGAACTCTAAACTATAGAAAAGGCAAAGGAAATGTCTGATCTTCCTTGGTAAAGCTAATTCCTCCCTAGGATTTCCCTTTATTCAAGACATCCCAGATCTAGACAAAGAAACCAATACACTATAAATATAGCTCAGTCATAAGAATGATGTCAGGTATACAATATTTAATGAATTTTTCCATTACCAAATTAACAAAGAAATCTTTAATACTTTAGCAAAATGAATGTTGATCCTAATGTACCTAAACTATAAATACTTTTAGAATTGGAAAGGCTCCATAAACTGGAGCCAGATTTGAGTTTGAATCCCAACTTTATAACTTATTTGCTATATAATCTTGGGTGAGTTATTTCATTCATCTGAACCTTTGTAAATTTCAAAATTTTATGTGCAAATATGGAATGGCATTGTCATGGCATGAAGACGACATCAGATACGTTCTCAAAGGCTCTAGGAGCAAAAATATAATCTGTGACAAGTCTTGCCATATATTCAACAATGGATTATATGTCTCTTGTCAAGCAACTAGCCTATCTAAATCCAGAAGGTTCATTACCAGAAGGTTAGTTTGAGGGCTGTGAATTTTTCAGCACAGTAACTCATAAAGATTATTAATGTATCTGAGATTCATTGGATTCTATTGGATTCATTGGATTCAATAAAGACTTGTTTCTAAGGAAATGGAAAGTATTAAGATAGGCAAAAGTTATTGAATTTAGAAAAGGTTCATCAGCTCCTGAATGGTCTGTGTTAACTTCTATGGTCACAAAACCCTCTTTTGTTATAATAACATTCTTTATTTTTTGTTGTTGAATCAATCAACAAATATTTACTAAATAGTTACTCTAGATAGGCATTGTAACAAGTTGTAGGGATACAGAGAAAAGAAATAACTGTTCCTAGCTTGGAAGAACTGGTTACTGATGTATAGTAAATATCATAATGCTAAACCTGTTATATAAGCCACTCTTTCACTGTTACCTCTCCACAGTAAATAACCCCATCTTCTTTAATATTTGACTCTAAGTTTCCATTTTTTTCATTCTTTATATCAACTTGTTCAAATGATTTAGAATAAAAAGAGATCTTAGAAATCAAGCTTCTTCTAGACCCAATTTTATTTTTCAATCAATGTCTTACAAAATGGAATACAGATGCTTACCCAGTATGGGTACAATTATTTCTTGGTTCCTGTATGAAATACTGGTTACTGCATTTTAAAGTTTTTTTTTTTTTTATGAAATTTTACTTAAAATAACTTATACACCTGACTCAGGCTTTTGGAGACCAATTGTACACTTTGCTTCCTTTTCAGTTTTATTTGTTTTTAGCCAGTTGACTAATAAATCACTGATATCTATTACATTCCCATCTTAGCAAAGATGATTTGTAGCTATGGGAACATTCTATGACTATGCCAACCAAGATGTGTATGTATATATATTTACATATATATGTATATATACACACATAGAGACCATTTCAGGAACATTTATTTTAAAAAAAGGAGACAATCCTCATCCCCACGCAAGTAACCTATTAATCAAAAAGTACCTATTATGTGCCAGGCATTGTGATAGGCAGTGGGAGTACAGAGACAATAAATCACACAATCTTTGTCCTCCAAAGATTATACATTTGATAGGAGGATGTAACAAGTAAACATGTGCCTTATTTAATATGCTTTGCTCTTTTGTGCTTTGCACATATTGTTTTTTTTTTTTTTTTTGGTTATTGTTTTTCTTTTTAGAAATTGAGGGTTTATGGTAAACTTGCATGTCTATTGGCACTATTTTCCCAGCAGTATGTGTTCACATTATGTATGTGTCATATTTTGGCAATTCTCGTGATACTTCAAACTTTTTCATTATTATTTTATCTGTTAGAGTGATCGTTGGTTTTATTATGTCTTTGCTTTGGAGAGCCATGAACCACACCCATATAAGAAAGCAAACTTAATCAATAAACGTTGTGTGTGTACTGACTGCTCCTCCAGCTTGCTATTCTCCATATCTCTCCCTTTCCCTGGGTCTCTTTATTCCCTGAGATACAATAATGTTGAAATGAGGTCAATTAATAATCCTACAATGGTCTTTATGTGTTCCAATTAAAGGAAGAGTCAATCCATGAGGCAAACTTCATTGTTGTCTTATTTGAAGAAATTACTATAGCCACCTCAGCCTTCCGCAACCACCACCCAGATCAGTCAATAGCCACCAAAAATGAAGCAAGACCTTTCGCCAGCAAAAAGATTATGACTTGCTAAGGACCCCGATAATGGCTAACATTTTTTTAATAAAGTATTTTTAATCAAAGCATGTATATACATACATATATATATATATTTAAGACATAACACTATTGTACACTTAGGAGTTTACAGTATAGGGTAGTTCTACAGTTGCAAAATCCCTCTTTTGTTATTATACTTTCATAGGCAGTAGGAAATCAAAAAATGTGTGTGACTTGTTTTATTGTGATATTACTAGAGGTCAGACTCGAAATCCATAATATCTCTGAGGTATGCCTATGCACAAATATGTATGTGTGTTTGGATGGATGGATGTATTATAAGGTCATTTGGGGAGGGAGAAGTACTATTAGCCAGATGCATCAAGACAAAGCTCATATAGATGTTTTCTGAGCTGCAGTCTATTAAAAACCAGGATTTCTAGGAGGCAGAGATGAATGAGGGAAGTGAATTGCAGGCATAAAGGACAGCTTGGACAAATGCACAGTGATGGTAGATAAAATATTGAATATGAGGAAAAAGCACGACAGCCACTTTGAACAAACAGGGTGTTCTGAAGGGGAGTGACATATGCAAAGAAGAGAATGTTATTTCCTAGGAAACACTGGTCTAAGATATGTGGCTATTTTCTCTCTTTCACATCTTTCCACTTTGGTCTTTGCAAAACTGATTCTATTTTGCAAATTTAGTAATCAGTGATGTTTTTCAAATGTACATTTCCAGATCAGAATTCTCACCTGAGTTCTTTCTGGCCCTTAAGTTGAAATGCCTATGGAATATCTCCACTTGTTTATTCTTGTAGCATCTCAAACTCAACAAAATAACAATCTAATTCATGGCTTTTCTTCTGTTCATGACTGCCCATCCTGTGTGATTTGTTCATGTTCTTCAAAAAGATTTTCACAGGGGGTTGACTTAATATGATGGAGGCCTTTCTAGATTTCTCCTGAAATCGAAGTGCATCATTTTGTCTGTCCACTGTTCATCCTTTGCTCTTGTAGTATGATTATATCATCTTGACGTACTGTTTTAAAATTCTTTAATGATATAGTATATGTTTGAAAGATATTTAGTGAATTGAACAGTGTGCACTCATTATTGATTTTTTGTTTGTGTATCATTTTCAAATAAAGAAATACACTATATAATGCTGTTTGAATGCATTTATAATTGCTTTGTATTTTTTAATACATTTAGAATACATGTGTCTGTGTGTATCCTAGAAATAATTGGAGAATGAATGTTACAATTTCACTGCTGGGAATGACGTTCTGTGTAATTTGGATGTTTGTCTCTTTGATAATGACTATAATATATAATGCTTCCACATATTGATTAAATTTCAGGTCCAGTATAAAAAAAACTAAATCTATGAAAACAGTTACACACTTGGCAACAAAATTTATATAGTAATAGAAAAACATGTCCTTGTTTCATGGCCTTGTAACAATGCAAAAGACAAATCTTAGCTTCTAGGACCTTGTCAATGCCAGTGCAGCCAGTGCCAAACCATACTTTGATATTAGATGAGTTAATTTGACATCAATCACCCAGCTGTGTTTTTTTCTACATAATTCCATGTCTGTGATTCAAAGCAGAAAAAAAAAGTCCTCCTCTATGCAATGAAGTAAAGAACTCATTGTCCTTGATTTTGCAGGCATGAAAATGTCATGAGTTTCTCAGAAAAGGAGTGACTGAAGACTCTTTGCCTAAAGACTACTGGACAGCAGTTTCTTTTTCCTGAATCCCTGCACAATTTACTAGCAACTGGTAAACACGTATATTTCTTATTGAATTGAACTGAATTCTGCTCATCATATTCTCAAAATGCTCAAAGTATACTACATAGTGGTATAATTTAGTCAGATTATTTAAGACATCTTTGTTTCTGCCTTATTTTATATCATAGGGTCATAGATTTGAAGCTAGACAGGAACTGAATCAAAGTGAAGATACTATTTAGAAAAAAATTTGACACTCAATAAATGTTCAGAGGTGATGAATAGTAGCAAATTATATAAAATAAACAATAAAATGTAGCTCTATTCTGAAAACTGCTGAATATAGTGATTGCTGAACATGATAGAACACTGAGGCTCCATTTAATAAGATAAAGTAAGGTGTAAGATAGACCATTATTTGTACTATTCAGGTAGCCTTTTTTAAAAAACCATAATGAAGAAAATTTTATTCATTTCTATATTTCCCCTACCTAAGTTTTGAAAAGGAAATGGAAATAGTATAATATGGAGAAGCTAGTCCCTTTCGACCTTTCCAGTCTTCTTACAAGTAAGGAAAATGAAGATGGCTCTTGATAACTTGATCAGTCAACATGGTTAATTTTAATTCAGAAATTCTTTATTTTTTTCTGAATTGCTTTATTATTCCTCTTGTGAATAATGGGTAAATATCCTGAAAAATGACCTGTCTGCTCCACTATGGAATCTCTGCTCTCCTGGGGGTAAATAGTCTTCAGGTTAAAACTGAATAACTTCCATTAATATACAGTAGTATATTATATCAATAAGGATGTCTGCTGTCTTCCATTTGAGCCCTGAATTAGTTATATAACAAGATCCCAAGCCATCAGATGACATTTATATCATACAAAGTAAGTGTCATCCATCAGATGTTAATTTCTGGTTATAGATCTTTGTCAGTAATAGAAAGGAATACTTTAAAAAAGGCAAAAGAAGGGAAGAAAAAGAGAAAGAACAGGGGGAGGGAAGGGAATAATGGAAAGGAAAAAGACAGAAGGAAAAGGAAGGGAAAGGAGAAATAACTAAGGATGAGTGAAAAAGAAAAGGAGAGGAAAGGAAAAGAAGGAAAAAAATAGGTTAATCAAATCTTATGTAACAATAAATTCAGAGGGAAATTCAAGCCACTTTATCTTTCTGAATTCTTGGTCTTGGTCACTGGAAGAAATGTGTGTTTCAATCTCTTTTCTCTCCAAGCCTCTCATAGCCCCAAGCCATTCATGTAGGTGAAGAATTCTCATACTTTACTGAAAAAAATTTAAGTCCTTGAACTCAAGTTCCCTGTCTTCTCTCTCTCTTCATCTCAAACCTTCCTTCATATAACCTCGCCCCACTATCTTCTCCTTTACTAAAGTCTCTGATGAAGAGATTTCCTTCTTATCCAAACCATTCTTTCTACATGAAGCTTCCCTTCATAATCTTCTCCAGAAAACTGCTCTTTCCTGCCCTATCATCTCTCACTTTTATACTCAAATTTTCCTCATCTGCTTCCCCATTCTCATTCATTCTTTCAGTTTATTTCTAGATCTTCATAAATATTCTTAAACCTTCACCATCTTAAAGAAAAAAAAAAAATGAGATCTTCCTACCTCAGCTATTGTCCCATATTTCTCTTCCCTTTCTCAGCTAAATTCCTTGAAAAAAGCTTTTTACACTTGGCACTCCATTTTCTATCATCCCACATCCTTTCTAAAACCTCTGCAATCTGGTCTTGTCATTCAAAAGATACTGCTGTCCTCAAATTACTAATGATCATATTTGACAAATAGAGTGGCCTTTTCTTAATTTTCATCTTTTTCAACTTTTGTGCAGCATTTTACTCTACTGACTTTCCTCTTACTTTTAATAAATTCTTCTCTTTGGGTTTCATGACACTTTTCTCTCAGTTTTCACCCCATTAGCCTGATTGTTCTTAGTTTCTTTTGCTGGATCATCATCACTATCATATTAAGGCTCTATTATGAGCCCACTTTCCTCTCTTTCTCTTTTGTCTTTCAATAGTCTCCCACTTGGTGGTCACATCAGCTTCCATGGGTTCTATTATCAATTTTCTGCAGATAGCTACTGGATCTCTATATCCAGTCTCAGTGTCTATTGAAAACTGACTAATAGAAATTCTGAGGTGGACATCCCCTAAGCATGATAATTTCAACATTTTCAAAAGATAATCTTTCACCCTACACTTCCTTCAAACTTCTCTATTATTATTGAGGATACTATCATCCTTCCAGTTATCCAGGTTCACATCCTTGATGTCATCCTTAACTCTTCAATCTCCATCACCTCATAAGTCCACTCACTTGCCAAATATGGTCATTTCTTTCTCTATATCATCACTTGAACATATCACTTTCCCACCATCTATAAAGCTATCACCTAGTTCAGACCTTCATCATTTCTTGCAATAATGTACAGTGTGGTTTCCTTACTCCCAAGTTTCTTCCATCATCTCCACAGATATCCAGAGAATTTTTCCTAAAGCACATGATCTACAAACTCTGCTGACTTTTCAGTAATTTGGAATCAAATGTCAAGTTTTTATTTAAAGTTCTTCACTAGATGGACTAAATATATTTCCTGACTTCTTACACATTACTCCCCTCTACATAGTTTGTAGTGTAGCTTTCCTAATCTACTAGCTCCTTGGCAAATACAGTGCTCTCTTTGATCTTGGCCTTCATTAGTAGTGGAAATAGCCAGTTTTTTTTCCAAAACTCATCTCATGGGGCACCCTCCATATCAATCTTTTCCTGACTTCCCTGAGCCCCTTTGGCCCACCACAGTAGCTAATGTTCTTTGACTTGAAGCTTCCTTGTGTTTATTCTGCATATATTCTGTATATATCTATTTTTGTGTATCTCACTCTTCAGAATGTTAGCTCTTTGAGGGAAATTACTATTTTTGTCTTTGTATGTCCTATGTTTAGTAAAGTATCTGGGACATAGGAAGTGCTTAATAAATGTTTATTGACTAATGTGTGGACTGTTTGTGGGAATGATTTCTGAATAACTAGATAGAAAGACAGAGGCTTTGGATATGCTGAGAATACTGAAGAGAAGAACATGGAAAAAATTTTAAAATAATTATGAAAATGATTTAGATAATTTCCTAGTAGGAAACTTGAATAACCAGATGATTTTCCCTAAATTTTATGTTGTTCATGTATTATACATTATAAATGCTGGCTTAGTCAGAGGAGTGAGCCTTTACCCACTCTTTTAGATACCATCAAGAGAGGATTGTAGGAGACCCTTGTTTCACATTTCACAAGGTTTCATTTGATTCCATTAAGTATTTATTATATAACTGCATATTATATAACTGAATGCTATATGGCCATTTCTTAGATTGTCACAAAATTTGAGCCGAGGACAAAAAAAATCTTTTGGATAAAAGGTAATGTTTAATTAATTATGACATCATTTCCATTTTGGGGATGTAAAGAAAAACCATAATATCTGACATTCACTCAACCTGCTGAAATGACAAGAAGCTAGTCTGCCTTCTCACTATTTTCCTAAAGACCTTTAAAAAATATGTCCATCATTACCTAATCTCAATTCAGAAATGTTACTCAGTCTGAAATTTTTAGAGCTTATCTTTTTTTAAAAAAACTATTCACCTATCCACTATTCCATGGTATAATTATTTTCCTTGTCAGCTTTAATACTCACCTCTCATATCACTCTTTAAAATGTCCTAAGTGTGTTTAGTAGCCTTAGGACAATGCTAACTTCTTTTTCTCTTCTGCAGAAAACCTGAGATATCAAATTCATTTGAGGCAAACCATCAAAATCTTCAGTCAAGAGTACCTCTATATCAACTGGGGTTTCAAAGTGACTTTTCCAAGATCATAATTTTTCCTTGTTGGATAGTATATATTAAGAATGCCCTCATATGCTACAAATTGCTGAATTCCACGAACACTTTGTTAAATATATACAAGGTGAGTCACCTTGTGGCATGATAAAATAGAGTAAGAGAAGTTGCTTTTGTCCTTAAGGGAGCTCCATTCTAATGAATCAGGTAATAATCATTCTATTAAACACCTATTGTGTACCCATTGTCCCATGAAACCTTTTACTAGGGTTCACAAGACACTTATAAGCTCTAGACTAGCTATCCTAGGTCTATGAACATATTTCAGGGAACCTAGGAACAGGGGGGAAAGTTCCATTATATATCAATATAATTTGTTTCCTTTGTAATATAATGGATTTAATGAATTCATTTAAAAATACTATTCTGGAAAAAGGGTACATATGATCATCAAATTGTCAAGCACAACAACAACAACAACAAAAGGTTAAGAACTCCTGTTCAAGGCCATTGGATTACAACGGGTGGACAGGACCTTCCTAATTATTTGAAGGGCTCATAAAATCATATAACCTTAGAGATTATCTATTCCAGCCACTTCATTTTGCAGTTGAGAAAAGAGAGGCTCAAAGACAATAATTGACTTGTCTAAAGTATACAAATAGTAAGGAGTAGAGCCAGGTTTCAAACCCAGATTCTCTGAACACAAATCTAATCACATAATTATTCAATCAATAGCTCCTTATACTAAAATACTACCAGGTGATGATTCCTGTAATTTGATATTTCAAAAATGAGTCCTTATATTTTAAAATATGGGGATAAAACCTACAAAATGTTAGTGTTTGGTCTAAGACATCATCTCATCCAATACTATCATTTTGTAGAAGAGAATAGTTAAGGATCAAAAAAGTTAAAAGACTTATACAAGCTATTTAGGGACACAGGCAAAACTAGACTAAGCTCTCCAGTCATTCTAGTGCACCTTCTACAATGTCATGGACACAATATTTGGACACAGTGAAAAATCCAAGAGAATTTATAAGTAAATTATACAAACAACAAATGTTGTTTTCTCAGGCAAAGTAAGGAGACAATGGATTCATGAAAGCAGTTAAGTATTTGCAAGACAATAATTTGTTTAACTGATAATTATGATAAGGTACTGAATAACTAAGTGGGGTTGGCACTGAAAATATTGAAGTATTGATGGAATTATTATTAGTTTAACCTTGTAGCCCCACCTTGCTATGTTCAATCTTTAATCTGAATTGTGTGAAACCCCTGAAGTTAAATTTTCCCTATAAATCTGGCTATGGCTAATGTCATCTTTGCTGAGTCTCTTTTGGGGTTTAGCCTGCTAAAATGGTGCCTTTCTTCTCCCCTCTCCCCAGTACCACATGGTATCTCTTCTCTCACTCTACCATGTCCACAACATCTCTTCTCTCATTTCTCCCATCATGCCTCACTGTGTCATTCTTGTTCTTATATCCTAACTCTTTTAATGTATTAAACTCTTCCATGGATTTAGCTTGCCAGCTAAAGGCAAATTCTAATCTCATGGGGCATTCTCTTTCTCCAGATTAATTGTGAGTTCTACTAGGGAACTTATCTTAATTATTGAAACCTCTTTCCTTGTTAACTATATGCTTTCCCAACTCTTTTATATTTATTACTGCTGATGTCTGTTGTACCTCTTCATCCTGTCTATAACCCCTTCTCCTAAATAAACTTACTTTTTGCCAAAGAGAATAACCATTGTGAATTGTTCACATGACCAAATCCCAATATTTGGTGCTTCTGGTGCTAAACCCCAAACACATCATTTGGCTAGGCATTGCTTCCTAAATCACATAAGTTATAATAACTCATAGTCAAATGGAAGGTCTACAACAGATAAAATCTATATTTAAAATCTATCATCCTTAAGAAGGCAGAGGGAAACTTTAGAAATCACTTTGGAAAGTCCTCACGTAAGCCAATTAGGTATATAATTGAGGTGAGCATGGATTGTGAATGTTCAGAATGGTGTGAAACACAATGAAATCTACAGGCAAGTAGAGAAAAGTATTTGTTCTGGGATACAGGTTAGATGAACTAAGAGCTAAGTTTAAACTCATTTGCCTGTCATTTCATAAGAATTTTGGGAATGTTCTACTTGGGTGGTTTTGATGTGTGGGATAGGGGAGGGAGAAAAATTTCATTTAGACTAAGGCTAGTCATCTTGGTAGGGTAAAAGATCCTAAGCCAACCTGAGATTTCCATTTTTAACATAAATTACTTTAACTGGTACTTTGACAAGTACTTTCTAATTGTTTTGTGGAACTACCAATAGTTTTTTTTTTTTTAAAGCTGTCAAACAAAATATCTTCTTTCTCATGGACTTTTGTAGCCTTCTTTGTTCTCTGCTTATCTGAACTTTGAGGGAAATCATTGTGCTTCTTCTTTCATGTTTACTCTATTCAGAGCCAGAAGAAAAAAAAAATCAAACAAATCCAAAAACCCTTGGCTATCTCCAAGAAAGAGATTCTCCCAAGTTAAAGCATTGTTTTCAAATAGCCTCAGAACATGGAATGCTTCTCTCCTCATCTCTCCTTCCTGCCTTTCCTGTTTTCCTTCAAGTCTCAGCTAAAAACATCTGTATGTTATCTTTGCTAATTCTCTTTCAAGGCAAGTGAAAATCCCTCTGATTATTGCCAATTTGTCTTGTCTACATCTTGCATGTACACTGATAATCAAATAAAATAATAATTTCTGTTGGAATCCTTACTAACTGCTAACTAATTAGAGTTGATCTAATCTTACAAGAAGATGTTTTGGGCAGAACCTGAAACAAGGTACTAAGTAGAACTAATTAATACAAGGCTTGTGTTCACATCTTTACTCATTGGAGTTCAATGAGTTCACACCTCCCTTGAAGCTCTTTGGGCAGAGAGCACTAGCATAAATAGAGCTTCAATGGGCCAGTCAAAGAAGTTCTTCAGAGTGAAGACGCTACAAGTCGGGATTTCAGCAGAATTACGCCAGAAGCCCTCTCTTCAAGGCAAGACAGATTCAACTTGGTACTGGCTCTGGAGGCTGAAGAAAGCAGAGGCAGAAGCAAAGGACAAAGCGACAAGAGCTCTTGGAACCAAGCAGAGAGATAGGCCTCTAAGCTAACCGGGCTATATTGGAGATAATAAAAGATCTGAACTTTTATCACCTGGCTGCGTTTTGAGAAGAAAAAGCTCACAACATTTTGGCGCCCGAACACAGCTAAATGCTATTCACATGTTACATATAGACTGTGTTCAATCTGAGACCATGATTTCAAGCCCAAAGTTCAAGAGCCTTGAAAAGCTACCTGTTGGTCACCTATTAATGTCCTTGATGGCTGAGGAAATGCCACAAAAGTACCACAGAAATCCTTCCCACAAAGACTCTTTTTCAATGTTTACTTGAGTTTGAAACTATTCCCTAGTTTATATCCCTTAACTATGAATAGAAATGAAAAGAAAAAAAATTAAAACAAAAACCTGGGAATTCCAGGTTTTTCTTTCCAGCTAGAAAAAAGACTTAAGACTAGACCTTTATCAAGTCTCCAGAATAAAGCTGCTCAGTTTTGTTTTGTTTTTTACCCTGGGGCTAAGCTATCCAGATGATAGGTGAATGAACACAAAGCCGCCTAATTTATTTTATCTAGCATATCCCAGGGTAGCTATCAGGAAAACATTTTACCACCCAAACAAGGGCATAATATTCCACTTCCCTGTGGCTTCATAGGGACTTTTCATAATCCATGATTTTTCAGACCCAAACTCCTTTCTTTGTCCATCACTTACATTGTTTTTCCTATTAGAATGTAAGCTTCCCGAGAGCAATGACTGTCTCATTTCGGGTTTTGCATCCTCAACATCTCCTAGAGTATCTGGCATATAGTAAAAGTTTAAAAAATGATTTCTCTTATATTAATTCAATTCACTAGGTAACACTCCACCCTTAGTGCATATATATTCTCCCCCCCACCCCCCCACCCCTTTTCCTAGTAGGAGCTAAAATGTGGCAGAAGGGGCAGGAATCAAGTATTCCTGACCTGGAGAATTTCATCAGCCTCCAAAAGCTTCCAGAATCTGCATGCTCCTCCTCCTTCACTATTTCTTTCACCTTCAACTTCTTATCAACTAATTGTCAAGATATTTGGTACAGTGAACACAAAAGGAACAAAACAATTCAATTTGACTCAATAAACACTTATCAAATGCCTCAAGGCATTCCAAAGAAACTTCTACATTTATCATGTCTTTTGATTCTCACAAATACCTTATGATACAGGTGGGGAAAGTATTTTTATACCCATTTTTTAGATAAGGAAACTGAATTTCAGAGAGATTAGTTTTTTCTCTTATCTAAGTATGAAACCAATAACCATGCAACTTATTGCAGTCTTCCAGTCATGCTCCTGATAAGTAATTTTACCTCCTTACCCCCTTCTGATCCTAATACCCCTTTATGTGCTGCCTTTTCCCATTAAAATGTAAGCACAGGGGCAGTTAGTTGGTATAGTTGATAGAGCACCAGCCCTGAAGTCAGGAGGACCTGAGTTCAAATCCAGCCTTAGATAAATAACACTTCCTAGCTGTGTGACTGAAAAAAAGTCACTTAACCCCAATTGCCTGAACAATAGAATAAAATAAAATATGAGTACATTGGAGAGAGGGAGAAACTTGCTTATTTTTATGCTTACTTCCAGAAGTTATCATATCTGGTACATATTAACAACTTATTAAATGCTCTTAAATTACATTTACTGATTAATGACTATTAAGTGGCTGAGAGAAAAGGGACCTTTTCCATCTGAGATGCCTTTTTCTTTTTACACATCTATATTTTATTTATTGTGTTTGTTTATTTTGCATAGTTATTTGTGTACTCTATCCCTTATTGGATGTTAAATTTCTTATCTAAACTTGTCTTTTCTCTGGTTCTTAGCACAAAGTGTGCCTTTCCACATAATACAAGCTTAACAATTATTACTGAATATATTTGAAATTTCATGGCTCTTTATCTTCTGATAAGCTATACAGATATAATATCCCTCCTCTCTTCTTTTGCCAAATATTTAAACTAGGGGGATAGAATAATGCTGAACACCTCTTTGCTCAAATAATGGTTAAAAGTAGATGAATGTGCAGGTTCCTACACTATCTCCCATCATATTAGTCATAGCTTGCAAAATGGGTATGGATAGAGCCAAATGCTTGATCAGCCTGAGTCATATCTCAGGCTTTTTCAGATATGCTGACTGGTCAAAGGGTGCAAATTGCCATATTTTAAGACATCCCTAGCTAGCACTTGGTGACTTTTTGAGTGACAGCTTCACTGCCTAATGGCCTCTATAAGCCTTGGTCTAAACTTCTCTTTTTTAATCCCTTCTTTTGTGGGTCAAGGGCTGATAACTTGAACATGGAAGAAGCATAATGGCTAGACAACACATTTTATTCCCACACATGAATTCACACCTTTACGGTCCTGGAAACTCCCGTTCTACATAGGTATGTATGATTTTCATGATTTAACTAAGTGTTCCCCAGGAGATTTGTACAGTGAATTAATGTCTTCCCTCCCACCAAGATTTCTATGCCTATAAAAACTGATAGCCAGCCATAATTTTAATGCAGAGGGAGACAGGTAAAAGCTAAACTAATACTAACAAATACTCCACAAAAGATTTCTTCAACTAGACTAGATTAAGCTGCAACTCTTATCACAAGTGGACAAAAGCAGTTCATATGTCTCTGGTGTGCAAATATATTACAACAACAAAGTACAACTCTAATGTTTGCTGTAGAAAGGAATAATTTAGCAAATCTATGAATTGTGTTTTTCTTGACATTGTCTTCCCAAATAAAATTGTTTAAGGAAAAGCCTAATGCTTTGAATAAAAACACCAGTGGGTACATTTTTATTTTACATGCATGTCTGAAATGTCTTGCATTTTCTCACTGTGAAGCAAAACCTTCTTAATCTTGAAGAGTGGTAGTTTAATGTAATAGATGGAAGGTTAGACTTGGGGTAAGGAAGACCTGGATTCAGATTCTGCCTCTGATTTAAACTGGTTGAGTTTTCTCATTTATATAATGGTGATGACAATGCCTGTGATACCTCACTGAGTTGTTTTGGAGGTGGCAAAGCTATGATTTTATTGACATAAGGAATTCCCAGTAAGTCAAGTACCTCTTACCAATGCAGATTGGCACTTGCTCTATAACGTAAAGTTTCATGGTATCCTGACAGATTAAGTTGACCTCCTGAAAGTCACACAATCCGTGTGAGAGAGGCAGCCACTTCTGAGGCTCCATTCATTATATAAAAAAATTTCTACATATAAAGTCCCATTTCTGTCTCACACAGATTTTGTCTTCCTCTCTCTTAGATATTTACATATTATTCTATTCATTTGTGCAAATATTAAGTCCTCCTACTAAGCTCAAAGTTGCATGAAGTTAGAAACATATTATCTACATTGTTCTATACTTTTCCAACTTCTAGTAAGTATCCCTTATGCACAGTAGATATTTACCATTTTTCTTGGTTGAAGTGAATTAAAAGGAATCAAATAATGCTGAGGAATGCAAATAAAGTCTTTTCTAATTATTCTCAGAAATGGCATCTAAAGCCCTGGTCCTTGCTTGCCTTTTGTTCTATCATTTGTCATGTCTGACTCTTCATGATCCCATTTGAGGTTTTTTTGGCAAAGAACTGGTGTGGTTTGCCATTTTCTTTTCCAGCTCATTTTTCAGATGAGGAAACTGAGGTAGACAGGGTTAATTGACATGATCAGGGTCACACAGCTAGTATGTACCTGAGTCTATATTTGAACTCTGGAAAATGAGCCTTCCTAACTAGTCTTGGCACCCTATACATGGTTGCCCCCTTCTCAGTTTATGTGTCTGACATTTTTCTATTACTTCAACAGAGAATGAAACCTTTCGTTTCACAATTAGAAATTAAATTAATAATCTAAACACTCTAAGGACGGGTAACAAATGGAAAAACTCCCTTGCTTTAAGTCATATTATTTCTTCTGCAGAAGAATCACATGAGATTAGTTATTGGGGGGCGGGGAGTGAGAGAATGTCATGTTAGTGTTGTTTCTGTTGTTTGTCCTTTGTTCTCAAAGAAGGCCATGATATCAGAGAAATGATGCCATGATGTACAAATGAATTTAGATGAGGAAATCACTAGCCTTACTGTGTCCTAAGCCAAATGAATCCTATGGCAAGCTATAGATAGGGATGATGGAGATGCCCTGGATGCAGTGGGAGATCTTGACCTTTTTAACATTAGGGTTTTTAATAGGTCTGCCAAAAGCAAGGCCCAATCAGTGATTAAGACTAAGTAAGAAATGAGGCAAATAATGGTCACTTTTACCTAGTCCAAAAAAAAAAAATCTACTGAAGAGCAGAAAAACTCAGGATTTCTGGGTAAAACACAAACAAGTTGCTATTTACATCCATTCCAGAGGTCCAAACAATGAACAAGTAGGGCTTGGTCTAGGACCTTTAATTAGTCAATCCGTGAAAGCTAGAGTGCGTTATGTTTAACATAGGTCTTTAAAAAAGAAATCTTGCCCACAAACCCCTAGAAACCTAGAGAGTTTTCAGTGGTCAAAATTTATATTCTTTTGGGAGAAAAAAATACTCTTTGTGGATCTCAGAAAGGGAAGTGGAAGGAAAAAGAGAAGAAAGAAAAGGGGAAAGAGAAAAGGGAAAGGGGACAGGAGAAAGGGGAAAAGAGAGAGAAGTTAAAGGGGAGAGGAGAAAGAGGAAAGAGGGGAGGAAAAAAGGAAAAATAGGGAAAAGGGCAAGAGAGAAAGAGGGAAATGGGAAAAGAGAGGAAACAGGAAAGAAATGAAAGAGGAAAGAGGATAAGAGAAAAAGGGCAAAGAGAAATCAGCAAACTCTACAAATCATATTTATCACTTTATTAGCTATCTAGACTTAAGAAAGTGATAAAGAATTTGCTAGTAATGTACTTAAAAGTATATAAGAAATACATTTCTCACTCTAACCCAAGAGATACTTTTCAAACATTTAGCAGCATATACCAGCTCCAAGTCCAGCATTCTCCTAACTAAATTATGCTGCCTCCATGATACATTTAAAAACAAAACCAAAAATAAACACAAAACAACAACAACAAAACAACTTTGTATAATTTTGAGCAGAGAAACACAACAGACATCCAAATAAAACCATTGCCCTCATATTTAAAAGTACTATTCATAAAACTGGGAAATACCTTATATGTGTTTTGAATAGCTGTCAAATTATTCAGAATTTTACAATAGACATTTTAAAAAATCATCCTTAAAGGAGTTATTACAAGCAAAGTATCTGATTCTGAAGGTAGGATAGATTGATGAATAAAGTGCTGATCTGAGAGTCAAGAAAAGCTGACTTCAAATCCTACCTCTGACAAAAGCAAGGTTTCCATGGGCAGATCTTTAACCTTTATTTTTCTGTAGGCAACTTCCTAGAACAAAGTTTCTTAACATTTTTTTGTGTGTCATGGGCCCTACTGACAATAAACTCTATGGACCCCTTCTCAGAATAATGTTTTTTAAATACATCAAATGAAATACATAGGATTACAAAAGTAACCAATTTATATTTGAGTACAATTATTGAAAACTTTAAAAAGTGTTAATATGCCTATAAAAGCCTCTGCCTTAGATCTAGAAGTGTAAGAAATCATAGGGGTCAATATAGTCCAAACACCCTCATTTTATGGATGAAGAAAGTAACTTATTGCTAAATGGCAGAAAGATTGTGATCTTTGGTAGCAGAGAAAGTTCACTACCCTCATGAAATCATTAATCCTTAGACTATAGTAGTTAGAATTCTAGATTATTAGAGCTGAAAGAGATTTCACAAATCATAATTAAACAAACATAGACACACACATATATGTATATCCATATATTCATTTATTTATATTCATATGTATATGAATTTTTATGGCAAAATATACATTATCTCAAATAATTTAGAGACTAATTTGCCCAAGGTTTGCATGGGTAGTAAGAAACAAAGATAAGGGAAATGAGTCCAAGTTCAAGTTTCTTTCCACTACACATACACATACACACACACACACACACACACACACACACACACACACACACACACCACTTTTCTCTCTAGTTTTAGGTACATAACTACCAGACCCTTAGAAGACTTGCCACTACACTCCACTGGAGAGAAGGGTGGAAATGATGTAAATATTTATTTTAAAAATTACTATCATGATGTATAGCCTATTGCTTGTTAATCTTTAATATCTTGATCTGAGTTGGCCAAGTAGGCCCCATTTTATAAAATTTGTGGAAGCCTATTATACAAAAAGTAATTTCTGTTTTGAATATGCAGTGACTGCCTGCAGTCTCACCTCCCATGGTATTTAGTCCAGAGTTGCTGCACATTATCAACCTTCCAGATTTATTACCTTACGATTCCTCACAATCTAACTTGAAGCTGTGGTAAAATGAATTTGCCTCATAGGCTTCATTAACACAGATTTGCATCTTCATTCTCCTGTAGCTTTATCCCCAAAGTATATCCCACTCTCTCCCCAATCTGCTGTTGCTTTACCCCATGGTAGAGAACTTCATGGTGGTATAAACAAGTAGTTGGAGATTGTTGTTTATGCTCCTTTCTAATAGCTATTTGAAATATAAGGCATAAAATTACCAGCTTACAATATCGTTCCATATTAACAGTGGGGAGGGTGTATGTAAAACAGATATTAAAGGATTAACTGTAAAATACATTTCACTAAGCTAAATCATTTCCTGGCAAATGGTAGTTTCCAGCTATTACATAGGATTCATCAAGTTGAGTGGATTTATTTTTATTTTTCTATTAGTCTGCAAAAAAATATTTAATTCTTCTTTGCACACTGTTGTCCATTTACTTTTTGTTTGTTTGTTTGATTCTTCTGACTTTTAAGGTCAGGTTCCTAATCATGGGTCTCTGAAGTATGTATATGTCTGTATATGTATATATGTATATGTATATGTGTATATATATATATATATATACATACATACATACATATATACACACACATATTTACATATATACATACACCTATAAATACCCATATATGTACATACATACATGACTATATTTCATTAAAACTTATTTCCTTTACTATCCTATGTATGTTATTTTATGAATTTTAAAACATTATTTTTGAGAATGGATTCCATAGATCTCATCAGATTTCTAAAGAACCAATCTGACACAAAAAAGGTTGAAAATCCCTGGGATATGGAGAAATTGATAAAAAATGGAAATCTGAAACAGAGATGATAGTAGGCTTTATTTTAAAAGCTGCTTGTGGGTGTCATGAGCCAATCTTTCAGACAAATTTACTGAACTCAACTGCAACAAAAAAAATAAAGGTGCAGGGATATGATATTCTAAATGTTTGTAGCAAAGATTAGGGAGCTATAACACAACAGAAAATCCAGTTAACAAGGCAAATCCACCATAGGACATAAAACAATAGTCTCAGTATCTGCTTCCCATTTTACTGGCTTGCAACCCTTTCTTCTAATCAAACTAGACAAACATCCGGAATCATAGACCCAGCGTTTGAAAAAGAAGAGAAGAGAAATCTGTAATCTCCTAGGGTAGAAATTGTAAAGTATTAAGCAGCTATTTGGTGCATAAATACAAAATAGCATAATCTCTCTGTTTTCTTCTGAGACAGTTGCCTGTTGCCATAATCCTAAAATTATTCACTCTTCCCAAATCCCCATAGACTTATTAATTTTCATAAACTGCTTTAATGGAAACTTTTCTTCAAAGATGCAAAGTAATCTTTCTTGGAGCTTTGCTTTCATTTTCATGTCCTATGTGGCATGTTCAATCTCAGAGAATACTCAAACAGTTCTCATTTTTCAGAGAAATTGGTTATGGATACTATAAATAATCATGATAGAAAATATAAGCATTAGAAGGAAAATGAACTATATAGAGACTTATTTGAAGATAGACAAAGACATTTAAATTCCCTGGAGGCTATTATTATTGCCAGATTAAATTTCTGCTTTGATTACCTGCTAATAATCAGCTAGTTATAAAATCAATAAATTGTTCCATTGGGCGACTGGAACTAGTCCAACAGACAATTGTAAATATTTCTTTGAAACTTTCCTATGCAAGGCATTCCTTGTTCTTCAAAACATTTATTACATTTAATCTCCACTTTTATGTTCACTTTCTTCAAGTGGGATGGAAATTTTTTTTTTTCCATAAACATTTTTCTATTGATCCCAAACTAATGAAATAAGATGCCCTCTAACTCTGGTGCTTAAAAATTCGGAAGGAAGATAAAAGGGTGTCTTACATTTTTAAAAGCAGAATGCTGAATCACAGAATTAGAGGACAGAATGGGGCCTGAAAAAGTCACTTAGTCTAACCTGATGTCAAACTCTAGACCAAAGTGTAAATGTCTTTTAAAAAAATATGATGGGGTCATCTTGCTACAGCATTGTTTTTTTAAACTAATAAACAACTGATAAGGGTTCTCAGCATTTTGCTAGAGGTGAATACTATCGAATGACCTCATAACTAGGTTTTGTTCAATAAAGAAACATGTTGATTTGATTTTTCTTGTGCAGCAAGATAATTGTATAAATATGTATACATATATTGTAATTAACATGTATTTTAACATTTTTAACATCTATTGGATTACTTGCCATCTAGGGGAGAAAGGGGGGAAATTTGGAACACAAGGCTTTGCAAGGGTCAATGTTAAAAAATTATCTATGTATGTTTTGAAAATAAAAATCTTTAATAAAAAAAGCAAGAAACATATTATAAGGTATGTTTTAAGGTCAAGTAACATTCAGTCCAATATCTTATAGCTGTTTCCTATCCATATCCATTTATATACACATTTATATATAACACAAATATGGGTATTTATACATATATATCCCAAATTCCTATATGTGTATATTTGTGCACGTATGCATTTACATATGTATATATGTATGTGTAGATATATACATATATGTTTCTCTCTGTGTGTGTGTGTATACACACACATACACATTCCATGAAAACTGATACTGTCTTTCATTTTTCTTGACATCAGCACCCAGTGTAATAAATTTTTACTGATTGACTGCAAGTCAAATGACTTGCAGGTGCCCCACAGATGAAGTATATCACAGGTGGGACTTACACCTCTAAATCTAATGCTCTTTCCATGACACCAAATTGCTTTTCTATATGTGTATTTTCATTTATTTATAGCTATAGACAGTGATCACTGACATGTCAATGATTTTGGCCCTGAGATGTTTGATCTTCAGTCATCAAAGGAAACTTTGATTTGTTAAAAGTTTAAAATTTGTTAAAAATTTGTTAAATATGTATGTATCCAACCAATACTTTTGGGGCACTAAGACCTAAGTTTGACCCTTGAGCTTGCTGCTTCTTAGTTTGGAATGATAGCTAAGTGGCTTAACTTTTCTGAACCTTAATTTTGTTATGTGTAGAAGGATGATATCAGTGCTTTGGGCTTATCTACTTCATAGAGTTTTGCCCTTTGTAAAGCCCAGTATAAGTGTTAGCTATTATTATGAACGATAATTGTTCCCCCATCTCAGTCCCTAAACTACATACCTCTTAATTTTCTAGCTAAATCTTAGTTTATTAGAGAATTTATCAAACAAGAATCGCCTAGTCAAATGAGATTAAATTGTATGCACTTAAATGTTTCATCACTACACATAATAATAGCTGACATTTATATAATGTTTTGCAAACATTCCCTTGCTAAGCCTCACAACAATCCCTTGAGATAAGTATTTCCAGGTAGAAAAATTCCATCTTATAGACAAAGAAACTGAATTCCAGAGAAATTAGTTAATTTACCAATGGTCACCTAGTGAGCAAGCATCAGAAATAGAATTTGGGCTCCAGTATTTATTTTTTAAGACTGGCACTCTATCCACCAAGCAACTCTGGCTCCAAGAGACACCTAAGTCCAGCTCTTTAATAGAAACATTTGATAACAATCTGTGTATCAGCTTGAAATCAGGCTTCTTTTCAACAAAGGTCCCTTAGGCTAGAAAAGTATGAAGCCTAGTAAAGTAAGGCAGCATGATGCCCCACTGTTCAATGAGGAGCTGAAGGTAAACAAAGAACAGAAAACAAAACATTGCCCAATGAAATCTAGAAAAGCAACTTCCAAAGATTTAGAACAGACTTGGACCACTTGGAGATCACAATCACAAATATTTTTAAATGAATAAAATAAAATATATGATTGAAAAAGACACTAGATGTACAGAAGATGTAATTTCCCAGCTCCTCCCTTCCCCCGTCCCCCCTCACTCCCCCTTCATTCAAGGTCATACCTCTACCTGAATTCTACCCCTAAGATTCCTGACTTCAGTTTCCAAAACCCTGGACTGTTTGATTTATTGCTAAAGCTTCTTTCAGGTTTAAATTCCAGGATCCAACTATTTCCTTATTCTCTAGTCACTTTGACCTTAGGGCTGCCAATATCCTGGAGGGAGTTGTTGCCTTATCAGAAAATATATAAGAAACTCCTGAGTCAGAGCCTTTTACTCTGGCCTTATATACATCTGTAGTGTTCATGTAACTGATTTCTTGCTCTGGCTGTCTTGTCAGTATAGTGAGATTCTTGACCTGTTAGACACACTTGACTCTGTTAAGTTTATTTATACCCCTTTTAACCTTACCTTTTTTCAGCCTGGTTTCCTAATTTACTGTTTGCCACCATCTTTTGGTAACCAGTCTGCCAGACCTGTGCCACATAGCTGTCCTAAACTATCCTTGTCTGGTGATTCCCCCTCCGTCAATACTTATAATTCAGAATAACAGATATTGAATGTCTTTTTTTGGGAGAAGTTATTGAGCCAACAAAAAAATGATGGGGTGCAAAGTGTAAAGCAATGACTCCTTAAATTCCATCTTTTTCAGCCTTCATGACATTCATGAGAAATGATAATTTCTGTTATTGTATCTTACTTGGATATGGGCATTTAAATACAATTATCCCCCACCCTACTTTGCAGTGCATTTATTTACTCATCACTTTACTTTCTTATCTATATTTGAATTAATTTAATTTTCAAATTAGTCAGCATATGTGAAAATCTGGATTGATATGAAAACAATCTGAGATAGCTGTATATCACAGTGAGTAAACTGCTGGACTTAAAGTCAGGAAGACCTGAATTCAAATCCCACCTCAACTACTTGTTTCCTCTGTGACCTTGGAAATTACTTAATTACTCTCAGTCTGCTTCCTTATCTGTAAAATGGGTGTAATACCACTTATTTTGAGGATTTCACTTAGAATCAAATCTGATAATGTAGAAAAAAAGATATTTTGCAAATGTTATATGACTTAAAATGCTGTATTACTGTTAGGGAAATTTCATTGATATAGAGAATTCCCAGGCAAGGAATCGCCTTTTACCAATGTAGAATAGCACCTTTTCATCAACCTATGATCTTACAGAGTTGCCTAGAGGACAGAGAGGTTAAAACTTGTCCAAGTTCACATGACCAGTAACTTGAATCTTGGTTTTTCTGCTTGGAGGGTGGTTCTCTAGGTACTTAGTGACACCATCTCTTAGCTGTTGTTGTTAGAGCACATCTTTTGAAGTCACTCTTCTAAATTCCACTTCCATTGAACTGGATCTCTAGGAGTGATTACTGCTTCTTTCTTAGGGCAAGTCCAAAGGGGTTATGATATAGTTTGTGTTGTGCTATAGCTGCTCAAGAGCACCACCCCATAGCTCATGAGCTGCCCCTCCCATCCCGTAATTATTAGTTAATATCAATTAATCAGCCAAACTGATCTTCTTGATTCCAGGTACAATGAAACCTAGATGATTTTGGAAGTTATTTAAAGCATCAAAGGATGTGACTTTTTCATAATCCCCCAGCTGGCAAGTCATAGTTATATTAAAGACTCAGATTAGAAGCAACTTTTGCAGTTACCTAGTTCAACTCCCTTGTTAAACGGATGAGATTAGTATTAGAGGCAGAATTTGAATCCAGACCTTTCTGATTCCAATCCCAATGCTCCAGCCAATATACTATGATGATTTTGTCCTTCTAGGTGTTTTTACCTCCCTTCCCGCTTTTGCCATGGATCAGGTTCTTTATCTTTTTTTGCTAACATGTTCTAGCATTTAACAATTCCATTAGGATGCTTCCCTGCATTTTAACCTAAAACAATCTAGGTGCAACTTAAGCTTATTTCCTCTTACAAAAGAAACAGCAGAGGAAAGAAAACAGCTGATCATTCCAAATATACTTGAACAATAATGAGTCATCCATTAGCTTTAACATCCTCAGGCTAAATAAGCCCAATTTCTTCTACCTTTTCTTAGAGATTTAATTTTCTTATATCTGTAGTTAATACTCATTCCTTGTTCTAAACTTTCCCTGTATTTCTTTACTTTCAGGTTGTAGACTGAACTAGTCACTGCCCTCAAAGGGAGGGAAAGGCAGAGAGCAGCAGAGGGAATACAATTTCACTTCACACTAGCTTCCCTTCAATAACTCAAGACAGTTTAAGATTTTACCTTTAAAATGAAGGATGGCTCAAACATTTCAGAATTTCACTTTTTGGCCTTCAAACTTCTATGACATAAAAAACAATATCATTAATCTTCTGGGATCTGCCCTGCCTATGATTTTAGAAGGCTAAAAATGAATGGTTGCTACAGTGCTCACCACCTCCCCCCATGGAAAGTTATAATTATTAAAGATTGTAGTACATAGATTTGTGTATTCCTGTGAACAACAATAGAAATGGACAATTAAAGGAGCAGAGTATTTAGTGCTTGAAGGGATGAATATTAGATATATCCTAATCTAATTTTAAGGATAAGGAAGCTGAGACCTAAAGAGGTTAAGTAACATTTCTGAGGTCACACAGATATTATTGTTATTTTATTACCCACAAATTAGAAATAATATCTTTAATGTTAGATAAATTATATACATGTATTTGTATGTATGTGTATTACAGTATAAAAATTCCTTAAATTTTACTGGATAGTCCAATGAATTTTCATTATAGACTAAAATCAGTTATCATGTGAATTGAGTTTAGTGGTATGATTTGGATCATTTTCAGTTCCTTTTCACATTTACTTCTGTGGTCTGTCACGAGAATCCAAAACCATCTGAAAGAATTAGGCAGCTCTCACTGCGATCTCATTATTGACATTTATGTTGATCAATGTTGGCGCCTACAGAATTGGAATCTGCAGATCAATTCCCTTATTAGATTCTTTCTCCCTGCTGCCGTGATCATTTTATCACACAGGCTGTGGCTATCAAAGGTTGCTTTATCACCATATAATGGGATAAGCACAGTTGGTTGCTCTAGCATATTGAGAGAAATCAAAACTTTCCTGATTTTAAATCTCATTTTCTCAAATCTTAACTCATTATGTTTGTATAGAAGTTCACAAAAAAGCATCTTTAAAACTATGTTCCATGGGGAGAAAAAAGATCACATTTAGCTTTTCTCTCTCCTTTTTATTTAAAAATAATAATAAATTTAAAATATAGAACTCTTCATGAATTTGCATGTCATCCTTGCACAGGGGCCATGCTAATCTTCTCTGTTTCATTTCAAGTTTTAGTATATGTGCTGCTGAAGTAAGCACCACATTTGACTTCTAGAGAATCTGAGCATATTATTCTATGAGGTTGTTCTTCATTTTCTCCCATCAAAAATTTGCATGTTCTAAACACTTCAAATGAGATTTGAAGATAAATTCTAGATTAAATACTATCCTTGGTTTGTTTGGACTCTGGTAGCTACAAAGCCAGCATTACAGTTTCAATTTTCCTACTAGCGGACTAAAGAAAAACATTTGTCTTCTTTGTCATAGCACCTTCCTCCTCAAAAAGAAGAGCATGGTACAATAGAAAAAACAAACAAACAAAACCTAGTTTGCATTCTATATCTGATACTTGGTACCATGTGACCTTAGCCTTATCACATAACATTTACAGCTGTAAAACAAGGGGTTTAGATAAAAAGATGTATTTTCTTCCCCATTCTAAATCCACAATCTCTCTTATTTTCAGCTTATTTTTCATAAAGAAAAGCAAAAAGCATATCTCTTATATATTCTGAAAGTGAACTTCCAATTCTGCTAAAGTATTTTAACATGGATCACAAGAGGGACCAAAGTATGTGAATGTCTCAAGGCAATCACAACTACTGGGAAAAAATAATCCAAGATAGCTGTCATTTTACTGAGAGAATAGTAGTGTAATCTTACACTCATAAGAGTAGACTTGAAAAGGACCTTCAGGGTCATATTGCCCAAACTCTGAATTTTATAGATGATAAAGTGTTGCAGAGTAATTAAGTGACTTTCCAAAAATCACACTAGGATGGATATTAGTTTTCTATTTCTAATATATAAATTAATAAAATTAATAGAATACAGTTCTTCAAAGACATCACATTATACTTATAGCCTAAGTATTTTCTACATGCTAACCCTTTGAATTCAAGGAATACAAGCCATTATATTTGAATCTTCACAAATAAAATAAAGATGAAAATTGATGCAAAAACTTATTTTCCTCCTTTTCTAGTGGTCTGAATGATCTGCATTGTCTTTTTATGTACAAAGTCACAAGAAAATTGTTTAAACCCATTTCATTTTGCCTGTGTAATAAAGGTTTTTTACTTTAATAATGTGTAGAATCAAGTACTTAGGTATTCCTATTTACCTTTCAAAATCTAGGTGCTCAAGGTCTTGGAAGAGTAAAGAATTGATCACGTTAATTTTAATCTCCAACAAAAGAAATTAACTTCCTCCTCTCCATTGCATCCCATTGACGTGTTGAATTTGCCACTATGATTTTTCTGAATTACTACAGGCCAATTCAAAATGGTATTTTGGCTCTCTCCTAGGCTAATGTAAAAACTATTTCCAGCTTTGAAAAGGCTAGCAAAACATGTGCAGATGGATGGAAAATTAACACTATTATCTAACTCTAAATTTTTGCCTTTAGGAAAAAAAAGTGAAAAGGTTCAAGAGAGATATTGTGGATCATTATGTGATCATAAAGCAAAGACTTGCATTTCTGGGATGTTCAGGTATCAGTGGACTAGAAATCAGAGTACTTTGGAGGAGATACTTTCCCTTTAGTTTTTTTAGTTTGACATTCATTCATTCTAGATAAAATTTTAAGAAAGAGATTGAAGAAAAAGAGAGATTATTTACAAGCATACACACACACACACACACACACACACACACACACACACACACACACGGGGGAAGGGGAAGATGGAGCAAGTATTATACCATCTGCCTTCATCGAGATCCAGGATTTCACACAAAAGGCACCTAATCATTTATGTGATAAGTACCTGAATTTATTATGATTAATGAAAATAATAACTAACATTTACATAGTGTTTTCAAATTTGCAGAGTGTTTTACATATATTATCTCATTTGATACTCAAAGTAAATCTATGAAGTACATGTTATTATTACCTCTATGTTACAGATAAGAAAATTGAGCCTGAGCAGTAAAGTTACTTGCCCAAGATCACAAAGCTAATCAGTGTTTAATATTGAAGGGGGTATAGTTTATATTTTCTAATTTTTTAATTAAGAAAATGTTATGTTCTGCAGGAATTTTGAAAATGGGGGCTATTTCCTATTAAAAGGGGAAAAAAATCCCTTAATGTTAATTTTGAGGATCTTAGAACTTCCTAAATCAGTGTAGTCTTCACTATTTCAGTCTTTTTCTTTCTCTATCAAGGAAGTCTCATTCACTGTGTGCAAGGAGAAAACAAGTAATTTCAAGAACCCCAGGCACCACCATTAAGAGGTTCTGGTGAAGTTAATAATAAGAAAATTAGAAAGAAAAATTGAAGTTTTTATGGTTAAATTAAAAGATTTTTAAAGGAAGTTCTTCCTTCTGGTAAAATGACAATGTGAGGAAAAGTGTTATAGCCTGGAGGCTAGATGATATAAGTTAAGTTCAATGATATTTCCTTCCCACTGGGAGCATGGTCAGAGAATTGGGGATATTTCTTTTTTCCTAAGATGAAATTCATTTATCAAAGATGTAAAGAGGACTAAACAAACTAGAAAGAATAGAGTGAACTACATTCTTTTGTTTCAATCCACCAATATCTAGAAGCCCACTTTTCATAGTAGCATATTTAGTTAAAATTTAATTCATAATGTAGCAAATGCCCTTCCTTGTATCTCATGGAGGACACAGACAAATTGCTACTCTTTCCTGTATCTCTGCAAAGGTGAGTAGCTAATGAAACATAGCCTGTTCAAGGCAAGCCACCACATTTAATATGAACTTTGGGAATGCCCATCCCTTGAAAATGCAATTCATGATCATGAAGGCTGGCATCATCTCTAACAGATCAAATGATAAAATTCACTCCCTTCTCCATTTCTCAGCTATTGAGCCTGTTCTTGGCTAGAGATACAGAATAGCTGAGAATGTAAGAGTTAAAGCATTAATGGATTCTTCGGTTGCATTAAGTATCATTGTGCTGATTTTTATCTCTGAATACAGTATTTCACATTCTCAGCAAAGTCAACAGAGATTTAGTCAATAGTGTCATAGCCTTCAGATGAGGTCCTGAATGTTACTAGTATCAAACCACCATTATCAAGGGCAGGTCATAGGAAAGGAGAGTGCACATTAGAAAAATTCCATCAAAAAAGAACTGGATTGCTTGACTAGAATCTCATGTCACTTTAACTAATATTCCTTGCTTTGTCATAGATGGTGAAGGCTGGCCAATATGGATTGGTGCCAGCAAAAAGGTTGGTTCTCCAGCAGATGGTAACACAAAATCTTACAACACACACACACACACACACACACACACACACACACACACACACACACACACATGAATGTGTCTATATGTTTAATCACTTAACATTAGTTAGATTAATCTGGTTTGAAATTCTCTGCGAGTGGTGTTAGGCTGTTAATGGAAATCAAAGCAGCTATAAGTGTAAATACTAAAATACATTTCTTGAGATCATATTTCAGTTTTCATTTCAAAGGTCAAAGATCAAAGCCTAAGTCAAAGAGAAAGGGAAGATAATCACCATGTGCACAATATTTCTACTGAGGTTTGATGACATCATTTAAGAGATGTTCCAGGGAATTAATTTTCCTCTACTTGTGAGATTCAAGAGTTGAGGGTGTTTGAATATTAGCATATATTGGTGTACCACATTTTTGTAGCTATTGTCTTTGGTCTAAGTGTCCATTTTAAAGGCTTGTCAGAGAAAAAGATAAACATTACGTATTTAATACTATTAATAAAAACCATTATACACCCAGGCCCCCTTTAGAGCTTCCTTACCTCTCACTTTATCATAAAAAGCATACACCCTTTAAATCTTTGAATCATTTAATTTTATGCATTCTTTTGGTATTTCATTTGGGAGTTATGGAGTGTGAAATATGCACCATGATGAGAAAACAATTAACTAGCACACCTGTTGTTTATGCATATTGTATTCAGCAAAGGCCTGCAGGGGCTATTATTTTATTCCACTGCATGGTTTCAACCCAAGGGGCTTTAAAAGGTGACCTGATGACATCAAATTATACTTGTATTTCGATTAACAGGCCCAGTGCTTACCAGCTGTGCTAATGCTGGAAAGATACCTTTCTAAGTCTGTCATGTTTGTAATCTGTAATATTAATCAGCAGAAAAAATGAAGATTTAACAGAAAAAATGAGACTAGTAAGGATTTATTATGGAAGTAATATAATAGAACTTATTTTATCCTTTTCCCACCTCATAGATCAGGCTGGGAAGGAGAAGACTAGCACAGAAAGGTAGAATTATTTAGGAACAAAAGACCTGATATCTTTGGAGGATAGACCACTATGAGGAGAGGATAAGAAGCTTTTTTTTTTTTTTTTTTTTTTTTTTTTTATCACATTGTGTCCTTTCAAAGAGGCAGAAGATGGAATGAGAAGAAAGCAACAAATCACAAATCCAATCTGGCAATTTCCCAGCCTGCCCATTGTCATTAAAGCCATAACCAGGGTGGGTTGAATGGAGCTTTACCCAGGCTGCCAACACCTGGAAGGAATCTGGTTCCTTCCAAGACATTCCCACATCAGCTTCTGTTCCTATACCTTGTCTCATGATTTGCTGATCTTTACTACATGAGGCCCAGATATTCCCCAGGTAAGTGACCGGGGACTTAGTAGGTCTCTCTAAGACTAACTTTCCCATATCTCATAAGAGACCACAAACTTAATTTGCTGGAGAATAGATTGCTTCCTCCACTCCTGGTATGATTATACCTATGGGACTAGACTATTTTTTAATCCTACTGCCATTACTTATGCCCTCTAATTCCCTCAAATAATTTAAATTCAGCAAAACAAATCCTAATTATAACTTTAATTCTCATATTCTACAACTATTTTTGATAAGAAGTAATCATGATCACTCTGGGTCATGTCAAAGTGCCTCTCAGTCTGCACCAGCACTCCAATTCTGACATTTCTCTCCTCTTTTTTCTGTGAATACTATGTATGTGTTTGTGTGTGTCTGTGAATGTGTGTAGAGGGTGTTTTGGAGGATGATTTAAGCATATCTGTAAGTGCCTGAGAGTTTATATATAATTGGTATATATCTTAAAAAATAAACACAAACTGGCCTAGGATTGTCAGCTGTCTTGCACTTAGCCCATGGTAGTGGCTATCCAGATTATAGCCTTTGAAACAGCCCAGCCCATTGTGTTTTCAAAAGATCATTTTCATTCCTTTTTCTTAATAGATTGCAGAATAGGATCAGTTGTTATTGAAAGTGCAAAGTGTCTGTGAGGTTATCAGTGTGGCATAGCAGAAAAAACAAAATGCATACCCCCAAACCTATGATTATATTCTAGCTCTGCTACTTACTAGCTATGTCAACAAGTCATTTCACCAATATAAATCTATTTCCTCACCTGTGAAGAAATGGGTTGGTTCCTTTTTAAGTCTCCAAGGTTTTCATTCTGGTTTAGGCATCTGGCTTGGGCATCTCACCCAAATGAACCCTTTGTGAAGAGGGAGGACTGTTGCTGCTTTAGGTCTCTCCTTTCCCATTATAATAATCATAATCATATAATGATAATAACTGATAAAAAATACTTGATCAAACCATTTATCAGCAATACATGTTTAAAATAGCACTTGAAATCCTGAAGACGTGATTTAGATTTTACTTTTTCACTAACTTGCTAAATTACCTTAAATAATATAGTTCATTTCAATTCAATAAACAATTATTCAGGACCCACTACATTTAAGTCACTGTGAGAAGACCTAACCAAGATACTTATCATCTCCAGCAATTGTTTTCTTACCTAAAAAAAATGAGGAATATGGGACTATCAATTTCCTCCCAACTCAATGATTCTATAATACTCTTAATTGATGACAGCTAATGGCTCAACATAGTCTATTTGCTAGAATAACAAAGGGCTTCTAGAGAAATTGTGCTTTAATTTAAAGGAATTTCTAATGGTAGAATTTCTGACAGCCTTTGTTGGGCTGGGTAAAAAGAAGATTTTGCAGATCTCTTAAGGTCCACTATGTAGATACATAATCATAGCAACACAGACTTACAGGTTTAGAGTTGCAAACAACTATAGTCCAGTCACTAATTTTAAATTTTCTTTCTTATTGTTAACTTAATGTTAATTGTTAATGTAAACAAAGACACAAAAAGGATTATATGAGAAAATTTCAATTATATAAAATTTGCTTTTAAAAAGTTTATGTTGTTGTTGAGTAATTTCAGTTGTTTCCAACTTGTGACCCCATTTGGGATTTTCTTGGAAAAGATTTTGGAGAGATTTGCTCTTTTCTTCTCCAGCTCCTTTGACAATTATGGAAACTGAGCAACAGGGTTAAGTGATTTGTCCAGGCAGCTAGGAAGTTCCTGAGACTGGATTTGAACTCACAAAGATGAGTCTTCCTAACTCCAGGTCTGGTACTCTATCTACTATAAAACCTAGCTGCTCAAAGAAGCATATAGATTGTATATAATTGAATAATGAGATAACAAAATTTTTTAATGTCTTTTTTACATTTCTTTTTATTTTCTTCTATGAATGTTAAAAAAGCTTTATTGGTGACCTATTTTCAACATCCATGACTACCCACTAACTTATACTACTCTCCTAAATAAAACTCTCCTTTGTACTATATAAATCAAAAACCTTATTTTTGCAAATGAAAAAACTGAGGCCCAGAAAAATGAAAATATTTGTTCAAACTCATCTAAGTAGTGAAAGGGAGAGAACATGAGACCAGGTAATAGGATTACAGGATCACAGAGTTGGAGCTATCCTCCTCATTTATAGGTAACTGAAAGAGATTAAAATGACTGGTACATGATCACAGAAACAATCAGTGACAGAGATCTCTCTGACTCTAAATCTTGTGCTTTCCCCATTCTCATAATCCCTCTCTTAGCAATTGAACTGCTTCTATACACTACTGGTTTTGCTACAAATAAAACAATTTTCATATTAACTTATTAAAATATAAATTTTACTTCCAGCATTCTCTGGGAGAGTAACAGAGAAGAAATGATACACCAGATATTTAGCGCTCAAGGAGGAATGAAGCCAATAACCTCTCTTCTCAAACCATTTCTGATCTTGGATAAGTTTTTAAGGAAAAAATTCAATGATTTTTCCTACCTGCATTTAAACAATACTAATAGCTTATTTTTAGGAGTTTTTAGAATCATGAGAGGATTTTGAGTACTTAAGTCTGGAATGAGAAGGGAACTTTTTGAAAACTGAAGATCAAGCTGGATAAGTCTGGAAAAAATATGCAAAGAGAGATAGGAATTAGGCAGAAGTCAAAAAACTTCAGCCAGAATTTCAGAAAACACAAAAATCTTTTGCTTTAGTCAATAAATCAATACAAATGACTTCCTGGTAGTTGATGGCTAAGGCATAGAATGAGACCACAGGAAAACATATTGTTTGAACTAAAAGTAATGGTAAAGAACAAGAGTAAGTGCGGGGAAAAAAGAATCTGGAAAAACTTTAGGAAGAGTGGATGGCTTGTGAAGACCATGGGAAAAGCAATCAGCATAAAAAAATTTTAGAGCTCCAGGGATCTCTGAGCTTTTACCTTTATAGTTGAGGGAATTGAGACCCAGAAAGAGAAAAGGGAGATGCCTTCTCAAAGACAAATAATTAATGGAATACAGAACTAGAGTACAGGTAATTTTATGTCTGCTTTGATCATAATCATGTTTTATACAGGGGGAGGAGAAGGAAATAAGCAGTTATATATAATAGTCAAATAGAATAACAAGGATTCAACCAAATACATTTTAAAACATATCTAACATTACACAATACTTTGTGCTTCTTATTCATACATGAATATGGGAATGTGGTGATCCATTTCTGACAAAATTATGTTTCCCCTTTAGCTACTGGTAAAAGTCAGTGTTGTCTATTTTCAATTCTATACTTTTAAAGGATGCATCAGTTTATACTATGATATTTTCCAGGGGGTGGAAATATGAATTATAAATGTATTTGTAATTCAATTAAGTTCAGTTCAACAAGTATTTGTTAGACACTTATTGTGTTCCTAGCATTGTTATCAGGTATTTTTGAGAGACTAGAAAAGTATAAGAAATGGTCACTGGCTTCAAGGAGATCAATAAATTAGTAAATATCAAAGGAGTGTGTAAACTACAATTCTACATCATCCACACTTTAAATAGCAAGAACTATTTTCCAGTTCAGTAGACATCTTAAACTCAACATGTTCAAAGCTGAACTCATTATCTTTCTTTCTAAACCCTCCTCCCACCTTCCTGATTACTCTAGAGGGCAACACCATTTTTTCTAGTTCCTCAGACTTGCAACTTAGATGTTATACTCTACTTTTCAATATTTTTCCTTCTTTTCTCTGATACTGTCACTATTCTATTGTAAGTCTTCATCATCTCAAACTTGGACTATTGCAGTAACTTGCTGGTGGGTCTGCCTGCCTCAAGTCTCTTTCATTGCAATTCATCCTCCATTTAGCCATCAAAAAATGTTCCTAAAATTCAAATCTGACCATGCCAGCTCTCTACTCAATAAACCTCAGTGGCTCCTCTATCATTTGGAGGATCAAATACAAAATACTATTTTGTGTCCTGTTCAAAGTACTTTATAACTTAATCTTCTCCCTTCCCCTACCTCATTTCAGGCTTCTTACACCTTATTAGTTGTCCCATATTCTTCAGTCCTGTGCTTCTTGCTTGCTGTTCTACAAATAAGAAACTATCCTTTAGCTCTGAACATTTTCTCTAGCTTTCCCTCATTCCTGTAATGTGATCCTTTCTCTTCTTTGCCTCCTGCTTTCTTTCACTTCCTTCAAGTCCCAGTTAAAAATCCCATATTCTAAAGCAAGCCTTTACCAATATCTTTTATTTCTGATTCTTTCCCTTTTAAAATTTAATTATTTTTATAATTAATTATTATACAGAATTAATTAATTACATACCTTGTTTATACATATCTGTTTATTTATCTCTCTCATTAGATTGTGAGCTCCTTAAGGGGAGGAGATGTCTTTTTTTTTTTTTTTTTTTGTATTTTCACTATTTAACCTAGTGACTGATACATTGTAAATACTTCATAAATTCTTAGTGACTGACCAATCTATAAATTAGGAAAATTGGACTAGATGGCCTCTGAGATCCCTTCTACCTATAGTTCTATAATTCTATGACCCTATGAAAGGAACATAACTACTTCTGAAAGGTACATAGCTACTGCTGAATGTCCGAATTCAAAGGTCATTTGTGACATGCTCCATGGGTGTCTATTTGCCACAAATTGCTTATAAAGAGAGTGATAGAAGCCGACAAGTTACAAAAGAAAAGCCATTGAAAATAGAATCCTGTTAGTCACTGGCTAACCGACTACAACAACTCCATTTAATTAGGGGACAGAGTGAAGGTAAATTTAGAGACACCTTTAAGCTGTTACAAAATAAATATAAGTAAAGGAGGCTTTTAGAATAGCATCAATCTGCTCAAAGAATACCAGACAGGCCCCAGCTACTACAAACAAACTGGTTTCTGGTATCTCGATGAATAATCAATCATAATAATTCATCCAGATGTATAAAGGGTATGAAGGAACATCTTCAGTGTTCTGCTTCGATATGGAATTAATAGGGTGAGTTTCCACAATGGAAATAAAATGATAATGAGAAGACAATTTTGCATCAAACACATCAGCTTGGAGATTACCACTTTCATTTCTGCTTTCTTACGTTTTATGGCAAATTCTGCAACTACATTAATGATAATGATATTTTGGACTGAAATCATTATGCGATCTTTACGCTAATTCGAGGATCTCAATGTCTGTCTTGAACAACTTCAAGCACAACATAGAAAAATGAGGAAAATTCTATTTGAAAACTTCTGTATGTATTTCCTAATAAAAGATGCAAAAGGGATTTCATTTGGAAAATTTGATTTTCTTCACAACATAAAACTTGCTGTGAAATGCACATATAATAACAATAACAATACATTTATGTAGTGCAATAAAGTTATAAGTGCTTCCATGTAAATTATCCTATTTGATCTTCCCAATAACCCCATACTATAAGTATTACAAGTATTATTATTACCATATAACAGATGAGGGCATTGTAGCTTAGGGGAAAAAAAAGCCTTAGTAATTTGCTTAAGATAAACTAATAAATGAGAGTCAAAATTTGAACCCGAGGATTTGGATCTCAAGTCCAATTCTCATTTCATTGTACAGTATAATTCCTAGGTATATGAGTATTTTTTGGGGGGGAAAATTCCATGATTCTTTGTGTTTTATATTTAACTCTAAGGATGATAAAGTCAAATTTGAAAAGAAAATACTTTGAAAACAGTTCTGCTTTTTGAGAGGTTTTATATTATAGTCCAATTTTACAAAATCTGGCTAAATACCCATTGGAAGCCTATTTTCCATAAAACAGAGAAAATAACACTTTCATTGCCTATCTCAGAGGTTGTTGTAGGGAAAAGTGCTTGTAGATACTAAATTGTTGAATAAATATCCAGTTATCATTGTTATTGAAGGGTAGCATGATAGAGTGGAAGAACAGAGAAACTGGAGTAAAAACCTAGACCAAAAAAGGGTCTCAAACTTATTCTAGCTGTATACATCTAGAAAATTATTTCATCTGTAAAATTAAGGTGTTAAACTAGAAGAAATCTAAGAATCTAGCTGTAAAACTCTATTATATCTGATCATGTTTCTGAATAGTTCTGAAATAAGAGCATTTTGTTGACAAAAATATTATGTATAAAGTTCTTGTGCTCTCAGGAAAAGCTGAGAGAACAATAATGAAGTTCTGATGAAGTTGCTGATGAAATAAGCAGGTTTTTAAATTAAGAGTAATTCATATTCAGCCAAATTCAGGACAGTTCATCTATTTATTTTTCCCTTCTTAAGTATTTTAGCTTCTTAAATGAACTAAAAAGCAAATATAGATTTTTATAGCTAAATTTCTCCATCATTTCTTCTTTCCCCATCTGCCTATCTTCTCTAATACAACTCCTCTCAAATACCTATCTAAAAAAGAATGGCAAGGAGAGACAGAGTTTTTAAAAATTCAATGGATTTCATTTTATGCCACCAACTTGATTTCTTTTAGAACATTGTCTTGTCTTTTCTGAACCTGCAGGCTATTTCATTCATCTGCACTTGCCACAGGATATATAATACAGTCTGATTTGGAACTCTCAAACTTATATTAGAATCTCAGATTGACCATTTATTAGTAAGGGAACCTTAGGCAAATCCCCTAAGCTCTTTGAACCTCAATTTTGTAACATTATAAATTGATAGTTAAAAGGGATTTTAGATATCTTCCCATCTAACCTCATTTTATAATTGAAGAAATGCAGGCTTGCAGAGGAGTAAGGTATTTGCCTAAATTCACATAATTGGTAGCTGGCAGAAGTGAACTTCAAGCCCATATTTTCATACTCCAAATCTTTTGATTGACTACATTGCTTTCTTATCTGTTAAAAAAGGCTATTGGATAGATATTGTATAAGTTCATTGTAGGCTTTCAACAAGCTTTATGAACATAAATATAATGTTGTAGATTTTGTTTTCTTCTTTTATTTCCTGTCTATCAGGCTCACCCACTTAATGTTCCAATCATGTGCTTTTCCTATTTTATCTGAACTTTTCCCTTAACTTCCAATTTATGTCTGAAGATCTCTCTGGATCCTTCCAATTTCTTCATCTTGGCAGTTCTCAACTGTCCTCCCAGCAGCCACCTTAAAATGTATGGCATGTGGAATAATATCTAAATTATTTTGTGAAAATTTAAGCTATTCTGAGTATTATAAGTCTTCAAATCAGTTATAAAATGTCCATAAAGGAAGAGGCGCTCCACGTTCAGAGAAAGAACTGATAAATAGAAATATGCAGAGAAGAGTTTATGTATCTATCTATCTATCTATCTATCTACCTACCTATCTGTGTCAAATGATTGCCTTCTCTGGTATGAGGTGGGAATGGAGGGAGGGAGACAGGCTGGAACTTAAATTATAACAGAAAAAGATAAAATTAAATGTTAAAAAGTGTGGTATGATGTATTAGAGCCCTAAACTAAGAATTAGAAGAATTGGATCCTAGTTTTTCAGATCTAGACCTTAAAATCCTTGAAAGTAGAGGCATTATAGCTGAACATGGCATCTTCTGCATAGCATCTACCTAAAAAGAGTGTGTTATTCACAGTAGGGACTTAATAAACAGGTGCTATTATAGTTGCCACTATTATCACGAGGACCTGAATCTCTTGGGAACTTTCATCTTCTCATTTGTGATTGAAAGTAGTTGGGCCTGATCTGTATTCCTCACCCGCTGGTTCTAAGTTTACTTTTACTAGTTCATTTAATAAAAAATAAAACTTCCCAAAAGAATGAATTTGATTAGAATATAGATTGCACAAGGGAGAACAACATGCAAATGTCTAAAAAGATAGGTGAGAACCAGACTGTCAAGAAATTTAAAAGCCAAACAGAAAAGTATGTATATTATCTTAGAGGTAATAGAGAGCCACTTAAGTTTTTTGAGAGTGCAGTAATATGGAAAGACCTGTGCTTTTGGAATACCAATACAGCAGCTGTGGGGAGAATGGAGATGATGATGATGATGATGATATTTATATAGCATTTTAAGGCTTTTACAATGACATTATTATCCCCATTTTATAGATGAGGAAATTGAGGCAGATAGTGGTTAACTTATTTGCTCAATGTCACATAGCTACTAAGTCTCAGCTCTACTCAGGTCTTCTTAATTCCAGATCCAGAGCACTAGACACTATACAGTCTCAGGGAGGTTTGAATTGAATTTTAAATCAAAGCAGTGATTTGAAGAATAAGAAATGGGGGGGAGAACATTCAATTATGGAAAATTGCCAGTAAGAAGAAATAGAGAAACAGGATGGACTATTGAGTGAAAAGAACAGACTAGAACAATATAGCTAAGTCATGAAGTGCATAGAGCAGAGGAAAATGCAAGAAGGCTAGAAAGGTAGGCAGAAGCCAGAATGTGAAGAATTTTAAATAACAAAGGATCTCATATTTCATCTTGGAAATTTATTTAGGAGGGAGATTAGTAAGGGGACTGTGTGGATTTGGTTGCATTTACACTTTAAGAAAAACATTCTGGCAAGTCAGTGGAGGAGAGAGTGTAGTGGAGAGAGATTTGGAAAAGAGAGAGTAATTAAAAAGCTATTGCAATAATTAAGGTAAAATATTATCAAATAATCAATCAACAAGTGTTTATTAAGCCATAATCATGTCAGACACTGTGCTAGATAAATTCTCAAACTAGAGTGGTAGTTCTGTGACTAGAAAAAGGAGAATATATGTAAATCATGTTGTGAAATAAATGAAAAGATCTGGAGACTTATTTGAATATATGAGTTGATCGTCAGAGCATAATTAAGGATGTCACCAAGATTTTGAGGCTGGGTGAGTGGAAGAATAATAGTGCCCCTGATAGTTGAGAAGAGGAAAGAGTTTGAGGGAAAAGATACAGAATTCATTTTTAATATGGATGATGATATAAAAGGATATATTAAAGATAACTTTAAAGAATTAACTTTAATGCCCAAGAAGATAGGGGCATTATAAACAGAAATAGGGAAAGTAGGAAGAAGGGAGAACTGTGAAAGAGAGGGAAGAGAATTTATACTTTTTAGATTTGGGCAATGAGAGAGAGAAATACATTTAAGATGATTCAAGAAATGAACTCTCATGCCTAGAAATCTAGATATATAGGAACAGGGATAAAAGAATCCTGTTTCCAGCATGCTGAGTTGGAGATATAGATAGAACATGAAGTTGGAAATATCTGATCTGCAGTTGCTGATAGTGAATTTGATCTCAAAGGAGAGATAAGGGTTAGAAGTATATAGATCTAGGGATCATCTATATAGAAATGAAAATTGTACAATAAGTGATGGAATCACTAAAATGAGAGAAAGGATAACATCATGTACCATTGTTTGAAATGATGTATGATGCTTTATGAAAAAAAAATGTTGTTTTAAAATATCCATTGAATTGAATTGGAGCAGTTCCTTTCTTTTAAAGAGATGGAGGTATTATGATGCTTTTTATTTTATCTTTTCTATCTCTTTGCGATAGGAAGGGGCAGGTTATAATCATGTATGAGGCAAAGGCATGTGTGAGACTATACAATGAATCAGTAGGAATGCTGTTATCATTACCCGTTTTCCCCAAACCTAGGCTACTATCCAGCAAGGTATGGTAGTGTTCCAATGAAGAATAGTCTGCCTTCTGGGATTGGATTTTTTTGGGGAGAGGAGAAAGATCAAGGGTATCAGACTAGCATTCATGTTATTGATTTTGACAGTCTGTTGGTTAGAGGTTTTTACTAAGACATCACGGATATAGTTTATTCTCTAATTAGTTCCTGGTTTTAGTCTTCTGCCTTGCAAAACTAGTGCATCAAAAATGCAGTTGCTCTTATGTTAAAGCACCATGGCCAAGTCCTGTTTGTATGCTCTGGCAGCTGGAGAATCATGGCCAGTTTTCCAGCAAGCAGCTCCCAAACGAGATAGGGCAACTCTCAAACAAGCATACCCTCCTCATGGTCAAAGAGGTGACAGAACAAAGACAGAATTACTTTGGGCTCCTGGAAACACTGGTCTTTCGTGTCAGAGTTTGGGTTACTTAATCTTTTTATGCCGGGAATAAGATTTCCCTGGTGTGACATCCACTGACAGCAATGGACGTTCTGAAACTTCAAGTGCCAAGGAATTAATGTACCAATCTGCATAATCAAATCCCCAGGTAAACATAACCATTCCTTTCTCTGTACTATCTGTCCCCTGCATTCTAGAAGACTTAGAATTTAGCCAAAATCCACAGAAATATAATACTTAATAACAGTTTGACAGGGGAGCTTCTAAAGTTGTCATGATGAACCTTTGCTGCATGAAATTCACTAAATCTGAGATAATCAGATTTTCTTCTCTACATTTGAAATATGAAAACAAAAACAAAAATCACAATGTCCTGAATTCTCTGTGGGACAAAGTACATTCCTTGAATTTGCATTTCAGTCACATCCTTCCTAGCAATATAATGTCCAATTATGTTCAGGTTTTGAACCTTCATTTAAAGTTAAATTCCTTAAAACAGCCTGACACAGGTGGTTCAATTTTTAATTCAATTAGCCAAATTCTCTGCCCACTGAAAACTGGAAAGATCCTTTGTTTCAAGGTCATAAAGACAAGAATTTAATCACTGATTCAAGTATTACTTATTAAGAACCTACCTATCTAGTTAATGGGAGGAATCAAATTTGATATTTATTGGCTAATAGAAAAGTCAGATATAAACACAGATTATTGTTAAATGCAGTAGTGCATAATAAGCAAATGGAAGATCTACAAAACAAAGTACTATGTGAATTCTGAAGGGACAAAAGGTCCTTATTGACAGAGGATCAGAAAAAGAAACTTTGTATAGAAGATAATGTCAGCTGTATTTTAAAAGATTATTCATAATTCACCTGCTTAAGATAGGGAGAAAGAACATTCTAGACTGTGAAGAATAAGGTAAACAGAAGCATAAAAGCAGACCCATGTGGATTGAATATGGGTGACAGTCCATTTTTCCTGAAACATCACTCAAATCTATGGAAGGCCATAATATAGGATAATTCAGGAAAGGTTAGTCTGTGTCAGATCATTGAAAACTTTAAATGATAGACTGATGCATCTAATACATTTTCTTCAGGAGACAATAGGGAGCCAGTGAAGTTTTTAAGAAGAGGAGTGACATCACTAGATCTAAATATAAGGAAAATTATTCTGGCAGCAATATGAATAATGGATTTGAAGTGGGAAGGCAGTGTGCAGTCTTTTTTTTTTTTTTTTTTTTTTTTTTTTTTTTTTAAGTTTTTTTATTTAATAATTACATTATATTGACACTCATTTCTGTTCCGATTTTTTTCCCCTCCCTCCCTCCACCCCCTCCCCTAGATGGCAAGCAGTCCTTTATATGTTGGATATGTTGCAGTATATCCTAGATACAATATATGTTTGCAGAACCGAACAGTTCTCTTGTTGCGTAGGGAGAATTGGATTCAGAAGGTATAAATAATCCGGGAAGAAAAACAAAAATGCAGATAGTTCACATTCGTTTCCCAGTGTTCTTTCTTTGGGTGTAGCTGCTTTTGTCCGTCATTTATCAATTGAAACTCAGGTCTCTTTGTCAAAGAAATCCACTTCCATCAAAATATGTCCTCATACAATATCGTTGTCGAAGTGTATAATGATCTCCTGGTTCTGCTCATTTCACTTAGCATCAGTTCATGAAGGTCTCTCCAAGCCTCTCTGTATTCATCCTGCTGGTCATTTCTTACAGAACAATAATATTCCATAACATTCATATACCACAATTTACCCAGCCATTCTCCAATTGATGGGCATCCATTCATTTTCCAGTTTCTAGCCACTACAAACAGGGCTGCTACAAACATTTTGGCACATACAGGTCCCTTTCCCTTCTTTAGTATTTCTTTGGGATATAAGCCCAATAGAAACACTGCTGGTTCAAAGGATATGCACATTTTGATAATTTTTTGGGCATAATTCCAGATTGCTCTCCAGAATGGTTGGATTCGTTCACAACTCCACCAACAATGCATTAGTGTCCCAGTTTTCCCGCATCCCCTCCAACATTCATCATTATTTTTTCCTGTCATCTTAGCCAATCTGACAGGTGTGTAGTGGTATCTCAGAGTTGTCTTAATTTGCATTTCTCTGATCAATAATGATTTGGAACACTCTTTCATATGAGTGGTAATAGTTTCAATCTCATCCTCTGAAAATTGTCTGTTCATATCCTTTGACCATTTATCAATTGGAGAATGGCTTGATTTCTTATAAATTTGAGTCAGTTCTCTATATATTTTGGAAATGAGACCTTTATCAGAACCTTTAACTGTGAAAATGTTTTCCCAGTTTGTTGCTTCCCTTCTAATCTTGTTTGCATTAGTTTTATTTGTACAAAGGCTTTTTAATTTGATGTAATCGAAATTTTCTATTCTGTGATCAGTAATGGTCTCTAGTTCATCTTTGGTCACAAATTTCTTTCTCCTCCACAAGTCTGAGAGATAAACTATTCTATGTTCCTCTAATTTATTTATAGTCTCGTTCTTTATGCCTAGGTCATAGACCCATTTTGATCTTATCTTGGTATATGGTGTTAAGTGTGGGTCCATGCCTAATTTCTGCCATACTAATTTCCAATTATCCCAGCAGTTTTTATCAAATATTGAATTCTTTTCCCAGAAGTTAGGGGCTTTGGGTTTGTCAAACACTAGATTGCTATAATTGACTATTCTGTCTTGTGAGCCTAGCCTTTTCCACTGATCCACTAATCTATTTCTTAGCCAATACCAAATGGTTTTGGTGACTGCTGCTTTATAATATAATTTTAGATCAGGTACAGCTAGGCCACCTTCATTTGATTTTTTTTTCATTAGTTCCCTTGAGATTCTCGACTTTTTATTGTTCCATATGAATTTTGTTGTTATTTTTTCTAGATCAATAAAATATTTTCTTGGAAGTCTGATTGGTATAGCACTAAATAAATAGATTAGTTTAGGGAGTATTGTCATCTTTATTATGTTCGCTCGGCCAATCCAAGAGCACTTAATATTTTTCCAATTATTTAAGTCTGACTTTATTTGTGTGGAGACTTTTTTATAATTTTGCTCATATAATTCCTGACTTTCCTTTGGTAGATAGATTCCCAAATATTTTATGGTATCAACAGTTATTCTGAATGGAATTTCTCTTTGTATCTCTTGCTGTTGGGTTTTGTTGGTGATGTATAAAAATGCTGAGGATTTATGGGGATTTATTTTGTAGCCAGCTACTTTGCTAAAATTATGAATTATTTCCAATAGCTTTTTGGTAGAATCTCTGGGGTTCTCTAGGTATACCATCATATCATCTGCAAAGAGTGATAGTTTGGTTTCCTCATTGCCTACTCTAATTCCTTTTATATCTTTCTCGACTCTTATTGCCGAGGCTAGTGTTTCTAATACGATATTAAATAATAATGGTGATAGTGGGCAACCTTGCTTCACTCCAGATCTTACTGGGAAAGGTTCCAGTTTTTCCCCATTGCATATGATGCTTACTGATGGTTTTAAATATATGCTTCTGACTATTTTAAGGAAAAGTCCATTTATTCCTATGCTCTCAAGTGTTTTTATTAGGAATGGATGTTGGATTTTATCAAATGCTTTTTCTGCATCTATTGAGATGATCATGTGGTTTTTGTTTGTTTGGTTATTGATATAGTCAATTATGCTAATAGTTTTCCTAATATTGAACCAGCCCTGCATTCCTGGTATAAATCCTACTTGGTCATAGTGTATTATCCTGGTGACAATTTTCTGTAATCTTTTTGCTAATATTTTATTTAAGATTTTAGCATCAATATTCATTAGGGAGATTGGTCTATAATTTTCTTTCTCTGTTTTCAGCCTACCTGGTTTAGGTATCAGTACCATATCTGTGTCATAAAAGGAGTTTGGTAGGACTCCTTCAATCCCTATTTTTTCAAATAGTTTATATAACATTGGAGTTAATTGTTCTTTAAATGTTTGGTAGAATTCACATGTAAATCCATCTGGTCCTGGGGATTTTTTCTTAGGGAGTTGATTGATAGTTTGTTCTATTTCTTTTTCTGAGATGGGACTGTTTAGGATATTTACTTCTTCCTCTGTTAGTTTGGGCAAGCTGTATTTTTGGAGGTATTTTTCTATTTCATTTAAGTTGTCGAATTTATTGGCATAAAGTTGGGCAAAGTAACTCCTAATTATTGCTCTAATTTCCTCTTCGTTAGTGGTGTGTTCTCCCTTTTCATTTTTAAGACTAACAATTTGATTTTCCTCTTTCCTTTTTTTAATCAGATTTACTAAGGGTTTGTCTATTTTGTTGGTTTTTTCATAGAACCAACTCTTAGTTTTATTAATCAATTCAATAGTTTTTTTACTTTCAATTTTATTGATCTCACCTTTTACTTTTAGAATTTCAAGTTTAGTGTTTGACTGGGGGTTTTTAATTTGTTCCTTTTCTAGCATTTTTAATTGCAAACCCAATTCATTGACCTTCTCTTTCTCTATTTTATACAAATAGGCCTCTAGAGATATGAAATTTCCCCTTATTACCGCTTTGGCTGCATCCCATACATTTTGGTATGATGTTTCATTATTATCGTTTTCTTGGGTGAAGTTATTAATTATGTCTATGATTTGCTGTTTTACCCAATCATTCTTTAGTATGAGATTATTTAGTTTCCAATTATTTTTTGGTCTACTTCCCCCTGCTTTTTTGTTGAATGTAATTTTCATTGCATCGTGGTCTGAAAAGGATGCATTTACTATTTCTGCCTTACTACATTTGAGTTTGAGGTTTTTATGTCCTAATATATGGTCAATTTTTGTATAGGTTCCATGAACTGCTGAAAAGAAAGTGTATTCCTTTCTGTCTCCATTACATTTTCTCCAGAGATCTATCATATCTAGCTTTTCTAGTATTCTGTTTACCTCTTTAACTTCTTTCTTATTTATTTTCTGGTTTGATTTATCTAATTCTGAGAGTGCAAGGTTAAGATCTCCCACTATTATAGTTTTACTGTCTATTTCTTCTTGCAGCTCTCTTAGTTTCTCTTTTAAGAATTTAGATGCTACCCCACTTGGTGCATATATGTTTAATATAGATAGTGCTTCATTATCCATGCTACCCTTTAGCAAGATATAGTGTCCTTCCTTATCTCTTTTAATTAGGTCAATTTTTGCTTTAGCTTGATCTGAGATCAGGATAGCTACCCCTGCTTTTTTGACTTCACCTGAAGCATAGTAGATTTTGCTCCAACCTTTTACCTTTAACCTGCATGTATCTCCCCGCTTCAGGTGTGTTTCCTGTAAACAACATATTGTAGGATTCTGGCTTTTAATCCATTCTGCTAACCGCTTCCTCTTTATGGGGGAGTTTACCCCGTTCACATTTATGGTTAGAATGACCAATTCTGTATTACTTGCCATCTTGTTAACCCCGGTTTATGCTTTCCTCCCTTCTTTCCCCTTTCCCCCCTTCCAAGTATTAAGCTTGTGAGCACCCCTTGTTTCTCACAGCCCTCCCTTTTTAGTGTCCCTCCCCCCGCCTTAGAGTTCCTCCCCCTCTCTTACCCCTTTCCCTCCCAGTTCCCGTATTCCTTTCCGCTTAGCTTATTCCTTCCCTTTCCACTTTTCCCTTCTCACTTTTCAATGAGATGGGAGAAGTTTCACCATAGATTGAATATGTCTTAAGATTTTTCACTTAAAGCCAATTCTGAAGGCAGTAAGATACCCACTATATTCATCCCCCTCCATTCTTTCTCTCAGATATAATAGGTTTCCTATGCCTCTTCATGAGATGTACTACCCCCACTTTACCCTTTTTCTGGTACAATGTCCTTTCCACATCAATTTCTAGAACAAGGTATACATGTATTCTTTATGCATCTATATAGTCAAAATATAGTTCCCAAGATTAATCTTTACCTTTTTAGATTTCTCTTGAGTTCTATATTTGTAGATCAAACTTTTTGTTAAGTTCTGGTTTTTTCATCAGAAATAGATGAAATTCGCTTACTTCGTTGAATGTCCATCTTCTTCCCTGGAAAAAGATGCTCATTCTCGCTGGGTAAGTTATTTTTGGTTGCATACCAAGTTCCTTAGCCTTTCGGAATATCATATTCCAGGCCCTTCGATCTTTTAATGTGGATGCTGCCAGATCCTGGGTGATCCTTATTGTGGCTCCTTGATACTTGAATTGGGTTTTTCTAGCCGCTTGCAATATTTTTTCTTTCATCTGAGGGTTCTGGCATTTGGCCACTATATTCCTTGGTGTTTTGATTTTAGGATCCCTTTCAGTGGGTGATCGATGAATCCTTTCAATGTTTATTTTTTCCTCTGTTCCTATGACTTCTGGGCAGTTCTCTTTGATAATTTCCTGGAAGACAGTGTCCAGGCTCTTTTTTTCATCATGTTTTTCTGGGAGTCCAATGATTCTCAGATTGTCTCTCCTGGATCTGTTTTCCAGGTCTGTTGTCTTCCCCAGAAGGTATTTCACATTTTTCTCCATTGTTTGATTTTTTTGGATTTGCTTGACTGATTCTTCTTGTCTCCTCGAGTCATTCAATTCCACTTGTTCAATTCTGATTTTCAGTGAAGTATTCTCTTCACTCACTTTTTTAAAATCTTTCTCTAATTGTCCAATTGAGTTCTTTTGTTCTGTGGAATTTTTTTCCATTTCGCCAATTTTGTTTTCCAGTTCACTAATCCTATTTTTCAAGGATTTTACTTCTTTATCCACTCTCTCTTTAACTGACTTCTCCAGGCTCTTTTGCCAAGCCTCCCTCTCCTTTTCCCAAGCTTCCTTCTCCTTTTGCCAAGCCTCACTCTGCTTTCCCCATTTTTCTTCTAGCTCCCTTGTGAGAGCCTTTTTAATCACTTCTATGAGGTTCATCTGTGCTGAGGAACAGACGATCTCCTCCTTTGGGGAATCACCTGGGGACTGCCTGTTTTTAGTCTCCTCAGGATTTAGAGTCTGCTCTCTATCTGTGTAGAAGCTGTCTAGGGTTAAAGTCCTCTTCAGCTTCTTGCTCATTCTGTCTATTAATCAGAGACAAACTACCAAAGAAAAAACTGGAGTCTTTCTTTGGGGGGGGGCTGGGTGTGTTATCGAGCTTCCTCTACAGACTGCAGGTGGCAGCAGTGAGGCACTAGCAGGACTGTGCTGCGCCTGCGCTCTGAGATCCCAAAGCGTGCTGAGTCACTGAGGGGGGGGAAGGGGGGGGCGGCCAGGTCCTGAGAGACTCCAGCTGTTTGCGGTTGTGTTCTTCAGCCCCGGTGTTTTTAGCTTCTCTGCTGGGCTGTTGACTTGCTGCAGGTTCCAAACCTGTAGCGAAGCTCTCCCCCAAGAGACAGCTGCGATCACTCCCCACCCCCTCTCCAGTCTGCTCCCGTGCTCTCACTGCCGCTGCCCGCCGCCTGCGCCCGATCTAAAACCGCCCCAGCCCTCCAGTAAAGACAGACCTTTCTTGGCGGATCTCAAGGATGGCTTCTCTTGGTAACTATTTGTGGGTTTTTTTCAGTCAAGCATTGATTCAGAGGCTTGTAATGAAGTGGATAGTGAGAGAAAGCGCGGAGCTTATGCAACTGTGAGCCTCCTCTCCGCCATCTTAACCGGAAGTCCGCATTCAGTGTGCAGTCTTTAAGGGAATTATTGCATTAGTCCAATAGCCACAATGTCTAGGAGAGTGCCTCACACATAGTAGCTACTTAATAAATTCTTTATTGATATTAGTAAGATGAAGCTACAACCTTAGAGTAAAAGTAATTAGCCTGCTTGGTAGTAAGACCTAATACTGTGACCTCACTAGCAATAAGCAGGAAGAGTAAATGGTTCTAAAGTAAGTTGTAGATCATATAGGAAGAGATTTTTCTTGTCCATAGTGAATTGAGAAAAACATTTAAAGGCTGAGGATTAGATAATAAATTTTATCTCTGCCACTAATTTCCTAGGTAATCTTGAATAAATTACTTAATATTAGTGTACCTCAATATCTTCAAGTGACAAATCAGCAGGTGGATATTGGAGGTCTAAAGTCAGAGATTGGATAACCACTTGTGGGGGATATTGCATTAGGGATCCTTTTTTTGATGATTGGTTGGTTGGGCTAGAAAGAGTAAGAAAGTTGCTGATATTATTTCTAATTCTGAAATTCTGTGATTCTATGATAAGATGACCTGTGAAGATCCTTCTAGTTCATAATCTATGATCCTCACAAGGGTCCTCAAACTTTTTAAATAGGGAGTCAGTTCACTGTCCCTCAGACTATTGGAGGGCCGGACTGTAGTAAAAACAAAAACTTTGTTTTGTGGGCCTTTAAATAAAGAAACTTCATAGCCCTGGGTGAGGGGGATAAACGTCCTCAGCTGCCGCATCTGGCCTGTGGGCCGTAGTTTGAGGACCCCTGCAAAATCTGCTAATCTTATTTTGTCTGGACAGAGTAAACTTGACAGCTCTCCATTCCAATTTCACATATGCATATATGTAGTCATTTTCACTTGCTCTATCTTTTTTCTCTTCCCTTTTTTTAGTTATTTCAAAATATTCTCTTTAAAACTCAGAAGCAATGTAGTGCAGGGTATCAGGAAAATATGGGCTTAAGCTCTTCATCTGTCATATATTGGCTGTGTGAGCTTGGACAAATAACTTAACCTCACTGCCCTAGACAATTTTTTTAATACTGTAACTGGCAGAGAAAGAGATGATTTGCATTGGTGGAAGTAGTTTTTTTTTTTTCACCAAAAAATTCTAATATCAAAACATTCTCTTTCTCCCACTACTTTCTCTCCCTTTCTGTCTCCTCCCTTCTCTCTCTCTCTCTCTCTCTCTCTCTCCTCTCTCTCTCTCTCTCTCTCTCTCGTCTCTCTCTCTCATCTCTCTCTCTCTCTCTCTAGTCTCTCTCTCTCTCATCTCTCTCTCTCTCTCTCTCTTTTCTCTTTCTTTCTTTCTCTTTCTCTCTCTCTCGTCTCTCTCTCTTATCTCTCTCTCTCTCTCTTCTCTCTCTCTCATCTCTCTCTCTCTCTCTCTCTCTCTTATCTCTCTCTCTCTTTTCTCTCTCTCTCTCTCTTATCTCTCTCTCTCTCTCTCGTCTCTCTCTCTCTCATCTCTCTCTCTCTCTCGTCTCTCTCTCTCATCTCTCTCTCTCTCGTCTCTCTCTCTTATCTCTCTCTCTCATTTCTCTCTCTCTCTCTTTTCTCTCTCTCTCTCTCTCTCTCTCTCTCTCTCTCTCTCTCTCTCACACACACACACACACACACACACACACACACAAACACACCCCTCTAATATAATCATCTTCCTCTCCCATGTTTTCTTTCCTACATTTTTCAACATCTTCTGTCCAAAGAACTATCAGAAGATTATTCTCAATTTAGGAGCTTAGCAAAGTACTTGATACAGAGTAAGCACTTAATAAATGCTTGTTTCAGGATTAATCGTCATTGAATGCAGATCAATATAATAGATAAGTTCCAACAAAAGAATGATACATGGGGGGGGGTGAATCAAAAATGGATTAATCTGGAAACAGTTACTACATGTAGTGAGTTTAAAAGTTGGATATAAGGTGAAAAAAGGATTGATTAAGAGGAAGGAGGTCAATCCTAATGGAGGGTGTAGGTCCTCTTTAATGATATTTAATAGCATGGGAGAGAGAATGTGTATGTCATGTTATATGTAAGGCATACAAATGTGTTCATTTTTTCAGAAAAGAAGAGGAAAAATCAAATTGTTATGATGAAGAAAGAAAATTGGAGGAATACCTTTTGGGCATTCTGTATAGAATAGATAGACACACAGATAGACAGATAGATAAATAATATCTACAGGAAGAAAGAGAATATAGACATTTGTCTTTATTTCTCTAGCCTCTTCCTTTACTGATTCTTGCTCATCCTTTGCATCCCTTTCTTGATTTTCAGTTAACTTCATTTTAGCGTTCCTCATCAAAAAAATCTTTTTCATAGGAGTTGTATAATCTTTCAAACTGTCCCTTTCATTTCAGACTAACCTCTTTCTTCTCCTCTGACAAATTAATGTCTTTTCCAATACTTACTGCTCGGGGCTTAATCCTTTCTTCACATTCATCCATATGTTTTAATGTCTGTCAGATGCCAGTTATGAACCCACACAAGTCCTCTGATGATCCTGGGCAACAAATTCAACACTGAATGAAACTTCTAACATCTGTGCCACAGTGTTAGATGAAATCCCCAAAGTGCACTCTAGATTACTCCTCCTGATGCCTTGTGGGTCTATATAAATTAAATTGTGAATCCCTAGATCAGGAACTGAATCTAAATCTATGGCTTGTACACAATGGTGTAGAGTTTAATCAAATTTTAAAACTTCTGGAAAAAAAATCCAACTCTTTTCAGTTTTTATCAGTGCAGAAAAACAGAGTAACTTGCTCAAAATTTGTATTGACCTTCTGGACATATTTTTAGATTTCCACTTTGGCACCTACATCTACTGAGTACAAGGTAGCATTGGGGGAATTTTGTGTTATTGTGGAAACAAAGGAAGCGGTTTCAGTATAATGGCAAGAATTTTGCATGTAGAGTTTAGCTCAGGTATCAAAGGCCAGTGTAGAAGGATAGAGAAGTGTGGAGAAGGGGCAGCTAGCCTTGCAGTCAGTATGGCTTGAGTGTGAGATTTGAAGTCAGAAAGACCTTAGTTGGTTTTAGCTTTTTCTCAGATGATTGATTTTCTCAGCTTTAATTTCTTCATATTTACAGATAGAGATAGCAATAGGGAGAGTAATACTTGCAGAACCATTCATAAGTTGTTAAATCTAAAGTAATTATGTAAAAGTTCTTGATATACTTTTAAAAAATTAATATAATTATCAATAATGATAAATTATTCAAGGAAAAGAGAGCTGTCATAGAGTTAGAGAGCTTAGGAGATCAAGAACTGGTCTCAACATGAGGAAGATCTGAGTTCAATTTCTTTCTCTCACATGGATGCTTGGGTAACCCTGAATAAATCACTTGATCTTTCAATGTTTTAGGCAGTGCCTTATGATTACAAACTGAAGAGAAAAGTGCTGACATTAATTATTAGGAAATGATCCACTTGGAGTTTCCTTTGGCAAGGAAATTACATCTAATCCTGACCTTATCCTTGTTTAAGGAGAAGAAAAGAAATGGTCTGTTTTTATGACTTACCACCAACCCAATACTTTTAGATATGATTTAGTTGTAAAGAGATGGATGAACTAAAAGTAAATCTTGGAAAACAAAAACTAGCATTTATTATTTATTTAAAACTATTAAGACATCTTCTTACTTGATTATTTCAACAAGCATGAAATAAAGACTATGTTTCTGATTTTCATAGCCAGTTTGCAGAAGAGGACAGTAAGAATCAGAAAGATTAAATGAGTTTCTTATCAACACATGGCCAGTGTCACAGGTAAATTTGAACGTAGGCCTTACATCAAGTCCAGATTTTTTTTTCCATACTACAACATTTTTTCTTTTCTTCTTATTATCAAGATAACACCAAAATATTTATAAAAGCATTTGGAAAATAGCAAATATAAAACCATGAATTAATAAGTTAATCAATAACTATGTATTGGGCTCCAATTATGACTTCACTATAGGCGGGTCCTTTCTGTGTGTATAACAGAAAAATGGCCCTGGTTTGAAAGAGCTTAGCCTATTTGGGAAGATAATCAGGTAAGAGTATAAAATAGTATGTAATTACATTTTGAATTGTGTGGGACAAACTAGAAGCATTATTATAAGTGTTCAAAGAAGTCAAAAGTTAATTAGGCCTGGAATAGTTTAAGAAAGTTTAATATAAGCATTGGAACTTAAACTGGATTTTGAAGAAAGATTGGCTTCTGGAGAGAAAGAAGGGAATGATCAAAACTTGAATTTTCATTATAAGGGCTAATATGAATAATTAAATAAGAAATAAGAATTCCACACACCCTTTCGCCTCCTGGGAAACAATACAACAGAATAAAACAGAAGCAATAGAGCCACAGCCTTTGGAAAAGTGACAGCAATGGTTTCACACCTCTGTTCTGTGTTGTCAGATCTCAACAGTTAATGTGAATACCATATTCCTATATCCTCTCCTTTCACTTTTGCCCCAAGGATATAAGCAGTAGACCCTTTGAAATGTCAAAAGAAAAGAGAAATAAGTTTTAAAAAGAGTACAAGGCTAAAGGCATAAGAGAATAATGCTTTGGCAGCAAAACACACAGGTTTCCATCATATAGAAAAATAGTCACAGAGAAAGTTTGTGCATAAATATGATCCTTTTATTGATTTTACTACTTTCTATAGCAATCTTCATACTACTCCATCTCTAAGTATGCTCCATTATGTAGGTCCTATACATCTGGTGGTTTTGAGTACAAAAAAAAAGTATTTTGTTGTTCTTTGTTTGCTAGACTCATTTTTCTACATGACAGTATTTACTCCTTTTTCTGGAGTGGAGTGCAAACTGGTATTATTTTTAGTAATAATAATGATACCTACCATTCATATAGTGCTTTAGAGTTTGCAAAACATTTTGGGTATTGTCTCATTTAATTTTTCATTTTGTTATGTGAGGTAGAGGCTTTTATTATCCTTGTTTTACAGACAATGAAATTGAGGTTAATATGTCCTAGTCTGCTTAAAAACCCATACATGCATGACATAACAAAATTGAACAATTTGGGATTCTTGTTGTCAGTCTTAAAATTTTATGTTCTTTGGTATATTGTGAAGGTCCTAGGATCTCATGTGAATCTCTCCAAATCTGCTTTCAGTAATATCTCCATATACTTATCCATGTATCTTTTAGGAGAAGGGTGATAAAAATGAGGGTTTGTTCCTTCCTCTCTCCCTGACACACACACACACACACACACACACACACACACTTTCTCTCTCTCTCTCTCTCTCTCTCTCTCTCTCTCTCTCTCTCTCTCTCTCTCTCTCTCTGTCCCTCTCTCCCCCCTCCCCCTCCATGTGTGTCTTATGCTCAGTTCTACTCTTGACTTTTGATAATAGTCATAACTTGTTATCTGAATATTGGGTGTAACAGAGACTTTTTCTACTAGGTATCTATTTAATTCTATGAAGAATTATTTTACCTCTCTAATAACCACTTGTTAGAAGTTGCTTGGGGATGTGGCAGAGAATTCAAGGAAAGAATACTGGTTCTGGAGGCAGATTATTTGTATCCAAATTTGGTCTGACATGTCACCTAAACCATCCTGCCTTCTATTTCTTCATTCTTTCCTATTAATGGCAAGGGTACTGCCAATATCCTACTTACCCAGATTTACAACCCTGATATTACCTTTGCTTCCTCACTCTTATTCACCATACACATCTAATCCATAACCAAATCTGTCCTTTCTACTTCCAAATCATCTCTCTTTTATGGACCCATTTCTCCTCTGACAGAGCCACCACTGTAGTTCAGGCCCCTATCACCTTTCACTCATGACAGTAGGAGTGACCAATGACCAATTCTAATTAGTCCCTCCATCTCATGTTTCTCCCTATTTCGATATATCCTCTACTCAGTAGTCAAAATGATTGTTCTAAAGCAAAAAATCATGTGTGACCATACCAACCCCATTCTCAATTTTAATCTACTCTGTATAGCTTTTGCATCTATATAGTTACGCTTTAGTCTTCTCATCATAATTTAATCTCCATAAGGGCAGAGACAATTTTTCCTTTTCTTTGTATTCCCAGCACTTAGCACGGTGTCTGCCATCTGTAAGCATTTAATAAATGCTATTTGATAGATTATGCAACTTGTCTATAACTGCTTATTTATATATTATCTCCTCCATTGAATTATAAGTTCCTTGATAATAGGGACTATTTCTCCCCGCTTTTTTTGTATGTCTAGTGTTTACCACAGTGACTGGCAATGACAAATGCTTAATGTTGACTGACTGACGAGTAAAGTCAAAAGGCTGGAATAGAACGCTTCTGAGGTCCATTCAACTCTACATCTACGAGGCTATGATTCTATGGTATAGTAACAACATCTTTACAATTCAGAGAACATCAGAGCATGCTCCCTTTGCCCCTTCCTTACTATCTAGCAATTCTCCAAAAGAAGTGCAAGAAGATGGTCTCCTCCTCTCCAAGGAAACATCCCAGAGGGTTGTTGAATGTTTATACAAACACATTCTTTGACCTGGAGAATTCATTTTTTCATTCAACCTTGTTATTATATGCAAGAAGAACTTGAATTTGTTTTGTGTATATATATATAAATCTTCTTTGATTATAAATTTCTTGAGGATAAAGACTTTTTTATTTCTATTTTTGTATCCTTATAACTTAGCTCAAGGCCTGGCATAGAACAGATATTTAGTAAATGTTTGACTGAAGTTTTAACTAAGTTGAATTGAAATTTTAATATATATCTTGTATTTACATAGTTATTTTTCATACTGTTCCCTTTAGAATTTGAGCTCCATAAGGACAGACAATTTTTCCTTCTCTTTGTAACTATAGTGCTTTTAATTTTAGTCAGAATGTATTTACCTTTTCCAATTAGTCATCAAACTTGTACTAAAACAATTAAAACCACCATGCTCTGAAATTGTATTTAGATAATTACAAGCCCCACACTGGTAAACCAATGTCTTCCTCTAAGTTGGTATGCATTACTTGGCCCAATTAAAAAACATAAGCTGCTGGAAAGTAGGAAGCTTTGTGCTTGGTAGTATATTACATGGTATAGCAATATTTAACTGTAATAGAAGTGCCAGTATAATTTCATAGGGTTCTAGTTAAAATGAGTCTTACAAATTCAGGAAAGAAAATGAAAAATTTTTTTTTTAAATTTCAATGACATAACTAAGTTTATGTTGACAAAATGCATATAGCATCCTAACATTTGAATACTGCTGCAAGGTATTTGCAAATTTCAAGAAAAAGAATAATCATAACTATATTTACCTTAAAAAAAACAACTATGATTCATTAGCAGTAGCTACAAATCTCTCTCTGTGTGTCTTTATCTGTCTCTCTGTCTTTGTCTCTCTCTCTATGTGTGTGTATATATGCGTGTGTGTGTATACATACATACACACATACACATGCATATATATATTTCCAGAAAACCTTACATTGAAATAAATGACATAAGAATTCATGTATTCTCAACAGCTATTAGAAATAATTATAGCCTTGAATCTTGATTATAAGAAAATAAAATAAACATAGTTTTTTATGGATATGAGATCCCCTATGATAAACTTATTCATTGTAGATCTAACCTAGGAAAAAAGAATTTAGTTATAATGTTTTTTTCCATATTATTTTTGAGTCATATATTATGAAATAGACTCTAACAGATAAAGCAGAAGGAAAATTAATTTAAGAGATGAGATCCATTTTGCAATTCACAGAGCTATTTTATTTTAATTTGGGGGTCCAAATTACATTTTGATGTTAAGCTTTATCAAATGTCTTTCTTTCTCTGAAACGAACTGCAACTTTCCTTTATTTCCCAGAGGGCTCTAAATATGTTTATTGTACATTTCAGTGGCACATTAAAAGTACATTTCACTGCCATCTGGGAGATCATAGGTTTTGAAATGACCTTGGAATTCAACTCAGACTAAAGAACTGTGGTTGTGGATGTAGTGTCCTTGCTGGAATCCTGACATGCTTCCTGGGTTCTCACTTATGACACAGTCATGACAAAAGAGTGATGACAACTTGTCTGAGCAAATATGCAAAATACTAGGATTAAAATATTTAGTAAAAGGAAAAGGCAACCTTTGCCTGACCCCTTTTCTGAAGTATATTGTAATCCCACAGGAAGACATAGCCTTTCTAGTGTTTTATGCAGAACTAAAAATACTTTGCAATGATTCAAGAGGCCCGAGTACTCTTTCAATTAACTGAAGGCATTTAGGTAAGTATTCAAATGTGCAATGAAAACAACAAAGAACCAAAAGTAATAAATATATATATATATATATATATATATATATATATATATATATATATATATATATATATATATATATTGAAATGTTACAGGGATTAAAGATTGCCAGGGGACAGAGAAAGGAAAGGAAAGCTCAAAAGCAGCTTAAATTAAGAGGAAATTATTACATAAACATATTCCAAAGTAAACCTGGTAGACAGATTCTTTGAATATATTGAGATACAATAAGGGAAGAAACATTTTGAATGGAAGAACATTACTTTAAAATGCACGGAAGAGTGCCTAAAGAATTTGCATGTTAATATTCTCTCTCTCTCTCTCTCTCTCTTCTCTCTCTCTCTCTCTCTCTCGTTCTCTCTCTCTCTCTCTCTCTCTCTCGTTCTCTCTCTCTCTCTCTCTCTCTCTCTCTTTCGTTCTCTCTCTCTCTCTCTCTCTCTCTCTCTCTCTCTCTCTCTCTCTCTCTCTCTTTCCCTCCCTCCTTCCCTCCCTCTCTTCCTTTCCCTCCCTCCCTCTCCTTCTCCCTCTTCCTCTCCCTCTCCCTTTTCCGTCTCCCTCTCCCTCTCTCTCTCCCTTTCTTCCCCCTTTCTATTCCTCTCCCTTCCTCTCCCTTTCCCTTTCTCTTTCTCCCTCCCTCCCTCCCTCCCTCTCTGTCTTTGAATTTTGGTTAAGTTGTAGCTGTTCAGTTGTGTCTAATGTTGTAGATGTATATTTCAGTTGAAAAAGAAAACATGCTATGTGGGAAATTAGAAATAATGCAGAAGAAAAAGTTTCCTATGCATGGTAAATAAAGAAGAGATATTATGAGTAAGAACATAGGTACCCAGCAATTTTTGAATGACTAAATATATATGAATACAAGGGAATATTCTTGCACCATGAGAAATAATGGATATAGGGCATTTAGAGAAAAATTAGAAGATTCAGATGAAATGGTTCATAGTGAAGAGATCAGTGTCTAGATAACATAAAAATAGCTAATTAGCATCCATATAGCACTTTAAGATTTATAATGTACTTTTTATAGGTAATTTCTCTGATATACACAACATCTACTACAATCATATAAATATTATTGTTATTGTTTGCCCTTTGTTCTCAAAAAATGACTGTGACATTAGGTAGGTGATGCCATGACATGCAAAGGAATTGAATTAAACTGAGGACAAACTGTGCAAAGTCACCAGCCTCACTTTTACTAAAGGGAAATAAATTTCAGATTAAATGAAATGACCAAAATCTCAGAAGAGATATCAACCATATTTCTCAGTAGAAAAAGTACGGGAGGGTATGGTCCCAGGATGTTATATGTGCTGTGGAATATCCCTTCCTTGTTTTTGTTTTTTTGTTTTTTTTAACCACATATAGAAAAAAATAGACAGTAACATGTACTCTAGTGATAGAAAAAAATGACATTGAATGAAGATAGGGGCCAGAATAAGTATAGATTACATCAGTTTATTTATTGAAAAAAGATTTTTCTGGGACCAGCTCCATAAAGCCCTGTCATGGGCAAGAATATAAAAAGTATGCTTGAGTGTTAAAGAGACCCTTTCCTTCAGATGACATTTGTTGCAAGAGTAATGAATCTAAAGAACTGTCTCAGGGAAGGCCAGCCTGACCAAGAAAAAGAAAAAGAAACTAACTTATTACTGCATATGCAATAGAGCAATCCACTATTGCATTTTTACTGCAAAGGTTCTGACTACATTAAAGAAATCTATTTCCATTTCACAAAAAAAAAAAATCAAAACAAAACTATTCACTGTCATAAAATGGAAAAGTACTTGTTCTACAAATTATTCAATAACTCTTAGAATCCTTTCACCATTCCATTTAGTTTACTGGAAGGTACCTTCTGGTGGTCATGTCTTAGTATGCATCCCTTTTCTTATTTTCTGTTGATATTTTAAAAAACATGCATGTATCATAGAAACCAGAAGCTTGTGGGAGACTTCTTTCAAATTCAACACAGTCCATGACACTAGGAGCATTCTTTTAGGGATTTGTGAATTGTTTCTATTGGTATCTTATCAGAAATAGAGTTTCATTTGCAAAGATTGTTCTCTATGTGGGTACATACCTGAAGGAGTAGATCTGAAGCTGGTTTGACTCTCTGTTGAAATAGCACACTTAATGTTCGATTCTGTTGTTCCAAATCAAATACTCTTGTTTTCAACTTTACACACTCCTCCCTCAGGTCCTGCAGCAAGCATTGAAGGAAGGGGGGAAAAGGCTGTCAGAAAAACTCAAATATGTTTTGCATTATTTTGTCTAATGTTTCAAGACATATTAGGTAAAGAATTAGGGTTTTATTTTTCAACCCCCCAGGAATAAATCAGATATGAAGTTTTCCACTACAAGTCACTGTCTGATAGGATTATTATGTGTGGGGAATGCTGATTTTAAGAAAGAAGAAAAACTTTAAATCAGAAATAGATCAATGTGATATGCTATTTTTGAGGACTATAAATCTTAGCCATATAAAGTCAATTTGTGTTTCCACCTATATATTTTGTCTCTTCACTGTCTTCATAAAAGCAATCATAAAACAGAAGCCATAAGGACAATAATATTTTTTCAGTGAATAGAAATTTGATGAACTAAAGAAACTATTGCTTTTGATGGAGCTTCCCTTTTTCATTTGTAGAAGCTCAGCAGGATAACTTACAGCACTTTAGCTGTTAGAGTCAGTGATGCATTTGGTGGGAGGAGGAGAACTGCAGTCATGGTTTTTAAATAAGGACACTTGTCACCTGTCCATGCTTGGAATGAAACTATTAAAGTATCCTCGCATGTTTCTCTGGCCTCAGACCTGATGGATAGATATGATAATCACATTTCTGTCACTATTGGCAGTGCATCTATTTTGGGGAGTTGAAAGAATTTAGAGATTTAAAGAGGCATTATGGTATAATGGAAAGTGTGGTGAATTGAGATTTAGAGGACCAAGATTTGAATCCTTCCTCTTCCAATGAAAATCCATATACCTTTGGCAAAAATAAGCCTAGTCAAATTTTCTTACAGACAAAATGAGGTGGTTAGATTGGATGACTCCTGGGGAGCCATCTCCAAATCTCCTGGCATATAGCAAGAACTTAACTGCTTAATGACTGACTATAACTTTAGCACTCACATTTTTATGAGATTGTCATCCTACTTTCAGAATACTTTTAAATAAGTTTTCCTAATAATGAGATAATTTTCCTCTCATTATAGGGACCAGACCTCCTCTGGAGGAATCTAAGATAGATACTAAGTAATGTCCAAAGTCTCCAATCTCATCTTACCTAAGTGCAAGTCACTTAAGTACTTTGACCTTCAGTTTCCCCATTTGAAAAAAAGGGAACAATAGTATCTGAACTATGTATATTTTATAGTTATAAAGATAGTCCATTGTAAAGCACAAAGTTCCATTAAAGTATGAGTGATCACAATTGTTACCCATTCTCCCAATCTCATTTTCAACTTTTTTTTGTTTTCTATTCAAAGAAACTTAGATGATATGAATTACAATCTCAACTCTGTCACCTACTACCTATGTGACCTTGTATGTGTCACTTAATCTCCCCTGAGACTCAGTTTTCTTACTAGAAAGGAAAGGGTTGAACTAGATGGCTTCTGGGGTTCTTTGAAGTTATAAGTCTATGCTCCCATGATCCTGAATATTGTTTTCCAAACATAAATCAATTAATCAATAAACATTTTTAAGTGCTTATTATTTGCTAAGTACTAGACTTTATGCATACATTTGTTGGGCTTTCTTGTATCCAATTCTTCCAACTCAATAATCTTCAGTAGCTCCCTATCATCTCCATTTTAATATCAAAAGTAAAATAGTGTTTGGCTTTCAAAGCCTTCCATAACTTTCCTTTTTTCCCAGTCTTCTTATATCTTATTCTCTCCTTTCACTCACCCCTCACCCCACTCTGTACTCTGATTCAATGATACTGGCTATGTTGCTGTACCTTGAAAAAACATTCCATTTCCTAACCCCAGGCACTTTCAATAACTATCTTCCATATCTGCAATGCTCTCCCTACTCAACTGCATCTGCTGATTTCTTTCAAGTCTCATTAAAATCCTACCTTCTATGGGAAGCCTTTCTTGCTCTTCCTTAATTCTAGTACCTTCACCTTTGTTGATTATTTCAACTTTATCCTATATAAGGCTTGTATATTTGAAGTTGTCTACATGGTATATCTGCCATAACATTCTTTAAGAACAAAAACTGTTTTTTACCTTTCTTTGAATCCCATGGGTTTAACATAGTGCTTGGAACATAGTGGGTATTTAATAAATATTAATTAATCAATTGACTTTCCCTCTTCTTTTGACTAAATTTTTCATTTCTTTCAAATCCAAGTTCAAATAAAATATCTTCCACGTAGCTTTCCTTAACTACTCAGTGACAATGTCACCTTAGAATTCCTGTAATATTATTTTTTCTGCTTCTTATTTATTACTAAACACATTCCAATTTGTTTTCTTATGTTATTATTATGCGTTTATAATATCTTCCCAATTAGACTGCAAACTTCTAGAGGATATGCTAAATATTTTGTTTCTGTTTGTAATACAGAACACAGAGTGCCTTACTAATTTTTAAGGACAGGAATAGGCTATGATGGAATCATCAGACCTACAATTTCATCAGAAGTAAGACCTGCTGTGGAAATTCCTTCATCTAATGCAGATCAGCTGTAGGTGAGCTGCAATAAAAGGTTTCCTAGAGTCAGCCTGAATCAGTTAGAGCTGATTCTTAAATTTTCTAGGTGGCATTTACATCTATAAATCAGCAAATGCTACACATCAAGGCTTGATATATTTTGTTGTTGGTTGATTGTCTAGACTTAAGAAACTGATGGACAAAATGTTTGGCATACAAATTTATCTAAAAAGTTTATTGTGAGTACTGTCCTCCACATACATATCACCTCACTTCCCTCAGGAGAGCAGAAGGGAAATATTTACTAGCATACCACTAACAACAGCTCATAGCCTGGGAAAACTGCCTGGGATGCAGAGGTATTAAATGGCTATGTATGTTGGAGGCAGAACTTCAAATCATAGAACCAGCTATGGTTTCTAGTTCTAGAAATATATATATATATATATATTTCTGGATGAAGATGATGGGAATTCTGGTGACTGGTGCTATAATTAGAATTGCAGTGGATAAACTATTCCTATTTTGGATATGAAGAGTTTGACTTCAACTTAGTATTACTGAAAGTCAGGCAGTACATGACATCTTGAAAGTGAATTAATCTGAGCAAAATAATAAGATACTGAAAAAGAAAAGGAGTCTCAGTGGAGGTGAGGGAGGGAGCTTAGAAACAGGTTTCAGGATATCTATAGATAATTCTGTTGGGTGGGTGCTCCAGCCAGCCTTCATAGGAGCATAGAGGTTTACTCTCTGCTTCAGCAATCTTCATCATCATTCAACTCACAATGCATTTCATTTAAAGGGAGCAAAGAAACAGGAACAAGTCCTGATGCATTGTACAGCTAACTCATCATTTAGCTAAACAAGAAAAGAGTATGCACAGGATACATTCCAAGCTTATTGACTCTAGCAAAGGCAGATTTGAAATGCAGAACTGGTAGACCCAAAGTGGGACAAATATGCAGATGATCAGGAGGAAAGCAAAACCGAAAACTCTCCCTATGTGCCCAAGACAATTTGATGGGGACAATTAGGGAGCCAATTAAAATCCTGCATCTGCTTGACTTCAAAAATCAACCACTGCCTGGTTATAAGCCTTGCATGATTTATTTAGACTGATCATTGTTTTTAGCATGTATATAACACTCTGCTCCAGAATGCTAACTGTTTTCATTACCCTAATTAAGTAATTAATAATAATTGACTGTGAGTTAAGTAAACATGAATAGTTACTGCAAGAAGAGAAAATATGATAATTTTCACTTTCAGGTGAAGAAACTGATACAAATATATTCATCAGCCAATTTTATCAGGGAAAGGTGAATTGTAAATATTGGTATCAACGATTTCAGCAGCAAAACCATGAAGAACAACTATGGCATATTCCTCAAATAGAAAAAAAAAAATCAATGTGCTCTAAAGATAGTTCTCTATAAGTGTCAGAATTTAAATGATCATTAGTGTTACTTAGAATGTGGTAGAAATTCATTAGTTGGGGGAAAAATATTGACACTGGGAACCATGACCAAATGTATCACCATTAGTTCAATAACAAATTGTACAGTAGAGGTTCTAGAATTCTTTCACTGTATTTTCTACTACTGATAAGCTATGGAAATACTTGTTTAATTCTTTCCCAAGAGTTATTTTTTCCAGATAGTTTTTGATAATTACTGCCTTATAATATAATTTAAAATCTGCTATTGCTAAACTTTCTTTACATTTTGTCACTTTTCCTTTGATATTTTGACTTTTTTGATTCTCCAAATAAATTTGGTTATTTTTTTCAATTTAGTAAAACAAAAAAAATTTAATTTTGGGGAAGGAAAGAAAAAAAAAACAAAAAAAATTACATGATAATTTTGTTGTATATTTGAAAGGAATGGCAAGTTGTTTATAAGAGATTTCCAGTTTCATATGCAATCAACTTTTTAAAATCATACTACATTATGGAAATGCTTGTTTTATTCCATAAATTAAGAATGAAAAAAATAAAAGTTTTTTGTCCCTATGAAATTACAAGTCCAGTCCCTCTTTATATCTTACAAGGCTGTTATAAGGACCAAATGAGATAATGTAGGTAAAGTACTTTGTAAACTTGAAATGTTAGCAATTCTTAATGCTTCTAACCAAAATGGATTACAACTAGGGAAGAAAGAGTAACAGACTGAATAGATACCTTTTTTTTTCTTTGCATGCTACTTTGTTCACTTTGAAGAGAAGGTAGTCAACTTTTCTCTACTTCTTATAAGTCAGAATAAGGGTCAATGATGTAAGCTGCAGCAGGAGTGATGTGAGTGAGTGATAAAAGTTTAACTGAAACTAAGTGACAGAGAAATTGCATGTAACATTACTTTTTGGATGCTTTAATACCAGGTTTTACTCTTATTTGTCTGGAATGATTCAGGGATTGTTTTTACCACAGGCATGAATATGAGTAAGTTAATCTCTAGCATAATGAATAAATAAATGAAAATAATTTATTAAGGTTTATTATTTGCTGAGCTGTGTGTACAAAGCCAAAGACAGATCCTGTCTTTAAAGAGTTTACATTCTAAGAGGGAGAAACGGTATATATAAGAGAGCAGTGATCTCAAATAATGTTTTGTTATGGAAAATTACAGGTCTTCAGTAGAGCCAGGAAAGAGATTGGCACAGACTTTTTAAGAGCAATGGCAGAATTTTATTATGGTTCCAGAATTGACAAGTAGAGGGGGGGAAAAGGGATATGAGGAATAAATTTCTAAGTTCAGGAATCATGGTTGTTTGTGAGGAGATAGTTAAGTGAAGATGACTGGAGCCATAGATGAAGTGGCTAAATGAGCCAACTACCAATCAGTACAGCAGGAGCCTCAGGGCAGTAATTCTTTCTATAAATCTATATTCTGAGATTTTATGCAACAAAAAAAGTGCTGGATTTAGATAGGCTCAAATCTTAGTTTTGTCACTTAATATCTTTGTGACCCTGAGCAAAGTACTTGAGTTCTCAGATTCTGTTTCCTTAGCTCTAAAGAGATAGCCTCAACAATCCCTTCTGTTTTTTTAATATATGATCCTATGACATGACAACCATCACTTTTGTAAAAAAGGAGACCATTCCTTGTGAAGTGACCTGGAAGGAAAGATATATTTACTCAGACAAGTTTGGGAATATTAAAAATGAGTTTTAGTAGTGAATATTATTTCTTAAAATTTTGCTACATCTGTTTTTAGGTGAATAGAAAAGTAAGATATTCACAAAATAGCTCCATTACTTTTTGCACAATAATAGATTTAAAGCTTGAAGTGTCTTTAGATTTGATTGAATTTAAGTCCTTTAATATCAAATAGGGAACTGAGACCAAGAGAGTTTAACCACCTTGCCCACATTATTCAGGTGGCAAGTGAAATAGGCAGGATTTCTGCTTAGGCCCTCTGACTTCCAAATCCTATGTTCTTTTTACTACATGAGCATCAGAGCTAAGACAATCTTCCCAGAAAGATATAAAGGTACAGAAACATCAACTATCCATGGGAATAAAAACTATTTCCCATGAACTATGCATATAATCCACTGGTCTAATTAACAATATATCTAATGAGAACAAAAGCCATATTTTCTCCAAAGAGCACACAAGAAACTGAAGATGCTTTTGTGTTTCCTACTACTTATAGTGTCTACATGATCTGGAAAACATGACTTGAAACATTGACAATTAAACCACTAATGGTTTCAAGCTGAAGTGAATAAAATTCAAGAGGGTAGATTGCTGGCCAAGTGATCTAATATCAAATTAGCAGAAGAATTAGTAAACCTGGCCTAATATTTTAAGACGGTAAGTTATATTGAGAGGCACCAGGTTTCAAAACTCTGTTCTGGTTGTTGTCATTTTGATTTTGTTTAAAAAAATTGATATGATATTATCTATTCATTATCAATATTTTTAAAGTACCTAATGGGGCTAGATAGAATATACAAGCAAAAAAAATTCCAAAATAGATAACATGAATTTTATACCCAAACATCGGACCAAACACAATTATTTGGATCAGATTAATATGAACATTGTTTAAATACCTAATATTTATATTAATGCACTTAACACAAGAATGTGATTCAATCTCACCTTCTTTCTAGCACAATTGATTTCTATAAAGTTATTTTAAAAAAGATAGGAAGAGCAGCAATAAAATTTTTCCCTTTCAACCTTTTTCTCATCTGCTTTCTCTTTTTTCCCCATTGTCTTGTCTTTCTACAATGCCTGATATCCATGTTATCATACTCTTCCAGCTTTAAATTCTTTAGTATGAAGAACATATCAATTAGAAAGAAGCCAAACTGATATAAAATAGATGCTACATATCCTGATTGAAAGATAACATTTTTAAGTTGGCTTATATTGTGTGAGGTTCAAATATTTCTGAATTTCAGGAAAAGCTTTACTTCTTTAAGAATATGGTTAAGAGGAAAGCAACCATTCAGAAGATCATAGTGAGGATAGTGAAGAGAATCTATATAATGATACTTGAAGATTGAATGAATAATTTTCAAAATTAAGGAAAAGCTGAAATTGTTCTGGAAATTCCTTTTCCCCAAATCTATTGAAAAAAAATAGATTCTTGGCATGTACCTAAAATTTATTCTTTATTGGGGAAGTAGGTACAGCAAAAAGCACATCATTAATGAATCAGCATTCATGTCATAGCATATACTCTAAATCTATAATCAAACCTAAATTTCACCTCAAAGATTTCTGCAACTTGGAGAATTTATTCAAATATTTTTCTCTTATGAGTTATGCCACAGAAGACCCTTTATGGAATTTGTTTCATTTAGATAAGTTTGGGCTCTATATTATTTCTTATATTATGCATTTAATGAAAATAAATTTTAGACTTTTTGGAGAGGAAGACAAATTTTACAGTCACAATTGAAATCTAGAAGGCATAGAATGTCATTCTACTGAAGATGCTTAGCATCTCTTCATATTTCACGATATCCCTGAGGTATGTGATCTCATAGTAGCCTGTCATCTTGCTTAACTGTATAGTAGAATTACTTGTTTACTAGTTAGTATTTGGATTTGTGTAGCTCCTTTTTTGTGGCTGATCTGAACCACTCCATTCCTTTTCTTTTCATTGTACCAGACTGCCTACCTATCTATCTTGAGGTGGCATTAAAAGCATTGGGAATAAAAAAATCTTCCAAGAAATATGCATAGAGTCTTGAATTTGGTTAAAATAAAGGAGCAGTTAGTTTTGAGGAGGAGTGAGAAAGCAATCATCTCAAATCAGATCATCTCAAAGAAGTTATTCTCATAAGTATTCTCAAATTTATTTGTACTATTAAAATGAAGCCTTTTGATTAGTTGTAGAAAAGGATGTTTTGGCAAAAGTACTATTTGAGAAATTCTAACAAATATATCATAAAATATATAAAATATAAATATAATTTATCCCAGTGCCTATAATTAACAAACAGCCACTAATTATTTCAGTCAAACTATAATAATATATATTTTTAAAAATGTAGATAAAATGATATGATTGGATATGCTATTACCCACCCACACTCTTTTCTATATAATTTATGATACATGGAGGGGCACATTCTTTTTTCTCAGAGGAATTCTATTTCAAAAAGATACACACACACACACATCAACAATCAAAAATAAAACTGAAGCCCCCAGAATTTTGTTTGAGACAGGAAATGTTGATGAACTATTTCCAAATGTGTCTAATCTGGGCAAATAGCCACTCATATTTGTCTATCAAGGGTCTTTAATCATGATCTTAAATTGTTCTAAAGCTAATAGCTCTAAAAATGTTCAGCTCTAAAAATAAGAGAAGGAATGGCAGGGACCAAAAAGCATAGTTCTTGATTTCTGGGAAGCATACACTCATTTGGCAGAAATGGAAAAAGACTACCACTTTATTTAACATAAGCTAGACAATGATAATGATGGATTTTCTTTTTAACTGAGTAGATCTACGGACTTAATTTCCACAAAGCTTTTTACCACCTTCTCAAGACTTTAAACTTTCCAACTCTGTAGGTTCACGAATAGGACTTCATATGCCATCTGAAACATTCACTGGTGTAATCTGAGTGAATTGATTGGAAAGTATTATATCTATCCATCAAAATGGTCTGTTTGATAAATTGAATTGTAAGCCACTAATATAAGGCACATCCAAATGCACACAGCTAGAAAAAAGGCTTACCTTTTGAGTGAGAAGAGCTTGAACAACCTGGTTGGCCACCTTTAAGAAGTCAAAAGAAAACACAATTTGTAATAACAGATTTAATGGGCACAATGTTAATTTTATCAGTAATTTAATGCCACTTTAGTATCAGAAGCTATGCTCCTCACTTTATCATTTCTTCTCTAGAGTATCTAACTTAAAAAAATATTTGACTCTTCTTAATTTTTTAAATCACTTTTAAGTTCCAATTTCTCTTACCCCTTTAGCCCTTTCCTCACCCATTGAAAAGGCATGCATCATAATGCATTATACATTATACATGAGAAGTCATGCAAAACATATTAGCCATGTTTTATTGATTCTTAATATACATACACACATATGTGTGTATATATGCACATATATTGTTTTTGTCCTTTTCTTATGAGATATCTCCTTGATTGAGCCCTCCTTTATAACAGAGAAATATAGGTAACAAGTCAAACTAACACCTTGTCTATGTCTCCTAACATATGCCTAACTCTAAACATGTAGTTCACTACTTAGGAAGTGAGGGAAAGCAGGGATTTTTCACTGTCAGTCCTCTGCAAGCAAGACTGTTCACTGCATTTATTGATCAGAATTCTGTTGTCTTCAAATCCTTGTATAACTGTACTATTGACTTATTCTTTGTTGTTAAGATTTTGCTGTTTTAAAAAGTAACCACAATGCCAATTTAGTAAGCTGGATAAGCAAAATCATTCATACCTCAGCCTTAAAATTTCTTTATTAGGAAAATTTTCTAAGCAGAAAATTAGGACTTCTTTCATAGAGTCTACAGAATGATATGGTGCCAAGGTAGCTCATGATTATTAGTATATAAGCTTTACACTACTGTTTCCCATAATCTTTGCATCCACGTCATTTCTGATGGCTACATGAATGTTTATTTCACTACCTAAAATCACTTGCACTATATAAAACATGAAAGGAAAGGGAATACCAGTCTATCAAGATATGTTCATAGTATGTATAAAGGACAGAGGAAGATATCAGAAGCTAAGGTAAAGCTATGAATTATCTGTAGTCTTTATTTCTCCTGGCTTTTTTCCCTTCTGATAGTTGCAGGAAAGTTGGCGGCAATATTACTTGATATGTTGATTGAGATGAGCTATAAAATGCTTATAACATTGAGAGATATTTCAGGGATTTATAATTTTTTCCATTTGTGAACACATTTTCCAAAATAAAATGTCCAATATTCTACCTGTCTTGGCACTGATAGTTTTCCCTTTTTCATTTAAAGGTCTTGAAATTCTTTTGCAAAAATTATTCATTCAAGCTCCATCATAATTCTTGAGCACGTCAGCCAGTACCACCAATATCACAATAGATAAAATGAAACTCCTGGGAAGGGAAGTGAGCAGGTTGGTTTAGGGAAACTTTCTGGCCTATGTACGAAATGAGCTGCTGATATCCAAGACAGAATTCAAAACTAGTGAGACTGAGGGTAAATCGGTACTATACAAATATTCCAATTGATGGAAAATCTTCTTTTTCCTCTTTGTCATGTCATCATTTCCCACATTCTATTAAAAGTTGAGGTAAGTAAAACTTTTCATTTTCCTTTAACTATATTTTTGTCTAGATAATTTGTGTGTGTGTTTAACGGAGAAAGAGAGAGAGAGAGAGAGAGAGAGAGAGAGAGAGAGAGAGAGAGAGAGAGAGAGAGAGAGAGAGAGAGAAAGAGGCAGAGAGAGGCAGAGAGAGGCAGAGACAGAGAAAGAGAGAAAGACAGAGACAGAAAGAGATATTTGTGGTTGTCTCCTCATCTAATACAGTGGAACAGATTACACTCAGAGTGTTTTCATGGAGCTTAATTGTTTCTTGACTCAGTATTGACAAAATAGTACATCTATAATGACAGCCAGCTACCATTAAGTACCACAGAAAATTAAAATACGGACTGTCATCAAAATGTGGTTGGAGGGCATCCATACCGCACGCTATAATTGACTAGAATCAGATTACATATCATTGATCACTTGAACTGTATACACCATGGGAATTTTTCTTTCCACCAGCAGTCTTTCAGAATTTACATTTTTGACATTGAGAAAGAAAATAAATGTTCACAGTGGATCTAGAAGTGATATGCATTTTAAAAAAATCTTAACTGCTGTTTCTCAGCACAATCTTCATCAAATATGTCTAAGAACTATCATACAGAAAACGGTCTCTGAAATGTGTGTTTTCCTTATGGTACTATTTAGACAAGGTATATATTCATGTACTAAACTTCTATCAGCCCCCTCAAAATCATCAAAGGAGGTCACCTTGAGAATACTTTAGCTTGTAACTGTCTATACCAAATTGCAAGAAACTGTCCACTAAAAACCTGAAATCTACTTCACCTCTCTTTTTTATTGTTGGCAAACTTCTTAAACTGCTCATGTGTACGAAATCGGGAGCAAAGAGCCAAAGCTAATTCATTTCTGTAAATAATTCAATTCTATTGAATCCCAAAGTTTGGATTTGATTCACACATTCTCATAAAACTGCCGACCATCCATTCCCCCCCCCCTCCAAAATGGGCCCTAACTTAAACCAGTTCTTGGAACAGTGGTCCCATAAAACAGCTCCATACATGATTTAACAGAAGACACAGACTAATATCGTAACTGTAACAACCCACAGGAGTAAATATGTTATATCTTTGCAATTCATGTGTGTTGCCCTACAGGCTTTCAAGAATCTATATTTGACAAAGTTCCTTCTGGCATGTACTTTAAACAATTGTTTGCTCTACCTGAAAATTGAACAAAGCCACAACTGATATATTATTTCTTTACTTACTGGCATGGGGTTACTCTGCCCAGAAGGACTCAGGGATTCTTTGCAGAAGAGTAGATTGTACAAACTGCTTGTCTCTGCATTGTCTATGGAGACTGTTTCGGGGTTTTAGTGCACCACTCTTAACAAAGAATCTTCCCCAGTGCATCAAAATGACAGTTGTTTGGGGCCTGCACGTGTAATGTACACTCAGAAATCTTTAATAGGCATATGAGAGAGTCCCCTGGAATCAGTTACTTCTCTCATCTTAGTGTTAAACCTCAGCACTTGTATTGCAAAGAAACACACACCTACAGGCCCAGCTAATGAGAACAAATCACTCCCGATTCACCTGCTTGCTTCCCTCTCATAAGAAAGGGAAGCAGCAAGAGAACAGCGGCTAGGGATGCTAGGGGAATTGAGACCTGCTGAGGGAAGCTGCTGTTGGCTTTTTAAGACCCAGGTTTCTATTTCAAGCTTCCTCAGGGCTTTTCAGAAGAAAGACCTCCCTTCACTAGAGAGAGAGGAGGCAGAGCAGCAGGGGAGTTGGAAGCTTTAAGATCAAGTCCAAAATACCTTTCACATTTCTTTCTTTTCAGGACTTCTTCCCAACTACCTCAGTTCTTCGAATACTACAATAGAGTCATAAATTAAGAGCAGGAAAGGACCAAGAAATATCTAGTACAATCCCCTAATTTCATAGATGAAGAAACTGAGATCTAGAAAGATAGGGTGACCAATGTCATATGGCTAGTAAGTTAATCCAAATATAATTATCTTTCCATTGCACCACTTGACAAATTTCCTGGTTTCCCTGCTGATGTATTTAGATGTGTCTATCCATGTCTCCTCTTCTTTGTGTTCTCCCTCCAATTTTTTTTTTCTATTTTTTTCCCTTGGGGAGGTGGTGTGTTCCACTGGAAAGATTACTGAGTCTAAAGTAAAAGGACCTGGGGGGAAATTCTACCTCTCATACTACAAATGTACATGTAAGGGTTTTAGTTTCCTCACATAAAATGAAAGCTGTTGTACTAGGTGGTCTTTGAAATACCTCCCATTTTAAAACTATTATCTCTTTCTTGCTCTTCCTCTTTCTCTTTCATTTAGTATTAGCATTTGACTCCCACCCTTCAGATGCTTAGAAATCTAAGTATCTTCTAGTCTGAATAACACCAAAATTATTCCTTTCTAGCTAATTGCTCTGTTATTCTTCACAAATAAAGCTCCATCATCCACTTATATGCCTTAGCGTAGGGTACCTATCTCTTTCTCCCAATTTTTGCCAGTTGGGATCCTTAGCTACCCTCAGCTTAAATGTCATTCCTACAAGAAGTTCTATTTGAATTCATGCTCTTAATGTTCACCATCTTAAAAATCACTTTGTATTTTTATATAGCATCTATTTATGTATTTGTGTGTGTGTGTGTATATATATATATATATATATATACACACATATATATATTTTTTTTCTCCCAATAAAATGCGAAGTCTCTTTTATGTTAGGAATCCTTTTGTTTTTGTCTTTACCTTTCTATTCCCCCATACAGGGTATGAGGGATAGTAAAAGCATAAATAAATGTATGCTTAATTGGATTACTATTATTTTGGTTCCTATAAGCAATTAAGTATATTTTCACTAGTTTTGGAAAACAAATACAGAACTGTTGAGCACTAAGTTTTTTTCTGAGACTACAGGAATCAGGTAAATGAAGGAAATTGGGAAAGTAAGCTCTCATTATAGTCGGAAACAATTCAATTCAATTTTATACTATCATATTGTGGCTAGAAATAGAAAAAATGAGACAGTCCCTGCCCTGAAGCAAAATTATACTCTATAATATATGGGGATATAAGCAGGTATAACAATAAACTGAGGTCTTAATACTAATTTGTGTAATATGTATTTACAGGTATAAACCTGGGGAAAAAGTTTAAATGATGAAAGGAATAGATTTCAGAGAAATCTAGGAAGATTATATGAATTGATGCAGAGTAAAGTGAACAAAACCAAAAAAACATTTTATTTTATTGTAGAAACAAACAACTTTGAAAGACAAAAGAACTCTGATTTGTATAATAATCAACCATGATTCCAGAAGATTCATGATGAAATATAATAATGCAACTACTGACAGAGAAATGATAGCATCAAGTTGCAGACTTTTTTTGGATGTAGCTGAAGTAACTACATATATTTATTACAAGATTTTTGTTTTTCTTTTTTGATAAAGAGGAAAGAGAAAAGAAGAGAAAATTGATTTTTGTTCATAAAAAGGATGAAACTTAATTAAAAAATTTAAAAGTAAGGGGAATTATACTTTTTTGTTATACCACTGGAAGTCTGGTGAATTCTATGGAATTCTGTGGAAGTTGTGTTTTTAGATTTATTATACAAAATCCATATAATTGCAAAGAAAAATAATTATATTGAAATACACAAAAATTTTTCTTTAACAAAATTGGTTTACAGACCCTAGGTTAAGAAATGAATGAAAGGATTTCCTTTTTCGGTTGTCACTTCAATTATTTGTATTAACAAATTAAGCATTGACATGAATAACCCAAAAGACCTGATCAATCTGTCAATTAACAAGTTGACTTTAGAAAGTATTATCTCCAGAGTATTTTTTGCTTTTTAATTATCTTATGCAGAATAAAAATGAGTTTGTAATCCCTGAATACGAACTAACTCTTGAAGGAAAGTTAGTCCACAATTACTGGGGCTTTTTCTCATTTACGATTCCTTCTTTAGGGCCCATGATTTTAGGAAGAACCCAGCTATGTTTCATATCAATTATGCTTGATATCTCTCTCTGTGGACTCCTCCTCTTTCTCCTAACATACATTACATGGATATTTGTTCCTTTATATCTCTCCTTTATGTGTTGTAATTCCTTGAGAATGTAAGCTCTTTGAAATTAGGACTGCCTTGCTTGCTTTCCTAAATGTTTACCAAATTCTGATACTTAAGTACTTTAACAAGCTCTCTCTGTGTCTCTGTCTCAGTTTGTCTTGTCTATTCCTGTCTTTTGCATTTGTACTAAAGAGTGGGAATGCAAAGACCAAGTAAAATCAAACTGAGCTGTAATATTTGCAAATTCCTCAGAAAAGACTGTATTTATGGATCTTTTAAGATCTTTTAAGAACTTCATTTTTAAAAGCCATTTTTTAAAGAACTGTCCATTCAAGATTCTTAATGAATATTCTGGGTCCAGATTTAAGTAGGAAATATCTCATGGACAGTTCCTGGACAGTTCAATCAGGGATTGAATATATCATATGGAGGCAAATTCAGATCTCTTTGATCTATTTCAAATCTCTGCTTTTTTTAAGTCTTGAATTTTGGAAATCTTTGGTTGCATCTTTTGTTTTTTTTAAAAATTATATTCCTATCAGGCCAAATGTCTGATTTCACTCTGTCCTTGTGGTATATTGTGTGACAATGGGCTGAGGAACAAGAAAAGAAATCAATATAGCTTTATTTACATTAAAAATACAGCATTTATCTTTCCTTTTCTGAGTGGGTAGTGTCTATTTTTCAGATGTAGATCTTCATTGACTCAGACATTATTGAGTTACAAATTAAATGAAAACTCAAAATGGTTTCTATGCTCTGCTGCCAATTGCTTTTTTAAAGTTTCAAAAAGTGAAGAAAATATGCTTTAGTGAAGATTTAATCTTCAGATTTTTAGCTAATACAGATACTTTTATAATGATATTAAAAGGTGTGTAGTTCTAAGACTTTACTTTAAAATAATACAACACTGGAGGGTTTTAATTTTTTTTTTAAAGTTTGTGCATTCATTTCTTTACATTTAAGCTAGGTTTAAAAGGAACTGAAGCCAGGGCAATAATGTGAATAACTATTGCTCTACTCCTTGCCAAAAAGCTGCCTGTCAAACACCTATATCAATGAACTAGGATTAAATATGTAAACCTTCAATCCCCCAAGGAATAAAGGGATAATCCTAGGTTTTGTTTTTGATTTTTTTCAGACTAGGGAATTTTGTATTTGTGAGTGTGTGTGTGTGTGTGTGTGTGTTTGTGTTTCCATTAGACTAAATGGATTTTTTCTAGAACAAGCAGAGAGCATTTCAATGATGTTATCCCAACTGGATTCCTCACCTTCTTCTTTTGAATTCTTAGTATACACTTCATTTTATGAAAAATAATCATCACTGTGAAAGGGATTAAAGTTCATTTTGAATTTACATTTTAATCACCTGTGTATGTTATTAAAAAAATCTACTAACAAAGAAATAACTTATGGGTGGCCTTACCTTGTTAGTTTGTTTAATTAGTATAAAAAACCTTGAAAAGAATTTCCAGTTGTCATCATCATTGCAATCAACTGTACCTTGGATGGTGTTCTAATACAATATATGTAAATCCATTTGTCTAACTCATATAATTAGTTGAAAAACAATTGGCACGGGAATCCAATGGCTAGTTTACATGAATGCAAAATGTGGCAGTGACTTTGTATTGCATTGCATTCAGAAATGGTTATATAAAAGTTAACTCTCTTGACAAAAAATATTCTTTGCAGTAAAAACAAGGATGTCCTAATTTAAAAAAAAAGTTTCTGCTTTTTCTCAATTGAGCTTGTAATAAGATTATTTCAGAGGTGATGGTTTGTCTTGCAACATTCACAGTCTTTCACTGGAGGTGCAGAAGCCGCAAGACATATGTCAGGCCAGTTAAAAGAAGGCAATGCATATCCCTAATATAAAACATTTCCCCAAATATCAATGCCTATAAAGAGATGCCATGGGATTTTTAAAGGTAGGAATGTTTCAGAAGATCTATGATGGTCAGCTATTGACAAATAAACTACTCTTCTATGCCTATTCATATAAAAACTGACTTTAAAATATAGAATAAGCTGAAATGGGTGTACATAAAGTGAGAGTAACACAAATATCACTGAAAATCCCTATGAGAGATATCAGTTCTTTTAAGTATTTGGAGGTCCATTGATTTTCTCCTCCCTAACTTGAGTGGGACACTTGATCAGGTATGTAGGGATCAAGGCTACAGCAGTAGTTTCAAGGGAATTTGAATTGTCTTTCCTCATCACATATTAGACTAAAAGTATTGGAGACAGTGTTGTTTTAATTATTTTTCTTCATGGCCTGAATGGCCACACATTGAGGGTTCCTAATTTGCCATAGTAGCTGATATAATATGTTTGAGATATAATATGTCTGAGAATATTAATGTAACAGTTTGAAAATCCATTATGGGAGTCTTAGGGCTCTGTAAAATCAAGATGTAGTTCATGGCACAAGTAGGTAGATCACTGCATCAAGAAGATGAAGATTATATACTGTATCCCTATGGAATGAGGTCCTATTTGTTCTGTCTTTAGAAACCACACCCTTTCCCTTTGTTAACCATTTCAGAAATGTGCCATTACTTACTGCTGGAGTCAGACCTAGAAAGATAGCATGGGTTTGTTTTTAGCACAAATCCTCCTCTACTACTGTTTGGAAAATAAAGCAAAGTACATTTCAGATATCCAATCTGATCTTTCCAAAGTTTATGGATCACAAGTAAATTGGGAGTTCTGCATTCATTTTCTCATCCTTAGACCATGGCACATCAACTGACAGGCTATTTCAAACATTATGAAGTATGGTAGTTGGTTAATTTCCATTCAAATCATGGATGAAATTACAGAGAGCATCTCAGATAAAACTTCATTGTGTGTTAAAATACAGATTCTTCCCTAAATGAAAAAGGCACTTTTATTTTGGCTCAGCATTAGTTTATCCTGTGTGATCACTGACATGGTTTGATAAAAATCCTTGAAAAGCAGATGAAAACAATGTGCAGACCTCAAAATTCTGTATACCTCTCAAAAACATCTACCATCTTTGCTCCATTTCTTCATTATCAGCAAATAATATTTATTGAGTGTTCTCATACATGGGAGATTGTCCTCCATTCTACTGAATTTTTCTTCCTCACTTCTTTTTCTTCTTTCTTAATTTCCTTTCTACTGCTTTCACCTTGATTTCTAATTTTACCCACAATCCCTCCTTTATCTTATTTCTAGGTATTTCTTTTACACAAATCTTATCTATTCTGTAATATAATTCACCCATAACTTCCCTGACTTGTCCTGGATCAGTGTAGCATTTGTTCTCGGGTTTTATTTTTCACACATGGAGATTTAAAGTCCTTGAGGCTAGGATTATAGTTATCAGATACTTTGCATTTATCATATAATGAAGCATATTCCTCAAACCTCTCATTGTGGGATAAGAATATTAAACAAAAGCCAAAATGAATTCACAGCCTCCAAAAATGAAAAATTAAGTTAGAGCAGCCCTTTTGAATTGCCATACATTTATTGCATGACATTAAAGAGAGATAATGCTAAAAAGCCTTTAGTCCCTCATAAACATGAGCAATAGCAAAACCGGTTTGGGGGAATCCTAAATTGTCAGGCACCTTATCATGAGACCTTACCTCATCGAGACATCTTTCATACTGTTCCCTCTGATTTTCATTTTCCAAAGCTAGTGCTGAATTCTCTGCCTGCAGTAAGATACAAAAATAATAAAAATGAATCAATGAAATGTTGTGTTATATGACAACTTATTCAATACATTTACCAAATGTATCTCCTCAGGATCCAAAATAATCTTTTAAAAATACACACAACACATTTGATATAAATACTGTTATAAATAACTCTGCAATGACTTCAGTCTTATCAAATTGTTTGCAAAAACACATTACATTACAATTTAGAAAAACACACAAGTTGGTATTCTGAACAGGTACAAAATCAATTCATGAATCATGGTGAGGGTTGTTGTTTTTCATAAAGTATCACAATTCATATTTTATTTTACTAATACACGAAAATGAGAAATGTCCTAGCCCACTTCATTAAGGCCTGCCAGAGTTCACTACTTGAAGCTTGAATCATAGGAAAGAATGTCAAGTAACTAACTACATCAAAACATATTTTAAAATTCAAACAGACAATGTTAAAATGAACTTGAGAAATAAAGGATACTTTTTGGACCCAAAAATGTTATGAAGGAAAAATGTGGCTTAATTTATGCTTAAATATCTTCACTACTCCTACTCTATTTTAATGCCTTCTTTCATTTCCCTAAAAAGCTCATGAGAGATGAGAATATTTATTGACTAATGTAATTTTTAAAGCAACAACAAACATGTATTGGAAAATGATGGTAGAAAAAGATATTGGAAGACATGGTTCATGAATAAAGAAACAAGAGATCAAAAGTTTGTAGACTATGCAGGAATCTTATATACCTTTCTCATAAATGATTTCTCTATGAAGAGAATTAGGAAGAACAACTCACTGAGCATTAGTAACATCACCAGAGAGGAAACTTACAATATTTTAACAGGGAATAGCTGGCTACTAATGTAGGAATCATTTTCTAATCTTAGTCTATGTACAGTTTAATAAAGCAAAGATAAAAATCAATATCAAATTAGAATGAAAACATTTGAGACAAGTCCAACCTGACTCATTATGTAAATTGTTATTTAATAAATAGGAAATAGGTAAATGTATAGATATTGATAGAGACTGTAATAAATGCTTAAACAAGAATAGAAGTTACAATTAATATACAAGCATGTATATTAATTATTGTAATTATCTCAATCAACAAAATAACCTAATTTCCTTACTAATTAGAGAGCTTTACTAATCAAAAGCAATACAGATTAGAATATTTGTAAAATCTTATGGAGTTGATTGGTGGATAATTAAAAGTAGTATCATGTTATAGAAAAGTTGGAAGTAGTAGAGTGAAAAGAAACTTATAAAAATACTGTCAAGTTATCCAATTAAGTAAAAAATCAATACCACTTAAGGATAAATTAGGAAAGAAAAAAAATCAAACAAAATAAAAATTGGACAGATCTGTCAAGATTTTGATAATAAACTCTTTACTTCATCAATGACAGCAAAGCTGTAATTGTTTACTATAAAGTTTTTGATTTATTAAAGCAAAATGCCATCCTAACATGCTCTCATTAAGATGTCTCCAAATTCATACATCAAAATCATAGAGGATTTGTTGGTGGATTTAAAAACAGAGATAACTATTCTCTGTGAGCTTCTGATTATTATTATTTAGTGAAGCACAAAACAGGGACACACATGTCTACTCAAGGAATTTGTCATGGTTATGGAGAACATCCATGGCAGAGAAAAATTAAAGTAGGATTACTTAGATATAGCAAGGTGCTCTGGATTGTCCGTCTTCTACATAATATGCTAACTGAAACAAAGTTTTAAACATTGCATAAATTTTGTATAACCTCTCAAAAGATTTTATTGTTAACTATCCCCACAGAAAAGAAGTGGATAAAAGACATTTTAACATACTGCCCATATACTTATAGTCAAGAAAGCAATGGCAAACCATTCCAAAATCTTTGTCAAGAAAATCCCATAGCATGCTAATGGTCCATGAAGTCATGAAGAGTCAGATGTGACTGAAAAACAACTTTTGTGATCCTATTTGGGATTTTCTTGGCAAAGACACTATAGTTTTCCATTTTCCTATTCTAGCTCATTTTACAGGTAAAGAAACTGAGGCAAACAGGGTTAAGCAATCTGCCCAGGGTCACACAAGTATTAAGTATCTGAGACCAGATTTGAGCTCAGGGAGATGAGTCTTTCTGACTCCAGGCCTAGAACTCTCACCACTGTACCATTTAGCCGCCCTACTGAAAAACAAAATGATAGATATAAACATTGTGGAAGTACCATGTACTGAAAGCAGAATTGAAGAAGGATGGATTGCATTTAGAAGGTTATGTGATGCCTTTAAAGAAGTCAAGCTTCTTCCTAAACTAAAGAGTCTTTTTTTAAACATCAATATTCTTTTCATAATTTTGGGAAATGAGTCATGTAGTCTCATACTTTCAGAAGATTTAAAGTTGTGGGTCACCCAAAGGGCAAAGGAGATGTTCATATTGGGGGTGAGTAGACTGAAACATATTACCAAAGAGACTGTAGGAAAAACAACATAAAAAGACATCAAAAGAAATGATTATGAAAGGATGTGGTTCTGTCATACAGGTGAAACTGAGGGATTCTGTGTTGTACATTGATATCCACACAATGTGAATGACAGAACCACCCTTCAGAAGGCATTCCTGTGGAAGACTGTGTATATCAGTCATACAATGTTTGGAAGTATGGATGGTTTATGTTCAGCATTATTGGTAGACATAATGGTAAATTTCATACCTGAAGAGACCTCACAGTCCATCTATCACAAATCACTTATTATAACAAATGAGAAAAGGGAGTTTAAATGATTTGCCCAAGATCACTAAGATATTAAGCATTAAAGGTGATATTTGAATCTAGATCCTCTCCCTCCAGAATCAGTCGTCTTTCCACTGTACCATATTGCCTTCCTGTGAAGTCATAGAAACATCAATACACAATACATGATAGGAGTTGTACATTATGAACCTAAAACTCAAATTTCAAAAAGTCAGTTTTTTGTTATTTGTTTTTCCTTTGAAAAATTGTGTACCTGTGGTGTTGGCTTATTTTAGTAAATATGAAGTGCAAAGCACAATGGTAAGAAATAAAGAAAATATAATGGTGAACTAAGTTCAAATTGGTTTCTTTTTAAATGCCTAAAGAAAAAAATATGTAAGGAAATTAAAATTGGACATAGGGATTTATATGGGATTCCTGAATTTGGCTTCTTTTGACAATATCACATAGCAAAAACACTACAATCGATCTGTTTAGATAATTACCACCATTATACAGTTTACGTAACTTGCCTCTCTTTTATTGCTCTGTCAATCCATAAAATCCTGGGAAATAAAATACTTATATTGTACCAGTAAAGATACAATGATCACCTTTATGGTTAACATAGTCTGTTCCATAGAACAATTTAATTGACATAATCCACAATGTCCAAAGGGACAGTGAAGATATTAGCAATTATTTTAGTCACATTAATATAATCTTCAACCCATAAGTTTATCATCCCCATTTGCATTTATTAAGAATTCAGGATTAACCTGCAAATAAGATGGGGCAACAGAAGGAAAAAGGGAGAAGTCCTTTAATTAAAAAGGATTTAAAAAATCCACCTGGTACTCGAGGAATACTAAAATGAAAAGAAGAAAAAAAAATATGAGAATGTAGGTATCACAAGTAAGTACTATATATAAACTAACCTTAGAACATCCTACTCCTAAATTAGCATTTCATGAAATCAATAAGTCCTCATGGATATGATTATAGTTTCTAAGTTAAAGTACTGTTAATACTTTATATTCAACTTTGTTGTTTAAGATATCTTAAGCCTTTTCATAAATAATTATATGATAACCTATCTATGGGGTCTCCAGTACTAATATGGTAGTGGGTGATTGATCTAGATAAACCTCTCTAAGTTTGTTTTCTGCTAACTCTTCTGAAATCCTTAAATAAACTAAAATAATTAGAAAACTGCATCATATGAGCCTATGCTAATTTGGATTGCCTGAAATGAAGGAAAGTATAAAATGTCACTTTTTATGTAAAAAAAAAAAGTTTTAAGAGAGACGATTGAACTGCTAAAACAAATATTTTATTATGGCATGAAAGGGATATTGGGTTCTTGAATGCTATAACTGTAGTATTTGAGACAGACTAGGACCCTGAATTTAAGAGTCTTGGAAATAGTAATGCTTCCAACAGAATATCCAATCACCATTTTGGGAAGCAATCTTTATGGAGATATAGCCTGACAACTATTCCTGAAAGCATTATATCTAGAGAAATATCTAGTAAGGACCCAGAAAAGAAAGTTTCTCTCCAAAATCTTTAAGACTTTAAGTTAAGCTGACATGGTTTTATCAGTTGAAATGATATTAAAAAGGACCAATAACATATGCTTTGTTGTTTACCCTAAGAATCATGTGACCTTTCCATCTTTTTTGTACCTGAAATCATTCACACATAATTTTTCTCCTATTATAATGTGAGCTTATTGAGAAGAAGGCTTATCTTATTTTTCTGTTTGTATCCCCAGTGCTTAGCACAGTGCTTTGCATATACTAAAAGCTTACTAATTTTTTCCAATTCATTCATTTGAGCTATGGTATACTTAGAAAGGCTACAGACCCTTGGGTGGAAAATATTATCATCTAAGGATCATCCTATATAAGTCTAGACATGGGATAATGAAGTATTTTAATCATAATTCAAGGAGACAGACCACTAAAAAATGGGGGAGTTGTGGTCAAAGGTGGTAAAGCAAATATCCATAAAATCACAGACCTTTGTAAAATAGAAATAAGTCAAATTTGTGGTAGGTAAGATATTAATCATTTTCATCAAAAGCTCTAGTCTAAAGTAGTGCCAGTCTTGTTTTATATGGAAATCATGTTATTTATAAACAGCTGATTTCAATATGCTTAAAAATTCTTTTCTTGGGAATCAAAACATTACCTTCATGATATTGGTTATGCATTTTCTCATAGCTATTTTTTCTTTGATTTAACAAGTATTCATTGAGTACCTATGATGGCATTAAGCCCTGTATGGGCAAAAATTTTTTGCTCAGAATCCTCTAATAGCTTCTTATTTCCTGTGACCTTTCGCCTAATCTCCTTGGTTTTTTAAACCCACCACAATCTAGTTCTAATCTGCCTGCCCATCTTTATTACTAATATAGTCCCCACATTTTAGTTGGGTTGGACGCGTCCCTAACCCAGACATATTATTGTCATTCATGGATCTATGCTCCTCTAATCTGGAATATTCTACTTGTTCTCATTCAAATATTCAAAATCCGGCTTAAATACTATTTACTCTATAAAGCCTTTATCAACTATGCCAGACCTCCTTGATCTTTCCTCTCTAAATTCCATAGCATGTCTATTCAGTCTTATGTACTTTAAACATTTAATTAAATACTCCAAATGCTATGCTAATAACTTCATTTGGGTTAGTCTTGTCTCAGTCAATTACATTCTTAGGTCTTTGAAAATGGAGATACCATCCAATAAGTCATATCTATTCCTTATGCTTCCTGGTACAGTGTTTTGCACTTAGTAAGTACTTAAATACTTATAGATTTGTGATAAATGACAGTAAACACTTGAATAAAAACTTATTGGTCAATTATTTGAATTTTCAAAAATTTGAAATCAGTGAAATTTGATAAAGTTTTGTTGTATTTGGGGTAAAGATCACATTTCTTTATTGTATTTTGTTATGTGAATGGATGAGGAAGAAAGAAAATATCTTCTAGGCATAGATGAAATTAACCAATACTATGAGTTTACTCCTCTCTTTAAATGGGAAAAATTATCCTGTGATCCTTTGATTGGGCCACTAGGGAAAGAGAACTCTTTGATTATCATTATTACCATTGTCACTATTATTATTATTATTTTTAGGAATACTAATAATGGTGATAACAATTCTAGTTCATCTTCTAAAGAGCATAGGCTCTGGGGCACAAGCCTTCTAATGAAGGAAAATAGTAGTAATGATTGTTTTTATTTTCTGCAGATGCTTCAGGGAGACAATAATTATTTATTATTCTTCTCATTTTCCTTCATAAGAGGAAATATGCTCCAGAGTCTCCCCCCTTTAGGAAATAAGCTTTAGTGTTAGTTTCATACTACATGTGACCAAACAGTAAGGCACTTCCATCATATTCTTCCCTATAACACAACTAATTTTCCCAAGAAATAAAACAAAGGTGATACAGTTAGAACAATGGTGTTTTGGAAAAGGCCCCTGTTTGGGTGATTATTTAATGATAATTCAGGCTGTTTGAGATATTGAAATATTACTTTCCCCTTTCTAAGCAAGGTATTACTTTTTGAAAGAAATATATTTTTCTTTTACTTTTTTTAAAGGGGAAAGCAAAATAAAGACAGTTTTTAAATTTCTCTTCTTTGATGATCAGGTTGGTCAAATAAACTGCTAACTCTCAAACTACCAACATGGTATTCCAAAGGAAAAAATAATAATAAAAAATTGAGGGCAGAGAATGGTAGAACTGTGGCTGAGACAACTAATGAAGAAATGACTATTTTTCATTATCAGTCCAAAGCAAATCATTCATTTAGACCAGAAACAAAAATGGGTACTATATTATTATGAATGTTACTGCTATTAAAGGCCTGTTATTTTGAAAATAAATGTACAGAACCCATATAAAACAACACATAAACAATCAGGAAGGAAAATTGAGTATGGATGTAAATGTTGTAGGAAGGATAGAGAAAGAAATATTCAAAAATGTGTGGAAATTATGGCTTCTTGTAAAACTACCTAGAAAGAGAAAAAGCTAGTTAATAATGGCCCTACAATGAGGAAACATTTATTTTCTATTTTACCCCAGATTAAAATATTTTCTTCCTTCTCAAATCTTCCTGGAATATTTTTCCTTTGTATTATACTCTATCACATAACATCCTTAATTATAAATCTGTCAGTCAACTAGCACTTATTAAGCACAGTCTTAACCATGTCCCCACCCCAAATTGGTTGTAACCTTTTTGAAGACAAGAAATAAATTGATAATAACTCCTGACCTCTCATAATGATAGATTGTACATAATGAGTACTTGATGACTTTCTTGAATTCATAAAAGTCAGAAAAAAGCAATTAAGGGTCAGCTAGGTGATGCAGTGGATAGAGCATCAGCCCTAAAGTCAGGAGGACCTGAGATCAAATTCAACCTCACACACTTAATACTTCCTAATTGTCTGACTCTGGGCAAGTCACTTAACCCCAATTGCCTCAGCAAAAAAAAAAAAAAAAAAAAAAAAAAAAAAAGGAATAAAAAGACACTTTCAAGGTATCTCTGAAGAACTTTGGGACCAATTGTGAGGCATGGGAGACACTGATACAGGACTGACCAGCATGGTGTACCCACATTAAAGAAGGTATTGCACTCTATGAGCAAGGACAAATTGCAATAGCTCAAAAGAAATTTGTGTGATATACAAATTTAGAATATTTTCACTCCAAATGTTTATGTGAGCTATTTGTGTCTGACTGATGGTAGACCCTTTCAAGCTTGTATTGGTCTAATCAGCCATACTTGGATTCACTGTAATTGATCCCAGGATAGTGATGTTATTTTAGTCCTTTCAAATATGAGGCACAGCAACTAACCAAATTCTTGAATTACATTTTCTATGACTGCCTCCAATCTGGACCAAGTTAGACTACATAAAGACTGGTTTACTGCACATTATAAATAATCTACTTTAATAATATGATTTAATAATATACTTGTGTCTAACTCTTCTTGACCCCCTTTGGGTTTTCTTGGCAAAGATACTGAAGTGGTTTGCCATTTCTTTTTCTAGTATATTTTACAGATGAAGAAATTGAAGAAAACAGTTAAATGACTTATCTAGGGGCAAAGCTGGGGGCAAAACTAGTTAGTATCTAAAGCCAAATTTGAACTCAAGAAGAGTTCTTCCTGACATTAGATTAGTACTCTATCCATTGTGCCACTTGAATACTTTAATAATATAGCTGAAGATTATAATGACATAGGTGGAACCTGTATGTTCAGATCATTTGCCAAGAAATTTATGATTTCTGCTAATAAGTAATTTTGATCCAAGATCACATAAAATATCCCTAATTATCTTGCCATTTATCAATTTTGAACATTGAAAACATCATTCAAAAAATTCACTGGAGACTTGGGCCTCTTGATTCCCTGCCAATTGAATATGTAAATTTAATTTAATAGAGTAGTATTAATTGTAAATACAGAAAACAGCCAGAAAGGAGTTGGAGCTGGATACTGAGCCTCTTTTTACAGAATCATTATCAGTTGCAATTGATGGAGCTCTCAGAAGGCACTGCTACTTAGTTCTGGATTGTTTGCCTCATTGTATACAAAAAAGGAACTACTTGCAAACATAGACTGGTTGAAGAAAGGTTTCTAGACTGACTGTCCAAGAATGATAGCCTCCACACCAAAAAAAAAAAAAATACTATTTTTGTGTACTGGATACCTACTTTTCTAATCATAAAATATTTTAGAAGAAAAGGATGTAAAGTCTTGTTATGTATCATAGCAATAAATAATAATAATAATTTTAATTTTTTCACCTTTGATTCTTAGAAAAATTCTATGTGATAAGTGATATTTTGTTCCCACTTTATAGATGAGGAAACTCAGGCAAACAAAGACTACATGACCTGCTCAGAGTCACAAAGCTGTTAAGCCTCTGAGGTAGAATTTGAAACAAGGTTTCCTGTAGACAGGTCTAATGTTTTATCCACTGCTTCATCATAGACATGGCAATACACAAATATACATTATAAGACTATCATCATGGTCTTTTTTTTTTTTTTTTTTGCAAACACAATTGGGGTTAAGTGAATTGCCCAGGGTCACACAGCTAAAAAGTGTTAAGTGTCTGAGGCCAAATTTGAACTCAGATCCTCCTGACTTCAGGGCTGATCATCATGGTCTTTATAGCAAGAGACTTAAAAGTCCTAGGACAGGGCACTGATAGTTAGAAAATGTGTATATTGTTTGAAAAATCACTTTCTTGTTCAAGAAACTTCACTTGTCCCCTATTGCCTAGATGCAAACGCTTTCAATATATAAAGGCTTTCACTACCTGGTTTCAAGCTATCTTTCTCAAGTAGTTTCACATTACTTCTCAAATATTCTAGATTTCAACTTAACAGCTCTATTTGTTTTATCACATACAGAATCTTCTACCTTTTGCCTAACCTGCCCCCTGAACCTAAAATGATCTTTCTGCCCCATTATGCCTTTTTTTCTTTCTTCAAGCCTTACTACATTGTAATTATATACTACATTAGACTTTTCTGATATAAATAGCATAAGAAAAATACCAAAAAAAATCATTTACATAGGACTTTGAAATTGTGCAAAATACACCTAACACCATATACCAAGATAAGGCCGAAATGGGTTCATGATTTAGGCATAAAGAGTGATATTATGGGCAGCTAGGTGGTACAATGCATAGAACACAAACCCTGAAGTCAGGAGGACCTGAGTTCAAATCTGGCCTCAGACACTTAACACTTCCTAGCTGTGTGACCCTGGGCAAATCACTTAGCCTCAATTGCCTTAGCAAAACAAATAAATAAATAAATAAATGCATGAATGAATAAATAAATAAATAGAAAGAGTGATATTATAAGCAAATTAGAAGAAGATCAGATATTTAGCCCAAAGATCTGTGGAGAATTGGCTAAGATGACAGGAAAAGATAATAATGAATGTTGGAGGGGATGTGGGAAAACTGGGACACTGATACATTGTTGGTGGAATTGTGAACACATCCAGCCATTCTGGAGAGGGATTTGAAACTATGCTCAACATGTTATTGAAGTGTGCATATCCTTTGATCCAGCAATGTTTCTACTGGGCTTATATCCCAAAGAGATGTTGAAAGAAGGAAAGGGACCTGTATGTGCAAGAATGTTTGTGGCAGGTCTCTTTGTAGTGGCTAGAAACTGGAAACTGAGTGGATGTCCATCAGTTGAAGAATGGCTGGGTAAATTGTGGTATATGAATGTTATGGAATATTATTGTTCAGTAAGAAATGACCAGTAAGATGATTTTAGAGAGGCCTGGAGAGACTTACATGAACTGATGCTAAGTGAAATAACAAGAACCAAGAGATCACTGTACATGGCAACAGCAATATTATACAATGATCAATTCTGATGGACATGGCTCTCTTCAACAATGAGATGATTCAAACTAGTTAAAATGATCTTATGATGAAGAGAATCAACTACACCCAGAGAGAGGACTGTGGGTATGGAATGTGAATCACAACATAACATTCTCACTCTTTTTGTTGTTGTTCACTTGCATTTTGTTTTCATATTCATTTTCTTTCCTTTTTCATCTGATTTTTCTTATGCAACAAGATAATTGTATAAATATATTTACATATATTTAACATGTATTTTTAACATGTATAACATATAATGCATTGCTTTCCATTTAGGGGAGGGTGTGGGGGAAAGGATGGGAAAATCTGGAACACAAGGCTATATAAAGGTCAATGTTGAATAATTATCCATGCTTATATTTTTAAAAAAATTTTATTTATAAGATATATGCATGGGTAATTTTTCAGCATTGGCAATTCATACTTATGTTTTGAAAGTAAAAAGCTTTCAAAAAAAAGTTTGGCAAAATATACATATTACTTATTTTGTATTCACAATAATCCTAGTTGCTATGATTATCCCTATTTTACATATAAGAAAATTGAGGCAGATAGGCAAATAGAGATTAAGTGCCTTTTTCATGATCACGCAGCTAATTAAGTATCTGCTACAGGTTTTAGTGGTTTTTTTTTTTAATTCTTCAAATTGCCTTAAATTTATTTTTTTGTGTGTGTGTATGTGTGCACATGCATATATATGCATATGTGTATTATAGGTATGCATATATGAGTCTGTATATGCATGTGTATAGATACATATATGTCTATATAATTGTTTGCATGTGTATGCATGTATATATGTACACAAACACAATACTAATCTATGTACATGTTAATGCCTCCAAAAAGAGCATACACTCTTTAAATATGTGCTCTATTTAATTCTTTGTCTTTGAATCCCAGTACCTAGCACGGTACCTAGCACAAAGGAGATGTTTGATACATTATTGTTAAGTTGGATGGAATTAAAATGAATAGTTTTATAATAAATTGCACTCCAAAATAAATAATACTACACCAGCATACCTCTGTAGATAGCTGTATACGATACATATTAATAAAGGTGTATATCTATGTTCTTCTGTTATTACCACTTGAATGGTACATAAGGTCTTGTTTCTGGCTGAGCCTCTGGCTTTTAACAACATGTGAGTTTTTAAAAGGTAAAAGATATAAGCCTCCAGGGTAAGAAATTTTGATCTGAAACATTATTGCTGAAGTTATGAAGTTGCTTAAAGATCTGTAAACACTGACCAGATCAGAAAGGAAATTCTAAGATTCTTATGTATAAAAATCAAGTGCTTAGGCAGAATCTTTGCTGAAGACATGATAGATGGCAATGAATGGTAGTAAAAAGATTATGTAATCCCCCTACCACAGAGAAGAATCAGCTTTTGGAGAATTACCATATTGGAAGAGGGGTGCTACAGATTGGATGGAAATGATAATGACAACCCTCCCCAATTTCCCCTCTCTCTCCCAAAAAACAGGGTTCACATCATCAAGAAAGAAATTCCAAGTTCTTGGGGGATGGATTGCCACAGAGGATGATAGTGTGGAAAGCTTTATGTTTCAGGGATTGTAATTGATCTTGAAAAGTTCTTGCTATTGGATTCCATGGAACCAGAATGATACACTTGGAATGATGGGAGAGACTTTGGCAACCTTGGACATTCACAAAAGAAATTCTCATCATCACCTTAGGATTTTGGGGACTTCAGTCCCACTGAAACTATTTAGACAGCCAGAGGATTTATTAAACACTTAATATGTACCAGGAATTGTGCTAAGTTCTGGGAATACCAAAATAAGAAAACAGGACAGTCTCTATTCTCAATGAGTTTATAATCTGAAAAGGGAAAATGAATATAATAAGGAGATGGAAAGCAGAGCAGAGTGTGAGAAAGGAAGAATGCCCATATGAGGGCAAGACTAATGCTGAGGAGACAGAATCTGGAGAGTGAATTGAACTGAAAATCAAGTGACATGAATAGGGACTCTTGTAAAATGGTGATCCAGGCTGAGTGATTCAACAATCAGGAAAGCAGGATCTAGGGTAGAAACATCTTGATTTAAGCAAGACAGCATTATTGATTTTTTAAAATATCATTAATTTTAAAAAAAATTTTTGAGCTTTCAATTCCCCCCCTCCCTCTTGCTCTTTTACCCACTGAGAATGAAGTAAAATGATATTAATTATACATGTGAATTTATACAAACATTTCCATATTAAACATATAGCGCTAAAAAAAACCCAAGAAAAATAAAAAAGGAGAAAACTATGCTTCAATATGCACTTAGAGTTCATCAATCCCCTACCCCCCTCTGGAGAAGGATATATTTTATTATCATGAGGTCTTTGAAATTTTCTTAAAATATTTTATTGTTCAGAGGTCTAAAACTTTCACAGTTGGTCATCATTATAATATTGCTAGTACTGTATATAATGATCTCCTGATTCACTTTATTTTGATCAGTTTATATAGGTTTTCCAATGCTTTTTTCTGAATCCATCTCCCTTTTCATTTCTTATAGGACAAAAATACTATGCCACAATTTTATGCTACAATTGGTCCAGTTATTCCTCAAGTGATAAGCATCTCTCAAATTCTAATTTTTTTGCTACCACAAAAAGTTATATAAGTAATTTTGTCCATATAGGTTATTTTCCTTTTTCTTTGTTCTCCTTGGGGCCAAAGGATATGCATGGTTTTATAGCCCTTTGTGCATAGTTCCAAGTTATCCTCTAGACTGATTGGACCAGGTTACAACTTCACCAACAGTTCATTAGTGTGCCTATTTTCTCTCTTCTCTTCTACCACTTGTCATTTCTGTTAGATGTAAGGTGGTACTTTAGCATTGCTTTAATGTGTATTTCTTCAATCAATAGTGATTTAGTCATTGTTTTTTGGGGGGTGAGTTATGGTGTTAGCCTTGATGTCAATTTTTCTATTCAGTTCCTGTATTCTCATCAGGAATGCTTGAAAGTCTTCTTTTTCATTAAATATCCTTCTTCCTTCCTAAAAACATACACTCAGCTTATTATGTAGGTGATTCTTGGTATAAATTTAGTTCCTTTTGTTTTCTGGAATGTCATATTTTAAGCTGTCATTCTTTTAATGTATTATAGAAGCTACCAAATCTTGTGTGATCTTGACTCTCTCTCCAAGATATTTGAATTGTTACTTTTCACTGTTTGAAGTATTTTTATCCTTGACTTGGAAATTCTTGAATTTAGCTATAATATTGTTAGGAGTTTTCATTTGGAAATCTTTTTGAGAAAGAAGGTGCTTTCTTTCAATTGTGGTTTTTCAATAGTGGATTCTTTCAGTTTCTATTTTGCCCTCTGAATCTAGGATATTGTGTTAATTTTCCTTTATAATTTCTTAAAATATGATGTCTATTGGAGCTACTAAGTCTGTTGATTACAAAATCCAACCAGATTTTATTGTAAAGGCCTAGAAAGAACAATTCTCTGGAATGATCTGCCTTTTAAATAATAAAAATTAATGCTATTTTCCCAAGGATATGGTTATTTCTTCCCAACTACTATTATTTTTTATGAAACTATTCTGTTTATCATACTGTGTTAGGTGCTGTGGGAGACAGATAAGATTAAGAACCAGTTTCTGCTATCAGGAGATTATAGTCTAGTTAAGAGAAACACACATGAAATAATTAGAGAACAACTTAATTTTTAAAATTGTGCCATACATTGCCATACATTTTGTGGTTATTTAGTATTTATGAATGATTATTACTCATTGTAAATGTATCTCTTCCAGCTCCCCAGCTATATTAGATCCACACATATATTTATATGCGAGGTGTGTGTGTGTGTGTGTGTGTGTGTGTGTGTGTGTGTGTGTGTTCAGCACCTCACATAATTTGGAGTTATGTGTCTCAACTTTTTTCTGTCCATAATTTTTTGGATAGTTGCAAATATTCCTAGGTACGGAGGAAATCATGATACTGCTCTCTGCCATTGGTCATCATCTAACCATTATTAGCTCTCACTCTAACAACCATTTGTCCATCCATTTATCAACCCATACAGCTATATTTTGTGATTTCCTCTGAGACTTATGCTTTAAATGTTACTCAAGTTATCAATGCAAAAATAACTTCCATTGTTCTTATCTTCTTTTTTCTTTTCTGATCTGGATTTTAAGTAGATTTTTATAAGCCTAAATGAAACTACAAAAATTTGGCCCTATAGTTTGGATATAAATTGTTTATATGAATAACAATCCTCCCCTCCTCATTTTCTTTCCTCTTCACAAATTTGTTTGATTTTGCTTGGATGATTCCTAAACATTCATGGGTATATAAATGCTGCTATCCATCTGTTACTGCTGTTGCATAAGAGTGACTACTGAGAGTCTTGATATGTCAAGCAGAGATTCAATTGACATGAGCAGAGGAAAAAACCCTTCATTTTTATTACGTTGTACCACCTAAAAACTAGTTATTCATTGGTGGGAAGTGTTTTGAAATATATAAAATATAACTTATGTTAGTTAATTTAGATGTAATTACTTTTGTTAGTTCTTCATGTAATTATTTTACATTTTGAGGTTTTTTTGTGCTCATATTCATACTTTTTTAGCCTGAGAATTATAAAAAGCAGAATTATACTTATAGTTTGGTTGTTGTTTGTCCTTCGTTTTTGAAGACGACCAATGACATCATAAGGTGATATCCTGACTTGTGCATGAATTCAAATTAAGTGAGGTAGAATCGCACAAAATTGCCAGCCTCACTTTCTCCTCCAGAGTCATCTAAGTCCACTGGCAAGACAAAAGTCAAAATGACTGACCATGGCCTGTTTTACCTGCCTTCATGGTCATTGGAACAAATTGTTCCAATCCACCCATTCTGCCAGGTGAAATATTCACAAACTTGAGATAATCTCCCTAACTCTTGATGGGTTTGAGGCCTGTTTGATCACCTTCAACATTATTTTTTAGCCCATCTGCCAAGACAGTTTTCTTAGAGGGTGGCCGCTAAGCATCCTGCAGCTTCTTGGAGCCACAGGTGAGAGCTGGGTGACAGGTGGATGAGCATCTCTGAAAAGGGCTGAGTAAGCCTTTACATTGGAAGTTCTAGTCCTCTTTGAACACTATACATGTAGAGTTTTACATCACAGCATGGGCTGGTTTAAATAACCTTCTAAAGCAGGTTTTATTTGCATACTTTTGTGATCTATGTTTTTTAGAATGATTTATACTTAAATTTACCCATAGCAGTCTAAATTACTAGGCCATATACTATGCAAGTTTATATTTATTTGTTTGCTGAGAAAGTCTGAAAAAATATGCAGAGTTTATGGTCTTCTCTGAGAAATATAACGTTTACTCGTGGCAGTATACTCACTTTGCTCTTTAGATACTTGGGCTCCTCTTCTGTCAAACATCCTACCAACCTCTGCCATTTTCTAAAAACTTCTATGCCCCATATTTGCACTCCCCTGCTTTATTTTTCTCTGTCACCTGTCTATGACATCAGAGATAGGAAATTCAACAGATTAACTTGAAAGAACAAGCCACCTCCATTAAACCTATGCCCTTCAATGTTTACCTGAACTGTCAAAATATGAAAACAATTACAATTGAGGCATCCTAAAAACAAACAAACCAAAAATCCCAACAGGGGTGATAGACAGCTTGGAGGAAGGAGTGTCTCTATGGACCAGTGCTAATCTCCTTTCTTCCTTCATACATCTTGATAGCTATCACACTTAAGACTGACAGCTGCCCACTCTGGTGTATCCTTTGCCCTAACCCCTTTCTTCCCTCTTTGCTTCTGATCCCTCATGCTTTTTACTTTTGGTTTTGTTTAGAGCACTAAGCCTTCAAAATGTGTAAAAAGAAAAATAATTCTTGCTGTATGCATTATAGTTTGATTCTCTCATTAAATTCCACTTAAATCTCATAAGTCCTAAGAATTATATTGGAAACATTTGTTTAGACAAAATACTCTTTGTGTTTGGCCTGGGCAAATCCTGGCAGTTGAGACTTTAGGTGCTACCAAACAGGTAACTTAGGAAGATTCATTAGCTCTTTCATTGCCTTGGTAGTAATAATCTCTGTACTTTAGAATGAAGAAAAGTATCCTGTGAATCCCAAGCAGGAAGAATGCTTTTGCCTTTGATTTTGTTTCCCACATAAAAAGGAGATTTGTCTTTATAAAAGTTGGAAAGAATTCTCAAAATTGAAGCAGGTACCTGTTTTCTAGGTATGGCTTTTTATAATATATTTCAATGAAATGGGTATCTTATCTTTTACTCAAAGATCATTCAAGTAAAACATTACATAGATTGATGATGAATATCATTTACTATCGCTCCTAAATCTCATGGCTGCAATGGAAGCTATTTACCCTGGTTTTTTTCTCAATAGAATTTAAAGATGGTTCTCAGATTTTAAAGTCCTCCACAATAAGCAGCCTACCTAGATTTAAAAACATCTATTCTCTCTATCCTCAGGCTTCTTCTTTTTTTTTTTTTTTTCAGGCTAAACAAACTCCAATTCCTTTAATTAACCTTTCCTCTTATGTTCCATTTCTCTTTCATCATTTTCAGAGTTTGCCTTAGGAGCTTTTTTTCCACTCTCTTAGACTGTGAAGCCCTAAAAAGTAGACAAAGTCCGATACTAAGAGATTGACCAATGAAGAATGAAAATAAAAATGGTTTTAGTGTAAACTGCATGGGAAATATATACATTGTTTGGCTATTCTGAAATTTTACTAGAATAAATTAATTTCTAGAAATCATATTCCTAAATTTTAGGATATAGTACTGGAACTGAGCTTGACTTTAAACAATTAATAAGCACCAAAAAGTGAAATGTAGAATTAAGGATTTAAAAAAAATCTTCAGAGGTAATCCGTTCTAACCCCTTCATTTTAGGAAGCCACAAGAAGATGGAGTTGCCCAAGTTACATTACTATTACAAAGAAGGAAAGAGATGATGTAGGAAGTAAAGTAAAGTCACATAAACGGTAATTATTAGAGATGATATTTGAACTTAGGTCACCTGGTTCCTTCCAATGAACAATATATTCTTCTTTTAACTTAGTTTCTGAAGAGATAATCTGTAACGAATATAAAGCAACTCTTCCCCTTTCCGCTGCCTGATCTCTTTTCTCCATCTGTATGATTTTTTTCCAAGATTTTTTGTTTGGGGACAGATGTTTAAAAGGTTTGAGGGAACCTTTTAAAATGTAGAAATGCATAAAGTAGAAAGGAAAGAGAACTAAAGTGAAATTCCTACTTGATTACTAGATAAAAGGAGATTGAATGTCAACTATTAGCTTGAGATGGGATAACAAATGTTATTTTTTACATATATATGTATATATATTATTCCTCCTCCAATTACTTGTTAAGACAATTTCTGACATTTTTTAAAGTTTTGAGTTCCAAATTCTATCCCTTTCTCTTCCTCCCTCCCTCTCTGAGAGCGGAAGTAGTCAGATGTAGATTAGACATGTGCAATCATGTAAAAGATTTCCTTATTAGTAATTTTATATAAGAAGATGGAAATACTTGAATTAAAAAAAGGAATTAAATAAAGAAAATGAAAAATAGCATGCTTCAGTCTGCATTCAAACAACATTGATTCTTCTCTGGAAGCAGATACTATGTTTTATCATGAGTCCTTCAGAATTATTTTGGATCACTTTCAATATGATCTAATTTTGATGAATTGCTGAGAATAGCCGTCATTCACAATTCTTTAGTGAAAAATACTATTGCTGTATACAATGTTCTGATTCTGTTCATGTCATTTTGCATCAGTTCATGTAAATCTTTCCAGTTTTTTTAATCATCCTGCTTATTATTTCTTATAGCACAATACTATTTCATTAAAACCATATCCCATAGTTTGTTTAGCCACTCCCAATTGATGGGTATCCTTTCAATTTTTGATTCTTAGCTACCACAAAAAGACCTGCTATAAATATTTTATACAAATAGATCCCTTTCCCTTTAAAAATATTTATCTTTGGGATATAGATTTATCAATAGTATTGCTGGATCAAAGCATATGCACAGTTTTATGACCTTTGGGCATAGTTCCAAATTGCTCTCTAGAATGATGGATCAGTTCTCCAATAATTCCAACAACAGTGAATTAGTGTTCCAGCTTTCCCACATCTGCTCCAATTAGAGATGTTTTAATAAAGTGATTATATTAGAAGCAATTTTTGTTTGGGCTGTAAATAAGTTTAATAGGCTAGCACTGAATTACTACCAGTGGATCTTTATATCAATGAAACTCCAAAAGAATATTAGAGCAGTTCAGGATAAAGCCACAATGCAATGAAGTTTGAGTTAAAATAACTTTCTCAGAGTTCCATAGCCCATTGGTTTCATAGGTGGTAGTATTGAGTAGACATTGAGTGTTATGTAGTTCAATTCTTTTGTTTTATATATGAGTTAAATAAGATAAAAATCCAATTTTCTTAACTCTAATTCCTTTATACTATATTAACACTAAATTGTAGAAATGATCTATTTTTTTTTTTCCTGGAAAGATTATACTCAGTTTTCCTGGGTAGGTTTTTCTTGCTTATTATTCTGGAATATCAATTTCCCAAGCCTTCTACTCCTTTATAGTGGCAGCTGCTAAATCTTGTGTGAACCTATTCTTTTTCTCTACTTTTAGGTTTTTAACCTGGGAATGTCAGAATTTGGCTATGATATTTCTGGGAGTTTTAATTTTGGAATCTATTTTGGGAGGTAATTGGTGAATTCTTTCAATTTTATTTTACCTTCTTGCTCTAAAATGTCTGAACAATTCCTCTTTACAATTTTTTGAAATTTATGATGTCTGGCTCTTTTTTTAATCAGAGCTTTCAGGTAGTGCAATAATTCTTAAATTATGACCTCTAAATCTGTTTTCCAGAATAGTTGTTTTTCCAGTGAGATCTTTCACATTCTCTTTCATTGTGTCTCATTCTTTTGACTTTGTTTTATTGTTTTTTGATGTCTCAGAAAAGTCATTAGTTTCCACTTATTCCAATTGCACTTGTTAGAGAATTATTTATTTTATGAAGATTTTGCATTTTTTTTTCTATTTGACCGATTCTATTTTTTGAGTTACATATTCTTCAGTATTTCGAGGGACCTGTTTTACCAAACTATTCATTATTTTCACAATTTCCTAGATTGCTCTAGTTTCTTTTTTCAATTTTCCTTCACTTATTTGATTTTTAAAATAATTTTTACTCTTAATCTCCTTTGTTAACTCTTTAGGAATTCTTATTCAACTTGTGTCTGCATTGAAATCTTGATTGTATAATATTGCCTTCTGAGTTTGTGTCAAAGTTTCCTATCATTATAGTAACTTTTAAAATTCAAATTTAAGTTTTAAATTTAGTTTTTGTTGTTTGTTTTTATAGCCTATTTCTCAACTTTGAATTTTATGTTAAAACTGGACTGCTCCCCTAAGGGGTGGGTAGTCAAAAGAGCTAGTCTTCTTTTCTCTACTCTGGAAGTATGATGGGGAGGTACAGTCTCTCTTCCCTCTCTGTCCTGATACTGTAGTCAGGTTCTCTACATCTTTTCAACCCCAATTACTTCTTTTAACTCTGGAACTACAGCTTGTAAAGGGCTGAAATTCTTGAGTTCATGCACTGAGGTCGGACAACCAATACTTCATTAGCATATGCTTGGAAAATGGTCCTTCCCACTATTCTGGGTGGACTCGATCTGTTAGTGTATACAGAGGAGGGATTAGAGGGTGGAGTAAGACAAGCCAGAGTGACTTCTGGGCAGGAGACAAGGAGAAGAGAGGTGGAGATTCCTGTGTCCATTCCTCTCACTTTGACCAAGAATAAAGACCAAGGACTTTTGCTTATCCTGATTCCGGCTGATTTTAAAGTGTCCAGGGTGCTAACTCGGCTGCCCAGAATGGGCAATGAGCAGTAGGTAGCAGCCAATAGAACTGCCAAGCAGCACCTCACTTTGTATGCAGTGTATACATAAGGTTTCCCTGTAATCTCTTTCTGACAAATAGTCCAATCTCCTTATTGGTGAGATCTCTTGAAATTGTTGTTGCTGCTGTACTGCTTTCACTGCAGCCTCCATAGGACATAGTTGATATTGCCCTAATTGTGCTCTCAGTCATCCTCTACCCCAGTGTCACAGATGTCGCCTGCTGACTTCTTTAAGTTTTCTTGAGCTGAAAAGATGTTTTCACTCTGAACTTTTGTTGGCTATTCTTCTCCAAAACAAAATCTAATGTGTTTTTCTTAAAACACAATGTGATATGATTTTCTTTAAAAAAGTTATTTGGAGAGGAAAGTTTGTGAAAGTTTGACTGGAATGTTCCTTCTACTCCCATCTGGCTTTTACCCTTTTTCAAATGATATAATTTAATACCTAGGGATGATCAATGCATTGAGCAAAGTTATTTTATAGATTTTAAATCTAATTTAAATCTAGTGGTTCCAAGAAAATGCAAACTCCTTGAGGGTGGGGATGCTTCTTCTTTCTTTCTTTCTTTTTTCTTTTTCTTTTTCTTTCTTTCTTTTTTTTTTTTGACTTGTATCCTCAGTATCTAATATAGTACCCAGGTAGTCAATAAGTGAATAAACATTTATTAGGAATTATATACTGTGTTTAGAGAAAAAAAAAACTAACAAAAGCTTTTAAAATCAAACACAATTATTCAAGAGAGGATTCCCCCCGACTACATCATTAAATTTATGGTTGCATTTCCAATTGATAAATGGTCAAATGATATGAAGAGACAATTTTCAAATTAAATTAAAACCATTTCTAGTCATATAAAATGATCAGATAAATGCAAATTAAGACAACTCTGAGAAACCATTACACATCTCTCAGATTGGCTAAGATGATAGGAAAAGAAAATGCCTAAGGTTGGAGGGGATGTGGGAAAACTGGGACACTAATACATTGTTGGTGGAACTATAAATTGATCCATTCTGGAGAGCAGTTTGGAACTATGTTCAAAAAGTTGTCAAACTGTGCATACCCTTTGATCCATCAGTGTTATTACTGGGCTTATATCCCAAAGAGATCTTAAAGAAGGGAAAAAGATCTATATGTGCAAAAATGTTTTGTGGCAGCCCTTTTTGTAGTAGCAAGAAATTGGAAACTGAGTGGATGCCCATCAATTGGAAAATGGATGAATAAATTGTTGTATATGAATATTATGGAATATTATTGTTCTATAAGAAACAATTAGCTAGATGATTTCAGAGAAGCCTGGAGAGACTTACATGAACTGATGCTAAGTGAAGTGAACAGAACCAAAAGCACATTTGTACATTGCAACAACAAAATTATGCAACGATCCTGATGGATGTGACTTTTCAACAAAGAGGCCAATTCAAAAGACTTGGGATGGAGAGAGTCATTCATATCCAGAAAGAAGACTGTGGGGACTGAAGGTGGGCCACAACATGGTATTTTTTACTTTTTTGTTGTTTTTTGTTTTCTTTCTCAATTTTTCTCCTTTCTGATTTTATTTTTCTTGTGCAGCATAATTGTTGAAATATGAATAGAATTGCATATGTTTAACATTTATTGGATTATTCATCTAGAAGAGGAGTGGGGGGGAAAAGAGGAAGGAAGAAAAAATTTGGAACACAACGTTTTGCAAGGGTGAATGTTGGAAACTATCTTTGCATATATTTTGAAAATAAAAAGCTATTATTAAAAAATAAAGATGGGGCTTTCCCATTAAAAATATTGAGCCTTAGAATGTCCATTCATTTTAATAGTATCTGAAAATTCATTGGGTTTACTCTGTCTCATAAATTGCAGTTACAGGTGAGACAATGCTGGGCTCTGGTTTAGAAACTGATGAATATAGTTCAACAAGTTATGTCCAACTGAAACTAGAATACATTAAAACAATTACCCAGATAACTGCTTTAGAGGAAACAGTATTGGAAAGTGACTAAGTTCAGACCCCTGCAATTAATCAGACAATGTTCTATTGTGAACCTACAGCACGATACTAGTTAGCCCTTTAATATCTTCAAAATTATCTTTTGATGCTCTGAATAAACTACACATACAGGTTTGACTCCTTACAGAAAGTGAGAAACACAGCTGGACACTTATTTGCAAAATAATGCCCACAATGCATTATCTTTTCTTTCTTGTGCTGAAATGTATTAAGTAAAGAAAAGATTTGTGTGGGTATGGTACATGAGCCAAATGTTATTTGCTAAAGAAAAATATTTTTTGCTAGAAAAAAACACATTAGACAAAAGAAAAAAAACACAAAAAGACACAAAGAAAAGAAAAACTCAATTCTGTATTTTATGAAGCTGTCATAAAATTATTGTACTTTTTAAAATGTCATTTTGGGCAAGAATCAAGATAATCCTAGGTAACAAGTTTCTTTTTAAAAAGCAAATAATAGTGCTATTTTATACATTAAATGCTTGTAAATACAATGGTTTTAAAGAGATGTGTAGAAGTGTGTAAATATTGGCTTGGATTCTAAGTCACAATGCTATTAAATCAACTAATTTTTTTATGGTCCAGATAAGACTGACTCATGGGTCTAGCTGACATGCATTTTACTTTATAAAACCAAAGGTGACCATTTTCCATTAGCTTTTGAGTCGTTAGCTTCATAGAGCTGGAAAATGACTAAGTGATGATACATACTGGTTTTGTAGTTATCAACAGTCATACACAAAAGCAATTATTATCATGAATCAAAATGATAATGAACTTGATTTTCAAACATCAAGATAAAAAAAAATCTAAATCTGTCCAAATGGGAATGAAGCATCCTCAAGCATAAGAAAGCAGGCTAATTTTCATTCAACAGTGAATTATTGAACAGTTAAGGGATAGACAGTCTCAGAGGAGAGAAAGATATGTAGAAGACATTTATCTAGCACTAAAGGGGAAAGGAATGAGGGTTTATAGGTCAGATGTCCAGTTAGAACTCAACTAGCAACTCAAATATCTGGAAGGTATCACAGAGAAAGGTCAAGGGGAACAGAGTTATGACAGTGAACTTTAAAACACCTGACAGAATGCAAGAACACTGGTTACCATATACATTTCCTTGTTATTCATACAAGACCATCAGTCCCTTCAAAGAGAGGCTTATTAATTTACACAGACACTCATTTGTCATATCTCACATAGTACATTAAAAACTGTCCAATATTTCAAATATACTCAGCAATTTTCCCTTCAAATTTTTATGTACAGATTTTGTCCTTCACTTCAAGAAATTTATGGTCCAAGTGGCTTAACATAAGAGAGAGACAGCTCAGACAGCAAGAGTGTTAGCCTGAGAACCCCCACCTAATGCATTATTATTAAGCTACAAATCAGGTCAGACAGTCAACCCTGAATGAGCCTTGGGATGAGCACACAACACTCCAAGCTATAGAGTCTGCAAAAGAAGGAAACATTGTTTACCACTTTTTTTTATTTACCTTCAATCATTAAAAGCAGGACCATACCTCACAGTATTTATGCATATAATAGGCACTTCATGAATACATGATGAATACATGCATAAATGAAGGGTCCCACAGACTGGCATATCTAGTTGTATGTGTAATACTTGAAAAGAACTAATTCCGGTGTCATTTTTTTTCTTAGTATCTTTACATTTACTTTTCCAACTAATCATCATAATATCAAAAGAACAGATTGGGCAGATATTCATCATTGTTATTTCTTGAACAGGAAAAAAAACAAAGAGTATCAACAAATTGCAGAAGAAAAACCAGTTAATATCCTCTGAATGGCTTTGAGGAAAAGAACTGCAATGTTAAAAGAAAGGAAGCTAGGATGAAGACAAGTTTGGAATTCCCTAGAGGAAAGAGAAATGGATTGTGACTGAGCTAGCAAGGAGAATGTTAATGTAATCTAGATACAAGAAGATCAGCGGCTATATTTTGCTGGAGAAGAAAAAATAGTGTGTGGAGGAGAAAACTAAGAGAAAGCAAGGTGATGGAATAGAAAGACTTTTGTCTTTAATTTTAAGATAATGCAGTTTGAATACCAACTTTGTTTCTTATGTTTCTTTATATTTCTTCTGTATGAGGTGGTGAAGGTACTTAACCTCACCTCAATGTAAAAACAGGATATTCAAAAAGGTTTATGTTACTGAGAGCAGAAGAGGTAGGAAGAAAAATAAGTAACAGTGTTATATCTGTAATAAGCATTTATTGCTTTATTTAAATGTTTTTATTTTAAAATTTCATTTAAAATGTTAAATTCCAAATTTTCTCCCTCTTCCTTACCACTTTTTTATACATTGAAAAGCCAGACAAGGTTTTGTCAAGTCAATTGAAGCATATTTGAAAAACAAAAACGTGAAAAAGTGAAAATAGTATTCTTCAATCTGCACTCCGAGTTCATTAGTTCTGTCTTGGGAGGGATAGCATTTTTCATCATGGGTCTTTTGGAATTGTCTTGGATCTTTGTCTTAAAGTAGCTAAGTTTCCAACAATTGATCACTATTACAAAAGCTGTTACTGTTAACAGCATTCTCCCAGATGCTCACTTCATTTTGCATCAGTTCATATAGATCTTCCCAGGATTTTCTAAAACCATTCTGCTGATCATTTCTTACACCATAATACCACAATAGTATTCCATCAGAATTGTGTATCTCAACTTCTTTGGTTATTCCCAGTTGATTAGGCGTGCCTTCAATTTCTTTTTTTTTTTTTTTTTTTTTTGGCCACCACAAAAATATTTTTGTGCAAATTGATCTTTTCCTCTTTTCTTTGATTTTTTTTGGGGGAATATATATCAGCAATATTGCCGGGTCAGCAAGTATGTAGACTTTAATAGCCTTTTGGAAATAGTTCCAAATTGGTCTCCAGAATGGATAAATCAGTTCAGAATTCCGCTAACAATGCATCAGTTCAAGCATTTATTAATTATCTACTTTGTGCCAGACACATGGTCTAAGAGATAAGGATACCAAAAACACAACAAAACTACAGAAAAGCAAGAAAGGGAATAAAAAAAGAAAGAAAGAAAAAAAGGAAACTATTCTCAAGGGGCTTATATTCTATTGAGGTAAAACAACTAACATTTAGAAAATTTTAAAAAATATGTTCAAAGTAGATACAAACCAATTTCTTGGGAAAAGGTACTAGCTACTTGGGGGAAGATAGTAATAGATATGAAAGTAATTTTCTGTAAAGTCCCTTCCCCTTTTCTTTTGAATTTTTCATGACTTCCTTCGTGACCAATATTCTTTTAATCCTTCTTGAATCCATTCTGGAAATGGGATGTTGCCTAATGTTTGTGAATTTTTGATATCTGCTTTCAGGAAGCATTTCAAAGTTCAGCTTTCTTATTATTGACTATTCCAAACTCTAAGGTGACAATTCCACTTTGTCCCAAAGTTTCATCTCCAGCCAATTTAGTATTAAGATCAGAATTAGGCTTATGGTTATGTCCTCTATCTTCTGAGAGATTAAATTGTTAGAAGGAAGATCACACATTTAACAGTCATTGTACTTCTAGAAGAAAATGTCTTGTAGCAGATATCTGGTAAAGTTGAAATACCCTAATACTCTATATTCATTGTTCTTTTCCATTTAGAACAGATTCTGATAATTGATTGCATCTACTATCTCAGTCTCACATGCCTCCTCCTAATTACATTAAGTTTAAAATCTTCATCTATCAAAAGATCATGCATATTTAAAAATAAATATCTAAAAATCTGCTTTTAAATATCAGAGTACACATAATTGCAACACAGTTCAATATCAAGGATGCCAAATATATGGTTAAGATGATTTTCTAAAAGGTGTATGTGTGTGTGTATGTATATTCATGCATGCACATGTGTGTATAGATATATATGTGCAACACACAAATATAGTTATAAATAGATGCACAAAGAGACCGAGACAGAGATAGAAAAAGAGACAGAGAGAAAAAAAGAGTAAAGGAGAAGGGGGGGAAGGGAAAGAAGGAGAATGAGGAAGAAAAGAGATGACTATACAAAGAGTATATATATAATAAATTAGAATTAATCTCAGAGGAAAAATATTAAGATTAAGGACAGATAGGAAAGTCTTCTTGCTGAAGGTGAAACCTTAACTAAAATTTAATGGAAGCGCAGAAATGGGCAGAGATGAGGAGACAGTGTTCAAGACATGAGGGACAACTAATTAAAACACTCGGGTTCAGGACATCAATTGTCTTTTGCAAGGAACAACAAGTGGACCAGAGTCAGCAGATCACAGTTTATATGGAGGGGGATCATAGGGGAAGGCATTAGAAATCTGGAAAGATAGCAAGGTGACATACTTTTTAAATGCAGTGACTGAGTTTTGTATCCCCCACTAGTTTTCTTACAGAGTTATACATAATTGAATGAATATTAAGGCCTTCAACTTAAAAAAAAATCTTTATTCAAAGATACCCTTAATTTTTTTTTAAATTTAGAAATAGTTTTATCTCTGATTTTTCTTTCTCTCTAGTCCCTATTAACATATTTATCTTTTACTTTTATCTAGAAGTGAATTCAAAAGATAATGGAATTCAGATTATTTATGAAAATGAATTTGCTTTTACTTTTTAGACCAATAGGCTCAGCTAGTACTATTTCCTAAGTGGTCTTTCTGAGGTTCTTAGAATAAACATATAGTTAAAACTCTTGCCAATTTAATACACCTTGAAAAATAAGCTTAAGAGCTTTAATTGCTTTTTTTCTTGGCACACATCAATTTTGGCACATAGAAACCCAGCACAGAATAGCAGTAGTCAGCCTAATTCTTTTCAAATGGCATATTTGTGTGAATACTAGCTGTCTGTTATGTTACTTAAAGTCTAGAAGCCTGAATCATATTTCTGAAAAGAAACTTTTAATAAAATTTAGGGAGTCTAATTCTCATAGGGGGGAAAAGCCATAGAAATGTCTCTTTTTAATTAATACAAAGCCTTCCCACATGCTTCAAATCGGTGACAATTTTATGTTAATGTAACTCATTATTCAGTCTTTTATTAAATAAGAACTCTTGAAAAAAATAATCAGACATAGAAATTCATGTAGAGAAGATGATAAAAATTTCAAGAATTGTAACCAGTGGTCTTATTTTAGAGAGAAACCTCTAATTCTTGAAATGTTATCATTTTCTCTTCTGGACACTGTTACAAATGTTCTCATGGGATAATACTTCCATTTAAAACATAACCTTACAGCATCATCTATTACCTTCTGACAGAAGTAAACCTGGCAGTTCTTACTATGTATATGTTCTTTGTTTTGTAAGAATAAAATGAAAGCATGATGCTACTCTATATTTTATTATTGCTTTTCAAGCAAAGAACTCTGAATTGTAGCAAAGAATCATAGGACCATAGGAAGAGATCTTAGAGGTTTGTGAATCCAATGCTTCATTTGACAAATGAAGAAATTCAGATCTATTGAAGATCTGCCCAGGATAAAAATGCTATAAAGCATTTAAGTAGAATTTCTTGACTCCATGTCTATTACACTATCTCCTACAAACAATACACCATTCAGAATCTTCCTGTTACACTTTCAACTAGTTGAGAACAAGGATGTCTAAGGAGAGTTTAGTGAATTATACGATGACAGGAGTAAAGAGACTTGAGTTCAAGTCTTGATTCAGTCACAAAATATCCATGTAATAGAAATTGAACCTCTCATCGACTCTTCTGTAAAGCAAGAGAATTTAAATCAATTTACCTCTAAAGTTCCATCTTATGATTCTGTGATGTTCATGAGATCTAGAGAAGTTAATATTGCTTACTACCATAGCTTGAACAGAAAACCACACCTATAAAATACATCTCTTAAACAACGTGTAGAAGTTTAATCCTTGATCCACAAATATTATATCACAACATGTTCATCAACTAATATTCAAAAAGCAACCAATTATTTTTATGATGTTCAATTAGTACCACACTTGGTATTGCCTAATGGGAAAAGGAAGTCTAGATATAGAAGAATATATGCTGACTACAATATATGAACATATTACAGAATTTAATTATGAAAGTTTAAGTTAAATACTCATCCTTAAAGCCAATGAGATACATGAAAATTTCAGTAGTTGCATAATTCTACAGGTATGTTCCTTGCCTCAATTCCAGGTACCATTTATTATTTGCTCCTCTGCCTAAGTAGACTCTAAGCTCTGTAAGAGAAGGAACTGATCTGTTTCCTTTCCTTTTTTTTTTTTTTTTTTTCCTTCTAAGGCAATTGGGATTAAGTGACTTGCCCAGGGTCTCACAAAGCTAGGAAGTGTTAAGTGTCTGAGACCAGATTTGAACTCTGATCCTCCTGACTTCAGGGCTGGTGCTCTTTCCACTGTGCCACCTAACTGCCCCTCCTTTCCATCTTACAGATAGTCTAATATAGCATCATCTCACTACTTAAAATGGTTTGATTTTATCCACTGAATGAGGATTGATTTGACATCTATGCTTTCTCTTTACTTTTGTGTAAATACTATGTGACATTTCATACTGTGCCCTAGAATGGTACAGGTAGAAGAGATCTTGGATATTGTCCAATTCTCTACTGAGATCCAGAAAAAAAAATGCATCCAATATCATAGTGTCTCAGAGAAAGAATGATATTGATTGTTAATTTAAATTAAGTAATAATCACCTTAACAATCAGTAGGCCTGGGTCTGAATTCTTGCTCATTTCTTTGTCTAACCTTCCAGAATTCATTTCACCTCTCCCAGCCTCAGGTTTTTCATCTGTGAAATGATCTCTGAGATTTCTTTAGGCTATTTGTAGGCTACAAATGGCAGGGCTGAGACTTAAATTAGGGGTTTCCTCACATTCAGTCCCCTATTTGATCCACTATGTTTACCTCCCTCTAATACTACCTTTATAACTATGGACAAGTCATTTGAACTCTCTGAGCCCCAGTTACTCCATCAATAAAATGAAGATGCTATTAGTACTCTCATTATTATGAAGTTCATATGAGGTAATACATGAATGTTTTGCAAAGCTCAAAAGAAAACATTATTATTGCTGCTGCTGCTATTCCTACTACTGCTAACTTCTAACTGCTGCTGTTGTTACTACTACACTATCATTACCATCACTACTACAATATACCACCTCTTCTGACCTTTTAAAGAATATTCGGATGTGTGCAGGCTGAAGAAGATTGAACATATAATAAAATATCATATAACTTTGGCATCTAAAAATGCAGAATCTTTGCTTTCAAACTGCTATAATTTGTGAGTGATGGCTAGGTTTTGGGAAGTGTCAGAGAAAGATTTAACAGGACTGAGGGTGGCTAATGGCTTTTATCATTTCATTGACTGGTTATAATAGACCTATTATTTTTAAGATATGGCTGAGAAATTTCTAATATATTAAGAATCTCTGAGTTGGATGCAACTTCACCTCCAAGGCCATGAAGTCCAATATGTGCCTGAGTGATCACCCTGCCTTCTTGGAAATAGAAATATGCTATCACCCAAGACATTCTTCTTCACTTTGGAGAAGCTCTAAATTTGAAAAGTTTTCCTTACATTGATCCTAAATCTACATTTAAGCAACTTTTACCTTTTGTTCTCTTTTACTGGTCCAATCAGAGAAAGTTTAATCCCCTTCTGTAGGATATCAAATTAAATACTTAAAGATAGTCACCATTGCCCCTACTCCTAGATAATTCTTATTTTCTCTAGATTAACATCTCTAAGTCTTTCAAATAATTCTTTTACAACTTCTGAAAACCCTTCATGTTCTTAGATTTCTTTTTCAAGATTATTGATATTATTTCTAAAACATGGCACCTACAACTGAATAATATATTCTTGACTAGAGCAGAGGAGAGCAAAACTGTTAACTCCAGGCATGATGTTTCTCTTGATGTAGATTAAGATTGCTTTACAATGTCACTACTGAGTTATATTTAGTTTGTAGTCCACCAACCACCCTTGCCCTCTAAGATCATCCTTAAGGGATGAAAATTGCTTAATGAATAAATCTCACTCAAAGTTGAGTTTTTATACCCAAGGGTAGCATTTGAATCAAATATCATATTTTTCTTCAGATACATGCTAGTTATGGTTTTATTTATGATTTAGAGAAATACACATTATATTCTCTTTTCATCCTTGGGTGCAGGATTAATATTTGACAAAGCTTTGAATGACCATAATATTCACTACATTGCCTTGAATTCTACAGATGTTCAAAACCTCTTTCAATTTTTTTTTCAGTGTATAAAGAAGTATCTTAAATGTGTGTTCATCAAGATAGGGAATTCCTATTAAGAAAACTCCAATCACCTAAATGGATAGGAAAAACATCTTACTTAAAATTACTTATAATTGCTTTAAGTTCTAGAGAGCTGTTTATGATCACTGAGGTGTCAAGTGACATATACTTATAACAGCTAGTTAGTGTCAGAAGTAATGGTTCTTTCTGGCTCTAAATCCTATTCTCCATGTAATACACCAAACTGCCTCTCTAAGAAATTATGAAGGCTAAAAGATGGTATCTACAGAAATTTATTACTGGAAAAACAGATGAGCTAGTCAAATAATTAGAACAAAGCATAACTAATGTTATACAACTTGTTTTTACTGACAGTGATACAATAACAAGAGAAAGAAGTTTCCCTAGAATATTGAGAGAGTGTTTTACAGAAGTGTTATGGGAAGATAAGGTAAAAATTATATAAGATGGGTTGCTATGGATGGTGAAAGGGTGGAATTTGTAATATTGGAGGGAGTTTCCAAATCAGTTAAGGTCAGTTTCATCTAAGTACTTCAAAATTTTCATGATATATTTGTTTTGCCAGTGTATATAATAATGGGTACTTAACTGAGAGTTCTGAGACACAGATGCTATTCCATGTTTTTCCACTAGCTTGTTGTATGTCAATTATTGATTCTCATTATTTCTTATTTAGCTTATTATTTAACATCTTTGGTACTCAATTCCTTCATCTATAAAATACACAGAATGTCATCTGAAGATGACTAAATGAACTTATTAGATGAATATTATCACCTGTTATCACCTATACAGGTATTATTGAGAAAATTGAGAAAAAACATATACTAAATGAACTTATTAGATGATATTATTTCTAAACTTTTATCATTTAAAAAGTGATGATTATTTCTTCCTTATAATCCCAAGAAGCAAATATCCACAACTGCAATGAAGAATATACAGTAGACATTCAAAATATTTATCATATTTCATTTAGTTGGAGGATATGGAAAACTGAAGCTTAGGGGTAAGAAAAAACTATAATCTAGTTGTCTTTTCAGGGGATAATGCATGCACTTTTAAATGTAGAGTTACCAAGGATCAGTGTGGGTTCTTTCTTGAAGATTTCTCAGTTATTCTTATCTGACATAAAAGATAAAGAATAATTTTAAATTTCTTTTGATGACTGTGTGCCAATGAATGTCAGTCTGTTTGACCTCACAGCCCTATCAACAAAAAAGAACAGAGCCTCTAATATAAATATACAAACACATATTTATTCATTAATTATATGTAAGTATATCATACTATATTATACTACATAATTATATATTTTTTAATTTTCACAAAAATAGAAATTTTAAACACATCTGATGAAGATGAAATACTAAGGACAGTAAGGAAGAAAAAGAATTTATTGAGTAGGAAAGTGGCAAGGTAATTATCTGTGGAAGATGGATTGACAAGAGAAGATAGTTGAGGCAGAAAGATTAAGTAGGAGACTTTTGAAAAAATAGTGTCAAGAGGTGAAGAAAGCCTGAATTAGGGCAGACGATTTCAATAAGCGGGAAAAGGAGCACATATGGGAGAAATATGCATATAAGAACAAGATTTGCAATAGGTCCCCTGTTAGATTGAATGAAAACTTTTTGAGAGGTAGGACTATATTATTTTCCTATTATTGATTTTGCTATAGGGGTTACATGAGGTCTTATGATTTATTCCCATTTATCCATGCCTGATCATACAGGAAAACATACCCTATGTCAATCAAAAAGTCAAGAAGAAGGGCAGGGCATTTAGTTAATATTAATTTCCTTCATTTAAAGAAGCACTCCTCTGGATGCCATGGCTTAATATAAAGGGTAGTTTTGGGGAAGGTGGAAGGTTGAATTTTCTCAATAATACCTGTATAGGTGATAATAGGTGATAATATTTATCAGGCAAGAAATTAGATCGATGGCCCTTAGAGCACCAACACCTAACTCAGAAGGGAGGAATTGTCCACTAGATAGGCAAACCAGCCTAGCTGAAGAGACAGGGGACTGTGAAGGAGAAAAAAGGGGGGCAGAATAGTTTAAACCAATATTATCAATTTTTATCATTTTATTTACTCAAAACTCTGATTGAGAGCCCAGGATTCTGAAACCAGAAGTGCTTTCAGAGTGATCAGAGCCATCATCCTGGGAAGCAACCAATTTAGAGGTATAGAAAATGCTCCTGCAGCTGCTACAACTATGTCATTTAAAGATCCACAGAAGAAAGTTCTTGTGAAATGGTTTAAATCAGAAACTGATATGTCTTAATCAGTGAAAATGACACTGAAGAACTACATTCTACATTACTATTACTACTATTACATTACTATTTACTACTACATTACCCATTACTACATGCTTTGCTGAGACACTCTAAGAACCATTGTTTTTTTCTATATGACTCACAGATAAAATGTTCCATTTGTATTCTCTTCCCTGTTATGATGAATGAGAGGTAGAGGTAGAACTGTCTTATTTTTCTAGTCTTCCCCCCAGCATTTAGCACAATGTTTTGTAGATAGCAAGAACTTATTAATTAGTATATAAATACATTCACTGTACAATGGAGGGAGAGGTTAGAATAGGAAAGTATTGCACCAAAAGAGGTGTGGGGTTTGTTCAAGTCAAGTCCTACAACTGGTTATTGAGGAGAGGTAGGAATGATCCTTTTATCCTCTCTTTAATAAATCACATAACTCTTTGGGATTAGTTGGTTCCCACTTTGGAGCACATTACTCTAGACTATAACATGTTCAGTCATCACTCCTGGCATTTTCTCCCCTGAAGCCTAGTCACATCATTTGCAAAATTTGGTTTCCCTGGGGATGTCTGCTGTACATCAGAGTCAATTTAAATCATCTTTACCCAATACATTAAGCTCCAGCTCCCATGTGAAGAAAAGAATCCAAAAATACATTAAAATGTATTAAAATGATATCTATGCCTTTCAAATATTATCATAAAGTTGTAGATAGTTATTTCATCTTGAAATAAGTTTACCTTTTTAACTAATGTGACTATAATAGGTTCCTTTACATTAAGATATCTGAATTGAGAAAGTTTCCATTTTTTATTAATAAGTAATTACTTCAAATCAGGTTCTTTTAATATGCTGCACACTAATGTTGCAAAATATTTTTAAAATTTTTGCCCTGTCTTCCTCTTGATGTTTGAGCCACAAGGAAAGGGGGTGGTTTATTTCAGAAAAATGCTACTCAAAACAATTTCATTTTATTTTACTCCACCGAAGATATCAAATATTTAAGTATTTCCATAAAAAGATCTTCCCTTAGGTATTTCAGAATGACCTTCTTCTAAGGGATTTCATTGGTTTTCCTGCTGCCAGGGAAGAATTTTAAAGGAAAAACAGGTTTTGTGTCCATCATGCTACTTTCAATACATATTTCACAATATAATATTGTTTTTTCATAGCCAGTAGTTAAAATATTAATAATGAAATACATTCATTGGATCATTTGCTCACCAATTAGAATGCAATCCTTATAATACTATGATAATGGGATGGCATTATAACATCAATAAGAATAATGATGGTGGCATTACAAAAATGATAGCATTGCTTTTTTTTGTTGCTCTCTCCCAAAGCTTTGCATTTCTCTAGATTTCTTAAGGCAGAAAAAGAGCAAAAAACTCAAGCTTATTCAAAAGTTCTAATAATTTGGATAACAACATATCTTCTGAAAGAGAAACAAATTCCACATTCTGAGGTTAAAAACCAAACACTCAATGATACTTCTTTTTGAATGCAGCAAAACTAATTATCATGAAATACCTATACATATCCAGTGACCAAAAGTAGGCTATTTAACACCAAATATAAGGATAAAAATATATCATTTTTATTAAACATCAGAATGCTCTGCTATTGCTGAGACAGAATTGGGACTTCTAGTTTTTACCTAGAGGCTTGTATAGACTTATTCTTAATCTCCTTGCTATTCTTCGTAGCTTTTGACCTTGACTTTGAAACACTTGATACTTCATTTGGGTTTCTACATAGCTCAAGGCAAATGGGAATTTTGGTAATCATTTTTAATATCTGCCCCAAATAGCAGATATGTATACTGGTAACAATTCAGATTACAAGGTAGATTTTTTTGGAGGGGTGCTGCTAATTTCCAAGTACAATTTAATTTTTCACACACTATAGGTTAAGTGGCAGGTGGCTTTGAAGATAAGGGGAGAACAAAGGCAGATTTGAAGGAACATTGTTTATGCCTACTTTATTAATGAATTTATCAATCACTATTAATATTGTGACTATAAGAAGCATCAGAAGACAAAGGCATGTATTAGTTTAGTCTTGTAAAGTTTTTCTGGTTACCTTGGTTTTGAATTATTTCCTTTTATTTGTGTTCCCAGAAGCCAACAGAGAGAAGAACAGGTACTTGGAAAAGGTCATTGCTGAATGACCCTGATAAGTAGATGTCTGAATACACATCAAGTCAATTTGGGCTAAACCCTATCAAGCTAAGTAAATTAATGTAAACATTGATTCTGCCTTTAAATACACAACCTTCAAAAGCAAATCAACAAGAGCCTAATGATTCCCTTCCTTTAAAAGCCTGGAAAACCTCAGAAAAGCAGTTGGTCTTAGACAATTTGAATAACAATTGAGGACAAGATCTAAAGAAACACTCTACTAAGAAAAACTTGGAACTAGACCGTTCAATTTAGTATAAGTATATATATATATATACAAAACCAAAACCAAATTGTGCATGATGAAATTTCCAGTTTCATAACCAATATCCTGTGGCAATATTTATGTTTGTGCTTTGTATCAATTTCAACATAGCATAAACAATTTTAAAAACTTTAAGATGATTTTTTTCTCAGACAATTGGAGTTGTGATTTGCCCAGAGTCACACAACTAGGAAGTATTGAGTGTCTGGGTTCAGATTTGGACTCAGGTCTATCTGATTTATTGAACCACCTAGCTGTTCCCACTTTAAGACAATTTAAAAAATTTATAAGTAAACTTTAACTAATGATTGTGTTGTGCAAATTCTTCAAGCTATCAGATGTAACATGTCTAAGAGTGATAGAGGATTGAAAGAAACTGAAGAAGTTTCTCTAAAATACAGAATAGTATCTCTGAGTTTGTGAGAAATATACTAAATTGTGTCTACTTCAAGCTTTAAATGGTAACAAACTAGGCAGCTTTTTGGGGGAAACATTTTTTCTCCCTACATGTTAATTTCAATTTCTCATTCCTTCTCAAATACCCTGCCCCATATCCAATCATTAACTGTTCTTGTTATTTCTATCCTTGTAACCTATTTTTGTTACATCCGTTCTTTGATACTGCCACCAACCTGGTCTAGGACCTTGCTATTTCACACCTGGATTACTGTAATTGTCTTCTGTTACTTCTGTCCTAGAACAGCCTATCTTCCACTTAGCTATCAAATAGATCTTTCTCCTTTTTTTTTTTGTTCATTATAATAGCTTTTTATTTTTCCTAAATACATGCAAAGATAGTTTTCAACATTCACCTTTGTAAAACCCTGTGTTCTAATTTTTTCTTTTTCTCTCTTTTGTCCCCTAGACAGCAAGCAATCCACTTTAAGTTAAACATATGCAATTCTTTTAAATATATCTCCATATTTGCATAAGAAAAATCAGATCAATGGGGAGGAAAAACATGAAGAAAAAAAAAGAACACTAGGAAACAAACACCCCAACCAAAAAAAAGGCGAAATAATATGCTTTGATTCACATTTAGTCTCCATAGTTCTGTCTCTGGATGCAGATGGCTCTTTCCATCACAAGTCTGTTGAAATTGCCTTGAATCACCTCTATTACAGCTGAACATCACACAATTTTGTTGTTGCTGTGTACAATGTTCTCTTGTTTCAATTCATTTCACTTAGAATCAGTTCATGTAAGTCTTTTCAGGTTTTTCTGAAATCAGCTTGCTTAGCATTTCTTATTGAACAATAATATTCCATTACATTCATATATTAGAACTTATTCAGCCACAACAAACTGCTGCTACAAACAGCTACAAAAAAGCTGCTACAAACATTTTTGTAACTGTGGGTCTTTTCACTTTTTAAATGATTTCTTCAGGATATAGAACTAGTATGCTGGATTTTGCATCGGGCACAGTTCCAAATTGCTCCTCAGAATGGCTGGATTAGTTCACAACTCCACCAACAATGTATTAGTGTCCCAGTTTTCTCATGTCCCCTCTAAAATTTATCATTATGTTTTCCTGTCATCTTAACCAGTCTGAGAGGTGTGAAATGGTGTCTCAGAGTTGTCTTAATCTGCATTTCTTTAATCACAAAATTGATCTTTCTTAAGCAAAAGTTTGACCAGGTTACTCTCTCTCCTTCATTCAATAAACTCTAATGGCTCCCTATTTCTTATAGGATCCAATTTAAAATTATCTTGGTATTCAAAATTCTTTATTACCTGGCACCTTTCTATCTTTCCAGCCATACTTTATTTATCCCCACATGCTCAAAGATGCAATAACAATGGCCTCCTTGCTTTTTCTAAAATGACACATCCATCTCCAGACTCCAAGAACTTTTACATCTGGGCCACATCTGGCACTTTGTCTCTCATCTTATCTCTGCATCTCAGCTTCTCTAAGTTTCTTCAGTCTTCAGCTAAGATATCAATTACTAGTCCTCTTTAATTTTGGTACTGTCACTTTGGTACCTTTACCTTTAATCTATATGTATATATGTCTACATATGTATATGTGTACACATATTTATATATATACATCCATATATATATATATAAATGTGTGTGTGTGTATATATATATATATATATATAAAAATTTGTGTACCCACTATATATATCTATATACATATGTATGTATACTCACATATATATACACATAAATATATATGTATATACACATATTGTTTGTCCATAGTTGTTTCCATATAGTCTCCTTAATTAGACTGTGAGCTCCTTGACACCCAGGTTCTTTTTTTTTAAACCTTTTTGTATCTCTAGTATATGGCCTCATTGTCTAGTACATAGTAGTACTTAATAAATGCTTATTGATTTGCCTTTTTTAGACTTGGTTAGTTGTCTGGGGCACTCAGACATTAAATTTTGTATATGGTCACACAATCAGTATATATCTAATTTAGTTCTCTCTTGAATTGCTTTACTATGACATTGCTTCTCTATGTGTTAGTCACAAAAGTGGATTTTGTATTTATTCAAGATCTAGAATTGAAATGAACTAATTTTATTCAAAATTTTCATTTTAAAGAGAGGCCAGAGAAACTGATTTAGTTGCAGAGTCTAGATTGGAACTCGTTTCCTAATTCAGTACCAGGTTCCTAGTAATAGAGTAGCTGCTGTTAATTACCAAAAGATATATTTAGGAACACAGAAAATTTTCATTCTGTGATAAAAATAGTATCATAGATTTAAAGCTGAAAGAGATCTTAGAGTCCTAGTCAATGCCATCCTCCCTATTTTATATGTAATTAAAAGTAACACAACTGAGGCAGCAAGGTAGCATAGTAAATAGAGGGTCAGATTTGAAAGCAGCCATCTGACTCATATGCTTACTAGTTGCATGATGCTAGACAAGCAACTTAATCTTTCTCAAATTCATTTGAGTTCTCATCTATAAAGTGATAATAGTAACAGTAATAATGGTGTAAGAATCAAATGAAATAAAATATGTGAAGTGTTTGATGAATCTCAAAGAGCTATGTTAGGTGTTATTACTATTATTATTATTTCTTTTAAATGGTCTATATTTCAGATTTTCCACTATTGAAGACCAAATGTGTCTTCTTCCATCAAGTGAATGTGAATTACTGAAAATTTTACTCTTTAAATCCCAGGAACTGAATAGCCACAGACTGTCATTCAGGAAATATAATTTGCTGCATTATTTTCTACTGCTATACATGAGCAGTATTAGATATTAATTGATCAATTTAATGGCAGGATATGGAGAATAGAACTAGACTAAATCAATGAGAGAAATAATATGCAATGTTTTATATACCTAGGATCAATTGCATTACAGCTCACTGGGCCAGGCTTCAGATTGCAAAGCAGCCTGTATGCAAGGGGTCAGTAGCAGGGCAAATCACTAGCTTAGCAACATAAGAAATTTTCATTGCCTTATTTATATCCCATTTCTCACCAAAGTGAACAAGATTCCCTAATGGTAGCAATTCCTGCAGGATCACAATCTAGAAATGTTTTCTTTTCTTCTAATTGGGACAATACCATACAGTCATTCCTGTGGGTTCTCTGTAAAGGATGACAGATGCAAGGAGGAAAAAAAAGAGGAAGGTCAATGAAAATGGTAGTAGAACATTCAGCTGAAATGAAATAGTGATTTTTTTCAAAGGCCAAGACTATTAAAGCTACTTTTAAAACACACAGGTTATTATCCTCCCTTTTGTTTTAATTTTTTACTTTTAGAGAAGAGGTCAAGAAAATTGTGATGATCGAGAACCAAAGATAACATGGAAAAATATTGAAAAAAATGACAAATTATTTTTTGGATAATGAAACATGAAATTCCCTTTACCTATGGGCTCCAGCTCCTTAATTTAGAAATCACATTGTATAAATATTTAAAAAATAGTATCTTGTAACTAGATCTTGAAAGGGTCTGATTAAATGCTAGAAGTTAGCCCAATTATCCTATGTGAGAACAGATTAAGGAGTCACAGGACATAAATTGAACAGCTGTGCACCATAACCGGTAGAGTGAATGATAGCTCATTGTCCACATAGAGAATTACAGAGTAAGGATTGTAGCACTCAGAAAGAAGATTCCTTTTGATACTATAATGCATCTGTGTTTCTCAGCTGCAACAGACAGAGGTACATCTCTACCCTGGTGTTAGGACATTTGATGCATCATAAATACCATGCAAGGCAAGACATTTTTATGGGGCAAAAATAAGCCACTGTTTTATTCAAGTTAAATGGTAATACATCGGCTCATAACTACAGTGGGCATCTCAAAGAAATTCTAGCATATATTAAGTGATATTAAGAACACTAGATACATAAAACAATCTTAAAACCTCATATGGACTATTCTTTTGCTTGAAAACATGTGTTTGCTAGCTTGCCAGTGGTTAATGGTTTTTAAAATGAATTCAATTACTTCTCTTGGCTTGTAAAAGAAAAAGTCCCACCAATTTTTTGGTCCTATGATCTCTTATGATGCCTCTAGATATGGCCCGCTGCTTTCTCAAACTTCCTGTGTCAGGACCCTTTAATTCTAGAAATTCCCATGGCCCATACAATCTTGTTAATTGGCACTTCCCTGCCTGAAACATATAAGTTAGGAAACCAATCAGTTCTGCTGAAATGTGATCCTGATTTTCCCTATAAAGCCCACAAACAAATCATGATTTTTCTGCTGCAACAACATTTTACATTGTTGAGATGAATGTTGATTCACTATCATGATTATGGAAGTGTTCATTCCTACCCCAGTGAGGGACACTAATTAGTTTGGGAGATGGCAACTGTTTCCCTATTTTTTGAACAAGGATCACTTGGTGCCATTCTGAAAGAGCCCTCAACTGTCTCCTACTCAGGACATGGAGAGTGACTGGAGACTTAAAGTTGGAAGGGCCAAGGCTAAGGAGGTCCTGTCTAGGATAATCATAGCCTTCTTTTCTTCCTTCCTCCTGGCTCTTAGCCTATCCTACCTGAAGTCTGAGAACCTTTTTATATTCCTTTCTTGTCTTTGCCTTTTCCTTTCTGTTTAAATCCTGCCTTCTTAAGTTTTGTTTTTTCCCTCATGTCAGTTAAATTTTGCCAAATTAAATCCTGTGGTTTTTATCATCATGGCTGGCCTAGCTCTTTTATGATAATCCTAGATCTTCATGATGAACTGCAAATTAAATTTTATTTAAAAAGTCAGAGATAAGCAGAGAATAAATGCTTTTTGGGATGGTGTTAAATCTAGTGGACAAATCAGTTTTTAAATATAGTCTAGTAGATCTTACAATATTTGTTTTTAAATTATTTTCAAATTGCATACTGTTGTTTCTCCTAATCAATTCAGACTAAAATAAGCACATAAACTAACAACTTGGCCCTGTTAGCTGAGATCAAATAAGATAATAGATGTAAGACACTTTGCATCAAAGCACTAAATAAATGTTATCATTATCATCTAAGAAAAATCTAGTCAGGCAAATCATGGAGGAATGGTTCTTTCTATAAGTTAAAAATGTTCATAAGTATAGGTATTCCCTTCACAGTTACACACTGCCAATCTTGCTTTTCTTAGGAGATGGTTTCATGAGTAGTTGTGATCAACCACAAAAAATCAGTCCCTTATGGGGGAATTTATGGTTCTGAGACACTCAGAATTATGCTAGGCTGGACCAGTGATGGTGGGGAAGCGTTTTTTTATTAAGATCTTGATATCTTTCTGACTCAGAATAAGCTCTTAGTAGGGTTTTAGGTGCTTGGGCTCTCCTGATATAACCTTGTCCTATCCACACCATTGAGGCATTAAGGAAGGACATTAGGGGGCAAGCTTTTATACAAAAGATTTAATAAATAATGTTTCTCTAGACCTGTATTTATCAAAGAGGGGTTGATTTTGTTTAAATTAACAAAGAAATTACTAGATTATTAAATAGACTGACTTAAAAGGTCATAAAATAGCACCTCAAATTACTTGCTTGAGAATTAGATTAGAACTATCTTTCCAGAATCAAAGAATTCACATAAAACACAGTATTGAGTAGTTTCATTTTGAAAAGGCAGTATAGCATAGTGAACAGAGAAGTGCAGTCAGGAAAACCTTTGTAGAAATAATACTTCTAATATATTTTCATTGTGTGACCCTGAGCAAGTCATTTAATGTCAATAATCCAAGGAAACTCTCAAGTTTATCCATTGCATTTTTGGGAGGGAATTTCTTTACTGAGTCATATCAAAGTAATCTTGCATCTATACTTATTTTATGAAATATTCGTTATACTAGAGAGAAATAATGCTTTGAAAGTGGCCATAGCCAATCAAGAAGCTAAGATAGAGTGGGATAGGGTTGAGAATGGAGACGGGAGAAAAAAAATTACAGTTTATAAATAAAACAGTTAAAATTACTGAATATCAAAGTTAGAAGAAAGCTTGTTCTATCCCCCATGGATAGCATAGTTTAAGCATCTTAATTAACCCAGTGAGAAAACTGAGGCCCTGATTATAAGTTATTTGTTCAATCTCATCCAATTAGTGGTAGAATCAGAACAAAATACAAGATTCCTTTATACAAAACTGTCTGCTTTTCGACAGAGTCACAGCAATATTATTGCTCTAAGAGCAGGAAGATATTCAATTATAAATTCCTTGTTTTATAGGTAAGGACACTAAGAATCAAAGAAGTAAGGTGATCTTCCTAATGTCACATAGCCAGGTAGTGGCAGAATTGGGATATGAATCCAGTTCTCTGGAATAATAAAGAGAAGCAAATCCCTCTAAGTTGCTGGCTTCAAAAGAAATTTAAAGTTCTTTATTTAGGGACACAAAAAACAAAAATTCATATTTTCTTCCTATATTTTATTTGTTCATGAACCATTATGGCTATTCTTTATCCTATATTATATTTATTATCTTTTATTATGTATATTGTGTATTAAATGCATGTAATACTGTATTATCACTAACTTCCTATTTTGTTTCATTGTTGTTTGCCTCTAATTTCCTGTGTGATTATTTCAACTGCCCAAGCAAATGATAAAATTATCAAGGACAAGCATCAATTATCCCTACTCCTTTTGAGGTCTCTCCTGTTCTATCCACTGCATTACGACTGGCTATTTGACCCACTCTAGGCACTTAAAAAAGCATTTGCATTATTCAAATGTGTGTTTCACCAGTGTAAATTTTTAATAATATAAATTCCATGGATTTATTATTATTGGTCACATTTTAAAACTAAATTCTTGATTTTTCCTTCTATTTCTAGTCTTCCTCTGATTATTCCTTTTCTCCTTTCCTGTTCTCTCTTTTATTAAGGTGCTCCATGAATTTAAAAATAGTTAAAAATAAATACATTTATATTTTCAAAGAGTCTTATAATTATTTCTTATTTACTAAAGACCTCATAATGCAAAGAGAAGAGAAAAGGCAGAAACATTAGCATCCAAACATCACTAAAATTTTATTGTTTGAAGTTCAGAAAGACAAATGTAAGAGGAAAGGAAGCTTTTTTTTTTTTTAAATGTAAGAGTTATAAGGGATTTGATCAAAATTGCCAAAGTTAATTAAGTGGTATTTCTTAAGCAGCCAAATAGAAATGCTGATTATATGGGGGTTAAGGTGGAGAAGTTCTGTCAAGAGGACAGTCTTAAACATGAATTTCAATGATTAAAATCGAAGTTTATTTATCATGCCACCTTTAAAAAATGATTGTGTCAAGTTGTCTACACTTTAAAGGTATAATTTATTATGACTGACAGGCATAATGAAATAGATGATTTGTCTCATTCATTCACCAAAGTAGCAAATGTTTGGATAGTAGAAGAAAGATAGAACTGCTTATCTATATCCCTAAAATTAAAAAAGAAATTGTCAAGGAGAAAAGCATCACTGGAACAGGATAGCATATGTGTGTGTGTGTATGTATATATATATATATAATGTATGTATATGAATATATGTACATATACATATACATGATAGTTACTGGTATCAAAAGTATAAGTTTTCAGTAATAGGAGAAGGAAAAGGAAAGGTGGAAAAAGAAGAACAAGAAGACCAAGAAGACCAAGACCAAGAACAAGAAAAACAAGAAGATGAAGAACAACAATAACAACAACAACAACAACAACAAAAGCAAGAAGACAAAGAAGAAGAACAACAAGAACAAGAACAAAAACAAAAACAAGACCAAGAAGGAGAACAATAATAACAACAATAACAAGATGAGAAGACCAAGAAGAAGACTAAGACTAAGAAGAAGAAGAAGACCAAGACTAAGACCAAGACCAAGAATAACAAAAATAACAAGAAGAACAGGAAGATGAAGAAAAAGAAATTTATTCATCATTTGCAATAATGGTCATTACTTTTAACATTTATAACTGTCTCTGAATGCTGGATATTCCAATGTAGTTTTATTCAAATGTAGTTTTAAGCTCTAATAACTTAACTAGCTTAAATCTGCACTAAAACTTTTGGAAATTTCTGTAAACATTTAATTATTTAGTTAGAATAATCTTCCTTCAAGCAAAAAAAATATATAAATAGAAAGTATATTGTTTTACTTTAGAATTTTCAAAATGCTTTATAAACAGAACTCTGTGGAAAGCAGATCTCACTAATATTCTGAGAAAAATTTTTTTTCTTTTAGTTTTACTAACTTTACTGTGAGCTTAAAAACACCTATTACTATATAACAAAGATGCTTTGTAGATTGAAAGAATGAATGTAAAAAGGAAGAGAGGTTGATATGTGATATTGGTAGAAGAAGGCTGACTGGTCTAGTGCTGGTAGTTTAAGAACAAGCAACATGCTTCTACCTTCTCTTTTTCCGTTTTCCTTTTGAATCAGTATGAGAATATGCCTGTGAGAAGAATGCACTAAATAATGTAGGGAATAAAAAGATTTGCCAAGTCTTCTGAGATAGCCAGAGTTCAATGCACAAAAAGGTTATAGGAGTATGAAAGGAATAGGGGTATGTCAAGGAAAAATATCTTTTTTATCTTTTTTTTTTTTTTAGGTAGAACAGAAAATTGTAGGGAAGAGCAGTAGAGAATAAGGATTATAGAGGCATAGAATTTAGGTCATAGATCATAGGTCATAGAAGCAACTACTTTGAAGTTGGATCTTAATTTCTTAATGGACAAGTGACAAACTTTGCAAGATTTTTGTGAGCTAATTTGAAGTATAATAACTACACTTAGGTGGCAAGCTTTACTTTTGTGATGCTTGTATCATTTGGGAAAATATACCTTCAAAGAGAGTTAAGAGCAGTAAGGGCTTCCAAGTCTCCAAATGGAATGACATGTACTAATTTTCCTCCTTCTATTGAAACTTCTGAAGCTGATATTGGATTATTATTTGGAAATTTAGTAGACAATATGACATAGTAGGAAGATCACTATTCCAGGGATCAAGATACTACTGGTTCTGTCTTTAACTAGCTGTTGAACATGTCTCTTCACTTGAATGAGTACCACTTTTGTCATCTATAAAGTTAAAGCACTGGGCCCAAAGTCAGCAAGACCTGAACTCATTGATCCAAATAAAATCTAAACTAAAATTGATAGAAAGAAGTTAAGGTTTATATAATTGTATATTGGTCTGTTATATTTAATTATATTTTATGGTTTATAATCCATGGGCTTATAATCATATATGCAATGTATGAACTAGCTAAAACTATTTCCTTTTCTCTCTCTTTCTTTGTTTCTATCTCTGTTCTTCTCTACCTTGTCACCTATCATCTCTCCCTCCCTTCAATGAAAGTATGAATGGTCCAAAGTTAGACATCAGAAGACATTTATATAAAACACAAATTATATAACATGCTTTAGTCTAACAGAGAGCTGACCATCTTGATAGCCTTGAGTCAAAATTAAGGCTATTTTTCAATTTGACACACTTTATAAGGGGCTAAAAGAACAAATGGAAATTGCTTTATTGGATGAAAGGGAAGATTAGCCTTTAGTCAATCAATAGAATTTAATAAACAGAGAGCATAAATATCCAGGTTTTAGACAAAGTAACTGTTTATATATCTTCTATGCCATGGAGATGTACAAAAGAAAGGAAAATTCAGCCTTACATTTAAGTAGCTCCCCTTACCTACTAGCATCTTAAGATGTTTACTCTGTATAGCAAAAGCAGTGAATGATATTCAATACTACTAAGTACAATGAATTATATACTCAAAAAGTTGAAGAATTGGTGGATGTTAAGACTGAGCTTTGATTCAGTAAAATGTGAAGGATCAAGAATAATAGGAAGAATACAACAGGAAGAAGACAATAGGATTTGAGAATGGCAAATGTCCTGATTTTCTAAGAAAAAGTCTTAGTGATTTCTGGGGGGTGAGGGGAGTGGGGGGGTGGGGGTGGGGAGGAGAGGACCCAAGTTAGCAGAGCCAACACAGGTTTCTCTTTGATCTTCTTCTACTAGCCTAACACTAATTATGAAATCCAGCCTCTGAATTAGCTCTGGATGGGTAGAACCCACAAATATTGGGAGTGCAACAAAGTACCAGCAGAAGGTAATTTTAAAGATAGCTAGAAAAGGTCTGGTTCAATTGGAAACAGGAGGGAGGCAGCTAAGCACAAACAGCTGAGCACAATGCCAGTGCAGACAGCTCAGAGTCCCAGGATAGTACAGACTCCAAAGGAGTGGTGGGAATCTGCCTAACAGAGAATCAATGGGGAGGAAACAGACCAGGAAAAGGTCTGTTTCAATAGGAACTGGGATGGAGGCAGCAAGCATAAACAGCTAAGCAAAAATACCAGTGCAGAAAGAGCAGGGCCCCAGGGTGATATGGATTCCATGGGGCAGCATAAAATCCACAGGGCGGAGTAGACTCCATGTGGCAGAGAATCTACAGGGAGAACTAGAGTAATGTTGGCTACTCTGCCCTGGTTGCAAGCCAGTAGATCAGCAAAGAAGTTAGAAAACATCCAACACAAACACAAAAGGGAAATAGTGAACCCCAAAACACCAGAATCTCATGGGATCTGGCCATGCCCACCCAGCAATGGGAGTAAGTCAGCACTGACCCAGCACTGGAGCAGCAGCCACAGCCACTTATAGAGGAAGCTGCTGCTTCTAGAGGAAGCTTAGAAAACTTCCCCTGCTCTAAAAGCAGATCTTAATTTAAAACAAAATGAGTAAAAAAGTAAAGAGGACTCTGCCGATAGACAGCTTTTATGATGAAAGAGAAGAACAGACTTCAAACCCTGAAGAGACTAAAGACAGAAAGTCTCCTGATGAAGCCCCAAAAGATGATATAACCTGATACCCACACAAGGCTCTCATAGGAGAAAATAAAAAGGATCTTAAAAGAGAGCTAGAAGAAAAATGAGGAAAGGAAATGAAAACTTTGCAAGAGAGTTTAGAAAAGGCATATAACTCATTAAAAGAAAGATTTGATAAAGTGGGGAAAAAAAAGCAACTCCCTGAAAAACAGAATTTGTGAAATGGAAAAAGAAAATAACTCCTTAAAAAACAGAATTTTTGAAACAGAAAAATAATTACATAAAATAAAACAATTCATTTAAAAATTCAATTGAACAAATACAAAAAGAAGTTAAAATGAAGAAAATAATTCACTAAAAATCAGAATTGAACAAAGGGAAATGAATGATTCAATGAGATAACAAGAATCAGTCAAGTAAAACCAAAAAAAAAAAAAAGAAAAAAGAAAAAAAGAAAGAAAAAATATAAAATACCGAATTGGGAAAACAACTGACCTGGAAAACAGATCTAGGAGAGATCTTATTGGATTATTGGACTCCCTGAAATCCATGATGAAAAAAAAGAGCCTAGACACTATTTTTCAGGAAATCACCAAAGAGAATTGCCCAGATGTCATGGAATCAGAAGGTAAAATGACCATTAAAAGAATTCAACAAATAACTCCTGAAAAGAGATCCCCAAAATTAAAAACTCAAGCAATATTGTGGCTAAATTTCAAAACTATTGGACCAAGGAAAAAAAATATTACAAGCAGCCAGAAAGAAACAATTCAAATATCAAAGAGCCACAATAAGGAATACTCAGGACCTGGCAGCTTCCACTTTAAAGGACTGAAGGGCCTGAAATCTGATACTCTGAAAGGTGCAGGAACTTGGAATGCAGCCAAGAATAAGTTACCCTGCAAAACTGAGCATCATCTTTCAGGGGAAAAGATGGACATTCAATGAAACTGGTGAATTCCATTTATTTTTGATAAAAAGACCAGAGCTAAACAAAAAAAACAAATTGACCTCCAAATATAGAACCCAAGAGAAGCATAAACAGGTAAGAAGAAGAAAAAAACTCTTGAGAATCATTTCTGTTAAGGGTATACATAGAAAATACATACATAATCTGATTTTACTGTTATAATATGAAAAAGAAAAAAAAAGCTAAAGGTGGAAATGGGATTCTAACAGAAAAAAAAGGAGAAAGGAGGTAAAATAAGGGAATTATATCCCAGGAAGAGAAATTTAAAACCTATTACAATTGAGGGGAAAAAGGGAGGTGACAAATATTGTGTGAATCTTAGTCTCATCAGATTTGGTTAAAACAAAGAATATTAGATAAATTTGGTTTTACTGAGAAACTACTCTTACTTTATAGAAAAGTAGGAGGGGAAAGGGGAAAAGGAAAGGGGTAAGCTAAATAGAAGAGAAAACAGAAAAGGGAAAAGGTATAAGAATAGGGGAGAGTCTCTGAAAGAGAAGGACTTCTCATAAGTAAAATACTGGGGAGGAGGGAAAGGGGAAAAAGAAAGAGAAAAGTATAATTTGGGATTAATATGATGGCAGGAAATACAGAATTAGTAGTTTTAACTATAAATGTGAATGGGTTGAACTCTCCCATAAAGCAGAACCAGATAGCAGACTGTATTAAAAGCCAGAATCCTACAATATGTTGTTTACAAGAAACACATTTAAAGCAGAGTGATACATACAGAGTAAAGGTAAAAAGTTGGAGGAGAATATATTGTGCTTCAGTTGAAGTAAAAAAGGAAGTAAGGGTAGCCATCCTGATCTAAGATCAAGCAAAAGCAAAAAGTGATCTAAGTAAAAGAGATAAGGAAGGAAACTATATCTTGCTAAAGGGTTCCATAGATAATGAAGCAATATCACCAAGCAGTGCAGCATCTAAATTCCTAAAGGAGAAGTTAAGAGAGTTGCAAGAAGAAATAGACAGCAAAACTATAATAGTGGGGGATCTCAACCTTGCTCTCTCAGAACTAGATAAATCAAACCACAAAATAAATAAAAAATAAATTAAAGAGGTAAATAGAATACTAGAAAAGCTAGATATGATAGATTTTTGGGAAAAATTGAATAGAGACAGAAAGGAGTCCACTTTCTTCTTGGCAGTTCATGGAACCAATACAAAAATTGACAATATATTAGGACACAAAGACCTCAAAATCAAATGCAGAGAGACAAATAGTAAATGCATTTTATCTGATCACAATGCATTAAAAATTACATTCAATAAAAGGTCAGAGGAAAATAGACCAAAAACTGATTGTAAACTAAATAATCTCATCCCAAAGAATGAATAGGTGAAATAGCAAATCATAGACACAATTAATAACTTCATGCAAGAGAATGACAATAATGAGACAACATACCAAAATGTGTGGGATGCAGCCAAAGTGGTAATAAGAGGAAATTTGATATCTCTAGATACTTACTTGCATAAAATAAAGAGAAGATCAATGAATTGGGCTTGCAACAAAAAAAGCTAGAAAAACAACAAATTAAAAAACTCCCAATCAAATACCAAACTTGAAATTCTAAAAATAAAAGGAGAGATCAACTTTGTGCCAATTAATTTGAAAACCTAAGTGAAATGAAGGAATATCTACAAAAATATAGATTGCCCAGATTAACAGAGGAGGAAATAAATTACTTAAACAGTACCATTTTAGACAAAGAAAAAGAACAAGCTTTTAATTAACTCCCTAGAAAAGATCTCTAGGACCAGATGGATTTACATGTGAATTCTACCAAATATTTAAAAAACAATTTTACCTCCAATACTATATAAACTATTTGAAAAAATAGGGAATGAAAGACTTCTACCAAATTCCTTTTATAACATAAATATGGTACTGATACCTATACCAGGTAGGATGAAAACAAAGAAAGAAAATTATAGACCAATCTCCCTAATGAATATTGATACAAAAATCTTAAATAAAACATTAGCAAAGAGGTTACAGAAAATCATCCCCAGGATAATACACCATAACCAAGTAGGATTTATACCAGGAATGTAGGTCTGGTTTAGTATTAGGAAAACAATTAGCATAATTGACTCTATCAATAACCAAATTAACAAAAACATATGATTATCTCAATGGATGCAGGAAAAAGCATTTGATAAAACCTAACACTCATTGCTAATAAAAACACTGGAGAATATAGGAATAAATGGACTTTTTCTTAAAACAGTCAGTAGCATTCATTTAAAACTATCAGCAAGCATCATATAATGGGGATAAACTGGAACCATTCCCAGTTAAATCAGGGGTGATACAAGAGTGACCATTATCACCATTACTATTCAATATTGTATTAGAAATGCTAGCTTTAGCAATAATAGAAGAAAGAGATTAAAGGAATTATAATAGGTAATGGGGAAACCAAATTATCACTCTTTGCAGATGATATGATAGTATACTTAGAGAACTCTAGAGAATCAACTAAAAAACTATTAGAAATAATTTGCAATTTTAATAAAGTTGCAGGATAAAAAATAAATCCACATAAATCATCAGCATTCTTATATATCACTAACAAAATTCAACAGCAAGAGATACAAAATAAATTCCTTTTAAAATAATTGTCAATAGTATAAAATATTTGGGAATCTATCTACCAAAGGACAATCAGGAGTTATATGAACAAAACTACAAAACACTTTCCACACAAATAAAGTAAAATCTAAACAATTGGGAAAATACCAGATGCTCTTTCTCTAATATAATAAAGATGACATTACTCACTAATCTGTTTATTTAGTGCTATATCAATCAAACTCCCAAGAAACTATTTTACTGACCTAGCAAAAGTAATAATAACAAAATTCATCTGGAAGAACAAGAATTTCAAGGGAATGAATAAAGAGAAAAACAAATGAAGATGGCTTCATTTATAAAGCAAAGGTCATCAAGACCATTTGATACTTGCTAAGAAATAGATAAGTTATCAGTGGAGTAAGTTAGATTCACAGAACAAAATAGTCAATGACTTTAGCAATCTAGTATTTGACAAACCTAAAGGCCCCAGCTTTTGGGATAATAATTCACTATTTGATAAAAACTGCTAGGAAAATTGGAAACTAGTATAGCAGAAAGTAGACAGAGACCCACACCTAATACTGTATACCAAGAGAAGGTCAAAATGGGTTCATAATCTAGACATAAAGAATGATATTATAAACAAGTTAGAAGAACATAGGATAGTTTACCTCTCAGATCTATGGAGGAGGAAGGAATTTATGATCAAAGAAGAACTAGAAATCATTATTGATCACAAAATAGATAATTGATAAAATTCATGTGCAAAAATGTTTGTAGCAGCCCTCTTTGTAGTGGCAAGAAATTGGAATCTGAGTGGATGCTCATCCATTGGAGAATGGCTGAATAAATTATGGCATATGAATACCATGTAATATTCTTGTTCTGTAAGAAACGACCAGCAGGATGATTTCAGAGAGGCTTGGAGAGACACATGAACCTGGAGAGAATATGAACCTGCATGATGCTAAGTGAAAAGAGCAGAATCAGGAGATCATTATACATGGCAACAAGAAGACTATAAGATGATCAATTCTGTTGGATGTGGCTCTCTTCAACAATGAGATGATTCAAATGAGTTCCACTTGTTCAGTGATGAAGAGAGCCATCTACACCCAGAGAGAGGACTATAGGTTCCTGAGTGTGGAACACAACAAAGCATTTTCACTCTTTTTGTTGTTTGCTTGCATTTTGTTTTCTTTTTCAGTTTTTCTTTTCTGCCTTCTTGATCTGATTTTTCTTGTGTAGCAAGATAACTGTATAAATATGTACATATATATTGGATTTAAAATGTATTTCAACATAATTAACATATATTGGACTATCTGCCAGCTAGGGGAGGAGAGGAGGGGAAGGAGGGGGAACATTTAGAACAAAAGGTTTTTCCAAGGGTCAATATTAGAAAAATTACCCATGCAAATGTTTTGAAAATAAAAAAAATTAATAAAAAACAAAAAGGAGAATATAGTAGAATCTGAAAACTTGATTTTGATTCCTGGAAAATTCTAGAATGTGTAATAAAAGAGATTATTAATGAATGTCTAAAAAATGAGGCAGAAGTCTCAAAGAATCAATATAACTTCATCACCAAAGGAGCCTTCTAGATAAACTGTTTTTTTCAAAATAGGTTTATTAAACTAGCCCATGAGGAGAATGTTATAGATAGTTTAATTAGGATCCTATTCAAGCTTTCATAAAATATTCCATGTGAGTATTGTGGAAAATAAGAAATAATGGAGATTTAGTAAACAGTGAAGTGATATGCTAAATGATTAATCTCAGAGAGTAGCTATTAGTGGTTTCATATCAACTTGGAAGAAAGTCTCAGTAAAGAATTTAGAAATCCAGAGTTTGCTCAGTGTTAGTTAACATTTTATCAATAATTTCATAATGGTATGGATGGAATCTTTAATTAAAAACTTTAGGTGTCAAATGGTTAAGTGGGATTGCTAATTGTAGATAACAGAATCAAGACTGACAAAAAAAACCCTTTCAGATACTATAACATTAAATTGAATCTTATAAAATGCAATTTATTAGAAAACAATGCAAAGTCATAAATTTGGTTTTCTATACATAAGATGGATGGGAATTGATACCACAATACTTTGATCAAGTTTTGGGGAGCTTGGTAGAAGATTAGCATGTTAAAAGTCTATTGTTTGCTATGTTAGCTAAGAAATCTATTATAATTTGGGATGGAAGGAATGGTTTCTATGAATGGAAAAGTAATAGTGTCACTCTACTCTGACTTGGTAAAATACATCAAATTCATATTCTGACTTTGTCCACAGGATCATAAATTTAAAGACAGAAGAGACCTTCAACTCACTTTTTTTTAAAGATGCTAAAATTGAGGCCCAAAGAGGTACCTAAAGATACACTAGTCAGAGACAGAATTTAAACCTTGATCCTTCTTTGCCAAATCTAGTACTCTAACCACTGGACTGAACATGATGTATTTGCCAAATTTTAAGAAGGACACTGATAGGTTTGTGATCATCCAGAAGAGGGCAACCATTATGGTGAAGGACCTTTAATTCATGTCATATTAGCATTGGATCAATAAAGTGGGGAATAGCTTAACCTGGAGACAAGATGGCTCCAAAGTGGTAAGAATGCTTTCTTCAATGTCTTCAAGGCTGCAAAAGGCTAGTATATGAAAAAGGGATTAGACTTCTGTTTGGCTCCAGAAAAAAGAACCAAAAGCAGACTGTGAAAGTTATAAAGCAGCAGTTATAAAGCAGATTTAATGTGAGCAAAATCTTTCTAATAATTAGGACCATCTGATAGAATAGTGGAATATTTTAAGAGATAAAGGGTTCCTCCATATTAGAGGTATAGAAGCAAAATTAGGATAACTATATTATCAATATGGTGTAGTGGAAACTAAGAGGCTCCTTCCAATTCTGAAATTTGTTGAATACATGACTACAGTCAAGGAGGTGTGTTGTTATTGTTGAGAAGGGGAGAAAATAAAGAGATTTTAGATAAGCCTCTCAGGGAAACAGGCTTCAAGGCCATATCATTCCAAGACTAGATAGAATTATTTCACCTCATCTTAGTGGTAAAAACTTCCAAAGTATTACACATCTTTGCAAGGAATAATAATTGTGTTTAGTTTTATCTAAGAGAAAGGTAAAAGTTATTCTTTGGGGAAGTTACCAAAGTAAAGCAATTGCAAATAAGCCTTTAAGTAGGGTCATGATCCTGGTTAAAATTCCTCAAATCAAAAGAAACAACTCTGATCTGATCAAAATGTATGAGTTCCTTTTTTTGGAACAATCATTTGAAAACAGAAAAATGGTATTTAAGATTTACATATACATGCAAAGTCCAAACTCATTATGGTGATTGTATTTAAAAGCTAGGGAGTTTTGAGTCTTAAATATATTTTCAGAAAAAAATGACTACAACAATAGCTTTAATTTTACTGGAGACAGGCATTACACAATCCCTCAGGAATAGCATAAATTGGTGAGAGAATCCACAGCTTGCCTATTCATTCAATGTGTTAGTGTGAAAGAGAGAGCATTGCCCAGTGGAGCCCCTTTTCTTCTCTGCAAGATTTTTCTTTTAACACCTTTTAAAAGGTTATTCCTAAAAGGAAGAATTGAGATTTACTCGAAATGCAACCAGGAATAGCATTAATCACTGAGATTACCTGAGCAACCACAGTGTCTTTGCTATAGAATTATCTATGTTTCTATATCTTGAAGTATTTTTTGGAGGGGTGCTTAAGTAACTCATAGATTCTGCAACAGAAATTAATAACTGAATTTAACCCAAAGAAGACTTGTATGAAGTGATACAAAATGACAAAAACAGTGCCAGAGAAACAATATATAAGATCTCTAATACACACATACATATATGTATATATGTGTATTTATATATATATATATATATTCACATTTAATATTGTGGATAAAGCTTTGATCTATTATAATTGTCAATATAAGTACCATATTCAAGTTAAAGGACATATTGACTAACTAGTTTGGAGACAATACCTCTTTGTGATAAGGTTTGTTTCATTTTAAATTGGGAAGTTTCCAGATGTCAATAAATTTATAAAATACTTTTATTAAAAACGAACCAGATCTTTAATATAAATTGTCTATTCTTTTTTCTTCCTTTTTTCCCCCTGAAGCAAGTGGGGTTAAGTGACTTGCCCAAGGTCACACAACTAGGAAGTGTTAAATGTCTGAGGTCAGATTTAATCTCCAGTCCTCCTCACTTCAGGGCTGATGCTCCACCTAGCTGCTCCTAAATTGTCCATTCCTAATCACTTCTAGTAATGATAGGCAGGTATAGTGTAAATAGGAGAGTATTGAATCTGTGGTTTCCAGGTGAGAAAATTGCCTCTGTCGATGAAAACCAATACTTTTGTGCAAGTTATAGTCCTACAGTGCTGTCTAGAGTACTAGAGAGGTCAAGTGATTTATCTGAGATCCCACTGTCAGTGTGTGTGAGAGGTAATATTGAATCCATATTTTTCTGTCATTGGGACTCACTCTGTATCAAGTCCTCTCTCATGGCTACTTGGAACTATCCTCTCTCATGGCTACTTGGAACTAAAGTGAATCTGTATTTATTACACCTCACTTAATAGGAGATATTTATTATATTTCTTAAATGTTAGTAGGATGAATTGTTTCCCTTTTGATTGTATTATAAAAATAGTGGGAAAATAATTTATTTCAAGGACTTAGGACTAGAGAATTATACCTTTTAAAGTATACATAAATATGGGGGAAGAAACTACTTATACCATTAAATAGTGAAATAAGTCACAAAACAGAAAGACAGTACATACCAGGGTTATCCTTTTGAATCTGACTTCTTGGGAGAGAAAAAGTAGAACTTTATACAATTATATCTCAAGTTTCCTTCTTACCATTATTAGGCATATATGCTAAAACTCATTAACCATGTTCTTCTATTTAGTCTTTTATCAGAAACTAAGAATTTCTAATTTAGATGTTAAAGGGTACTGCCATTTACCTGTCATTCACAAGTTCTTTATGTAATGAGAATAGGTTCTTCCTTGAACTGCAGACTTATACTTCAAGGGACCCCATAGATTTATGTTAATTATACCATATGTTTGAAAAGAAGAGAAGACAAACCCCTCAAGAACAGACATTGCTGTTCTTTTTGTCTTTATATTCATATACTTAGCATTAGTGTCTGGCATACAGTAGTTGACTAATAATAAATGCTTCATGAATTAAGTTAGAATACTTCTCTGATTTTATTTTTTATATGCATGTGAATTTCCTAATAGAGTTTAATTTAAATAGAATATGCTAGTATTATATGTTCAGTTTTCTCTTTTTAAATATTTTCTATGACGTTCTTATAAGTACAAGTAGGGATATATAACAAGATGGATTGTTTTTATATTCAGTTCTATCATCCTGTAATGTCTCCACCACAGAAGTAGAAATTTGACTTTTGATTGTGAAACCCCCCCCCCAAAAAAAACCCTCCCAAAATAGCAATTGTTAGCAAAAGGCAGAAAAGGAGGAAAGGGAATTAAGAATAGAAAAAATAAATAATCAAATATCATTTTCTCTTTCTCACCCCCAATGTTGATAACAACAAATTCATGAACCTAGGGTCAGGGCATCCTTTTCATCTACATTTCAGTCAATTAATTTTAGCAAGGAAAAAAAAATTTCCATCTTCACAGGCTAGGACTCTAATTATGCCCCACAATCCCACAATTATATATTATTGGATTTCAGATCAGACTTCATCTGATAGATAACGCAATGGTGAGAGCAATTGGCATATTATCTGCAGTGAAGGATCTACATAAGAATTTGCTTATGTGAAGGACAGTTAGTAGCTGTTGAATGGAACATCCTAACTTGTTCATAGCAGTAATAGACTATTAAAGTTAGAAGGAATTTCAAAATCCATGAAGTAAAATTAATATCCAAACAATAATTCTGCACTATAATATATTCAACAAATTGTCTTTTAACTTCTATTTTACTAACTTCTGGGAGAGGGTACCCAACTCATTTCCCTTCTTTCACACTGCCCTATTTGTTGTTCTTAACATAGGGCATTTCATCTCCTAGCTCCATTCCTCCAGTCCATGGCCTGGTGGTAAATTCAGGTATAATCCCCTAAAACAAAGTTTCTTTTTGGGGTGGGGGATCCCTCTCATCAACTAATATTATAGACACTTCTCTTTTAATTACTTTGCATTTACTTTTAACAAATTTTGAATTTAGTTATCTGGTTACATCCTCCTTCCTATGGATAAATATAAATACCCTGAGAGCAGATACTATTTGTTTTTATCTTTTTTTTTTATTACTAGAGCTTTATAGTAAATGACTTACATTTCATAATGTTTGATAATTTATTGATCAAATAAAATTTGTTTGGTTCAACACGTTACACTGCACTAGAACCCAGAAAATATCCCATGATAGTGACTTAAAAGGATCCTCTTTAGATATAGACACCACATACTTATGAAACATTCTCTCCCCATTCATCTATGGACAAATGCCACTGTATAATGCTTTGCAAATTGACATTTTTATATATGAAATATATTATATATTTGAAATCAAGTAATACTACTCTATATGTAAATCTCATGAAGTTTAGGGAAATGAAATGCTGAAGTTTAATGTTACAAAGTGAAGAAGTGTGAGAAGATGTGGGAAACAGGCATGAAAGAACAAGGTAAATTACAGAACAGACTATAGTGCTATTCAAAATTTGCTGAGGTAAGTAGACCCAGATGCTATAACTAGAGTTCTCTACTCGCATAAAGTCATTTTAATGTGTTAAGATGACCTAAGTAGTATAGGATAATAGTCATGATTTCCCTCTATAATTCTGGATCCCCTAAAAATCTGGCCACTTATACCCATGAGCCTTAGGTCTGCCCCAAAGTAGCTTTGCCACTCATCTGAAATTCACTATTTGAAATTTATTTGATAAACATTTTAATTAGAGAAAAAGTTTAGCACCATGGTCAACATTATTATAATTTTGGTCAGAGCTAAAGTTGGGGAAAGTAATATTTAGCAGAATTTGTGTGCAGCATTAACTCACATATTTAAGGAAAAGAAAAACTTGGTATCAGTTGCCAATAATTGGAAGAGGGAATAAGACCTAGATGAACTTTGGAAATTTAAGAAGGACACCACTTAATTGTTTTTAACTTTCCTGAGTGCTTGAGACAAGCAAGTTTATCTGCATCTTAAGGGAGTATTTGCTGTCTTATGATAGCATTTAATATTGTACCCATGTGATTTAAAGTTAGTTTTCCAATAAGGGCTCTGTTTAAGATAGGAATTCTTAGAGTGAGAATTTCAGTTTCATTTCTAATACAACACTTCTTTTGAGACACTGCCATATCATTCTGAGAGTATGCGTTAGAGGCTAGACAAAAAACACTTTTTAAAGTTGCAAAGATTTGCCATTCTTTAAAAGTTTATACACTTCCCAACAAAAATACAATGTTTAGGCATAAGACTTTATGCCTTACTAGGTGTTATCAGTTACTATTTTGTGCAACCAAAGCCTTTCTATAATAAAGTAGAACATAATATATATGGTTTGTTTGTGTATCGGAAGGGAGGGAAGTGAGATAGTGATTAAAAAAAAAAGATTCTTGTATGAGTAAGCACCAAAAAAAGACTAAAAACTGACCTTATCTTTTTCAGAATTTCAACCAGGGTAGCCCTGACCCCTTTCCCTTGTACTAGCATTCCCTCCATCCACCCCCATCCATCAGTGCTGATGAGAATTTTTCACCTTTTGCTCCTGCTCCTCTATCCCTTTCTTGAAACTTTTTTACTTTATCATGGCAAATTTAGAAACCAAAAATTATTCCACAAAGGAGTAAAATTATTAACTATTCGTAGTAAATATAGCACTATTGTGGATTTACATAGTAACTTTTTTTTTTCTGAAGAGTACAGCAATCCTGAGATCAATTATAACATCTTCTTATGGGATTTTCATTATAGTAACACCGCATTTTGCCAAAACTAAAACTCTTACTCAATAGAGACATGATCATATACATCAACATTTCAAATAAACCATCTATCATCACAGTAAATATATGTCCATTTTTAGAAGACCAGTGTAATATAGTGGGACAGGCAAAGGATTTAAGTCAGGAACCCTAGGTTCAAACCATGTTTCTGCCATTTATTATCTTTGAGCAAAATAATTTCACCTCTCTAGGCCTCAGGTTTTTAAATCTATCAAAAGAAGTGATTTCATAGGATTCAGAGCTTTGTTACTATAAGTGATTTCAAAGTTTCTTTCTAGCTTTAAATTCTTTGGCCCAACGCTTATTAATCAAGGTGTCAGCATTCTCATGGTGAACATGGTAACCATAGGAACCACATACTATTCACCCAGCATGACAAAGATCTAGGATGATTAGCAAAAAAAAAAAAAAAAAAAAAAAACACTTTAAAAACTGACTATGCCCTATATTGGTTAGGGAGATGAAGGCAACTAAGAAAAGAAAAAAGAACAAAACAACCTCTATCTCCTTGCACAAAAATTTCTTTTTGACTAACTAAACCTCTCTCCAACTAGCCAATATAAATTTTCCTCTCTTCTCACTGAACTCACTTTGATATTTCTGTTTTTAATTGATTGCATTTCTTACTCTCTTATCTCTACTTTTACTCTGTAAGTACCTTGCAAACAGTGATCTTTATCTGATTTTTAATAAGTAAAAACACATGGTACACTGCAATAACCAATAAGAGCCATTAGATCTCAGATATAGCATAGAAATCAAATTTTATACCTTTTTAAAAAAATAATTTGAGATTTACTGTGATTCAACTCAAAAAACATTATGCACCTGCTTCATGTAGAGTGTTATTTTAGGCACTAGGAGAGAAACAATATTTTTAAAACAGAGTCCTTGATCTCATGGAGATCAAAATGCAGTAGTGTGGGGTGAGGGAAGGATAGAGCACATGTACAGATCCACATAAAGAAATCAAGGCTCAAAGATAAAGTAACATACTGGGCATAGTCAGGAATAGAGCCAGGATTCTTATCTAAGTCTTCTGATTTCCCTGTATTATATAACAACATATGGTAAGCTTATTAAAGGGTCATAAAACAAAATGCTATGTGATCTTTGTAATGGAATATAAGTATTTGACAAGAGATTAGGAAAGATTTTGCTGGAGAGGTAGTGGCATTTGAGGTGAATTTTGAAGATATTGAAGACTTATCCAAAGTCACTTGACTAACAAATGGCAGGATTGAGACTGTATTCCAGGTATTTCAACCATGAGTTTATTATATCTCTTATCATCTTCCTATTGAAGAAAATACAATGGTTTCTTTGTATTTGAACCTAGGAGTCCCTTTAGCATTTAGCCTCTTACAATCTACCTCCAAACCACTCTTGCAGCCTTAAAATATATTCAAACACTCCTATTCAGCCAAAGACAAGGACATTCCATCTTTCCTTTCCAAATTTAAGCATAAACTATCTCCTCCAATTAACTGTAAGCTTCCTGGGGACTTGAAGTACTTATTTTTTTTTTTTATTTTTAATCTCTAATTCCCAGTACACAATAGAAACTTAATAAATATTGATTGATTGATTGTTTATCTCATTCAATTTCAGAGCTCATTTTCTCCTTACATACCACATAGTTCTTTTAAGATTCCTTTTCTTAGCTGAGTCAGATTCAGTTTTCATCTAAAAGTATCCATTCTTCCAGTCATCAGCAGCCAGTTAAGTGAGACTGGGATGGCTTTTTTAGAGAAGGCTAGGAATAGCACAGCACTCTAAGGTATTCAAAATAGCATTCAAATGGGAAGAAAAAACCTTGAGTTAGTCCTGGGTCTGCCCTTAACTCATAACTTCCTTTCTCTAGGTCTATAATTTTTAATCTGTAAAAGAAAGATGGATTAAATGATTTTAAAAGATTCTTCCAGCTCAAAAACATTTTATTTTTCACTTTTATTACAACAAAATTCTTCTGCAAACTCCTAGTCTAAAGCCCCTTCTTTGAAAGACATAAAAATTGAGGCCCATAATAGGGAAGCAATTTGCCCCTCAGATAAGGGTTCATAGTTTTAGATTGGTTCTGGTTCAAGGAGCTGATTGGCCCCTGATAGATTCCAAGCCAAGTCCCACTAGGTCATTGTTTGAGCCCAGATGGACTCAAATTGAATATAAATAGTAATCATTTCTGCTTTGGCCAGAAACCATGAGAGTCTTCCCTTTCCCATCTTCCTTCCTTCCTTCCTTCCTTCCTTCCTTCCTTCCTTCTTTCCTTCCTTCCTTCCTTCCTTCTTTTTTCCTTTTTTTCCTTTCTTTTCTTTCTTTCTTCTTGACTAGGTGAAATAGGAGATTCTCTGCTTTAAATGAGATGTAGCCTTAATTATTGAATGGGTGCAGTTTCAGTCATATTGAGACCTGTTGAAGACTTTAGTTTAAAAAGGTCAAAGTCTCCCATTTCTTTCAGGGGCATCTTCAGTCTTTTTGATCTCCATCTGACCATTGGTCCCAGATGGCTCTAGCAGGGAAAGTGAGGCAGGTGACCTTGCACAATCTTCCCTCACTTAAATCCAATTCATTTGCTTCTCTTTGAGGAGGAAGGACAAACAATGGCATAGCTTTAGAGCTGATAGAACATAGGAACAATTTGCCTCAAATCTTTCATGAGGAAACTAAGGTTCAGGAGATGAAGTGCTTTTCTTGATATGGAAGTAATAAGTAACAGAACTGGAATTCAAACTGGTATTCAACTACTAGGGCATCATTGTTGAAATGGAAGGAGGTAGAGTGGACTGAAGGAGAATAAAAGACTTATATAAACAAGAGGAGTCTTCTTGGCTCTAGAGTAAAATTCTGAAATTGTCAGATAAATCTAAGAATCAAGAACAAGTATGTCTTTGACAACTATTTCTCCTGTGACTCTTTCACTATGGTCTTAAGAAGCAGAGAGGCTTAGTTAGAAATTGATGGGAGCTGAAGGGAGGGAAAGTGAAGAAGAGAGGAAAGGATAAAGTTGAGATCTGAACAGCTCATCTTTCTGAAAAGACACTTAAAAAATTTAACTCCTTCTCTGGAGGATTTGAGATTTAAGCACAAGGGAGAAAACTGCAGCCTTGTATTTGTTCTCTTACATTTTTAACCATCAAATCATCTTTCCTTCTACTGAGTAATAAAAACACAATAAGAAAAGAATTTTACAAGCTTCCTCATTTGTTCAATAGTGATGATGTGGAAAAAATGACCTTTTAAAAACACTTAAACACTTAACTTTTGATCCCCAGTCTTCTCCCCAAAGCTTAATTTATTAAAACTTAACATATCTTGACATTAGGAATTAGGAGAGATGAGAGGGCAGTTCACTATAATTAAAATCTTAGGATACAAATTCTATGCTTCGTCTATGACTATTATAGTGTAGTTTATTGAAGAACATATTGAGTTTCATTCATGCATAAGTAATAGTATCTTTTACACATGAAGTAGGCCTTTCATAAAATCAGGGAACTCATGATTACAGCAACCTCTGGCAATTCATGTAAACTGTAAGAATTGCCTCTCTTCAGTCATGGTTGCATTAGCTTGGCAATTGGGCCCTTTTGAAGAAATAATAGCTAATTGTTTTGTAAATGTAACCAAAAATGATCCCCCAAAAGGGCCAATTGGCAGAAATTAACATTGTGTATTTTTCACATAGCTCTATTATGGAGGCAAATTAGGGATGTTTGCTCTTTATTTGATATTTTTTCTTCCAGAATATTAACTTACAATCTAACTCTTCACAAAGGATACAAATTGCTTCCTACCCAATAACTTTGAAGTGGTAGGGTAAGTATAATCATTTTACAGATGAGGCCCAGAAATGGTAAATTATTTGCCTGAGTTAAAGAGTTAGTTCAGTTCCCCTCTGAAGTCAAGTTCCAGTTTCTCAAATCAAAGACAAGGGTTCTTTTCCTGCTACTATGCTGTTTTGTAAATATTCATTTATTTCATTTGGATTATCAGTTTTATTTACATATAATTGGGTAAAATAGTTACTAATAATTGCTTTAATTTTATCTCTTTTACTAGTTCCTTTACCTTTTTCATTTTTTGATGCTAGTAATTTAATTTTCTTCTTTCTTTTTAAATCAAATTAACCCATGAGGGTGTTTTTTTTTTCCCCATGAAAAATAGATCCTAGTTTTATATATTGGTTCATTGTGTTGGCAGTTGTTTTGCTTTCAATTTTTTTTTAAATTAAAGCTTTTTATTTTTCAAAATATATGCATGGAAAATTCTTCAACATTAGCCCTTGCAAAACCTTGTATTCCAGTTTTCCCTCCCTTCCCCCACGTCCTCCCATAAATGGCAAGTAGTCCAATATATGTTAAACATGGTAGAAATATATGTTAAATCTAATGTATACATACATATTTATACAATTATTATGCTTCACAAGAAAAAAATCATCAAACCAAGTAAAAAAAAAAAAGGAAGCAAAATAAAATGCAAGCAAGTAACAAAAAGAGTAAAAATGTTATGCTATGAACCACATTCAGTTCCCACAGTCTTCTCTCAGGGTGTAGACGACTCTCTTTATCAATGAATAATTGGAACTGGTTTGAATCTTCTCATTGTTAAAGAGAGCCACAGCCATCAGAATTGGTCATCATATAATCTTGTTGTTGTAATGTACAATGATCTCCTGCTTATGCTCACTTCACAGAGCATCAGTTCATGTCTCTCCAGGCCTCTCTGAAAGCATCCTGTTGGTCATTTCATGTAGAATAATAATATTCCATAATATTCATATACTATAATTTATTCAGTCATTCTCCAATTGATGGGCATACATTCAGTTTCCAGTTTCTTGCCACTACACAAAGGGTTGCCACAAACATTTTTGCACATGTGAGTCCCTTTCCCTCCTTTAAAATCTCTTTGGGATATAAGCCCAGTAGAAACACTGCTGGATCAAAGGGTATGCACAGTTGATAACTTTTTTAGCATAACTCCAAATTGCTCTCCAGAATGGTCGGATTCGTTCACAGTTCCACCAACAATGTATTAGTGTGCCAGTTTTCCCCAGATCTCCTCCAACATTTGTCATTATCTTTTTTCTGTCATCTTAGCCAATCTGAGAGGTGTGTAGTGGTATCTCAGAGTTGTCTTAATTTGCATTTCTCTGATCAATAGTGATTTAGAGCACCTTTTCATATGACTACAAATAGTTTCAATTTCTTCATCTGAAAATCATTCATATCTTTTGACAATTTATCAATAGGAGAATAGCTTGAATTCCTATAAATTTGAGTCAGTTCTCTATATAGTTTAGAAATGAGGCCTTTATCAGATCATTTGGATGTAAAAACGTTTTCCCAGTTTATTGCTTCTCTTCAAATCTTGTTTGCATTAGTTTCATTTGTACAAAAGCTTTTTAACTTAATATAATCAAAATTATCTATTTTGTGATCAATAGTGATTTCTAATTCTTCTTTGGTCACAAATTTCTTCCTCCCCCACAGATCTGAGAGGTAAATTATCCTATGTTTTTCTAATCTGTTTATAATATCAATCTTTATGTCTAGATCATGAATCCATTTTGACTTTATCTTGTATATGGTATTAAGTGTGGGTCAATGCCTAGTTTTTTGCCTACTAGTTTCCAATTTCCCTAGAAGTTTTTGTTGAATAGTGAATTCTTACCCCCAAAAGTTGGAGTTTGGGGGTTTGTCAAACACTAGATTACTATAGTCATTAACTATTTTGTCCTATGAATCCAACCTATGTCACTGATCAACTACTCTATTTCTTAGCCAGTATCAAATAGTTTTGATGACTGCTGCTTTACAATATAATTTTAGATCTGGTACAGCTAGGCCACCTTCATTTGCTTTTTTATTTTTCTTTTATTAAGTCCCTTGAAATTTTTGACTTTTTGTTCTTCCAGATGAATTTTGTTGTTATTTTTTCTAGGTCAGTAAAATAGTTTCTTGGGAGTTTGATTGGCTTAGCACTAAATAAATACTTAGTTTAGATATTATCATTTTTTATTATATCTGCTTGACATATCCAAGAGACCTTGATATTTTTCCAATTGTTTGGATCTGACTTTATTTGTGTGGAAAGTGTTTTGTAGTTTTGATGATAAAATTCCTGACTTTCCCTTGGCAGATAGATTCCCAAATATTTTATACTATTGACAAGTTATTTTAAATGAAATTTCTCTTTGTATCTCTTGCTGTTGGATTTTGTTAGTGATGTAAAAAAATGCTGCAGATTTATGTGGATTTATTTTGTATCCTGAAACTTTGCTAAATTATTCTAATTTATTTCTAATTATTTCTAATAGTTTTTTAGTTGATTCTCTAGAGTTCTCTAAGTATATCATCATATCATCTGCAAAGAGTAATAATTTGGTTTTCTCATTACCTGCTCTAATTCCTTTAATCTCTTTTTCTTCTCTTATTGCTAAAGCTAGCATTTCTAATACGATATTGAATTGTAATGGTGATAGTGGGCAATCTTGTTTCACCCCTGATCTTATTGAGAATGGTTCTAGTTTATCCCCATTACATTTGATGTTTGCTGATGGTTTTAAATAGATGCTACTCACTACTTTAAGTAAAAGTCCATTTATTCTTTTACTCTCTAGTATTTTTAATAGGAGATAGATGTTAGATTTTATCAACTGCTTTTTCTGCATCTTTTGAGATAATCATATGGTTTTTGTTAATTTGGTTATTGATATAGTCAATTATGCTAATAGTTTTTCTAGTATTAAACCAGCCCTGCATTCTTGGTATAAATTCTACTTGGTTGCGATGTATTATCCTGGGGATGATTTTCTGTAATCTCTTTGCTAATATTTTGTTTAAGATTTTTGGATCAATATTCATTAGGGAGATTGGTCTATAATTTTATTTCTTTGTTTTCATCCTACCTGGTATAGGTACAAGTATCATATCTATGTTATAAAAGGAATTTGGTAGGAGTCTTCCTTTCCCTATTTTAAAAAAATAGTTTATGTAGTATTGGAGCTAATTGTTCTTTAAATGTTTAAGAGAATTCACATGTAAACCCATCTGGTCCTGGAGATTTTTTCTTAGGGAGTTGATTAATAGCTTGTTCTATTTCTTTTTTTTTTTTTTTAAATAAGTTTATTTAAGTAATTTATCCTCTTCTGTTAATCTGGGTATTCTATATTTTTGTAGGTATTCCTCCATTTCACTTAGGTTATCAAATTTATTGGCACAAAGTTGGGCAAAGTAATTCCTAATTATTGCTCTAACTTCCTCTTCATTGGTAGAAAGTTCTCCCTTTTTATTTTTGAGAATAACAATTTGATTTTCCTCTTTCCTTTTTCTAATCAAATTAACTAAATGTTTATCTATTTTTTAAAAAATAAAACCAACTCTGTTTTATTTATTAATTAATAGGTTTTTTTTTTTACTTTTAATTTTATTTATTTTTATTTTTAGAATTTCAAGTTTGGTATTTGATTGGGAGTTTTTAATTTGTTCTTTTTCTAACTTTTTTAGTTGCAAGCCCAATTCATTGATCTTCTCTTTCTTTTATGTAAGTAAGCATGTAGAGATATAAAATTTCCCCTTATTACCCTATTGGTTGAATTCCACAAATTTTGCTATGTTTTCTCATTATTGTTATTCTCTTATATCTCTATGACGAAATTATTAATTGTGTCTATGATTTACTGTTTCACCCATTCATTCTTTAGGATGAAATTATTTAATTTCCAATTATGTTTTGGTCTATGTTCCCCTGGTCTTTTATTGAATGTAATTTTTATTGCATTATGATCTGAAAAAAGTGCATTTATTATTTTTGCCTTTCTGCATTGGATTTTGAGGTCTTTATGTCCTAATATATGGTCAATTTTTGTACCGGTTCCATGATATCCTGAGAAGAAAATGTATGCCTTTCTGTCTCCATTCAATTTTCTCCTAAGATCATACCTAGCTTTTCTAGTATTCTATTTACCTCCTTAACTTTTTTCTTATTTATTTTGTGGTTTGATTTATCTAGTTCTGAGAGAGCAAGGTTGTGATCTCCCACTATTATAAACATCTATTTCTTTTTGTAGCTTTTTAAATTTCTCCTTTAGGAATTTCCATGCTTTACCATTTGGTGCATATATATTTAGTATTAATATTGGTTCATTATCTATGATACCCTTTAGCAAGATATAATTTCCTTCCTTATTTCTTTTAATTAGATCAATTTTGGGTTTTTCTTGATTTTAGATCAGGATGTCTATCCCTGCTTTTTTTTTTTTTTTTTTTTTTTTTTTACTTAACCTGAAGCATAATAGATTCTGTTCCAATTTTTACCTTTACTCTGTATGTATAATTCTGCTTTAAATGTGTTTCTTGTAAATAGCATACTGTAAGATTCTGGCTTTTAATCCAATCTGCTATCTACTTTTTCTTTATGAAAGTGTTCACCCCATTCCCATTTACAATTAAAACTACTAATTCTGTAATATATACTACTAATAATAAGATCATTTATCCCAATTTATACTTTTCTTTTTCCTTTTCCTCTTTCCCTCCTCCCCAGTATTTTACTTATAAGTATCACTTGCCTCAAGCAGTCCTCCCCCTTTAGAGTTCTTCCCCCTTTCTTATATCTTTCCCCTAGTATTTCTTTTTTCTCTTCTATTTAGCCTATCCCTTCCCTTTTCCCCTTTCCCCTCCCACCTTTCTATATAAGATGAGAGAAGTTTCTCTGTAAAATCAAATATGTCTAATATTCTTTCTTTGAGCCAAATCTGATGAGAGTAAGATTCATACAATGTTCATTCCCCTTCCTTTGTTCCCTCAATTATAATACATTTTCTCTCTTTCTTTGTAAGATGTAATTTCCCTCATTTTACCTCCATTTTCCCCTTTTGCTGGTATAATCCCTTTCCACCTCTAGTTTATTTTCATATTATAACAGTAAAATCAAATTATTTATGCACTCTCTATTTATACCCATAACATAAATACAGTTCCCAATAGTTCTTTTCTTTTTACCTTTCTATGCTTCTCTTGAATTCTACATTTGGAGGTCATTTTGTTTGTTTGTTTGTTTGTTTGTTTGTTTAGCTCTGGTCTTTTCATCAGAAATAAATGGAATTCACCTGTTGTGTTGAATGTCCATCTTCTTCCCTGAAAGAAAATGCTCAGTTTACCAGGGTAGTTTATTCTTGGCTGCATTCCAAACTCCTTTGCTTTTCAGAATATCAGATTCCAGGCCCTTCAGTACTTTAAGGTGGAAGCTGATAGGTCCTGGGTAATCCTTATTGTGACTCCTCAGTTTTTGAATTTTTTTTTTCTGGCTGCTTGTAATATTTTTTCCCTTGGTACAATAGTTCTGAAATTTAGCCCAATATTCCTTGGAGTTATAATTTTGGGCCCTCTTTCAGGAGGTGTTTGGTGAATTTTTTCATTGGCTATTTTACCTTCTGATTCTGTGACATCAGGGCAGTTCTCTTTGATGATTTCCTGGAAAATAGTGTCTAGGCTCTTTTTTTCATCATAATTTTCAGGAAGTCCAATAATCCTTAGATTGTCTCTCCTAGATCTATTTTTCAGATCAGTTGTTTTCACAAGTAAGTATTTTACATTTTCTTCTATTTTTTCATTTTTGGGGTTTTGCTTGACTGATTCTTGATATCTCATTGAAGCATTAATTTCCATTTGTTCAGTTCTGATTTTTATTGAATTATTTTCTTGATTTACTTTTTTTTTTTTTTACTTCTTTTTGTATTTGTGCAATTGAGTTTATAAATGAGTTGTTTTGTTCTATGGATTTTTTTTTCCATTTCACAAATTCTGTTTTTCAGGGAGTTGTTTTCTTTTTCCATTTTGTCAATTCTATCTTTTAATGAATTATATCCCTTTCCCATTTCACTAAATTTATTTTGTAGTGCATTTTCTCCACATAATTTCTGTGTTGCCTTTTCCAAGTCCTCTTGTATAGTTTTCATTTCCTTTCCCCATTTTTCTTCTAGCTCTCTTTTAAGATCATTTTTAATTTTTTCTAAGAGAGCCTTATGTGATGGGAACCAATTTAAATCATACTTTGAGGCTTCATCTGAAGACCATCTGCTTTTAGTCTCCTCAGGGTTTGAAATCTGTTCTTGTTCACTATAAAAACTATCTATGGTCAGAGTTCTTTTTGCTTTTTTACTCTTTTTTTTTTTCAAAAAGTTGAGATCTTTTTTTATATCAAGAGAGATTATCCAAATTTCCTCTACAAGTGGCAGTGGATGTGCTGGGTCAGTGCTTACTGACTTCCAGTACTTGTTGGGCATGGCCAGGTCTCATGAAATTCTGGCATTTCAGGGTTTACTATTTACCTTTTGTGTTTGTATTGGATATTTTATAACTTCTCTTTTGATCTACTGGCTTGCAACCAGGGCAGAGTAGCCAACACTGCTATAGATTCCTCCCCATAGATTCTCTGGTGTGCAGACCCCACACTGCTGTGGGTCTGCGCTGCCTACACTCAGCATCTGTGCTTAGCCTGCTTGCACTTGGCCAACCTCTCTCCTTGCCTGATTGAAACAGATCTTTTCTGGAGAGCTTCAAAATTATCTTCTGCTGGTAATTTGTTCACCCCCAATATTCGTGGGTTCTGCCAGTCCAAAACTAATTCAGAGGCTGGATTTGCTAATTAGTTTGAGGGACATGGGATGAGGTCAGAAAGAAACATATGTCCTCTGTGCCATCTTGGCTCTGCCCTCTCTGTTCCTGGCTTTCAATTTTATTAATGTCTTCTTTGACTTTTGGGATTTCTATTTTGCTGTTTGGGGATTTTTTTATTTTTTCTATTTCTATGAGTTTTTAAATTACATATTCAATTCATTTATATTTTTTCCTTTTCATTGATAGAAGAAAAAAAGTAAGCTTGAAAAGTATAAATAGATCATCATTCCTTTGTCCTACAGTTGATTAGCTTGGATATAAATTTATTAGTTATTCTTGAATCCTTTGTTTCTGTATTTTACTGACAGTCATACCTTGCCAAACTCTGTCCCAGGATTACATACACTATCTATTCTGTCTTGGCTCAGGTGCTACTGAAATATAATAAATCTCTTGACTATGCAGGCTGGGGCCAATACAAATTTGTTATCTTAACTCAAATGGACTCTCAAAGTGCATGATGATCCTTTAATCTTCCCTCATGTATTGTCTATCATAATTACAATTGTAATTATTCCAACCTCTTCATATTTCCTCAGATTTTCTATAACCATCTGCTCTTTACTTCTCAAAAAAGGAAACAACTTCCCATTTGGTTAAAAATTAGAAAAATTTCAAAATTTCTCTTTCTTATCCCTCATTCTTTCCTTTCATAAAACCATCTCTTATTAAAAATTTACTCCTTTGTTCATGCTTTTGAATCCATTTACTTCCATTTCTTTTGGGAGTTTGGCCCTTCAATCATCCTTAACTTTCTTTTATCTCCAATCTACTGTATTCTTTCCCACCACCTATCAACATAATAAGTTTACTCCATTCTTATACAAAAATTCTTTGCTTGATGGTAATCATTCTCTTTCTGATATCTTCCTATATATTTCTCTTTTTAGGGTTGTCACTGTATCATTAGAATCACAGATGGAAAGCACAAACTAACTTTAGAGGTCACCTTATTCAACTTTCTCTATTTGTAGATATTAAAACAGAACCATAAAGTTAACTGACCTATTCTAGGATATGCTAATAATGAGAGACAAATCCAAGAGTCGAACTCAAGTCCTCTGGCTTCATATCCAAGGATCTCTGTCTTTTTATCATCACATGCTATCCCTTTTATATTGCTTCCAGTTTCTTACTTCCCATTCATTTTTATTCTCTTTCAGTGTAGTTTCTGATCACACTACTCAATTAAAATTATGCTCTCCATATCTACCAAGAATATCCTACCATATATATGATATCTTAGAAGATTTTGACAGTGTCAATCACCCTCTGCTCCTATATGTTTTGTCCACCCTTGGCTTTTATGATGTTGTACTTTTTTTGATTCTTTTCCTATCAGTATAATCATGCTCATTCTCCTTTGCTGGACTATCCTTCTCCTCCTCCTCCTTTTCTTTATCCCAAAGTATTATCATCTCTCAAGGCTCTTACCTGGGCCCTCTTCTTTTCCCTCTTTTCCATTACATTCTCCCAGTTTTCATGAGTTTTATTATCATTTTTATGCAAATGATGTTGAAATTTATCTATCTAATGTTAATCTTTTTCCTGGACAACAGTTCAGCATTTTTTAACTTCCTTCTGTATCCTTCCTGCTCTACCTGGACATCCTACAAATACCTCAAACTCGATGTTTTCAAAATGAAACTTTATTTATTTATTTATTTTTTGGTAAATCAATCCATCCATGAAACTTTCCTATTTCTATTGAAGACAGGATCATCCAGTCATCCAAAACTCACAAACTTTCACTCTTGATATCATGAGTACTTGATTTTTCTCTTTCCAGCAATTCTCATATAAAATTAGTCGCCAAGTTCTGTCTATTCTAATTTCATAACATCACTTATAGGATGAAGCAGAAAGTATTTAAACCAAGCTCAAATCCTGAATGTGCATGTCACTTAATTTGACTGAACTATTTGCTCAATTACTGTTATTTTGTACCTATCTTCTCTCTATTTACAAAAACCCATAGATTCTCAGAATTCCTTTCTTATACTATTTAAATAACCTGGTAATTGCTTTATCCAACCATTATTTTAAAAAAGCCATTGTACATATTCATGCTAAAATGATATATTTCTGAAATACATATTTTACTTTCCTGCTCAAGAAGTTTCAGTGGCTACCTCATATATCTTGGATAAAATACAAAATCAGTTTTCTACATAAACTTTCTCTAGCCTGTTATGCTAGGCTGATTATACAATCTCCACATTATCTCCCTGCCAATCTGGACTATTTACTGATGCCTGTGCAGGTCATTTCTTCTTCTACTTCTTTAACTTGAGACAGTCTGTTCTCCATGCCAGAAAGCTTTCCCTCTATACATCTACCTTTTGAACCCATAGCTATCTTTAAGTCTCAGCTTAAATTTTACTATATAAGCAATAGATATTTAGAATAATTAATAACCCTGAAATTATTAAACTCAGGTCTTCCTGATTCCAAGTCCATCACTCTATTCATTATGTCATGTAGTTTTCTTTTCCTCTCCATTATGCCATATAGTTTCCTTTTCCTCTTTCCTCTCCTCATCTTCCTCTTTGCCATAAAAAGATAATAATAATTCTAGTACATATTTCATAACCTAAATAAGTTGGTTAAATAAGATAATATAAAGGAACTTGCACATTTTAAAGAGTTATATAAATGTCAGCTATTATTACTACCCATAGGATGATAGATTTAAGGCCATAAGGACCATACAGACCACTGAGTCTAGTGTCTTATCCTTCATATGAAGGAATTCAAAGCCAACGAAGTGTAGGTAACATAGATAGACAATGAATTAGTGGAGTTGAGTTCAGGATCTCAGACTCTAAATCAAACAAAATTTGCATGAGGATAATTTTTCATATTATCATTTCATATGATTCTCTTGGAACTGTGAGGGAGGTTGACAGGGTAGTCATTACTGTGCAATTTGACAAAAAACAAAGTCAAAACATAAAAAATTTAACTGACTTGCCAAAATATACTCAGCTGGTTGGTAGCAGAAGGCCTCAAAATCAGCTTTCTAGATACCCAGCATAGATCTCATTCCATTGTATGGAAAGAAATGGAAAGAAAGGAAAAAGGAAAGTTTGTTGTGGAGATAATTTGATTACATATAGTCTCATATAGATAAAAATACTTTTGTTAAAATATAAATCACTACATTACCCACCTCAAACTGGAAAAGCATGGAAAAGCATAATTTACAGATTGCATCAGTCATTAAAATAGTTGGGGTTTTTTCTCCAAAAGCTTTCTGTGACTGCTTAGCATCACAGTGAAACACTGTCACCTTTCTTCTTCAGACAAATACATTTTAGCATATTAAAAGGTTCAGTCAAAGCCTAGCTGAGAAAGCAGAAAAAAATCAAATAGAAGGGATGAACTCTGAATAAAGTCAAATCAAGTTTATACATGCCTAGTTTATCTGAAATGAGTGAATCTATATGGGATGTATTCGTGTGTGTGTGTATGTGTGTGTGTGTGTGTGTGTGTGTGTGTGTGTGTGTGTAATGTCTGCTAACTTTGGAAAACTAAGACTATTTCAGACTTATTTATCTGTTTATCATAATAGCAATGACGTTTACAACCATATACAGATAAGTAAGTTTTAATTGATAAAGCAGAATAAAAGTAAGATTCTTAATCACTTCATGTAGAAGCAATTTAGAATGTAGACATTCAAATGAATAAAAAACACAGAAAAATTTCTTTTATTTATGCTAGATAAATGTGAAGATTTATGTTGCCATTAATATATGTAGAATGTTTTGTAAACTTTAAAGTGTCCCATCAATTTTAGCCAGTGTTTAATGACAAAAAAAAATCCCAACAGATTTGCAATTTAGAATGATTGCTCATATTAACTTAATAACTAGGTTGTGATCTATCTATGATGTAGGATTTTTCACCAAATGATGGCAGGCAACAAAAATTGGAATTCAGTCATGTGAAAACTTCACAATGGCCATTCCTTTTGGCAAAGGATAGATTTTTAACATCCTAAAAGAGTTAGGTGTAAGGAGAAGTGGGGTTGAAAAGCATAGTAGACTTAGGAGAGATACCACATGGCATGGGGAGAAGGGGAAGGGAAAAGACATCACAAGGCAGAGTGACAAGGTGGACTGACCCAAAGGAAGGTAGCAGCAAACTCAAGTCATGAGCCATAAGATATTTTATAGGGAAAATTTAGCCTCAGGGACATGATTGGGATTCCTAACAGGACATGGCAAGGTAAGACTGTTGTAGACTTCTAACAGAGAGTGGATTTCAAATGTTTGGTATAACTTGGATTTCACATTGGACTACCTCCCCAAATGATGGAACCATGGAGCTAAATTCATCTCTATTAGAACTTTAAGCCTACTTGCCTCAGGAATTAATTCTTTAGTTTTTTTCTTGGTCCAAAACAATATTCAAAGTCTCATCAATTGGGTTTTTTTTTTTTTGTTTTGTTTTGTTTTGTTTTGTTTTTTTTTTTGTTTTGTTTTTTTTTGTTTTTTGTTTTTTTTGTTTTTTTTGTTTTTTTTAGCTGCTCCGTTTTTTAAAAAAATAATCTGTAGAACTTCAGTTTCCTTTGAGATAGTAAAAGAACCACGGGAAAGGTTTCTTCTTACAATTTACAGGATGATTTTTCTCTCAATAATTTGGTAATGGGGGTAGTATAGGTATTATTTAGAATATTTAACAGATGAAAATACTACTCATGAAAGAGATGATAAGATTTGCCCAAGATCCTATAGCTCACAAGGAGCAGAGCTGATACTTTGTCTTCTTTGTCTTCTAACCTGTCTAGTTAATTCTTTTTCTAGAATGTAATTACCTATCTTTGGATGAATAAAACTCAGCTTGATGAGGGGGGACCCTGAAACTCTAAAACTCCTTGAAGGACAGATTCTCCTTGAATTCTGACCTCTGTAGGAGACCCCGCCTGAGGGAAACATTCTAACACCTTCATTCTGTTATCCTGAGAGATAGATATCACCCCTATTGATAACACTCACTACTGATTAAACTTCCCATTGAAGAACAAGTCCCGAGACTCATTCAATTCCAAGATTTTCTGGCTTGGATCGCACCCAGCCCCCATCAAAAGCAACCCCCAGTTTGTAGCCAAAGCTTATAAAATAAGCCAATTTAGGGCTCAATCCTTGCAAAGGAAGTAATATGCTATCCCTGGTATAGCAGCAACCTCTGCCCGCTGAAATGAGATTCTCTTTCAGTGCTACACTCTCTTCATCCTCACCTATTTCCCTAATAAGGCTCTATGACTCTCTGTCGGTATTTCTCTACTAGAAATTTTACTTCTCTGTCAGACCTACTAAGGAATTAATTCTTTCTATTCATACACATCAAAGGTTGACTTCCCAATGTCAATAATAAACTTCTTTTACCAGTCCAGCTTTTTGGGTTTGTAAATTCCTTTACGAAGGACCTTTGCACCACCAAAAGGGGGTTCCCACAATTCCCTGCCATGTGTCGAATCCTAAGGGGATTTAGGGGAGCCAAACCTCTTCATTTGGTTCTTTGAACCCTGAACCTGCCACTAACCTTATCAAGCTCATGTATTATCTTCTATATCAGGCCTTTACTTGTCCTAGCATTCCATCCCTGGAGGTTAGTATATTCCTATTCCTAATATTACATTTTGTATTTTTTATACATACTTGTCTATATACATTCTGACTACCCATAATAGAACATATGCTACTTGAAAATGGGTAGAAAATAGGCAATAAAATAAAATAAAATAGTGTTTATCCTAGTGAAGAGGGGACTCTGCAACTCTGAAAATCCTTGAAGGAGAAAAACTCCTTTAACTCTGCCTCAGTGATGAGTTTCAGGACTGAGCCCACCCCACCCAGATAATAAGGAAACTGTCCCTGGGGCAAAGTCTCTCACTGAGGCAGAGTTGAAAGAGATTTTTTCCTTGACTAGGATAGTATTTTAACAAGTACTTGTTAGTGAAAGAGATGAAGCAACCAGGCAGCACAGTAGATAGAATGTAAGTCAGGAAGAGTCATCATCCTGTGTTCAAATTCAGCCTCAGACACTTATGAGCTGTGTGACCCCAAGCAAGTCACAATTCTTTTGTCTCAGTTTCCTCATCTGTAAAACAATCTGGGGAAGGAAATTCCAAACCACTCCAATATCTTTGCTGAAAGAACTCCAAGTGAAGTCATGAAGAGTTGGACATGAATGAAAACAAAAGAAAGCCGAACAAGAAGAAGTGACAGAAATGAGAATTGGAGATTTGATTTCACCAATATAGTAAACTCCCATTGATTCGATTTCCCTTGCCAAAGCGTATTAGTACCTATTCTGAAACTTACAGCCCAGCTTTGTAGAGTTGCGTGGAATACCAAAAAGTCCTCGGACTTCTCATGTTGAGATTTTACAGTGAGTAGGTGAAAAAAGGATTTAAAAGTTGAGTTTCCTGTCTTCAAGGTCAATTCTCAAACCATTATTCTACTCTGTGTTTCTTATGCCTGTTGGAAGACTGATGTGAGAAATGGAGGGCATTCGTTTTCCACAGTTATGAAAATTAAATTGGAGAAATGAAACTTAAATTAGAAAACTGATGCTCACAAGGATGTCAAGGAATAATCAAGGGTGGAAGCTATCTTCTTTCAAAAGAATGTAAACTCTTTGGGGGCAGGGATTGACTTTTGTAATAAAGGATGGGAGCCAGAGATTTGAAAAGAATCTTTTGTTCTTTGCCTTCACTGCTCCACTGTTGTCTTCTTCCTACCCTCCCACCCTCCCACCCCCCTTCATTTGGAGCAAGGACCAGCTATGTAAAGAGGGGTGGAGATTCATGTTTTATAATAACATTCAATTAGTCAGAGAGGGACTTGTGCTTCAGGATAAGAAATAAAATGCTGCCTTTGGTGTTTCACAGGTGTGGCTACTCCCCTAGGTACCCATTCTTACAAGAATGTAAAATAAATCTTTCCTGCATTCATCAGTGAGACAGTAGAGTTCTTGGTAAGATATTTTGTTTCTTACCACTGACAAGCAACAAACATCTATCATGTGCTAGGCACTGAAGAAACAGAAACAAAAATAAAGAATCTCTGTTCTCAAAAATTTTACATTCTAATGGGGAAAGACTAGACAAAAATGATCAGGGATAGGAGCACAGTTCAGTGGCATTTATAATGCCTCTGATATCCTAAGAATCTATGAATAGTGCTATTCCAGCCACATCTCCACCCTTTCACACACCAGCACAATTCTTTGTTACCTACTAGGAAAAATCCTATTCAATTTACTTTCCCCATTCTGACCAAATACTTTATAACTCTGTGTAAGAGCATGTTGACAAGGTCCAAAGTCAGAAGCAAAGGCAAGACGAGAATGGTGGTGGTTGGCCTGGGTTTTTCCACAAGAGAGAGATCCCAGGAAGAATTCACCAATGCCAGGGTGAAGAGGAACATTCCAGGGTGCATTTTTTTGAAGGAAGCTATATGGTAAGAAGTTGTGAAAGAAAAAAGGTAATCATGGTTGTGAGATATCTGGAGCAAATATCCTTTCAATAATAGGTGGTTCTTTGCAGGGCCTAAGCAAATGACCTTTGAGGCATCCATGGGTAAGAATGTTACTGTCTACAAAATGTGTTTAGGGACCTACACTGAATACCCAAATTTAATTCAGTGGTAATGAGTAATGATAATGTTTTTCTGCTCTTTGGAATTTATAATGGCACTGCAGGGGACAGCTGTCCTCAAAATACCATCTATCTTTCTGAGGGTTCTGATTGCATTTTTGTCTCCCAAACAACAGCTCTACAATTTCTCTGTGCTGAAAGCCAACAAGAAAATGAAAACTTACTAAAGAATTGAGCTAGCAGCCCTACCTCATGAATGTTTTATCATCTTCAGAAGCCTACATACAGAAGAAAATTATCACAGGGATTCATTTTGAAAAGTAAGTTATAAAGTATTTGATCAGAATGGAAGAAGTAAATTAAATAGGGTTTCTCCTAGTAGGTAACAAAGAATAATGCTTGTATGGGAAAGGGCGGGGATGTCGTCTGGGTAGTGCTGTTCATAGACTCTGTTATTAAGAGATGAGAGATGGTCATGAATTATAAGGACTTGTACATGCCACTAGATTATTTATTTGTCATCTGTATGTAAGATATCAATCATTAAATAAAACATTGAAGTTTTCTACGCAACATAAACTTGATTACAGTTCAAAATTCCAGGAATAATAAATTAACTGTTTTAAGGGGTTAATATTGAGATTGGAAGAGTATTCTCTAAATGGTGTGGGTTAGAGAAAAAGAATGGTTTACTTCATCTATAAAAGTCTGATGTAAGATTGTATAGCAGCTCTGATTAAAACAAGAGATAGGTTCATTTAGACACTAATAGTGCTGAGTGTAAATTTAAAATGATGTAAAACAGGTAAGAACATTACTGATTTTGTCATTCCTCTGGTTATCGGTGTTTAAAATAAAATGTAATTTAAATACAAAAGATCTTTTTACAGATACTTCATGATTCACTGCAGGATATGAATGAAGAACAGATCCTCCTCTTGTGGCTTACCATCAAATCTATGGAGTTTCTATTTCTATTCCAAACTAATATTGTGGTATACAGATACAATGTACAAGTGATACAACATAGTGGAAGATTTAAACTAATGTTATATGATTAACATCAGGAATTCTTACTTTTAACTCTCAGATAAGGGAGAAGAGGGAATTCTTTAAAAAAAATTACTTTATTTGAATTTCACCACAGTAAAATTGCTTATTTATATCATCACAATTTACATTTATCTGCAAATTATACCTTTTACTTCTCCATGTTGCTAATGTACCAACTTCCCAATTTGCACTCATCCTTCAGCTCTCCCCTGAGAAGGTACAAAGGCTCCTATACAGACTGCTAATAAGTGATTAGTACTTCCTGTAGAGATAGATCTCTCCAGGCAGCATTCCCCTAGATAGGGGTTCCTATAGGAATAGTTAATAAGTGTCTGGTGCCCTTAAAGATATCTCCTAAGATAACTGAGCAGGGAGATGAACCTTAAGAAGACTCTGTTTGTTGCCTGAGATGAGGACAGACAATAATGAGACTGCTACTCAGAATTTATAATATACTTTATTGCAATATACATGTAATATGTGTTTTGAAGTATAGCAATATTTATAAATCTATATATTTTTAATTTTTAATGGCATTATTAATGTGACAATCTCAAACAATATCTATTAGAAAAGCTACTACTTTTTCTAGTAAAAAATATCAAACTTCTTTCTTTTCTCACTTCCTATCTACAGATCTGCTTGTTTGAACACCACAGAACAAAATAAGCTGCTTAATGGAAATCTCATAACAATGTTTAACTCAACATTGGATACTCCACACCTTCCATCTTCTTTATCCTCCTCTGTCCTCTGATTGTAGGGCTGGAGCATTAAATTTCACCCAAAGTCTTCCTAAAGGACTTCTTGGACTTTATAGTTCACGCTTCCTTCCATTTGCATTGCTCTACTTTGGAATAAAATGGCTTCTGCCATTTTCACCCCTTTCTAGCTTCCCTTCATGTGTTATTTTTATGCATTTTGGTTTTGCCAGGAACTTGGCGTTAAGTGACATAGCTAGTGTCAAGTGTCTGAAGCCACTTTTGAATTCTGAACTTCCTGACTCCAAGGCTGATGCTCTATCTATTGCATTACCTACCTGTATCGCCATTAGATTTTAAGTTCCTATAGGACAGAAGCTGTCTTTCTTTTGTATTATTTATATAACTAGCACTTGGTACAGTGCCCAGCACAGAAAAGGAACTTAGTAAATGTTTACTGAATTGTTTTTTCTGTTTGTACTATGTATGTGTTTGTGTAATATCAACTATCTTGAAATAAAAACAAGCAATTAGATAATTTAAAAAATCACTTTCCACTAATTCCCTTTGTTGTTTGTACATAGAAAATAGATGATAGCTTGATAATTCATAATGCATAATGCACCTCTGGGCACTTGTGCCCAAATGAAAGGACCAACAGTATTCTCACATTAAAATGGTGATTTTCAAGAATCACCCATCTATAAGGCTTAGTCTTGCTAAATAATGGGAGTCTGAGAAGTAAGTCCCCCTGGCTGAAGAAGCAGGCACTAAACATCTTGCAACAAGCTAAACAGGGAAAAAGATCAGATGATTAAGAAATTATAGCCAATGCTCCATGATTGGTAGTTTGCTGCAGAGAAGATAATATGCATTTGACTAGATATAAAAGGATAGTTGTCTTATGAAAAAGCAGGAAATGTGTTAGAGGCAATAAAAAAGTAAAAAAAAAATAAGATAATAGAAAAGTTGTTGTTCAATTGTGTCTGACTCTTCATGACCTCATTTGGGGTTTTCTAGCAAAAATACTGAAATGGTTTGTCATTTCTTTCTCTAGTTCATTTCACCAATGAAGAAACTGAGGCAAACACTTGAAATGACTTGCTCAGAATCACACAACTAGTAAGTGTCTGAACCTGAATTTGAATACAGCCTGATTATTGCTTACCCTATCAGAAAGGTGATGCTATATCATTCAAGTGAATTGGATTTAAGTGAGAGAGAGCTGTTCAAAGCCACTAGCCTCACTGTCTCCATTAGAGCCATCTGGATCAAGTGGCAACATAAAGATGAGGATGAGTAGAGATGGCCTTGGATGCAGTGGGAGACCTTGGCCTTTTTAAGCTAAGATCTTTAACTGGCCTCAGTTTTTAATTAAATTTAAGTAAGAAATAAAGTGGAAAATGGTCTCTTTTACTTAGCCAAATAAAAAATCATTCTGGGTGGGGAAGACCATTAGACTTTCTGGGCAAAACAGAAACAATTGGTATTTACATCCACTTTAAGCATGTCAGGGTCCAAACAATAATCAAGGAGGGCTTGGTCTGGGATCTACCGTTGATGAATCAATGAAATCCAAAGTGATAGGACTTGGATAGAGCACTGGACTTGGAATCAGGAATACATCTTCATAAATTCAAATCTGGCCTTAAGTACTAACTAGCTTTGTGACCCTGAACAAGTCACTTAACCGTGTTTGCCTCAGTTGCTCACCTGTAAAATGAGCTGGAAAAGGAAATGGCAAACTACTCTAATATCTCTAGCAAGAAGGAGAGTCTGGCATAATTGAAAAATAACTTAGTCACAACTCAAGAAGTTCTAATAGCATAGGGATTTGTCAGCACCATGGCTAGAGAAAGCAGAAAACATAATAGCTTCAAAGAGCAGTAGGGAGCAGCCAATGTCAGCTGGGCACATTCTGCTTATATTATTGTGGTGTAGGGACTTACAAAGTTGGGAGATTTAAGAAAGAGGAAGTGGCAGCTATCATTAAATAAAGCACTGTCCACACCTTTGATAGATAATGTTTGTGCAAAGAGTTTTACCTCTAATCTCTAGGGCTCAGAAGTGAAAGTCATCCATGTTATTTTGATCAGGAGAGAAAGTGTCTAGAGTGTGTCATAGCTACATTTGCTTTTTACTTAGTGGATAGGTTTTCAGGGCAGATATGTCTGTAAAGATAAGGGCAATCTAAGATAGCTGAAGTTACAGCTCTAAGAAAACAATTGTCTTAATATTTACCTAATTAAATTTGATGTTCTAAGCTCCCTTGATTTAACAATGATAATCATCATCAATAGTATTGATACTTAAAAGTAGTGAGAATGTAAGTAGCAATAGATAGTAATATAGCAAAGAAGATGAGAACAACGTGCTTCTCTATAACTTTGTAAGAAAGAATGAAATAGTTTTAAAAAAAAGTCAAAAACTGATGCCAAGAAGTAGAAGACAAAATAATGACTTGCCTCAGTAGTTCCTTGGGGTCATTACTGCTTGTCCAAAAGATTAGCCATAAGGCAGCCACTCTTTTGCTGTATAATTGTGGAGTCCATCCACAAAACTAGGCTAGTATCTGGTTACATGGTAACACATATTCCTGTTTGAAAATGCTCTCTCCTTAGGAATATTTTTACATTAAATCTACCTCTCTGAAATTTCTATCCATCATTACAAGTTCTGCCTTCTAAGAAGAAGCAGAATGTTTCTTCCCTTTTCCATTAGATATGTTATCAAATATGACAGCTTCCACTATCCTCTTAAGTTTTCTATTCTTTAGGCTAAACTTCATGTTCTCTTCATCAGATTCTCTTGGATAATGAGGATGCCTCTCCTTATCTATTCTTCCCTATATCCATCTGACATAATTAAAAGGTACTCTGCAATGGGAATGTAGACTTTGATCTGAGAGGGAGCTTAGACATTAACTCTTCAATTTCATTATTTTACAGATAAGAGTGTTGATTCCAAAAAAGTTCTGGAACTTTCCAAAGATCATCTGTTTAAGGAAATAGAGCCCAGACTTTAACTCAAGTTCCCTGAATCTGAACTTAACGTTTTTTTTTTTTTTGTTTGTTTTGTTTTGTTTTTTGTCACAGATAATATTAGACTACTTTGTTATCTGAAGAGTTAAACACAGAAGCAAAACAGGCTGGAAAGGACAGAATGTTAAGAATACTTAGGTATCAATTTTGAGGATATCATAAAAAAGTAACAATTCCAAAAGAATGCAAAAACTCACAGATTATATATATATATATCTTTGACTGAAGCTACATATAGACAGTAACCTGGCCCCAGAATCAAATATTTTAACAAGATAGGACTGGGTCATATTTGGAAAACTGCAAAAATGTCAATGATTTCAAGCTGTTGTTTATTGTCAAGCCTTCTTCTCTCCATTCTTTTAAAAACACTAATAGTTTCTAAGTGATGCTGTATATCTATGAACCACTGAACATCATAATTTCAAAAGAGTTAAAATTGTAGATGACCCAAAAGAAAGAAGAAAGTTGAAGACTGAATACCAGCTAGTTGAAGTACATAATCTATGACTGCTTATTTCTGCAGAGTGGTATAAGATAACATTTCTGAGGACATATATGAGCTGTTCACATACTGACAATAAGGAACAAGAGAAGGATAGTCAAAATATTGTATTGTAGCCATTAGATATGACAGTTCAGTGGCGGAGTAGCTAGAAAGCTGAACCTGAGTAAGATTAATCTTCTTGAGTTCAAATATGACCTCAAATACACACTAGCTGTCTAACCCTGAATTAGCCACTTTGTTAGCCTAATCTATAAAATTAACTGCAGAAGGAAACAGCATATCACTTCAGTATCTTTTCCAAGAAACCCCAAATCATGAAGAGTTGAAAATGACTGAAACAAATCAACAACCACCACCACCACCACCACTATCACCACCACCACTACTTCTTCTTCTTCTACTACTACTACAACTTTTTTTCTTCTCTCACTGTCTGTCTCTGTCTCGCTGTCTTTCTCTCTGTCTCTGTCTCTGTTTCTCTTTTCCCTTTTCTCTTCTCTCTTTATACACACACACACACACACACACACACACACACACACATATACACACACATACACATATATACAAATCTAAGTTCTCCCAGGACTCAGAATGAAAATGTATAACTCCATGCATTTGTCCATGCCCAAAATATACTCTCTCACTTCTCTCATTCAAAGTTATTTTATTTCAGTGTTTTGAGCAGGTGTTATCTCTGATCTTATTACATATTACATTATATCTTTCTTCCCAATAAAATTTAAATTCTGAAAGGAAGCATTGATTTTTTTGGCATTTTATTTTCAGAACATCTTATATTTTTTATACCAAATAGGTATTTAATAGATGTTTATTGAACTGAAGTCATCTCAGTATTAATATATTAAACAAAGATACTCATATAGGCACCTACAATGAAAAAGTTGATGGGTATATGAAGGGCTTAGGTTATGTATTAGAAACAGATTTTGTAAATAGATCTTGATTATCATCTTATTTATTTATGTCTTTTTATAATAGTATGAAAAGATTTTATGACTGAATTTTTTAAAAACAATTTGGCTTAGACTCCAGAGAAGTGTGAGGTTTACAGGAAATGGATTTGGCAAGGTCTGTACACTATTCACACATACACACACAATTTCCTTCATGTTTTAAGATGATGTTGCTGACACTGTTACTTCCCCTGAGTGCAACTATGCTGTGTGAAATGCAATCTCTCCTAAATGGATTCATGACTATCTCAGTATTTTACAAGATGACTAAAACCAATCCGACTTTGGCCCCAGGCACTTCAAAAGTAAAACAGTAATGATGTCATAGTAAGAATGATTTTAATTTTCCTAAGAAATAACTGTGGCTATGACTACAAATGAAATGTTGAAGGTATTACCCAAATAATAGGAGAGTGGGCAAGACTCTAATCTTGAGGAAGAAGACATATAAGTTACATAAATTAGTTATTTTTATTGATCTAACTTCTCAGGTAATTCTTCTTTACTTTGCCTGTCTTGATATGGCCTAAGTCCTTTCTAAAAATAAAATACAAAAAAGGCAATTATCTTTTTGAGCAGAACAGAGCAAAAAAAGTCTTGTGTTAAAAACTAGATTTTTTCCCCCTAAGATTGCTGATGTGATGGTCTCAACAAATATTTTCCTCAAAAGCAGACACATCTCCTTTCTAGAGGACTTAGCTTTATTATGTTCATTGAACATCAGTGAAATAACAATAATTGATGAACCCTAGAAAGGGACAGTTAGGCTTACTTTCATTGTACACTAGTGTGTTCCAATTAGAAAAATGCTAATATTATTGAGCACAAATAGACATCTGCACTTAGAAGGGGACATTTACAAACAAAACCATGGGAAATATTTTGGATAGTTTACACAGAAGAGCAATCACTAGAACTAATACTGTAGTTATCTTTCTACTCATGGCAGCGTCTGCTTATAGGTTTTTTCCCCTCCACATCATACAATCACTGATCTATTACGACACTCTAGTCACACTGCATTACATATAAGGTAAAACTGTACATTTCCCAGTCCCAGTGTAACAAGTCAGTGGGCTTCACCCTGATTTGAATACTAATGAATCAAACCATCATCAGAATGTTGCTGGAAATCAGCACAGAGAAGTTGATTTCTTATAAGTTACCTAATGGAAAAGGATAGCATGTTACTGAGTCAGCACTTGGAGGCAATAGGATGAAGACATTTTCTGGGATGTGTAAGGGTTCCCAATCTGGAGTAATTTCTTTAGGCTGCTGAATATTTGTTTGCTGTTTGTAATTATCAGGATTTTTTGAATTTGCAGAATGCTTTCCCTTATTTGGAATAATGCCTCCAATCATACTGCTTTAAAGACACACAGAACAAAATTTAGTTGCCTAAGATGTTTAGTATGTTCCCTAGGGATTCTGAATCCAGAGAAATCTACATTAAAATTTAGTGAAAGGAATACTAACTTTTGAGTAAGTAGAATCCAAGTTCAAATTTCACTTGTGCCACTTGTTACTTGTGAGATTTGGGGAAATTTACTTCACCTTTGGGGATCTTGGTTTCCTTACTCAAGGTAAAATTAGGAAAGCGAACTCTGAATCTATGATCCTAAGAGGTTTTATTTTTTTAATTACATTCATGAAATATTAAACTCTATCACAACAGCTAATTGCACGTAACTAAGCAAACTGAGGCCTTTTGATTAATAAGCCAGCCAGCTTTCACACTCTGACATCAAAATTTATGTCCTCCATGAAAAAAACAAGGCCAAAGATACATAACATTAAACCAACACACAATTAACAGCACTTTGTTCTAATTATCTCTGGGCACAATTAATGTTGGCCCTGTAGTTCATTTTTCTTCTTTGATAGCTTCTTAGACTATTTATACAGATTAATTCTCGATGTACTGGTATTCCCTAACATTGATGTTTTTTTTTTTTTTAAACCAGCTTTTACACAAATCTGATTCTAGTGTGGTAACCTAATCACTGGCCTTTAATGGTAAAGCTTCTAGCTCATACTGGGAAGGTTGTGGGTTTTATTTTTTTCCTTTTTGGCATTTGGCCATAATTGATAAAAGGTCATATATTTATTGAATGAAGTTATATAAATTGGGAGGACACAAAAGAACCAGAGTATATTAGCTATGACAGCAACAAAATTTGAACTAAGAAGAATCTTTGGGTTTGCTGAATTTTGTTTGTTTGTTGTTCAAACATTTCAGTTGTGCATAATTCTTCATGATGCCATTATGATTTTCTTGGTAAATATACTTGAGTGGTTTGCTATTTCCTTTTCTTGATCATTTTACAGATGAGGAAACTGAGGAAAACAAGTTTAAGTGGCTTGCCCAAGGTCTTACAGTTAGTAAATGTCTAAGGTAAGATTTGATCTCAAAAAGATGAGTATTCCAGGCTCCAGGCACTCTATCCACTGTACCACCCAGCTGCCCTGATATTTAGAAATCTAGAAATAGCATCCACATTCACTGACCTATTATCAATAGCAAAAAGCTAGAAAGAGAAAAAATTAGGTGACCCAATCAAAGTTTCTTGGAATAGGTATAGTTTCTTATTGGATTTGTATGTTTTCTCATATTTCTCACAATATTGTCCAGAATAAAAAGTTATTTTGGAAATCATAAGTAACTACTGCAGGATTCTATAATAGAATCCCTATTTAATTTAGTATGTTTATCTGACCAAATTATTTTATGGACTGAAAATGGGTATGCACATAAAAGAAAAGCAACAAGCTCAGCAGGCAGGCTAACAGTGTGGAAATAGAAGGACCTGTTAAATCTAATTCTGGCTCTGAAGCTGACTCCCTAGGGAGCTCTGATAATCATGCTTAGCCCTCTGTGCCTCAGTTACCTATTCTAGAAAATGGGCCAGCCAAACAGGGCAGAAATTTACATAGCATTTCTCAGTGCGTTTCAAATGGAAAATGACTTCCTGTTTTCTAGAGGCAAAAGTCTAACAGCTCTAAAACTAGCAGGTGTGTCCCAGAAGCACCAAAAAAGTTGTCACTTGGGACCTTGATTTTCTGGGTGGTTGGGAAGTAGTTCTGAATCAAAGGAGCAAGAAGTATCTTTCCAAAATACATCATGCTTAAACATTTTACCATGTAAGATGAGGAATCCTTAAGAGAAATAAGGTAGTGAGACTCAAAATTCAAGACAAAAGAAGACAAAACTATGATACTTCAATGAAACTATGATTCCGCTGTGTTAAGTGTCTGGCACATAACAAATAATACTGACTGTGATTTTCACATCAACCTTGTGAGGTAGATTGCATTATTTATTGTCTGCATTTTATAGAAGTCAAATGACTTATTCAAAGTCACATAGCTAGTAAGTATGCTACAAAGGTAAAAATCATTGACCATTTATACTTTATCCCATGTTAATTCTTTTCCATATAATTTAATAAATTTTCCATTATGGTGATGAGAGAGAGTCATAGATAGGGTCATTTAATGTACCAGGAATCTTTCTCTAGATCTTTTGAAATTGTGCAGATATCAGTGTAGCACCTGAGTTTTCTTTAACTCTCATCGCATAACTGATTAACCTAATATTCTAGAAAATTAATAACCTTTATAAACTTCCTTTTTAAAGTGATAGCTTGTTATCTGTCTACTCACACCCAACATACATCTTATCCATTACCCATAACTTAAAATTGTAAGAAATTATGCTATTCTATGTTTTGCATCCATTGTAGCATAACTGGAATGGTACTAGCACTGATAAGTGTGCCTTTACTTCTGGGAGAAGCTTAGGATAATCAAAATCACTGTGCAATTTCCCCAATAAAAAATGAATCCACCAATTCTCTTTCTCTTATTTAATTCTAGATCCATGTGGGTATACATTCACATAGCTCGATCAAGATAATGACAATCATTAACTACATGCTCACAAAATTATTTTGCCCCCAACACTGACCTGCTCTAGGTATGTCTGATCAAAAAGAATTGTTATTCAGATCAACAAGTAAACAGGAATTTATTAAGGAATGTATTACTATATGCCAAACACTTGTTCTAAACTCTGGGAATACAAAGAATAGTAAAAATAGTTCCTGTCTTCAATGAGCTCACAATCTAATATTTGCTTTCTTTAATGACATTTCTACTTCCTCACATAACACTATACTTCAGAAACTGAATTTAGAGCAAAAATGTGGTGTATCCATTATTACTGATGGATAAAAAGTGTTTGTGAGAGAAATTATCACAGATCTAGTCTATTTTCGTCTTTTTGTTGTCTTCTTTTTAGTTTTATCCTTAAAAGCTCAAGGATAATTTAATTTAATAGAGTCTCTCAACTAATTTTCTATGAACTTTCCCTTGCAGTTCCTTTTACTGTTTTGCTGGGTAAACCTACTCAGAATCTACCAACATCATTCTTTTATAAACAAGTTTCTATTTGAACAAATGCTGACCTTGGCTCTTATATTTTTTGTTGTTGTTGTTTGGCAAAGATATCTAGTATTTTCTGGAAGAGGCAGATTTCCCGGTTTTGAAGGGTGAATCAAATGCATAATCTGTGGCAAACACTTTCCAAAGCTTAAATATGGCTTCATAAAGATGTTGTTAGTATTATTAATTCCAAGTTCTTTTGGTCTCTTCATTATAAGGATAAATTAATAACAGTTTAATCATCCTTAGAAAATAATGGTAGTTTATGCCAATGGTAGAAAATATGCAATAGAAAAAAGAAAAAAATATATAGCTAATATATATATTTTTAAATACTTAAAGCTAGTTTAAATAGATTTAGTTGGAGTTATCCTGAACTGAGTTGTGCACATTCTCATTTTCATCCTTTCTTCTAACTTGGTATTTTGTTTTTTGATATAACAAGTCAATAGTAGTCTGATGACATATGGATAATTGATTTAGAAATGACTACCATATCCATAATCATTTGTTTGTGATTAGAATATAATACATTCCACTCTGATTTTATTCAGTGCTTGCCATGCCTAATACCTCTTGACCCTTCCTCAAATATAATTGAGGTTTCTGTCTAGTCCATAAACTTTTGATTTCATTTCTTGGCCCTGAATTATATTTCCAATATATTTTTCATATTCTTCTCCTATGCCCACTTTTGCCCTGACATCATGGAGCATATGTTGTTTTAACTTAGAGGGTTTTATTGAGTTCTTTGTAAATTTCTCAATACCAATATACTCTACAATAAATGTTTAAGCAAATGCTGAGATTTTGTCCTTATGGATATTTTTACACCGTTAGCTTTGCAATCAATATAAAATGACCAAGAATCCCATGAAATAAAACATTTCATTGTCTGGATAATTAAAAAAAAAACTGTTTGATTCCTTTTTCTATCCTTCCAAGAAAGTCATTCTTTTACATAGCTCCAATTTCCTTCTAGAGTAATACAAATGAAGTAAGGAAGTTCAGACATTCATATCCTACTTCAAAATATATAATCTATATAACTCCAACTAGGACACTTAACACTTTTCAGATTCATTTTCTTCAGATGAAAAATGGGGATGAGTAGCACCTATTTCATAGAGTTTGTAGGAAAAACAAATTAGATCATAATACAAGGTTTTGAAAACATTAAAACTATTTAAAACCTAGTGATTATTATTATTTGATGATACTTCATGATAATGATGTCATTATTAATATGAGTCAGATCTTTCACTAACTGGTCCACCTACTAGTCACTGGACTAAGGCTTCATGTTTACACTACCACCAAGTAAGTTACTGGTTAACATAAAGCATGTTCTTTATGACTTCCTTTCCTACTTCATCTTCCTTCATCATAAAAGAAGAAGGGGCCACATAGAGCTAAGAGCAATTTTATATTTTTCTCTTTTTGTCCAAATAATTCCTCTCCCAAGGATGGGGAATGGTCTACTGGTTATAAGCTTTCCTACACTTGATTAGATTGAAAGGCAGGAAAAAAAAATCAACCTGCTCATGAATTAGGAGTGAAGTTTTACCAGTATGGTAGAATCTTTCTTGAGCTCTCATTCCGCTAATACACCTTTGAGAATGAAGTATCATCATCATTGCACAATGAAGAAGAAACTGAACCTCATGAGTAGGAAGCAACATATTGGAAAGAGCCCTGAACTTTGAATCAGGAAACCCTGTTTTGAAGTACTATAATATTTACCAGCTGTGTGACCTTAAGTAAGTCACTTAAGCTATTTTACCCTAAGTATAATCATCTGAAAAATAGGGATAGCATTTACTTTAGAGGATTATTGAGAAGACAAATGATATGATGAAGGTCAAGTACTTTGACAACTTCAAAACACCATAGACATATTAATTATCATTAATAAAAGTTACAGAATCATATGATAGCCTTAAAATTGAAACCATCTGTGTGATTCTTCCCTGAAAGACAGTAAGAGCTCAGTAACTGCTAATTTACTGACTTATTTCAATCCCAAAGGCAGAGAGTAGAAAGACTATCTAGAATGCCAGAGTTAGATATAGGTGGTTAATGGGGCAATTGTCTTTGTGGGTAAACATTTGTGTTTTCTTGTCTAAGTTTGGACAATCTTCAAGACTCAGAGACACAACCAGTTTCTGTTTCTGAGGTTGCTATTTTTGAAAACTGATGAAGACAAGTTCTCCAATCTGACATGGAGAAATCACTTTATCTGTTGAAAAACCTTTTACATTCTGCTTTGATATATTTTTAAAGTCTAACCCATATATATTGGAATTTTTGTAACATAAAGATTTTTTTTTGACACAGAACAGTTTTTTTAATCTAATTGTTTCAGTGACAGTTGCTAGGAAACTACATGATGCAAATTAGTCGGTAAATTTCTAACAGGTAGATACCGGCTAGCCAGGGGAGCTTTGTGTGACTTAGAGGCAACTTGACAGAAAATACTCATTGGAAAAGAACAATTATGGAGTTTTATTACAGACTAGCAACAGCATGCTACTATATCGCTTTTCATTCTCTTCTTGCTTTGCTACAATTTGGGAAAAGATTCAGGGGAGAAGAGAACATGGTGTTATTGTCTCTCTTGAAAAGGACTGCTAGGAAGGACAAATTAGACTATCTCTCTCATTAACTAAGAGCCTATGGAGAATGAATTGTAGGTTGTGATAATGATAAAGAATAAAGGCTAGAGGGAAGGCATATGCCTGGGCTTTTGATAACAAGCTGCTTTAAGCTCCTATGTTCTAGTACTATGTATATAAGGAAAAGGCTTTTGATTTAAGTTAAAAAATCCCGGATTGAATCTATTCAACTATGGGAAAAGGTAAAATCAGACTAATCAGTGATTGGGAACAGTTAAAACTAATAAGATACTGAAATAAACTTTAAATAATGCTATAAATTTAAATCATCCTTTTTACATCATCTTTTAAATATAGCAGCTATTTATAAACAGTTCTAAATTTATATTGGAATAAATGCATTAATAAAAGTCAAGCATAACTGGGTAAAAAGTCTACTATTCTCTACTATCACCTTTGAACACGACCTTAATATTTCCTTTTTATTCTTACAATTCTGTCATGTATGATACTTATATGCATTATATTTTCCATTTAAACAGTAATAATCATAACAGCCTATATTTTTATAGTTCTGAGCATATATTATTCCATTTGATTTTCACAACCATGCTGTGATTTAGTCAATATAGATATTATTGCCCCAATTTTACACTTAAGGAACTGAAGACTTAAAAATTTTAGTGACTAAACAATGGTCCTGTTTATCCTTATTCCAAGTTTATTATTCTTGTACTATGCCATAACACCTCTATAAGTAAGTTTCTAGAGTGCACTTGTGATAATTTTTGTCTCTGTTTATCCAAGATGCTAGTTATTCAAAGAGCCTTATTTACTAGTCACTTCACAAATCACAGAAACTCAAGCAGTTTTAAAGTAAAAAATAATGGGATTAAGTTACATTTACGAAGCGCTACAAGTCATTTTATGATGACTGATTAGGAACATTTTCCTACTTATACTTTTTTGGTCACATTTAACTTATATTTTTTTGGTCATTTTAACATTTTGATCATTTAACTAGTCTAAAAAGATCAAAAGAGATGAAACTGTTTAAAATGAGGGTGACAAATATCAAAGTGGATAAACTGGAAAGAAAATTTGGGGAAGGCACCTAATAGAATCAGAATGGGGGGGGGGGAAGCTGAGGCTGTAAGTATTATCTTAAGATTCTCTAAAAGTATCTTTCCATGAGCTGCTTGGGAAAATTGAAAGCTGCCAAAAAGAAGCCAACTTAATATAATATTCATCTTCACAGTAAAGGAATACGAGGGAGTTGAACTTTTTTTATTTATTAGCTGTTGGATCTTGATGTGTTTACAGTGGATATCAAAAACTAAACCTTTGACTTAAGATGAAAGGTCATCTGAGGTTAATACAAAGTCAAGAAATGCACTAGAACAAAACCAGTCAAAAACACTTCTATCTAATTCGACAGAGTACAACATCAATGTTAAGCTTGAAAGAAGATGAGAGGTCATCTAATCCAAAGACCCTTATTTTATAGATGAAGAAACTGAGGCCTAGAAAGGTCAAATGACTTAGGTCACATAAGTAATAGATAATTTGCAATTTGACTCGACTTCTCTGATTCTAAATTCTACCTTCTTTCTGCATTGTTATGTTGTTGTTAAGACATACCTCACAGAGTAAAGCTGGGCTAGCACATCTGATACAGATATTTCACAAGATTTTTTATTAACAACAAGAATTTGGGCCAGTCTTTCAGTTACCATTATCAATCTAAGCATTTAGCAATTAGAAATTCAGCAAACTGAAATTTTCAAAAGCATCGTCATTTGCTAGCTGAAGTGGTAATGATCTAAAAAGTCTTTAAATGAATTAAAATTAATTAGTACTTGCTTTTTTAAAAGTTGTGATTTTTTCATATAAAAAGACTGTTTCAGTTGTAGGAAAATTTCAATACATAAATTGGGAAATAATATGTAACATGAGTCTGTGTGAATATGAAAGGGAAGAGATTTACAACTCACTGCAATTCAAAGCCAGAAAAAGTAGAATCTTTTATTTAATGTGTGAAGTTGTTGTAATCCTTACCTCTAGAGCTTTCAATCGTTCTAATAGCAATTTGGTCTTTTCTTTCCCCTCATCTGTACTGCTGCTTTCACTCCTTGAATCCTCATCTACCACCATATGTGGATCTTCCAAATTTTCTTTGTGCTTCTGTTCTTCCTCAGATAGTTTTTCCTAAAACAATAAAGCACACATTAAGTGTTTGTTTGAGACAAGTACTGTTAAGTGCTGAGGAATGAAAGAAAAGTAAAAAGTTCTTCCAAGGTTCTCATAGTTCACTGGGGAGACATGCAAGCCAGATATATACAAAGTAAATTGAATATAATTTTAGAAGGAAGACAATAACCCTGAGATACTGGGGGCAGAAAAGTTCTCTAGAATATGGCTACATTTGATGTGAGTACTGAAGAAAACAAGGGAGACCAGAAAAAAAGGAAAAGGGTGAGCATTATAGGAATGGAAGTCAGCCAAGAGAGGAGGCACTGGCTCCTAAGATGAAGTGTTATGTGGGCATAATAGTGAGAAAATCAGTATTGCTGGATTACAGAGTATGTAGGAGGGAGTCTCCCTCTGTCTCCAGGACCAGCTGTAGGCCTCTTGATCTATATCTGGCCATTGGATTCTGGAGGGGAAAGCAAGACGGGTGACCTTGCCCAGTCTTTTCATCTAAATCCCAGTCACTTGCATGTCAGGGCATCATCTCCCTGATGTCGGGGTCCTCTTCAAGAATGAAGGATAAATAAAACAATAGAAAGGAGGAAAAATGTGAGAAAGATAGAAAATGATCAGGTTGTGAAGGGTTTTAAAAGAAAAGGGAATTTTATATTTCATCCCTGAAGTAAAAGAGAGCTATAGGAGATTATTGAGTAGGGAAGTAACAAAGTCAGACTTGGGCTTTAGGAAGATCATTGTGATAATTGAAGGCAATATGCACTGTGGGAGCAGAAGTTTTGAGCAAGAATTCCAATTAGAAGAATTATGAAACTGTCCCAATATAAGGGGATGAGAACCTGTACCAAGGTTCACTCAGAGGAGTGAAGGGGAGATTTGACAAGGAATATTAGATATGGGGGCGGGGGTGGTGGTGAGTGAGAGTAAGGAGTCCAGAATTACAAGCTGAGCTGAGAGCCTGAGTGATCGGAAGGATGATGATGCCTCATACAATAATAAGGAAATTAATAAGGCATGATCACTTTCCATAATCCCCACAAAAAATGTAAACAAGAACCCAGAGGTAAAGACCTTATATCATTCTGCAGTCTGAACATTCTTTAGTCAACTAGAGGCCAGGTTTGACTGGAAACATTTTCAATGTCACTTACATTATTAGCAAACACAATAGGTATCTCATTTGATCCCCCCTGACAGGGCAAGCTTGTGGGTCACCACCTTTTAATGCAGGTGTCTGCTCCCCAGCTGGAGAAGTGACTTGGTTAGCAAAAGCCTCAGGTAGTGTCATGCAGTTAATCCACTTTTATCCACACACTGAAGCTTACCCTTGAGCTGTGCACTAAACTGTAAAGGAAATAATAATAATAAAAAAAAAAATCTGCACCAAAGCTTTGATTTTTGAACAGCCCAGCTCCTCAAAGTGGGATCATTAAAGTCAGTGGACAACCAACCATTTAATTAATTTGTGGGAAAATGTAATATCATGAAAGATTGGGACTATGGTGATTTCAGGCTTCTGTGAAGGCTGAAACCAATTAGCTCCTTCAGCTCAGCAGAGCAGTTCAGAACTCTGCTCCCTACCTCCACTTTTGAGCTTTTTCAACACTCTAACATTTCTAGTATAGCCCTGGGGTGGCCATAAAATGTTGTTATTCAGTATTCCATCTCTGCTGGGTGTTTCCTTCTCTCCCCATCTCTGACAGTCCTCTGGAGCCTCAAGAGAACTGCTAATTTCCAGAGGAAAAGAGTCATAGAGATATCCATTCTATTATGACTTCTCATGCCTTTTGTAAATACCCCAGGGTCTCTAGCTACAGGGCCTGAAGTTATTGCCCACTAGTCACATTAACGTTAGATCCCTTTTATAGACCACTTTAATGATATCAAAGTGCTTTTTTTCATAACAGCTCTGGGAGATAGCTGTGTAACTGCCCCTATGCAAAAGTTTCCATGTTTTCATTGTATTTCAAAGTTTTCCATTCTTCATTTTTCAGGTGGGCTGAGATACTACTAATAGATTTATATCCCAAATAGATCAAAGAAAAGGGGAAAAGTACAAAAATATGTGCAACAGTTCTAAGAAGGGGACAATTGAGGGGAGGCCCATCAATTGGAATATGATTATGATGAAATACTATTGTTCTATAAGAAATGATTAGCAAAATAGTTTCAGAAAAACCTAAGAAGTCTTGATATGCCATCCAAATTTAAAACCCAGGATTTACCTTTGATTTATTCAACCAATGAACAAATTTCCCTAAATGTGAATACTCCTGAAAAATTATCCTTAATCCCTTAAAAAACAAAACAGAGCAAAAATCTTAATATACTCTTTCCCCATATCTTCTACTATTAATTATTATTCTAAGGGCTTCCTAGTCTATATCTTTAATCTGTCAGGAAAGTCTCTTCTGAAAATATCTACAAATATTTGTAGCCATTTTTATTCAGGATAAATAAAATGAACACAACCAGGAGAATATTTTACACAGTAACAATGATATTGTAAGGATGGTCAGTTATAAAAGATTAGGGATTCTGATCAAGGTAATCATCTAAGACAATTCCAAAGGACCTAGGAGGAAAATGTTATCTACTTCCAGAGAGAAAGAACTAATAGACTCAGCACAGATTGAAGCATAATTTCTCCACTTTATTTTCTTATTTATTTGATTTTCTAAGAATCATGACACGTGAAAGTTGAAAGGGACTTCAGAAGCCTTCTAGTCCACTTATTCTTGAAAAAGAACCCCAACTACAAAATACCTAACATGTGTTAGTCTCACATCCTCTGCTTAGATTTCCAACGAGAGGGAAATACATTATTTTTTGATGCAATCTGTCTCATTTTTTGGACAGATTGGAATAATAGGAAGATCTTCCTCGTTTTGAGTCACATTTGACTATAAATTCTAACTACTTTTTCTTTGCTTTACACTTGAGTCAAACAGATCAGCTCTCTTCCCTTCACCACTTGCAGCCTTTCAAATATTCAGAGACTGATTTCATAAGTCTCATCTAGTTTTCCCAAGATATCTTTATATGAGTGGATTTGAGGTCCTTTAATTTCAGTTCTCAATCTATAGTCCTGATTTGCCTCATCTGAACACCCTTCGGTTTAATAATATCCTTTGTAAATTATTGTTCCTACAACTGAACACAGTTCCAAATAAGTCTCCAGTTGTTAGATCATTCCATGGATGATTTGAAACCTGAGTAGATCTTTGAAAGATTGGTAGGATTTTGAAAGACTAAAGGGAGTGAAGTAATATCTTTTTTTTTTAATTTTTATTTAATAATTATATTGACAGAATCCATGCCAGGGTAATTTTTTTTTTACAACATTATCCTTTGCATTCGTTTCTGTTCCAATTTTTTCCCTTCCCTCCCTCCACCCCCTCCCCTAGATGGCAAGCAGTCCTTTATATGTTGGATATGTTGCAGTATATCCTAGATACAATATATGTTTGCAGAACCGAACAGTTCTCTTGTTGCATAGGGAGAATTGGATTCAGAAGGTATAAATAACCCGGGAAGAAAAACAAAAATGCAGATAGTTCACATTCGTTTCCCAGTGTTCTTTCTTTGGGTGTAGCTGCTTTTGTCCGTCATTTATCAATTGAAACTCAGTTAGGTCTCTTTGTCAAAGAAATCCACTTCCATCAAAATATGTCCTCATACAATATCGTTGTCGAAGTGTATAATGATCTCCTGGTTCTGCTCATTTCACTTAGCATCAGTTCATGTAAGTCTCGCCAGTTCTCTCTGTATTCATCCTGCTGGTCATTTCTAACAGAACAATAATATTCCATAACATTCATATACCACAATTTACCCAGCTATTCTCCAATTAATGGGCATCCATTCATTTTCCAGTTTCTAGCCACTACAAATAGGGCTGCTACAAACATTTTGGCACATACAGGTCCCTTTCCCTTCTTTAGTATTTCTTTGGGATATAAGCCCAATAGAAACACTGCTGGATCAAAGGGTATGCACAATTTGATAATTTTTTGGGCATAATTCCAGATTGCTCTCCAGAATGGTTGGATTCGTTCACAACTCCACCAACAATGCATTAGTGTCCCAGTTTTCCCGCATCTCCTCCAACATTCATCATTATTTTTTCCTGTCATTTTAGCCAATCTGACAGGTGTGTAGTGGTATCTCAGAGTTGTCTTAATTTGCATTTCTCTGATCAATAATGATTTGGAACACTCTTTCATATGAGTGGTAATAGTTTCAATTTCATCCTCTGAAAATTGTCTGTTCATCAATTGGAGAATGGCTTGATTTCTTATAAATTTGTGTCAGTTCTCTATATATTTTGGAAATGAGGTCTTTATCAGAACCTTTAACTATGAAGATGTTTTCCCAGTTTGTTGCTTCCCTTCTAATCTTGTTTGCATTAGTTTTGTTTGTACAAAGGCTTTTTAATTTGATGTAATCAAAATTTTCTATTTTGTGATCAGTAATGGTCTCTAGTTCATCTTTGGTCACAAATTTCTTTCTCCTCCACAAGTCTGAGAGATAAACTATTCTATGTTCCTCTAATTTATTTATAATCTCTTTCTTTATGCCTAGGTCATGGACCCATTTTGATCTTATCTTGGTATATGGTGTTAAGTGTGGGTCCATGCCTAATTTCTGCCATACTAATTTCCAATTATCCCAGCAGTTTTTATCAAATAATGAATTCTTTTCCCAGAAGTTAGGGGATTTGGGTTTGTCAAACACTAGATTGCTATAGTTGACTATTCTGTCTTGTGAACCTAACCTTTTCCACTGATCCACTAATGTATTTCTTAGCCAATACCAAATGGTTTTGGTGACTGCTGCTTTATAATATAATTTTAGATCAGGTACAGCTAGGCCACCTTCATTTGATTTTTTTTTTCATTAATTCCCTTGAGATTCTCGACTTTTTATTGTTCCATGTGAATTTTGTTGTTATTTTTTTCTAGATCATTAAAATATTTTCTTGGAATTCTGATTGGTATAGCACTAAATAAATACATTAGTTTAGGGAGTATTGTCATCTTTATTATGTTCGCTCGGCCGATCCAAGAACACTTAATATTTTTCCAATTATTTAAGTCTGACTTTATTTGTGTGGAGACTTTTTTATAATTTTGCTCATATAATTCCTGACTTTCCTTTGGTAGATAGATTCCCAAATATTTTATGGTATCAACAGTTATTCTGAATGGAATTTCTCTTTGTATCTCTTGCTCTTGGATTTTGTTGGTGATGTATAAAAATGCTGAGGATTTATGGGGATTTATTTTGTAGCCAGCTACTTTGCTAAAATTATGAATTATTTCTAATAGCTTTTTAGTAGAACCTCTGGGGTTCTCTAGGTATACCATCATATCATCTGCAAAGAGTGATAGTTTGGTTTCCTCATTGCCTACTCTGATTCCTTTAATATCTTTCTCGACTCTTATTGCCGAGGCTAGTGTTTCTAATACGATATTAAATAATAATGGTGATAGTGGGCAACCTTGCTGGGAGTGAAGTAATATCAAGAAGATAACATAGGCGAAGGTAGAAGCAGAAAAAAATACTGTTGTTAGAAGTGAGGAAGCCAATATAAATAGATTGAAAAACATATGTTCCAAGCAAAGAAATTTACACTTAATGAAGTAGGAATCCCCGGAAGATCTAAGAAGGAAAGTAATTTTCCAAGAAAGCACTTAATGGAAGGAAGATTAATCTAGACACAGTATGCCGAATGGATTGGAAAGGGAAGAACCTGTATTCAGGAAGATGGAATAGTGCAGTATTCCAGGCATGAGGTCATGAAAGCCTGGACTAAGATCATGGAATTATGAAGTAAAATGGAAAGAAAAAAAAAAAAAAGGAAAGGCTTTTAAAGGAAAAAATCAGTAATATTTACAGATTGATTGAATATGGAGGTATGTAATTGGAAAGAAAATAGGACTGAGAATAGGGATTTTTATGTGTGTCTGTACCCTCATAAGCTAACACAAGGTCTGGAACATAGTGGGTACCTAATAAGTGTTTGTTAATTGGTTGAATAAATCAAAGGTAAATCCTGGGTTTTAAATTTGGGTGGCCAGAATGGCCTGTGATCCAGACAAATGTCTGGGACAGTGCAAAGTTTTCTGGAACCTGGGGAAAGAAGCAAGGGAAAATACTGATATTGGATTTGTGCATGTTGAATGACATAAGCACATCTGAATAAAAATGGCTACAAATATTTGTAGATATTTTCAGAAGAGACTTTCCTGACAGATTAAAGATATAGACTAAGAAGCCCTGAGAATAATGATTAATAAATAGTAGAAGACATGGGGAAAGAGTATATTAAGATTTTTGCTCTGTTTTATTTTTCAAGGGATTAAGGATGATTTTTTAGGAGTATTCACATTTAGGCACTGTCTGAAAAAAAATCCAAGGGAGGAAACAAAGGAGGAAGCATCAACCCATTAGAAGGTGGAAACAGCATAGTGTGCTACAATGGAAGACAAGCCAGAAAGAATCAAGAAAGCACATCAACTGTTGCATTGAGATCAAAGGGCATGAAGAGAAAAGAGCATAAAATTTGGCAAGAAAAAGATTATTAATGACCTCCCAGAAGGCCATTTCAATGGATTTAGTGATATGAATAGGATCTTGATTGCTAAGGAATAGGATCTTGATTGCTAAGGATAAAGAGAGAAAAGATGGAAAAAATGGAAGATCGTTTTTAAAGCATGGATGTGAAAAGGAGATAAAGTATAAGGCATCTCTTTTAAAGAGAGCAGTAAGATCAAGTGAAGGATTTTGTTTCCAAGAGAGGAGAAATGTGTATATTTAAAATTAAAAAGAAAGGAATAAGTTCAGATCATGGCATCATGGATTTATAGTCAGGAGAGTCTAGATTTCTTTGAGTAAAACCCATTCATTTTATAGATGAGGAAATTGAGACTCATATAATTTTAGTGGCTTGATTAGAGGAGTCTAACTGAGGTCTTCCTGGCTTCAAGTTGGAGTGTATTTGCATCATATCATACTATTGGCCAAAAGGAAGGGGAATGTGAAAAAGAAAAGTCACCCAGGAATTGAGAAGGAATGGGCTCAAGAACATAGGAAGAAAGTTTGACAATTTATAAATTATAATACTCTGTGGTCATTTTCAGCCACATCTAAAAACCATTAGACACAGACAAAGCTCATTGCCATGTCCTCACTTTAGGAAATTCAGGAAATAATATGAAACACATAGTTTCATACTATTCCAGAACTAGTCATAAACCTTGTGAATGCATTGCCCTAGGCTCCATCCTAAGTAGTCCATAAAGAAAAGAAATGGAGAGATTACAAATCTTTTTAACCTCTTGTCCTTCTGCCCACCTTTTCAGGCATATGGCTGGATGAAGGATAGTGGTTAGAAGCAAAATTTAAAGTATATGTTTAGGTGTGAAAGGGAGGGCAAGAAAGAAATAAAATAAATGAGTGAGTAAAGGAGCACAGAGAAACAAAAAGGAGGGAAGAAGGGGAAATGGAGTGAAAAAATATATGACTAGCCTCTCTAAGCAAATAATGATTTATATTTTAGGAAGAATAATTGTTGAATTTATGTGCACATATATTTATATATTCACAATAAGCATGATAAGATTATTTTTAAAATTCCAATATATTCTATCTAATCACTTAGGTTATACTTTAATCAGAAACTAAATCACAATTTTAGTTCCTATGATAATTAATCACCTAGATAGTAGGTATGCATTCTCACAAACATATAACCAGAAATACATGATTAATTCCATGTAAAACATAAGTATGCTTAGCATACTGCTAAGAGAAAAAAATCATGGAAATGAAGTCAGGTTGGCTTTGGTTATTTCCAAGTGTTCAAGTGACCTAGTTTCATAGTTACATAATCTAATCCGCAGAGAATTGAGTAAAAGTAAGGCCAGTGTACTAATAACTTTCACTCTCTTCATATTTCATATGTGGTTCAGATCACTAGTTTGTTTGCCTCAACAAATATCAGCCTTTGCTCAGGAAACTAAGGATTTAAGAGCTCAGTTCGCATCCAAGGTTTAAATTGATGTTTTTTGTTTTGTTTTGTTTTGTTTTTCCTTGTAAGTATATAATGCAAACATCAAAATTATGTTTCTCATAAATGGTAAGTTGGATCATTATTCATTTACTAATGGTGGTAGAGTTGGAGCTCATCTTTTCTTCTCAAGTACCCTGAAATCAGCCAGCATATGGAAAGAGGCAACAATCAACAGTCAGCACTAGTTTAAAACAGTTCAGTGACAACAGTTGACAGATAGGGAAGCTTGGGTTACTCAGCACATTTCCTGATCAATAACCAGGTAGTAATCATTGTACCTATATAGAGTAAAGCACCTCTCCTATGTGTCACTCAGAGTCATTTTACTTATGTCAGGACCAGTTATTTTCCAGGCTAAGTTATCAAGGTAATAAAATATCTCAGAATGATATAAATAGAGTTCACAGATAGAATTCTGGAGTTGCAAGAGACTTCAGTGACCAATCCAATTCTTCCTATGCGAGAATTCCTGCTACAACATATGTGACAAATGGACGTGCAGTTTTTGCTTGAAGGTCAACAGTTAGGAAAAACCCACTACTAAGTCAAGATGTTAGGAAAAGTCACAATGTTAACATCCTCTTAACTCATATTTGATGTTGGGACAAAATGAGGCACTTAAAAGTCATTGAATGGCTAACAAAAAGGAAGCTTATTTCACTCTAACATAGCTAGTCTATGCAAATAGGACACAGTGGCATGTATTTTCTATAATGGAAATATTTAATAATTGCTTGTTGACTGATTGATTGTCTCAGATGAATCTGTGAACTTATCGATTTTAATGATGATGTGATTTATATGAAATGAGAAGAAATGATAAAGACCAACATCCATACATATGTCCAAAATGGATAACTCTTCTCCACATTCTCCTATAAATGCCATAGGAGAGGACAGAAGTTTCACCCAATATCCTGGGATGGAGGCTTTTCTTGACTTTTTTTTTTTGACATATCAGAGTACTGATGGAGCACTCTGACTGTCCCTCTTTTGTTTTACTTTCTCCATGGGACTGGCTCAACTCTTGGTAAAATTCTTTGATGGTATCTTTTGCTCCAGGAGATGCTAATTCTATATTTTATGTTCTTGTCTCTTTTCCCCAAAGACTAACTTTATTTCTCCTCATTAAATCTCTTTTCCCTCACTCGGTATTATCAAAGACTCATATAATTTTAGAGTTCAATTTGACCTCTGAAGCCATTTAATCTAACCCTTCATTTTACAAATGTCATTTTCTGTCTGAAATATCTAAAAGCAATAGAATTAAGCACAAGTTAAACAAAGGACTTCCTAAATATTCATTGGATGATATGTACATGAATTTACCTAAATCACAGAATGACAGCATGTTATTGCTGCAAGGTATATGTGAAAGGTATACACACAGCTTCTCCACACCTCTACCCAAGCTCATTTTATAGGTGAGGAAAATAAGTTTCTAAAAGAATAAATGGCTACAAGTAAGTGACAGAACTAGGAGTAGAAACCAAGTTACTTGACCTACTATCTAGTAATCTAATCACAAAAATATTACTTCCCACAATCACCCTCTAAATCTATTTGCTTAAAAAAAAATCAAAACCCATCATAGTGACCAAATTTCAAATAGAATCTGATTTTCTTTGGTTACAGTCCCGGATGTGAACAAAGAAGTAGTGGAGACATAACTAATATTCCATTTTCCCCTTTCATTACTTCTCTAACTTTAAATACCTTTTTAATTTTGATCATAGATGCAAAGTTTTACTAATGGGGGACCTGAGAAGTCTTCATACCACTTAATAATGATAAATAAACTTGGACCCAAAATGGTTAAGTAAGTTGTCAAAGTTCACACAGACTGCAATTGGCAAAAAAATCTCTAATACTTTGATGACAAATCTATCAATTTTTCTATGGTGAAATGTTATGTTAGCAATCTGTACAAAAGGGATTGTGATACTAGTTATATTCAGTGATACTGAAATGAAGTAATGTGGATATTTTACCCAACATTATGATGAAAGTCTACTGCAAAGGTTGAAGTAGAATTCCAAATATTTGCTCCTTGAGCCTGATGTCAAATCTAATGAACAACATTTTAAAGAAGAAAACACATGAAAACTGAGGCATATCATAAGTTCCATTTCTTAGGACATACCTTGGATGATAGGAATACTAATGATGTTAGCTAAGGATTTTATTTTAGAATATGGCAAATCTCTCAATATCTCTCTCTGTGTCTCTGTCTCTCAGTCTATTAGTCTCTCCTCTCTCTCTGAATGTCTCTCTCTCTCTCTCTCTCTCTTTCTCTCTCTCTCTCTTCTTGTCTCTTTTTATCTCTGTCTGTCTGTCTGTCTGTCTCTCCCCTTGTGAATAAATAGTTTTGATCTTAATAATGAATTCTACTTAGAAATGTCTGTACTTCATCAAGCAAAGAACTATGCCCACTGGGAACATTTCTCCAAAATCTGATAGACTTTTTTTCTACCAAGCTGGGTTTTTTTGGGGGGAAGGGGAGAGAAATCAATGCTACACCCTGACAGCTCTCATTGAAATAGACTTAAGAAACCACTACTACTTACCTTGTTACCAATAACTGAATTAATTCACAATGGAAAGGCATAGAAAAATCTAAGCTAAATGTGAACTTATAGGCCCATATACTGCCTGACAGTCACTGACTGGGCATTGGCTGCTTCCATGATTTATTTACTCATTTGTTTTCCAGTAGTGGGGAGGGTGTACAGAATATATTGTCACTTTAGATAGCACTTCAGCAAATACCATAACAACGTTTGCAAGGATAGCTGGCAGCTTTTGTTCAGCAGTAGCATACTAAATTTTGAAGGGGGAAAAAGAAGAGTTCGATAAATCAGAGGATTTTAAAAGAACATCCCAATTTGTTCAGAGTCTAACATTACTACTGTCAGGCAAAACATATAAAACTCCCCTTTTTCATTTCTGGATTTGACTTACAAAGTGAACTAAGCATACAGTAAAATCTCCTAGATTAAACGTGTATGATGGATAAGAGAAAAAAAAAGTGTTTTCTTTATTTCTCTAATATGAACCCATGACCACTGGCCTATCAATCTAAATCTACTACACATTATTCTTCACTCAAAATGCTTCTTAAATATTGCAGGCTATCTTCCATATTGAAAAGCTCTGCAGAGTTACATTAATAAATTTTCAGACGATGCTTTTATTGCCTGTTCCATCTATCAGCAGCATTTATTTCCTTTGAAAACGTTCAATTCCAAAGGCACTTTACATAAAGGGAAACTATACTGTGAAATGAAGTTCTGTGAACAGTTGAACCCTAATCCTAATTAAAGGTATGCTCCAGGTGACTGGACAGCTAAGATTAGGACAGGAAATACAGTATATATTTTATATCTTTAATGGCTTTTTCAACAAAACCAATGTCTGAAGAGACATACATTAATAAGAATTTGATTGTTATTAGGAAATCTCAAGAGTTAATAATTCAGACTCCTACAAGTCTGACTTCCAAGCATAGTCTACTGCATAAAATCCCCTGAGAAATGGAAATTAATTAAGGGAATTTTTTGCCATTTCTGAAAGAAATCAAAGAAATTTGAGAGCATTTTAAAGTTTGGCACAGATCTATGAGGCAATGGACATTGATGAATGAATTGACAAGTAACTTATTAAGTCTTATGTATATTATAAGGCTACTAACAGAGGTTGACTTCCTTTTTTAGGACAATGCCTTAAGCTACAGTGGCTAAGAGTGAACAAAATCTGCATATTTGGAGGCCAAACACTTAGCATTCTGCCAGAGAACAATTCTAGATTTATTCAAAATTGAATGCAACTTGATCTCTGTGGAAGAAACTTCCATTTACAGTTAACACATAAATGAGCCTTCACTGTGTATATAGTACAGAGATTTTTTTTTTCATAAACAATCCAAATTCAGTGTAAATTTTTAGGTTCATTTCACTCAACTTCTTCTGGTAGTCACTAAGTCTATCTTTGTAGTCATTTTAATTTAACAAACCCTAATTAAGTACTTATTTTGTTCAAAGAACTGTGCTGAGGAGGATAAGATAAAACATTTTTATTCTTGCCTTCAAATATCTTACAATATCTAAGAATCGTGGGTGATTTCATGCACATAAATAATATATGAGTCAGGATACAGTGAGAGGCAAGGGCAGAGTGCTACTACAGAACTGAAGGAAGGAAAAAATCCCTTTTTTGCTGTTGGCAATTGGTTTGCTTTCCTAGACCATGAAACCTGAATTGGACCTGTAAGAAAGAAAGAGTTATAAGAAAAGGGATTCCAATGTATCAAGAAGGCCAAAGGAAGACAGAGATGAAAGACTGGAAGGCAAGGTTTGGAAACAGTTAAGTAGTCAAAGAGGCAGCTGGATGGTTCTGTGGATAGATATCTAGTTCAGGAGTCAGGAAGACCTGACTTCAAATCTCATCTCACACACTTACTAGCTGTGTGACTCTAGACAGATCATTGAATCTCTGTTTGCCTTAATTCATTTAAGAATTAAGTGGGAAATGGTAAATCACTACAGTATCTTTGTCACAAAAAGCCTATGGACAGTATGGTCCGTGGGGTCATGAAAGGTCAGACACAGATGGATGACTGAACAACAAAATAGTCAAGTTAGACTGAAGAAAGTTTGCATGAAGAGGCATATTATAATAAGGCTGGAAAAGTAAAATAACACAAGATTATGTTGAATTTTGAAGACTTTGTTATGAAATTTGCATTTACTCCTTTAGGTAGTAGATGCTGTATTTCTCCAACTCCTCTCTAAATACCTCAAGATCATACCATTTCACTTCCCTTTGTAGTTTAAATACAGACTAGCATAATTCCACATACACAGATTCAGATTCAGTGAATAGTTGCTAGTGATATAGTTGACTTGAGATAACATTAGCTCCATGTTTTTCCTTGTGAAAGAACATAAAACTATCAACACATTTAATAGTTATTATGATCAAATGTTACTAAATGTTTTTTAAAGGACAAATGGGTAAATTCACAATAATTATAAATAGGCTATAAATAGTCAGATTTGAGTTAGGAAGATCCGACTTTCTGAGTTCAAATCTGGCCTCACTAGCTGACTGACCCCTGGGCAAGTCACTTAATCCTGTTTGCCTCAGTTCCCTTATCTATAAAATGAGCTGGAGAAGAAAATGACAAACCATCCTAGTATTTATGCAAAGAAAACCCCAAAAGTAGTCACAAAGGGATACAAATGACAACAACAAATGTTGGAAGGGGCAGAATAGGACTTCAGTGAAGAATCATGTTCTATATTTTTAAAAAATGTTTATTAAAAAAACAAGACTAAAGCTTAAACACATGTTGTAAAGAAAAAGGTCGGCTAAGTCAGCAAGACAAAGATGTTCAATGATAAAGCATAAAGCATGCCAGAGGCAAATAATACTAAAATAGGGTCTACTGTTTGACAGGAGAATTAAAGGAAGGATTCAAGTACTATGTTGATTTTATAGAAGGAGATAGACAAATATTGCATGGGTTGAAAAGATATGCATGCACTGTGATCTGAATAAGAAGAACGAATTCACACTGATTTGTTCATGGAATGATCAAAGTGTTGTACTAACTATGTTGAGATGAAGTAAACGCATGCCCCTTTTCAGGAAGTTTTTCATAATAAACATAAAACAAAGAAAATAGCTTTAAGGAAATGTACATGAAAGAGGAAATACACATCAAATTGATTTTTCCCTCAAGAAAATGAGAATGTCTCCCTATACTTTAATGGAGAACTATGCACATACACACATATACAAAGAGAGAAACACATAAACACTGCCAAGAAACACATTATCATTTAAGGATTAAAGGAGCCCTTTGCTGAAACTTCCTGAAAATATCTGAAAACAGAAACCCACCACCAATTTCACAGGAACATGGCAGTTAATCTATTCCTCCCACCCTCTTCCTTTCTGGGGTAAACCAAAAAGAAAGCCTATAATAAGGTGCATTAGCTATACTTTTGAAATGTCAGAGACAGATAATCTGGTTAATTCTCTTGGGAGTTTATGTCAGGAGAGAGAGAAAGGCCTTAACTAACTTAACTCAAATGAAACTTTAAAATAAACTAGGAACATTAGGCTATTTCCAGGGGATTTACATAACACTTGTTTCTTTTGGTAGGGTGAAAACTGCATGATTTGACTGAAACAAAGGTGTTTGCTAACCAGTTCTTCCTGGGGTGTTTATCAACTTAAAATTCATTATTTTTATCCATAACCCTTTTAAATGGCAGGAAACAGTGATGTGGAGAATGTTATTGCCACTGAGTGGGTGGCGCATTCTGATAAGGCAGTCACAGACACAGTTGGAAACCAGAAAGAGAGAAATCTGGGTGAAGACATCTTGTACCCTCACCAGATGATTCATCTTGAGTAAGAGGGGAAACAAAGTTTGGATAAATTAGTAGCAAAACAGAAGGCCTGGAAGGATAGGCAGTGAGATATAAGTTGGGGGAGAGGGTGAATAAAAAAATACAATTCTAAAGTACAGTTAGACCTCTAAGATTAATTGATGATAATTATTTTTTCTCCCATGTGAAAATCTCCCTGTATTCAACAAGTGCAAATGTGGCCTAATAGCAACTCCAAAACAGATGGTTTGCAAAAAGGATTATTTTGTCTCTTTTCATTTCTATCATTTCATATTTCTGATGCTCCAGAAAACTTTCCCCAAACACATACATTGAATACAAACTCATGCCATGATCAGAGTTAACAAGGAGTGGTTTCTTAAAGGCCCTGCTATCTCTCCATTACATCACTCAAAGCCTTCTCCCTATGACTTGGAAAGGACATCAGGAAGATCTGGACATTATTGCACTGATGTCAGTGTAATTGTCCTAGACTAAACTTCCATAAAACAAGGAACTAAGAACTCACACACTGAAAATCTAGAGTTTGAATCATATTTTGCTCACAACATAATGTATAGTAGTACAAATTTTATTAATCCCATTTTATATATAAGAAAAGATAAATATCTGAGAAGTTAAATTTTCTGAAGGGAATTATCAATGATGTCACACTTGAAATGGGATTCAAATCAAGGTCTGATTCCAAGTAATTACAATACTGAAAAATACTATCACTATATCTATTACATCATAAAACACTAAATAAATTCAAGGAGATAGCAGTGATAATGGAAGATAAGCATGATGTAAAAGGGAAATTTTTACTTGGAGAAAAGGAAAATTAATTTTACTGTAAACCCTAAAGTCCCAGTCGTTCTTCCCCTCCTTCTTCCTTCCTTCCTTCCTTCCTTCCTTCCTTCCTTCCTTCCTTCCTTCCTTCCTTCCTTCCTTCCTTCCTTCCTTCCTTCCTTCTTTCCTTCCTTTCTTCCTTCCTTCCTTCCTTTCTTCCTTCCTTTCTTCCTTCCTTCCTTCTTTCCTTCTTTCCTTCCTTCTTTCCTTCCTTCCTTTTCTAGCATCAGAGTTAAGTGATTTGCTCAGCTAATATCTGATGCTAGATTTGAACTCAGGTCCTTTGTGACTCCAATGCTGATGCTCTATCTTTCCTTCCTCTTATAGAGAGAAATCATTTGTCAAGGAAAAAAAAAACACATTTTCTAAATTCACTATTTTTTAAATGTAAAACTGTAAATTTCTATTACAGCTTGCTTTTTTAAAGTATATGATAAATTCAACATGTTTTTTTTTTTAGCTTATGTTATCTCATAGGCATTTTTAAAAATGTTTCAATGACGTTCTATTCTTTTAAAACAATAAAATTGTTAGCTCTCTCTAATGCCCTATCCCTATTCAACCTTCTCTTTGCAAAGAAAGAGAGAACAGAATTCTTGGTGCAAGTAAGCATAATTAAGCAAGGTAAATCTATACATTTGTCAGTCCGAAAGCATGTCTCAGTCAACCTGATTTCAAAATATGCCATTATGATAATATACTTTAAATCTGTTTAGACATTCCATGATTGATGAGCACCCATCCCTCAATTGTTTCTAGTTCTTTCACCAAACAAAAAATTCTGGTTAATTATTTTTGTTCATATTGGTCTTTGTCTCCTATTTTGGATCTCTTTGGGGCATAGTAAATGCAATGGTTTTGTCATGAAAAGTATTCTGAAGTTGGATACCCTTGACACAAGTGAGAAAAACTCTATGATGTGTTGTTGAAAAAAAGAAGAGGTAATGGTAAAAACAAGAATGGAATAATTTTCTCATCAAGGTTCATCTATAAGTTTGAATAATCTTTTGTTGTAGCTGTCAGGGAGAGTAAAACAATACTTATTGGTTTTATTAAAATTATTCTAAGTCATTAGTAACCTCCTACTCCACAAATCCAGTACATTTTTTCCCCAATCTTGATCATTTTTCTACAATTTTGATACTTTTGGGTACCTTCTTCTTAAGTTCCCCTTTCTTTGGCTTTAAAGCCAAAACATCCTCTCATGGAAGGGATCTTAGCTGCTGAATGAAGTGAGCAGAACCAGAAGAACATTGTTTATAGTAAAAGAATACTGAGTGATGATCATCAATTATGATAGACTTGACTCTTTTTGGCAATACAGTGATCCAAGACAATTCCAACAGACTTGGAAGAGCAAACGCTATCAATATCTAGAGAGGGAAATATGGACAATGAATACAGATCAAAGCAAGCTATTTTCACTTTGTTTTTGTTTTTCTTTCTTGTGATTTTTCCCTTTTGTTCTGATTTTTCTTTCTTAACAGACTAAAATGGAAACATGCTTAAAATGATTGTACATATATAACCTATGAAGGATTGCCTGCTGTCTTGGGGAGGGATAAAAATTTGAAACTCAATATCTACACAAATGAATGTTGGAAAACTATTTTTACATGTAATTGAAAAAATGCCATTAAAAAAGAAAAAAATAAATAAAGCTCTTCACAACTTGGCAAAACAGAAAAAAAGTGGGAGGGAATCAGAAATAATATCATCCAATTTTTTTTAATGCAAAAAGCATGGGATCAAACAACTTAGATCAGAAAGGGAATTTAGAGATGATTTAATCAAACCACTTGATTTTACAGATGGGAAACCTATGACAAATAGAGATCAAATGACTTATCCACAGTAATATAGGTTGTTAATGGCAAAATTGAGATTCAACGCAGATAATCTGATTCCAAATTTAATATTCTAACAAAATGTGGTGAATCCTCTCTATGCATCCCCTAAATCAGTGGTGTCAAATTAAATGAAAATGAGGACCACTAATCTATATATAAGGATCCCAGCAAACTGCATATTGACTCATTTTTAAAATGTAATCATATATTTTTTTATTTTGTTAACTATTTCCTAATTACATTTCAATCTGATTTGGGTCATATTTGAGAGTGTTGTAGGCTACATGCAAACTGCATATTTAGCACTTTGTCCTAAACCATTTGTCTACACTTGAATATGAAGCAATCATCATCCCCCCCCCAAATCTAGTAGTGTTTCTTTCTCTCAACTTTCTTCCATCTCCTATTCCTTAAATATTGTTCTAATCTAATGCTTTTTCATTCAACAACCATTCATTAAAAAACTACTATTTGAAAAGAGCCATGCTAGGTACCAGATACTAGTTAATTTAATCATAATCTATGAATAGGACATTATTTAAATATCAACTCCTTTATGAAATTTTTTTGGCTCAACTCATATCATAGTCATCTCCTAAACACTTATGCTTTTTTATCTTCATTTGATACTTATCATCCAGGGATAAAAGTTGCACAGGATAGTCAGGCTTTGATGGAGGAAACTATCATATGGATGAGATTACAAATCCAAATGAATATTAAATGTTAGAGCATATGTACTTTTATATACATTGTCTTATTTCCATGTGATTTTCATGAGATCTGAGACTGTCATATCTATTTTCACTTTCCTTAACACCTGGCATAATTTTTTAAATAAGGTAAGTATTTAATAATTGTTTTTTGATAAATTGATTTAGAGGGGGACAGGGAGAGAGATTATATCAGCAAAGCTATAATTTTCAAATCTATCAAGAAAGCATATCTAGGACCTGGGAAAGTAAAAAAGATAGTAATGAGGAGAGGCATAGAAAAGAAAGTAATTTTTAAATACAGTAAAGAGCAAAATTAAAACAGGTATGGAACTATACGCAAAGGACTACCAAATTGTGCATGTTCCCATTGATTTAGAAATACGACTACTAGCATACTCATAGGAATCAAAGGGGAGGGGGTAACCCACATATGCAATAATACTTTTTTATAGCAGCTCTTTTTTTTTTGTTGTAGCAAAGAAATATAAATTTAGGAGATGCTCATCAGTTGGAAAGTTGTGATATATTATTGTGATGCAATATTATAGTACTTATAAGAAATGATGAACAGGATGGTTTTAGAAATATCTGGGAATGTTTATATGAAATGATGTAGAATGACATGAGAGAAAGCAGGTGATCACCATTCATAGTAATAGCAATATTGTATTTGTGATTAACTATAAGACAGCTACTCTGATCAATAAAATAATACATGAGAATTCCAAAGGACTCATGATGAAAAAATGCTATCCAAATCTAGAGAAAAAAATGAAGAACTCTGAATGAAAATTAAAGTCTAATTTTTAACTTTATTTTTCTGTTTTTTTAAACAACATAGTTAATATTGAAATATATTTTACATAATTTTAGATGTATAATTGATAATATATTGCTTGTGTTCTCAATGGGTGAGAAAAGAGCTAGAGGGAGAGAAAAGTTTATAACTGAAAATTTTTAAAATAATGTTAAAAATAAATGATGTATTTTTAAAAAGCATAAGACACATGGAACCCCTGCATTGCCCCCTCCCCAAAATAGTAAAATTAACTGTAACTGTCTAAAAGAAGTTCAATTCAACTTATCATTAAGAATTACTTTACAAATGAGAAATAAGATTTTTTTGTGGGGAGGTAGAATGGAGTAATTGTTAAATCTATTTAAGGGAACAAATGTTTTTAAGTTCTAAGAAGTTTGGTACAACTATTTGCTTGCAAACAATATGTTTATTTCAATAAATTTATTCATTAAAATAGAATTCTGCTAGGCCTCTTATTTGGCAACTCTCAGATATTTCTAGCTATGTATTGTAAAGATAACAAATTACTACTTCTTTAAAAATATTCACTATTTCAGACTTTTTTCTGATGTAGATTGATTTTCCCTCCTGTTGATTCAAATTAAATCATTAATAGAAAAAAAACATAGTTCATGAATAGTTGATATCTTATACTGAACAACTGTTGACTATCAAATGGAAACAGTTTAGTATTATCCATACCCTAAGTAGACCAAATGGCCTTACAAGCATATGCTATTCCAAACAACCCTGCCACCATGGCCATGGGCCACAATGTGGTCATGGCCAGGTCGCTTGATCTCTTTAGGGCTTAACTGCTTTTTCTGAAAAAATGAGTGTGGTTGGCCTACATGAGTTCTAAGATCCCTTAAGCTCTAAATCCCATGATTTTATAATAGTACTAATCTTTTAAAACTAGGGCACCGTTAGCCCAGGGTTGAAATCATTTAAGAAAAACTGATTTCTCCTTCTAGGCTACTGATGAATTCTAAATTGGAAGAGAAATTCACAGAGCTTCTGAATGACTCTTTTCCTAAGAAAAATGGCCCTATGATCAAAATTTTGGCATGGTAAAAATACTTCATTTTTCACATCAACATCAATTTCATGGACTTTTAGAATTGGTGACCTTTGAGCTATCTCATCCAGTTCTCCCATTTTACAGGTATGATGTCATTATTTTCTAGCACATAACAAAACTTCCATAAAAGAAGCACTTATAGGCAAAACTTGGGTCCCTATCAGCAGTACTACAAAATGTCAAGAACCTCAATATATTGAATGTATACATTCAATTCCCAGTAGCAGACACTACAAGAATAAAGAAATCTGTGAGACCTTCAAGAAGTTCTGAAAATTTAAGCAACTCTCTACATCCATAATCCATTTAGCAAGTAAAAGACATTCTGTTTCAAATTCTATTTTCCTGACTCCAGTTCCAGCAAGTTATCCACTAGGTTATACTGCATTATTCCTCTTGTTAGGGATCTTGTCCTTGTCTGTTCTAAGATCCCAGAATTCTAGATTACTCATTGACTGAATCAGTGAATATATGAAATGCTATCATAGACCCATGACCAGCATCATTTTTATATTCTACCCAAACTAACTTATTCCTCTTTGTTCCTATATTGGTCTCCTAGTATAGATAAAATCAATAGGAATAGTAGAGCTAAAGGTTTAATATGTTTGAAACTTGAGTAACAAAAGTATATTGTCACAGAAGACATTTTCAACTACTTTCTAAATTACATCCTAATTTCTATTTAGCCATTCCCACCCCAGACTCTTTTATCTTTGTGCCACATTAAATTGTAAGTTAAGTTTTCAAACATCCTGATGTATCTTTAGGTTACACAGGGCGAAAAGTTCAAACATTGCCACTATCTCATCTTTACTGTTCCTAAGCTTATTTCTTTCCCTTGAGGAAGAAATAACTAACTGAGATATATGGTTACTGATTTGAAACAGCCCTAGTATTTGCACACTCTATACACTTACAAAAGGGCAGAATCTTGGTGAATATTGTCTGCAAAAACCCTTATGCCCTGTGGATATTTAATGGATACTTTAAAATAATAGTTGGTCTAATGTTAAAATGAGTCAGAGTAAGTGGATTATATTTTGGCAATAACAGGCTTACTCATATGAAGTTAAAGAACTTTTCCAGGGCACCATTTTATTAATAGGAAACATTTTGTTTTTACCAGGGAGACAAAATTCTACATTTGCTTGTCTAGAGTTCAGCACTGGGTCAGAAAAATCCTGAGCCCAGGATTTAGCTAGAAATTGAGAAAAGGATGAAATTTAACCCAACTACTTACTTTTTGTCTTCAAAGCTCCTAGAAAGAATTTAGGTATTTAACTACTTAAATTCCTAGTGATATTATTTTAAACACTTTTATTCATTTAAAATTCTTTGATATGTTAGAATTGAAGATATAAGCACCTGACCTCCAAGCTGTTACAAATCTATTTCCAATCAACATCGGTTTGGCAGTTTTGCTATATGATTGGAGATTTGTTCCCCAATTATAAATTAGATAATTCAACAAATTTAATAATATCAAGGAAAGAGATGTTTTTATAATGGGAAAATGATTTTTATGGAGTGGGCTGATCTGAACATGCTCTTTGTCTTTGAAAACTCCTGTTGTCATTGCCAAAGTTATTACTGGATTAAAGAATGAAGTTTTTCAGAATGAGAGAAAACTACCTTCTCTGGGAGTAAGAGGAAGTAAGTATAGATCATTAAAACTTTACAGTAAATAAAAAAAAAGATCATCTCATTCTGTTTTTAAACACTATCATCTACTTTAGCAGCTTTAAGTACTTTAACTTAAAAGACATGGTCCCTGCTTCTTAAGGCAGAATCATAAAAGCCACTTGAAACTTTGAGATTAGAATCCATTGACATAAATAAAAGCATACTTTAAGAAAGCTTCATAGTCTTGCTATGTGTATTAATTTTATAAATACCTATGTAAACACAAAGCTACACTACCACTGTACTCTCCAACTAGATGTCTAGGGTTTTTATTTCCCAATGATATGCACTATTAGGATATTATAATGTGTAATACTCTCTTTCTCTCTCTCTCACACAAATATGTATATATGTATATACATAAGTATATACGTACATACAATCATCTATTCGCCTATTATTTTATTTAAAAAATTATACACTTGGAGAATAAACAGTTTAGAATAGTACAGCATAGCAGACAACATAAAGTAATAGCCTAGCTTTAAAGTTGAAGGGCCTAGCTTTCTGTCTCGAATCTAATTATTTCTTGACTAAATATCTCTTTAAGTCTCAGTTTCCTAATTTATAACATGGGGATAATAATACTTATATTATCTCCTTTCAAGTGCTGATGATTATACAAGTTTCATTATTCTTAGTCACCAAGGAGACTTATGGAATCTCCTTGGTCATGTTTTATGTGAGAAGTATGTTTAGAATATATATTTTCAATCTATAGATCTATCTATGAATGTTTTTAATCTATATTAACTATATATAACAACTAATCTATAGTTGATTTTTTTTGTGGGAATAGAATCATATTTTCAATTCACAGGGAAGATCTACTCGGCTATTTAATATACTCCTTAAGTTGAATTATTCTATAAGGAAAATAATTCTCTCTAAACATAATTTCCTTTATTAATTCAGATTTTTGAAAAGCAGATATTATTAGGTAGAATACACTGGCAATGAAGTCAGAAAGGAAAAGTACTAAATTTGAAATTGAGTTTACTCAAATTAGATTGGCAGTACTGGAAGTCACCGACCTCACCACAGGGCTGTTCACATTTTGCTTTGAACACAGTAGAAACTTTATCAGTGTTTGCTGAATAGAATACAATTGAATTACTGAGGGCTACTTATGGAGGGAACATTCTAGAAGTAGAGTGAGAGGCATTAGAGGTAAGATTAAGATTGTAAGAGTAATACATTTTGTTAACCAATTAATATACTGGATATTTTCTTCATCTGTTAAATGTCTGTCCTATTCAAATTTCAACTCTAATGCTCCTTTTTAAACCTTCCTTCTTCAGTAATCTTAATTAATTTTATTTTATCCTATTCAACAAATATTTTTAAGGTTTCTAATATGTTCAAAACACTGCTTTAGATGCTGGAATCAATCAAAATAACAATGAAACTAACACACTGTGATTACATTCTGGTATGGGAAAATTTTTTGATGTATTCATATACATTAATAAAAAGTGCAAAATACTACAGGTAATTTCAAGATGGAGATAAAAGTAACAAGGAATGAGAGTTAGCAGTGTCAGGAAAAGCTTCATGTAGGAGGTTATCACTTAAACTACTATTTTAAAGGAGACAGGGAATAGCCAAGATAGGGGTGAGTAAGAACATGTCAGACATGTCAAACATTTCATCCATGCGATGGGATGAAGATGGGAAATGGAATTCAGCCACAGCAAGAAAACCAGTTTGATTAGAACAGAAAGTTTATAATAGGAATAACAGTAAATAAAATAGGAAAATTAGATTGTAACCTCAAATAATACTTTGTTTTCCTACTCATCATGAAGTATCATATATTTTATTTATCAGTCTTTGTGTCTTATCTCTTAATAAACTTCAAGATCCTTGAAGGCAGGGACTGTGCCTCATCTAAACTCCATGTCACTCAGAGCTCAGGACAATATACTCATCATAATAAGCATTCAATAAATATCTTTTAGATGAATGCATGAAAGAATGAAATAGGTTCTCTGCCACTCAAAATGCCTAACTTAAATGTCTTAATGTCTTTAACAGTGGATAAACCATCTTATTCATGAATTATAATTTCTATCCACCATGCCCAGGAGTATTGTGAGACTAAAATGCAATAAAGAATGTAAAGGACTTTGTAGAATGCTTTTTATATTATTATTGTTATCATCCTCACCCTCATTCTCCTCAACTTCTTCCTTCTCCTCATCAGCCTGTAGTTATCAGTCTCCAGGCAGGTGATGACTTCATCCCCTGAGCCTTCACTGTAAATTTTTTTCACTTAAGCAATGTTTACAGAGGAAAATGAGGGTATATTGGTAAATGTTTAACAACTAGACTTTCTGGGGACAATGTATGCAAATACACTTTAAAGAACACAATCCTGAGTTGCAATAATTAATTTAAATGTAGGCTAACATATAAGTGAATGATACAAAATGGAAACTTTAATGGAAACACTTTTATTGGAGAAAAAGAGAAAGAACACAAAGACACTGGATGCTTGAAAGTGGGGGACAAAACTGAAAGAGTACTCTGAAAAGAAGATAATGGATAATGGGGCAACCAAAGGCAAATTTTGTTTGCTTTTCAATTTTGCTTTGTCCAGGCCTTTTTCATTGCCTATTCACCTAATGACAGCCTTTATAGGAAACTCATGTCTTTGCAGCAAAAGCATTCCTCACTAAATTTGTGCCTGTCTTAAACGGTCAACTCTATTATGCTATTTAAATGTCATAAACACATACTTTCCATGTATTTTATGGATTTATAAATATGCAGAGATGTCATATCTCTAGAATGACAATATTCATTATGTAGAAGGGCTTAGTGATCAGTTAATCTAATCCATTGATTGTACACATGAGCAGAATGATGTCCAAAGAACTGAAACTACTTATCCAAAGCCAAGGTAGCAAGATTGGATTGTGGATAGAATGCTGATCCTGGAGTCAAGAAGACCTGAGTTCAAATTCATCCTATACACTTAGCAGCTATGTGACCTTATTCAAGTTACTTAAGCCTGTTTGCCTCAGTTTCCTTATCTGTAAAATGAGTGGGGGAAGGAAATGACAAACCATACCAGTATCTTTGCCAAAAAAAACCCCAAAATGGAGTAATGGAGAATCAGTCATCTTAGTCATGAAATAACTGAACACAATCCAAGCCACACAACCAGTTAGCAACAGACTTGTGAGAAACATGTATACTCTGAGTCCCAAGTCAGTGTTTCATTCTACTAACTCATTCTGCTTGTTTATTAATGTTTACTAATATAAAGCTTTTTGGGGAAAGGAGGCAAGAAGAGTATAGCTATGTCCTGATGTATGAGTTCATCATGTTGGAAACTCCCTGGTGTGGATACTGCCTCCAGTGATGTAGATCTGCAGGTTCTCTCAGATTTATAGTCCAAAGGAGTTATCTAGGGGGCTGAGGAATTCAGTAAATTGCCTTTGGTAATGTGGCTAATATATGTCAGAGGCAAGACTTCAATACAGACCTTCCTATCTGCAGGGCCAGACCTCTATCCCCCATGCCCAGGGGTATTGTAAGACTCAAATGCAATATAATGAATGTAAAGGCATTTATATAATACTTTTTATATTATTATTATTATATCCTCTTCCTTCTCCTCTTTCTCCTCTTCAGCCTTTAGTTATCAAGCCTTCACTGTACATTTATTTCATTTAAGTAGTATTTACAGGGGAAAACAAAGGTATATTGGTAAATGTTTAACAACTAGGCTTTCTGGGAAAAGTGTATGCAAATACAATTTTAAGTTGAATTGTATTATTAAGTCTAGGTAATAAACCGAACAATAAACCAGGTTCTGATTTGGACTCATTGCTGGATATCTGAGCTGCAAATGTTCACACTGAAAATTTAATAATCAGCTCTTTCAAATCACATTTGACTCCAATATACATCTCCAGTACAACTCTGACTATGCAAGTTTTCCCCCCCAAAGCTAAATATCATATTGTCTCATAATAATGAAAAATAAACACCCAACAACTTACAATAACAGAGTGATTTATGGTTACAAAGAAATTTGATATATATTTTATTGTTTGATTCTTATAATAATTCTGTGAGTTATACAGTGTAAGAATTATTATCACCATTCTGCAAATGAACAACTAGAGACTCAAAAAGCTTAACTGACTTATCTGTGTGCACATAATTAGTAGGTAGTGGTGACAGATTTTGAATCTGGGTCTTCCAGGCTCTCTCTACATTGTACTTTCTCAACATATCATGATGCTTCTAAAATAAAACATTAACTATCATAAAGGAAATAAATGATGATTCTATTTTAGAACCTCAAAACTAATATTTGCTTTCAAATTTCACAAACTTTATATGATTATTCCAATATATTAAATGTCTCCTGTATTTGTTGTGTATTTGGGGGGACGTGAATCACAAGACATAGCATTTCCTAACTGTTTGTATGTTGTTTCACTATCAGTTACTCCCATTTGTTGATAGCAATGAATTTTATCTGGCTAAATTTTCCTATCTTAATTTGATCAAGCGAGAATGGTGACCTAAGAATCTGGAGGACATAGCACAACAAATCCCAAACTCACAGAGAGATAGAAGGAGGGAGGCAGAGAGAATGATGGAGCAAAAAAAAAGAAATGGAGAAACAGATTGGGCTGATTTTTCACTCTTTCAGAGATAACGTTTACTTGTTTTTCATTTCTTCCTAATGAAATGTTTCTGCCCTAGGTGTAGATGTCACCAACTACACTAATCATGGCAGTATTTCCATTACATGTGCATTTTCTATTACACAGGAGACTGGAAAGAAGGGCACATTACAAGGCCTATTAGTGCATGTCAGCTCACTTCTGTTTATTTTTATACTGGATTCAGAGGCAAGTTCTGATGCCATGTTTCTGAGGAATCTGTTTCTTTTATACTTCAAAGAAGTTGTAAAAAAAGTTAAGGAGTATAATGAAAAATTTTCATTTAAAAATGAAAAATCTGATTTCTTATTTTCCCTTGAATCACAAAAAATCAAAGAAAATTTTAAAAAGGTACATATAATAGGTTGCCTTTGACAATGATGGCTCTGTTCTGAGACTCAGGGACAAAAATACTCTATACAAGGAAGTCAGTACATTTTTTCTAATAATATTTGATTAACATTTTGAGGGATAAATTTTAGAAGGAGATGTTTTGAGCACTTTAAAAGTGTTTTATGCTAAAACCGAATGTATTCCATACATTTATTAATTTAAAAGGCAAGAAAGAGGAGAAAAAATTTTAATGGTAGGATTTTAGAAAAAGTTACCTTTCCAAGTTTGGTTTTAAGATAACACCAAAGGGGCGGCTAGATGGTGCAATAAATAGAACATCGACCCTGAAGTCATGAGGATTTGAATTAAAATACAACCTCAGACACTTAACATTTCTTAGCCATTTTACTCTGGGCAAGTCACTTAATCCTAACTGCCTCACCAAAAAACAAAAAAACCTAAAATAATAATAATAATAATAATAATAATAATAATAATATAATAATAATAATAATAATAATAATAATAATAATAATAATAAAGACAATACCAAATTGAAAAGATTGAAGAAAGGGTTTAAGTAATAGGCATCTGAGATATCTATAAAAAGCACCTTACTACATATAATAGAAGGGGAAAAGAAGAACCTACATTCTTTTCTTGGCTCTATCAGTAACTGGATTGTTATATCTTCATGTATGTCCACCTGTAGCTAAGCTATTTTTGGATATACCTTGTAGTTAAGGGTATATCCAAAAATTCTGTCAGTAAATTTTTATTTCTCCTTACTCTCTCAGGGACGTCTTCACTTTCTATGGGTTCAATTATTATGCATGTCCAGATGATTTCAAGACTTCTGGATTTAGTCATAATATGTCTCATGTCCTAATCCCATATCCCTAACTGTCCTAAGGGAATTATATAGGAGATGCACCAAAAGCCTATTAAACTTATTCTGTCCAAAAGAGAATGAATAACTTCTTTTCCTCTCCCCAAAGCTCATCTCATTTCCTAAATTGCCTATTTCTACTAAAGATCCATCATCTTCCTAATGACCCACAGATACAATCCTGGGTGATCCCAGTTCTTCACTTTCCCTTATTGTAGCATTCCCACATCCTAGCTATGCCTTGTTTATTTTACTCCTTCAAAATCTCTGGGCAGCTGGTGCTACAGTGTATAGAGTGTCCATCCAGAATTAGGAAGACTCTTCTTTTCAAGTTCAATTCTGGCCTCAGACACTTGCCTGCTGTCTTCTTCATTTATAAAATGGATGAAAAAATGGGAAACCATTCCAGTATCTTTGCCAAGAAAACTTCAACGGAGGTAGCAATTGAACACAACTGAAATAATTAAACAACAAAGTTCCTCACTTCCATTTCCTCATCCTCTTTCACAGGGCCACTATATTAGTTCAGGCACTCCTCATCTGTAATATAGCAATAGCCTCCTAATTTTTCTTTCTGCTTTAAGTCCCCCCTTTCCAATCCATCTTTCACACTATTTCCATAGCGAAGCACAGTGATGATAGTATGTCACTCATTTGGTCAAGAAGCTGGGATCAAATAGAAATTTCTCTATTTGTCATTAAAATCCTTATAATTTGGTTCCAAACTGCCTTTCCAGGTTTATTCCTCCTTCAAGATATTTCACATTTCAGTCATTATCTTTCCTGATTCTCCAACTTCCAGTATCTTTTGAAATCATGTAATATTTACTGTGCATATATTTTGTACTTAGTTATATAATATGCACATTATTTCTTCTGCTTGAATATAAGCTCCTTGAAGACAGAGGTTACTATTTATATCTTTTGATCTCCCATAACTACAATAGTAACTGATACATGGTAAGAGCTTAATAAATGTTTTTTGGTTGATTGATTGAGCTACAAAATGAAGGAAGCAGTTGTAGCTGTCAAGTTCCTTCCTGTTCTAATGTTTCTATGAATTCACATTCATACAATTCATCTCTTTCAGCCATTTAAGTAGTAATTCCATGTTTCTATGAATTCACATTTACAAAATTCACATCTTTCAGTCATCTCAATAGGCTTATACAACATAAGTGTAGCCTAAAACATCTCCAACAATCTACCCAGAAACATTCTAATTGATAAGAAAATTAACCATTTATAACATATTCAGATGAGTCTATTTAGAAATATGAATGCTAGTAACATACTAATGCAATAAGATTAACTCCCAGATCTGTAGACATCATCGTGCCTGGAAGACAATAGGGGCTTAATAAATGCTTTTTGATCAACTGATTCCATATAATGTTGTTGAAGAGCACAATTCTACATTTAATATTATTCAAATAGTAATTAATATTTCTATATTAATCAATGAAATTTCAACCTGAAATAGTTTCCTATGATCTAGCTGCTCAGCCACCCAAGGGATTACCTTAAAACCTATTTGGTTCAATTTATTTTGAAAGGGAACACAATTATTCCAAAACTCAAAATGCATAATTGCAAGATTTTAGATAGAGGAGTGATTTTTTATTACTCCAAGAAGCTCAGATTATTTTTCTACAAATTAATTATAATTACAGTTATTATCCAATGTAATAGATATAATACAATAAACATTTATTAAGTGTCTATGATATGCCAGAAAATACTTTAACCTCTAGGGATATGTGATTAAAAAGAAAGACAGTTTTTGCCCTCAAAGAGCTTATAATCTACAGAGTGAGACACCACACAAAAGGAGGCAAGAAAATGGGCAGGGAAAGCCAGGGGTACCCAATTCAGCGGTATTTTGTTCTGTGGAGAGGAAACCAGACAAGGCAGCAGATAAAAATGAATGAATTATATTATACTTATGATTATTTTAACTTGGTTTCTTCACTAACACAGGGATAAGGTCTCTAAATAGGAAATGTTAGTTTAGGAACTGAAATGGAAGAATTAATGATACCAAAGTAAAACTGAAGATAAGTTAGCCTCTGGTCTCTCAGCCAAATTAATTTTACCACTTCCCCCACCCACCTTTGTCAAAACTTTATATATGACCCCAGATACCGTCAGAGAAATCCTGACCAAAGGAATTATGATCAGATTGAAGTTTAGACAACTCAAATGATAAAGCAATGACTTTTTTCAAAATAGAGGCTTCTCTCTTTCAAGCTGTTGCCTCTGAGATAGAACCGTGATTCGGGAAAGTGTTCACTGTCTTTTCTACTGACAGCACTAACAGTAGCATCTACTGAAATTATTAACCATAGTTAGAGTCATAGAACCATAAAAAGTTATAGCTGGATGGCTCCTGAGGGATCATATAGCCCATCCCCTTCATTTTGCAGGGAAAGAAACTGAGGCCAATTAAATTCATGATGAAAAATCCCTAGGTATAGAATTAATAAAGGATAATCAAAGGAGCCAAGCATTTAGCAGAAGATGGGACCCTAGCACAGTACAACCCCCTCATTTCACAGATGAAGAAACTGAGGCTAATTAAAGTAATGACTTTTTAAAAAATGCTTTGATATGGAATTAATACAGGTTAATGATTGCCTTTCCTCTATAGAGAAGAGCTAATCTTCCAAAACGAATAGGCTAAGATTATAGTGGGGAGATGACTGTGGGTAGGCACATTTTAAAAGGTAGACCTGCCTCTCTAAGCAAATTCCAGCCTCATGAAATAAATTACGTTTTTAATATTAAATGTCTATAAGCACAGGACTTGACTAGTAGGATGTTAAAAGAATGGAAAATAATGATAGAAAGAATCCAAGCAGCTCCATGAAACAAAACCATGAAAAGGAAGTGCGGTAAAGGTAAATAGTGATACTGAATTATTTAGGCACTATGAAGGCTGATGTTGCCCATGAGAAAGGGCTAACAGCTTCCTTTTTAGGGGAACATTACTCTTTCAAGTGGCCTGGGTGTCATTTAATACAGTCCAAGAACTAGTTTTTTTGTTTTTTTTTTTCTACTTGCCATCAAGATTTTATATAACAAAACACATACAATAGCTAGTATAGAATCTGGGCTGGAACAGAGCTTGAGAGTCTAATTCCTCATCTTAAGACAGCTGTAGCAGACATATTCAGCATAGCTGAACAGAGAATCCCTTTGCTATGACCCCCAGGGAACTAGGATCTATAACTTTTCTCCCCGAATGCAATCTAGTATTTTTGAACAATACATGTTACTTATTGAAATCCCATAAGCTATAATTGGAATCCATTTCTTCTTGTCCTGCCATTAGTGGAGATTTCATTTTAATTCAATTAACATTTATCAAGTGTCTACTTTAATTAGTATTTATTCCTTCCCTTAAGATATAATGGAAATGGAACCCAGCAAGATTTGGGATCCAATCCTGCTACAAATACTAGTTTTATGACACTGACTTCTTTTCAGCTACAGTTTTCCCGGTTATTAAGTGAGAATATTCACAATCCCTACCTTACAACAGAGGATTAGTGACAATCACAAGGAAAAAAAATATGTAGAATGCTTTGCAAAGTCTATAAATGTTATATAAATATACACATGTTAATTAATAACCTTAAGAAGGAAAGGGAGGGTAAGAAGGAAAGAGGTATAGAGGAAGAAAGGAAGTTAATAGGAAAGAGAAGATGGTTGTTGTGAGACTCAAAAAAGATATGGAAAGGAAACAGCATATAAATATTAGCTATTAGCACTGGGGGATACCAGGAGAAAGGGAAAGGGAAAAGAAAAGAGAAAGAAGTAAGGAAGAAGAGGAGGGGAGGAAGGAGGATGAGGAAGAATGGAGGAAAAGGAATTGGAGAAGGGAGTAGTTTAAGAAGAGGACTGTCTCTATGTCCAGGAAGTAGACAAAGCAAATTAATTTTCTCCCTCTCTTCTAGCATTTGTATGCAGACAAGAGTTGATTAAAATTACTACAAGGGCAGGCTGAACTGAGAAAGCCAAGGTAACCTGAAGAAGGTGGGAGTAGTTCCACTCAATTTACCTTTATAATGAAAAGGAATATTATTGATTGATTATATGTATATGAGCCACATCTACTATCTGTCTTTAAGTAGTCAATTGTCCATCTATTTTCTTCCTCCAGACAATCTGCTTCTTCAAGGCACTTCAGAATCTATGGGACCTGTAGCATTCATCCCACCCTCAGAATAGCTTCTCTAATGTCAAGTCTGAGAGCAAAATGAAAAGTATTTATATTCTTTTGTGAAGTGTGCAGGGTATTCAAACTATATCTGTGTGACAAAAATAGAGAGCCAAGAAGAGAGATGAAGAGCGAAATAAAGGGGGGGAGGAGACAGAAGTAGAGAGAGGAAGGGAGAGAGAGACAGAAAGTGGAAAAAAAGCAGGAAGGAAGGAAAAGAGAAAAAATAATGGAGAAAAGATATCAAAACCATTAAGAAAATAAGCATGGGAGGATTCTGGAAAGATGGTGGAGTAGGTCAGTAAATTTCAAGCTTTCCACATTGCTCCCACAAACAGAACAAATTTGTACCTCAGGGTGAACACAGACTTGTGAAAAATAAAGAAGACTTGGGGCAGAACAGGAGTTCTACTAGTACAACCCAAGAAGATCCAAAGAATAACCCCAGGTCTGAGATTAGCCAATCTGAAGTGCAAATACCTCAGGGCTAGCTCTCCAGAATACCAAATAGGGAGCCCTGGGGTGAGCTGAGTTTGGCTAGAGCCTCAGCCAGAACCATAGGATCTTCCCCTTCCCAGACTAGTCGGGAAGCTGAGTCTCGGAAGATTGAATGAACCTTGGCTGATTAGGATCACCTGGGCCTAGCTGTGCTGCAGAGATGAGGCACCAGGGAAGAACAAGGCAGCACTCTCAGAGAGTGCAGAAGCAGTGGCGCAGAGTTTCTGCTGACTGTGGACATTTGCAGGTAGGTGGAACTCTTGGTTTGGGGTTCCTGGTCAGAAAGGAAAGCTGAAGTGAAGCTAGAGGTATAATTCCCCATTCTGCAATTAGGGATGCTTACACTAATACCTCTTATTTAAAAAAAAAAAAAAGGAACCACCTAAGAAGATCCCAAACATAAAAACTTAATATAGGAACAAGGAAGACTGAGGTTCATCTTCAGAGGACACTGAAGCAAAAAAAAAAAAAAGTTTCCATCCCAAAGAGCAAAGTTAAATGGCTCCTTTCCCAGAGAGAATTTATAGAACTTAAAAAAGAATTTAAAAATCAAATGAGAGACACTGAGGAAAAAATAAAAACTATCCAAGAAAGATAGTATTTTTATGGGGGAGAAAGAAGAGAAAAAGATGGAATCTTAAAGACAAAAATAACTTTGAAAATTAGAATTGGGCAAGGGGAAGCCAGTGAAGCTGTAAGAGTCAAGAAATAGGAAAACAGAATATAAAGAATGAACAAATAAAACAGAATGTGAAACATGAGAAAAACAACAGATCTGAAAAATAAATCTTAAAGATAAAATATAAGAATAATTGGACTACCTGAAAGCTGAAAAAAGAACCTTGACACAATAATGCAAAAAATAATCCAAGAAAATTGTCCTGGAGTGATAGAATATGAGGAGAAAGTAGAAATAGAAAAAAAAATCCACCAATTACTACCTCAAAGTGATCCTTTGTGGAAAACACATAGGAACATTGTTGACAAATTTCAAAATTCCCAGATCAAATAGAAAATTTTCCAAGAAACAAAAAGAAAACAATTCAAACATGCTGGAATTACAATTAGAATTGTACAGCATTTATCAGCAGCCACAATAAAAGACTGTAGGTCCTGGAATCATATCTACTGGAAATCAAAAGAACTATCCTTGCAACCATAAATATCATATCCAGCAAAATTATCCATAATATTGAAAGGAAAAAATGGACATTCAACAATCTTGTAGATTTTCAGGACTTTCTTTCAACCAAACCCAAACTCAATAGAAAATTTAACATATAATATCCAAGATAATTTCAAGGAACTTAACATGGATAAATTGTTTTTGGTTCTTACATGGAGTTGTATACTATATGTTTAAGATTGACATCAGCAAATGGATAGCTCAAAAGAAGGATTTATACAAATAAAGTGCAAAGGAAGAATAGACACAGAGGTATAAGAGGGGGGAGGAGGGCTCATAGTTCTGAAAACCTACTCATATCTGGAATGGGTTAAATAGGCAACATTACACATATACATATATAAATATATACACAAAATATGTATATATGTATGTATATATACATACATACATACCACAAAGGGGATAGCTTCCTCCAAAATCTATAAAGAAATAAGGGGGGAGGGTTGAGCAGAAGGGGATGCAAAGGTAGAGAGGAAGACATGGGAAGGATCCATAGGTGGGGAAAACTTATATAATAGCAAAGTAAGTTAAGTAGCAGGATTAAAGTAGAAGAGTTAACAGGGCTAGGAAAGAAGAGATATTCACAAATACTACAACAAGGATCAGGAGTTGAATTTATTAGGAAAAAAAAAGCATGAACAGTAATCATCATAGTAGAAGAAATTTTATTTTTTTTCTAAAAATCTAACTTAAAGATTCATTCAAGAGAGAAATCAACATTATATCAGTCCTACCAATATTGTTTTAGATACATGTTTATGTATGGGTAAATGCACGTGTATATAAATGTTGTGTGTATCTGGAATACGTAGGTATGCATGCATGTTGCTCTATGTATGTGTGAATATATATGTATGTGGGTCTGTGGATGGGTGTGAATGCCTTGTGTATCTGTTAAATATATCTTTGCTTACCTATAGTCTTCTTGAAGGAAGTTGGGGGAGGGGGGGTAAAAGAGAAAAAAAAGAATAAAGTTTAAAAAGTGCAACCTACTAGGAAGTAAAGAAAAGTTGGACACTCGTGAATAAAATTTCTTCTACTATCATATATTGTTTCTTAAACTGGAAATTTATTGTTATATATTTTGAATCCTCTGATGTTCTGCGAGCCACATGATAATATTCTGTTCTCTTTAGTTTAGTTTAGTTTTATTTTATTTTTTGGTCTTTCTTTTATCTGTTCTGTCTTTTTTTAATAAACAGAAAATGTAAAAAAAAAAAAAAAGCCCACAAGCCTAAATAGAAATTCATCAATTTATCTAAAATGTTTTTCAGTCTTGGAATGTTATTAATTTTTTCTTCCAAAAACCTCCCAATTCAGCATATAATAGTGAAATTGTGGATCCCCAAATAAAGACCACATTCTGGAATTTGTCACTCATTCATGAATATAACTATGTCCCAGGCATTTTGCAAACAGGTAACTATTTCCTTGGAATTATAAGTTTTCTAACCTTTATTCTTTCCCATGAAGGCTATAATTTTAGACCCAGGTTTAGGATAAATTCCAGAATAAAGGAGACCGAGAAAGTCATTCCTACTTTCTAACTGCCTTTCTGCTTATAAATGAAATACCTTAATAATGTGAATGTGGTCACTTGATCCTTTCCAAGAGTATTCACAAAAAAACTAAATATTCCCTGGCTTGCATAGCACATTGCCCTATCATCTGAGAAGTTTGTTGTGGACTTCATCATATCTTATTGAGACCACTAAGAATTCTAATTTATCATCTACATTGCTGGTTATCCATTACTTTCTTATGTTATCCCATCTCCATTTCTCCCAATTCACTCTATCACAGCCACCTCCATTATTCCCATCAACTTGGATTTATGTCCAGATTCTACTTGCTTTTCTGAAGGGGAAACTATCTATGTAGAAATGCTTTTATTTTTTGCCCTTGAGATGATGTTTTCTCTACTTCTTTGCCCACTTTAGTTTATAGATTAGATTGTTGCAGTTAAATAGCAATGGGGAAAGTATTAGCAAGTTAGCTCCTCAAATTATTAAAATAAAAAATTTTGATCTGGAATTTTAGAGTAGCGCTTTTTTTTTTTCCCCAAATGTGGGCAGGGAGGACAAGAGTAGGAAATCAACTTGAGTAAGGTCAAAAGGGAAATAAGTGACAAAATCAGAATTTAAACCCTTCTTTTCAGACTCAATCTAATGTCCTTGCAACTAAACTAGGCTGAAACAAACCATCCATCACCTTTTTTTGCATTCATTCAATAAGCCTTTATTAATCTACTACATGCCAGGTATTGCATTGTGTGCTAAGAATACAAAGAAACAAACAGTCCTTGCTCTCAAGGATATTATATTCTACCAGAGGTGAGGCAAGGCACAGATAAATAAATACAAAATACATTAAAAGTAAAGACCAAGCAATGGGGACAGGGAGGGCTTTAATAAACGACTGAGATAGGAAGATCAAGAAAGGCTTCATGTAGAAGGTGAAACATTAACTGAGGCTTAAAAAGCCCAGAGATTATAAGTGGGAAAAGTGAAGATGACATCTTGGGCAAAATTGTGAAAAGACATGGAAATAGGAGATAGGCTTTTATGTAAGTAAACCAGTTTAGCTCACCATGGAGTACTTAAAAGGCAAAATAGGAAGTAAAACTGACAGGTAGGCTGGAGGCAGACTGTGAAAAGCATTAGATGCAAAACAGGGGAGTTTCAATTTGATCCTCAAGGCAACAGGTAGACAGCTAATGGAGCCTCTTATGCCCTGGCTCTTCAGAGTATTACTCAGAGAACTGTTTGCACTCCAACCATTTTGGCCTACACACATTTGGGCTTTTGGTTTAGATTACATTTTATGCTTCTCTCTCTCTCTCTTTTTCATCTGTGTGACTGTGATTATCTAACTATATTAGTACCAGAAAAAAAAATTTACTTCACATTTAGCTAAGTAGGAAAAAAAGTGTTATACCTGGTAGACCATTATATTCACTGTATCTTCTTTCTTTCCCTCTGGAGGTCCTTGATTCTGAAGTAGGTTTCGTACTGTTTCTTCCATCCTAGAAAATGAAAATAAGAAACATTTTTAGATGAAATTTTGTTTATTATACATTGGAAATTTCCTGTTAACATGTACATAATACATATTTACCTATACACCCACAAATATACATACATTCATTTTTTCTTTTAGGATTTTTGAAAATTTAAAATTATAATTTGATTCTTCTTACAACAACAAAAGAAATATACAAATTCATAAAACTCCTAAGTATTCAGAATACCGTGTTGGGCCCTGGGAGAGGGGTGGAACCATGTAGAAGTATAAAATTTAGATGCTACATATTCTTTGTTTTCAAGATTTCTTAATACTAGAGGGATAAGACACCAAAACCAAAATTAAATTACATAATAGAAGTGCCAAAGCATTATGAAGAAAATTGCTACATGAGATATAAAGAAGCCTACTGCTGATTCAGAGTGAACATGGAAAGCTTGAGTGAAGCTCATTTGAATTGAAACTTAAATATGATTTCAACAGGTGAAAAGGAGGGAAAGTATCCCAGGAGTAAGGACCAACTGGAGCAAGTCATGAGGTAAAATAACTCAATAATAATTCAAAGGAAAAAGAACTCTCCGGTTTGCTTATAGTATTGAATGTATAGAGAGGAGCAATGTGAGATAAAGCTGTAAAGATGCTGCTGTATAATTTTGAATGTTGTGCACACAAATTGCAACCTTACATGGTAGGCAATAGGAAGCTATTGGGGATTTTTGAGCAGAGTAGCAAGATGGCCAATCCAGTGTTCAAGAAAAATTATTATAACACTAATATGAAGTAAGATTGAATCTGGAAGAGAGTTGCAGGTGAGGAGATCTATAAAAAAACTGTTGAAATAGTCCAAATAGATTGTAATGAGTGTTTGAATGTTGATGGTAGTAAGAATAGAGAAGATGGCATATTTCCTTTCCTGGCTATAATTCTGATTCTTTGAAATTTCCCCTAGTGAGTAAGATGTCCTTTTACCCTGTAAATTCTCTCACTACCAAGAGTTTTATCTCCCTAGACATCTCTCCATCATGCTACTAAAAGCCTCCCATTAATAAGTTCCTTCTAGGGGCACTAGATGGTGCAGTGGACAGAGCACCAGCCCTTGAGTCATATTCAATGTCATATATTTAATACTTCCTAGCTGTGTGATCCTAGGCAAGTTATTTAACTCCAATTGCCTCACCCCACCAAAAAGAGTTCTTTCTGGGGCTTCTCTTTAGGAGATGGGATTAGGACAACCTGGTTCATTCCCATCCCAGCTCTGTTTCAGACTTCCTGTGTTCCATGAGCTCACATGGATACCTTCCCTCCTTCCTTTTAATCTCACCATTATGTGTATTCTTCTTCCATTAGAATGTAAAATGTAAATTCTCTTAGTTCAAGGACTGTGTTTCTTTGTGTTTGATTTTGCATTCCCAACACTTAGCACATTGCTTTTCACATAGTAAACACTTAATAAATGCTTGTTGTCTCCCTGCCTACCCATCTGGAACTGTCACGTTAGGTTATTTTTTTAAAGAGAGGTAAAGGAGAAGAAAAATGAAATATTAACCCAAATATAGAGACATGAAAGAGTGAGCGAGTAAAATCAATTGTAAAGTCTTACCATTTTTTCCCTGAAAAAAATACATTTTGTATCTTTTATTCTCTTTTGCTGTTGTTCATTCATTTCAGTTTCCCCATCCTTAGATTAGGCCTTTATGCTTTGGACTAATATTGACCTATCACAATCACCATAACCTATCACCACTACCACTACAACAATAACAAAAACAAACAGCTTTTGACTAGGCATCCTGTCTCTAGTCTTTTTATCCCGCTAAGCCCTATTTTAAGAAAACAATTATTTTATCTTTATTTTACATCACTTTAAATTTCCTATATATTACTCTCCTCCAATTCCTTTTACATGTTGCTGTCTAAAATACAGCTTTCACTGTTACTACTCTGCTCAAATATAACCAATTCCTTACATACTCAAAGACCAAACTCTTTCAGCATATATCTTTAGGATAACTACAGTAACAATGGATGCAAGGGAAATATAACTCAAGCTGTTAGCATATCACCTTAATTTCTTTAATTAGGGATCTTTTTTATATTTTGAAACCTTTTCATTCTATTTACTTTGTATATTATTAGCATTTGATATGGTGGCATCTATTAAAATATTCTTATACAATTAAATCCTATATCATTTTACACAATTAAAAGATAAAAATTCTATATATATATAATGGAGCCCTATTTCTTTTATCAAGAGAGTTCAATTACCAAATTCTCAAGAATGTTTTGGATTTCTCATATAGAAATTTGTCATATGTTAGCTTATAAAGGATAGCTTCTGATGTATAATCCTAGCCACCTGATAAAGTATTTTCTGTTGATAATAAAGTGTTTCTACCTGCATTGAAATGTTATTTTTAACCTTAGTTTTGTCTTAAAATTTATTGTGGAATTCCCTACAGTATATTGGTATTTGCATTTACAATACAGAAATTTGTCAAGACTATTATTATTGTTATTGATATTACTACCTTCTGTTACTATTTCTACTCTTACTCTTATGGGCTCCAAACAAGGAAACAAGTAAAATATATATTATCTTAAAGAAGAAGAGAACTCTAACAACTAGATGGAAGCTAAGGAAAGATTATCCATAGGAAATGGCACCTGAGCAGGATCTTAAAGGAAGCTAAGAATTAAAGGAAGTGGAGATGAGGAAGATGTGTACTCTCAGCAGGAAAAATTACCTATTCAAAGGTACAAAGGCAGGTGATGGAGTAAGTTCAGGGGTATAGGAGTTAATTGTGACAAATAACATGTATAGTAGCAATAAGGGGAAATTTTTATGCTACATAAACTATAGGTGACTTTGGAGAGTCTTCATAACCTTTATGTCAATCCGAGCTCCAGAGAGTGTGTCTGAGGGTATAGCTAGTTAATTAGAATGTTGATATTTGGCATTTCTCACAACTCCCAGAACAAGGTTCTTTCTTCTATGAAACTTTGGAGAAACATAGGAGAATGGATATTTGAAAAATGATTATTTCAGCTCTCTCCTCACTTATTTAGACTCATCTATTTAGTGATATTTGACTATTGCTCAAATGTCACAACTCAGATAAAAATGTATTTTGCTATCTTCAAAAACTTTTAGACTTATTATGATAGACATTTTATTTGTTGTATATAGTTGTACTTTTGGTCATTATAATGGTCATATAAATAAATAGATTATTTATTCTATATGTTTTTTGCATTTTATTAATGTTGATTCTCAAAGAAAATGATCTGTTTTTTTTTTAAGAAAATAAGGGAGTTGAAAGGAAATTGTAAAAACAAAAACCAAGAAGTACCATAAACTTCAAGAATACTGTGAATTTCCCCTCCCACCTTGACATTATGATTAATTAAAAACAATTTTATTCCCATATAATTTACAACTTGGAACCAAATAGCATTGGTGAAAAAAAAGTAAAGATTGTATCATTTTCCTATAACCTTTAGGAATCTTATCACAGCAAAAATATTTTGAATCTGATAATAACATATTGCTAGTTACACTTGGGTGGAATTCTCTTATTTTAGTTCTCATTTGCCAAACTTCTTTTATTTATTTTCTCCAAAATCAAACACTGTGAAGAATCTACTGCCATCAGATGCCCAGTGACATTTTCATATTTTTTTATTATTTTTTTAGTCAGTGTGTGAGGCTTTGAATTACCAGGATGCAGACCACATAGTCATACCATCTGTTGTCCAAATATGAATAGAAATAAACTCAATTCTCCAGTTCAGGCACTGATCTATTTTGTTAGTGTTTATTAGGTACAATTTCTCCTCAAACACCAACTTAAATCACTATCTAATGTTCTCTCCTCTTTTTTAAATTCATTTTTTGTACATCTTAATTGTTCTCCTCCCAAGCATGATTTACTATGAGATTCTGAATATTGGTAAAATATCTGTCTTTTAAAAAATATAAAGACCCAAATTTTAAAGTCAAGAATACTAAGCTCTAATTTGTTATTTAATTGTTTAAAAAAAATGAATTGAGTCTGATAAATGAAAGTACCAGAAATATCCGATATAATTGAATTACATGGCAAGTACCAGGTGTAAAGACAGAAAAACACATTTTCCATAAAATATGCATCACAGTTGTGAACTTTCAATCAATCAATTAAAAACTATTTATTAGAGTGCTTAGTAGGCACCACACATTATGTTACGTATTGAGCAGAAAACATAAAAGAGATGTTCTGGTATAATAGAAAGCACATGAAACTTGGAATCAGAAATTGCAGGTTTGAGTTCTGGCTCCAACACATTACCTGTTTAGCTTTGGGGAAATGCAATAATCTCCTTGAACTTCCTGAGTTTCTGTATCAGTGAAATGAGGGTGATAATAATACCAGAAGAAATAATGTGATATAGTAGAGAGGGATTTTTGAGAGAAGGTCCAGATTCGAGGTCTGCCCTTGACAAATGCTAGTTGAATGGACATGAGTAAATCTTTTAACATCACGAAGACCTAGGCTATTCTCTAAGATAAAGTTATAAACAGATTGGGATCTGAGTCACTAAAGGAACTGCCATGTGAGGAAGCTCCTACTCGTGAATCTGTTAATTAATATTTGCCTTATTTACTTCACAGTGATATACTCACTGTTATACTCAATATTAAAAGAGATAGTAAATGTTTCTTTATTTTTGTTTCTTTTAAAAAAGTTTTCCCTACACAAGCAATTTCCAAAACAGGTGTTTGGATACCTAAGAGACTATGAATTGACCACAAAAAGAATGCGACTAAATAAGGGATCATAGGTTGAAGTGTCCCATAGTACCCTATAGGTAATAGCCAATCAAGAGTCTTGTTTCCAATACATCCCATCCACTTACCAAATAATATTTCCCAATTCTGCCCCTACAATACAGAAGGAATCTTTCAGAATGAGTAAGCAATAAGTTGTAATAACAACTCAGATCTCCTTACAGCATTTTCCCCAAAAAACCTGCCCCTTCTCCAAACTTTCCTCTTTCTTCTAGGATATAAGCTAGGTTTCAAAATCAACTCTTTACTAACTTGCCCTATATACATAATCAGTTGCTAAATTTCATCATTTTAATTTATATAACTATTCTCTATGCTCACAAATCACTAGCCCAGTTCAGGTTTTAATCACTTTTTATCCAAATTATTGCAATAGTCTCCTAATTGACTTCCCTGTCTCAAGTATCTTCCATCTCCAATGCATTTTCCACATGACAGCTAAAAATGATTTTCCTAAAGTACTTGTCTGATCCTTTCACTCCCCTATTCAATAAATTCCAGAAGCTTTTGGTTGATTCCAGAATGAAGTATTATTTCATCTGCATCTTGCCCTTTTCAAATGTCCCTTTTTGTGTAAGTTTAATAACGTATATAACATGATACAGTAGCACATATATCTAATTGATAAATAATTATTCACAATGGGAATACATTGTAAAAAATGTTAAAGATGACTGTCCTAAAGTAACATTTGAGAGCAAACTATTAATATCCATAGGATAAGACATACTTCCTATCCTTAAAGAGATTGCAATCTAGTTGGATTGCAAAATGGGTAAGATATAAATACATGAAAAAATAAATGACAACATAAGAAGTGATTAACAATTAAATTCCATCTAAGAGTCCATTTATATGACAATGCAAGCAAAAACTTTCAGTCTTCAAGTTCCTTCCAAGTTTCCAGATATCTTTGATAATTAGAATCACTCAGGCCAGTTACTTTGGACTTGTGATGGAAAAAGCCATCTGCATCCAGAGGATTGTGGGAACTGAGTGTGGATCACAACATAGTATTTTCCTTTTGTTGTTGCTGTTATTTTCTTATTTTTTGTGTTCTTTTTCATTTTTTTCCCTTTTTGATCTGATTTTTCCTATGCAGCACGATAATTGTAAAGATATATATAGAAGAATTGCACATGTTTAACATATATTAGAATGCTTGCCATCTAGGGGAGAGGATGGAAGAAGAGAAGGGAAAACATTTTGGAATACAGGTTTTGCAAAGGTTAATGATGAAAATTATCTATGCATATGTTTTGAAAATTAAAAGCTTTAATTTAAAAAAGAAAATAAAATACTATATTTGCAGTCAGAAAAAAAAAGATAATCAGAATCACTTATTAGGGAACTATTCACATAGTAAGCAATAAGGCAAATCCTATTTCCACACCTTCTGAACCTTCTGAACAAGGGTCTACAAAGAAGTGTGGGTCTATGCCAGACATTGCTGCTCCTTATCTCCAAAATTACTTTATCTGTCAATGCAGTAGGAGGAAATGCTTAATTTGCAATCAGAAATTGGGATGACCATGAAAGAGTGATTGAGAATTTAAATGAATATTTGTAAACAAACCATATTGGATAACTCATTCTAGAAGTCAACTATTTGTTTTTCTGGGAACATGCTAATGGAATATATTGTTTATTCTCCTACCCCCCCTGGAAATCAGGTTCTTGTTATATTTAATGACATTTTAGAAATTGATTAGCACATTAGACTACACTATTCTTTCTAGTTCTTATCATTCCAGTAAAAAACCAATTTCTTTTGATAAAAAAGAAAAAGATGACAAACTCAATCTGATGACAGATACAGTAATTCCAATCGAATGATGAACAGTCATTTTAAAAATTTTTAAAGGAACATGTGAATATGTATTAATTGACTCAGTGTGTATATTGAAATTATCTTACATTCCCTCGAGGTCTACCAAATTCCTTCAGTCAGGGAAGGGCCCACAAGAACAGAACAAATTGATTTGTTAAAAGTCAAATGCTCTTTTAATCATCTTCTTTACTGTGAAGTTTGTCAAGAGTGGCTGCTGTGATTTGCAAATTGATTTCCCCCCCATGTTTCTTTTCATTTGAATCCTAATCTTACATTTTTAAGAAAACAAGTTGTTTGAGTAAACAGACTGCAACAATTGAATTTTTAAAAGTTAAAGGGGTATAGAAGGGGAAAAAAGTAACTGGGTAATCTCTCAGAAAGATTTGAGTTTTGGGGGCAGTTTTTCTTTGCATAATTAAAAATATTTAATATATATTTATTAAATATCTACTGTCTGCAAATCACTTTCCTAAGCCCTTAGGAAAATATAAATTTTAGATAAAATATAATCCTCTAGCCTCATGGAATTTGTTATCTGCCAGACACTATAACATATTCTGTCTCCTAATTGAATGGAAGTGACTATACAGTATGTTTAATAGTTCACTCTTCAATATCTCTCACTGTGACTTGATTTACTACTATCACTTCTGTCTCAAGTACTGTAGTAAAAGAGAGACAAATTTTGAGAGAGAATGAGCCAGACAGAAAGAGACAAAGAGGGGAGAGACAGACAATGAGAGAGATACAGGGAAACTGAGACAGAGAGCAGGAAAGAGAAGGAGGAATAGGAAGAGAAAGAGAGAAAGAGACAAAGAGAGAAAGAGAGAGAGAGAGAGAGAGAGAGAGAGAGAGAGAGAGAGAGAGAGAGAGAGAGAGAGAGAGAGAGAGAAAGGGTTTTGGGAGTGGATGGAAAAAGGAAGGGAGTTCTATTTGAAAACCCTGACAGTTCTCTTATATACTTATTCTTGTAAGTGAAGGTATTAAGGCTATCTTTTTATATATTTTTGTGGCACTAGTTAATCATTCTTCCTCCAATTGTTCCCCAATTTACAGCTTAAAGCCAATAAGGCTCATCTATCAATCCTTTGGTCTAGGAAACAGGCCCAAAGTGGCTTGACCAAGGTTATATTGCCAATTAGCAGAGAAGAATTCCAAACCTTATTCTCTGACTCAAATTCAAAGATTTTTCTACTAAGCCACAGAGTTTCTCACTTTATAGGAACTGCACAGCAAAGAGCCATGACTAAATTAACTTTTAAAAATTTCACTCCAAAAGCCATGGTTCAGTGCATCTCATTTTCCCCCAAATGAATATGCTGATGATCCCACAGCTAAAATAAGGAAAATAGCCTTTTGTGGTTTATAAAGTGATTTCTTTTAAACAAAGGTAATAATAATTTGTAGATGACTTTCCTCATGACCCTATGACAAATGGCATAATAAGCACTACCCATTTTGCAGATGGAGAGACAAACTTAAGAACTACAAGTGACTTGCTCATGGCACCATTGAAGTCAGTCCCCCATTATGAAGAATGACAGTAAATAGAGTAAATATATGCTATTCCAAAGCAATCTTGGAATTCTAAGTCCACTGTTCTTTCCAAAACTCTACTCTGTATTTCTGCCTTAGAGTCTAGGGATTCAATGCTGAATATCCATGAAAAAGCATCCCTTATCCATTTAGCACACTCTATCCACCTAAGCACAAAGGAAATATTTAGCTGCTATGTGATGAAATGTAGTTCCTTTCTCAGGATGAGCTTACAGAGCAATCAATTCCCCTGACTTCAACTGTCATAGAAATGGAACAAAGTCATCTTCTGTTGATTAAAGCCAATTACCAGGACCTCTAGTGTAACATAAGATCAACACTCCCCAGGATTACAGGCTTCAAATCTGTCAAGACAGGATAGAAGGATGCAAACCAAAGCTTTGAGGATCTATATAGAGTTAACAAAATAAAAACAAATAAGTAGAACATAACATAACACATCAATTAAAGCACCCCTTTCCTTCATCCGGGTGCTATGTTATTTTCTGATATGTATGCACCCAAATTCATTCCATTTGGCATATATATTTGGCTGATTCTGTATATAGCTAGCTCTAGGGCAGGTAGATGGCACAGTGGATAGAGTGCCAGGCTTAGAATCAGAAGGACCTATGTTTCATTCTAGCCTCAGATGTTTACTAGCTGTTTAACTCTGGGCAAGTCACCTAACCTTGCTTGCCTCAGTTTCCTCATCTGTAAAATGAGTTGGAAAAGAACATGGTTGATTACTACAGTATCTTTGCCTTATGGGCTTAGAGCCCATGGCTTTTGGAGTGAAATTTTTTAAAAGTTAATTTAGCCCATAAGGCATTGGGCTTAGCCCAAATGGGATCTCAAATGTTTGGACATGACTGAAAAAAAATGTTTGGACATGACATACAGATAGTTAGATCCTTTTTAACAAACAGCTTCTATTCACCCAAACTGATGAAATCAGTAGTGACTATCATAGCTAAGTGTGTTGGCCTAAAATGAAAAAAGTCACTGATAAAAAGTAGTTATAAAGAATAAGTATGTTATATGGGAAATTCATGTCCTAATCTGCAAAGGATTTCAAATACATGCTAGATGTTCACTTGCTAGGGGTATTACACATGGAATTTCAAGTTCAAGCAAGAGGGTGGGTCATATGACAATCCAGTTTTGAGATTCTATTATTCTAGGCAGCAGATAGAGGCTAAGTTATACAGAGTAGGTATTCAATAAGATTCTGTTTTTTTCCTTTATTCCTGTGGTCCCTTTACTTTAGTTGAGTTACTTCTAGAAATCCCATTTTGAAAAAAAAGAACAGAATAACTATTCTTCATTCTTTCTATTTCTTTCTGCTTTCTTTTATATGTTGCCTTCTTAGTAATTCCTTCATGACCTGTTTACTTGGTGGCCATTTTTCAATAAATAACTTAAATGACCACTCTGTTCAAATTACTATGCTAGGCTCTTGGGAGATAAAATTTTTTAAGAATAATAACTGACATTTATAAAGCACTTTCTCTAAAAAATATCTTGTATATATTATCTCATTCAATAATCACATTATTATCTGATTCTGATGCTAAGCCATGTATTCAATTATTCTCATTATCTCAATTCACATTACCCTCAGCCTTCCCTCCTTACCCCCACTTATATAATCTTTAATGAACCACTATTCAGCAGTAAAAAAAAAAAAAAAAAAAAAAAAAATCATTCTGGGCATTAACTCACAAGAAAGGTAGCCTGGAGAGTAAGAACTACATAGGCAGTAGCAGAGCAACAGGGAATTGTGGAGACCCTGGAGATTCCCTAGAGTCTTAGACTTTCTCATTGTCCTCCATATAACTGTCTCTGGGAAAGGTGAAATAGAGAAACAGTTAACTAAGGAGACCTAAGGGAAAACTAATTTTACCTGTAATCACAAAGAGAGCTCTGTTCTCTCTTTCTTCCTCTCTCTCTTCCTCTCCATCTCATTCTCTCTCTCTCTCTCTCTCTCTCTCTCTCTCTCTCTCTCTCTCTCTCTCTCTCTTCTGTCTTTTTCTGTCTCCATCTCTCTCTGTATTTGTCTGTCTCTGTGTCTCTGTCTCTGTCTCTGTCTCTGTCTCTGTCTCTGTCTCTCTCTCTCTCTCTCTCAGCATCCAATACTTGCCAAGCATTGTACTAAGTGCTTAAGATAGATAAAAACAAAACACCAAAACATCATTCCTCCCCTCAAGGAGGTCACATTCTAATGAAGGAGATAACATGTAAATAATGAGTGATATACAAAAATATGTATATGTATATATTCAGAGATAGAAAGACAGACAGATAGAGAATAATGGAAGGTAAGTCAGAAGAAAGGGGAAAAGATTACATGGAAAGGGATCAGGAAAGGTAATCTGTAGAAAGTGGAATTTAATCTGAACGTGAAGGAAGCCAGGAAAGGAATGAGTATTCTTCCACTAAATTCTGAAGTGATAGAGTACTGTGGCCAAAGGCAGCTGGTGAATTAGGGAATGTCAGGGCACCTTCGGGTTAATGACTTATTAGGGGAGACTGAAGAGAGCAGACTAATAGTCCTTAGATCTACTTGGATAATGTCATGTCTCTACTCAAACCTTTCATAAATCTATTTCTTACAGAATTAAATCTAAATTACTCCTGCTGGCTTTTCAGGTCTGCATTATATGAATTCACTGACCTGTTTAAGTCAGAAGGGAAGTGTAGCGTAGTGGAGAGTGAATTTGGCATTGAGTCAAGACACCTAGGTTTGAATATAATCTCTGCTATTTACTTTCTGCACGACTATGGCATTTATCTGCATTTTAGTTTCTAAATTTTGTAAAATAGGGCTAGTATTACTAGCTAGTATTACCTAGCCTTCAGGGCTTTATGAACTCTTAAGTGCTAAAGGGGGGCAACTGGGTGTCACAGTGAATAGAATGCTGAGTTTGGGATTAAAAAAACCTGAGTTTTAGTTTGTTCTCAGAGATTCCTAGCTGTGTGATCCTGGGCAAATCACTTAACCCTCTTTGCCTCAGTTCTTCATCCTTAAACTGAGCTGGAGAAGGAAATGGCAAACCACTCCAGTATCTTTGCCAAGAAAACCTCAAATTGGGTCATGAAGACTAGCATGACTGAACAACAACACTGACAACGACAATGATAGTAATGACAACCACTACCAAAAAGTGCTGTGTGAATAGAAGATGTAATCAGAACTTGCATATTCTATTCTAACCAGGTTACTCTCTTGGTCACCCTACAAAGATACTATGTTCATTGCTGCTATCATGTCTTTACTCATTTTGCTTCCCTCCCTGTGAACATTCTACTTTTTCCTCTTTACCACTTTAAATCTCTCCTACTTCAGTCCCAGATCAATCTGAACTCCTTTAGAAGATGACTATTCCAGGATTTATTGATTTCACCTTTCTCAGAAATCTGAAAGCATTTATAACCACTTGGTTTGTTACATATTAACTTATAATGATTACGATTGTTCATGAGTTTTAGTTATCTTTGTCTAATGAAGCTACTCAATGACATGGACCAAGCTCTTACATGTTCTTTTCTATTTTTTTTTTCTTGATCTCAGAAGTATTTCCTAGGGATGCAGGTCTATTAGTCAAGTTCTTTGGTCATAAATGAAAAAACTCAATTTCCTTCAAGCCACAGGAACTGGAAAGTCTAATAGTCTTGAGATGCAGCATGTAGGACTTATCTCTTAGGATCTGATCCCTACTATCAATAACTACTCATATTAAATATTTTCCAGAAATGATTCTGAAATCCTTGTGCATCAAATGTGCAAGGGTTTCTTCTTTGATTCATTAACTAAGTTGGTTGGGACACATACTAAGAAAGCCATTGTTCTTATAATCTTTATGCTAGCAAATTAGTTTCTATTACATATATGCAAAATGGATATCCTTCATCATAATCATTGCATAAATGTATTATCACTGTTCATGTCTTTCAGCCTCAATGGACATAACTTTCCCTCCTATGCTCTGTCATCTAGTCAAACTGTTTTTTTTCTGTATTTCATTACACAAATATTGTTCACTGACTGTTCCATATGTCTGGAGTGGAATTCCTCTTTACTTCTGCCTTACAGTTTCTTTCTCTTCCTAGAGTTTCCTAAAGCTCTAGCACTATATGAAGTCCTCCAGACTCCTAGTATCTTCCCTCCTAAATATCATTGCATTTAATAGCAGTTAGGTGATATTGTGGATAGGCTGGAATGTGATCTTATGCAAATCACTTAACACCTATTTACCTCATTTTCTTCATCTGTAAAATGGGGGTAATAATGGCAACTATTTCCCTGAGTTATTGTGAAGATCAAAGGATACTATCATTATAAAGCACATAGCACAGTTGCCTGGAACATACTAAGTGCTATATAAAGTTAACTATTATTAGCTATTCTTACTCTTATTTACTTTTTATTTATGTTGCATATTTGCACACACATATGTTTACATCTTCTTCATTAAAATGTAAGCTCCTTATAGTAGGGATTGTTTTCTCCTCTGGACATATATCCCCAGGGTCTGGAACATAATAGAATCTTAATAATTACTTGTTGATTGATTCCTTGGTTAATTGATTAGTGCAAGTTCATTGCCATGGCAATAGTTTCATTTCTGTATACAGGACACCTTGGACAATATTCAAATAATCTCCTTAGCTTTCAGGTTTCTTTTGAAATTTTTTATTATTTCATATTTCTTGTCCTTAAAAAGGATGCTCTTACTTTAACTGAAATGTTAAGCTTTTCTCAATTTTAATACTTAAAGAACAAGTTTTTTTAATTTTCAATTTCAATAGGAAGCTGGCCATGTGGAAAGTTACAGTTTCAGGGATGTATTCTTTCTTATTGTACTAACCTGTGTTTTCTTGGTATATAGGAATCTCCTCTCTGAAAAGCTAGCATATCTAAGCATGCAAGCAAAGCCAATCCCCCAGGCCAGCTAGAGCTTTGATGATCTTAGCTTGATCTCATCTTATCCTTTCTGCAACAGTTAGGAACAGTAAATCTACAGCTAAGATAACTTAAAATTGAACTGAAACTAAAATCCACTCTGGATAAATGTTGAACGTTCCAATTTTTTATTTTTTTCATAGATGATATATTTTTTTAATTCAGTACAAATTTTGCAAAAATAATATTGTTGCCCAGAGACCACAATGCTCTAATTCACTCATGGGGATGTTCCACCATTCATAAACAGATCGAAAGGTGCTAGTGCAATTTGAATTACAGTGGCATATTCACTCCAGGGCTATCTGGATGTGAGGAGAAAGTGACATAAATTTTCTCCTCTGAAAGCTTGTGCTTATCCTGCACAGTGAGCCTGCTGCATAGAGAAGCACATTTTGAGAATGAGATGGCAGAATGAAATGCAGACTAGGAATGGGTCCTATTTGCAATGTAGTTTGGAAGGGAATCCCCTGAATGTTAACAAGGGGTTTTCAACTATTTTGCACAGCCAGAGCAGAATGCGAAATTACATTTCTGGTTTCATGTGCTTGGATGTTTCATATTCATTTGGGGAGAGAAACAATCCCATGTTTTCAAGTAAGAGCAGAAGAGGTGAATTTCAACTCAACAGGAACCATTACAATCTTGTAATAGTTTGAATGTGGGCATCTGCATGGTTCACTGAGGAAATACAAGTTGTACAAAATGGGCTTCTTTCCTGTGATTGAGCCAGGAGTAAGGTCGTTCTGAATAGCCACAGCTATATGGCATCACAGTAAATATTTGGATCATTTTGTTTGCGTGTGTGAATGTGGTTTCTGAGAAGAGTACTGTGGAATGACGTAATTAGACAAGGGCTTGAATACTGGCTCTACCATCTACATATATCTTACATGATTCTTGAATGAGTAAATTACCATTCTAGGGTTCAGTTTCCCCAGTTGTAAAATGATTAAACAGGGTAACTACTAAGATCCATTTTGGCATCAGAATATGTGATTCTGAGCAGATTTTCCTCAAAGAAAAATTAAAGTCAAGTAAACCTAGAGCTAGTAAAAGGCAGCATAGTTAGATTTAAATCCTGTCTTCCCCCATTTTCTAAATAAATTTCTATAGTCAATTTGTGCTGTTAGGGCCTGATTAGACCAGGGGTTTGAAAGTGAAAAAAAAATCTAAATTTATGATATTAAAGACTAAAGATACTATTAGAAAATTTTTATTAGAAAGGGGAATTTTTTTTAAATGATAGATTCATTGATGGCATTAAAATCTATGCTAGGTATTATTAATAATAATTTTTAAAATCATGTATTATTAACACAATAATAAAACATTTAATATTTTTATAAAAATGTACATTAAATTCTAAGTAGAGTCACCAGAATTATTTTTTAACTTTTTAAATCTTCATCTTTCTCATTAAAAATGGATTTTTAGGGGGCAACTAGTTGGTATAGTGGATCGAGCCCCTGTCCTGAAGTCAGAAGGACCTGAGTTCAAATATGGTCTCTGACACGTAACATTTCCTGGCTGTGTGACCCTGGGCAAGTCATTTAACCCCAAGTGTCTCAACAACAACAACAACAAAATGATTTTAATATTTTCTTGTAGCTTATGCATAGTGAAGGATAAGGAGAATGTTTCACAAACTACCATAAACTGCTGTTATTAATGCACATAATATGTGTGTGTGAATATAATGTGAGCTGTTATAGGACTTATAGCTGTTGTATTAGCTGTTATAGGACTTATTATGTTGGATTCAATTTAGCTTAACAAATATTTCTTGAATACTCATACTAAGCAGTTGTATATAAGTATACTTCTAAAGATCCTAAAACTAAAAAGAACCAGGGACTGCCCTTATGAAAGAGTATATAAGCCTAAAAATAGAGAAAAGATAGTTTGTTTCAAAGTCAAAAAGATCTACACTTACCTGAGATTTTGACTCCTAAGCAGTTGATATAAAACATTATTAAAATGGTAGAAATGAAGGACTTAATTAATTTGATAAAAAGAATAAGTGAGAAAGAGTCAAAGATAACTGAGAATTAATAACAGAATAGTGATGAAATTTTAAATATAGAGCAATTAAAGGAGGACATATGATAAAATTGTTTTGGCGTATTTTGAATTTAAGGTGCCAGAACAGCAAAAGAAATGGCTAATAGGTAATTGAAAGTATAGGGCTGGAACTCTCTAGAGAGGGTAGGGACCTGAGACAAAGATAGGGGGATCATCTGAATACATGCTATAGTTAAATGTGGGGACAGATGAAAACAACAACAGCAGCAACAACAAATTTCAATCAACAAACAAATAAACAAAAAACTAATGTAAAACTGGAATTTAGGGTTGATAATAGAATCTAGGGAATACTAACTTAAAGGTGAAAGGAAGAAGTGCCAGAAAAATAATCAGAGAATGAGTGGAAAGCAAGGCAAGAAACGAATGAACAGAATACAATATCACAGAATGCCAGGGAAAGGCTAGATTAAAAGAAGGTGGAATCAATAATGTAAAATTGAATTTGCATGAAATAATCAAAGTAAAGCTTTACTGGTGACCTCCACTAGGATTTGGCTGCTGATTTCCAACCCCCAATTTAAAAAAATGCTATGCTGTTATAATATTTTGCTTTCTAAAGTTTAAAAGAATTACCTGAAGTATTGAATTTAAATGATGATAAAGACAATGGAGAAGCTCATGTAAAATTACTCTTGATTTTGTTAGAAATAAAACCTGTTGATTTTTAATATAAAATTTGAATAATTGAATGGAATTCTCTGACACATGTGAAAATAGAATGTGGTGAAAATGAAGTTCTCTAACAATATCTACAACTGGCCCCTAGAAGAAATCAGTAAAGTAAGATAATTAATTAGAAAAACCAGGTCTCAATGAAAATAAAATATTAACTTGCTTTTTCATTTGTAAAAATACTTTGTAATTTCAGTTCTTCGCATATAAGATTGCTCAATAAATTTGTTGAATGAATAAATTGACAGAAATCCTCCAGAAATAAGCATTTTTTAATGTTTCCAGTAGTTATTTTTGCCTTCTCCATAGTGCTGAAAAATGTTTTCAAAAACTACTTTCAAAGAAATCTTTATTTTATCCTCTTTAGAGCCTCTGAAGTTCTCTTAGCAAAAACAGTGCTCAAGTACAGTCAGACCACGCCTTAAGAAGATATTTTGTTAGCCTTATCAATAATGGATTGGACATTGAGCATATAAAATCAATACTGCCAATCATGCTGCTCCATAAGGTGCTAAATGTGATGAGGACATGAAATAAATTGTAAACATGGTAATAGAAAGAATGAGAATAATAGGTAAAAATGTGTGGGGAACTGAAAATTACTTGCTAATGCAAGTAATTAGAATATGGGAAGAATAATTCAAAATTACGACTTGAGAAACTGGAGTAAGGGGCAGTTGGAGAGGAGCTATATTTCAGTATTTAAATTAAGCAGAAAATCCATCTTTCTCATTATATATATTAAGCCACATAAAATATTTCCACATTATCCACGTTGACAAAGAAAAAGCAAAATAAATAAATAAACTGTGCTTTGATCTGTACTCAAATTATGAATTCTCTTATGAAGGTGGATAGCCTTTTTATTATTTGTTCTTTGGAATTGCTTTGGATCATTTTATTGATGAGAATAGCTAAGCTTTTTACACTTGATCATCCTTATAATATTGTTATTGCTGTGTACAATGTTTTCTTGATTTGGTTTATTTCACCTAGCAACAGTTTACATAAATCTTCCCAAGTTTCTCTGAAACTACACCATTAATATTTATTACAACACAATAATATTCTTTCATGATGATACAATAACATATTAAACCATTTCCCAATTGATGAATTATGCTTTAATTTACAATTTTTTGCCAATTCAAAAAGACCTACTATGAATATATACATATAGGCCTTTTCTTTTTCTTTAATCTTTTTGTGATGTAGATCCAATATTGTTATTGATGGATCAAAGGGTATACACAAATTTATTGCTTTTTGGGCATAGTTACATATTATTCTTCAGAAATTTTGGACCAGTTCACAAAACTTCACCAAAAGTACATTAGTGTACCACTTTCCCCATATCCCTTCAACAATTCTTATTTTCCTTTTCTGTCATGTCACTCAATCTGATAGGTACAAGGTGCAATTTTCATGTCTCTGACTATTAGTGATTTAGAGAATTTTTTATGACTATTGATAGTTTTGATTGCTTCTTCTAAAACTGCTTATTAATATTATTTGACCACTTATCAATTGGGGAATGATTCATTTTTTATAAACTCAGTTTGAGTTTATGGCTGGGAAAATTGGAAACTAGCATGGCAGAAACTAGGCAATGACCCATACCTAACATCATTTACCAAAATAAGGTTGAAAAGGGTTCATGATTTAAATATAAAGAGTGGTGTTATAAGCAAATTAGAAGAACATAAGATAATTTGCCTCTCAGATTTGTGGGGAAGGAACGAATTTGTGGCCAAAGAAGAACTGGAACTCATTATTGAATACCAAATAGATAATTTTGATTATATTAAATTAAAAATGTTTTGTACAAACAAAACTAATGAAGACAAGATTAGAAGGGAAGCAATCAATTGGGAAACATTTTTACATTTAAAGATTCTGATAAAGGCTTTATTTCTAAATAGTGAATTGATTCAAATTTATAAGAATTCAAGTCATTATCCAATTGATAAATGGTCAAAGAATATGAACAGATAATATTCAGATAAAGAAATTAAAACCATTTCTAGTTCTAGGAAAAGGTGTTCTAAATCACTATTGATCAGAGAAATGCAAATTAAGAAAGCTCTGAGATATCACTATACACATTCAGATTGGCTAAGATGACAGGAAAAGATAATGATGAACGTTAGAAAGGATGTGAGAAGACTGGGGCACTAATACATTGTTGGTGGAGCTGTGAACAGATCCAGCCATTCTGGAGAGCAATTTGGAACTATGTTCAAAAAGTTCTCAAACCCAGCTATGTTTTTACTGGGCTTATAGCCCAAAAGAATCTTAAAGGAGGGAAAGGAACCCACTTTTGCAAAAATGTTTGTGGCAATCCTTTTTGTGGTGGCAAGAAACTGGAAATTGAGTGGATGCATATCAGTTGAAGAATGACTGAATAAGTTATGGTATATGAAGGTTACGGAATATTGTGCTATAAGAAATGATCAGCAGGATGATTTTAGAGAAACTTGGAGAGAAATGAACTGATGCTAAGTGAAATGAGTAGAATCAGAAGATCATTGTACATGGCGATTTCAATATTATATGACGATCAATTCTGATGAACATGACTCTTTCCAACAATGAGATGATTGATGCCAGTTTAAGTGATCTTGTGATGAAGAGAACTATTTGCATCCAAAGTAACAACATAGCATTTTAACTCTTTTTGTTGTTGTTTACTGGCATTTTTTTTTCTATTTTTTTTCCCTTTTTGATCTGATTTTTCTTGTGCAGGAAGATAATTGTATACATATGTATATATATATATATATATATATATTGGATTTAACATATATCAGATTACTTTCTACCTAGGGGTGGGGGTGAGGGAAAGGAGGGGAAATTTTGGAAGAAAAGGTTTTTCTAGGGTCAATGTTGAAAAAGTATCCATGCATATGTTTTGAAAATAAAAAGCTTCAATAAAAAAGGAAAAATAAAAAAAAGAAAGTAGATTGCTAAGCAGTTTATACTAGGTGTAGTTATTTTAAATGGATTTTTTTTTTATCACTTCCTGCTAGGTTTTTTTGGTGATGCATAGAAATGCTAATGATTTCCATGAGTTAATTTTATATCCTTTAATGTGTTTTTAAAGTTGTTAATTATTTCAACTAGTTTCTAGTTGATTCTCTAGTGATCTCTAAGTACATTATGTTATATGCAGAGTGATAATTTTGTTTCTTCATTTCTTATTCCTTCAATTTATTTTTTCTTGATTTATTGCTATATCTAGCTTGTCTAATAAAATATGGAGTAGTATTGGTGAAAATGGATATCTGTGCTTCACCCTTTATCTACTTCAGAAGGCTGCTAGTTTATCTGAATTACAAAGAATGCTTGCTCTTAGTTTTAGGTAGATACTACTTATCACTTTAATAAAGGTTCCATTGATTCCTAAGTTTTCTATTGTTTTTAATAGGAATAAGTATGTTATTTTATCAAAAGCTTTTTCTGCATCTATTGATATTATTGATATGGTCAATTAGATTTATAGTTTTCCTAATACTGAACCACTTCTGTATACCTGGTATAAATTCCATCTGGGCATAAAATATTATTTTTGAGATATTGCTGCTTTCTCCTTACTAGCCTTTTATTTAAAAATTTACATTAATATTCATTAGGGAAATTGATTGGCATTTTTCTTTTTCTGTTTTTGCTTTCATTTAGCCATCAAAACAATATTTGTGTCATTAAAGGAAATTGGCAAGACTTTTTCCTTTGCTTATTTTTTCAATTTAGCTCCTTTACTATTAGGATTATTTTGTATTATTTAATATTATTTGGTTAAATTCACTTTTAAATCTATCCCATCCTAGGAATTTTTCTGTGGAAGCTCATTGATGGTTTGTTCAATTTCTTAAAAAAAAAATTGAAATAAGTCTTCTATTTCCTCCAATATGAGTTGGGCAACTCATATTTTTATAAATATTCACTTATTTCACTTAAATTATCTGTTTTATTGGTATGTAATTGGTAAAATAGTTTCTAATAATAGGTTTAATTTCATTTTCACTGGTTATACATTTACCCTATTCTTTTTTTTTTTTTTTTTTTTTTTTTTTTTGCTGAGGCAATAGGGGTTAAGTGACTTGCCCAGGGTCACATAGCTAGGAAGTGTTAAGTATCTACGGCCACATTTGAACTCATGTCCTCCTGATAGTGCTCTATCCATTATACCAACAACTTGCCCCTACCCTATTCACTTTTGATAATGATATTTTGCTTTTATTTTTGCTTTAAAAAATCAATCAAAAGCATATCCATTTCTCCCCAACAAAACTAACTCTTAGTTTTATTCATTAATTCAATGATTTTTTACTTCCAATTTTATTAATCTCTACTTTGACTTTCAGGATTACTTTTTTTTTTTTTTTTTTTTTTGGTTTATTGGGGATTTTGATTTTTTTTTTCTTTTTTTTCAGTTGCATGCCCAGTTCATTTATTAAATTTCTTTTATTGATACAAGCATATTGAGATATGTTTTTCTCTAAGTATTCCTCTGGATCCATCCCACAAATTTTGGTATGTTGTCTCGCTGTTATTCTCTTTAAAGAACTTTAAAGACTGTTCCTATGATTTGTTCTTTGAGTTACTCATTCTTTTGTATTACTTAATTTCTAATTAATTTTAATTTATGCTTCCAAGATTCTTTTATTAATGTTGTTTTATTGCATTGTAGTCCAAAAGGGGCGCACTTAACATTTATGCTTTTTTGCATTAGTTTCTGAGGTTTTTATACCCTATTACATGGTCAATTGTTGTAAAGATGTTATGTACAATTGAGAGTACTTCTATTTCCATTTGATTTTCTCCAGAGGTCTATTATACCTAATCTTTCTAATAGTCCATTCATCCCCTTAAATTCTTTCTTATTTAATTTGTGGTTATTTTTTTTCTCATTTTGAGAATATTCCCCCACTAATATAGTTTTACTATCTATAACTCATTCTATTTTTCCTTTAAGAATTTGGATGCTCTGCCATTTGGTATATATGTGTTTAGTTTTATGTTATTTTATTGTCTATGGTACCTTTTAGGAAAATGTACTTTCTGTAGTTATCTTTTTTAATTAGACTTGTTCCTGTTTTGCTTTATTTCATATCATGATTGCTATTCCTGCTTTATTTTTATTTATAGCACACTCACTCTTCTATTTGGGTATAAAAATCAATCTTACCCAAATGTAGATAAGAGAGGAAGGAATAAGAGAAAAGATAGGGGTTAGTCTTTGCCTGTAATTATATTAATGCAGTTTTCTTATTCTGAGATTTTGTCCTTATGCTTTCCATCCTTAAAGTAACTTTTTTTGTTAGTTTTGTTTGTTTGTTTTTGTTCATTTATTTGTTATTTGCTTATTTTTCCAGTCTTTCTTTATTTTAAACCTTAGAATTGGGGCTCTACTCATCTTCTGGGATGTGGTATTATTGTTCCAAGCTTCAGGATTTTCACCCTGCTGTTTTCACATCTATTGTTATTTGAGGAGAGATGTGTTCTCCTAGTCTGAACTCAGGTTCTTAATCAGGTTGTTCCTTTGCATCAGCAAGCTCTGTTTCTCTGACCAGGAACTGCTACCAGGAACTACTCTCTTTTTCCCCCCTGGAACTAAAACTTGGAACTGGAGTTTCCAAGCACTGCCCAGTCTTACAAACAGTGCCAGTCTGTAATCTCTTTCTGACCAATTGTTCAATCACCTTGCCATCTTTGGGTGGAGGTCTCCACAAAGGGCTGCAGCAGCAGCTGCTGTTGCTTTCTCTGTTGCAGCTCACAACCCCCAAAGCTGGTGTTCCACAATATTGTACTTTGCCAGTTTCTCCTTCCCAGCATCACAGACTTTCTTCTTCTGATCTCCTAAATTGTTTTAAGCTGGAAAATGTTTGACTGATATTTTGTTAGCTATTCTGCTCCAGAATTCAATTTGACATGTTATTTTAAATTTGTCTAAGGGAGAATGTTGGAAGAGTTTACCTTGAATACTTGTACTACTCTGCCACCTTGGTTCACAAGGCTATTATTTAAAAAATCAGCTAGCATTAACCTGGTTTTGTCCATCTGGCCACAAAGTTATATCTATGTTTCCAAAATTCATGCTCCACAAAAGTAAATACTGATTTTCTGATTGGTCTTCTCAAGCTTAACACAAATAATATTTCCTTCTCCCTTGAAATGATTTAATTCAATAAGTCTTTAGTAATCATTTGTAAGTATTAGGCAGTATGTTAGGCTAATACAAAGATATAACCTAAACAGCTGATATCATAAGAAACCTACATTGTCCTCAAATATAAACCTTTGTTGAAATTTCTGTTGATGCTAATTAGTATTGAAGGTCATGATTTCTCTGTCTAGATAAAAATTCCCACAAAGAGCCTGGACAATCTATTTCTTTGAGGTTTTGGAATTGCATCATATATATTCTTTATCAGAGAATTTTCACACCACATAATTTGGTATGTTAATTCATTTCTGTTAAGAGTACATTGTCATAGATATGTATACATTAAAATAATATAGCAGAAATATTGGTCGTTAGCAAAGCCCCAGAAGAGTGTCTAAAAATTGTGATCTTGTGCTATAAGAAACAATGAACATGATGAGAAATAAACATGCAAAGTTTTATATGAACTGATACAAAAATGATATAAGCAAAGTGAGGGGGAAATATGCACTATGAATATGGCAATGTAAATGGAAATAACAACAATAATCACAAAAACAAATGAAATTGAATGTTCAGAATTGTAAAAAGGTAAAAGGAAAGATGTGGCAAAACACTTCCCTCTCCTTTTTTCTTTTACGGTGGTCAATGCCCATGATTGTGGCAAATCACACAAAACATCAGATTTTTTAAATATATTGATTAATTTCATTCTATTTTTGCTCTTCCTCTTTTTTCTCATTCTTAAAAATGGTCTTTTAAAGCTAACACATGGAGAGTGGGCAAGTGATATAGGAAGAAATCCAGGTATTGATGCAGTAGATAGAAAGCTGAACCTGGAGTCAAAAAGACCTTCGTTCAAATGCCACATCAATTCCACGACCCTGAGCAAATCAAGTAATCTTCTTTTGACTTATTTTTCTTATATATAAATTTTTTAGCAATAATAATTGCACTACCTCCTACTACTTCAGAGAATAAAATGAAACATTTTAAAACCACCTTGAAAACTTTAAATTGCTACTTAAATGATAGCTATTATTATGGCTATTATCAATAAAGTGTATTTTAGGAGAATACACAGTTGGGTCTTCAAGATCAGAAGTGGCAGGAATATCTTTGATGGAATATAGTGTAGAATAAACATGTTTAAATTGAAGAAATAATTTGGAGCCTTAATAACTTTCCAAATTTTATTGATAAGAAAACAATTTTTAAGTATTCATTTTTAAAAAGCTATTACCACTAAAGACACTTTAAAAAACCTGGCTTTTTTGATCCTTGAAAACTGTTAAGTATGGGAACTTGGTTTAATAGTTATGATTTAAAAAGTAAAAGTGAAAAACTGGAGGAAAAAAAGAACTCAATTTAAAATTACTTCCAGGACACTGATAGCATCATGAGAATATATTTAACATTAGGTTGTCATAGATGTGCTTCCACCAGTCATCTTCATAACCATCTGGTATTTGAAAAGTGGTTTCCTGTCAGAATCCATATGAAAAAAAAGCTACATCTTCTCCAACTATCTCAATTTCATCCTGTCCATAGAGGATAAGACCAAAGAGCTAAGATCATAGATTAAGAGCTAGAAGAAACATTAAAAGCCATATAGTCCAACATCCTCATTTTACAGATGAAGAACTGAAGTTCCCAGAGGTGATGTAACTTATGCAAGGTCCACTAAGCCACTTAAGTAATAATCTATTATTCCAACCCAGAACATGAGCCCAAATCCAATATTCATTTTAAAATATCCAGCATCATAATATGTTAAAGCTGAAATGGATCACAAATTTCTCCTTTATGGATAAGGAAGGTGATGTTTACATACTTTTACAAACACAGATTTTTTTTGTGTCTGTCTCTGCTTTAGTACAGGGGAGAGATACATGCTCACATCAATGACTTTACCATGGTTCCTTAACACAGATGCATCTTTGTTAAAATTCAAGGGTCTTCTTGAGTCTGCTTCTCATTCTGAAAACAATTCAGGCTTCCATAAGGGAACAAAATCAGCACTGGCCGCCTAATTAACTACCAACAACTGGTAGTTAATAGATCTTATTCTTTCTTAAATATACCAGCTTACTGCTATCCCCCCACAAGCTAATAATCGCAAATACAGTAACCCCTAGCTGACACAGGTTTGCCCAGTTATTACACTGATCAAGCTAACACCTTTTAGCTGCACATAATGTTGATTCTCTCTCTGTGTGTATTTATTCCCATTACATCTTGATGCAAACAATGGTTTATAAATACACTTTGGGTTCTCCTTGTACAATTCAGAAGTCTATAATACACTAGCCATAGAGAGATCACAAAAGAGGTTCCTTGATATTTTCTCTTGAGATAGAACAGTTCTAACAAAATAACACCAATAACTTTGAAATTCGCCATTCACAACATTGACACAAAATGGAAAGAGATTGTTGTGAAGCACTTCTTCTTATCATGGAATACAAGCTTTTACACAGCCTTTCCCCTGTGCACTGTCAAGCAGTGAAAAATGTTGGAAGTACAGTGACTTTAGGCAAAAAACAATAATCATCTGTTCTCACAGTGTCAATGTTAGAAAGGAGAAGTATCAGGGAGAGCGAGAGAAAAGGTTGGTAGATCTGCACAACACAATTCACCCTGAACATGGAATTCATTTTCTCTGATGATTCACTTTAGGAAACGCATACTTTTCACAATTATGTTATTTTTTTTTACTACAAAATAGACAAGTATTTATTTGTCAACTAAATTCTCCAAAAATCTGCAAAAAGACATTATAGTAAAGGGAAAAATGTAATAAATGAGTGATTTTTATTTCCTTTTGTTTTCTGAGTCATGATGATATTGTAAGTCAAAAATACTATATCATATGTAGAAATATGTATATTATATTTCTACTTTAAAGAAAAAAAATTGAAATTATGTAGGCCTACGATTCCCAACTATGAAGGCAGAAGTCCTATTCCTACATGTAGGTATGACAAACTGTGCCAACCCATATATTTTTTTTCACCTGCTAGGTTTTACTATAAGAAAGCTAATGGCTTTAGTTGCCAGTGCCACACATAATATACATATATATATATATATATATATATATATATATATATTATATATATATATATATATATATATATAAACTAAATAGCAAGCTTCTTTCAACTTATCTTCCTTCCCCAAAATGAAGAAGTTGTGCTAAAGGAAAGGTATATTTAATTTTAAAGTGCATAGCCTGCCCCAAGATAGTCAGGTAGAGGAAAAATGTCCATCTTGTAATAACTGGAAAGCACACAGGTCTCTAAGGACTCAATTATCTCTATCTTGTTAGGATATAATAGTTCCTCTAAAAATGATATTGACAGTTCTTCTGCAAGCAAGACATTTATAATGAAGTCAGGTAAATAAAACCTTGATATGGATAAATATAGACCACAGTCATTGCATGCAATTCAGACTAAATATCACAAAGGAGTTAATAGAAGTAGTTGGTTTTGGTGTCAACCATATGAAATTCAGAAAGGAAACTTTGTCCATGCAAGGAAACAATATATTTTCAGTGCTTAGTATTCACAGTTTTCAAAATCAGGCAGATTGTGTGATTATAACTCTCTCAAACACTGCTGCCATTCTTGTTAGGATGCCATGCTCCTATGGGCATTCAATATGTTAGTTTATCATGGTAACCCTGGTAAAGCTGCATCACTACAATTTTTTTCTATTGATTGGAAATCTCTTTCCCCACCTAAAGAATATGAATATTTCTTTGGAAGATGATATTTCAAAAATTCAATGAATACTAGAAAATAGCATGTTGATTATATAGTACACTATATGACATACCAATGACATCCTCCCTTTCCTAAGGGCTAGGCATAAAGCTTCAGGAAAATTTCAACTTTTTGTTCTAAATACTTAAAAGGAAACTTCAACACAATTTCTTTGTTGATTGGAAGTTGTTTAACATTAATGGACCACTAGTTAGAACTTGAAGGTCATTTTCTCAGATTTTTTTACTGCAATAGTATTTGATACAATGATTTTTTTTCTTGGTAAGCTAGCATACAACAAGTTTAAAACAATTTTAAAATTCTATCCATTTTTTAACTGAAAGGGCAGCAAAAGTTTCTTCTACTATTTGTTTTGGAGTCACCATTCTATTGTGAATAAAATTTCTTCATCCCTAATATTTCCTTGAAATTCCTGCTACCCTCTTATTTTAATGGAAAGCTGGCTTCCCCAGTGAGGTCACTTCCCTCAAAATCTCTCCAGTTGAGGATATTCCTTCTCTCACTCTCATGGCTCATAGGTCCAGTGTGAGGAGTTTCATTAGTTCCCCACTGCTTTTTCCTTCTCATTTATTTCAATATCTAATTAATAACTAAATAATAAATAAACAATAACTAAACCTCTCATGAAGTCATAGTGTAAACTTATGTGATCTTTTCATCCTTGTGGTTTTTCATTCTCCTACCCTATCATGATAATTTAATCTGACTAACATTTTTTCTTCTACTACCCATTTCTTGCTTTCATATTTGGAAACTCAAACATTTAGATTGATGTTTTTATCAACATACTGGTATTACAATGTTTTAATCTTAATTTCATCTCAATTCTACTTTAACTATGTCTACAACATCTCAAATATTAACCCTCATTTGAAAAGTATATATATATAAAAAAAAAACCTTGCCTTTACTGTGCTTCCCCTACAAGAAATGGACTTATCTCCTTTTTACCATCCTTTACCATCATTTCTCAATGAGGAAGTATGTACAAACTGTTTTACTACTACTTCTTCAATATCCATTTATTCCTCAATCAATTATAACTCATTTCTGTCCTATACTTCAATATGGTCAATTTTTTTCAAAATTATTTAATCATCAAGACTAATGGCTTTTTCTTAAACTTCATTCTTCTTCATTTCTCTTGCTTTTTCATACTGTTGAATGTTCTCTCCTTTGCTAAATTATATTCCTTTTGGCTCATATGACACAGAACTGTTAAATTTAACCCTGCATCTTATCTCTAATTATTCCTTTCCTTCCTTTTATAATCCCTTTTTATTCTTTCTACCCCAATATCATCCATATCCAAAGAAGGCATTCTCCAAAAATCCAGCTGCTTTCACAGCATAACAACAACTAGCTTTTATATAGTCCCTACTATGTGCCAGGCACTATGCTAAGTTCTTTAAACTTTTTATCTCATTTGATTCTATCTATAGTAATAGCTTTGTATTTTTTCAAAATACATGCAAAGATAATTTTCAACATTCACCCTTGCAAAATCTTGTGTTCCAAATTTTTCTCCCTCCCTCTCCATCTCCCCCTTCCCCTGGACAGCAAATAATCCAATGTAGATTAAACATATGCAGTTCTTTTAAATATATTTCCACATTTATCATGCTGCACAAAAAAAAAAAAAGCTCAAAAGTGAAAAAAGTGAGAGAGAAAAACAAGCAAACCACAATAATGAAAAAGGTGAAAATACTATCTCATTTGATTCTAAGATAACTCTATGAGGTCAGAGCTTTAACTACCCCCATTTTACAATTGAGGAAACTAAAGAAAGCAGAAGTTAAATGACTCACCCAAGATCACACAGCTAGTAAGTACTTGCCTGGGGCTGAATTGAGTTCAACTTTACTAGATACCAGACCCAGCACTACACTCCACCTACAGTGCCATCTAGTTGCCTATTGTGGCTTTAACTACAGTATCAATGAAGAAGACACTCAATTTTATTGCACAAGGCATACAAAAATTGATCCACATCAACTCCAATCCAGCGTTTCCAACTGGCTTCTGGATAACTTCACCTTGATGTTAAAAAGACAAAATTAATCTTTAATTGTGCCTGCTCCCTTTCCCCAATTTTTTTTTTCATTCATCATCCCTGACCTCTCAAACCTCTGCTTGGTTTTCCTATTCCAGTTCTTCAGGTAACCATCTTTAGCTCTTTCCTCTCGAACACTCTTCACATTTAGTCAGGTATAAAGTCTTATTAGATATTCCTTTTCAACATTTCTCACAACATTTCCTTCTTTATCTTTAAAGAAACTTTCTTTTGAGTTTCCATTATCTCTTTCTTTAACTATTGAAATAGCTTCCTAATTGGTTTTCCTTACATCACTGTATTGTCCCTCTAATCCATCCTACATATCACAACTATATTCTCATCTTCGATTATATTCAAAAACCTTTCCTAATTCTCCATTGCCCCCTAAAATCTATGTTTACAACTCTTGACTGGTTATTTAGTGGCCATATATGCTTTAACTTCAACTCAATTTATAGCAATTTTATACTACTTTAGAATATAGCCAGATTGAACTATTTGATATTGCTGGAATGGTCTGGTGGTTTTTCACTTTGGAGTGTTTGTTAACATTGTTTTCTACACCTAGAATGCCCATCCCCTAAATCTTGCCTTTCAAATTCTTGACAATTCCTTAAGATGAAATTGAAATAAATACTTCCTTTGTGAAACTTTGTCTAGTTATCTCAATGAGATGTTCTTTCTCTCTTTGAACTCCCACTATACTCTGTATGTAATTGTCTATAATACTTGTAGTCTATCTTCCATTATGGTATTTTATATATTCATCTTGCTCTGTATTTCACTCTATATCTCCTCCCAGCTTATAAAATTTAAATTCTCTCTAGTTTTGAGTACTTTGGTACTCAAAAATATTATTGGATAAATGAATGAACTTGACTTGAGGTGAATCCGAATCAGTTTAATCCAATCTTATTTATTCCAGGAAACATTATTAAATACCTAATATATGGAAGCAATTAACTATTTGGGGGGAGGGAAGGGAAAGAAGACAAAAGAAAAAAAATAGAGCCGGCTCCAAGAAGTTTGCATTCTATTGTAATAATGCAATATGTAAATTTATGTGTACTGACATGATATTTTGAGCAAGGGGCATCCTTTATAAATAACTACAGGGTAAAATTTTGGAAAGTTTTCAATAGGAAGTGGAACACAAAATGACCCTGGAAGAAATTAGGGATTCTAAGAGTCAGAAGTGGGGAGGAAGTAAAAAATTTATATCCAAATGAAGTAGAAGTATAGGGAAATAATAGGATGGGCTTAAGGCAAAGCTGTAAAATGGCATAAAGTCAAAACTGCTGCATGTTAACATTGCCAACACTAGCTACCCAGAGATTTAATCTTGTAAACTATAGAAGTTTCAGCTTTTATGGAAAATATTCAGAAAATATAACTTTAAGTAATGCATTGTAATGGATTTGGAAAAGTTGGAAGCATACCCACATGGGGTACAAAAGACCCAGTGGAAATTAAGAAGGTTCTATTTCTACTTACTTTGGTACCAGAACTCTTTAACTGAACAGATGGCATAATTCACCAAAATTTGATAGAAACTATTCTTAATAGAGCTCCTCTATTAAGAAATAATTTAGCAGCTCTCCTAAGGGAAGTGGCATATTCTTTGTCTAAATATAAAATAGCATTAAAAACTTGGCCTCCTAGAATCCTTAATTAAATAGTATTAATGTTGAAAAAGAAAGTGTTATCTGCTATTTGAAAAGAATAGTGATAAAACAATAGCCTGCTTTCTGAGGCAACTGGGTTTGCTAATAATATTCAATGCAGTTTTTTTTTTTTTAAAGCAAGTATGACAGATAAAAGGGCAGCTTAGTTTAATGGAATAAAGGAAGGGAAGTTAATAACACTAACTAAGGAGACAAGAAACCCAAGAAAAGTGGGTTATGAGTTTAACCAAGAAAAAAATGGAATCCAATCCTACATCTGGATTTTCAGCAACAAAAATGCAATATTTATAGATTTCAAATCAAAAGAAAATACCTTTTAATATGTAATTTAGAGACATAACAAATTTATAATAGCTTCTTAACTTAATAAATTTACATTGAGTAACATAATGGCAAAGGGCAAAGGAAAATTCTCCATTAAAAATGATTGATATTCAATGCAAATGGTGTTCAATATTTATATTCCTCTTGCACACCGATTTTCTATTTTTATTTATGCTACTATTTCCTGACAAGCATAATATGAAAAATGCCAGCAGAATTTTTATTAGTCAAGTGCTTAGATAATACAGCTGTACCTATATAAAACCATCTGCTAATGTCTCATGTCAAAATCTATTTGTCTTTTTTCTTCCTATATTTTCTGAAGGCAACTAATTCTCATTACATGAAACCTGCTCCCTTAGAATGTCTTATGATATGGCAGTGGAGTTTCCTAGGGAAATCCCCATCTATGCAGACTCTATTCATTAATAAGGCACTTCACACCAAAGTCTGGTCAATGTTTTGAAATATATATGCTTCTTTTTCCAATACACAACCAAAGTGCTGTGCACAGATAACGTATTTCATTTTGCAATTAAGTCCAGGTAAATTTATCCAAGCCTCAAAACATGAAATATAGCATGATTATAGTTACTCAAACACTAGTAATTCTCCTTTATTTTTGAATGGAAACATAGCTGAAGGAATTCGATTAGGAATGAGCAAAGAAAAGAACTGTGTGCTTGCCTGCAGACCTCAAACCATTTTCTAGCATTTTAAATCTTCTTCATTTAACAAGACTGCAGGCAAACTCCCTTGGTACAGACTCTCACCTTAAGAGGTGGCTTTTCTTTAATCACATTGAAAAGGCAAAGCTTTTCCTGCTCATAGATGTAGTAACACTAACCAAATTCGGGGATTTATTTAAGAGAAGGTATAGAAAACTATTTTCATAATCAAGAACATTTTTTCAATAGGACTAACCTTTCTCATTTGCTACAAAATTTCTTATGAGTTGTACCATTAATGAAAATGGAAAACAAAACAAAATACACAGTAGTTGAAAGCTGGGCAGTCAGGGCAATATGGAAATAGACAATTTAAGTCCTGTTCCTCCTTCTCACTCCCAAGTCAAGCTTCACCTTTTCCATGAAGCCTTCAACCCTAAGCATTCTGACTTTCTTCCTTTTTCTACTTTTAGAGAGCTCAATATCTATGCTGAATAATGTTGTCACTTATTTAATGCTATGTTGCATTGTTATTTAATTGTGCCCTGGCTTTATATGCTTATTTCCCACATCAAATTGAACCATGTTTTATATTTCCACTCTATTCTGTTCTTTTTATTAAAGTTTCTCAGTAAATAGCTAAGAACATATATTATCAACCAATTCTCATTTAATTGTATTAAGTTGTTTGGGGCTCCTGCATAGAGTCATTTTTTTCAGTAAACATTATAAAGTATCAACTATTTATAACATAGTTTACCAGGAATAAGGTAAATATGAAAATGAACAAAATTTGGAACTTGCCTTTTCAAGGAACTGATAATATAGAAGGGATGACAAGGCATGTATAGAAATTGATCAACCATGTAAAAAAGAAAGAGGCCTAGGAGGCATGGAACCATTATTATAAAAAGAGACATTTCAGAAACATTTGCTGATAGGCCTCTTACCCATTTGGATAGGCCTAGACTTCCCCCAGGAGACAAATAAGCATTACTCAGTGACCTGTGCAGAAATCTTCAAATTAGATTTTCTCTGCAGCCCAGAGAAGGAGGATGAGTGCTTGGAACCTATCCCATGATGCCAGATCCTTAGGCAATTTGCCAAGTATTCTTTATAGAAAGAGCTGGACTCAGGAATTGAAAGTCTAAATGGGCAGTCTGAATTTCAAGCTATAATAATGACTACATAATTTTCCCTCAGGAAGACACAGAACTAAAGTAAAAATTACACAAAGACTGTGACCAGGGATATGTTATATTGGTACTGTTACTAAATACCTTCAGAGGTGACAGTAAAGTTTTCCCAACTCCTAAAGTTTTCTTCATTCCACTCTGATGTTGATACCTCATATTTAATTATAGAGGTTTATAGTTTTGTCTTAAAGGTCTATCCCTTATTCAAATATAGAAAGACAAAATTTGGAACTCAAAATCCTGTAAAAAATAAATGCTAAAAATTGTCTTGACATAAAATTGTGGAAAATAGTATTTAAATAATAAAATATAGAAAGGGAAAATTAATAAATATAGAGTTAGGTAAGATACTGAGTTGAGTCTTGATATACTGTGAAACATAGGGTAAGTTGTCATCTGTAACACCTACAATAATGCCCATAGTACCTAATTCAAATGGTTCTTCTTATTAAAATGTTTAATGTACATAATGTCCTAAAAGTCTTTGTACAGTTTTAAGCTTTAATAGTTTCAAACTGCATTAAGACTTTTGAGAACACTGGATGTTGTAAAACAATTTGATAAAAACTTTAAAGGAAAATCTGTCAGCTGTAATTATTACTATTATTATTATTATAACCATCATCATCAAAAATACCCTGTCCCATATGCATACTTAAATCTCTTCTCAAGATAAAATATTCATAGTTCTTCAACTCATCCTCTTGGGACATGATTTTGAGTTCACTCGTCATAAAGAGTTGCCCTCAAAGAGATAAAAATTAAAAAGTACCTTATAAAATGGTCCTTCAAGAATATTTATTAATCTCATTACTCTTATGAGGAGTAATATGTTATGTCTTATCATTTATTTACTATAATATGAATAACTGACCAGAATGTATAAAATAAAATTGCTAGTGGAAGGTAAGTTTTAATGTAGAATGAAGAAAACAAATTTTGTTTATGGGGAGGAAAAGAAGAACCAAGAATAGAAAAAGATGATGGAGAAGGAGGAGGAAAAGTCTTTAAAGACAAATCTTACCTATTTCATGATTTCAGAAAATACATTATCTCAATCCCTTTAATGATCAGATACTAGTTCCTAAGAGAAGCCTTTTTTCTCTTCCTAAAACACAGAGCTATTCTCTCTCTTTTAATACATGTGTATACTTTTTATATTTTCCCAACAGAATATAAGTTCCTTAAGGACAGGGATAGTGTTACATTTCTCTTTGTCATCTGTGCCTGCCAAAATACTAAACATATATTATAGGCTTAATAAATAGAATTAAATGAACTAGAGAAGGAAATGGCAAACTATTTTAATATCTTTGCCAAGACAATCACAAAAGGAGTTTTGAAGAATTAGATATAACTGAAAATAACTAAAATGGGCAGCTACATTCTAGACCCAAAGATAGGAAGAGTCTTCTTCTGAGTTCAAATCTGATCTCATAAATTTACTAATTGTGTAACCTGAGGCAAGTTACTTAATACTGTTTGCCTCAGTTTCCTTATCTGTAAAATGAGCTGGAAAAGGAAATAACAATCCACTCCAGTTTCTTTGAAGAACATTCACATCCAAGAAAGAGCATCACAAAGAGTGGTGTATGACTGAAAACAAATACACAACAAATCTGCAAGATATCGTGCTAATCACTGGATGAAGGTGATAGATTTCATTCTAAGCATGAGGAACATACCTGTGCAAAAGCATGAAACAAAAAAAATGGAATGTTCTATATGAGGAACAGCAAGTAGTTTAGAACACAAAGCATATATAAATAGGATCAATGTGAGATAAGTGAAAAAGATGTTGAAGCCAGATTGTGAAACTTTCAAATGCCAATATAATTTCAAATAAAAATATAGGGATTTTTATCTTATATGAAAAGCAAAAGGGATCTCTTGAAATATCTTAATAGGAGAATAGTATAGTCATACTTATGTACATTGAATTATCATAGCCAGTGCATTACTGTCATGCAACTCTAATCACTCTATACTACATAAAATACTCTCTCCTTCCCTATAGTTTTTCTATAGGGCTGAGAAAGGTCCTCTTCCCATCCTATTCAAATACTTTCCCATTTCTTTAAGACTCAACTAAAAAACCTATCTGCTAGAACTAGTCTTTCTGACCACAGGAAATGTATTACTAATCCAAAAATACCTTTCACACTCACTTACTGAATCCACTTTGATTCTTTGAGTATACTCAAATTGTCTTCTGAGAAAGAAATATATACATGTCACATACACACATATATGTGTATATTAAACATTTCAATATAATATATAAAGAAACATACATATCTATGTGTATATGTGTACATACATATATATAAAAATACACGCATACATATATGTGAGTACATGGATATCTAGATAGATAGAGAGAGATCTGGACTAATCATTCAATACAATAATAGATTATAAGCTATAGGATTGGGAAAATGTTAATCCAGTAAGCAAATAGTCATGATAGGTAGTGAAACACAATGCATGGGCACATAATAATTTTTTTTAATGCTATTTGGGACCTTAAAATTTACAAAATACTTTTCTCATAAATAATTCTGTGAGTACATAGTTCAAAAGTTAATATCTTGATTATTATTTTCTGACCTGTGATCTCATCAATGTAGAAAACCTAACCCTAAGTAAACTTTTTCTACTAATGAATATGGACCAGAATTCTGAAATGTGTAGATAGTGAGCTTTGAAGCACTGAGAGTTTCTAAGTGATTGCTTAGGGTTACAGAGCCAAAATGTTCCAAATGCAGGTATGAAGTCTTCCTGACTCTGGGATGGGTTTTCTTTGAGTATACCATATTGCCTTTCATCCCAATTTTCCAGATGAGGAAACTAAGTCTCAAAGAAGTTAGATGAGAAGTCTGAGATGACACAACTAGTAACTATCAAAAGGCATATTTGTAGTCAGATCTTCCTGGCCTGAAGGTGGCCATTCTATATCACTGAGATGCACTGCTTTTCAAAAGGTTAGAAATTTAAAGTTAGAAGGGACTTTAAAGAGCACCTAGTTCAGTCCTTTCATAATATAGATATGGAAATGAATGCCAAAAGTATTGCAATGAATTGCCCAAGTCCATTTATTGCAAAACCAGAGTTTCCTCCACTGAAGTACATCAGTTATTAGCAGCCCCACCATTTAGAAGAAGAAACTGAGGTTCAGGGCAGTGGATTACCCAAGGTCCCAAAACTAAAAGGTTTCATACTCAAGGACAAATAAGATTTCTGGTTCCTCTGACAGTTTTCTTCACATTATTCACATCAGGAATGTTTTTTAAATAAAGAAGTTTAGGGCTAATCTAAAACTATATTTTAAAAAATATATAACATTTTATTTTCCCCAATTACATGTAAAACATTTGTTAGACATCATCTTTAAGTTCTCAGTTCCAAATTTTCTCACTGCTTCTCCTCCCCTCTCTCAGAAACAGTAAGTAATCCAATATAGTTTAAACACTGCAACCATGTAAAACATATTCTTATTCTTCATTTTATACAAAAAGACTCAAATAAAAAATAAAAATTAAAGAAAAGAAGAAAGAGAGGAAATGAGAGAGGGAGAGAGAGGGGGAAGGAGAAAGAAAGGAAAGAAGAGAAATAGAAGAAAGGAGGAAAGAAAGAAGAAAGAAATAACATGATTTAGTTGTTATTCAGAGAGTATCAGTTCTTTTTCTGAAGGCAGTTAGCAGGCTTCATTCATCCTGAGCCCTTTGAGATTGTTTTTGATTATTGTTTTGCTGAGAATAGCTAAGTCATTAATAATTCTTCATTGTGCAATATTACTGTTATTCTGTGCAGTGTTCTAGTTCTGCTCACTTCACTTTTTATCAGTTCATGCAAGTTTTTCCAAATTTTGCTAAAAACATCTTACTTGTTATTTCTGATAGTACGTAATACTCCATTACACTCATATACCACAGCTTATTTAACCATTCCCAATTGATGGTTATTCTCTCTATTTGCAATTCTTAGTTTCCACACACACAAAAAAAGCTGATATATACAAATATATATGTATATTTTACAAATAGGCTCCTTTTCCTTTTTAGATGTCTTTGAGATATAAACCTAATAGTGGCAATCTTGGATCAAAGGGTCGGCATGGTTTTATATGCCTTTGGGCATAGTCCCAAGCTATTCTCCAGAAAAGTCAGATCAGTGCACAACTTTACCAACAGTGCCTCAGTGTCCCTGTTTTCCCACATATGCTCCAACATTTGTCATTGTATTTGTCCAGTTAGTCTTATCGGTGTGGAGGTGTTACCTCAGAGTTGTTTAATTTGCATTTCTCTAATTAATAATAATTTAGGGCATTTTAAATATAATTATAAATAGCTTTGATTTCTTTGACTACTCCCTGTTCGTATCTTTTTATTTTATTATTTAGAGAATAAATTCAATTTTATAAATTTGACTCAGTTCTTTATATATCTGAGAAATAAAGCTTTTATTAGGAATACTTGTTGCAAAAAAAAAAAAAAAACAACTTCCCAGTTTTCTGCTTTTTAAAAAAAATTTTGGTTGCATTGCTTTTATTTGTGTAAAATCTTTTAAATTTTATATAATCAAAATAATTTATTTTATATTTTTAAAATCCTTTATATATCTTTTTTGGTCTTATATTCTTTCCTTATTCATAGATCTGAAAAATATACTATTCCAGGCTCTCCTAATTTGTATATGCTAACACCCTTCATATGTAAATCATGTACTCATTTTGACCTTATCTTAGTATTCAATCTGAGATGTTGGTTTTTATTTAGTTTTTGCCATACTGTTTTCCAGTTTTTCCAGTAGTTTTTGTCAAATGATGAGTTCTTGTTTCAAAAGCTTGGATCTTTGGGTTTGTGATATACTAAATTGCTATGGTTATTTACTATAATATATTTACTATAAAGTGATGTGTACTTAATCTGTGCCATTGATCCTATCACTCTATTTTTTAGCCAGTACCATGTTGTTTTGATAATCCTCACTTTATGAATACAGTAAAACTATTTTTAAAGGGAACTCAATGAATGCTTTCTTTTGTCCAACACACATATCTCCTTGAAGTTAACAAATACCAAAATTAGTTGGAGAATTGTTAATAGACTAAAAATGAAAAATAGCCCACACTAGCCTTGTTATGCATCTAATCAAAACACTTCAAAATAAAGGAATTATTTAAGAGTGTTTGGAAGCAGTGTAGAAATTCATTACTCCATGTAGTTAAAAGAAGTTGAAATCCAATGTACAAGTTTCATTTTTAATACTATAAATTAGCTACAGTGATTTTTAAGGGAGCTGTGATAGAAATGTTTTCTAAAGAGCACAAAAATATCATTTTCTGGTCTTCTATATCCTAAAGATAATAGAAAGTTATACACTTATTTTAAACAATTATAATCTTTTTCATCACTGAAAACAACAGATGTTCAAGAAAGTGATTAACATGATTTACTATATAATCATTCTATCATTCTATCATATTTTGAAATATGTAAGTCAAAAGCAGAGCGCTTGCCTCACTTGCACTCATAAAGAGTTTTTTTTCTCAGTTTGTTTTCTCAGGCATCTTCACATATTCCACATCACATACCCAAGAACTTTTCTTGAATATCAATCCTTATAATTCATAACATAATGTGATCATTTTTCTTGAGTTTTCTGAAACCTTTCCATATTGTTTTCATACAGCTGTGCAAGTATTCATGCCTGCTTCTACACATCAAAGTATAAAACATAAGAGTGATAGCATATTTAGCTATTGTTTCTTCTCTTCCTCCTCTTCTACATGTTCTTTCTATCCCTCCCTCCCTTCTTCCCCCACTCTCTACACACACACACATACACACACACACACACACACATTTTTACAAAGATGAGTCAGAGAAACAATGAATCTTTTTACACTTGTCTACCTTATCTGAAAAAAAATTCATGTACTTCTTTAAAAATGATGACAATAGGTAAATTAGTATAATTATAATATCAAGATTTCCTAAATATGTCCTCCCTCCTACCTGTCTATGGATAGGATCCAGAATCAGTTATAAATGCTTTCTAGTGTCCTAACTCATTATTTCTATAGCATATTAAGGTGCCTAAAATAATTTTATATAATAACCTTGTAAGAGAAAGACTGAATATACTATTTTACTTATTTTACAGATGAGAAAGTTAAGATTGGCTAGTACTTCTATCATTGATTATTAAAAGAGAATGTCTTAGAAAATTTAGCAAATGTTGATATGTCATTCTCTAGTCAGGTTTATTTAAGAATTAAAAATATTGTTGCTCATTTAGGTCTCAAATCAATTTTTTCCTAAACCAGAAATCTTCAATTTTTTTTTTCAGAACCGCTTTACACTCTAAAAAATTTTAAGGATTCTCCCTACCAAGAGCTTTTGCTTATGTGAGTTATACCTATTAATATTTACCATGTTATAAATTAAAATATCTTAGTATTATTGTGAAAATATTTTTGATTTTGCATACTCCTTGAAAGGACATTCTCATGACATTCTAGAATGTACTTTGACAGCTTTTGTTCTATGGCAATTTTTGTTTCCATTATTTTTTATTATCTTATAAGAAAATACTAAAATAGTGCAGATTTATTATTTGTTATGTTTCAAATATAATAATTCTTTCCACAGAAGTAGACAAGCAAACGAATTATATCTTTATAATGTTATAGGATTTCCTGGGACAACTGAGAGCTTAAGGAACTTGGTCATCATTATATACTGTATCTGGAATATCTAGGACTTGAATCCAGTTAGATCCATTATACAAGGCTGTTTTACAAATTAATTTGTATCATAAACCGGCACTGTTCTTGACTACTACTCTTCTCTCCTCTCTCCCATCTTTTTCTCCCTTCCTCTCCCCCAACTTCTCAGCACACTTAGCAATTTGGAAAATGGATCAAGTATTTTCTATTCAAGTTTCTGAGTACTTTTATTCTTGTTGTAATAACCATTTTACATGAGCTAAACTTTTTGAGAGGGGGGAGGGATGGTATAATCAGGAGAATATCTTTGTCTTGTAATGTTTTTCTACTTTTTCACATCTATGTCTTATTAATAAATCAGGTTGAAGTTTGTGAAACTGATTACTTTGTGGGCCAGGTAGGTAGCAAGAACTTCCAGCAGGAATACCCTTCCCCCTTGCCTTCCCTTTATGTCACCTTTGATCACACATCATCCACTGGGCATTGTTATCTATATCAGTGCTGAATCATTTTGACATTTACTCTTTTCTATTTGCCATGCAGCTGAAATCTCTTCTTATATATGTTGTCTCCTTCAATTAGACACTCTTGTGAATAGGGACAGTCTCATTTTTCCTATTTCTACTCTCAAATTTTAGAACAATGCTTAGAACATAACAAATTGCTAATGATTTTCCTTTCTTTTATTCATGCTTTTTCTCTTTCCCTCCCTTCTTCCCTCCCTCCCTCTCTCCCTCCTTCTCTCTCTCTCTCTCTCTCTGTGTTTCTCTCTCTCTCCTTTTTTTCTTCCTTTTCTCTATTCCTTCAATTCTTCATTCCATCTATCTTTTTTTCCCCTAATTTGATGTTGATGGTGCTATAAACAGTTCATGGTTTTACTACAGAAACATTTGATTTTGACATGATTCCCACATTTTTGTTAGTCATTAATCCTTTACTAATATACTCAATTTATTTTTTGTGATTTTAAGTCACAATAATGCCTATCATCTTCCAACTCTCTTCTAAAAGAAAGTATTCAATTTGTAGAGATGTCTTTTTATTATCTCAAACCTAAGCCATACTTTTAAATTAATTTTATTCATTGTCTTCTGTTTCCACCTTTATACTGAAGATACTGAGTATGGGTTGGTTGGTGTTTGAAAAATTTTATCCAAGTAATCACAAAATTTTTCTATCCCTTCACTAAAAAAAAGGATCACACAGAAATCCTTATAAAACCATATACTAGCCATAAATACCTGCAATAAAGGACCCATGAGGAACTCTGAATAAAAATAATAGCAGGAATTCATGTCATAGACATGAATAGGTTATGACTTCTATAACTGGATAGACTTCTCAAATCAGTTAGCAGCCTGCCTTGAATACTTATTCATTCTTTATATCAGATCTTGATGCAGAAGTTTTAATTACCCTGAGGGTGGTCTTTTTGCTTTTGATCAATATAGATACTGGCAAGGCAAGCTAACTAATTCTCCACTTAAATTACATTCCTAATTTAGGCAGTTGATAAAACTAACTTCTAAATTTTTTTTGTTAATCCCTCTAAGGAGAACCTGTGAGATATCCTTTCATTTAGCTGAAACTTTAGTTTCACTTTTTTTTCAAAAGACATTCAATATTAATGCAGTTCATTTTCTTTTAGAATGTTCATTTTTTGGTCAACATGCAAAGATTTCATGGAATACCTGTAGTTAAGATTGCATGTATTGACAAATAATCCAAGAGCAAAAGGATCAGAAAGTTTCCATGGTAGGTTTCAAGGAGAGTTTCCAAGGCAGCCAAAGAGGATAAATGGCTTATCTTGAGTCCCAGAGATTATGCACACCAATAGATCAGTTTCACTTATTTATAGGATGTCCCTCTGTCAGAACCATGATTGGCAGTCATGGGGTCTGCCTACAAAACTGGAAGAACTAGATTAAAATTTAATGAAATAAACAAAAACACAATACAACATAGATGATGCTAATTTGTAGTTTTCTAAATAAATATGCTGCCAGCAGGTATCCCTTTCTATTTGAGTTTAATACCACTATGATTTATATGTTTAATATTTATCTATCTTGTAAATGCATTGTGGTTTCTGTCAAGAAACCAATTAAGCCTCTTCTATAAAGAAGTTTTCCATCAACTTAAGAAGCAGGGTTGATTTCCAGGAGAATATTCTAAAGAGAAGTCCATGAACCTTAAGCAGTAAGATTCTAATTGGTCTATAGAAAGCCTTCCTTCTCTACCACCTTCTGAGGACATGACAATACATCAAGAATATGTGTGAACTGCTCTCCAGTATTTAAGCTCAAATCTGTAATGTTCTTGGGTGGTTTTCTAGAGATCTCTGTGCAGCCCAAGACATATCATAACATCCAAGATCCTTTTAAGTTTTTTTAGAAATAGATTTGAAAGGAAATGTAGCATAGTGAGAAGTGTTGGGTTTGGATCAGAAATTTCTAGGATTTATTCCCAGATCTTATCCTTAGCAATTGTATGACCAGGGTCATATGTTGACTCTCAGTTTTCTTGTCTATAAAATGTATAATTATTGACATACTTACCTCTCTGTAATCATTTAGGATTCAAATAAGAAAATGTATAAAAATCATTTTGTAAACATTAAAGTGTTATATAAATGTCAGTAATTATTATTATTATTTGCATTGTCCATATGAGTAAAAATCCCAAATGACCTCAGAGAGAATATTCCATGGGTTCACACAGGAAAATATTAAATTGGGATTCATTTAACCATTGACATTATCTGTTTGATTGTTAGCCTTCACAAAACTTAATAATAAACTAGGTAGTTAAACTGACTTTTGGAAGTTGATGTCTTCAGTATTTGAAATCAATAGTTCATCCATTACCCCAGTAAACCTATTATATAAACTACAATGAGCCACTTTCCATTCTCTCTGTTAATCTAGGCAAACAAAGTATGTTGAAGAAAACATTTTTTATATATGTCAGCTACATTAAATGTATCACAATTTCATTCAGTTATCAGCAGATAATTAAGGTCGAATGTCCTGATTGTTCTCATTTTTCATAACTTAAAAAGACCTTCTATGGTCGCACACACAATCCCCAACTTAGTTGTAATATCAAAGGATGAAATCATAGTCCTTCTTCATAAGTATAATTCCCACATTTAAATTTTTTTTCTTTCTTTCTTTTTTGCATTTAATGCAGGAGCATCTTTCAAATATTCCTTCTTTGAAGCCTGGAAAGACTTAAATGAACTAATGCTAAGTGAAGTAAGCAGAACCAAGAGAATACTGTACACAGCAACAAGAAGATTATGTGATGATCAACTGTGATGGATTTGGCTCTTTTCAATAATGAGGTGATTCAAGGTAATTCTAATAGACATGAAAGAAGAATGCTCAGGAAGAGAAAAAACTATGGATATTGAATGTGTATCAAAACAGCATTTTCACCTTTGCTGTCAAAAGACAACTGTTGACCTTAAGGAACTCACTATATAATGGAGAAGACAACATGTCAACTATAAACAAACAAAATATATGCAGGATAAATTAGTCCCTGATACATACCAAGTACTTAATAACTTGTTTCAATTTTCTGAGCTCATTCTGCTATGTCCTTCTTTTGTGATTTTGGAAAGTGCCTATTTGAATCAAGTTTTCTAGCATTTGGGATTTTCTGGGATCTTTTTGACTACTAGATAAATGATTTAATCTAAATTATACCATTATTTCTTCTACTCAGAAAAATATATTTCTTACATTTGTGTAATATTGACTGATCATGAAAGTTTCATAATCAAATATGATTCTTCTTCATTGGTCACTATTTCAATCTCCATAGCCTTTGGAAGATACCTACATCACTGGAAGGTTAAGGAACTGGCTAAAAGTCCCACAGTCAATATCTCAGAGGTAAAATTTTCTGGTGATATTCCTAACTTCAAGGACGGTTTTCAATCTACGATACTATGGTGCCAAAATTTCATAACCAGCATATTCCAAGTTTGTTTTATTTTATTATATTATATTCCTTATCACACAATATAGCAAAAGAATGGAAAGAGGCAAATTATTTTCAAAGTGGAGAATTATGAATATATTTTCTCCAATATGATCAGCAATCACTTCTTGATGATTTCAGCATGTTTTCATTTCAAGAAAATATCCTCCTTGTTATGGGCCAGAACTCTGAAACAAGGATTCTTATAAGGTGCTAACTTAGTGGAATTGATAACGACAATGGTTGTTTAGTATGGTGCTTAACAGTTCTCTAGTTCAGTATATGTACTTAGTACTTAATAGTTCCACAAGAGTCACACCTATGATAAGAGAGCATATAAGCTCAGAAAAACTCATCCAGGATCAGAACTGGAAGACAGAGACCATGGTGATGTTCCTCCTGCCTCCCCAACAGAAACCAAGACACAAAAAGCTGGCAGAGGCAGAGAAGGCAAAGGACTGGCAGCAGGAGCTTAAGCTCTTGGAACCAAAGAGAGAGATAGGTCTCTAAGAAAGCTAACCAGACCTCAGGAAAGGAGACAAGACTTTGAAAGAGACAATAAAGGATTTGGACTTTAATACCTGGCTGTACTTGTGATTACTGAACTGAAACAAAGGCTGCTTCCAGAGACCCTAAGAGAAAACTACTAGAGAATATTACACCTCCTCACCTTTTCCAATTTTTTTTTGTTCTAACTTAATGTAGATTAAAAGAAATACCAAAAAATAAAGCTTGCTAAAATTGTGTCTAAAATATATGATCTATTATGATCTCATGACATTAATCATATCTATGTTTAAAGCATGTTTCTATCTAAGGAATTTCAATAAACCTGGAGGGCTTTCATTCTGAGTTGTTGTTTATGAACAAAGGGTTAATTTCAAATATAGTTAAATTTACTTTATTGACCAGATAGGAATCAAATTTTCAATTGAATTAGTTGCTGCTTATGAACCTTAGAAAAGGCAAATAAGCTTTACTTTTCTGGGTAACCGGAATAGTTCATAAAGAGATCTGATCTCTTTTATGTTTTTCAGAAAGCAAGATTTTCCATTATCTTGGTTGGAAACAGTTATTAAGTTCCCCTGATAAATCTAGTTTACAATTAGATATAAAAACCAACATTTTTGTGTTACCTTTTTTTTTTTAAGAACTGATCTTTCTGGATCACCATAGTATATTCTAAGGATGGAACACTGAAACTTGAATAAAATTATTGGCAGTGATTATGGATTATAGAGTATGAATATAGTTGATTTTTTCCCAGGATAATGTGTGAACTTTGATTCAGTAAATAAACCTATAACAAATCCTTTCTGAACTTCCATATTGCCTGGAGTAACAGGGCAAAGATGCTTCTGACAATGTTTCTCCATAGAGTGTGGTGAAATAAATATTGGATTTAGAATCAGAAGGTATGGTTTAACTCCCAGCTCTGACATTTCTTACTTATAGAATCCCTAATAACTTGATTAATTTTCCTAGGTCTTAGTTTGCTCACTTGTAAAGTAAGAGGTTTAGACTAAATTAATGTTATTGAGTTCAAATCAAAATGTAGACCAATAAATCATACATAAGGATCTTTGTTGGCTGCATAGACTTAGAAAACCATATATTGGCATTATTTATGCTCTATTTTTATTCTTTTTGTAAATGTTTCCCAATTATAATTTAATCTAAATGACTACACTTAAGATCATTTTGGACCACAAAGCAGGTGACCATGTGTTTGACATATCTGGACTAGATGACTTCTCATGTTCCTTCTAGATTTTAAATCTTCTTAGATTTCTTAGAATTTTAGATCTCTTTAGAAGATATAATCTTCCGAACTTGTGATCCATACTCAGTATGCAATCTACAATGAGGTAGCTTATGTTCCTCAGCTTTTCACAATCCTGGTGGACTCTGATACAAGAGGAAGAGACTAAACTTCTTAGCACTATTTTCTAAGAGGAATTGAACTCTGTATCTTACAAAATAACAGTGACAAAATTGGTTTTCTTGGCTCACATAAATAAGTCCAGAACTTAGAGAAATCTTTTAAACTTTGAATTATTTTAATAAGTCACCTGAAAATGAGAGCTAGTCATCCAGCAGTGAGTTTCAGATATCACTGAAGTTCAAGGCAATAGTCCAATTGCCTTAAAATTTTTCCACAAATAAATTCTATTAAAATTGTCATACAAGAAATCATAAGCCAGTTCTATCCACTGAACTATGAGATCAGATACTGTGAGATTAAGAACAAATCATTCCACAGTGTTAAGGATTATATATGGCACACCAAGGCTTTTTTTTCCCCTTCCAGATTTATATTACAGAGAAAAGATAATCAAAGTGACTTTGAGACCATTTCTTGCTTAGCTATATCAAGCATTGTTTACAAACAGTATTTAATTTAGCAGACATATGCTTGATTTTTTTGGCCACCATGCTACCTATAGTAACCAAATAACATTACAAGTCTTTCATTATATATCATGATACTTTCCAAATAAAGAGGAAGCTAGAAATGGACCCTGCTTTGCAAAAAACAACAATCACATAGTAAATATTCACTGTGGATTTTTTTTTTTTTTTGAAATGGCAATTTTGGTAACATCTTCAGTAGAAATATTAGGAAATCAGTCTGCCCATAAGATTCTGCAGTATGCTATTTTTTGAAGAAATGTAATTTTATTAGTTTAATATTCAAGTCTCCCAGAACCATGTGCTCAGAATTTCAGGAAGAAGAGTCATGTCAATAGCTATCTATTCCTATTTTTATCAGAAAATATTTTCTTTTATAGCAGACATGGTGAGATGGTCAACAAAGCCCTTGCTCAAAGACCTCCAATGAAGGGGAACCTATTCCCTCTTCATGTAGTCTATTCTACTTCTGTGTAGCAACAATGATTTCTAACATCACTAACTGCTGTCAATTCAGTGTTCTGGAACTGAATATATGACAAATATACATGTCATAAATACATCATTTTCCCTCAAGTTTTCATTTCTCCAAATAAAACCTTCTCAATTCCTTAAACCAATCTTTGTATATCATGAATTGAGCTTTTGCTTCTTAGTTGTCTTCCCTTGGACACATTCTAGCTTTTATTACCTAAGTTTTTTGGATTTGACATGTGATTTCATTGACATAAAGAAGTCTTCATAAGGGAGTGCTATCTGTCAATGCAGATTTGCAACTTTTACTCAAACTATTAACCTCCTAATATTGAACACTGAAATCCCCATGTAGACTTAAGGCAGAATACAGGGATGTGAGGTTCTTATTTTTGAAAACTGTGACTCTCTCAATGCAGTTCAGAATCAAATTAGGTTTCTTTTTTCCTCGAGACGGATGATGTGAACCTTGATAGCAGGTACAATTTCCTTTTTCTATTTGTGTCCCTAGTGTTTAGTACAATTTTTGGCAGAGAACAGACTTAAATGTTTAATTGATTGACTTCTATATCACATTGTTAGTTTATAATGAACTTGAAGTTCACTAAGAGCCTCAGAACTCATTCAGATCAATTGCTACCTAAACATAATGTCTCCATCTTGTATTTGTGATGTTGATTTTTGAACTTATTTGTAAAATTTTATGTGAATTATGTGAACTAAATGTCATTTTATTCAGTTTAAATCAAAGTTCCACTCTATGAAAATAATGTTTTTTGATCCTGAATGACTGTAATTCTTTTGAAAGTTATCTCTCTACTTTTAGTGTTATCTGCAAATCTGATAAGAATGCCATCTCTTTCTTTCTTTCTGTTTTTTTTGGTTTGTTTGTTTGTTTTTTACTAAGACATTGATGAGAATTAAACACTAAAGGATTAATCGCATGTCTTTCCAGAAATTCTCTAAGGAGATCTTTTCAAGTTGATATAAAAGTACATAAAACAATTTCAAACCTACCTAAATATATTATCTAGCCCACCTACCTCCATGTTTCTATATGTACAGGAAAAAGAGATTTTGATCAATGAGTTTAGTAAAAGCATTGCAGTTTAGCAATTTTACAAGGAGAGAAACAGAGAGAGAGAAGAAGAAATGAGAAGAGAAGAAAAGAAATGAGAAGAGAAGAGAAGAGAAGAGAGAGAGAGAGAGAGAGAGAGAGAGAGAGAGAGAGAGAGAGAGAAAGAGAAAGAAGAGAGGGAAGGAGAAAATAATTTGATACACCATGTTTTCACTAAAACTATCCTGGTTTTTAATTATCACTGCCTCTTTTTATAAATGTTCAGTAAGTACCTCTTTAAGAATATTATCTTGAATTACTCCAGTAATTAATGTTAAATCATATGTCCTATGGCCTCTGATTCTTTTTTCATGCCCCTTCTGAAAACTGGGAAATTTTCCCTTCTTCAGTCCTCAGTTTTTCCCATGATATTGCAAAGACTGATGATAAAAAGGCTCAGAAACTTGGATCACATTTATCATTTGTCTAGTGGGATAAGTTGTATAGTAGTCAAGTTGTTTAGTAGTGGGATAATACTGAGCTCTTTTTCCATCTAGATGTCATCTTGATTGAGAATTGGACAGTTCTTTAATTACCAAAGAATCTAATCATCCAAGTCAAGGGAGTTGAACTTAACAAGTATGACTAAGCGCTCCCTCTTATCTTCTCACTTATCCTGGACATTAACTTTCCATGAGTTATATTTGTCTCTTTCTTTCTCATCCAAAGATCACTGTCAGCAACAGACTAAGCAGAAACAAAGTAGTGTCCCCACTAGAGCACAGATATCAAATAGCAGAAAGCATTATTTTCAACTTTTTTATTCAATAAAAATGCATGAATATCATCTTAATTCCAGAAAACTCTGAACTAATGGCATCAAAAATAGTGTATTTGACAACATGTGAATTGTGCATAATTTTTCCTAATTCTCTGACCTCATAATTCATTTTAACTTATGTATGTATGAGTTTTTAAAAGCCCAATTCGCCCAAATGCATTAAATTGTGCCAGGGACTTTTCTCTAAAGAAATAAAATAAAACAAAAATGCATCCTTAATTTTAAAGGAAAAGATTCCTGGGCCATGAATCAGAAGAATGTGTTTTGATTTTCATTTTGCTACTTATTAGCCATAGATAAATTGTAAAACTCAACTCCTAACCTCAACTTCTTCATGGTTCTGTGTGTCAAATGAGAGAGTCAGTTGAGATGATTGCCAAATTTTTGAAATAATAATAAAAATTCAGTAAGGATCGACTTTTTCTTCCCAGGTGTGCTTTGTAACAATAAAGTATGTTTGTATACAACAGAGAATTGATTTAGTGTCTTTAGAATGAGAACTAGGGAAAATTTGGACCATCCAATATGTTAAATGCATAAGTTATTTTCATTGAATTCTAAGAAGGAGTAAAAATATCATGAAAGTGCTATATTTCCATTTCTAGAGACAATGTAACTATAATTAAAGTTACTGAGTTTTTCTTCTGGATTATTTCTAACTGCCCAAATTTGGAGTAAATGCAAGGTTTAAGATAAAGTGAATTCACTGACAAATGGCGATTTATTCAAAGTGGGTATCTTTAGGAAAATGGTGATTTTGAAAAATATGCATAAGGAGAGGTTGCATATTTCCTCCAATTATGCAAGTGTTATAAAGAAGCAAATATTTGGTGTGTGTAATACCTAAACAGAACATTGCAGAAGACAGAGTATTAGTCTTCTCTTGTACGAGAAGAGAAATGTGATATTGGTTTCTTTATGAGAGACCTCTAAACCTGAGGGGAAAGGAACAAAAGCAAGTAGTTGAAATGTGAAGAACATTGAAGCTTCAGGAAGACTCCCATTGTCTATATTAATCTCTTCAAGCTAAAACAAATCAATTATAACTTCTCCAATCCTAAATCTCATCCTACACTTCACACTCATAGTGATGAGTGTCCATCCTGAAATGAAAATTGTAGACATTTTAGTGATAATGTGAATAACAGAAACTTTTTGTAGCTTCTATTTATAATGTGGCCTTCCAGAAATGATACTGGAATTGAATTTCCTAATTTAAGATCATGAATTTAGAACCAAAAGGCACAGGATCAAACAACTAGGAAGTAGTAGTGTCTGAATTTAAAACCAGCACTCTTTGTACTATATACATTCCTGAAAATCATTAGATCAATACTGGAATAAAAAAGTTTCCACAAAAGGGACATGCAAGCTTTTAACTGTAATATTGCAAAGTGACAAATCTGAAATAGTCTGGTTTGCCGTTAAGTATTGAGTTTGAATATTGTAGAAATGTTCAGTATTAGCATTCCTAAGCCTATGGGAAGACAAGGATTCTCATATAATTGAAGGAGATGAAAAACAATGCCCTTCAAAGAAAAATCTTAGATCAAATATTTAGTCAATGAAGTTGATGGGTGAATTGATATGAATACTTTGTTCTTTATTGATTCAAATAGTAAACATTACCCATCTTGCAAAGGTTCTCCCCGACCCTTATTATGGTGCAACATTGAAATCAACATCATTAAATTGATTTGCCTCAATTTGTATCCTTTGAAAAATAGGGGAAGAAGACTGAGGTTATTCCAGAGGCTTGTCTCTAACAAGAATTACAAATTTGTCTTTCCTTACCTACTTGAATTTCAATCTTCAAAGTCATCTCCCATTCTACTCTTTAAATGGCAACCACCCAATGATGTGGTTTATTGATTTGTCTTTATTTTTATGCAGCATTTGACAGACTTATCAAGGGATCATCTCGTAACTAAATGCAATCAATGCCTATTAGTTAAAGCTTTCATTATTTTTATAACAGAAGACAAGGGCACAAAAGGTTTAGCCATGCTCATTCCCCACCTACAGATTTCCCCCCACCTTTTCAAATGTCAGTGACTCCCTCAACTCTTCCACCACCTGACTGTGCAGTACTTGGAAGAGAGGGAGAGCAAGACTACAGGTATATTTATAAGGCTTGTTTTTTATTTTATTTTTAATTTTCCTCTTTTAATTTATACCTTGTTTGATATCAGTTTTGAGGTACTATTGATAAGGACATATGTGAGGATAGCATATGTCACATTATATGAGGAATTCTATTTAAGAAAAAAAAGTACAAAATAATAGTATTTTTAAATTGCTTGTTCTTTGGCTGCAATAAACAAATGGGTATGAATAAATGAGTGTGAGTGAGTGAGTGAGTGTGTGTGTGTGTGTGTGTGTGTGTGTGTGTGATTCTAGACTAGATTCTCAATGATTCTTTTTTTTTTTTTTTAACCAATGACACTTTAACAAAAAAGTCAGCATTGGTCCTTTTAACAGACATTTTTCAGCAAAAATACAATTATTAAGAATAGTTCTAACAGTTACTCTTTCAGCAATAATCAGGCTATAAGGGTTTGTTTGTGGTTTATTTTTTATTTTTTACTATCAATTCTTTTCATATTGTTAAAGCCAGTGTCTTCTCAGACTTGACATATTCTTTTCTCAAGTAATCTATTCAAGTGTATAAGCAATTGAAGACAGAGAGGCTAACATTTATATTACGCTTTAATATTAAAAAAATTTCATAGATATTATCTCATTTGATCTATACAACTACCTTATGAAGATGGTATTTTTGTTATCCCATTTTCTTAAGACTTAGTGTGATCTGCCCAGAGTACCAGGATTAGTAAATTTTGGAGGTAGAAATGAATTCAAGATTTGACTTCCAGTGCTCTAGTACTATCTGGTTGCCTCGGTTTACATGTTGTTGCCACGGGTGAAATAAAAGCAGATTAGAAAGAGAACAAGGTTCTGGTTCAGGAAAATATGGATTCAAGCCCCGTCTCTAAGACATACTCTCTGTATGAACTGGAGAAAGCCACTCATTAAGGCTCCATTTATAGAGGAAGTTTCCTTATTGATAGCTCCCTCTGCCAACAAAATCATGACTATCATTTTTTGATCAGAAACTTTAAAGTTTATTATTTCACAATTTCAGGCTAAAATATTATGGTTACATCATTTGAGGTTGTAATTTTCTGACAGTGTCTGTGTTTCTGACTATGTCTCTCTTCCTTCTCTCCTTTCCTTTAATTTCTTTGTATCTTCTTATCTACCAACTGCAGTAAATCTGACTTAAAGTATAGAATGTATATAAAATGGTAAAATGATCTGTAATGTCACTATTGTGGGTCTTCTCTCACATATAATTGTAACCTAAGCACAAAAGCCCCTCCCCTCAATAAGACTATTATTCTCCTCCATCCCTAATTTCAATTCGAGAAATCTCCTCAGTTTACTGAACACATTTATGCATTATCTAGATATTCCAAGGATAACAGTGAAGAACACTGTTACCCCCCCATTGGTTATTGCTTATTTTTACTATTAATACAATAGTCAATATGCCATACATGCCAAATCACTATGAAAATACATAGTATTGTTATTAGAAGGAACAGATATAAATGGGAAACTAGAAACAGTGATGGAACCAAATAACTTACTTGCCAAATGACTGATATTTCCAAGAGAAATTAGGCAATTATACTTTAGTATAACTTGACAATTGAAAAGCTATTCATTCTCTGGGATGAAACTTCTTCCCAGGGTGTGACTCTTCTATCTAATGGGGTTCCAAAGTGAGAGAAACATTTTTCTAGTCATACTTATCTGAGGCATGAATTAAATCCAATTTTAACCCTGACACCTTAGAATTAGAGTATCTTCTGCATGAAAGGTACTCTAACCTTCAGGTGACTGGCAGAACTGTTAACAAGTCAGAAAGGGAATCATCACTTTTTTCCCAAAGGAGCAGCAAAGGGACTGTTGCTAGGCTTTAGGCAGCTGAATGTTTAAGTTACAGTTAGAGGGCAAGGATTGTTTCACATTTGCTGTGTAAATCAATGCCTGGCACATAGTAGGCATTTAATAAATACATGTTGATTGATCATTTCCAGAGTGCTACTGTTAATTCATGGGCATATGTCACATGTCACTTGATTAAGACTGATAAATTTCACATTATAAGGTAGGTAAGTCAGCTCACTTCTGAGAATCCCAAAGGACAAAGTGTCCCACTTAGCACAGAATGATAGATTGACTTCTGTGACAAAAGGAAAGGCATTATGACATAGCTAGAAGTCTACTTTGGGATGGCTTTAGAGATGGATCACCCAAGAAAATACTTCTCACTATTTACTCTAAGGCACCTCCCTAAATTATAGGATCTCATTTTCATCATCTTCGGGGATAAGAACTACCCCCAGTTCAATCCATCAACCAATCAATAAACATTAACTATGTGGCAGACATTGATCTACTGAGGAAACCCCGCCTTCCCAGAAGTCTGCCAAGATGGGTCTCCAAGCTCCTGACATTTTATGGTAAATGGAACTTTCAGCATTCTACCTAAACAAAACAAAAGAACAGAGATGTAGTGCCTGGGGTTCTCAAAGGCCAATGCTAACATTAGAGGAATGCTGTAAACCTTAGCTGAACTGCTACAACTCTTCAAAATAAGGGGAATTTCCAAGGTTAGAGGTTCTCCTGTCATGCCAGTGGGATTCCCACTGTACACAATGACATCCTCTTTGCCATTTTTAAGTGTTTTGCCACATACCCTGTCATTTGGGTAAATGATAACAGTTGTAAAGGAGAGAACATTGCTGATGTTTAGTATTTCAAATCTGACCTTCAGTGTCACTCACAGAATTCCCATTTTGCCTTTTTGCTATGTCATCTGGAGTTTAAGATTTAGTTAGAAAAAAAAAAAAACTTTTACAGAAAATATTTTAAAAACACTATTTAATAAACTAAAAGCAAATATAAGGCTAATCAGATGATATTTCCTGGAGAATATAAAATTTTCATATGGTTTTAAGATAGGAAAGAACCTAAGAATGTTAGGAAGTTTACCTCTTTTTTGTCTTAGACATATATATGCAGATATATATAAGTATTTATCCTCTTTCTTTTTTCTTCTTTTAGCCAGATCTCCAAAGCCAAGGTAAAGTAGAAAGCTGAATGATATAATGTAGGCCAAATGTGATTTTTTTCAACTGAAAGATTTGACTTTTTTTCCCCTGATCAATAGTGGAGAGATGCTGTTCATATCTGGGTTACTTCTCTAACCTTACATTTACATTTCAAATTAGACCTGATTTCTGCTTCTATGATCTTAGTCACATCCTGATAATTTGTACCTGATTAAGTGTCAACTTGTCTGCTGCTACAGGAATTATGAAACAAGGAGAGTTGCACTGTAAAAGTTCTAGACCATATGATTACTGAGATTATTTCCTTCTTATCAATCAAAAATATCTTTATCATAATGGTTGTTCATAGGAATCTTATTAGGAGCAAAAGTCAATTTTTGTTATATAAAAATAAACATAGGAATATTGACTCTTAAAAGAAGCTTCCTTTGTTACAATGACCTGAAAATATTTGAAGAAACTATATTTCTTTCCCTATTTTAAACAGAATTCCAATATTAAATTTGATGAAATACTCAATTTGGTCCCCATCTCTTGGACTGCCCAGATGATAATGATGCCATCTCAGTTATAATTACAAAGGACTCTGATTCAATTTAATTTTAATTATTTAAAATTTGTATACACTCCAAGAAAACCTCATTAAGTTTCCTGAGCCAGCTTGTTTTCAAGTGAGACCAGGGAGTCAACATTTACAATATTCACATTAGAACATTCATTCATTCACACTCACTAACAGTTCTGATTAATCAGTAATTATATTCATTTGGATCACACAGCAGTGACAAACCTTGTTATTCAAATTATTTACCAAATTGAAATTTGAGATATCTGAATATGGGCCTTTGAAATTATAGTACAGTCTAGATTACTGAGACCATCAGATGATTATAGTTATTTCAGAGAATAGGCAAATAGCAAAGAAACTGTACATTTTGAGAATTCATAGATACAGTGTCTTGAAGCTACTTCAGAGATAACATCACATAAAGAGTACTGGAATTATAGTCAGGAAAATCTGGGTTCCAATTCTGCCTCAGTCACTTATTAGTTTTGTGACACTGAGCAAATCATTTAATCTCTCTTAGCTACAATGTTTTTATCTCAAAAATGGAGAGGATAAAATATCTGTTTCATAAGATGGCTTTGAAAATCAAGTGAGATGCTGTACTTAAAATCCTATATAAATGCTACCTATCATTGTCATCATCACAATCACTGACATTATTTCATTTACAAGATCATATTATTCTAAATGACTTTTAGAATGATGATGCTAATGCCCTGAAGGTTTCTAATTATTTTAACTTTATCTGAAAACTAAATACACTGAAAAAAAAATACACTACTTACTTTCTGGCTCTAACTTCTGCAATTCCTTCTTAAAGCATTCTGGTTTTTAGAGACTGTCTAGATTCTGTTTACTTTTATAAAAGAAACCAAAGATTTAATGTCATGTCACCATTAATTTTGTCACTTTATATAAACCACAGGTAAATGGACTCTAGTATGTACAGAATTATTTATTCTATTTATTCTGTATTTATTTAAAAATACAGAAAAATAACTTTTATATATGGTAGAAGCCATTTCTCTTATCACGACTCTGTTAAATAAATTTATTACATAAATTTTATAGAAGAATTTCAGGGCATTTCCATTATTTTACAGATAAGAAAACTGGAGTTGAATGGATGAGTGATTTGCCCAAGATCCCATAATCCCTGAGTCAATACTAAAACTTAAATATCCATGATTTCTCCTATATTGCGCTCCCCTTGGTTCCTATGTGTCACCGTTATATCATTATTATATAGTTAATTTTGACATATATATTTTCTAAAACATTTTAAGTATTTAAAGATTTTATTTACCAAAAATGTAGTAAGAAACACATTTATATCTAAGCTTTTTCCTCTTGGCTTCTTGAGGTTTAGTAGATACAGACAGCATTAAAAGGATGCCAAAACATGGGCAGCAGCAGACTTTAAACAAAATTGCAGCAGAAATAAAAAATGAAGCTTTGCTGAAACAATTATGATTAAATGAATACAATTGACCTGATCACTTGATCTCTAAATAGCAATTATAACAGATTCACCATTTTGTTTTTCTTCTTCTAATTTTTCCTGGAAAAGAAGAGCTTTTTGAAGGAGAATTTGCTCATGTAAAAGGGCAAAGGTTTGTTTGCATTAGTATTCCAATGATAATTTGTGTATTATGTATTGCATTATTAGTTTATTGGGAAGTTTGCAAAAATTTAAAAGGAGAGAAATTACATATAAGGGGATTATTTTTAAAAGTCTGAGTGGAATTTTAAAAATCTCTTGAAAATTAACATACTGTACACTCTAGTCAGGCTAATCTGCCTATTGTCCTTCACACACCCTCACTCAATTTGGTCTTTATTACTTTGCCCTCATTATTCCACAGACCTAGAAGATACCCTTTCTATTTATCTAAATTCTGTTTATCCTTCAAGGACCAATTCAAACCCCATGTCCTCTGTGAAATTAGTTGCTCATCATCCATCATCATTCAATATTATCAAGAGCCTGCTATGTATAAGGCTCATCAAAGATACTACGTGGGTGAAAGCATAGTGTAGCACTAAGAAACTTATTTTGGGGACCTCAGAGCCTGACTTCAAATCCCAGAACTATCACTTTCTACCTCTGTATCATTATCCATCTCTATGCCTTAGATATAAAATGATGAATGCTGAGGATTCTTCCAACTTTAAATATAAGAGAATAAGAATAGCAATCACATGCTTTAATAATGTTAAGAAAGGGAAATACATTGTCATTAATATTTTGCAAAAAGAATCTCTTTTTTGAGGCTATGTGTTTTAAATTTTAGCTAGAAAAATATGGTAGTTGTGCTGCTTCAATAGGATTTTTAAGAACAGAGACAAGACATATACCAAAAAATACAAAACAGAAAACCAAAAATCCCATAATTATCTATGGGTTAAGTGCCAATTGAATGGTTTAGACACTAAGTGTCTCAGGAATACAGAAGAGGGAGAAATTACCTTCTCTGACTATGAAATAAACAAACCTTTGATAAGAATTTAGTTTCTGCAAGGCACTGTGCTAGACAGTGGGGATATAAACCAAGGGAAAAAATAGTCCCTAAACTGAAATAACATGTTCTAAATGAGAATACAATATGTATGTAAATAGGTACATACAAGATTCACATAAAGTAGATGGAAAATAATAGAGTAGATTCTAATAGCTGGGGGCACCTTCAATAAAGTATTTCATGTGGCCTAGTTTTTTTTTTTCCTAGTATGTTAATTTTCTCTCTCCAAATTTTATATACTGTATAATAACATTTCTGCTCTAGGATATTAACATACATATATATACTTTTTATTATTTTATTTATTATATTATGATATTCAAAATTTAAATTGCACTAAGATAATAGATAAATAGAATTATAGGTATATGCAGATATATTTACATATATATCCTGAAGAAAAATGTTATCCTATTCTCTATTTCTTTATCAAGCCCTGTTAGATTGTTCTATACACATTAGGATCCTCAGGTGTATTTTCAGCTGTTGACTGAATATCAAACAATTAGATAGGAAGGTGAAAAAAAATACATAAACAAACTAATAAATGAAAAAAAAAGAATGAATGAATAAATGAACAAATTCTGTCCTATATAGGCTTATTTTCTTCTGGAAGTAGTATGGTAAAGTGGAACAAGCCAAAAGCATCTTTTCAGATGAAGAAGAAATGTTTAATAGAAAAAAAAAAAGAGATTGTGTATTTAAAATTGAAAGGGTTTTAAGGGTTCACCTATACTAAATTAATTTTACAGAAGAGGAAACTGAGATCCAAAGGGATTAAATTATTTGTTCAAGGGCACACTGGTGAACCAAAATTAGAGCACAAGTCCCTAACTCCAAATTTTGTACTCTTTCTCCTATTTTATGATGACTTAAATAAGTCCCTCAAAAAAATCATAGCATGGGAAAGAACTTTCAGGATATTATCTAGTTTAATCAGCTCTTTCTTTTATAAATAAAAATGGTAGCCCCAAGTGATGAAATGATTTTCCTGTGTTATGAGTAAATAAATATAATCCAAGAGGAAATAAAACATTTTTGCAGACAATTTGATAATATACTTAAAGAATTCTAGGGAGCTGATTCAAGTTAATAAAGACTCCACCAAATAAAAACTTTACCAAAATTGAGTTCATTTAAAAAATCCATAGAACTTATCAGTGTTTCTGTATAACACCTACTAAAACTACCACCAAGAAACAGAAAAAGAAATTCCATTTAAAATAAATTTTAAAATGTATAAAATATCCACAAGAACTATAAAAATATAAAGACAAACCTAAGTAATTTGAAAAATATTAATTGCTCATGGGTATAGCAAATCAATATAATAAAAATGACAATAGTACCTAAATTAATTTACATTTCTGTACCATATCAATACAACAAGAACTAAGGACATAATAACAGCATTCATGTAAAAGGAAAAAGAACAAGGGAAACAAAATAAAGGGGGACTGAAGAAGAGAAAGTCTAGTAGTACCAGATCTCAAATTGATGAAAAATACTAATTCTCTCTTTTTAAAAATTAATCAATTTATTTAATATTCCCAGTTATATCCAAAACTCTTTTATTTTGCATTTGTTTTTTAAGATTTTTGTGTTCTAGGTTCTCTCTCTTATCCACATCCACAATTAAGAAACCACATGAGAAGTTATGCAAAATATTTCCCTAAAAGTCAAATTGTGCAAGAAAACATAGATCTCCCACCCTAATAAAAATAAAAACCCTCAAGAAAAATTAAGTTAAAAAGAAAGAGTAGTTGTGGTTGATTGTACTATTGGGAATAACAAAGTCATTTATAGCTGGTCATACCAGAATATTGCTATTACTCTATATACAGTACATTTCACTTTGTTCATGGAGGACTTTCCATATTTTTTTTTCCTGAGAACATTCTGTGTATCATTTTGCAGAGAACAATAATATTCCATTACAAACCCATACCACGTTTATTATACCATTCTCCAATTGATGGGCATCCTCTCAATTTCCTTCTTTTTTTTTTTTTTTTTTGTCCTGAGAAGACTGCTATGAATAGTTTTTGTATATATAAATCATCTTCCTTTTTTCCTGAATCTCTTTTGGTATTCATGCCTAACAGTGCTATTGTTAGGTCAAAAAAAAGGGTGAATTTGCACCCTTTGGACACAGATCTTATTTTGATCATTTACCAATTGGGCTATGACTCTTATTTTTTATATATTTAACTCAATTCCCTCTATGTTTGGGAAATTAGTCCTTATCAGAGAAATTTCCTTAGATTTTTATTTTTTACAATTTCTATTCCTAATTGTATTTTCCCTTATTTATTCTCTCTCTTCTTTCACTCCATCCCTCTTTAAAAGTGTTGTTACTAAGCACTCTCTCTCCCAATATACCTCTCTGTTATCCCTCTCCCTTTTCAATATCCCATTTTTATCCTATTTTCCTGCAGGGTAAAATAGATTTCTATATCCTTATTGAGTATATATATTATTTCCTATTTGATCTAATTCTGATGAAAATAAGGTTCATTCAATTCACCATCTCCTCCTCTTCTTTCCCTCCACTGCAAAATCTTTTTCTTGGCATCTTTTTAAATGGCAAGTGATTTGAACCATTTCATTTCTCCCCTTTCTCTCAGTACATTCCTCTCTCACCCCTTAGTTCTCACTCATTTTTTCATATTCAACTCACACCCATGTCTTCTGTCTATATATACTCCTTTTAACTGCCATAAAAATGAGAACATTTTAATGAATTATAAGTGCCATTCTCCCATGTAAGGATGTAAACATTTAAACCTTATTAAGTACCTTATGATTTCCTGATTACATGTTTATTCTTCTGTAGAGTCCTATATTTGAAAATCAAAATTTTCTAGTCAGATCTGCTCTTTTCATCACAAATACTTGAAAATTCTCTGTTTCATTGAATATCATCTTTTTCTCTGAAGAATTATACTTAATTTTGCTGGATAGGTGATTCTTTGTTGCTCTCTAGAATATCATATCCCAAGACCTTTGGTCCTTTGATGTAAAAGCTGCTAAATCTTGTGTTACCCTGACTTTGGCCTCTATACTTGAATTTTTCCTTCTAGATGCTTGCGGTATTTTCTCCTTAACCTGAGAGCTCCAGAATTTGGCTATAATATCCTTGGGAGTTCTCATTTGGGGATCTCTTTCAGGAGATGTTTGGGGGATTTTTTCAATTTCTATTTTACCCTCTAGTTCTATAATATCAGGACAGTTTTCCTTGATAATTTCTTGAAAGATGATGTCCAGGCTCTTTTTCTGATTATGACTTTCAAGTAGATCAATAATTTATAAATTATCTCTCCTGGATCTATTTTCCAGGTCAGTTATTTTTCCAATGAGATATTTCACATTTTTTTTCTATTTTTTCTTTTTTTTTCTTTTGCTTTATTATATTTTAATTTCTCATAAAGTCATTAGCTTCCATTTGCTCAATTCTATTTTTTAAGGAATTATTTTCTTCAGTGGGCTTTTGTATCTCCTTTCCCAATTGGTCAATTTTGCTTTTTGAGGTATTTTTCTCCTCATTAGCTTTTTGTAATTACTTTTGCACTTCTCTCAATTTTTTCCCTAATTTTTCCTCTATCTCTCTTACTTGATTTTCAAAATCCCTTTTGAGCTCTTTCATGGTCTGAGCCCAATTCTTATTTTTCTTGGAGACTTTGGATGTTAGATCTTTGGCTTTATTATGATCTTTTGACTATGTTTTGATCTTATAACGATAAAATTTTCAATGGTCAGAAACTTTTTTTTTCCTTCTCATTTTCCTAGCTTTTTACTCTGCTTTTAACCCTCTGTTTCCAGGGTGGAGGGTGCATTGTTCCAAGTTTCAGAGGGTTTGTGCCACTGTTTTTAAAAATTCTAGGAATCTTATCACAAGCACTCTTTTCTACCCTGAAGCTATTAGGTGTGTCCTAGTCCCACTTTAGCTATAAGATCTAGTGTGCTGGCAGGGGCTGGGGTTCCACTGACCAGACTCTCACCCCGTTGTCACAGAACCTCTCCACTGACATTTCAAGTCCTTTCTGGTGTCTGGCTGAAAGGTCCAGAAGCCTCCAGCACTGCTGCTGGGTCCCTTCTGGATTTAGGCCCAATGCTGGGCTTGGGCCAGGATTGCATATTAGGCTCCCATTCTAGTTTCACAGATCTTTTCTGCTGACTTTTCAGGTCCTCTTTGGTGTCTCTAGGCTGAGAGGTCTGGAAGCTACCAGTATTGACAGATGTCAGGTTTGGCTGGGGCTGAGGCTGGGTCCAGGGCTTCACTGGTACATCCTGTGTTGGGACTATACTCTGAACTTCCCCCTGGGATCATAAAGTTTTCCTTCTGAGTTTCTAAGTTGTCTTCAGCTACAAAATATTCTATTCCACCTTTTTGGGTGTTCTGATGCTCTAAAATTTATTTAGAGCCATTATTTAAAGGAATTTGAACAAGTTTAGAGGAGAGGTTGGGTGAGTTTCCTGCTTTTACTCTACCATCTTGGCCCTCAAACAAAAGCAGTAATTCTCAAAACAATTTGGTACAAGTTAAAAAAAAAAAAAAAAAAAAAAAAAAAAAAAAAAAAAAAGATCTTTCTTCAAAAAAAAAAACCAAAAACCAAAAACCAAAAAACATTTCTCTCTCATTTTAAAACTGCTTTTTGCTTACTACCCTTTATCCTAGGATGTCCAGTAGATTATAAATCTTTTTTTAGGACAGAATGTGTTCATTTATTTGTCAGATCATCATTTATTTCATTGTTTATTTCATTTTCCTATTTTTTAATATTCAGTCAACCATTGGAAATACATATTAACATCTTATTGTATATCGTGCAATCTGTCGGAGTTTATGAAAGAAGCAGAATAAGATATATTTTCTTCAATATGTTTATATATATGCGTGTGTGTATTTGTATTTGCATATAGACATTTATGCATATACATATACACAACATATTCACACAAGAAAGATTGACCAAAATAGATTTTCTTTTTATTAAAAATAAAATTTAATTTTAAAAATCCCTACAATTATAACTATTAAGAGTCAAAAGTTCTGTGTTCCAAGTCTTGTTTTGATGCTATTATTTGGGGGATTTAATCAATTAGGAACTACAAAGTAGGAGCCTCTGTAAATGTTTGGAATTTGCAATAAAATATGAAATATCTTTGCTTAATCACTGACCAGTCACAAGCAATTTCACCTAACACACACATACACACACACACACACCCCATACAAAAGAAATATATTTTCTATTAAATCCATTTTGTAAGGGATTAAGTCTGGAAAATGAAATATAAAATTCTCAAAACACGTGATATACATAATTCATGGAATTGCTCATTTTCTGAAACATTAGGCTGGACTTAATTTTCTACTTTGTTATGTTAAAAATATACTTTTAAAGAGAAGAATTAAATTTATACCTAGAAAAACTTTCAGAAAATGGTCTATAAAATTTTTGTGAAGTGCTATAAAGCATTTTGAACAATGAACTCAGAGAAGATGGATCTAGACTGCTACCTCTTTGGTCAGCATTTGGTTCATTTTTCTTTGCCTGAGTTTTTTTAGTTGTGTATGCTTTTTTTTTTTTTTTTTTTTTTTGAACCACAGAAAGAAAAAGCAGAAGTCAAAATGTAAAAATTCTTGCTTTTGTACTAGAGCCACCTTCACTTCCCTCACCTAATGGTACATTCAGGACATAGTCTCTCAGTGAGATTCTGGAGCGATTTCCATTACTCCAACAGCCAAGGGGGAAGATGGGTCATGGAAAGGTGACTATAAAGAGAGGTGCCAATGCTAGAAAAGATGCACTTGGGCATTTATGTCTGTGGAAATCTTTCACATGGAGTACTTGAAAGGGAGAAGGAAAAGGAATAAGCATTCATTAAGCACCTATTTTATACCAGCCCCCTTATTAACTGTTTTATAAATATTATCTTATTTAATCCTGTTATCGCTGAGAAGAAACCAGTATTGGAACACTAGGATAGGAAGCAATGAGCCTGGTCACATTGTTAAAAGCAAGTAGGATGTACAGACTGTTATTATTGTTGAGGGATTTCCCAAAATGTTGCTATAACTGAGATATTACAATATTTTGAAAGTTTGTATGAAGTTATGTAGAGAGAGTCAAAAGTTGTTGTTTGGAGTATTTACGCCTATGGTGATATATTGAGAGCCTAAGTATTTGATTTGATAGCCACTTAATGGAAGGGTGACACACTCTAATATCTTCTAGGATCTATTGGATAAGGGGAAGATGAGTCAAACAGTAGTTTTGAGGGGTAAGTCAATTTATATTCATGTCAGGAAGGAGATTTTGACAAATTATAGTTTATTCTAATATATTTAGAAAAATGTTCTATAAAATTATTAAAATAAATGATGATTTATGAAATTTTAAACTTGAAAAATTCAAATTATTACATATTCTTGTTTACTAGATCCTTGGTAATTCATGACGTGATATTTTTCCCTATTCTCTGTTGAAATATAATTAGCCAGAAACTTTTAGTACTGTAATGTAAATCCAGACCAACTTTTTCTCTCTGCACATTCCTCTGAGAATACAAGCTAATGTGTTGCTAAAGTTAGCTTTTAGCTAATCAAACTTTTTTTTTTCCCTTCAATTAAGCAACTCTAGAGGTTTTATTTTTTAGACATCAAATTTCATTACAATCAGAATAACTTTCCTATTATTTTACACAAGATAGGTATGTGATAGCAGAAGAGTATTCAGAAATTATTTTTACCAGATGAAACTTTTCATTAGAAGGTGATTATTGAAAATGAGAACATGAAAGTGAACTGGAACAATTCCAGGGATAAATTGGTCAAAATTAAAAACAGATGTTGGTTCTCCAAAATTCTATCTCTAATTTGGAGATAATGATTTGGTCATATTAATGATATGAAACAATTGATAACTGCAACAGTATCTTATCCTTACTCTTCACATTAATGAGAACCCTAATATACAAATACAAATTAGTGGCAAAAAGAAATAGCAGCATTATTTTAGAAATTATAATGAATATTTAACCAAAACAAATCATCTGTCACATATGAGATGACATAATTAAGTCATAGTTAAGTTTTAAAAGCATGCTTTTCCTTTTTTAAAATAGCATTTTTCCAAATTAGAATCATATAACTTAAAACTAAGAAAGACCTTAGTGATTACCTGGTGTAGCCTCCAAATTTGATTGTTGAGGATTAGCAGAAAAATTCAAGGATGGAAGCAGGCACTCTGGGAAAAATGAAGCTAGATTATAGCTTCCAAACTCCAACCACAGAATTTCACTTTTAAGATTGGATGAAATCAATGGTGTTTTTTTTTTTTTTTTTTTTTTTTTTTTTTTTCTATCAAGGGCTTCTGACACAAACTGGACGTGAGAACTAAAGGCTATTTAGAGAAAAACAACTTTATTTTTCCTAGAAATATGTAGAACATAATACTTACATAGTTTCATATGATGACCATTTTGTCAGAATAATAGGAGCATAGTATCGTTAGGGAAAGGAAAAGAAATACACGGTAAGAGACAGACAAAAATGAGAATAGGAAAAGAATATATGAGATGGGAAGTAGGAGTGGGCCAAGGAATAGAAGAAGGAAGTAGAGACAGAAGAGGAGGAAGAACTGTTCCCTTCCACAAAAGTTAAGAGACAATCTTAGTAGTATAGGGGAGCATATTTCTATAGCAGTAAATATTTCTTTAGGGGAAAAAAGCAGAAAAGACAGACGTAAAGGGCTGAATTTTCGTGGCTAAAAGTTATTTCACATCTGTCTATTTTCCTGAGTTATCAGTAAGTTTTAGAGAGTTATATAATTTATTGTCTTTTGAAATGGTTATGAATTGATTAGCTATGATACAGATATTTAAATACTTTCACTCTTAAGCACCTTTTTTCTAAATTGACCAGCAAGATAACCCACCAGTAGAAAATTACTCCCAGGGTTAGCATCAGTACCCATAAACAGAATATCAACCCTAAAATATTTCACTTAAAAAAATGAGGCCTTGAAAGCTTTCCTTTAAAACTTCCTATTGAGATGGTAAATGCCCACATAAGGACCTAAAGGATAGCTTCATGGAGGCAAGTGTAAACTCCTTGGAAAAAAGAACATTACATACAACATCAGATGTATTCACAGTGTTGTTGTTGTTGTTGTTGTTGTTGTTTTTAACTTAATTGCTTTTCTTAGACACAATGGAGAGCTCAAAGGGTGAAAGAAAACTGATACTAAAACAAAAGACAGAAATAAAGCTTCTTTTAAAAACTGAATTGTAAAATCATTGAAAATGCATAAAAATCCAAAACTAATTATTTTCCTATAAGGATCATATGGTAACATGCACAGTCATCATTTGATCAGTAAATTTCATCGATTTTATTCTTTTTTTCAACTTTCTGGCACTGATCTCTATTTTATTCTATTTTTCCCATGTCTAAGCTGTCTACAGGATAAGATTTCAAAGTAAGTTCCAATTTCTTATTTCTTTGGTTTTAGTTTCTAAGAAAACTCCATCTTTGCCATAGTATCCTATAATCTTTAAATTCTACCTTCTCTTAATTCTTAAGTAATCTATTTAAACTACAAAAGCAAATGCTATGAGAACTTTCAAAAGCTAGCATAGCTTGAAACCAATACAAATTGCAAATATAAAGCCATCCAAAATATCCCATTAATTACTACTAGATATACAAATGCAAGAATCTTCATGCATATCTGAGATATGTAGCATTTACATGGGACTCAAGAATATCTTTTAAAATTGTAAACTCTGCCTTTAAAAGAAAACAACAAAGAATAGAAAACATTGATTGCAAATTTGATGTTTGTAGGAGAATATTCCTGGTTGCAAGAAAATACCTTGAAATTTAATTGGGCATAGACTTCTGAAAGGCTGACTAAAAGGACCATTTCATAGATGAGCTTCACATTAAAAATATAATGCATTTTCAGATGTGTTACCAATAGAAATGCAATGTAAAGGCAAATAGTTTTTGTTTTAATATTTAAAGGCTATTACCTTGATATGTTAATTTATAAAACATAATCTCTACCAAAAGATTCATTAAAATTGGACACTCTTTTGATTCTTTATCAAATTAAATATGATACTAAAAGATATGTCAATTCTATACAAACTCAACTTAAAGAAGGGACCCTGAAACTAAAAATCCTTGAAGGAGAAAATCTCCTTCTGTTTCATTCTGTTATCTAGGTGGGGTTGGTTCAGTCCTGAAACTCATTGAAATCTATTTAAATTCTAGCCCAAACTGAAACCCAGTTTGTAGAACTCCACCCACTAGCTCTCTTCAGCTTGTAGCCAAAGCTCCTACTATAAAAGAGCCAATCTAAAATCCTCTTTTTACAGAGGTTCCAAACATGCCATGCTATGCCATGCTATGCCAAGGAGCCTCTGTCCATTGGATAATATTCTTTTCCAGTGCCACCCTCTCTTTATCCTCATCTATTTCCCTAACCAGACTTTATGCCTCTCTGTCAGGATTTCTAACTTTACTTCCTAATCCCTATAATAATAAGTCTCTTTTATCAATCTAGGTTTTCAGGTCTGTAAATTCCTTTACAGAGAGTCTCTGAGCTGCCAGAAGGGAATTCCCCAAAACTCCCTATACTTGCACTGAATCCCAATGAGTTGCAGGGGAGCCAAACCTCTCCATTTGGTTTCCTGAACCCCAAATCTGCCACTAGACCTTACCATTTAACTCCCTTACAACCAGAAAGCCTGATCTCATTTTGGTTGCCTAAATCTAGACCCTATCACTAGACCTTAGGAACCCCAAAACCTAAACTTCATCAAACTGAAATAGAGGATATCAAAGCAAGAGATTGATTCCTTTTTCTGGTTATACTAATGTCTAATTTTTAGAACCCCAAAGAAGCATTTTTTCTCTTCAAATGATACTTTCTTTGATCCTTTTTTTCTTCTCTCCTTCTTTTCCCTTGCTCCCACGTTGAGAGTCTTTCAAGAAGAGAATATAAATATTTAATGAATGATTAAGACCCTTTACATTTTAATTTAATGTTAACTGAAAATTCTATAAAGTGACCAATATTATCCATACCAAATACGCTTTATTAAAAGTGTTCACTTTTCAAATTCTTACTATCTTTTCAAGAGGAATCTTCTGTTAATTTTACTTAAAAAGATCTTTGTTTCTATGATGACTATGGAGGGGAGAGTAGATGTGAAATGTCTGATTTTCTCTTCACTTGCACATCAAAGATAATTTTTTCATACCCTTGTGGGAGTTTTTTAGGCATATGGAACTTATTTTCTGTGATAAATGGTCTGAAAATGTTTCAACTAGTTGCTTCTTCCTGTTATTTAACTCCATTCTTCAGTCTTATCTTTTACCCCAAAACTTTAGTGTACTCAGGATGCCTTGAAGCCCCCTCAATGAATTTAAAAAAGAAGGAAAGAAAATAGATTTATCTTCCTTCTTCCCAATGAGAGATTTAAAATATAGGTTTATATGGGTTAAATTTGCATTAGAAGGTTAGCAGAAAAATTAAATAAAAAGGAGAAGAGAAACATCAGTGAGAATAAAAAAAGAATATGGAAATGGAAAAACAAATAAGAAAGTTCAATAAAAATCAACCATAACATATTAATATATACTATGCAAATAAAGGTGAAGATTTGTTTTTAATAGTTTAAGGGAAGAAGAATTTATCACCTTACAATGATTTGGGGTGGGAATTAAAAAGAACTTCCTGATTATAAACATTTTGCAATTTTGGAATCTATTACCAAGATTAATCAATGAGTATTTACTAGAACCTTATTATATATGAGATTATCCCTTGGGAAATACAACAAAGTATAAAAATCCCACTGATTACCTCGGGGAATTTATACTATAGTTGAGAAGGAAAGATATAAACACGCAAAAATATGTGTGATTATAATAACATATATTGAGTATCAAAAGAGTGGTCCTGAAAATAAAGGCTACACATTCCTACTTAGAGAAAGTTCTCATTGTGAGCTATGTATGATAAGGGAAATTGTAATAAACAAGATAGAACTTTAACTAAACCATAAAGGATAGTCAGCAGAAATATACTTCCTTGGACATTTTTTTAAAGTATAATTTTGTTATGCTTCTAGAATGCTTTGAATACAATTTTAATAAGATCAAATTCAAAAGTCTATTATCTTTAAAGTTAATTTTAAGTCCAGTGATTTTAGTGATATTAAAAAATCACTCCAAAAGACGTTGGATCAGAAAAAAAAAGAGGAGCCAGTAGCAAAAGCAAAGAATAACCTTAATGTGAGTCATGAACTCCTTTTGGTATCCATGAAATGTCAAGAGACCTAGAGAAAGATCCTCAGCACTACCACTGGGTGAAATCCCAATGGCAAATTAATGGACAAGAGTTGCAGGACAAGGCTAAATGGATGTGTTGTAATTCTATTATTGAAGGAAGAGACAACATGGATGAAATCACAAATCCATCAAAGAATGGAAACAGAGGAATGAGATGGAATGATAAAGTTGGAAAAAGGATGGAATTAAATTGAGGAAAAACTTAATATAAAGGAATAGAACAGGTATTCCAGTCTTCCTAATATTCCCATGCTTTTTAATAATTTATAAATCCATGCCTTTATTCATATAATTTTTGTTTTTCAAAATATCTTCTCTTTCTTCAAACATATCCTACTCATCTCTTTCAAGATGCAACTTAAATCCAATTTCCTTGATGAAGCATTTCTGACTAATCTAGCCCATAAGACTTAACCTTATATTTTGTACTTCATTATTAATATTTTTCATGATAAATTCTCTCTCTCTCTCTCTCTTTTTCTCAGATATTTGAATACAATTTTAATCAGAGACAGATACGAAAGTATATGGTATTTAAAATGCATTTTAAGACCTATGATTTTGGTGACAAAAAAAATCACATCTCAAAGATGTAGGATCAGAAAAATTATCTCTTTTCTTTCACACATACATGTTTATATATACATTATATATACATGTACACAGAGAAGAAAGAAAGCAAGAAAGAAAGCAAGCAAGAAAGAAAAGAAAGAAAGAAGAAAGAAAGAAGGAAGAAAGGAGGGAGGGAGGGAGAGAGGGAAAGAGGGAAGGAAGGAAGGAAGGAATGAAAAAAAGATGAAGGGAAGGAAGGGGAAAAGGGAGAAAAAGAGAAAGAAAGAATATAAGTAATTTCTTTACTTCCTTGTAAATTGTCCTTTTGTTCTCTGCTGCTCACTTTATTTACTTTATTCTTCTTTCCCCTTTCATTCTCCCACCACTCTCAAGCAGGCTATAGTTAAGAAAGAACATATTTACATACACATATGTAGATATATACATACACATACACACACACAGACATAGACCATATACATATTTCCCTTTCATTCTCCCACCATCCTCAAGCAAACTACAGTTAAGAAAAGATGTGTTTATGAATACATAGATACATACATATATGAACTTACATACAAAAGATGTATTTATGTATACATGTGTAAATATATACACAATAAACTCATTCACATACAAAATATGTATTTATGTATACACATGTAGATATATGTACATAAACTCACATAATACATGTCTTTCCTATCCCTGTTGATTCTTTCATTAAATTTTACTCCATAATTTGGCTTACTATTACTTAACTTCTCCCTCCCCCCACTCCCCCCAGCCAGGGATTCCTTGCTTGTCTTCTTTCCTCACTCTTTGCTTCTCCATCCACCTAACTTACCCCCCTTATTTCTTAGAGATTTTGGAGGTGTTATACCCTTCATGGTATATATGTAGTGTTTCCTATTGAATCCATTCTTGATATGAGTAGGTTTTCAGAACTACAAGCCCTCTTTCCCCCTAAAGCCTCTGTGTCTATTCTTCTTCTGCACCTCATTTATATAATATGATTACAATTTTTACCTTTATTCTTCCAGTCTTTCTTTTGTGGTTACCCTATTGTTGATATAAATCTTAAACATAAAGTATTTATTTCCCACATTTAAAAAAAAAAACAATTTGTTCATGCTTAAGCAGTTTGTCCATGTTGAGTTCCTTAAAATTGCTCTTTGATATTGGTTCTTATATGTTACATTTTCTGTTAAGTTCAGGTTTGATTGATAGAAAATCCTGAAAACCTGCCAGTTTCTTGAATGTCCATTTTTTCTCATTGAAAATTATAGATAATTTTGCTGGCTATGATATTTTTGACCACACTCCTAATTCTTTTGCTTGAATATAGATATAATTTCAAAACCTGTAGTCTTTTATTGTAGTTGCTAAGTGTTATACAATTTTAATTGTAGCTCCAGCATATTTGAATTGTTTTTTTCTTGTTTCTTGCAAAATTTTCTCTTTGATGTGGGGGTTTTGAAATTGGATAATAATATTCCTACGTGTTTTCCACAAAGGATCTCTGAGGTGGTGATCAGTGGATTTTTTTTCTATTTCTACTTTCCTCTTATGTTCTATCATTCCAGGACAATTTTCTAGGATTATTTCCTGCATTATTGTGTCAAGGTTCTCTTTTTGGTCACAACTTTCAAGCAGTCCAATTATTCTTATATTTTCTCTTCCTGATCTGTTCTCCAGATCTGTTGTTTTCCTTATGAGATGTTTCACATTCTGTTCTATTTTCTCATTCTTGATTATCTGTTTTGCTATTTCTTGGTCTCTCATAGCTTCACTGGCTTCCCCTTGCTCAATTCTAATTTTTAAAGAATTACTTTCATCTTTGAGACCCTGAACCTCCTTTTTTAATTTGTTAACTTCTTGTTTTTCTTGAACAGTTTTAAATTTTTCTTTAGTTTTCCCTTAATATCCCTCATTTGATTTTTGAATTATTTCTTGAGTTTTTCTATAAATTCTCTCTGTGCAGGAGTCATTTCATATTACTCTTTGGGACAGAAGCTTTTTTTACTCTCCTCATCCTCTGAAGATGAACCCTTTTCTTCCCTGTTCCATTAATATATTTCAATAATAGGCTTCTTTCTTTGCCAGTTCATTAAAAAATAATAATAGGTAGTAGTATTAGTGTAAGCACCTGTAATCATGGGGTAGGAAGAATGATGCTTCAAGTTTCCTTCAGCTCTCTACTCTGACCAGGATCCCCAACCAAGAACTTCCCCCTCCTGCAAGTGCCCAAAGCCAGCAGTGTCCCTGTCTTGTTGCTTCTGCATTTACCAAGTGCTGGCTCCTTGCCACCCAGACAGCATCTCCCCAGCACAGCTGGATCCAGCATTCCTAATCAGCTGAGGTTTACTCAGTCTTCCCAGACTCACAACCCCCAATCAACAAACATCTGGGAGGTGAAAGTATCTGTGGTTCCTATTGAGACTACAGCCACATCCAGCTAGCCTGAGGGATGCACACTTGAAGTTTCTGTGGAGCTATCCTAGAAGTGTTTGCACTTCAGACAGGTTTATACTGGCCTGCAGTCTTTCTTCAGATCTTGTCTAGTTGTATCTGGAGGATCCCTGTTCTGCCCCAAGTCTTTTAGTTTTTCACCAGTCTATGTTCAACCTGAGGCATAAATTTGTTTTCTTTGTGGGGGAAATCGGGAGAGCTTAAAATTTACTACCCTACTCTTCCATCTTCCCAGAATCCTTCCCAGTTTATAGGTTTTTATGAGTTCTTTTTCATTAAAAAGCAATCAATATTTGAGTTTTAAATTTTATTCCAAATTTTGTGTTTTTTTCCCAAATTTTGAAGTTGTAATCAATATGTTAGTACCATGGTCATTTAATCAAACATGATTTAAACTATTGAGTATATGAAGAATTATATAAAAAGGAATTACCATGAACTGTAACTTCACACTTTTAAGTCTTTTCTATCCTATATTTAAATCGTTTTCATTCTATTTATCATGCCAGATAGTTGTGGCAAAAAAAAAAAATTGATGCAAGTTTAGCTTGAATATTTCCACAAATACCTGAATCAATGACTGTCATTCAAAATTTAGACTATCATCATTCTCGTTTACAAGTTGGCAACAACATTAGAGCAGAGACATAGTAATAAATGATCTCAAACAATATTTATTAACTTTATATCTAAATATAATTGACATAATTATTGTAGTTAATTTTATTGCTGAAATGAGCACAGAAGGAGGGATGACACTGATGGGGGTTAGAACTGGGGCCATTTTTTACATTATTTATTATATTATAACAACCACACATCTTCATACCCAAGGGCCATCACAATAGCCAGATGCCAGGCTGCCAGAAAGTATCTCTTCCAGCAATGGCACCTGTCCTTCTAGACTGATTTTCCTAGTGCAACTTAAAACTTTGGAAATATCTCCAAATTTTCCATCTGGTCAGGCGGCTGCTGAGTTTTGCCCTATTCCCTTAGAGAATATTTACTTATGACTTCTAATGACAAGACATATGAATGTTCTGTCTGTGAAGAGTCTGTAAAGCCTTTATAAGAAGACAAATCATATTGTTCATAAGCTTCTGAAGTTGTGTTCAAACCTCTTTCCAACTATTTTATCGCATTATTTTTCAACATGACTCAACTCTCCTGATTAAGATTATTTCTTTAGAGTACTTTGCGCATGAAGCTCATATCCTCCCCTCTACACACACATACATACATACACACACACACACTATTTAAGTATTTGCAGTCACCTAAAGTGCCTGACATTTTCTTTTTCTTCTTCAAAGCCTGCATATTTTTCAGAGCTCAGCTCAGGCACTACTTCCTCTAGGAAACACAGACTAACCTCAATCACATTAATGTCACCTTTCTCTGGACATATTTAAAATGCAGCAACAATACATCAATTTACTTCTGTCTGAAGAACACTATGTTAGGGAAGATGAAAATTCAGATAAAACGTGGCTTTCTTACTCATGAAGTTCATAGTCTAGTACAAAACTAAGACATAAATAGAAAGTCATAATATATGACATACTTGAGAAGCAAAACAAATTGCTTTGTGAAGTCTAAGAAAGAAAGTCATTTTTTATTAAGGGAAAAATCAGGAAAACTTCAAATTTTTGATAGTATCAGTGTTGAGATTTAAAGAATGGTTAGGAATACAACAAAAAAGGGGAAAGACCAATTCTAGGCATAGGAGGCAACATTAAAAAGGCATGAAGTAAGACATACAACATTCACAGGGGAGAAATATAGATAAGTTTAGTGAGAGCATAGGATATGAGGAGGAGACAATAATGAAGTAAGTCTGGAAAGGTAGGATTGTGTTAAACTGTGGAGGACCTTGAATGTTTGACAAATAAGTTTGAATTCTACATTACTGAATTTGTAGCCATTGAATAGTTTTGAGCAAACAAATAACGTGACCAGATCTATACAGAGGAAATGTTATTCTTGTCCTTGAATTGAAATGGTAAGGAGTAAAGGCAGGATGGACCATTAAAAATTTACCCTGTCAAGTTGAGGGTTAGCAAGAGTAATAAGACAGTAAACCTAGCTACAGAGAAATGGTTGATTTAAAAGATGCTGCAGAACTTAAACTGGCAATATATTGGATATGAAAGCTAAAAGAAAGTCTAAAGATAACATGTTTACATGGGAACTTAGATGAATGTCAGTGCTACATAACGAGGAGCAGAATTAGGGTAAAATATAATAAAATGGATTTGGGAAAAAAATTGATTCTTCTGTTCTAATGGGACAATTAAGGCAAAGATGAATTAAGGCAAAGATGACTTAAAGGAAGCTGGAAATGTGGAGGCAAAGCTCAGAATAATAGTTGGGGCAGAAATATCAATCTAGGAGTCATTTAAATAGAAATCATATATGAAACCATGAGATTAAATGAAATTGTTGTTGGGAGGATAGAAAGGAGAGGGATCACCCATCAACCTAGAAAAATGATTAAAAAACAAACAAACAAACAAATAGTATATACTGAAAAGAATCAAATGAATACAGACACTTTAATGTTAGTGGAATTATGAACAGATGCAATCATTCTTTAAAAAAAAAAACTCTCAGAGTAATGTCTTTGTTTTTAAAAGAAGTCATTGATGATAGCCTTTCATTCAAAGTTTATATCCTTTTTGATATCCATTAATAAGCACCTATTAAACATCTGTTATGTGATAGATGCTGTTATAATGCTGAAGATACAAAAAAGGTGGGGGCAGCAGGAGGAAATTAATTAGAAATCTATCAGAATAGTTTAGGCTAAAAATGGTGATGATACAAACTAGGATATTAGCCATGTAAATAGATGGAAAGGAATAGTTATAAGATAATAAGAAGGTAAAATTGATAAGACTTGGCAATTGACTCAATTGATTTCATGAGTGAAACTAAAGAGTTTAGGGAAGACTTTAAGGATGGCATGTTTGGGGAGTAGGATGATTATGGTATCCTTGATAGAAATAGAAGTTTAATACTGAGGAAAGTAGAACTCTGATTTGATTATTTTGAGTTTGAGATATAGACAGAAAATGGAAATGAAGAGGGAATGAAGTGCATTGTAGGCATGAGGAATGGTGAATGGTAAAAGGAACTTCTATCATTCATTTGTGAATATCTAATAGACCAATTTGACTATGTCAGGGAACAGCATGATATTGAATAGATTTTGTATAAATGCTTAATGAATACAAAAGAACACTCAGCAATATTTTAGGAGCCTGAAGAAAATTTCTCCAAAGTGGTCTGACCATGTGAACCATTCAGCAAAAGCATACATTTTTTTCCCTTTCTGAATTTATGAAATAGTCTTAATCATGAAAGGAAAAGCAAAGAGGCTCTATATAATCTATAAAATATTCAAATATGTCAGCCTTAAGTAATGAAATTAAAACAGATCTTAAAAGAATTTAAAGGAAAACAACTTTATTATACTAAAAATAATAGCATAACAAGGATTACAGGAGATGATAAATTAAATTATTCATTATTAATTGGGTATTATTAGTCAAAAAAAGTGTATAGCTTCTTAAATTCCCTTGAGAATAGAGCAGGTTTGAATGTTTGATAGGACATTTTTCAGAAAAAAAGTTTAATCTGGGCAATTTATCAGGCCAATTTTTGAAAATAAAATCTATCAAAGGTCTCATTTCCAAAATATATAGAGAATTGTCTCTAATTTCCAAGCCACTCTCCAATTGATAAATGGTCAAAGGATATGAACAGACAATTTTCAGGTGATGAAATTGAAACTATTTCTATTCATATGAAAAGGTGTTCCAAATTACTATTGATGAGAGAAATGGAAATTAAGACAACTCTGAGATACTACTATACACCTGTCAGATTGGCTAAATGACAGGAAAAAATAATGATGAATGTTGGAGGGAATACCAGAAAACTGGGACACTGATGCATTGTTGGTGGAGTTGTGAATGAATCCAACCATTCTGGAGAGCAATCTGGAATTATGCCCAAAAAGCTATCAAACTATGCATACCCTTTGATCCAGCAGTGTTACCTCTGGGCTTATATCCCAAAGAGAAAAGAAGGGAAAGGGACCTGCATGTGCCAAAATGTTTGTGGCAACTCTTTTAATAGTGGCTAGAAATTGGAAAATGAATGGATGCCAATCAATTGGAGAATGGTTGGGTAAATTGTGGTATATGAATTATGGAATATTATTGTTCTGTAAGAAATGACCAGCAGCATGATTTCAGAAAAGCCTGGAGAGACTTATGTGTACTGATGCTAAGTGAAATGAATAGAACCAGGAAATCTTTATACACTTCAACAATAATAATGTATGAGGATGTATTCTGATGGAAAATGGATATCTTCAACAAAGAGAAGATCTAATTCAGTTCCAATTGATCAATGATGGACAGAATCAGCTACATGCAGAGAAGGAACACTGGGAAATGAAGATGGATTACTTGCATTTTTGTTTTTCTTCCCAGGTTATTTTTGCCTTCTGAATCCAATTCTTCTTGTGCAACGAGAGAACTGTACAGTTCTGCACACATATATTGTATCTAGGAATACTGTGATATATTTAATATGTATAAAACTGCCTGCCATCTAGGGGCGGGGGTGGAGGGAGGGAAGGGAAAAGTTGGAACAGAAGTGAGTGCAAGGGATAATGTAAAAAAAATTACCCAGCCATATGTTCTGTCAATAAAAAGTAATAATAATAATAATAAAATTTAAAAAAAGAAAAAATCTAAAATTGACTTTTAAAAATTTATGATACTTTAAAGGTTTAGGAATATTTGGGAAAGCAGTTTCTTTCTTAAATCATTAATTCAGCTTTTGATGGCTTATATAGAGTATTAGAAGGAGAAAAAACCTGTGTAGACAGCCACATCAGTCAAATCCACTCTAGTGGACAATGGGCTGCAATTTCCCTTAGTTTGAGGGTTTAGGTAAATTATTAATTTTACTTAATTCAAAGCCCAATGAATCTGAGATTTTATGAATGTGAATATGCCATCCAATAACACAATTATACAAAATGCAACATATCCATATCTATGCATGGTATGAGACTCTTCCCATATTCCTCCAACATACCAGTAGTTTTCATCTAGTTCTTTTTTATTGCATGAACACAAATAGATCATGCCATTTGTCCATTGATCATTCTTTCCTTTTCCTATGTAAATGACCAATCTTTTCCCCGTCATTCATTTCTTCAATGACATATATATATATATATGTGTGTGTGTGTGTGTGTATATATATATATATGTGTGTGTGTATATATATATATATATATATATATATATATATATATATATAATTTCTCCTGTGTTACTCCTTATTTATAATGCATCGTAGCCTGCTCATGGCCACCATCAATGTCTCTATTGTCCTATGGAGGATTCTTCAATTTCAATTCTTCATAGATTTGTAGTTTTAGATCATCATCAGATATTATGAAAAAAGGAGGTATATTTCAAAATGAAGTTGAGAGTCCTTAGAACAACTTTATAATTTTTCAAATGTTATCTAGCTTGCTTTCCTTCTCATGTTAACTTTGCTTGAGCTAAGAAGGAATGATCAAAATAAAGTTGAAAAAAAATAAGTTTAGTAATGACTAAGAAAAACTCTTCAAATAAAGACATTTAAACTCAATAAGTCTAGAAGCAAAAATAAATTTATGGGTCCTTATGTGATACAAACCATAGTAAGTTCCTTCAAAATTATAAGCATTATTTTCAAAAGACTTAGGTAAGAAATACTCATAATTAAAAAAAAAAAACAAATCTACTTGGAAATTCCTATTGTCCAAGTTAATAATGTAGCTAAGGAATATCTAAAGAATAACCTTCCTGAGCCAGAATGGAGTATATAGAAAGAAGATTATTAAAAAAAAAAAAAAAGGCAGGTACCAATAAATGCAAATAGTGACAAAGTGAAAAGGCCTCTTTGTCAATAGATTTTATAAATTCTAGGTCATGTCTGTTTAACAAGGACAGTATTGACCAAAATATAAGTAGCCATCATTGTCATTTTCTAGTTCTCTCTGAAATCTTTTTTTCTTGTATCTATAATCTTCCCTCCTTTCATTTAAAAACTATCAAGGGCTAATGTAGTAAAATTAAAAGATAATTTCAAACATGGTCCAAATTTCCTTTCTTATGAGCTACGAAATGGAAAGTACACATCTTAGTTAAGAAGTCACATTTCACCTGTGATATATATATATACTGAATGGAGAAAAAACGATTTTCTCTTTGGAGATGGTTGATGATTTATTAAAATGTTGTGTGCACATGGCTATCTTCCAAATTTAGCGTAGTTTTTTCACAAGGTCTCATAAAACTAGACTGTAGGAGAGGGCACATTTCATCATCCAGCCTTCTCTCACATCCTCCCCTTCTTCCCCCCCCCCCCCAAACCCCCGGAATGAGAGAAAAAGCCTGAGTTCAGAATTTGGCATTCTCTTCACTCTCCCCTCACCAACAACAAACTGTGTTGACTGCTCTCACTGTTGTCAATAGAATTGCCACACCATAGAAGATACGTAAAGAGCCCAATGACTGCAGAGAAGAAAAAGGTTGAAAAAAAGTTTTTAACTGAGGATTATTCTTGCCAAAATAAAACCTTCAGAGAGAAGTATCTGGGCTATGAGCTGGAAGTTTTTTGTTCATAAAAACAGTTAAGAAATTGCATTTGATATTATATCCAGAACATATTCTTTGTGTTATATAAATTATAAACAATAATTCTATCATATTGTCCTATGTAGCTTTCAGGAAATGCTTAATGCTATTTCTGAGTTTGTAATGAAAGTAGATAATGAGGAAAAAGAAAGGGGGAAAAAGATCACAAAACAATGGAAAAAGTGAACAGGAGTTGAAAAAATGAAACTTTATTTTTTACCCCTTTGTTTACATTTTCTTTCTTTCTTTCCTCATTTTCTTCTCTCCAATTCATTCTTCACACTAATTCTTGAGGCAATTTTAGTGGCTATTTTTTAAAAAAATTTCAAATAGTTGCACTATTCTAACATTTACTCAAAAATTATCAAAGAATTCTTATTGGATATCATGTATGTATGTGTATGTATGCATATATATATATATATATGTGTGTGTGTATAAATATGTGTGTATTTGTGTGTGTGTATATATATATGTGTATATATATATATATATATATATATATATATATGCATGTATATATATATTTGATTCTATCATTTGAGGATCCCATACTCTACAACTCAATTCTTCTGTTTTTTACAATCATACAATAGGCCAGCCCTCCTTTTGTCCTGTTTCATTTAATGTGGAATGAAATATACACAAAAATTACAAGCACTCAAAAACGGATAGATAGATATACTATGAGGGTTCCTTGAAGTAAGAGGTTTAATTCTATTCCTTAAGATGAATTAGTAATTAGAAAAAAAAATTTTTTTGCAAAAGGTAACATTAAAGGAAAGCTTTAAGGATAGGTAAGATTTCATTAGTTGGTGCCTCCCTAGGAAAGGCAATACAGGCAGAAAGTATATCATGAACAAATATATGGAGGTAGGAAAGCAAAGATTCAGAAAGTATATATAGGGAAGTAACAAAGATATAAAGGCTGATTGGGGCAATATCATGGGGTTTAGATCTTTAAGGATTAACTACATTTAGGAGCAGGACTAATTTATACTGGACTAATATCTAAATTTCAACATCAGTGGGAAGGCTGAGCATAAATTGCAGATAAATCATATACATACATACATATATATGTATGTATACATACACATATATAGGACAGAAAGGGAGAGAGAGGAAGAGAGAGAGAGACAGACAGACAGACAGAGAGAGAGAGAGAGAGAAAGAAAGAGAGAGACAGACAGACAGAGAGAGAGAGAGAGAGAGAGAGAGAGCGTTCACCATCCACCCCAACCATTTCTCTTCTGTCTATCCAAATTACATTCCGATTAAAACAATCAGAAGAGAACATAATGTCAACTTAGTTATGAATATCCTCATGGGATGCCAGCTTACTTATAAATGTCCACATGAACTCTGCCTTACCTGATAATTCTTCCTATATAAATATAATTCATCCTCATGTTTGATTTCTCAAATTTATTTGATGAATTTTATTAATATTAACTATTAGTGATCTTAAAGTAAATAGTCCTAATTATAACAATTGAACTCTTAATTATATTCTCTTCCAAAGTTTTAGATCATAGAATCACAGACACAGTAATGAAAAGACTTATAGAAGCCATCAGATCCAAGTCACTCATATTACGAATGAGCAAACCACAGCACAGGAAGGATGATTGATTGTCTGGGTTCACATAGCTACTAAGTATCCACTTCAGAATTCAGACTCAAGTTTTCTTGATTCCAAGTCCAACATCAAACATTATATAATCTAGTACACATTGTAGGAAAAAATATATAAATTATAATCAACATTGTAGGAAGATCAAAGAAAATTAATTATTCACATTTAGTATTTTTTTAAACTCTAGGTAAAGAAATACAAATGTGAAAATAGTAAGTGTGCCACAAAATATAATACTTGCCCAATCTTTCCTTAGTATGATAAGCTAGGTTGGCAAAATATATCATGATAATTTTTAGAAAAGGAAAGAAAGGCTGTTTGTACAAGTAACAGCACATTGTTCTACTGGGTGTTTTTTGTTTTTGTTTTTTGCATTATGATAACATATTATCCAATATTATCCCTTTATATATATCCATATTACATAATCTATCCATAGTATCCTCTTTTAAAAGAGAAAAATAGTTAAATAAAAATGAATAATGCATCCACCATAACAATAGTTGCAAAAAAAAAAAAAAAACTATACCCATAGTCTCCCACCTCTCCAAAAAAGCAGGAAATGCTAAATGTTCTCTTAAAACAAAATTTCAAGCAACAGCAAGAGTTTTCCTTAAAAGAAATCTGAAAATCAAAGAACATTTATCCTAAACATCATGTACATAAAATGTATAAAATCTAATGCATTTCCTATGAACATGATGTTCAATATCCACATGATAAAAATGAGCAAATTGGATTGACAATAGAGTTATTCCTATACAGCAATGGCAGAAGTTAACTATCTAAAGTACATTTTATAGACCCAAGACTATCTCTCAGCTTCCCTCCTTACTAATGTCCTACATTTTATAAAGTAGATAGAATGATTTTTAGAGCAAATCTGATTGCTAGAAATGTGTTCAGTACACATGCTATTCGAGGCAAGCAAAGAAAGGTCAATGCAGTCCACACATGAGAAATATCAGACTGACCCTCCCATTAATTTAAATCCAGCAGAAGTTGATTCTTCCAGAACTGTTGCTAAAGCTCCCCAAGAGGATGGAATCAGATTTACTCCCCTTCTCAGGAATTGTGGAGATGTGTTTCCAAATGTCAAACTTCAAGTCTATAATCAAAAATTCTATTGTCAGATCATTTACAACAAACATGTTTATTCAGTCAGCATCAACAGAGTTATCAATTTATAATCTGAGGCATTTGAAGTTTTATAAGCTTCTCATATGCATTTCAATGCAGTCACCAAAATCTATATACAGTTTCTCTTTTTTTTTTTTGGAAGAAGGTTTCTACAGTTTATGAAGTAGGGCCTGACTAGATCATAAATCAAAGGGAAGCAATTTTTGATAGCACATTATGAGCTTCTTCCAAAGCCTTTGTGTGACTAGCACTAAACAAAACTATGTACAGTTTCTTCTATAGATGCTGACCTTAGTGGTCTAGAATTTTCTAGATTGTATCTTTAAAAACTTCTACAATAATTTGTTTTTTCTAAGTGCTTTCAGCTTTTTCACTGATAATTGTTCCCATCTCAGAGAGAATTCTTACAAGCATAACACAGACTGTATTTGTGGGTTAGCATCACATGACCAATATTTACTGAAGAATGGAGCTATTGCCAGTTTCTGAATATCTTGCTCTTAACAGGTTTTCAATTTGTTTAAAGAAAAGAAAATGAAAGCTCTCCACACATACCTCCACACACACCCCTACATATATTTTAGGAGAAAATGTTGAATTTGGAAAATAAGAAAGAACCCTGCAAAATCCACACATAAGAGAAAATTTTTGGTACATACCATAAATTACTGCTTTTGTTGTTCAATTCTGTTTGACTTTGCCATGACCTCATTTGGGATTTTATTGACAAAGATACTAAAGTGGTTTGCCATTTCCTTCTCTAACTCATTTTACAGATGAGAAAACTAAGGCAAAGGAGATTCAGTGACTTGCTCAGGGTCACACAGCTAGTGTGGTTTTTAATGCACAAAGATAAGTCTTGATTCCCAGCCCAGTCTCTATCCATTGTATTAACTATCTATCCTCACAAATCATATACATATATTCACATATTTATATTTATGTACACACACATATATGTATGTATATATCTTGAATTCAATTTTGTTTAATAGGCATTTGTTAAGCATTTTCCATATATAAGATACTATAATAGAGTAAGGGCTTACATTCTCCTGGAGGAAAAAAAATCTCATCTATTGATATTATTAAGAGATGTCAATAGAAAATATATACAAAGTAAAACCAAATAATTTTTTGAAAGGTGGAAAGGGTGGTATGTGCTAACAACTAAGAAGATGATAAAAAGCAAGCTGAGGAAATGAGTGAGCATTTCGTTTACTTTAAACAGGTTGAAGTTACAGACCTTTGTTAAAACACAGAGATATGAGGTAGTTATTCAGGGATGGCTGTAGTACTGGCATGGGTGAACATATCAAGTAGTTTAGTTGAACTAGGAGGAAGTGTAATGTGAAGTTTAGAAAGATTGTGAAAGTTTTAAAATTCCAGACAGAGGAAGGGTATTTAGAACTTTAGTTCTCTTCCTAGCCATACAGGATTCAGAGATATCAAGCACAATTATAGAGGAAAAACTGGTAAAGGAATACATTTTTTTATTTATCTGACAACAAAGATGCTGAGGAAAGGGATAGAGAAAAGATGCTTACATCATCAGTCACTTTACCAAACTCAAACTTTTCCTTAAGTTGAGTTTATTACTAGCTATAAAACAATGAATAAAATGTCATCAGGAAACCATGCTTGATATAAACAAATTTACAATGTTTTATCACACTTAGCACTCATTGGTCTGCCCCCCGGAAACAAAAGTAATTACAATTGGAAGATAAAACTTTAAGTACGCTGATATTTTAAGTATAGAGCTCCATTTCAATGTGCTATCGCCCCTGAGAAGAAAGCTTTCTAAAAGAGACCAGAAACTATATAAACCATGCATACAAGCATCAAAAAGAATGTTAAATAGAAAAGCCGATCTGCTACAGAACACATAATTCCACTTTTGCATGGTCATACCACAGAAAAGCAGATTAAGAAAAACTGTTAAACTTTTTTATATTGCATTAAAGCTATTTCAAATAACAGATAGACTCACAGAACTATTATGAATGTTATAAAATCCCATGAAAGCCTGGTAAATAAGGAAGTTTTAAATTACTGCTCACATAAAACTAAGTGATACAGTTCATCATTGCTCCAGTTTGGTAATGTGCTGCATAAAGAACACTGAAAAAAACCACCACAAACAAAGAAACATAATATAACATTAATCTAAAATATGGACTTTTAAAAATAGAATTTATTTCTTTGAATAACTTGAAATCTGTTTCAATGACCCTAGTCTCTCTCTCTCTCTCTTTTTATTTTCATTAAATATTTCCCAATTACGTGTAAAAACAATGAACATTTTTTCTCTCCCTTCCTTCCCTTTTCTTAAAAAAAGGAAAGCAATTTGATATTAATTAACAAGTGAAGTCATGAAAAATATTTCCATATTAGCCATGGTATAAAAGAAAAATCAGATTTTTTAAGAAGAAAAGAAAAAAGATAAATAAAGTTGTTTTTTTAAAATATGCTTCAATCTGCATTCAGAATTCATCAATTCTCTGGAGGGAGATGACACTTTTCATGATGAGTCCTTTGGAAATGTCTTATACCATTGTCTTGATTGCAATACTCAAGTCTCACAATTGATCATCTATAGAATATTGCTTTAACTTTGTATAATATTCTCCTAATTCTATTCACTTCACTTTGCATGAGTCTATACACATTTTTGGAGCTTTTTCTAAACCACCCTGCTTATTGTTTCTTAAAATCCAATAGTATTCCATCACAATCATATATCACAACTTGTTCAGCCACTCACCAATTGATGTACATCAGATCAATTTCTCTCTTAACGCAAAAAGAACTGCTACAATTTTTTTTATATAAATAGGCCCTCTTCCCTTTTCTTTGATCCTTTGGGGTACAAAATCCACTATTAGTTCAAAGAGTGTGTGTAGTTTTATAGCCTTTTGATGATAGTTCCGAATTCCTCTCTTGAAAGATTAAAAAATAGTTTACAACTCTAATAATACTAAGGTCTGAATTTTTCCATATCTTCTCTAGCATTTGTTGTTTTCTTTTCTATCATGTTAATCAATCTTTTAAGTGTAAAATCATAATTTTACAATGGTAATTTGCATTTCTCTACTCAGTAAAAATCGAGTATTTTTATATGATTATTGATAGCACTGATATCTTCTTCTGAAAATTGTCTATTCATTTGACCACTTATCAGTGAAAGAATGACTTTCCTTTTGGTAAATGAAACCTTTATCAGAGAAACTTACTGTGAAGTTTTTTCCCACGGTTTTCTGTTTTTCTTCTAATTTTGGCTACATTAATTTTGGTTTTTCAAAAGCTTTTTAATTGCATATAATCAATGTTATCCATTTTACTTTCTATATTCCTTTCTATACCTTACTTGCTCACAAAATTTCACTTATGTTTTCCATGCTTCCCTAATTTACTTGTATCACTATTTATGTCAAAATTATTTATCCATTTTATCCTTACTTTGGTATATGATATGAGGTATGGGTCTCTGGCTACCCCCTGCCAAACTGCTTTCCAATTTTCCCAGCAATTTTGTCAAATAATGAATTACTATATGAAAAACTGAAATCTTTGAGCTTACAAAACCTTAGATTACTATGTTCATTTACTGTTGTGTATTGTGTACCTGATTCCATTGAAGTATTACTGTATTTCTTAGTCAGTATTAGATTGTTTTCATGATTTCCATTTTGTAATATAATTTAAAACCACTTAACCCTGTATGCCCTAATTTTCTCTTCTGTAAAATGAGTGGGAGAAGGAAATGGCAAACTTCTCTGATATCTTTTCCAAGAATACCCAAATAGGGTCAAACAGCATGGCCAACAGAAATTGTTTTTACTTTGTCTAAGATAATGATTTCTATACCTGCCTTTTTTACTTCAGATGAATCATAGTAGATTCTGTTCCAGACCTTTATTTTAACTTTCTCTCTCTCTTTCTCTCTCTCTCTCTCTCTCTCTCATTTTCCCAGTTGTTTTTTTTTTTTTTTTTGACTTTTATATTAAAGCTAGGCTCTGTTCCTGGCGTGAAGGATCAGGGGGGCACTAAATCAAACTTCATGTTTTTATGTACTTCTGTTTTTATAGATAGTGCTGAAAGATTAGAAGTTTTTTTATGCTTCCAAAGTTATGGGAGATACAGTCATTGCTTTCCTGATTTGTTCTCTTGAACACCTGATCCTTGGGATTACAATTGATACTGTTCCTTAGGTGACTGGATTGCTGATTCCTTGTGACTGGAAGTGATACTGCTACTCAGGGCTTCTGCTGTCTCTCTCCCCTGGAACAACTCCCCAGAAATAGATAAGGACAATGGATTTGCCAAGCAACAAACTGCCTTGTGTTCGGTGCTAGCACAGAGGTCCCCTCTCATTTATTTTTGAAAATTTACCAGGTCCCTAAGCTACTTCAACACGTTCCTAGTACCACTTCTGTTGTTACTATCTAGTCCCATAATTGGCGTTTCATTCAAGTGGGCTGCAGGTCAACCTCCACACCTATGTCACAGATCTCTTTTTCTTACCTAAGTTATTTTGGGCTAGGAGAATGAATCACTTTTATTTTTTGTTGACTCTGCTATACCAGAATTTGTTTGGGGCATTATTTTATAGTTATTTCATAGGCAATGTTGGAAGGGCTCAATTTAGTAATTTCTCTGTTATACATCTTGGTTCTACCCTTATTCCTTTATCTGTTTGCATTTTATGAGTGAATTCATCCCATTCAAACTCACAGTTATGATTAGTAACTGTGTTTTTTCCTCCAGACTATTTCTTCTGTTTATCTTTATCTTTTTCTTTTTTATCCTGTGTATTAGTCTCTTAGAAAGCATATTCATTTTTGTCATTTTGCATTTGAATATTTTTACTCGAGTAAATGCAACATTTTTTTGAGAGAATTTAGTACATGAAACCTTCCTTTGTTCCAGACTTAAATCAAGCAATTCTGATCTGATATTAAGTTAAATTTACCATTGCAGTTTCTAGGACAGAGTCAGCTATGAGTTTTAGATCTATTTAGATAGGACTTCTCATTCAACAACAAAATCACTTTTAGAGTACATATTAGTTTTGCAAATGGAGGTATTTAGTTCAATCCTCTTGCTTGCAGATTTTGCTGGGTTTATATATATATAAATTCTGGCTCCTTTTCAACTACCAACATGAATCAAGAAAAAAATCTCCTAGGAATCCATACTATTATAGGAAAATCTTCAAAGACCAAAAAAAGAAAAGCTCATATGGAAAGTGGTCTATGTGAAGGTAGTTGGTATTATTTCTATAGAGAATTCAGTTAAATTCAATGCAATTCAGCAAATATTTAAAAAATAATAAATTGCCATTTCTAGTAGTATGAAAATCAAAAAAAAAAACAGGATGAATTAGGAGTGAATATGAATCAGAATTACTTAAAACTGAACATAAACTAGCTAATGAATTGGAAAATCAATAGCTGAAAAATAAATACCTGCCCTCAAGGAACTCATAGTTTTCTGACATAATAAGATCATAGAAGAAAAATTGATCAAGACCATAGAAGTTACCTAATTGGTTTTAAAAGATAAGGGTTACAAAGAGATTATAAAAGAAGATAAAAAGATTCACATATGCAAAAATGTTTGTAGAAACTCTTTTTGTAGTGGCAAAGAACTGGAAATTGAGTGGATGCTCATCAGTTGAAGAATGGCTAAACAAGTTATGGTATAAGTAATGAGATATTATTGTTCTACAAGAAATAATGAACAGGCTGATTTCAGAAAAGCCTGGAAACAACACTTACACCCTAAGTGAAGTGAGCAGAAGCAAGAGAACATTGGTATATAGCAACAGCAAGATTATGTGATGATTAACTGTGATAGACTTAGTTCTTTTCACCAACAGTTATTGTTATTCAAGGAAATTTCAATAGACTTGTAATGAAAAGAATCACCCGAATCCAGAAAGAGAAAAGCTATCCACTTCCAGAAAACAAACTATGGGAACTAAATGTGGATCAAAGCATAGTATTTTCAACTCTTGTTGTTGTTTGTTTGTTTGCTTTTTTTTTTCTTTCTCATATTTTTTCCTCTTTTGATCTGATTTTTCTTGCACAGCATGATGAATATGGAAATATGTTTAGAAGAATTGTACATGTTTAACCTATATTGGATTGCTTTCAAAGGGAAGGTGGAGAGAGGGAGAAAAATTTGGAATATAAAGTTTTGTAAAGATGAATGTTGAAAACTATTTGTGCATGTATTTGGAAAAATAAAATAGTATTTAAAACTAACAATAAAAGATGAATGTTAGATAAAACACATAATTTTTCTAAGCTCATACTATCAGAAGTGCTAGGATTCAGATTCAAGCTCTTCGACTATAAATTTGTTGTCCTTTTCTCCACCTTGTGCTACTTTATTCGTTTGTTTGTTTATTCATTCATTCATTCATTCATTTAGTTAGTTATTTCAGGTAGCTGAGAAATTAGATTGCCACAGTTTCTTTTGTGGTATTTAATTGAAATACCTGCATAGTCTGATAGAAAGAACATGTGATCAGCTCTGCTCCAAGTTCTGACATTAGCTATGCAATCTAGAATATACCAAATTTTCTAATCCTCAGTCTCCTTATCTATAAAATGAAGGGTTGAACCCTAGACAGTCTTTAAGATCTCTTCAAACTCCAAAATTTTATTTGAATAACCAGAAAGGCACATAATTTCTAAATTTAAAATAATTGTTCGGGGTTACAGAAGTATTCTAATGAAAATGTCAAAAAGTGTGTTTTTCAGTGAAATGAACCCAGTACCTATTCACTTTGCTTTGGAAAAATACAACTCTATAATAATACAATATTATGTTTTAAATTCCCCTTATTTACATTAAAAAAAAGTATTAGTTCCACTTACATTTACAAAAAGTTCTATACAGGTACATGTATGTTTGAATTTTTCCCTAAGAATTTTAACAGAATAATTAGAAGTAAATATAAACTAATTAATGAATAAGACACATATTAAAATAGGAAGAGACAGAAACTTGCTACTTTCACATATTGAAATAGTGAAGAAAACTCAAGATCTATTTACCAAATTACTACAACTATATAAAATATTATTTATTTTCCAATAGTTCATCTTGCCTTCAACTTGCATTTTGTGATTTCATCAAGGATCCTTGTTGCCTGCTTTTCATTTCACTTCCTTATTACCTAGACATCTCTTATTCTTCTTTACATAACTTAAAATTTTTAGGAAATTAAAGTTTTAAAAACCATAAGAAGAAATGTAACATGGCATCTTCAGACACACTAAATATATAAATCAGATACTGTTACTTTCACTTGCTCAACAATTGATATATATCCAAGTAGAGAAATTATATCAGCCTCCAAGATATACCAACAGAGCTGAGGGGAAAAATCACACAAAGAAAGGGCTAATGAGTGTTTTGCATTCAGGGTTATGGAATATGAATATGTACTTTTCCATTTAGCAAATTGTTATGGATCCCAAAAGACCCTCTATTCGTCATGTCATGTTTCATATCGGACTTTGCAAAATTTCCATAGTGAGACTCTTGGCAGTTTGGAAATAAGAAATATCAGAGCAAGGAAAGTCATTCTATACAGGAAAAAGCACCTTTGCTTTAGTATGATGTTTTCTGCAGCTCTAGATTCTCTGTGAAAAGTTAATATTAACTGCTATTTAATAGTTGAAAGTTTTGCTTTTTTGATTTTTTTTTTATATTTAGCATTTGTTATCTTTAAACTTTTCTTGGCACATCCAAACTATATTTACTAGCACTAGAATTTGCTCTTGTCACTCAGTGAGGAGCCTTGTCAAACAAAGAATCACATCTTTCATAAAGCTTTAAAGACAAAAATGAAGGAGAGAATACAGAAAAGCTAAAAATGAAATAGAAGAGGGGAAACAAAGTAGCTTCCTTTTTCTTTCTCAGAAGGATCTTCAAAATATGGTTTAATTTTTCTTTTTGAAATTTTATGAATTTCAAAATCATTGAACTCATTTATATTCTAAGAAATCCTAAACTCTAATCCCAAGCATCCAAATGACTATTGTACATTTTAACCAACATTTCTCAGTATCATTCAATGTGTTTATAAATGAACTCAAGTGGTCTTGCTCTCAACTTCTCTGGTTCTGTCAAGAACACCCATAAACCAAGCTCCAAAATGCTAAAGCCTAGTATGGGTAGGAAAGTATCCTCAACTTCATTTATTTTTTAATAAAAATAAATTTTTGTTTATATAAGTTCCAAGAGGAACTTATCCTGACAAATTTGTAATAAAAATTTGCACAGTGCCTGGCACTTAGCAGGTGCCTAATAAATTTGTTAATTCATTAAATTCTTCCGTTAGACAAGATTTTCATGTCTATTCCTTTCTTTTTGCTTCTAATTTAATCAAGTGATTTTCTACCCAAATCTACTTCATCATAGGATACTTCAGTAATACCCTAAAGTGATTTCCCTGACTCTAAACTGTCTTTTTTAAAAAAACTAGGTTACCCAATAGATAGAATATTGTGAACGGAGCCAGGAAAATGTGAATTCAAATCTGAACTTAGACACTTCTTAGCTATCTGACCATAGGTGAGGTTTTAAAACTTTGCTTTCCTCAGTTTCTTCAATTTTAAAATTTATTAAGGCATAAAGAGATTACATTGATGCAATCATCATAGATACATTGTAGCATTAAATACTACTTGCACAAAAATCTCTAAAAACTTTGTGTAGTTGTCCCATTAGATCCTAAAATATAGAATCAAAAATTCAGAACTGGAAGAGATCACAGGGACCACCTAGTTCAACTCTTTCATTTTCTTTATGAGAAAAATGACATTCAGAGAAGTTAGTTGATTTGCCTAACATTAAACAAATAATTAGTTTCAAATTTGGGATTTGAATCAAGACCTTTTGATTCCAGAGTCAGTACTCTAGCAATTATCTTTTTTTTTTTTTTTTTTACCTTTTAAGATTTTTCATAGCATGGCACAAATCTAAATATTGCAACATATTTCTTCCTGTTCTCCATCATCTCACCTTAATTCCTTTTTGACTTAAACGAACTCATTTTGTTTCCAATTCTAAGCCACCATGTTTTTATTTCCCATTTCAGGAACTCAAGAAAGAAAAGTTGAGCAATACACATAAGTGACACAGAAAATTAGAGTCAAGAGGGTGAAGTAAGGAGTTTAAGCATTCTCAATTTAAAACATAGAGATCAAAAATTGGATTATTTTTATTTGGAAAGCAGAAATATGAGACAAAGATGGTCCATATAAGGAAGGAGCAAGGAAAATACCATGGCTCATTTTCACAGGGAAGATTCAGAAAGGGAGATTTCTTGTAGAGAAATTAACTGAGAACCTTAAATATATATCCGTCTCAAATATTATTTCATTTTACACCTAATACAAACTGCCAGTTCTACTCAGCCCATCTATTTCTTTGAAGGGCTCTGACATCCCACCCTACACTAGGCTGATCCAAGTTTCCCTTGTAAGGTCCAGTGCAATTTTGATTTCCATAAATCCTTCCTTATCTTTCCAGGATCTCAAAGATTTTCCCTTTCTCTGAACACTTATAAATACTCACAGAGTATAAGTCCCAAAATTTTGGGCTTAATTTGTTCTTTGCTGTTGGTGATGCTGTTGGTTTGCTGTCTTAAATTTCTCTATTCACCATATATCATTCAATATATCATATGCACACAATACAAATCAATATTATCTTCCTAATCAGCATCTATGGTACTCTTATTCATCTTTTACACCTCAACTCCATATAATCTTAATACAGCTTTTTCATTATAGCATTATTTTACTTTAAAAACCCCCCAAAAAACAACAACAAAAAAATTTTAGCTTCCCATTGTCTAGATGCAACTCACAAATTCCTTATCTTAATATTCAAGGAAAAGGAATGTCTCTACAATCTGATTCTTAGCTACTTTTCCAGCCTTATTTCATATTCTTCCCTTAAACATGCTGACATATGCTTCAATCAAGCTGGACAGTTAGCTACCATGCTTGTTTTCCTTTTTTTTTTCTTTCCTTTCCTATTTTCTTGCTTATCCACTATCATTTCCCAATTTCTGTTTTAAAAAATTCTAGTTTCTACCCTGGCATGCGTTCTATCAATAAAAAGATATTAAAAAAAATTCTAGTTTCAAGGCTGAAATTAAGTATTTCCTTACCTGAATAAGTGATATCCCTCCTCAAAAATCTCAGAGTTGCCTGGTTCTCTCATTTGTACTTCTCATATTTTATCATGTATTTGTTTTTTTTTTTTGTATATTTGTTTAATTCCTTCTAAAACAATGTACTCATTGATAGGAAAGAGTTGGATATTATTTCCTCTTTATCATTCTAGAGCCTGACTTTGTAGCTTGAACTTAGTAGAGGATTAATATTTTTAAAAGTAATTTTATTCAAATGAAAATAAAAATAAAATTCTATATTTTAACTCCTATATCCTTATGCACTTCAAGAACATGATGACCAAATATTTGAGAGGGAGAGTTCTATCTACAGGAGATGATAATTGGTGAGTGCACACATTCACATTTGGAAATACTTCAGCAATACTTGAGTCTTATTCATATCTGTACTCGTCATTCATTATCAAGACAGGAAGGGGAGATTCCATAAAGGATTTCATTTCAATATCATTCAGTTAGTCAGTGATTAGGTCTCTTATCAACAAAATTTCTGCTACTATTACTTTTCCCTAATATTTAACAAGACTTAGATAAACATAGGCAATATGCACATAAGCAATGAAAGCTCTTCCTTGAGTGTTTAACTAACAGTTTGATAACTGGAAAATAATGCCCTGTGAATCAAACTAAAAGGCCAATTAAGGAGGTGCCTAGATATAAAACAATGCAATCTTAATCAGTTTGAATTCTAGGTTTGAAAACATGAATTCTAAAATTCTGGTTTATTGCTGTTTTATGCTTATTCCATTGGATAATAAATGTGAATTGTAATGCTGTAAAAAAAAACATTACAGGCAATAAGTATAGATTTCCTAAACCAATGTTATGGTACATTATAATATATTCAAAATTAAATGGTAATGGACATATTCAGGACACTCTGAGGTCTTTCTCTACTTCCCCTCCAGCCCACATAGAAAATGGGCCAACAAACTGCAATTCTCAGACAAATTGTGAGGTAAGCAAACATTTTTCTTCAGTGCTCTTCCCTTCCACTTTCTGCAGGCTTTCTTTTAACAAGAATAATAGCATGTATTTATATAACACTTTGCATATATTCTCTCAGTTGACGTTCATAATCACCCTATAAGGTACAAAGTATTTTATCATTTAATGGTTAGGAAAACTGAGGTTCAAGAAGGTCAAATAACTTGTACTATTGGTGCTAGTACTTTATCTATAGCTTGAATCCCAAATTATGTCTACATTAAATAACTTCTGCACTCTTTTTATACTTTTATATTACTACACTGGTCGCCAGCAGCCCATAATTATACATTAAGAACTACCCACACCATATACCAGGATGGATGATATCTGAGATCTAATCAGGTTTTTCTTCCAATTTCCTTATTGAAAGAAAATTATCTGGTGTCCCATTGTATCAAATCCCTGTTCTCTCCTCAGAAATGTATTGATTTGAGCTAAAGTGTTTGTGGCTGATAATGGTATACTACAATACTCTTTTGAGACACAAGCTGTCTCACTGGGGTTGGAATGGAGTTAACACTGTTCCTAGAAAATACAGGTGAAAGCAGAAGGATAAAAAAAATAGATCATATTCATGGTAGAGCCTGCATTTTTCTGCTAATGTGACCAGGTGATTCTTATGTACTAGGAATAATATATTGCATTTATTTGGAGCCTGATGATCTAGGACTAAAGGAACAAGTTGAGCAATGTCAGGAAAAGTGAGCAATTTAGAGATACTCAGATAAGTAGATCAACAAAATCTGAAGTGCTAAAAAGCAAGAATTATTTTCATTGCTAGTACAATGCCAATAATTGCTTTTTGATTTGAATTACTACAAGTATTATTATCTTTATTCTTCTACATTTGAACAAATCAAGGGTCATAGACTTTTAACAACTTAATAATGGTCGTATAACTTTTCGGTTTCAGAGATCAGATTTAAATCAAGGTTTTCCTTATTTTAAGTGTGACAATCTATTTGCCAATGTTCTATTTCCACCCCAACAAAATGTTCTACATATAAGTAGAGGATAGACTATCTCAATTTATACTAATAACTTTCCTTTTTCAAAGGATCATTCCAAGGACCACAATTTGTTTTCAAAATGCTTTCCTTTGTGTAAGTCATTTGAGTATTCAACCTCAGAAACTTATTACTATTATCTTAACAATTTTGATTTATATGTACAAGGAAGATTATCTAAGTTAATCTAATTTTATAAAAACCAGTAATACATTTAACACTTGCTTTAAGGAGAATTGGTAGAATGGTATCTAGTAAAAAGCAGGCAAATGATCACCCTGAGGAACACAATGTGAATACTTCACAAAAAAAAAAAAAATTGAGACCTTTGGTTGTGATTTCTTTTTTTTCTTCCAACATGACATTCCAAATTATATTAATTATACTGGATTTTTGCAGCTGTGTCTCTCCGTCAAAAATCAATCTGTGCTATTGATCTCATTTCTTCTCATCTTCTCTGGGAGTTTTTCCCCTCAATTTTACCCCTTTATTCTCTCATTTTCAAATTCTCCTTATCCATTATTTCCTTTCCTACAATTTACAAATATTTCCAGATTCTCACCATTTAAAAATATTCCTTTTTCTAGGAAGAATTTTCTACACTCATAGTTTCTAACTCATACTTACTTCCCAACTCCCATGAATATAAGTCTAATTTATCTCTACCTCAGATTGCCTAGATCTATTAAAAACTCAGCTACCCTCTTTTCAACAATGAGGTCATTCAGGCCAATTCCAATAAACTTGTGGTAGAGAGAGTCATCTGTGATGGAAAGAGGAGTATAGGGACTGAATGTGGATTATAACATAGTATTTTCACATTTTTTGTTGTTATTTGCTTGCTTTTTGTTTTTTTCCTCAATTTGTTTTCCTTTTTGATCTGATTTTTCTTGTGCAGCATGATAAATATGGAAATACACACACACACATACATATATGGGAGAGCTAATCATGTTTAACATATATTGGATTACTTGCTGTCTAGGGAAGGAGGTGTTAGGAAGGGAGAAAAATATGGAACACAAGATTTCACAAGGATAAATGTTGCAAACAATCTTTGCATGTATTTTGAAAAATAAAAAGATATTATTTTAAAAATAACTAACTAAATAAATAGTTATACCATAAAAAACATCCAGACTCCTAATCCTAGAAGTTTATATGGAAAAGGAACTAAGGAATGTGGTAAATAGGCAGTAGGCCTGCAGGTAACAAGATCTTAGTTCACATCTGACTTTAGACAATTACTGTGTGACTCTGGAAAATCTCTTGCTTACTGTGTACCCCAGTGTCTTCATTTGTAAAATGGGAATAATAGTATCTATCTCACTGGACAGTTGTTAGGAGAGTAAAATAATGTTTTAAAAGCATTTTGCAAATCATAAATTGCAATGTAAATGCTAGTTATTATGATCTCTGGTCTTCTCCCATTTACTAGCATATTATCCCCTCCTCTTGCCAATTACTTCATATTACTCAATCAAAATGGCTACATCTAAAATTATCAATAATCTCTTTGTTCTGAAACCATTTTTCTCAAGCATTATTCTTCTTAATCTCTCTGCAGCAACTGAGATCCTTTCTTGCTTTTCTTGATCCTACTATTTCCTGATTCTACTCCTATTTGTATAGAGCCTTCTCAGTTTCCTTTGCTGGTGTATCATTCTTCTCCTTTCCTCTATATGGAAGTATACCCCAGGATTCCTGGCTGGTCCTTCTTTCTGCTTTCTTCTCTTCCCTGTACTCTTTTTGTTTTATATTCCATATGATCTATTATCATTTCTTATAGTGATAATTCTCATATCACAGCTCCAAGATCCAGGTCACTCCAATAATCCAATCCTACATTATTGACTATATAACCTTTCTCAAAAGATCCCTCATAGATATCTCAACTTCAACATAAGCAAAATAAGTATCCATATATATCCATCCCTATATGTATATATACATAAATACACACATATGTGTGTATAACCTTTGCATCTTCTTAATTTCTTTATTTCTCCTTCTGTAATGGTATTTTCCACCTGTGTTTATATTCTTAGAATCATCACCAACGCCTCTGCCTATCTTCCATTTAACATCCAATCAGTATCTAAGAATTGTCATTATCATTATATCCACTGTACATGTTATCTCCCAAAATCTTGTTGAAGTTTTAAATTGTAATATCATGCCTGGCCTACTGCAATGGATCTTCCAGCCTCCTGGCTGTTTTGTCTTCAAACCATAACATTACCACATATTGATATTTCTAATAAATCTAACTATTTCATTCTTCTGCTCAAGGAGCTTCTCTGGATCTCATTTGCCTCTAAGATAAAATAAAAACTACTCCTTTTCTCTTTTTAAATCATTTACAATCTGATTCCAACCTTCTTTTCTTGACATTTCATGTTATTCTTTTTCCTATGTATTACAATTCCAGCTAAACTGACCATGCTATCTCAAAGGCTTGAGAATTGAATTAACTTGTTCTTTTCTTTCAACTAAAATAGATCTACTTGTTTCCTTCAAAGTTTAATTACTATATTCAGGAAGTCTGTCTTGGTTGTTAATATATTCTTCAATCTTCAGAAATTACTTTTTATTTATTTTGTACATAATTTTCTATTTATATATTGTGGCTTAAAAACAGAAGATAAAATATTTGAAAGTAAACTGTTTCTTTTTCATATAAAATACAAAATATTACAAAATAGAGGGATAAAATGCAAGAAAATATAAAGTTTAATATGTAAGTTTGATTACTTTAGCTGTTTTCTTACCATCATTTGAGGGAGTTAATCATTTTGGTTAATGGAATTCAGTATAGGAAAGAAATTTTTCATTCCTTCGTACCTATTCATTTATTCAGAGTACAGTTAGAACTACTATGCCATAAAATGATAGGTGTTCAGTATTGGACTGAAGTAATTCTAAAGGCAATTGTATAATGATGTACCATATAAGATAAAAGTTGAATATCTGATAAATTCATGTCTTGCCTTACTGATGATTTCATTCCACATAAAGTGAATAGAGGGATTGATACTGCTATGATATGATTTTGATAAGGGAAGGATAAAAGGAAAGATACTTTCTTTGGCACCTACTTTGTGCCAGATGCTTGTACAAGATACTTTTTAACCAGTAGTTTTTCATTTGATCTTTACAACAATCCTGCCAAATAAGTACTATTATTATATTCACTTTATAAGTGAGGAAACTGAGGCAAATAGAGGCTGTAATTTATGTATGATAACATAATTTCTGAGTCTAGATTTGAATTTGGACCTTCTTGATGCCAGGTCCAGTATTTTATCCACCATGATAATAGGACTCCAGATAAATATCCTCCAGATAAAGGACTAGTGAAATAAAATGAATGAGAATCTTTGTAGAAAGCGACAGTGTTTTCCTATAGCACATGAGAAAGGGATCAGTAGTTATGGTCATTTGTCCCTTGGCTTTTAGGAAATGAGAAAATTTTCAGAGTAATGGTATGAATGATCCTATAGTTTGAAACTAAAAGAAAAATATAGCTCAAGAGAAACGGGAGGTTCTCAATGACATGGCTGCAAAACATAAGGTGAATAAGGCTGATAAGGAAGAAATAGAGGAGTCATATAAAGATAGTGATGGGCTTCATGGGGGCTTTTTGAGTTCATATTTTTAAATTGAGTCATAGAAAATATTAAAGGTTAGAAACAAAAGCAAGTGAAATTACGTGCAGAAGTACTCTCAGGTAGACAAAAATTAGAAGGCATTGAAAGATCTTCCCCTAAAATGCTAAGGTGGACAAAGAAGGTTTTAAAAATGAGATCAGAGCAAAATTAACAAACATTATGGGTGAGTTGTTTGGAGTATATGATTTACAGTTGCTAGGAAATAATGATGAAATAAAATTATATAATTTCAATTTTGCTTTTCACGGTCTATACAAATGATTGCAACACTGAAAAGAACAAAATAAATAAGGTTCAATAAGAAATTAAAGTTAATGTAAAAGGATAGGCATTGTGGTAATGTGGTAAATGTGTAAAGAGAGCTAGTCTCTAAGTCATGAAGAACTGAATTCAAATCCCATTTCTTGCATATATTGATTGTGTGGACCTGTGCAAGTCACTTCACTTCTTAGAGATTCAGGGAATTCTCTATTGAAATTATTCTATTTGGAAAGGATAATTAATATATTTGTTTTCAGAAGATTAATTTTAAATTTTTAATAGTCAAAAATTTAACAGACAATATATTAATATGTAATCAGAAAAATGTAAATTTATTTTACTTTTAGAAATCAATTACAAAAATACAAGCAGGAGTTTGCCCAAATAGCTGTTATTTAAAAAAAATAGTAGGTGATTTAGTTGGCTGGAAGTGATTTCACAGTGAGTGATATAAAGTCACCAAAAAAGAAAGATATTATTAGTATTATGCTGCATCAATAAAAAACATTGTTGATGATGATGACGGTGAGGATAACTATCTACTATAAAATAGCATCTTTATAATTTCCTTACAAGGTATGTAGAAGTAAAAATATTATGATTCCCATTTTACATCTGAAGACAATTAGATTAAGAGATATTCAATTACATGTCTATTATGACCCAGGAAGTAAAATGAAGATGTTGCATAGTAATTGGAACAATAGAGGTAACAGTTTCACTGTACTCTGAACAAATGAGACAACACTTGAGGTATCCTGTTAAAGCCTAGATGTAATATAATAAGAGAAGCATTGATAATTTGGAATGTGTTGAAAGTATTCAACATTATGAAGATATTCATATAAGAATCACTTGAAGAACTTGGGTACATTGTACTTAGAATATAGGACATTTCAGCAGAAGAGTTTTAATATATAAGAAAAAAATAGGCTTTTTGGCAAGACTCCAAATGACAGAGCTATGTAGATTTTTGATTCCGTATGAAGGATTTGATAATTAGAGGAACCTGAAAACAGGTTGCCTCATAAATTTGTTAGTTTTCAATACTCGAAGTTTTAAGGTATAAGCCAGCTCAAAAATTTGTTAGTGTTAGAGGATATTTGTGTATTAGACAAAAGAGAGATTGCAGTGACTTCCAAATATAAGATTCTATGTTTCTGAATTAATGGTTATTTATTTATAGTTTATATAGTCTACAAAAGAGAAAATTACTTTTTTTCAGTACTTCAAATGCTGTACAAGAAAGTAATTCTGAAACAAAACAATCACTTTTCTAGAATATTTCAGTTCCTTTAACTGAGGTGTGGGAATGAATAAAAGACTAGAAACTGAAGACAATATATTTTTCAGACTCATTTCTATTTCTCCATAGAAGGATATTTGTAGCTGACCCTCTTCCAGAAATATGGGCCAACATGATGATAAAAGGTCATTTTACAACTTCACACATTCCAGATGGCATCTCTTCAAAAATAATCACTCTTTCTGGCAATAACTAGAATAGAAGAGGCCTCTTGCTACTTAATACAGTTAATCTTTCACATCCTGCCAAAAAGAAACAAATTCTGATACAGTGACATGGTATTTCCTTCCCAGGTTACCAGAACAATACAGATACCCAATATAGTATTGGGGGAAGCAAACTATGGTTTAGTGCACAGGGACTCAGAAAACCTAGTTTCTAGTCCTGACTTTGTCACTGACTTTTTAAAGATGTGAGCTAAGTCATATAAACTTATAATTGTATACAATTAATATAATATTTAAGACAATTTTAGTTGCTCAGAAATGAAAATGAAGATAATATTATTATCTTTGCCTACCTAGCAGAACTGTTGGAATGATTCAAGATGGAACATACATTTATTATATGTCAGTATAACATTACTATGGTAAAAATGGGGCTAGACTCGAAAGAGCTAGATTCAACTTCAGTTCCAGAAACATACTGACTATAAAACCATAGGTAAATCACTATTTCTCAGTGTTACTAGAAATCCCCCTAAGATTATATGTTGCAAAGGAAGTGTTGATATGTACTAGTATGGAAATTTCATTCCCAGAAGCTTCCAACTCCCATGAGAGGTTTTATCAAATGCTAGGCATTGAGATTATAAAGATCAAACTAAAACATTTCCTTACCTCAAAGAACTTACATTCTACATATCCCAAAGAAAAAAATGTATGTAAAATTATTAAAGAACTTTTAAAAGTATAGAGTGATATCTATAGAATAATTTGCTCATATAATGTAAGAAATGATAAAAATACCACAAGTTATCATCAAATGACATTTCTTAAGTAGCTGTTTTTTTCTAAGATTGTGTTGATTTTTTTTTAGGTTCATGAAGCACCGATTAGAGAAATCTTTAGAATATCATGAGTTATGACAAATATCCTGGGCACTAAGACGTTGGGCAGGCAGGAAAAATTCTGTCACTTGAGGGGAATAAAATCATCTATGTAATCATTCCATAACTCTACCCCCTAACATTGCATCTGCACCTCTGCTATCATAAGGCAAAATGGATCATATAGTTTTTAACACAGATTTCTTCATATCATATACCTTTTCAGTTGCCATTTTGTCTATTTTTCCTCTTTAAGAATGTCTTTAACTTTCATATCATCATTTCACCTGTAAAAATGTCAATAGAGGAGAATACTGATTTTTTTTCCAGGCTGCCTAAACCTCTCAAAATGTATTTTACAATCTAAGCAAAATACTCTGCATCCTTATAAAGGACATTGAAACAACATAATGGAACTACTAAAAATCAAGATGGAAGGTATTCACATTCTATATTGGTTTAGAGCAAGTTCACTTCAGATATAAAAGGCATGAGAGTTTGCACATACAATAAAACCTAAATTAGAGAGAACTCATCCAATTGAAACCCTCAAATAAGTAAAGTGGATGATACACAATGTGTTTAGTAGAGAATCATATACAATAAATTAAAGCCCCAGTTGTTTGTTTAATAATCAACTTCCATATTGAAATTAGTATTTATTCAACCCAATAACCTAAGATTTTTATATATATAATACAGATTGATGAATTTTAAACCTGAAGAGGGAGGAAGATGCTAAAACATCAAATTCTTATGTTCATTAAATATTACTGCTTAAAATAAAAATATGAGCTAAGCTATTAAAAAGGATTTCAATACAAATTAAAACCAGAAGTGTTTTCAAGAATTCTCAGTAAATCAAAAACTATTACATATCTGAAAACTCTATTCCCCAGAGCCCTCTGTTAACTGGGTGCTTTTCTTTTATTTTAACATCAGGGTCATGACCCAATAGCTGTAAGACCTAAAGCTGCATAAGTTCAAAGCAGTAAAAACTAGAAGGGATTTTGGAAACTATTCCTTACTTTACCGATGAGCAAACTGAGGCCTAGGAAGGTTAAATGTATTACACAGGATCAGATGGGCAATAAACTCAGATTTTGTTCTCAATTTTAATTAATGTTAATATACTTCTTGATATATGAGACTACACTTAGCCACTAGAGCAATTTGCAGGAATAAAGTTTGCTATTTGGTTGTTTAAGGCAGAGAAAGGTTAATCTGCATTTATTACCCATAAGACTTGGGAAGAGAGGCTGGAAAATGTGCAGAGCTACTGAATCAAATACAAAAAAATAGAGACAGTTATACTGATTAGTCACTTGGTTCATACCAAAGATCCAGAATGTTTGAGGCATTATTGAGAATTTACAGAATACACAAAAGCTGTGTTCTTTTCAGCACATTATATTCAAAGATAACATACTTATAATAAGCAAATTTGTTATTTTTTAAAACTTTAATTTTGTTTTTTACTGCTTTATGTTATTGCTTTTATTAAATCATTTTCAATTATAGATTCAAAATTTATTTTAGTTTGGGGAAGAATTTTTATTTGGATACAACACAGTTGCAGAAAATCCTTTTCTAATGGCATTAGTAACTTTTCCCAAAGATGTTTAATGGTCAAGGGAAAGGACTTGGGAAAGGAAAAACGGGAGGAAGAATAAGAATGAGGTTGGATTATGGGGCAATATGGATTATGGAGTAGAATTTTTAAAAATGAAAATTCTTTCCCAATGGAATAAACTAAGATAGTATGTTCTCTCCAAGAATTCCTTATATCCGCTTAATATGTTATATATATATGTATATACACACATATAAGTATTCAAATATGTGCTTGGTATATAACTACAATATGCATTTTTCTTCTCCATTAAATGTAAGTGCCTTAAAGGTATGGGGTACTTCATTTGAAGTTGTTATATCCTTAGCACCTAGAACAGCACCTGTAATATAGTAGTCACTTTAAAAGTTTGACTGATTTGACTGAATGATGGGTCACAAGTATAACAATTCACCATATTCCTCTTCTTTAAGCATTCCATATTCTCAGAAACTACCCTACTATATAGTCCCTAGATATGAGATTCCATCTCCTGCCATCACTTGCACAGATCATTGCGCATAGCTGGCATGTTCACTGCCCATATATCTGTCTCATAGAATCTTAATATCTTTTCAAGGCTCAGGTATCATCTTCTCCATGAAGCCTTTCCTATTTCCTCCCAAGAGTTACTGCAACTTTTTTCCCCTCTTTCTTCACATTATCTTCTTAACTTACTTGTGTACATGCTGTATCACCCCAATGGAATACAGTAATTGTTGCTTATTAAATGGTTGTTGAATTAAGTTGAACATTCTATGAAGAATGCCACTATAAATACTATAAGTCATATTAAGTAACACCTGTACTATTATAAGAAAGTTATACAGAAAAGCATTATAATTCTAAGTTATATGTGCATGCAACACTTTTTTTAATGTGTTTTATTTTTTGTTAAATACTTCCTAATATGTGTAAAAATTTTAAGATTCTCTTTTTAGGGGCAGCTAGGTGGTATAGTGGATAGAGCACCAGCTCTGAAGTCAGGAGGACCTGCGTTCAAATTTGACCTCAGACACTTAATACTCCTTACCTGTATGACCCTAGGCAAGTCACTTAATTCCAACAGCCTGGGGCAGGGGGTTCTCTTTTTAAATTGAGTTCCAAATTTTCTCCCTCCCTTTTACCATGACTCCATCCCTTCAAAAGGGAATCAACATATTGCTTTTACATATGAAGTCACACTAACCACATTTCCATATTAGTCATGCCACAAAAGAAAACACACCCCAAATATCTTAGGACAATGAAGACAGTTTAAAACAAAATATGCTTCATCCTGTACCCATTGTTCACCAGTTGTCTCTCTCTAGAGATAAAAAACATTTTTAAAATCATGGGTCTTTTGGAATTATTTTGAATTATTGTCTTGATCATATTAGCTAAGTCTTTCATGTCTGACTATCCTTATAATATTGCTGTTAATGTGTACAATATTATTCTGATTCTGCTACTTTTGCTTTCATTAGTTATATGTCCTCCTGGAATCTATCTTGCTCATTTCTTTTAGCACAATGCTATTCTTTCACAATTATAATTCACAATTATTTCAGCCATTCCCTAACTAATGGGCATCTCCATAATTTCAAATTCTTTGTAACCACAAAAAGAGCTGCTATAAATGGACCTTTCTTCTTCTTCTTTTTTTTTCTTTTATCTTTTTAAGATACAGATCTAGTGGTGGTACCACTGAACCAAAGAATATGTATGGTTTTATAGCTCTTTGAGTATATGTATATGCAATTTTAATACAAATAAGATTGTATTATAATTAGAGATGATTTTTCATCTTTAAGTTTAAGTTTTCTCCTGTAGGGCCTGGAATTAGATAGTGTTAGATTTTCCCCATGGGGGAAATGAAAAAGAAGGAGGGTCAATGTATGTATGGCAGTAATTCACCTTTAGTTTCTAGCAAAATTCTAGAACAAAATATTAAGTTTGTAGGTACTTTAAAAAAATGAAGCATTAAGAGCCGAAATTAGTTTACCAAAAAAAGTTCATTACATGACATACTAATTCATTTCACTTTTTACACTGTTATAAGAGTAAAAGAGTCACAGTTAAGGGTTCTGATAAAGGCCTCATTTCCAAAATATATAGGGAACTGACTCAAATTTATAAGAAATCAAGCCATTCTCCAATTGATAAATGGTCAAAGGATATGAACAGACAATTTTCAGAGGATGAAATTGAAACTATTACCACTCATATGAAAGAGTGTTCCAAATCATTATTGATCAGAGAAATGCAAATTAAGACAACTCTGAGATACCACTACACACCTGTCAGATTGGCTAAGATGACAGGAAAAAATAATGATGAATGTTGGAGGGGATGCGGGAAAACTGGGACACTAATGCATTGTTGGTGGAGTTGTGAACGAATCCAACCATTCTGGAGAGCAATCTGGAATTATGCCCAAAAAGTTATCAAATTGTGCATACCCTTTGACCCAGCAGTGTTTCTATTGGGTTTATATCCCAAAGAAATACTAAAGAAGGGAAAGGGACCTGTATGTGCCAAAATGTTTGTAGCAGCCCTATTTGTAGTGGCTAGAAACTGGAAAATGAATGGATGCCCATCAATTGGAGAATGGCTGGGTAAATTGTGGTATATGAATGTTATGGAATATTATTGTTCTGTAAGAAATGACCAGCAGGATGAATACAGAGAGGACTGGCGAGACTTACATGAACTGATGCTAAGTGAAATGAGCAGAACCAGGAGATCATTATACACTTCGACAACGATATTGTATGAGGACATATTTTGATGGAAGTGGATTTCTTTGACAAAGAGACCTAACTGAGTTTCAATTGATAAATGATGGACAGAAGCAGCTACACCCAAAGAAAGAACACTGGGAAACGAATGTGAACTATCTGCATTTTTGTTTTTCTTCCCGGGTTATTTACACCTTCTGAATCCAATTCTCCCTGTGCAACAAGAGAACTATTCGGTTCTGCAAACATATATTGTATCTAGGATATACTGCAACATATCCAACATATATAGGACTGCTTGCCATCTAGGGGAGGGGGTGGAGGGAGGGAGGGGAAAAAATTGGAACAGAAATGAGTGCAAGGGATAATGTTGTAAAAAAAATTACCCTGGCATGGATTCTGTCAATATAAAGTAATTATTAAATAAAAAATTAATTAATTAATTAATTAATTAAAAAAAGAGTAAAAGAGAAAAGAAGTGTCATTGATAAAATATTTCTGAATTTCATGAATTTAATAAAGTACTTCATGATATCCATATGAAATTGAAGAAAGTGTGATAGATGATAGTATAGGGTTTAAGAACTGGTTGAATGATCTGGCAATGGATCAACATGGAGGGAAATCTTTAGCACAGGGATCCTTCACGTGGGTCTATTCTAGACTATATTTCCTCTATAGCCTTAGATAAGGATTGTTTGGAATGTTTACCAAATTTACAGAGGGCACAAAGCTTGGAAAGACTAGTTTGTTGAATGATAACATCAAGATCCAAAAATGTCTTAATATACAAAGAATGGTGAGTCAAAGCTAATAATAATAAATGTTATGAACAATTTTCAAGTATCAATACTATGTACAAGTTCAAAAAACTAATGGCACAAGTATGAAGGCATGGATTTTAGGGAAGGATAGATAGAAGGATTTGGAAAATCATTGGCATTGTGAATGCATTGCAAATCCAATATGACATAATGCTTTGACATGGCAATCAAAATTCCTAATGTAAATGTGGGCTGTACTTAGACAGATTTGGTATATAGAATGAAGGAGCTGATAGTCCCACTTCCAAATGAGATCATATTTAAAGCACTGTACTAAGTATGGCGCACACTTAAGAAGCACATTAAAAAACTGGATCCATATCTGTATTTTTGGCTATATACAGTGATATATACTAGAAATCATCCAAAAGAAGATAATTAAGATTATTAGAGGAAATAGAAAACATGATAAATGAAGGTGATTTTAAAGGAGGTAATGACACATAAGTTGGAGAAAAGACTTAGAATACGATAACTGTTTTGACTTATCTGAAGAGTTGTCATTTAGAAGAATTATAAGAATTGTTTGGTTCTCCCCATTAACATAATAAGGAAAGGATGACAATTGATGATGGGGCAAGAAGGAAGTTGCTGTTGCCAAATAATAATAATAATGATGATGATGATGATGATAATGATAATAACAATCCCAGAATGCCTCTCATTTTAATATTCACTACAGATAGCAAATAAAATAAGGTCCCAAACTTCTAAGTTGGTGCATATATTGTGTCTTTATTCTTCAGTGATGAGGCCGGGTGTTACAGAAAGAAAAGCAAGAAACTAAAATGACATATATATATATATATATATATATATATATATATATATATATATGTATGTATATGTACATATATATTTTAATTTAATTGTAACAAGTCAGTGTAGCTTTGGAGGCTCTAGTAACTTAGGTGATTTTTTTTTGTGTGTGTCTGATTGTTCACCTAGTCTTAGGTGTTTTCCAGGGGAAAGTTATACATTAAACTTTCCAGCAACATGAATGAATTCTTAGGCACAGATTACATCCAGAGTTTGGGCAACAAATCTATCATCAGCTTAGCAATAACTGATTTTTAACTGGCTCCTGAGTCCATCTGTATTGTACTAATTCACCAATATCAGATGTCCTGGATCTTGGATAACAGAAGGTAGAACAGTTAATAAGGAGTGGGATTGCAAAATGAATTCAATAAAAGCCAAAACCTCCTAAAAATGAAGGTTTCATCAAAGCACAATGGGCTACATCACATATCAAAGGAGAACTCATCACTAGAGAACCCAATACTCATTTTTTTCTAGATAATGTAGAAGAATATTACCAATGAATAGAAGATCTCTGAAAATCCTTGTAATTCTGAAACTGTAACTGAATGTAGCATGTGTTCTTTTGACACTGATCAATATAGGGGGTTGAGTCAAACTCTTCCTTCCTTCCTAAAATATGTTCAAGGACAGAAATGGTCCTTTATGTGAAAGAACTCATCTACTGGTTCAGGACATAATAGTTATAGTAGTCTTTCTGGATATTCTGCAAAAGTTCAATTCATTCATAATAGAGTCCTAGAGAACATCAAGGGAGGAGCAGATATACACATCATGCTCCTTGATACATTGTTATTTCATAATATTGTGATAGCTTCTCTCCCTCTCTCCTCTCCTCTCATGCCTTCACTTAGGCTTAGGCAACAACGACTCTTTTCTTCATCATGAAATCTTACAAAGTCTCCAATGCTTTTATGAGGCAGCAGGACAAAATATTATTGACTTTAAGTACTGGTAATAAGTCCTATTATTAATAAACTAAGATCTTCTTTATAAGTTGAAACTCGGAGAAAGAAAGTGGGGGGGGAAGAAGGAAGGGAGGGAAGGAGAAAGAGATAAAGACATAGAGAGAGAAAAGGGGAAAGAGAGAGAGAAAGGAAAGAAGGGAAATGAGAGAGAAGGAAGGAGGGAGGAAAGGAGAGAAAATGGAGTAATGGAGGGAGAGAACGAGAGGAAAGGAGGGAGGGAGACAGGGAAGGAGGGAGGCAGGGAGAGAGAGAAAGAGAGACAGAGAGAGAAGAAAGAGAGAGAGAGATAGAAACAGAGAGAAAGAGACAGAGAGGAGGGGGGAGGGAAGAAGGGAAAGAAAGGGATAAAGAAAGAGGGAAGGAGAGAGGACAGAAAAGAGGATGAAGGAAGGGGGTAGGAGGAGTGTGAGGGGGAGAGAAGGGAAGAGAGAGAAAGGGAGAAAAGGAAGAAGGGAAGGAGAGAAGGGGAGAAAAGGAAAGAGAGAGAAAGAGAGAGAGAAAGAGAGAGAGAAAGAGAGAGAGAGAGAGCGCCCATTTAGATTCATTGAAAACAAGATTCCCCAACAATTATAGCCATAAAAAGTATAATGCCATGCCTTGAAATGTAATGAGTGCTTCATCATCAGAAATTTTCAAATGGAAGTTATGTAGACACTTATTAGGTAGGAAATTTATGTTTCAGGATGGGGTTGATCTGGGTGACCTCTAAGGTATCTTACAACTCTTAAGATTTTATGATTCTAAGAAATATATCTGGTGATAAGATATGGAAGTTGTCACAGTTTGAGCTAATGGCTCCTGTGAGTCTCAATGGTCTACTATTTAATTGTGTAAGTACAAACAGTTAAAAATGCATGATATGTAGTGGAGAGAAAATAGCTGGTGCTCTGGGAGCCATTATAGATTATGGTTTATGAAAATTTAAAACTCTGCAATATTTATGTGGTTCTGGCTGTAGTTGGTTAATGTGGAAGTGATACACCCTAATTTCAGGGATGTTTTTACAAACCTTTTCTCCAAAGTCAAGAAATATTCCTTGAAACACTACTGGGCCAGTATTGGAATGGGAGTCACCATGATATCATGGTCTAAAGACAGAGCTAAACATTCTGAGTTTTTTTCCTTCAAGATCTCATTTTGTGACTTCATGACTCTACATCTTTCCATCTACATCTTCTGCTGATACTAAGGAAATTAGATTTTTAGAAGAATGTTTTAATTTACTAATCAGTCACATTCCTTTGAAAAATAATGCAATAAAATGTACTAGTAACCCTGAGTATTTGCAAAATATAATCATATTAAACTAATAATACATTGGGTACAGATTGTGATTTAATGTTAAATTGTCATAATTTTGATGCATAGAATGCTATAATTGAAGTGCAATCATTGAACATCTCAGTTCCAAGTCACAACTTATTAACAAACTGATGTACACCTAGAAGAGGATAATCAAAATTTATAGAGGAAATGGAAACCATGATAAATGTGTGACTCTTTAAAGGAAATAGGGGAGTATAGGCAGAAAAAAATACTTAACTATTCTTTGATTCAGTTTCTTAATTTATAAAATGTAGAACAATGTTTCTGAAAATAGGAATCCTCACTGAAACATTCACATAAAATGATTGTTGTGAGACTCAAATATGATGAGCTATATATTGAACTTTACAAATCTTAACATTTTGTATAAATGTTAGATATCAGTATTATTTGGAAGCCAATCTTATTATTTCATGAGTGGAGGTCTTATCTTATTGATGCAAGTTATATGCTTTGTGAGGTTGCAACTTGTCTACATAATACATCCAGTTTTTGTTAGAGAAAGAATTTGAAATTAAGAATTCCTAACTATGAAATCAGTTCTCTATCCACTATTGTACACTACCTCTCAACATCATCTTCTTTGTCTTCATCATCAACATTACTCTTCCTTATTCAACTGCTATTATTACAGGGCTTCCATATTTGTAAAATAGAGAAATGATCAAATTCGTCCATTTCAGTAGTGATCCAGAGATCCCTATAATGATACTGGAATTATAAAAGGAGGGCGTAATAAAGGAAAATGAATATGTAAGAGGCCTTAGGTTAGGGACAAATGTAGCACAGGGACCATTCATCCGTTAGTCTTCCCTCTTGCTACATGAGCCAGTTCATTTCCTTTTCCATTCATAAATCTTTTTGATGATATCATTTATTCTACTTCTTCAACATAATTCTTCATTGGTAATAAGGGCAAGTCATAACTTCCCTAGGCCTGTTTCCTTAATTGTGAAATGAGAGGGATTCCTTAAAGCTCTGAAAATCCATGCATCTATAGTTATCATTCTATTTGCATTTTTACAAACAAGTGAAAATATTATCACATGAATATTATCATGTTGAAATGAAAACACAGTAATCTAATTTTCATAGACATAATAATATTAGAAATCATTACTAATGAGGTAGGAAGAAACTGGAATTAGGGAGGATAAGAAGTGAATATATTTTGAAATGAGCCTCTATAGAATCCAATACATCATCTTTCTAATGTATATATTCATTTATAACTTAGTATTATGTTATCTCCTAAATAGGCTATAAAAATCTGTAGAATGCTTCTTCAAAAGTATGTAGAAAAACAATTAAAAGTAAATCAAGGAGACTACCCTGACTACTGCATTTGTAAAAATGGTTCATCTCTGATCTCCTTTATCTCTGGGTTCAATTACAAATTCTGAATAAGTGGCTATTTTATATTATGTGTGGCCCCATTTTGTTTTCTTTCTGATTCAAAAGGAGATTTCTCAAACATTCTCACCAATTTACTTCTATTTATTCCAACAGTTAATCATCTGGGAGGGCTGACTGTCTAACAGGAGCTATACTTGTGAGCTCCATTATAAAACTCAAGCTCTTGCTGAAGGAAACTACAAATTCAATAACGAAGTAAAGCAAAGACAAAAAGGAACAGGGAGGAAATGAAACTTTTTTTTTTATCAGTCCTGAAGATTAAAGGGAGAATGTATTGATGAAGACAGAAAAGTAGCCCTCTGATAAAGTGAGATGGTATATCAGTGTTCTCCATGCCCATTCAATTAATAGACCTCACTGTATGTAAACACTGATAAGTGTAAGGAATGTGATTCCTTAATGACCTAATCTGTATTCTAAAAGAATGTAGCTGAGCCACACAAATATTTCCCTTGGATATTTTACCCCCCCCCCCCAAAAGGTTCAGATTTCAGAATGTGTTAACTTAAAAGTAAAATACGATGCCCATTGCAGATATTATTTGTTTGTAAGGCATTACATTAATTAAAACAACAGAAAATGAGGGTGATTATATCATAGCATGGAGATATATGCATGAATAATGGAGATTAGAAAGAACACATGATTTGAGATTCTTCTTTATGGAATGATAGCCATAAAATCAACAAAATTATTTATTCAATATCTACTAGATATTGGGCACTATGCTAAATATTGAGGATAAAAAGATGAAAAATACTACAACCTTTGACTGTGTACATCATGACATGTGATCAAGTAAAGAAGATAGGGTGTAATAGGAACAAAATCCCAGACAAAATACTCTAGAGTAAAAGATGATTTTCAGCTGGGAGTACAGTTATGGCGGTGGGGTGGAGGGAGAAGCCTTCTTTCAGGCTGTGCCAAGGCTCAGAAAGAAGAAAAGAGCTATGATAAAAGAAAGGAATATATTCCAGACATGAGTACTAGTTTGCATGAGTATACAGAAGTGGGAAATACTATGGAATAGTGACAACAATATGGACTTAAACTGTAATGTCATTGGTTTAGAGAAGTCCTTTTATATGCAGGGAACCTACATATAACCTAGGGAACACAAGAAGCATATGTGAGAAAAAAGACTGATTCAGAGATTGGTTTTCAAGCCATCATGCCATGTCTCCTTATCGTGTTTGAATAGGTTGTTATTGGTTATTCATTTCAGTTGTGTCTGATTCTTTGTGACCCCATTTGGGATTTTCTTATCAAAAATAATGGAGCAGTTTGTCATTTCCTTTTCCAACTCCTTTTACCGATGAGGAATCTGAGGCAAGCCCAAGACTCCAAGTCTAGAACAATATCTATGGAGCTGCCCAGCTAGTCTTCTACTATTCAATCAACCTTAAAATGGAAAAGTATATGCAGATTGTTTGAGTTATCTTTGTGTTTAAAAAAAATAACTATTTGGCAATTAAAATCTACAACTGAATTGATCCACAAAGAGGAATATTGTAAATGGTAAGTAGTTTTGAAAGGTCTACGTGGTTTAGAATAGCAAGTACTGTAAAACTCCATTCTAGGACTAAAATTGTATGGGAAGTCACTTTACCAGATTATTTCCACCAGACTTTTTTTTCTTTTGTGACAATATCATGGTGGATGGAAATTCTTATAAGGATATTCATACATACCAGTCCAACATAGACATCATGCACCCAATAGTAAATAAACAAGAGTAAGTAAGAGAGATCTGTGGTCAGATCCAGCCTTAAGATACCTTCTGATTTGTACCAGCTATACCCATGCTTGATTTCTAATCCCTATAGCAGATCACCCAATATCAGCATAAGATATTTGATAATCAAAACGTACAGAATAATGTGCATGAAATAATGTGCATGACATAGTTGTCGATTCTATTTACAATAAGTTGTCTTTGTGGGATTTTCCTTCATTATGCTCCACAAAATTTTATAGCAAGTGAGTTAAGAGACAGTTGTAGGGATGTATACATATAATCTTAGATAATAATACATTAAATATTTTGATTTTAGCAATTGCACTGTTTCTCTATATAGAATCTTCAATTTTGCCATTCCTTCTCCTCAAATGGTTTTTAAATACACAATGCTACAGAAATACAAATGCTAAGAAAGCTTAAATGTATGCTATTGTTTCCTTAACATATTTGTGTTATGATTTGGAATTCTTGATAGATAATAACTATTTCCTAAACTAAAAAGCTATATAACACATTATATCAGGCTGTGTGGCTGGGAGAAAGAAAAATCCCTTTTCTTCTCATGATTTTGTAATACACTATGATGACATCTAATCATGTAGCCAAGCTACTTCTGACTAATGTAGTGACTCTGTGTCTCTACATTATGATGCTCTATACTTTATTTTCCCTTTTGCAAGGGTAAAGAATGGAATATAGATTGTTGGAAATATACCCTTGGAACTCTACCATTACATGACTACAAAACTAAAAAACAAAACAAAACAAAACAAAACAAAAACCAAGTTCAGAGTTGATAAACTTATAAATCCTAGAATTTTGGGTCCAGCAGCTCAAATTTTCCATTTCAGATTTATTAGCAAAATGTTTCAATCTGGTTTGTTTAACTCAAACTTTCTATATATGACCCACCTTGAATCAACTCACAGAATGACCCTAAAATATTAGCTCAGTTTACTAACATCTTCAATCTCAGATTCTTGAGCTTTACTTGCTTTGTTTTATGGCAGTTAGATTTGGCTAGAAAATTGTTCCAATTCATCTGTACTATTTGTGATCACTCCTGTTGTGGATTTCCACTACTAATTTGTTTCCAACACGTCTGATTCTTTGTGACCCCATGGAAGGTTTTCTTAGCAAAGATATTGGAGTGGTTTGTCATTTCCCAGGGTCATTAAGTGAGTGAGAGCCAGTAAAAGATATGCAAAGTATAATTAAACAAATAGTAAGTCTGAAATGAAAAATTTGAGCTACCTGGACCCACACTTCTAGGATTTATGAGTCTATCAACTTTAAACTTATTTTTTTTGTTTGTTTGTTTGTTTGTTTTAGTTTTGTAGTGGTATGATGTAGAGTTGTACAGATATGTTTAATGCTGTAGGACAGAACCTTCATTCCAATAATCTACAGGTTTGGTTCTTTATCCTTAAGAAAGGGAAAAGAAAGCATAGGTCATCATAATGTGTTTCTATGAAACATAAAGTCTCTACGTTAGTCAGAAGTAAGTTGGCCACAGCATCAGATGTCATATAGTTAGTAAGTGTCTGAGGCTGAATTTGAAGTGAGGTATTTCTGACTTCGTATCTGAAACTCTATCCACTGCAAAACTTTCCCTAGAGCTACAATGGGGAATCCTAGCATATGGAATAATTAGAATGTTTTTGTAGTATGGAAGACAGATCATCCTGATTGTCTGCAATCATAGTAGTACAGAGGACAGATTTCTCCCCAAGAAAGTCCAGACATCATTTCCAAGGTAGGGTCCACAACCACCTACTCCCAAATTCCATGGGACAAATGGGAAAAGATGAGTTGTAGAAGAGATAAAAGAAGATTGAGAAAACTACTTCATATCAAAGACCAGCAGGTTAGCAATCAGTACAGGGAGAAAGTGTACCCTCTTAATATTGATGCATTGGTAAGAAGCACCAATACTCTATTCCAGTTATGTTTCTGCTTCATTCATGTTTTTTCTATGACAAATAAGATTGCCATTTTTGGACTCTTTAAAGCAAAATAAGACTTTCAAGTGAATGCTATTTTGCCTAACTAAAAGGAGATTTGTATCATGACACAAATGTATCAAATATTTGATCTACAACATAAATGTCTCTAGATATCTCAGTACTAGGTATCATAGTAGGATAGTGAAATGGAACGAACACAACAGTTACAATCATAGAACCTGAGTTCAAATACCAACAGGTCACAGATATGGCTTTCTTTTCCTGATCTGCAAAATGAGAGATGTTGAACAAGAAGATCTTAGGTCTCTTTGCAGGTAGAAGTATAATCCTTTAAGGGGCATAGTGGTGGGAATGGGAGGCTGTCAGTTGAATCAGTCCACCACATACTACTTAACGTAATTACCTTAATAAGGTGAGAATAACTTTATTGAATCAATTCAAGAAATTAAACTAGGTTTGAAAAGGTTTGGGAAGGTTAGGTTTGGAAGAAAGATAAGTTATAAAATGAAATGAAAAGATACTACACAGGAATTATATTGGAATTTACTCAAAGACTCAGTCATGCTTTATGGATCTTAAATAAAATAGCAAGCCAATTGATAACCTGGCCATTTCCATTTCTCACTCAGCTCAGGAGTTGGAAACCATTTGAGACAATACTCTGAGAGGAAATTCCATGTATTTAGGGAGAAGAACTTATTCTTCACTACTTCTCTTTACTAAAGAATGACTTTGAAAACTTCCAAAGATAAGTGTATTTTAGATTTTTCATTGGAACTATTGCAGTATGTGCCAAATAACCATGGACAGTGATTGCATCAAAAACAAAAGAAAAACAAAATCCCCTGAGAAAAAGTCATCTCAAGACTTGACAAGGAACCTAGTGGAAGAGTAAAATACTGTGGATAAATTTTATGAAGGTTCTTCAAAGGAATTTCCAGAAACCAAGAGTTGTGAATTACATAGGTTCTATAAATTTGAGCCACCTTTCCCTTAGCCTCCAAATGTACTTCTAGCTGGATTTGGGGAGGGGGAAATCCCAGAATATGGGGGAATATTCTCATACCATCTGTTCTCACTATACTGCTTACTTCTAGCAACTATTTAAATCTTACTTACTAATTGATATTAAATGATAATCACTAGGAGAATTATAGATTGTGAACCATAATAATCTTTTAGAATGCTAAAAGAGAATTAGCAGTTGCCTTCTGGGGACCTAATCTGGTGCCATGAGTGGAGATTTGGGAGAATGAGCCTAGAATCTTTGCTATAATTCTATGGCTTTGAAGCCTTAAATCAGGTCCAATGGACTTCTAGCAACCCCATTAGAAGAAAAACATGAACTAAAAATCCAGAAGACTCCACCACTATTCAATCATCTCTGCTACTTTTTCAGATTATTACAAAAAGCCTTCTGCAGCAATAAAAGAATATATCATTTCACAAAGATGTCTGTGGACAAAACTGTTTAGTTAGTGCCTTCTACTTCAGAAAAATATTGGAGACAAAGTACAAATATTTGGGGAAATACATGCAAGATAGTGGTTGAAAAAATTTGTGAAATGCAGTGATATTAACTAGAGGAGATCCAAAGTAATCTAAGTATCTATACTATCCATTGGGATTTAGAACATTTGAATCTTGGTGTGCATATGTATTATGTGTGAAATTTTTATGATTGAATTTTAAAATTAAAGATGAACATGGTAACCAGAACCAGTGAGCAGACAAGCTGTCTTAAAAGCTAGAATCCAAAGAGCCTTTTGAGAGAAATAATCTCCAAACTCTCTTTTGAACTAAGAATTTCATGATCACTCATATATATCTTAAATCATTGACTTTATCTGCCATCAAAAGCTATAGGACCCATACATCCAAACTAAGCTCATGAATCTACCAACCATTCTATCTCTGTTCCCAAGAGAAAGAAATCATTTCAGAAAGACTTGTCTGTCAGTAATGTCCTTCTGGTGATAGTAGCTACAGTCCAATTATATTATAACAGAGAAGCAGATAGAAAAATGGAATAACTTAATCTAGGATTGAAATATTCTTTTTCTGCAATCTTATGAATAATGCTTTTAAGTGCATAAATTAAATGGTGGTGTTGATTGTTCTTCATACTCAAAGAGGACCATAACGTGCAAGTGAATTGGATTTAAGTGAAGGAGGGCTGTGCAAAATAACCTGACTCACCTTCCCTTCTAGAGTCTATTGGCAAGATATAGAGCAAGATGACTAAATAAATGTATAAAATTATGTCAATCAGTCAGCTAGTCAAATAAACATTTGTTTACTGTCTACTATATGCCATACACTATGCTAAGTAAATATTAAAACAAAAAACAAAACAAAACAAACAAAAAAACAGTTCTTAGACTCCAGGCTAAGAATTTCTGATTAAAACTGTGTAGTCTTTTCATGTGTGTTTTTTGGTGTTCATAGACTCCATAATGTTAGCTAACATTCTTGTATAATAACTGCTGAGAAACCAAGAGAGCTCTTCCAATCCCTACAACTCACTGAAGTGTTGATCCTCTATCTCAATGGACATCAACCCAACTCTTTCACCCTTAAAGATGAAACTTTCAGTCTTTGTATTATTGTTATAGTGGTTATCCTCGTCATTGTCGTTGTCATCGTCGTCGTCATCATCATCATCATCATCATCATACACAGAATTCCCTGCCAATTCATTTTGCCCTAGGAATTTAGTTCATATCACATTTCTTGAATTCAACATGTGGCAGAACAAAATTAATGAGTCTAACATTTTACTTACCACCTCAAATTCAACAAATAGATGATTACTTTTAATTGAATAAATTAAATCCTTAAATAAAAATTGCCTTCTACTTGTTATGCTCTGTTATACTGGAATAATTAAATTGCATTATTCTTCATTCCAGAGTTCTGCTATAAAAAGTTTATTCATTGTTCCATAAATATCATACCCTACCAATCAGGATGCCCAACCTTCCACTAACCAAAGACAGTATCAATGTTTTTTGCATATTTGCACAAACATGAAGATACTAAAATTGATCTAACAATTATAAACATAGCATATAAATTGTGGTTGATAAATTGTTATCACTGAAACCCAAGGTGACTCTACAATTGATAGGAGATTAGATAAGACTGTCTTCCAAAACAACTTATAGTGCCCAAGGATACAAGAAATTATCATATTGGGCTACTGAAGTTTTCCCATTAATTATGTGGTCTGTGATCTCATGGGCATTATAAAAATCTTGGCTATCTTTTGTGAAATATCACTGCACAAGACTTTCTTGATTTTTCACTTTCATCCACCAGTGTTACATGCACTTTTCTCCTTCCCACTCACCTTTCTTCACCTATATTCATGGAAAAGCAAGAGGAGTTCAAGGCTCCTGCCATTCTAGAATATTTAAAAATGGTAATATCTCCACTATTTGGTTGATTAGGAGAGGTACAATATAGGATAGGGCCTTGAAATGATTTCCCCACTTAGTGAGAGAGGACTATATAGTGATGGGATCTAAAGAAAAATCATGCTCCCTGAAAAAAGACACAATTGGATCATAAATTGCAGATTAGGTTAAATAAGCAACTGATCCTGCCCATTTCAGGGACAATGAATTGTTTCAATGTGATCTAATTAACTGGGACTTCATTATCTACTAAGCTGAGACTCCTTGTGATATCCCAAATCTAGAATGTCAATACTGTTACCATTTACTCTATCCTCTAGTAGTTGGAACTCTTATGTATTTGAGGATAGCTTGTTGACATTATTACTATATAATGCATGTTGACACTACTCCTATTGGTTTTTTCTTCAACTCTCATTTTTTATCTTCTAGACTAGAGAACCTTCAGGTAAATCAACAGTAGAAGGTTTTAATTAGCTACTGTTTGTAAATTTCTGGCTAAGATTTCACAGCCCAGATGTTACTATGAGAGACAACTAACTGGCTATCATCTTTACTGTCATCTGTCTTAGTGATCAGGAGGTTCAGTATATATATATATATATATATATATATATATATATATATATATATATATATATATATATATATATATATAAAACTATGCAGCTGCTACAGCATATATATATATATATAAAACTATATATATATACATATATATATAAAACAGCATATATATATATATAAAACTATGCTGTAGCAGCTGTTTAGAAATTTTATGTGTGTGTTTTTCAGGAGGTTCAGTATATAAGAAAAGAGTTAGAATCTAAGAGAGGAAATACTGAAACTTAAAAGTAAGATTAATAAAATTAAGAGTAAAAAAAAAAAAACATTGAATTAAGGAATGAAACCAAAAGTTGATTTTATGGCTAAAACAAATAAAATAAACAATTAGTTAATTTCTTTTAAAAAGAGAGAGAAGAATCTAATATGATAATTTACATTGCTTCAGACAAATGGGGAATGCCTATATTAGTGTACTAATATAATGCAATATTATTAAACAATGAGAAAAGACACACAAATTTACATTTTTTGGACATAAATGTTATGTGGATTTATTGTGTGTGACAATGCTTATTTCTATTTTTTTTAATATCATTTTTTGGGGAAAGATATGAAAGAGAAACTCAGGGAAGATAGATAGATCCAGAAATCAACTCTATAGAAATGATTATTTAGTCCCTTTAGATTAATAGTGTCATACTCTATCAATTGTGCAACAGAAGAATCCCTGGTTTGGGAGTCAGAAATCTTAACTATGAATCCTTGGATCTGCATCTTACTCTCTATGTATCCTTGCACATAATATCTCTGGGCTGGAATGTCTTCATTTGTAAAAATAAAAATGACTAGATAAAAAATAAAATGACTAAAGATCCTGGGTCCTTATTTCTAAATCTTACGCTCTTTTAAAATAAAAATTATTTATTATTTATTTTTTATTTTCTGTCAAATGTGTATAGCAAAACTCACATGCAGAATGTATCAGATTTAAAGGCTTGTAAAACTTGTAAAACATGTAAAACTCTTTTCTTCCCTTTTCTTTTTTTCTCCCTTTCAGAATGGGATAATTTTTAATTATTTTTTCCAGTATAATTCTCTTTCTTAGTTCCTTTCTGCTGATCCCACTTATTTCTTGAGACTGATATATTTCTATACCAAATTATTGTCTGCATTATCATCCTTCCTTTATCTATTTCAGAAAATAGTAAATGAACAACCCTACTCCTTCTTCCATGTTAGTACATTATTCTCATATACCCAAATTTTAAGAAATAGAAATTCCCTGGGAGTTTTCATCTAATCTTTCTTATCTCTTTCCAAAGGCTTGTTAAACTTGTAAAACTGTCTGTGAAGAGTGTATGGGTTCATGCTAATTGCTTTAGGGATGAATTCATTTATCAGATTAATTCCTGAGAATGGGTTTCATAAACAGAAGTGACCAGAGTAACAATGATCTAAAACTAATGGGAGAGAAAAGATGCCTTTTCCTGTCTTATATAAATCACTTAAAACCCTTGGGTCTCAGTTTCCTCATATGGAAAAAGAGGGGACTAGACCAAATTATTTCTACTATTCCTTTGAGCTCCAAAACTAAAATCTCATAATTGTATGAATGTTGGAAACAAAATGGGACCATTATGTGTGTGAAAATCTGCTGAGGTGTTACAGAGACAGCTTTCTTGGATAATTGTTCTAATTTAAATTAGCAGTATAAAGAAGATAATTATTAAAGAAATTGTGTTGGAAAAAAACAGGCCAACCAATAGCATTTCACATGGGATTTGTCAGACAACATATTCTTCACAGTTCATTGTTGACAGAACATTAATTTTTTGCACTTATTTGAACTATGCTAACCTATGTAGATAGCTTGTCACTAACTCCCAAGAAGAGTTCCATGGCAATAAGCAATACCACCCTTTTATAGGTTTTTAGGCACTATTCCCATAGTTCTCTGTCAAAGATTTGTTCTGGAAAATATAAATGTTAATTTCCCAAACTGTTTAATCAAAATGTTTGCTCAAAAAAGCACTAGAGTGAGTTAAAGCTATCCCTAAATGATGCTGTTTGTGTCTACTGAAATATCCCCATAAACACTTCAAATGAAATTATTTCAATTTGTAATGTGGTTTTAATCAGCTGCATCAATCTTCATTTTGGCAACATCTGCAATCTTGCATAATATTGCACAATGTGAGCAAATAGCATTAAAAATTAATTGCATTAGGTTTAAGGGTAACACTTTACATTAAGTGGACAGTTATTGTTGCTAAATTACAGCAGAATCTCTATTGCATTAGATATTACATCTGTATTAGGATCAAGTGACTTTATCATGATTAATGATGTAACAAAGAATTCCAAGGGAATTAAGATGATTTGACATTTATTCTGTCATTGATACTTTTATCCCAATTTCAAGCAAAACTTTGTAATTGATCTCTGACTAACCTTTCTGTTATACCTAAAAATACATTTTCCTTAAAATAAGGTAAATTGTTTTGATGGAAGAATATAAAAACAAAATCCATTTAACTGAACTTCCCCCTTCAGGAAACAGACAATAAATGAAGTGTACAATGGTCCCAATTATATTTAAACAATACAATGGGGTAATTAAAATACTTGGGTACAATTATAATCTTCATAATAATTCCTTCATAAATCTAGACAATACAGACTATATAATGATGGTGAGCAGGAAAAATACCTTATCTCTTTAAGATAGTAGATACATTATTCAATTTTCATTAAATTTTGTAGCTGCTTAAGAGATTATGAAGGACAAAAAGATAAACTGAAGGGTATAAAATTCACCTTAATTAAATATTTTTCTTTCAAATACTTTTAAGTAGGAAACTAAGAGGTACAGTTGAATCATATAAGGACTTTGAATATGTAATTATATATCTCAGTTTACATTGAATCAAACTTAATGAAACTGAGCTTTTACTATTTCAATTTTAAAGTATATCAGTTTGTAAGACAGGTACAGTCCAATGGAAGTCAGACTCTGCCATTTGGAAAACTTGCTATTTTCATCCTTGAGAATTACATTATTAGGAATATCAATAATAATATAATAATATTAGGAATGTTAGGAAAGACAGCATCTCCTCAGAGAAGAGTACCTTTGTACCAGAAGCTAACAAACCTGGATTTAAAGAATGACTATGCTATGTATTTTTTCTTTTTCTATTTTGGATTTAGTTTTTTCTTTCAAGTTCTGTTTAGAATAATGGACAGTAAGGATTGTATCAAAAATGCTGCTGGCATCTGTTACTTTTGACCTCATAATTTCTGGTAGCCTGAATTTTGAGGTTTTAATCCATCAGAATTTCTTCCTTACTCACAAAAGCAAGCTGAGGAAGCATGCAAATAGACTTAATCTTAACCTGCAACTTCCACCTTGCATTTTTTTAATGCTCTTTCCCAGAGTACCTTGGAATTAGAATCCAGTTGTTAAAAATTGTTAGAGAGGTCACTGACTATTATTTCTAAAACCAATGTGCAAGAGATACACTATCCCTATCTCCCATTGAGGCAAGGGTTCTGCTATCCACACCATTGTTACAGATGATCAAAGTTTCCATAATAAAATATTTTTAAATGGTATCTGGATGATTGTATCTTGGTAGGCTCATAACTACTAACCTAGTCCTTTATTCACTCTAATTCCAAATGATGAAGGAGTTCTGAACTTGAGGCAGTGACTACAAAGTCCAATATTATCAACCTTGAGAAACCTCCTATTTTCAGCTAACCCTTAGATGTATGGCTTTAGAGCTCCCATGTCTATATGTCTATATATGGAATGTCTATATGAGGAATACTCATCCCAAATGGATCTTCTGTGCTGGTGTTCAAGTTTATCATTTAGCTGAATGAGTTATCCATTAGGTTTAGTAGATTATCTAGAAAAGAATGCCCTGCCAGTAAATCCCAGAGTACTTCATTCTTAAACATTTCTATTAAGTCTAGGGATGGGTAATTAGGAATCAGTAAAGATAGCACAATTAAGATAGATAGCTCTAAGATGTATTGGAGCAGAGATTCTATCATCATTTATTCTTCCAATTCTTATGCATGCTCTTTAGGGGTACTAGAACATCATAAACATCAAGTTTAGAATAAATGAGAAATTTGGTAATATTCACACAGGACAAAGATGTTACTAGAAGAATCAAAGAATTCAGGAAAAAAAATCATTAGTATGACAGCTTCATTGCTCCTTAAAATCTCAACTGCTCTCTTCACTTGCTCCACTCAGTTTTGTCATGTTTTATTGGACTATCACCTTTAGACTGATTTTATCCAACTTGCACTGACTCCCTTCCCATTATCTGAATCCCCTAAAAACTTCAGTAGAAAAGCTTATGCTTGGCTGTCAGTATTGTGGCCTATGCACAAGACACAAGACTCCATCTTCTTTTATCTCCATGAACCACAATGCCTGATTCTCTCCCTTTACTAGCAAAAGTTGGCAGTACCTATAACACAGGCATATTGCAAAAAAAAGTGCTAAAATAATTTGTGCTGCCACTAAATGGCATAATGGATAGAATATCAGCCCTAAAGTTAAGAGGACCTGAGTTCAAATCTAGCCTTAGACACTTTACTTCCTAGCCATGTGACTCTAGGCAAATCACTTAATCCCAAATGCCTCAGCCAAAAAGAAAAAATCATTTTAGCAGTTCAAATACATGTGATTCTCTATCTCAGAGATATAAACAAAACCCTGTCTCAGGACAATTATTTACAATAAATTCCTTGATAAAGGTTTAAGATTAGAATAATAATATCCAATTAATTCTCTTCCTGATTTTTTGGATATATAAAAATGCCCAAAAAACAAATGTCCAAACAAAGATAGAATACGATATTAATTCTGGTTGAGAAAATAAAACTTAAAGTCTACAACAGATCTCAAAGAAAAAAAATAATTTAAATTAAAATAATTATTAATAATATCTAACATTTATACAGTACTTTAAGATTCACAAAGTGCTTTCTAAATACCATCTTATTTTATTTTCACAACAATCCTGAAAGGTAGGTGCTATTATTACTCCCATTTTACCAATGAAGAAATGAAAGCAAATGGACATTAAGGGACTTAATTCAGAGTCTTAAATGTAGTAAGTGTCAGAAGATAGATTGGAACACAAGCATTACTGATTCCAGGTCTAGTTCTCTATTCACTGGGTTACCTACTTGCCTATCATGCCATGCTACTGATGAGGGCTTGTTTCATGCATAGAGAACATTATAGATTATTTTTCATCATGTTCTATTTGGTCTTACTAGGCAAATGGTAGAATGAAATGCTTCCAGAATATGATATGAAGGCATAAAAAAAGAGCAGAAATAAAATGAGTTTTCCAAGGTCACATAGAAAGGAGCTAATCAAGAATTTGAACTTGGGTCTTCTAATTAAAAAAACTACCAAACTTTTGTGTCTTCACATCACATTCTGGAACATGATTAAAAATAGATTAGTGCTCTCTCTTCACAAAACAAGTCTTCAGTAATATTCCATGTCACAGTTAAGAAAAAGTAAGCTCAGTCTTTAAGATTTATATCAAATAACTATTTGGGAAATTACAAATTCCACCTTGTTTTTTTTTTTTTAAGAAGAAAGTGAGTCTCATAAATTAGATTTATATTATTTATTTAATATTTTCCTCAGTTACATTCAAAACAACAAAAAAAAGTTTTTGAAATTTTTGACTTCTACATTCTCTCCCTTATCCCCGCCTACAATTAAGAAAACCACATGTGAAGTTCTAAAACAATCCCATAAATTAGAGATAAGCAAATTTTAATGCTAATCTCCAGCACAATTTAAGACTTGTTAATTAAAAAAAGATTGTCTATAAGTAGATCGGAACTGTATAGTAATAATTGGGTCCTATTATGAGTTCACTAAGAATGTCATGACAGACCAGATTCATTTAGTTGTTTTGTTCATTGCTCTTAGGTTGACAGAGTCAAAGTCTTCATCTGAAATAGTGTATAAGGATTTGTTTCCTAGAATCCTTATATTATCAATATGAATAAGATGGACCAATGTTGGCTACATGAAAGCAGAGTTAGCAGTTTTTCTGATTCATGAAATTCTTTAATCCAAAATCTGATTCATGGGTCTTTGAGACTAATTTCATCATTTTATTCTCTCTTCCCTCAGATAATTATTTACCCATTTATATAAAACTAAGCCATCGTTTTGACTCTCTTATCTTTAGAAGGGCATCTCCTCCCTTTCCATTGATCAACTCTTTTTTTCTCAGCTTTTAAAACATCACTCCCATCATACATTCTCTGCTTCCGCCAAACTGACTTGATATTGTTTCCTATATATGACTCTTATTCTACTGTCTTTTGCATAATTTATAATCCATGAGTAGACTATTTTTCCTCTTCATTTTTGCCTTCCAACTTTAGCAGAAAAGTTCAATGTCTTTCAAGAGGAATCCCCTGATTCCCTCTAGTGGTTGCTATTTTACTAGTCTATTTAGTGGTTAGTACAAGCATATTAGAGTCAGTGAGGTAGCACAGAAGAAACACTATCAGATCTGGAATCAGGAAGACCTGAGTTCAAATGTGACTTCACACATTTACTACCTGAGTGACCACTGGCAAGTCATTTAGCCCCATTTGTTTCCATTTTCTCATCATAAAAGGACTTAGAGAAATAAAGGCGAAAGGAAAAACCTTTGTCAAGGAAATCCCAAATGGGATCATGAAAAATCAGACACAAATGAAACAAATGCACTAAAATACAAATATTAACTTATCTGTAAGTGCTGTAACTTTTGGGGGCTGATATTTTAGGGCAATGCCCTCCTATTTCACGTTTAACTTTGGATCTATACTATTTAGTATAAAATCTGGATCTATACTATTTGGTATTAATAAATATCTTTTTCTTGAATTTAAGGATTTAATAATAGTTTAAATTTGCACGATGGTTTAAGATTTGCAAAAAAGACTCATGGGACAGAAATAAAACTATTACTTTGAGAGTGAGCAATCTGAGAATCAGGTAAAGGAATTTGCCCAGGAGTGAAATATAGTGTGATATCAGCAGTAGAATCCAGGCTTGGAAATAGAATGACATGGATTTAAGACCCAACTCTGAACATATACTGATTATGGTATCCTGACCAAGTTACTTTTAGTTCTCTAAGCTACTAAGATAATAAAATGCCAACCTGTCATTATAGAGGCATTATTTTGCCTGTGAAATTATAGGTTCCTATTCTCTCATTGTCCATACATGTGTGCTATAAATGTCAGCTGGGGGATTTGAAACTAGCTCTCTCATAATTCCAAGTCCAGCATTTTAACCTTTGCATTTCACTCTCATTTAACCTAGACAGGGGAGTGCTAATCACTTAGATTCAGTATCACTTCATTTAGAACAGATTATGCCAAATTAACCTTATTTTCTTTTTATTACTATTATTAGGCTGGTGGTTATGAGACTGGCATATCAGTAAAATATCAAATGTATAATATATCTACTCAAAGTATTTGGAAAATATTTGCACACTATGCTTGTGGACAAGATGGAATGTTATGTCCAGTTAGGGCTCAGTTAGTCAAAATCAAAAAGGGTAAAATGAGAAGACCCCATTATTAAACAAATTAATATATCTTTGGTAAGAGAGTTTAATGATGTGACCCAGGAATTAATTTTTGGCCTTGAACTGTTTGACAAATTTATTGGTACCTTAAAAGATAAAATGGTACTCATTTTCATATTTCTAAATGATAAAAATTGGGGAATGGGTCTAATAGAAGAAAAACATATTTGTTAGAAAGAAGAGTGACGATATTAAAAAAAATGATTAAAAAAATCTAAAAAAAAATAATTAAAAAAAATAAATCAATGTAGTAAGATCAAATTTAATAGCAATAAATGTAGAAGACATTAGGTGGTTTCAAAGTACCAAGACTCAAAAGCAAGAAAGAAAGATGCTAAATACAAGTTAATGAAAAAAGAGATCTGCCCTTTTTAATACTCATTATGCTTCAACAAAGTAGCATAGGGTACCTCCACCCCCCAAAAAAGGTCCTGATTTAAATTTTAGCTTTATTTAAAATGGCATAGTATTCAGCATGAGGAATTCCTGTGTTATTCTGTCCTGCTCATTTCAAGCGTGGAATATTGTATTTAATTATGAGTACCACATTTTAGGAAGGAAATCAACAAAACAGAATACTTCCAAAGGCGGGTTAGCAAAAAGATGAAAGGATTCAACGCTATTCTAATTCAGTTGAATTCTGATTTAAGTACCTAAGGATTTGTATTCTCAAGAAGCATGAAACTGGGAAACAAAACAGGACAATTGGATTTAAGTCTTGGGAAAGATTTTTTTTGTCCTTTTGAATATCATATAGCAGAAGTAGGAGAATGGAAAAAAAAAAGCTGCAGAGGTTTATTTTGGCTTGATGTAAGAAAAAGCTATTTAAAAGTTAGAATTGTCCAAATTGCAAAGAACTTCTTTGATAATTAATTATTTGTCTATTGCTACAAGGCTTGACAAATAGTTATTTGTTAGGAATTAGAGAAGATTCCTAATAAGATACCAGCCTGGATCTACACTGAAATAAGTTCTACATATTCTAGAAGTCCTTTGCACAATTTTTTCCTATAATTTGCACTGGCATTTGAAGCCTTTGGCCATCACATTATTAAGTTCAACATAGCTAACAAGTATATACTGACTATATTGGAGGGAGAAAAAGCACTTTCCAAGGCACTAGTGCAGGTATCAAATGTGCACAATCCCTGACTTCAGGGGCTTTAGAGATTAAAGGGAGAGATAAGCTGGACACAATATAATCAAATATGTGTTGATAAAAAAAATCAACCCACATATTAATAAAAATAATTACTAATCTAACCCACCTCAAATTTCATCATAATGATGTGGAACTACTTCATTCCCACCTGTTATAATCTCCAATTTCCTTCAAAGCTCAATTCAAGTAATACCTTCTATAAGTAGCATTTCCTGAATCTTACTGAGGTACTGATATCCTTGCCAAAGTAATTGCTTTTTCTTTACTGTAGATTTATTTTGTATGTATTTATCTATATGCATGTTATCTCCTTCAACAAACTTTTAGGGGAGAGAAGAGAGAAAATTTTTGGTGTCACCAGCAACTAAGATAGTAAGCATTTACTAAATGCTTTTGAATTAATTCTTCCTCAAGAAAAATGATGTATGCCCATTTCTCATCTTCAAGGAGCATGCTGATTTTCTTTTATCATGCTTTGTAATTTTCTCTTCCTTCAATTAAATTTTCATTGGATTTACTAGAACAAATTACTTTAAACTTTATAAATTCTTGCATCATATTTTATCATTTTTAGTTTCCTCACAAATTTTTGGAATTATTTCTCTTCTACTGTCTTCCTTCTATTACTTTTCTACTGAACATTGGTCATCCAGCTCAAAACTAATGCACTCAGCAGAATTTATCCCTAAGAAAACTAAACAAGATCAGACAAAATTAAAGCCATCCTTCTGAAATGCCACAGCATTTAGTCATTTAGTTAGAGGTGATTCATACATCATCTTTTCCCATCACTCTATTACTTGATCTTGAGAATATCACAGGCTCTCCAGGTCAGAGTTTATCTTCTATAATAGTTATGAGAATTATGCATGCTCATCACACAAGGGCAGATTAATCTAATATTGATCAAGGAAGAATACTGGAGATGTATGCAAAATGGAAGTGAAAGTTTCTTGACTGACATGAGTGAATTTTTTTGTCCCCATGTCACTTTTGTGGCTGAATTTCTCCATGTGTTCATGAAAGGGAAAAAAAAAAGAAATATGATATACATTCTTCTCCAGACATTCTCAGTTTGTGGTATATATATATATATATATATATATATATATATATATATATACACACACAGACATATATATATTTCCATTTTAGTGTACAGCAATGCATTCTTCATTCTGTTGTTTTTTCAAGAAGGAGACCAATGATACACAGAAATTTGAATTATGTCTTAATGTACAATTGTTATTTTAATTCAAGTTATTTAACACATTAAGCCAGTGAGACTATTAGATTAAGTTACTTCAAATAATGAACATTTTTTTGGCAGTCATTTAATCCTACCATACTAGTATTGCAGATTATTTAGCACTATAATTTTTTAGAAGCATAACTGTGCCAGAGGGCCATATTTTCCACTCCAATTCAAATTTTCCTTTGCTCAATTTCCTTTAGGATTAGGACCTATAGTACAAGGTTGTACTAATCTATCCTTCCCTCCAGCTACTTTCCTCTTGTCCCATTATTGAGCAGCATATTTACCTTTTTTATCTTCATTTGTTCTCCATAAATTTGCAAAGATAATAGACACTAGTCCTGATAAGACTTTAGTATTTGTGTAAATTTCATCAGAGATTGATAGTTTTTATGCAATTCAATTATTTAAGTATTTATATATATATGTGTGTGTGTGTGTGTGTGTGTGTATAAAAATGTGTGTATATATATATATATATATATAAATATATATATAAACATATATATATATATATAATTTTTAAAGCTTTTTTGTTTTCAAAACATATGCATGGATGATTTTTCAGTACTGACCCTTGTATAGTCTTATGTTTCAAATTTTCCTCTCCTCCCCACTCCCCCCAGATGGCAAGTAATCCAATATATGTTATACATGTTAAAATATATGTTAAGTCCAATATGTGTAAACATATTTATACAATTCTCTTGCTGCACAAGAAAAATCAGATCAAAAAGGAAAGAAAGTAAATAAGAAAATAAAAAAAGAGTGAGAATGCTATGTTGTGATCCACATTCACTTCCTACAGTCCTCTCTCTGGGTATAGGTGGCTCTTTTCATCACAAGATCATTGGAACTGGCATCAGTAACGTCATTGTTGGAAAGAGTCATGTTCATCAGAATTGATCATTGTAAAATATTGTTATTGCCATGTACAAAAATCTCCTGCTTCTGCTCATTTCACTTAGCATCAGTTCATATAAGTCTTTCCAGACCTCTCCCAAATCATCCTCCTGATCATTCCTTATAGAGCAATAATATTCCATTGCAGAGGGCCAGAACTCTGAAAAGTATACTTGAATCAAGGACAGCAGGGTTAAGCACCTACTCAATGGGAGATAATGGTTCTCTAAATGGTGATGTAATGGGCTATTGGTGCATGCTCAGTATGCTGTAGCAATGTAATTGTATTGAGATATTTAAGGGAGTCTCAGATACAGAAGAGTCTCTCAGACACAAAGAGAAGATGCCAGATTCCATAACATTCATATACTATAACTTATTTGGCCATTTTCCAGTTGATGGGCATCCACTCAGTTTCCAGTTGGAAAAGGGCTGACACAAACATTTTTGCACATGTGGATCTCTTTTCTTCCCTTACATTCTCTTTGGGATATAGGCCCAATAGAAACACTACTGGATCAAAGGGTTTAATAATTTTTTGAACATAGTTCCAAATTGCTCTAGATGGCTAGATCTGTTCACAGTTCCACCAACAATGTATGACTGTCCCAGTTTTCCCACATCCTCTCCAACATTAGTCATTATCTTTTCCTGTCATCTTGCCAAACTGAGAAGTGTGCAGTGATATCTCAGAATTGTCTTAATTTGCATTACTCTGATCAATAGTGATTTAGAGCATTTTTTCATATGAATAGAAATGGTTTTAATTTCTTCATCTGAAAATTGTCTTTTCATACCTTTTGACCATTTATCAATTTGAGAATGGCTTGCATTCATATAAATTTGAGTCAATTCTCTATATATATGTTTAAAATGCAGCTTTTTATCAAAACCCTTTAAGTATTTTTTAACCTGTTTCCTCCAGATGTGAACTCTCCCACTTCCTTGTTAACTATTATTGAATTTGAACATTTTTATTATTAATCTTTGTGATGAAGGCTGAAGCACAGGAGCTATTAAGGATTTCAGAGTTTTTTTTTTGTTTGTTTGTTAGATTCCTGTTTTTTCATATAAAGTAGCAGATTTAGTCTTCTGGTATTCTTTTCTTCTGTTTTGTGAACACAAGTAAGGGCTTCTGTTTTACTTTATTATCTAGTAGGAATCCATTGTGTACCTTTACATTTCTAGTTCTGCTCTTGCATTTTCTTCTGATTAGCCCTAAGCTTAAATATAATTATTTCTTTATTTTTTCAATAAATATATTTTTCAATAATATATAAATATATTTCAATAAAATATATTACAAGCTCAGAGACTTGTAATTTTGTTCTTATCATAACAATAAATGAAAAATCTTAGCTTTATATTTTTGGAAGAAAATTAAAAATCAAATGCATTATTTTGTTCCTGTTTCTTCTTTCTACGATTGCCTGACCTTGAGGATTAAAGGGTATGCCAGTGGTGTGTAAAATCGTATACTGTGCACAAAAGTGTGCAAAATGTATGGAGGTGTATGCAGGACCATTGTCTGTTTTTATTGCTTGTTCAAGTCTTATGTCTCAGAGAAGCATATATATTAATAGAGTGTCCCCACAGTCAGGCAATTATCTAAAGAGCCTCCACCCACCATGAAGGGTCTTATTAGCAATTATCTAAAGAAGGTTGCTTCCTTGATTTCTTCTCCTCATGTAAAAATACATCTTTGAAATCTTTTCTAATCTTCTTCTTCGTTGAAAATCCAATGATTCTTCTCCTTCATTTGAAGGGTCTTATTATGCTCCGTCTCTCTGCGATGGACAAGGCAAATTTAAAAAAAAAAAAAAACAAGCAATAAAAACAGACAATGGTCCTGCATACACCTCCAAACATTTTGAACACTTTTGTACACAGTATAAGATTTTACACACCACTGGCATACCCTTTAATCCTCAAGGTCAGGCAATCGTAGAAAGAAGAAACAGGGACATTGGCCATTCTTTCTCCAAGCTTATATATACCACTTTCGAAAATCCAATGATTTTCTTTTGTTTTTGGAGAGATCCAATGATTCTATTTTATTCTTATTTCTTTCTAATCTTAAGATTGTGAATGCTAAAGACTTAAGCTGATTCATGAGCAAAATACATAATTTCAATCAATCTTTCCTGTTTAATTCACTGTAATACTTTTCACCTATTTCCTCTTTCTTCATTTTGCAATTTTACTTCCTCTTCCCAATTCCCTGAATCATGTCTATTATTATCATTTTGACAGAATCAAACATTCAATTCACATATACAATTGGTCATATCCAGAACTAGGGCTGGAAGGTTTTTCAGAGGTCCTTTAGTTCAATCCTCTTATTTTATAGAAGAGAAAACTGAGGCACAAGTAGGGTAAGGACTTGCCTCTAGTTGCACATATAATAAATATGAGGTAGTATTTGACTTCATGCATTCTCATGCACCTCATGCACAATTAACTTGCTCTCCCTTGGAGAAAAAAATATACATGTACACATTTACATATATGTATGATGCCTAATATCTGCCAGAAACTGTGCTAAGCACAGTTTGCAAATATTATTTCATTTAAACCTCACAAACACCCTGTAAGAAAAGTAAGCACTGTTACTATATCCATCTTACAGGAAACTGAAGCAATATATTAAATGCCTTGTCCAGGATCATACATCTAATAAGTGTCTGAGGGCAGATTTGAACTGAGGTCATCCTGACTGTTGTCCAAGGGCTCAATCCACTATGCCACCTAACTAGCATAATTGATTCTTTCACCAAATTGACAGATTGTTTGACTAATGTGACTAAACAGACTGAGATTTTTCTATTGTTAGACACAACCTAGTTTTACTCAGCCAATAATCTCCAAAGTATGTGAGCATGTGGGCAGAAGGTTTGAAGTGAAGATTTAATTAACACTTTTTCCCCTCTTAAATTTGGATCTGCTACTAATTCTAAATCTAAAGTTCGAACTTGTTATTTTTTTTATTTTTCAATATGCTTATATTAAGTTTTCATAGCAGTCGAAATAAAATATAAATCTCACTTACCCAAACTATAGCCCTATATTTGCTTTTAGCACCTATATGCATCTCATGTCTCTTCTTTCTCTTAATAGCTTCCCCCCATCTCCCATTTTTTCTTTTTTTTTTTTTTTAGGAAATAAAAAAGGAAAGTCTTCATGGGAGATGGAAGATATAATCTTAATACTGGATCCTAAATATCCTTGAATCCCAGGATGGACCCTGCCTATCCTGCCACATTTTCCAGGTAATATTAAAAGAAAGTTGGTGACTTCTTGGGTCCATTATTGGCAATTACCTGGTTCTATTTCTCTTAGTCACAGAGCGAAAATAACAATGGGAAGACTCCAACATTGGAGCTATGTTCAGGAGGACAGAAAAGTATACCTTTCTAGGTATGAGGAGTTTTTCTCCACTTGGACTAGAGTTCATCTGGTTTCAGGAAAAATGACAAATAACACTTAGATGATCATTTCTTTAATAAATCCTTGTTGATTTGAATGAGGAGTAGTTTCCCCTGGTGTTTGTGAGTCAGTGGATGCCATGATCCCAGAATTTCAAAGTTGATTAGAAGAAGGAAAAGTGGAAAATATATAGAGGATCAGAGAAGTAAGGGATTTGGCCAAGGATATGTAGATAGTAGAAAAGTAGAGTTCAAATTCAAGTCTTTGTACTCCAAGCTCAGTGATGTTTTCTATATAAAATGAAGGAATTAGAATAATCTTAAAATTAGGAATTAAAAAAAAGGATTCGAATGATCTTAAAATTCTGAGTTACAAGAACAATGGGATGGGAGAAGTCTCAGGTTCCATTATATGCAACAGTAGAAGAGAAAATAGTATAGGAAGAGAATCTCTGAAAAAAATATAGACAAGGGGGGAAGCAGTTGCTTTGCAAATGTTTTTTCAAAGGCTATTATGTAGTCATGTAATTCAGATATTTAAAGATTTTAGAAGCCAATTTGTTCAGTCTTTTCATTCAACAGAAGCCAAAACTGAGACTCAGACAGCTTAAGTGACTTGTTCAAGGATAGATATTTACTTAATGGCAGTCCTGTTTTTTGAGATTAGATCTTCTTTCTTTCTTCTACACCATATTGCCTCTTTTCCTTTACATCAAAATCAATTTTTCCACCACTCAGCCTTAAGGATGGGTACTTTGTAGCTGCATAAAATAAGAGAATATATTTTAAAAGGTGGTTTTTGATTATCAACTTTACAGAACTACTGTCCATGCAATTGGCAGAAACTAAATTCTTATTCAAGTATATCTGTAGGATATTTAAAGGAATGGGAAAATCTTTTTATGGTGTGAATTATTCACTTTAATCATTTGTATGTAAAGCAATATTTCTGAAAATTAGACTTTTGTATACATCTTTTCCTTTCATGCAAAAGTAGGAAAGCATGGATGTGAAATATTGCCTCTACTATCAGATTTGATAGATGTATTGATAAGTTTTACTGAATTGCTTCTCCTCCCACTATTCTGTTTTTATTTTTTGGTAAAATGAAAAGTTTGCTTGGTTGGGTAAAATAAAGGAATATACATGGATACAGAGACAATGTGGAAGCTAAAAATATTATTTTTTTAAACAAAGTGGATTTTTAAGGAACACATATGTATATGTGAAAAGTATTATGGATCACATATATTAATATTTCAATCACAGTTATTAGCTATAGTTAAACCCATTTTGATCACCACAGTTATTTTAGGATTTGCTAATAATGAATATTTTGAAATATGATAGGCAGAACAATTTTCATACTGTCTTATCTATTTATCTAAAAAGACTTTTCCTGGGGACACTATTCATTTATTCATGTTATGGAAGTGGTTTCTATGGAAAACTTGCATTTCTGAAACTAAAAGAGACCATCTAGGTAATCTAGGGCAAGACCATCTTTCAGTTACAGGAAAGAATAAAATAAAATTATGACACATTAAAAAAAAAAACCTTCAATTTCTTCCCCATAATTCACACTCTCATCTTAATTCACCTCTCTGGCTTGAGTTTCCACGCCTATAAAATAAGAGGATTGGACTATATTTTCTCTAAAGTCCCTTCTAATTTTAATATTTTATTATCCATATTAAGCCATCTTCACCATTAGGACTTGTGCATCTTACATCTAACATGAATCTTTTATGCAAACTTAATTTAATTCCTACTTGTTCAGTTTTGAAAAATGATGAACAACAATTATTCACTTTAAAAACAAATTGAAGACTTATCCTGAAGGCAATTGAGGCTATTGATAGATAGCATAATGCATAGAGTTCTGTATCTGGAGTCAAATACTACAGTTCAAATCTAATCTTTGGCAATTACTAATTATATGATATGAACAAGTCATTAAACTTCTATTTGACTCCGTTTTCTTAAAAGTAAAGTTGGGACAATCTTATCTCACAACTATATTAAGGATGAACAGAGATATTTGTAAAGTACTTAGTACAATGCCTGGCACATTGTAGACACTATAGAAATGCTTATTCCCTTCTTTTCCTTTCCATTTCCTTCCCAATTGAGTTTCCTTTGACCTTCCCCAAGCTACACAATTCATTTACTTTGCTCTTGTTTTTCTGAGAATCTAATAATCTATGTCTCTCAAATTAGGAAATACTGACACCTGGTTAGAGAACCATTGTGAGTGGGAACAGTGAGAAATGTCCAGTTTAGTTTAAAAAAAAAAAGAATAGAGACTTAAAAGACAGAAGCAATCTCACAGGGCAACAAACAAGAAAAACATTTCATGCTAGAAGGAAAGAGAAGGCAATAAACTGTGGTAACTCTTTGTTAGATTCATACTTCTATTTTTTATTTTATTATCAAAACACTGAAATCTAAGTTACAGTTCTTTTCTTGTTCTTCATTCTGATACTTATCCTGCCCCAAATTCAAGCACTTTACTTCCTAGTTTCTGAATAAGAATTATGATCCAATATTCCTGACCCCTAACTATGAGGGACCAGAGTTATTACAGGGTTCTCTAATTCCCCACATGGGAAAACTTACTTTGCTCAATTTCAGCCTATGTCAGGTCTTAGCCCTACAGGGAGAACAGTTAAAGAATCTTGGTTTTGATTTTTGAGAGATCTGAATGGCCATGAAGTTTAAAGTATCACAACAGGTTCCTATATGATAATCTTCTATTTATAAATGTCAGGATTATACACATCTTTAAAATCATTGAAGGTTCATTTCATTTCTATATGAATTCTAAGATTCAGTAATTTTTCCTGGAATATGCAAGAAATAGATTGCAGAAATAAAAATAGAAGCAGAAATAGAAAGCAGCACTTGAACCCAGGGCCTCTGATTCCACCACTGGCCATTTATTAACTATGCCATGCTCCTCTTCGACCTGTCTCTCTTGAAGGTGATCAAGTTTTGTTATTATAATCCTCATTGTATCTTTTAAAAGGCCAATCATTTTAGCCTTTTCTTAAAGTACACCATTTTATATAATTGAGATAAATTTTGCTTTTTTTTTCTATATTCACCTCCTTACCTAAATTTCTAATAACCCTAATAACTTTCAACTAATCATTCTTATATTAAGACTTAATGTAAGGAATATCTTTGTAACAGAATATCCCTAGTTATATGTAAAAAAATGAACTAAGTGCCCATTTAGGTAATATAGGATTCTAAGGGGTTTTTTTGGTTTTAAGAGAAAAAGACTCAAATAAAAATCAAGCTATTATTTAGTTTTCCATTATATGGTCTGAGATAACTGGGCTTCTAATTAATATTTTAAATTCATTTAAATTTAAATTAATATATATATATTACATATAATTCGTATATACATATGTATGTATACATACATATATAAAAAGAGAGAGAGAGAGAGAGAGAGAGAGAGAGAGAGAGAGAGAGAGAAGGAAGTTGACACATTCTACTAAATTATTATGAAGCATCCTCATATTCTACCTTTCACTAATTTTATTTTTCAAACAAAAAAAAAAACCCTAGGTATTCAAAACTATTTTGAATGAAAATGAATCAACAAAGTTGAATAATCAAAAAACATTAAAGGTTTCAATGGAGAGAGGAAGAAATTTATTCTTGCACTTAGTCTCTCTGTCTTGCTGTTTCTGTCCTCCCCTAACTTTCCCTCTCCTCTCCTCCCTTCCTCTTTTTTTCCCTCCCCCCCTTCTCCTCCTTCTCCTCCTTCTCCCCTCTCTCCTCTCTTCTCCCTTTCCCTCCCCTATCCTGTCCTCTACTCCCCCTTCTTCTCCTCTTCCTTCTTTTTTTCACCCTCCCTTTCTTCCTCCTTCCCTCCCCCCTCTCAATTTTGCTGATCTATAGATACAGTATTCTAGAATACTTTAAATTCATGTTGTTGCTCTGTTTTTAATTTGTAATAAAATTTCAGGGATTCCAAGTCTGTTTTATTTTAAGTATTGATAGCAAATATATTGAAATATTCAAGCATGAAGAAGATGAATTTCAGAGTTCTCTTTAAAAAAAAAACTCTTTCAAACTTTGCATTTTTTGGTTAAATGATTATGAGATTTTAAAGTGACTAACATTATTTCTATTTGGCACTTTCTGTGGATCTAAGAATAAATTTTGTTTAAAAAAAAAACAATCTTTCTAAGCAAATCAACAAAGAAGAATCCTAAAATAGAGCTTAGAAAGAAACAACAAAACTCAGGATCACAAATTCATTTACTGTATCAAGTAGCCACATGCTCATACATGCAAATGTAAGCATTAAAGTAAATAAATCATTCCAGTTTTCCCTGTGGCTGATGCAAATTACTCATTTCCTTGGACATGGTACAAGGAGGCTTTAAAGCCAATAAGAAATGCACCCAAAAAGCAATGCATATTACTCATCTCTGTGTCAAGAACTAAAACTTGTTATTACCTCAAACCAACTATATCTCCCCACAAATGTTCATGAAACAAAATCACAATAGTTGAAATATATTCACCCATAGAATTTGATTGTGTTTCCTTTGTGCTGAGGAACATACAATCCAAGGCCAATCTCCATCCATGGACAGAGAGAAATCCACTTTCCTCAATCTGTTTTCCTATCTCTAGGATTATTTCTAGTTTAAGGGGAGAACTGTTTGGCTGCCTATATGAATGCCATTAGATAAGTGTCTAACCTCTCTATCTAAATTAGGGCAATAATTCCAATATTACAGCAAGGCTTCTTTGTTTATCTTATGTTCTATATGTAACCAACCTGATTCTGTATATAGTTTATACTTGTTTATATGGCATATAATAAAATCAATTTACAGAGTACCTATTGTGAGTTCAGTCTTATATTAGGAAATGACAAGAATAGACAAGACATAATTCCTGCCTCCAGAAACTAATGACTTTATTGGGAAAACAAATCACGCATATTCAACAGTTAGGACAGCATCCCATAGTGTGGGCAGCTAGTTGGCACAATGGCTGGAGCACAAGGCTTGGAGTCAGGAAATACAGAGTTCAAATCTGGCTCAGACACTTACTAATCATATGATCCTGGGCAAGTCACTTAACCCTGTTAGCTTTAATTTCGTCATTTGTAAAATGAGCTGAAGAAGGAAATGACTACCTAGTTTCTGCCAAGAAAAATCCCAAATGGAGTCACAAAAAATTGGATACAACTGAAATGACCAAACAAAGCATAGTAAGAAAAGGACTAGCATAAGAGTCATTTAAAGGAATCATAGTAGTAATCATTGTATGACCTTGGTTGGATTTCTATTTCCTTATATGTAAAATAATGTCATATGAATTAGATGATGTGTACTTTGCTTCTCAAGCTCTATCATTCTAGGAATCTAGGAATTAGAAGCAACATAACATTACAAAAATCAGATAAACTAGGGATGCTTAACCTGAAAGAGGATATAATTGTTATCTTTGCCCCGGAGAAGGTTTTGAATTGATTTATTTGGCCTCAAAGAATAGTATTAGGAAAGTAAAGAAAGGTATATATCAGTTGACATGATGAAAAATTTTCTAGCAATCAAATCTGTTCCAAGTTAAAAGGGAGGACTCTGAAAGACAAGGAGTCCTCCATCACTGAAGATCTTGAAGCCAAGGATGCATCAATATTTGTCACAAATATTGTACCGAAGATTCCCATTCAAATAAGAGTTTAACTGAGCTCTTTAGTATGGAATATTGAACTTAAAAAGATAAACAATTAAATAATAAACATTTATTAATATGCCAAATATTGTACAAGGTGCTGTGGATATAATGGGGAAAAAACACAAGAAAACATTCCCTGTTCTCAAATCACTTATAGTTTAATGAGGCAGACAGAATGTCTCAAAGATCTTAGCTTAGTTTTGTTTGTGGTTTTTATTTAGCTTTAATAGCTTTATATTAAGAACTTTCGGATACCCTGTATATAAATAGTCAGGGAAGAAGAAAAGATACATGGAATAGATGGAAGATAAAGGGGCAAGGAATAAAGAATTGAGTGGAAATGGAAAAGGCCTCCTGAAGAAAGAAGATTTGAGTTGAATCAGGAAAATCCCTTTTGACACTGTTAAGCTGTGAGACAAAGATAATTCATTTAACTTCTCTAAGGCTCAGCTTCTACTTCTGGAAAATGGGGTTAATAATGCCAGTAGTACCTAACACAGAGTACTCATTATTGATATGACTATATAAATTGCAACTCATTTTTACCTGTGAGATTCTGTCATTCTGTAAAATATGTTTCTGCCTATGAATTCGTAGAAGTTCAGAAATCAATAGGTGAAAGTTGTCAAGGAAAGGTATTTTAGCAATGCCCAGGTAGCCACAAACATAACAAATAAGATTTGAAGTAGACCATGAACAACGTGTTGTATTCATATGGGGAAAGAAGAGAGGGAAAAATAAGTAAATAATTTTTATACTTTTCACCATTTTTCCCCTATAGAGAGACACACAAATTCTTTTAGAGATAGGATTTTAACCCCCATGCTGGTGGTACGTTGGTGGAAAGCAAGAAAACAGTAAGTTTGAGTAGCTTTTGGTTGTCATCACGGAATTATATTTAGGTGTTTCATATATATGATGCTATGTTAGATCACTTAATCAATGTAATGAGATCCAGTGTGGTATAATGAGTGGAATGCTGATCTAGGAGTCTGGAAGACCTGATTTCAAGTTCTACTCTGAGTAGCTACCATAAAAATAACCATGGGAAAGTCTGCTTAACCTCCCTGAATGATGAGCAAAAGTCTAAGACTTAATCCACTAAATTATAGATGACTTGAAACCTGCATGAGAGTTCCCAAACTGAGAAAATCAAAGGTCACCAATGTATTGATATAAAGTTTATATATATATATATATATATATATATATATATATATATATATATATTATATATATATATATATATATATTATATATATATATATATATATATTATTATTATTATTATTATTTAGAAAACATTTTTCCCATCATAAGCACTTTGGGTTAGTCATGGACAGTAATGGGTTGCTATTTAGATATATTATCAGAAAAAGACATTATATAAAGTGAAGTATCAAGGACTAATTTCATTTGTGTGGAATTTGTTTGAAATTTTTTAAGCAAGAAAAAAAATGAAGCCATCCAAAATTAATTTTTAAGCAATGCCAGGTACCAGTTGCTCTGTTTTCAAATTACTGGATAGTCTACCAGTGTGATACATCTGTCAGATAAAAGCATAACTCTTCTCTATAATGCAGTGATCTTAAGCTTTAAAAAAAAAATCACAGAAAGGAAAAAAAAATAACATAGCTCAAGAAATATAGTAGAGAGTAAAACTATTTGAGTAAGTGAATAAAGATATTTTACAGGTATAGCTACAACATTTCACATAGCTGCCCTCCATCAAATGAAAAGTAGAAGAAAATAAACATTCCCTGAGGAAGAGGAGGAGACAAATTAAAACAAAAAAAATTAAAAATTTTTTTTCAGTTACAGATGAAAGCAGAAAAGATAGACTACTCTACATAGGGATGATATGAACACTAAAAGGGTAGCCATCCCAATTTTTGTTCGTGAATATCCATATATGAGGGAAACGATTCAGATATCTTTCAGTGCTACTATCTCAGTGACTCAAACTCTACTCTTCTATATAAATTCCACCCCATTCTAATTTCACCTAAATTAGCCTGAAAAACTTGCAATTATGGCATAGGGAGAAGAATAAGTCAACCATGGTTCATTTCCTGTGGCTAAATAAGATTTTAGAGCTGTAATACTTCATAAAAAGTTCTTGGGGGAAAATAAATATGGGTCTACTGAATAAAACCCTTTCCCCCACCACCCATAATTAATAATTAGTAATTATTCACTCTCTCTATTGACAGGCACTTATAAAAGAATGCTTGGGCAAAATAAGTTTATATCAAAGCCAGCATTAAAATCAGTCTCAATTGGGGAAAAAAAAAGTCTCTGAAAACCAGCACCAATACAGACATGTCTAAGACCTTTGTCCCTCTGGATCCAAACTTCCTTCAGAATTTTCATAATTTTATATGTCCTCAGTCATTTGCCAGATTCTTATGACATTGTTTTCTGCATGATACAAAATAAGTAATCCAAAGTTCATTGGGGTTCCAGGACAAATAAGATATCTTGGCAGTGTGATCACTATGAATAAACAAGAATTTGATGGCCTCTATTGTGTATCTTTTGAGAGGGGACTGCTCCTCAAATTTTACTCAAGTCCCAGACTTGAGTCACTGGTCAGTGCCACTGGAAGCTAAGATAGTTTCATTGTAAAGAGACCTTTGAACTTGGAATATCTCATTCTTATGTGGCTCAAAATCAGCTTCAGATTTCTCAGATCCCACAATATAACTGTTTAATAGCTTATCTTGTGGCAAAAACAAATTCACTATAAGGACTGAGAGACAATTTACGGCAGCAGTTTACACATTCTCTCCATGGCTTGGTTTAGAAGTACTATTTGAATGTGTGTCCCAGATCATAGATTACTGATAATCAGCAGCCTACCCAAAGAAAGATATATGAAGTAAATATCAAGAAACATTTTTGATCACTGTTGTGCGTGCTGTGAATATGGTTTTTGCATATACTACTACTTTATCTTTCTCTGGAATTTGACTAATGTCCTACAAGCAGATGGTATGCATCTGATACACTAGGCAAGTGTCCATTGATATTTTGGTTTCACTACAGCCTATAGCCCTGCCTCCCCATTTTGATGTCCAAAGTAACGCAAGTCTTAGATTACATTTTCCATAAGGTCTGGTTTTGAAGGTAGTGTATTTAGTATGGTATATATGGTGAATCTTTGTTGCAATGAAACAAAAATTGGAAGGCATCTAACAGGCCCTGTTTACATCTCTTTCAGTATTAATCTTGATTTCTATTTCAATTTTCCCATTAATTGAACTGAAGCTTTCATTCTCTACTTTCTCACTGTTGTATTGAGAGTGATCAAATTGAGCATCATCATTGGGTAGCTGCACACTGGCTACCACAAGACGATACTTTTCATCTAATGTGTACAGTCAGGGCAAGTCTATGAATGCTGACATCTTTCCCTTCAGGTCTATTTACATCTGGAAGTCACTGTATAATCAGACTGGGCCACTCTAGAACATAGTCCATCACTAAGCCTTGGAGAAGTGAAATATTTTTTTCCCTATGTTGTATACTCTTCATTTATTACACACTTTTCCACATCACCAAAGTCTGCTTCCTATCTGATGGCCATGATGGGCAGAGAAGCTGATAGAAGGAATGAGGTATGGAAGGTTAGGTGACTCCCTGGGTCACAAGACTGTTAAAGGGAAGTTTCAGTGAAATCTATACAAGGACAAGTGGAAAAAATGTAGAAAGTCAACCCATTGTTAGAATTGAAAGAAAAACATTGTATTAGGTAGCAGGAGTTTATCATTTACTTTTGTAGACAGCAAAGTACTTGGCAATTGTTTTTTTTTTTTTTTTTTTTTTTTTTTTAATAATTCCTGAAAATAATTCTATGCCTTTAGGTGGATTTAATATATCCCTCTATTTTGCCATCACTCACCTAGACTGCCAGCAATGATTCTCCTCTTCACATAAAGATGAAAATATTTAACACCAGAGCAGTAAAGTTTTTAGTGATATGTGATGAGTTGTCAATGTTGCTAAGAATTCAGCACCTTTGAATTTCTTCTTTGTTGATTTTTATCTTTCTTCACATCGTCCATTTCTCCTTACACAAACATTGCTCAAAAAGCATAGTATTTTTGTTTTATTAAAAATGAAAAACATTAGCTATTGACAGACTTATAGACATTTATTATACCAATATTTCTGGCAATCAGGAAAATGAGTTATTTTATAGAATTTTTTTTTCAGAGTAGACAAGAAATATAATTAAATAACTTATTAAACATGATCAAATTCCTTTTCTCTTTAACATATGAAAAGCTGTAGCCTGTGGTCCCATATCTAGTTAGCAGACCACAAACTTGCATTTATGTACCTAGTATGTTCCAGGCACTGGGCTAAGCACTTTATCAATACCTCACTAGATCATCATGATATCTTTGACATATTAGTATATATATATATATATATACACACCCACTTTACATTAGAGGAAATGGATACAAAGAAGTTAAATGACTTGTTCAGATCCATATAGTAAATACCAGCTCTAACTTCAGGCCCAATGCAATTAATCACTTTGCAACCTAGATGCCTCAGACTCTAAATGGAGAATTCATTTGAATTTGTTTTTTAAAGTGTTGTAATTTTGAATAAACATTTTTTAAGGAAGAAATCAACTTCTTTATAAAATATATATGAAAACATTCAAATCATTTTTAAAAATAAAGAAATTCAAATTAAACCAAAACTGAAATTTTACCTCATACCTATCAGATTCACAAAGACACAAAAAATGGAAGTGATAATGGTTGGAGAATTTTCCAGAAATCAGAAATATCAATACCCTTTTGGTGGATATGGGAACCAGTTCAGATATTATGGAATACAGTTTAGAATTGTGGCCTAAAAGTTGCTAAACTACCTTTACCCTTTGAGCCAGGGACATAATTTACTAGACTTATTCACTAAAGAGAGCAAAGAAAAGGAAAATGACTTACATATGAAATATTATTTTCAAAATAGCAAAAAAGAGATGATTTTGGAAAGATTTAGAAAAATTTGTAAAAAATCTTGCAAAATAAAGTGAATCTAACCAGAAAAATAATTTATATACTCATATAACCAAGTTAAACCAAAAAACTTTGAAACCTTCAAAGACTTGAGCAATGCAGTGACTAACTTCAATTAGAAAGGCCCAATGATGAAGCATTTGACCAGGTGGCAACCTCACAGAGGTGGGAAACTCAAGCTACAGAATGAAATGTGCAGTTTTGGACAAAATCATTATGACAATTTGTTTTGCTCAACTATGAATTTTTTTTAATTGTTTATTTTCAACTGGGGTGAGAGAATGGAGAAAGAAGGAAAAATAAGTATTTATTAACTGAAAATAAGTAGCTAGGTAGTACAATGGATAGAGCGCTAGACCTGAAGTTAGGAAGACTGCTTAATGATTTCAAATTTAGACTGAGGCACTTACTAAATGTGTGATCCTAGGCAAATCACTCAACCCTGTTTACCTCAGTTTCTTATCTGTACAATGGTCTAGAGAAGGAAATGACAAACTCCAGTATCTTTGAAAAGAAAACCCCAAATAATGTCAATAAGTCAAACACAACTGAAAAATGACTCAACAAAAACAACAAAAGTTTCTGATAAATCAAAATGCAGTACCTTTGTAACTTCGGCAAATCATTAAGTGTTTTGAGGATTTAGTTCCTCCTTCAGTTCTAAAATTAGGTCACTGAACTAAGATTCCATATAGTTCTGAATAGAGGATCTATGATTTTAAGGGCTGATTCTATTTCATAGTAGATCTGACTTATTTAGACTGTAGGCCACGAGGCATTCAATATAGGACCTATGTGTCAAACATGGATCCAACTTATTTTAGGTCTATTCCTCCTCAATCTTTTTAGTTTGAAATTACTTCTATATAATTAGATTACATATATGACCTGTTTGACTTATAGGATCCAAGCATATAAAATTTCTCAATATCTGGCTAAATTCTAAGCCATGCTTAGAACTATTTGATTTTGTGAAAGTGGCAAACAGCTTGATATGTTACAAAGAGTACTATATTGAAATTAGAAAAGACCTAAATTTAAATTTTGGTTCCATTTTACTAATTCTATGACCAGAGATAAACTGTTGAAACTCCTGTTTTGTCATCTATAAAAGAAAAGATAACAACAAATTTTTATGTAGTTTTAGAGTTTATCTAGTACTTTACATACGTAGTCCAAATTTTTGTAAAGACCAATTAAGACAGAGAATATGAGTCCTTGGAAGACAGTGAGACACTATACAAATGCAAATTATTTTATCATTTTCTAAAACTGCTGAAATCCAACTTGAGGTCCACCATGAAATATTTTAAGACTGAACACACTCTCCAATTCCCAAAGCACTATTAAATATTCGTTTTCTCATTGACTTGATGACAATTCTCAATGCCTAGCATCGAGCACTTATCACAGGGCACTTATATGACTAAAGTAGATTAAAGAGTTTTAGAACTCCTTTTGGAATACCTGTCAGGTATCCTACTTCAACACTGTTATCAACAAATTCAGCCAGGCCTGGCTACATAATGTTTTTCTAATCATGCAGCCTACTGCTGGGGGGAAAAATGTATATTTCTTGAGTAGATGCATAGCAGTCAAAAAATTATAGGAAAGTTTTGACAACATTAGATTAGATTATAGCCATAAAATTATAGGTTCAGAGTTAGAAGTCCCCTTATTCATTAGTTTAAACTCCTCTATTCACAGAGGTTTCAGGCTTGTGCCATAGTCAATTCCAGTGATTCTGGAAACCCTATTGTTAAATTTTCTATGTGACCGTTTGCTCCTCAATTCCTGTCCTCAAAGATGATTTTTTTTTTATAAGTGAAAATGACAAGTTCAGAGACAATTAACACAAGTTTTTAATACTAAGTAATTTTTAGGGTAAGGACATTGGCAAATGGAAAGACCCACAATCTCTTTCTGTTTGGACTGGAAATTGAACTAGGTTTAAAGGGAAGCAGAATTGAGAAGGGGGTATATTTGAGGTAGAGGGAATTTTCTGAACATAATTATGGAGCTAAGAAATGGATTGTGTGCATAAGCAATACCAAATAGATCAATTTGTTTAGAACTGAGAAAAAAGAGAGAGAGAGAGAATAATGTATTTGTAAGCCTAAATAGAAGGCTAGAACTAAATTGTAAATGTCTTCAAAAGCTAAATAAAGGATTGTGTATTTATCCTATAGGAGAATGAGAGAAAGAAAGAAACAGACAGACAGATAAGCAGGCACAGAGACAGAAAGAGACATGGACCTTCTTTTGCTGCAGAAGGGTGGTTGGTTGGATGGGGGGGGTGGTAGAGAAAGGAATAATGAAATCAAATTTATGTTTTAGGAATGCAAATCTAATCTCTTGGTAGAGAATGGATTGGGTGGAGAAAATAACAATTAAGAGGAAGTGATGAGGTCCTATATTAGGGCAGTGACTGTGAATAGAGAAAAGAGACAGATATGAAATGATAAGATTTGGCAATGATTGGATATGTCAGGAGGCATATTATAGGGGATACATAGTTAATTTCTCTTCAAATATGCAAGGCTCTGCTATATACACAGACAGTTTTTAAAAAGTTTTATCAGAAACATAAATCACTTTCATCTTCCATTTACATAAAATATTCATTTTAGCTAACCAGTCTCTACATTTATTTAAGCAAATAGTTGCTAAAGCAATGAGTCTTTTTTTTTTTAAAGTTACTCACTTATTCCCCTGTAGTATAGAAAGAAATCATGAGATTTAGAGCTAGAAAGACCTTACAGATTAACTGACCCTACACATGATGAAACTAAGTCTAAACAAGAGGACGAGAGCTATCTATCGTCACACAAGCAATAAGTGTCAATTCCAGAATCAAGCTAAGGTTTTCATTACTCTCTGGATTTCAATCCTGTCCCAATATCTTCCACATGTTAGAATAGCTTTCTCACCTTGAAGTTCATTCCATTCTTGTGGCTTCTTCAGATTGGTCAGTTTCTCTCAGAAGCATTTTTTCTCATGCTATTTGGATTTGACTTATTGATACTAAGGTCATAGGACCTTTATTAATAAATTATTGTATGAGTGTAAACCTGAAATCAAGATTACTATTCAAATAGTAGACAGAGCTCTTTAGTATGGAGCACTGAACTTAAAGACTACCAATTGCATAATAAACATTTATTAATGTGCTAAGTACTGTCTAAGGTGTCTGAAATCAAGCTTCAACAAGGAGTAAAATGGTGGCTCACCTAATTTTCATAGAAAATTTCAAGTGGAGAATTGGTCTACAAACAAATTCAAGTAAAGAGGGATAGAAAGATACAACACTAGATATGTTTTCTATTTTTCCCTGAAGTAGATTCATAGAAAAGGAGGTAAGTCAGCTTACAAAAGGCAATAGATCCCTTCTTCAAGTTTTTGCTTCAGGGATCAAAAGAACTCCAATACCTGGAGGCTTAGGTTAGAATCTCTCCTACAATACATTAAGTGACTATGCACAATATACTTAACTGAGCTTATTTCCTCATTAGTAATAACAGGATAATAATACTTGTATTCAATCAATCAGTTAAAAAGCATTTACAAGCGCCTCCTATGTGCCAGGTACTGCACTAACAACTGTGAAAGACTCAGAGGTCTGTATAAATTTCATTTTTGACTATTATTAAACTTTCAGAATTAAATAGGTCTGTCATTTAGAATATAGATATTATCTTTAATTTCTCTTGATTCCATCAGACTACAGATTAGCAGTACTAAGAGATTTGAACAATTTAACAATAAATTAGTTTTCTGGTATAGTGAGGAAATCTCTCTGGTCTTTTCCCTCACTAAATAGGGCTACCTAAAAAAAATCAGGATCTGTAAAATCTTTGAGTAGTTCAAATCTAAACTATTAGCCTAACTTACAGTTTATTGCCTGATAACATTTCATGTGCTTTTGGCAATCATTTGTGGAAAAGATAATATAGGAATTATATAGGAATATAGAAATTATATTATATATATTAATGTTCCACCAGGGATTCTCTTGACAATACTGTGAATTTCTGGGAAAATGGAAATCAATTTTCAAAGTGTTCCTGACACCAAAAGTGATGGCTAGGCTTCAAGAAAAAGTTTTTAAAAAAACAACTCATTTAATTTAGATATTCATGATAACAATAGTTTAAAAAGCAGGGTATTCTTCCCCTTTCCATGATACTATGGAATGATGGAAGCCAGATTGAAGCAAAGTAAGTTATATATGAACTTGCCTCTTGAAAATGGATTAGAGTGAAATCAATATTGTCATTTTGTGTTTCTTTCTCCCTGTCAAACTTAGGTTCCACCAAGGCTAGTGAGAAATTGACTCATAAGGAAGAGTAAAAGTGTCTAGGTGGAAAGATTATTAAAAATGTTAACCTCTTAGGCTCTGACTGAAGTACAAAAGGCAGTCAAGTCCTGTGTGTTTTCTAATAGATCTAATCAATATAACAATAAAACTGGATATACTAGAAACTTCCCATTCCAGTTCAGGATAATTTCATGTAGTTGTCTATAGAGATTGACAAATTGTATCATTCAAAAATCTCTATTACCCACTGGAAAAAGATAAAACCCAAAGTTATGGATGTAACCTACCATCTGGATCTTACTCTGTTCTCTGGCACTAAGACTCAGGATTCACATAAGCCTGGATTTAATACTGGGGGGGGGGGGTGATCTCTCAGGATAATTTTCTCTTTACCTTCCATGAATTACTTTCATGGGCTGAATGGCCATATAGATGTCTGTGATGTGTTTCTTTAGGACTTTTTCACGGACTTTTATGGCCATATTTAGACGGAAAGCATCTCTATCTTGGCTTGTATTTAGAAAAGGAAAGCAAAAGACAAAAAACAGTACAGAAGTTAAAACCAAAGAAGTCCCTTTTCAGACCTTCTTGGAAGCACATGCAGCTCTCTATGTCCTTCTGATATATATCACTATCAATTCCCTCAATTCATAAGTCTGCTTTATGCTGCTAAAGATAGTGTAAGATGATAACAGAAGAAAAAAGAATATGGGAGACAAGAACAAAGGCAGAGAGAGAAAGGGGAATAGAATAAGAGAAAAAAAGAGAGGAGAAAAAGAAAAGTAAGAGGTAGAAAGGAATTAAGGAGGCATAAAGGAACACAAATGTGATTGGTATCAAAAGTCTCTTTGACAGACTACTGAGTGAAGTGGCTTCTCTGACAAAGGCCTAATTCCCTGAGTCCAAATCTTAGACACAATTGGAAAAACTTGTGTTCTGCAAGCAGGGCTTCACAGATTTACTGTTCTCCATGAAAAGGTGTCCTTCAGTGTCACCATAGTGTCACATACTATATGATAAAGTTAATTGTAGAAGTTACCAGACTGATCAGGGACTCCTCATCAATTAATCAACAAGTATTTATTAGGTATATATTGTCATACCCTAGGCATATAAAAACACAAACAAAATACTGCCTTCCAAAAGGAATTTACTTTATAATGGTAGAATATATGTTTGTGAGAAAAATCACAAGCATCTCTGAATGAAATCAACACTTAGAACAGTGCCTAGTTCACAATGGCAATGAATTAAATTTATTAAATTGAAGTTATTAAACTTGATACCCAATCCATGTGATCTATTCCTGAAAACTGGTTAATATGGCTGAAAAGTTATTCACTGATGTGTCTTAGCACTGATTTTCTAATGTGTTAGGTGCTGACAGTAGAAATAAACTCTGTAGAGACAGTTTTGACCTTTAAATCTGCAGAATCAAGATGATTCTTGCCATATTCCCTATTACTCTGGGATGGATATTATTTATGTCTTTTATTTATGTGCAATAAAAGTTTTCTTAAATATGATCCATTATATTGATATAATTTAGATTTTGATATAGAAGAATAGTTTTAAGAAAATTTTCTGATGGCAATCTGAAAGTTAATCTGATGAACACTAAATTGAAACAAAACTTTTAAATGTTCAAGGATATATATCAAATATGTTGTTAGATGATGATAACTCTAAAATTATTTAAACTATTGGTACATTGAACAGAATATTGAAATAGTTATCATAAGACCAGGTCCCAACTATTAATTCCTTGCCTTCTTATTTTATATAAGTTTAATGAGTAACTAAAATCCTCTCAGCTTCCACATTCTTATCAATAAAATGAGAATAATAGTTCCTTCCCAATATATTCAATAAGATATTGTGAGGAGCAATTCAAATGTAAATGTGTATCATAAACTGTTAAGTGCTTATGCTAATTTGTTATCAACATCTCAATGGCTATTTTTATGATTGTTATCAAGAATAAAACTTTCTTCATTAAATAAATAATATTAAAATATCTATGAATTCAGGACACACAATGACAAAGTGAGACGTTGGAAGTAGAAAAATCTATATTTAAGTCCTTTTTTCTAAAATATATTAGTTATAAGCTTCTTAAAGAAAGAGATTGTTTGATCTTTATTTTTATATTCCCATTCACTCAGAAAATACCTAGAAAGTGAAAGGCCCTTACTAAGTCCTAAGTGAATGAACTATTTGTGCATGAACCTGGGCAAGTTACTTGACCTAGTGGTGCCCCCAGGGAATTCTGTAATACCATAAGTAACAGTTGACTTACAAACAGGAATAGTGGAATGAGTTTTCATACTGGGGATTCCCTACATTGATGAATTCAGTTCTGCTTCGGGTATACTCTACCCTTTTCCCAAAATGAATTAAGAATTCAAATCCAAACTCATATTTAACTTAGAAGGAATTTACACTTCTATATTTATGTTAATCACAGAAGCAGTGCTCATTATTTCATCCATTGCAAATGACAGGTGAAACCTTTTGTTTAGAAAAAATAATGCAATTTAATGAAAATTATATCACATTTCTTTCTTCAGATCCTAATTGTTAAAATATGGTTAATTCTTTAGGGATAAAAGTATCCCTATCATGCTGAAGCAATTTGTCAGCAACACATGAAAACATATATAAACAAAAACATATTAGCTAAATTGTTTTTCACTATTTAAACAAAGAGTTTCAAAGACTGCTTCCTTCCAGCATTTACAGAGATAGATTCTAAAGGAACACAATTTATTAAATGCATTGACAATGGACCAAAATAATAATCAAAACAACAACCTACTGCATGGATTGCTGCTCTTAGATTTATCCCTTATACATTCATAAACAGACTGATATAAACACTATCTAAGAGTTATAAAATACTCTCTAGGAATGAACTTTTCCCAGTGAGAAGTACTCTTTGAAATGTACCAAGCTCCATTTACTGTCTTCAAGGAGGGAATTTTCCAAAGAGTACTTTCAATAGATAATATATTTTTTATGGAGAAAACTACCTCACAAATTCAAAGAGGAAGAGATCAAGGCTCCTCTCTTTCTCAATTACAGCAGGGAAAGCCTCGCTTTTCTGAAAGGTATATTAAAAGACACTCCTAAGATGTTAATTCCACAGTCTCCTATGGAATTCCATCACTATGCATAACAATTCCCACTACTAGGAAATCTTTTAAATTTCCTAATAAACAAACACATATACGCTAATTTCTTTGTTTTGCTGTTTAAAACCATGCTTCAGAAAAAAAGAGAAAGAGAATTGTTGATTAATTCACAAGAGATTTATTTAATAATAACCATCTCCTTTTAATCATCTCCTTTTCTCTTACTATATACAAAGTATTGTGCTAAATGGTATGATACTTATAAAGTCATATATTTTCCTGCCTATTGGTTCATTATCAGCCTATAATAATCTTACTAAAGATTAAGATCATTAACATCATTAACATTACATCATTATGATGTAAAAACATCATTAATAATGAATTTTTTTGTATCTGTGGCATGTATTATTTTCATGCTTTGCATATTCTGATTCTTCAGACTGAGGAAAAAAACACAAGAAAAAGGAAAATGTGTTTTATTTTTAATAAGAAAAATAAAATCAACTTCCTGTATATTTGTCAACCAATTTAGTCAACCAAAGAGAGCCATTACTATGAATGATATCCTCTGGTTGGATTGTTATTGGAAACCTAGATGCAGTTCTAAATCACTATCATCATCATTAATGAATATTTATTGGATACTCACAAGTTGCTAAGCACTGTACAGTTTTGCAGAGCCATCAAGTGTGGGGGGGTATAGGCTGTTTATGAGTCTATTCCAGCACAACTGACTTTGACCGTTCAGCAATCTTATAGCTTGTGATAAACATTTCACACACACACACAAATACAATTTATGATCCTCAGCAAAGGATATGAAGTATAGATAAGTAAGTATAGGGTCAGTGAGTTGAGTCCAAGTCCATACACTCTGTCTCTCTTAACTACAGAAACTGGATAACATGACTTTAATTCTTAATAATTTAGTTGTCTCCCTGAAAAGACTAGTGAGCAATTAATTGTACATTGATCTCATAGGAATATTTCATTAATTGGTTAACTACATAAGTTTCACTGAAACTGCATGACCATACTTTCAAAAGTATTTTTATCTCATGTTTTGAATACAAAAGCCAAAAAGAGTATCTCACCTTTCATGGAAAATGAAAAGACCCATGATCCTCAGTAAAGAAAAGGCAGAATAGGGTTGTGCATAGAAGACAGATTTTGTCCACATATATTACCTATCTAATTATAACAACTTCTCAGTAACCCTGACAACTCTGCATAACAATAAATTATAGATAAATTGATAGTTTGCATTATCAAAAGGAGGAAATGCCAGGTTTGTCCAAACTGATGAGATCACATCAGTAAATCACATAATTCACCAGGGTTAATTAAAAAAAAAAATTATGATAAAAGCAATCACACATAGTAGACAGAGTACTAGAGTTAGAATCAAGAAAGTTTTATAGATGAATGGTCCCAGGTAGATAACCTAACCTTTATGTATCTCAGGCAACTCCTTTAGAGTTCCCAAACTTAGATTCCCATATACTGACAAGATTATAGCTCTTTTTAAGTTTTTGCATAATAATGTTTGGATGTTTACATCCATATGTACAACAATCCGCTATCAAATATCTGTATGTACATATTAATTGTGGGTCTGAAAATGAACCATAGTAGATTACACAGGATGGTGATGGAAGTGAAATCCTGTCCAAATGCCTTTGTTTGAATCTGGACCTTGCTTTGTACTTTCTCTGTGATTTGGGTAGTGTGCTTCTAGTTCCTCATCTCTGAAAATCAAGAGATGTCTATGACGTTGTTAAATAAATATTTGCTATTAAAAAGATATATGCATCAGAAATTCAATTTCATTTGTGATTGCAACAACAGCAATAACAAATATCAATCTCTGTTCTTTGTATTTAGAAATGTTTATGGAAATATTCACATTTGTTGATATTTGTAAAGTACAGCATTAAAAGAAAATAAATTAAAACGAACTAACTTTTAAAGGAAGGGGAATGAAGTAGATTATTTCTAAGGGCATTCCAGCTATAAATCAATGATAAAAGGCTTCCAAATTAAAATGCATGGCATCTAGAACAAAAATTCTCTTATATTCAAAACCTAGCTTTATTACTAAGGCATAGATTGGGGATAATTACTAAAAGATGAATAATGAATGACTAACAATATATATTTTTTTTAGTTGATCAATTAGTTATATGGAAGAGAGTATATTTATTAACAAACAACTCAAAAATAATCCTTGCCAACACCATTTAATGAAACAAAAACCAACAAGACTTAAAAATCATTAAGCCATAACATCCTGTTTGTTCTGTATTTCTTCCCCCATGAATTCAGGTGAGCCAAATTTGGAACAAAGTTGGTAATAGAGAAACATGTATGATTATACTTCTTTCTGGAATTTTTAAAGTCCCTTTTGATTGTCAGACTTCCTTGAATATATTTTGGTTGTTCACAACAAAAATCTGGTTTGTGTCTAACAATCTTTCAAACCCAATGTTTCCATGTTCTCAGTCACCAAAATAAAATACAGTCAAAAATTCACCAAGAACATGGGTGTCACAGCATGGATGACATAAATAGCATTATGAGAAGGCCCCCCAAGTACTTTTTTTCTTCAATTATGGAACAATAGCTCTTGGAGCAAAAAGGAAAGTTAAAACACATTCCATCTAGTATATAAATTTTATATATTAGGATATTGAGACCCAAAGGGATTAAGGGATTTATCTGAGGTAACACAGCTTTGGCTCTCATGTCCTATTCAAGTATATTTTGGAACAATTTTGATATTAAAAGGAAACAACATGATATAACACATAGAGCTCTGGATCTGGAGTCAGGAAAAACTGAATCCAGATTATAGACTCAGAGATTTCCAGGCAATATGATCCCAGGCAAGTCATTTAATGTATATTTGCTTTGGATTCCTGGTCTGTAATATGGGGATAACATTAACACCTACTTCTCAGAGTTGTTGTGAGAATAAAATAAGATACTATTTGTCAGTCACTTTGCAAGGTTTAAAGCATATAAATGCAATGATTATTATAAGCACCCTTCTTGTGCTGATTAACATGAGACATATGCTTAGGTATTACCTTAATGAATTAATTATTTCTTCAAATGAGATAATGAAATATAAATTGCTTTGCAAACTGTAAAAGCATTATGTGTATTTCATTTCATATTAATAGCAACTACCTAATCTCAACTTTTTTTTTTTTTTTTTTTTTTTTTGCAGTTCAACAAGAAACACAGATTATTACACACTGCTGCAAATGAATAAATTGGGAAGTGAAGATGCCAAAGGATTTGTTCTTAACATGTCAGTGGCTGACCTGGGAACATCAAATATATCTCCTCTTTTTCTGCTTCTCAAGCTAATTGGCCTTCATCCTCCCCTCTCCCCATTGCAATATATAAATTAGGGTCTAGGCTCTGGTGTGCTAAGAAAAATACTTATGACAATGAAGCATAGGCTCAGTTACATTAATTTGGCATGAAAAGTTGCCATTAAAAAATCTTCTCTTCCATCTGCTGCATTTTAAAAACAATTTATCATAAAACCAACCTCACTCTGTCATTTTAAAGTTCTGGGAGATTTACACAGACATAGAGATGAGGGGTCTCAGTTTATAAGGCACCTCAGCCAGAAATATTGCTGACACTGTAAAAACTGAATTTCAAATCAATATGAAATTGCCCTCCAGATGCATTGAGAGCAATGGCACACTCAGGAAAGGAGACTTCCCATATAGATGAAAGTTGGTGAACATTTTGAGATATGAATAAAGTAGAAGAACACTACAATCATTGACTGTCCAAAGAGCGATTGACTCCATTTCCCATCTTGTTGTGTTTTATACTCATAAAGATGTAGAAAAAATGTCATTTTACCAAGACACATAGAAGCAAAGGAAGGAAAATGTATGTGAGTAGAACATATAAGAGCAGATTAGCTTTTTTAGCTTACACATATACACATATAGGCACCCCTCCTTATGTCCCAAACACAGGAAAAGATTCTGATATCATTTGCCTACAGTTTCAAAACAGCAGCAGAAAATATGCCCTCTGTTTCCATAAAATCTTACTGAGTCGGTAATGGAAACAGCAACCAGTGAGTGAGTTCAGCAGTAAAAAATCATCTCCTTTTAAGTCTCCTTGAGGCTCAGCATACAGCAGACTACACTTAGCCATAGCAATCAACTGTGATATGAGAAATCCTTGTAAGCAAAGAAATAGCTGTAAGGCAGTGGATAACATCACAAAAAGAAGCTTTGGAGAAGACTGCTTATGTGGGAAGCAAAAGTTTGAACTCCATTTAACTAATTATTAACATCTGAGGTCAATTAGTGTAATGGGCTGAGGCTTGAGTTGATGCACTGAGGTCCCAAGCACATGAGGCTAAATTGTAATTGGACCATACTCTATTAATATACAAGCTTGGAGAAAGAATGGCCCCCACCCACTCTTTGTGCAAGTCCTGATGTATAGGAAATGACGATTTTGGTGGGTGGAGGCAGGGGAGTGGAAAAGGAAGGGGAAGGAGAGACTTGTGGGATTGCATTGCCACGGTTTTCTCAGCTCACATCTCTCTCTGTTAGCTGGCTTCCTGTCGCAACTGCCCATATTGCTATCGCAATCTTTCTTGCCTATATTTGCTATTGCAATCTTTATTCACCTCTTCACTTCAATAAATATTGAAGATTTTCCCCTTAACCTGAATTCCTGACTCCGGCTGATTTTAAATATGCGGTCATTACAAATTAGTAACCACAAAAAAATTTTGCATACTTTTTTTGCACTTAATGCTTGTGTATAGAAATAAATCACCTTTAACATATCTAGGCAGTAAGTAAAATATTAACTCTACTGCATTTGATATGTTGATCACTGATGTGATTTTTTTTTTCTGTGCATTTTTTATGCCATAAAATTTTTTGGCTGGCTCTGATTTATATCTAATATATCACTGGACACACTGATGATAGACATAAATATATCGATTAATCAATTAAGTGTATATCAAGCAACATTTATTTGTCAGGCATCATGCTAGGCACTGAGGAAAGAAAATTAAACATGAAATTGTTCCTGCCCTCAAGGAGATTATACATCAGAATGGAGATGACACATCCACATATGAGAGTATAAGTAGCCGAGGAAAGGGATAAGAAGTGGAACTTTTACTTATGTATTTTCCCCCTATCAGTACAGAACTGCATATGCCTATATTACTGAAGGATTAAGTGATTAACCTAATATAACACAGTAAGCACGTGTTAGAGGTGTGATCTGAAACCAGGGTTTGTTGATCTGGAGCACAGCTCTCAACAAATAAGGCAGTTACTGCCTTTCTAATATATTTTGAATGTACACAAAACATGGAATTTTTCTGAAGAGGGTGTTAGCATTTGGGATGAAGGAAACTTTCATATAGAATTTGGCACTTCAGTTGTACTTTGAATAAGGCAAGGGATTCTAAGAAGCAGAGAAGAGTTGTTATATATATACACACATACACAAGGTATGTGTTTATAAAAACAGTGTTCTATGATTCATCCCACCTGGATTTTTTATGATTCTCCTTGGTTCTAAAACATCTATAGATTTAGGTGGTATTAAGTTTATATTAAGTTATTTATTTTATTGGTATGTAAATATCTTTGTAGATCAATAAACCATGTGGGGACCAAGGATGCCCATCTTGAGGTTACTAGGAAAAATAATGAATGACAACATGAATTAAAACAGAAAAGGTCTTTAAAACTGAGCTTGATCTATATAAATCCACAGTCAAAGTTCAATATTCATTTGAGCTGTGTTCTCTCCCTACTTTGGATTCTCATTACCTTGAAGGAAGTACTCATGTGACTTCTATAGGTGACATACTTCCCATCCCAACTGGGAAGTACCTAGATTGGTCCCCAATTTATTTATTTTTTTATTATTTCAGATAATAATTTTTTTTACACAATGATAACTTGGGCACATTCACCAACTGGTGAAGTTCCAAGGCATTTTTGTGGTTTGGGAGTCTCACTTCTAAATATCTCAGTGTGGATTATAACTTCATCAGAAGAGTCCCACTGTGGTATGACAAAAATATAAATGTGTTAGAATCCTTACAAAGTATTAACTCCCATTTTGGAGAGCAATTTGGAACTATGCTCAAAAAGTTATCAAACTGTGCATACCCTTTGATCCAGCAGTGCTACTACTGGGCTTATACCCCAAAGAGATACTAAAGAAGGGAAAGGGACCTGTATGTGCCAAAATGTTTGTGGCAGCCCTGTTTGTAGTGGCTAGAAGCTGGAAAATGAATGGGTGTCCATCAATTGGAGAATGATTGAATAAATTGTGGTATATGAACGTTATGGAATATTATTGTTCTGTAAGGAATGACCAGCAGGATGAATACAGAGAGGACTGGCGAGACTTACATGAACTGATGCTAAGTGAAATGAGCAGAACCAGGAGATCATTATATACCTCAACAATGATACTGTTTGAGGATGTATTCTGATGGAAGTGGATCGCTTCGATAAAAAGAGCTAGGTTCAGTTTCAATTGATCAAGGATGGACAGAAGCAGCTACACCCAAAGAAAGAACACTGGGAAATGAATATAAACTGCTTGCATTTTTGTTTTTCTTCCTGGGTTATTTATACCTTCTGAATCCAATTCTCCCTGTGCAACAAGAGAACTGTTCGGTTCTGCACACATATATTGTATCCAGGATATACTATAACCTATTCAACATGTAAAGGATTGCTTGCCATCTGGGGGAGGGGGTGAAGGAAGGGAGGGGAAAAATCGGAACAGAAGTGAATGCAAGGGATAATGCTGTAAAAAATTACCCTGGCATGAGTTCTATCAATAAAAAGTTATTAAAAAAAAAAAAGGTATTAACTCACTGGAATTGATAGAAACAATGCTTAAGTTTACATCTTACACATTAGCTCACACAGAATTCACAAGTCTGGGAGATTCACAAAGTTATACCTCCCACAATCCCACTCTCTCAGAGGAGGAGTCAACCTTTGGGTGAACACCTTTAAGAGATCATATATAGGAAGCTCTTAAAGCCTCAGTCAGGAATCAGTGGAATAAGCCAGTTTAGGAGATGGAGAGTCAAAATTCAGTTGGGAGATTTCAGAGCCAGGATTCAGAGGGAGCTGGAGGCTGAAGCTGAAACTGGCAGAGGCAAAGGACTAGCAACAAGAGCTCTTGGAACCAAAAAAAGCTAACTGGGCTATTTTGGAAGAGACAATAAAGGACTATACTTTAACTCCTGGCTGCATTTGAGGTTATTACTCTGAATTGAAACTAAGGCTGCCTCCAGAAGGCCCCTAAGAAACCTGCTATCAGAGAACGAATATTATATTTTAGAAAAGAAGAGAAAACTACACAAATGTATGTTTCTGCTAAAAGTTTTCAATGGGATGGAAATTAGAACCATTAATGCAAATCAAGTTTGTATATTATCTACAAATCTATGCTGTTTAAGTCTTTCTCTTTCCTAGCAGTATAAAGAATGACAGTTTTGTACATCTTATCCTACATATAGAAGCAGCTGCCTAACCTGGAAGACTTAAGAGGAGTGTAAAGTACCTTTTGATCAGCTATATTCCATTTGGAAATTATTTTGCTAAGAGGGCAATGAGGTGGCACAGTGGATAGAGTTTCAATTCTAAAATCAGAAGGATCTGAGTTCAACCTGAGATCTAACCTCAGAAACTTATTAGCTCTGGACCCTGGACAAGTCACTTAACCACTCCAGTATCTTTGCCAAGAAAACCCTGAATGGGGCCCCAAAGAGTCACAAAATTAGATATTATTAATTGACTAATCAACAAAGATTTTATTTATAGGGACTTTTATATAACAGACTCAGTTCTCTGTTGAACAGGCATTGAAAACACTGCTATAAAAACTACTAAATATGTACCAAAAATATGAGAATGATGAAGTTTTTTGTTTGAACCTTTTTATACCAATAAAGTGTTGTTTATCTTCAATGATCATTTCAAAGTTTCTAACAGAAATATACTACCTTCATGTTTTGTGATCATGAGCCTTTCGTGAATGCTTTAATTATCATAGAAGGGTTGTTTAAATAAGCTTTACTAGAAATAGTCTAAAAATCTAAGATGAAAATGTGAAAGGATATCAGAAAGGGTTCACTGGATATGCTCAAATTACTGTATAATTATCTAATCTGTTATATAATATTTTAAAAAATCTTTTATTGAATTACTCCAGTTTTCTGAATGTAATTGGCCTTGAACTTTCCACTTTAATGAAACTTTACATAAGAAGAATTACTACATTAAAAAAGTATTTTCAAGAACAGTATGTTCAACTAACAGATCTCTTTTTTCTTTCTTCTCCTGCGGAAAGCACAGTGTACCTTAAATCTTTGTGGAATTGGAACATGATTTGTAGCAGATGACCTGGTAGCATATAAAAATAATTTACTGTTATGTGTCTTAGGCCCTATAAATCAATAAAGGAACTATAGAGATATCTCAATTAGATAAGACCTGGCATGATAAGATCTGCCCTTGTCTTGCCCATATTCTCAAAGTGACAACTATTTTGAAGAAATGCTTGGTTTGGAAATGCTCACATTATTTTAAGTTGCTGACATAACATGATGAGTCCCATCAAACTCAGTGAAAAATAAAACAAGGCCTTGTATAAGTAATGGCCTGGGAGGGTTTTAGACACACATTTGTTAAAGTATTGATCTGTGCATTTCTATAATAACTCCCATTACCTTGGGTATACCAAATGCTTTGACAGCATGTTAAATTACTATATTGAGTACCATGACATAAACTAAACCTTGTAGCCCTGTTAATTACAACTAGCCCTTGAACCAAGCCAACTTGGATACAACTTTTTGGCCTAAATGAAACCAAGGCTAAATAGTCTTAACTTGGATCCTTGAACCTTTATCTTCTTCTTAAATTGAATGGAAGGAGCTTCAAACATTTTGGAATAATATATCTTATCTTTGTTTTATCAACAGTGAAAGATAGCACTTGCTCTGTTAATTTACAGTGGTCTTGTAAACTACTCAAAAAAGATTCTCATACATTGTCATTAGAAATATTGTGTTGTCTAAGGCAAGTTTGCATACTCTTTTTGAGGTAAGGCATGCAAGCAATATTTTGGAGAATAAGGAATATAGAATTTTGAATGACAAGTTTGGAGTTCAGATCCTGTTTCTAACATATATTTTCATATGACACTTTATTTTCATGGGACTTCCATGTGATGACTGCATATTTAAAATCAGCCGGAGTCAGGAATTCAGGTTAAGGGAAACATCTTCAATCTTTATTCTCAGTAGAGGTGAATAAGGATTGCAATAGCAATATGGGCAGCTGTGACAGGAAGCCAGCGGGATTGCAGGTGAAAAGGGGATAGGAGGTAAAGGGCAGTCGCAATAGCAATGCGAGCAGCTGTGACAAGATGCCAGCCAGCAGTCTCTCTTTCCGCTTCCCTCTCCACTCCCCTGCCTCCACCCACCAAAAACGTCATTTCCTCTACAACACATCAGGACTTGCACAAAGAGTGGGTGGGGGCCATTCTTTCTCCAAGCATATATATTAATAGAGTATGGTCCAATTACTATTTAGCCTCACATGCTTGGGACCTCAGTGCATCAATTCAAGCCTCAGCCCATTATATCTCCTGCTTTCTTTTGTTTTAGAACACAGGTGGTCATGCCATCCCTGACTCCTCAGGGAGGTCAGAGCCCCCAAGGGAAGGTGATCACACCCTCCCTGACTTCTCAGGAAAGGAAGTGAAAGTACCGAAAGGGAGGTGATCACGACCCTCCTGACTTCTCAGGAAGGGAGGTGAAAGCACTAAAAAGGAAATAATCTCACCCTCCCTGACATCTCAGGAAGGGAGATGAAAAGCACCAAAGGGAAGTAGGGTTTGCTAGCGGGTCTCTGGGCTGAAGGGTCTTATTAGAAACAGGTATGCACAAACCCATCAGCATGGGAGGTGTTACACAAGCACACAGCAATAACACAGAGGCTATTAGTGATGACTCTCCCCACCGTCAGTGCAGACTTGATGTGGTGTAACAAACATGAATTGTACACCCAGGTAACGGTATAACAAACAATATAAATCAACATAGTGTTAAAAGATTGCCAGAAGTCCTAGAAGGAGAGTATGCAAATAGCACTCACACATACGCCTTCTTCAGCAGCCAAGAGAGAGTCCAAAACCAATCTATTGTCCATTGCCTCACAGGTCAGGGAATCCAATGATCCCCACAAGTTTTTGAAGTCCTGCAAAAGTCTTTTTATGTGTTAGGGAATCCAAAGATTCCAGCAGATTTTGAAGTCCTGTAACAGTCTTATAATTTCTCAGAAAATCCAATGATTCCTGAGGGTTTTCAAGTCCTACAACAATCTTATGGCTCAGAGAATCCAATGATTCCTGAGGGTTTTCAAGTCCTACAATAATCTTATGTCTCAGGTATTCATGCTGCAAACACCTATGACCTACTAATAGGTGTAGGTTCCTATGCAGACGTCGCAGTACAGATCAATTATTCCATAGCAGCATATGAGCAAATTGCTGCTAATGCTATCAAAGCGTGGGCTTCTCTCCACAATAAAGATGACAAGGGTGAGGCCTTCACAAAAATAACACAAGGGCCAAATGAACCCTTTGCTGACTTTGTGGGATGTTTACAGACAGCTATTACAAGAACGGATGGGGAAAATGCAGTAACAGACATTTTGATAAGGCAACTTGCTAAGGAAAATGCTAATGAGGTTTGCAGAAGAATTATACTAGGACTGCACAAGGATGTTCCTTTAGATGAGATCATAAGATGCTGTGCCACAGTGGGCACAAATGCCTTTTGTAGCCAGGCTATGATACAGACTTCCCAAAATCCAAACACTGGGGGACAAGGTCCTTTTTGGCAAGGGACTTCCAGAGACACTTGTCAATGCTTTCAGTGTGGTAAAGTAGGGCATCTGAAAGTTCAATGTTAGTATAGAGACAGAATGAGAAAACAGGGTGGGAGAACAAGACCAATACACCATGTCCAAAATGCAACAGAGGCTTCCATTGGCATCAGAATGTAGACAGATTCAGGGAAACGGGATGAGGGGCCCGGCCCCAGGGCCCCAGGCAAAAAACACTTGGGGCATGATGGCAGCCAATGGTGTACCCAGAGAGTGATTACAAGTCCAATACCCAGACATGACCAATCAGTCAGAAAGCCATATGATGGAAGAAGGGGATTACACAATCAACCAGCCAGGAAGCAACCTGATAGGAGAAAGGAATTACAATTGGGGAAAATAGAGCTGTATGCAGCTGGGACAACTGAGATACCCCCTGGAGAGGTGAAATCTGTTCCTCTCCAGTCCATGGATCCCTTACCTCCAGACCTACCTACAGTAGGATTGACCATTTCACCTCCTGAGAGTACATCAAAACAGTGTTCATACACATACTGATGTGGGAAACTGGGGAATGTGTAGATAATATCCCAGTCACTAATACAGGTAGACAATGTGTGACTTATCACCCAGGAGAAGTAGTAGCATCAGGTTTACTCATATAGAATCCTAATAAGGAACCTGGTGATAGTCACCCAGATTCTGACTTCAGACCATAAAATCCAGGAATATACTGGACAGCAGCTGTAACAGCTGACCGACCTATGCTCATAATCTATATAAATAGCATACTATTAGAACGATTGGTAGATACAGGTGCAGATCATACAGTTATTAGAAGTGCCAATTGGCCCAGTCACTGGCCAAAGATTAAAGCAGACATCTACATGTCTGGCGTAGGAGGATCAATAGCAGCTGAAGTTAGTGCTGCTCCTATGAGATGGACTTTTGAAGGCAAAACAGGGGTTTTTACTCCTTTTATAGTTGAAAAAAATTCCCATCAATCTGTGGGGAAGAAACGTTTTACAGCAATTAGGGTTAAAAATGAGTACTTTGGTTTTTTAAGCAGGGCTGCTACTGAAGGCCTGCCAACACTTGCACCTGTTCCTATTCAATGGAAAACTGATACACCAGTGGGGATAGAACAGTGGCCCTTAGGTAGTAATAAAATTCAGGCCTTATTAGATATAGTACAGGAGCAGCTTGAACAAGGGCACTTACAACCTTCTCTAAGTCCTTGGAATTCCCCAGTGTTCATTGTAAAAAAGAAATCAGGAAAATGGAGGATGCTCACTGATTTAAGAAAAGTGAATGAACAGATGGAAACTATGGGAACTCTTCAGCCTGGACTTCCATCTCCTACTCAATTGCCTAGAGAGTGGGCTCTTTGGGTCATAGATATTAAGGACTGTTTCTATTCTATCCCTCTGGCTAAGGAGGATATGAAAAGATTTGCCTTTTCAGTGCCCAGCATTAACTTAGCTGAGCCTTATAAAAGATAGGAATGGACAGTTTTGCCACAGGGAATGAAAAACAGCCCCATGTTGGGTGCCAAATGTGATGACCGCGTATTTAAAATCAGCTGGAGTCAGGAATTTAGGTTAAGGGAAAAATCTTCAATCTTTATTCTCAGTGGAGGTGAAGAAGGATGGCAATAGCAATATGGGCAGCTGCGACAGGAAGCCAGCTAGCAGAAATGAAGGGGGATTGCAGGTGAAAAGAGGATCAGAGGTGAAGGGCGGGTGTGATAGCAATGTGAACAGCTGTGACAAGACGCCAGGCAGCAGTCTCTCTTTCAGCTTCCCTCTCCACTCCCCTGCCTCCACCCACCAAAAACGTAATTTCCTATACAACACATCAGGACTTGCACAAAGAGTGGGCGGGGCCATTCTTTCTCCAAGCTTATATATTAATAGAGTATGGTCCAATTACTACTTAGCCTCACATACTTGGGACCTCAGTGCATCAACTCAACCTTCAGCCCATTACACTTCCATATACTCATTATTAAAATGAATAAATTACAGGTATTATGGCATAGTGAGTACAGTTCTTTTCAAGTGATACTTAACCCAAAAGAGCTTAGATAATCTCTAAATTTTTTTTTTCATTTCTTTATCCTATGAGTCCCCTTAGTCCATGATTTTCATATGGTCCTCTTGCAACGACACATCATTAAAGATGGTAAGCCTAACATTTTTGATGACAAGAGAATGAAATGTAAAAGATAGTTGAATAACCAAAGTTCTTTCAAGTTAGTGTTATCCATTATGAAAAGGCAATTCTCTTTTTTGTTCACTTCTTGCCAGAAATTAGTCTTCAATGCTTTTAATAATGTAACTCTCCAAACAGCAGGATCTATTTTTTCACACCTTGTCAGAAAGCATAAGCAATCTGGACTGTGATATCATGCTCAAATTGCTATCTTCATAGATACAATAGCATAAAGTCGAGTAGAACTTGCAGATTACCCAAACAAAAAGCATCAAATGAAGCAAAGTTAATCAGCATCAGTGAGGTACCAGGCTCCATATTTGAGCTATAACTTAAGATCTAGGTCAACAGTAATTGAATGATACTAGAAAGATGTCCCTAACTAGCCAAAACACAGAAGGGTGGGGAACAGAAAGATTTGCCCCAGTAAGAAATGACCTCAAATGAAATAAGAGAGTACATAACAATACATATAGATATAAATGTTTGTAATTCAAATGACCCATTTCATTGAACACTCATAATGCTTCTTCCCTGTTCTCTCAAATTGGTCACCTCATAGACCAGGCACACTGTGATATAATCTATCCAGATTGTGCATGAAATATACCTTGAAAATTGCTGCTGCAGGCCACGCATTTGAACTCTGCTTCGCTCAGACTCCAAAGTCACCTCCCGTAACTGTTTTTCACTTTGAAGTCTTAAGTGTCTCTCTTCCTCCAATTCAAGTATCAGCTTCTCATGCTGGAATGGGTACAAAACAAACGGCTTTAAGTAAGGAAGAGTTTCTTAAGGCTTATGATAAGATGAGACATTATATGAATTATTGAACCACAACCATACATCAAATATATCAATGATTTAAATGACATTTGTAAATGGTTTAGAACTGTGTGACATTTAGATCCTTCTAGAAGTGTATCTAGATAGACAGCTTTAGTTCTCTGGCAGTATCTTATAAAATATGAAAAGAACTCCCACTTAATTTTGCCTATGAAAGATCCATGGAACCACATAGACAAGTATTACAGAGAAGAAGTATTCTTATTTATGTGTCATGATATGTACTAGCGAGTATTGAACCAAATGTTTGAGAACATGAAAAATATCTGATTCAGCAAAAACACTGTCTAGATTAAAATTTGTAGAGCAAAATTTGCCAATGATTTTGTAATACTGATACATGGATTAGCATGCAAGATTATTGGCAAAAATTTATTGAATGTGGTCATGACTTCTTATGCTCATTCAGCATTTCTACTTTTAAAAAGGAAAATTATTCATTATTACATATAGACTAGTCAATTCAGCTGGCTAGTCTACAATGCTAATGAAGTATGAGTCCTAGATTAAATCTTTCTAAGGTCCATTAAGGTTAATACAGAGAATATAATGAATTACATAACCACACATTCTGCAAGCAAGCCTAGCTTTCTATCTCATCCTGCAGAAGAGTTCCAGGGGTTACAAGAGGAATTAGGAAAAGCATGAATGATTCAACTTAAATATATTCATACAAAAAAAAAAAAACAGCATACTGTTTTTCTACTTTAAATGGTGAATTAGTAATGTCACCTTCCTTTGTGAAGGGCAGTGATTTGCTATCATTTTGAGTATTAGCAAGTGAAGCAGTCCTGTTTCCCATTATGTAGAACACCTAACTATGATGAACTGACATTTGAAATGTCAAAGGGAAAAAAAGGAAAAACAAAGAGATCAGAAAACACATTGAGTTATCTATCATGGGGTAACATATCAAGTAGATCCACAGACTTTCAGAATGCAAGATCAATAGGCAAATTCTCCCCTTTCTACATCCTGGGAAAATGCTGCCTAAGATCTAGTTAAATAATACTAATAAGAAAATGGACTTAGATTAGAAGTTTTATGTCTGATATTGGCTTGTGTGACTAGAAAATTTATTTAATCTATCTATACCTCAGTTTCTTCATGTAAAAAGAAAATACTATTTGCATTATCTTAAAAGATTGTTGTTGAAAAAAGGCACTTGAAGACCTTAAATCAATACACATTATATCCCAAAAAACTTAATATAGTTTTAAGCCATCAATTCTCATTATAGTTACTAAACTTGAACTAAAACTAAGACTTGTGCAACATAGTGTATATTATAATTATTTTCTCAGATAACTACCATTTTTGTTGTTGTTGTTGTTGTTTGTTTGTTTTTTTTTTTTAACATGACACTCGGGCATTCCCATTTGCTTACCACATTTCTTCTGTTGGGCATGCCCTCTCTTATTCAAATCCTTCAAGAGTCAGTACAAATACTACTTCTTTCATGAGTCCTCTCTTATATCATAGCTGAAAGTGATTTTTCTTTCTTTTGTTTTCTACTAACACTTCCTGTTTATAATAATTTTCAATGACACCTGATTTACTGCTTTAAGTATCTTTTTTTAAGCATATGTAGTAGATCACAAGTTTTTGACAACCTATGTTCCCTACTTCCTTCTATTACCTAGGTTACTCTGCACAGGACTTTATATATAGTGAAGGTTCAAAATATATTTGTGAGTCTGACTCTATTCTAGAGACAATCTTTTTCTAACCCAGACCTCCTATCCATATCCTCATCCTTCTCACATTTCACTACTTCTATAATAAATAGAATTAGTAAGTCACATTTATATTATGCTTTTTATTCAAAGAATATTCTGTTTGAACACTGAACTTCTAGTATCCTCCTTCAAAACTTCCTTATTTCTACCTACTTTGTATATTTTTCTATTTCTTTATCATACATTTATTCTAAATAATCAATAAATAAAATTCACTAAGTATTTACTATGTATCAAACACTATGCTAAGAATTAAAGATGCAAAAGAAAAGCAAAAGACAATTCCTCTCAAGGAACTCCTAATTTAATAATTAGGAGATAAGACACAAACAAGCTCTTTGGAAATAAATTGGAAATAATCAATGGAAGGATGTAATTAAGAGAGATGAATACATATTCACACATATTTCTATTTATTTGTCTCCTCCACAGTAATACAAACCAATTTAGAGTAGGAATTGCTATCATTCTTTGTACTTTTATCCCTGCACTTAGATGCTTTAAGAAAAACTTAATTAATTAATTTAATCTTGACCTAAACCCTTCCCTTGTATTAAAAAAAAATTAGGCAAAACTAATTAAGCAATCATACCTGGAAGCATATGTAATATCTTATCCTTAGTTTTATCCTTTTCTATTGTAGAAAGTATGATTGACAATTTTCCAATACCTTGACTTTTCACTGATTTTCTCTATCTCATGATATCACAATAATTTAAATGACCTGTGATTTTACTGGTGAGAACATCTGGAAATTATAAATTACCAGTACCTTAGTATCACTGCTGCAACCTTGCTGATTTTGCTAATAATCAGTGAAAACATTTGTATTTTTATATTAATTGTATTTGAATGTTTATTTATAAATTGTATACATGTAATATTTCCCTTATTTAATTTTTCCAATTATAATGTCCAGACTAGCTTTCTGGAGGGACATTGGACCAGCCTTGATCTCAGCAGAATAATAACCACAAGAATAGTCAAGGATAAAGTCCAAAGTTTTTATTGTCTCCTTCAGTTTCCCAGTCTGAGTCAGCAATCTCATTCAGTCAGCCAGTCAGCAGTCTGAACATCTCAATGTAACCTCCTGCTTTCTAGAGCCCTCAAGTTGGGGTGACAAAAATACAATTGCTTTCTAGAGCCCCCACATTGGGGTGGATTAAAATATAGTGTCCAGACTGGCACTCTGAAGGATCTCAGGTCCAGCTCAAGTCCTTGGTCTTTGTGGAGAAGTGATGAAGGCAGGAGAGGCACCATGCAGCTGGTCAAGTCTTCTCTTCTGTGACTGAGTTTATCTCCAGTTTATATGCTCTATTACAATTAAATCAATTCATCATACTGATTATAAGCCAATCATTATATCATATGGAACCATTATTTGTTATAAGATTAAATCAATCATATTGAACTAGAGTACTATTAATTACCATGCTAAACTAGATAACCATTGTCTTATCAATTCCACTGAGTTAACACCTTGTTGTAAGAATCCTTGCTTCAAGTATATTTCTCCAGAGTTCTGGCCCATTACATCTAATTCCATGTAAAGACAATTTTTAACATTCATATTTTTGTAAAATTTTGAGTTATAAATTTTCTCTCTCTTCCTCCCTCCCTAAGATAGTAAACAATATGAAAAACATCATATATGTGTAATCTACATGCATTGTTTTGCAATAATTACATATCATAAAACTTAAAATTTTAAATGAGGTGAAGATGAAATTATATTTTGTTCTTGAATAAATAGGTAATTGCACAAACATTTATTGAATAAGAGATTGATGTAGTCAGACTGAACTTGAGGAAAATCATAATGACAACTGCATAGAATGTGGATCAGAAAGGAGAGAAAGGAAGCAGACAGTTCAATTAGAAGCCTATTGAAATAGTCCATGTAAAAGGTGGTAAGAGTCTGAAGCAAGGTTGTGGTGCAGTAATAAATAGAAATAGATCAAGGAGAGATATAAAAAGGTAGAAATAATTTGCGTCCACTGATTGGATATGTAGGGTAAGACAGAATGAGCAGTAGATAAAGGTGACAAGTTTTGAACATGATGACTAGAACAATGTTGGTACTTTTTGAATAGAACAAAGAAGAGCACACATGGATGGACTGAAATAGATTTCATGATAGAGATTCCGCTATCTCTCTTCCATGTTTCTTCCATCATTGAAAACTTCTCACTTGATCTACCATGTTACTGCAATCTTTTACCATCAAATTCTTTGAAAGGGTCTACAACCAATGTTTCCATTTTCAGTCCTCTCACTAATTCTTAACTCAGTATGGTCTGATTTCTGACCTCATCATTTGACCAAAACTATTTTCTCCAACATTATTAACAACCTCTAAATAGTCAAATTTAATTTCTTTTCTCAATTGTCTACAGCCTTTGGTATTGTTGATCACCCTCTTCTTTCTTATTCATAGTCTCCTCTCTAGGTCTACATAAAATGACTGTCTTTAGATGTCCTCCTAACTCTCTGATTCTTCCTTTTTAGTTGTCTTTGCTAAATCTTCATTCATGACTTAACTACTAACTTGTGTGACTCCCAAAGATCCATCCTGATTCCTTTAATTATCTCCCTTCTTACAAATTCATTTGATGATCTCCTCAGCTCTGATGGATTTGATGACGGGTTTCTATAATTAATGATCTAATTCTATGCTAATAATTCTCAAATCTACTTATCCAGCTCCAAAATTTCATCTCTTCTCTTAGACATCTCAAACTGGATGTCCCCTAGAAATTTAAATTCAATGTGTCCAAAATTAACTTTCCCCTCAAACTATTCCCCTTCCTAAATTCCCTGTTAATGTCAAGGGTACCACTTTCTTTCCAGAAAGATGTCATCCTAGATTCTTTTGCAACCCATTCCATATTCAATATTGCCAAAGTCTTTTAATTTTACCTTTGTAATGTGTTTTGTATATCCCCTTCTTTCCTCTAATGCTCCTCCATCTACCCTTATACAAACTTTTATCACTTCATCTCTAGACTACTTCATTAGCCTTTTGTTTGGTCATCTTGTCTTAAGTATTTTTCCCACTCTAGTCCATCCTCAACACATCTGTCAAATGAGTTTTCTTAAAGCACAGATTTGAGCAAGTCAGTCATCTTTTCTATTCAATAAATTCCTTAATGCTTTCAGTATCAAAAATAAAATTCTCTATTTTGCATTCAAAGCACATCATAATCTAACCTCCTCCTATCTTTCTGTCTTAAACTTTACTTACCTTCTATAAACTCTTTGATCCAATGACACTGGCCTTGTGTTCCTCACACATTAACAACCCATTTCTTAACTCTGGGAACTTCAGTGGCTATTCTCCATACCCAGAATTCTCTTTCTCTTCAACTCCATCCATAGTTTCCCCAATCTCTTTCAAGTCTCAGCTAAAATTTCACCTTCTACAGAATCTTTCATGCCCCTTTAAAATATCAGTTTCTTCCCTCTTTTGATGATCTCCAACTTATTCTATATATATAGCTTATTTGTACATAGTTATTTGTACCTTGTCTCTCCCTTAGATTATGAGGCCTTTGAGGGACAGGTCTTTTTTTTTTTTTTAAATTTTATCTCCCCAGCATTTAGCCCAATGCCCTGGCACATAATAGACACTTAATAAATGCTTGCTGGTTGTACTGGATACTGACTAAGTGGTAACTGGTTTAAGCCTCTCCAGACTTATCTAGATTTTCCTTTGTAAAACAAACAAACCAAAAATAACCAACAAGTTTCAATTGGATCCATGCTCTCAAAAATTAAAAAAAAAGTAAAGAGATGGAAAAGATTTTGAAGAAAATCAAGTTCTATCTCTTATTTTGAAAACAAATAAACTGAGGCCCAGAGAGGTAAAATTATTTTGTTTTAAGATCACAAAAGTTTTACTATAATGTAAAATTATCATTAGATCAAGAGTCAAAATACCGGAATATACCTAAGTTATTCCAAAAAAAAAATTATATTCTTATATCCTTCAATACTTTCAGGATGATACACTGTCATTCTAAAATATTCATGTCAACATATTTCCTTTTTGCCTAGGGACCTCCCCCAAATTTTGTCTTTCCTCTTCTCTAAGTTAAATCCCTGTATTTCTTCAATAATCTAGTTCTTATTGTTCTTTTCTTAGCAGGAATATAATACATTGTGTGCCCTTCCTTTCCCCCATTTCACAAAGAATTCTGCTTGTGAGGAGTATTGGGGGACTAGAATAATCCAGCTCATAGTCACATATTTATTTTCAGTGATTTTAAAGTTAAGAGAGCAAATATCTTATAAGGTTTCATTAAGGCAACATATCATAAAAATTTGTCTTTAACAATTATTGCACATTGGATAAAATATTGTATATCCATACTTTAAAGAAGCAGACAAATTGTCATTTTAATGGCTTGGATTTCAAAGTACATACTTTAATGCAAGAATAGGCAGACTAATTTAGTCATAAATGTGGCCTATATCACATATATCACAGTATAGGCATTGAAAAGGCCATTATTTTTTATTTTCACCACCATTTGACTTTATTTTAAGTGGATAGCTCTACATACTCTGCACCAAAGGCTAATTGAAAGTCTCCAAAGCATTAATATGTTATTTTGTAATGCAATGGGTATACTGACTTACCTCCAGCCCAGATTTTAATTGTATTGGATTGTTCTGAAAGAATCGGTGTGAGATAGCATTGGGCAAGCCAATTAAAAAATGACCAAGCAACTTAGTCAGGCATGCAGTGCTTAGTTTCCCCCTTGTAAAAGCTCAGGCTCTGTCTCAAGTGCCCATAGATAAAAAGAACTGCACATCATAATGTTAACAATATTGCATGCTTGTTTTGCAAATACAGTAGATGTGACAGTTAGATTTGTAGCCTGACATTATTTTGATGTGTCTTGTAGCTGATTTTAGAACTTGAGAGATATATGCAAAAATTGAAAAGAGGAATTCCCCAGGTAGTTCTGACACAAAATCACAAAAGTTTCTAAATGTTAAGTCAATAAGTAGATATGATTATTTGTTCTGATATTGCCACTATAAATCTCATTGAATAATAATTTATAACAAATAAAATGCAGGGAAATGAATGTGTGAGTATTCCAAATGGAGGGAAAAGGCTCTTAAAGACAGTAATAAATAAGCAAGTGCCATGAGGAAAAGACTACATAAGATTAAAAAACATTTCTATAGACTAGTGCTGAGTACAAACATTTGTGGAGAATATACTGATTCCCTGAAACAACTATCATATAAGTATATATAATGAGAATTTTTGAGAAGGTGAACAGATCGATATTATACTCAATTTAATGTTGTAGAAATAAAACAAACTAGTAGGATGTGATAAGTATTTTAGTATTTTTCCATCTCTGTTCATTCAACATAAATTACTAATTGATATTCTTAAATCTCAATTTTGGATAACTACTCTCAAGACTTAGTTTATAATGAAGTGCTTTAATACATATATGCAGACCTAGGACAAGCATGTTATTTCTCACACAGACCAGAATTGTGCCCCCCAAAAAGCAACACATTTCATTTTTTTCAGAGACCTACAAACTAAGCACATATCAACAGCAATATTCAATTGCAATTTTCATAATTGTTTTTCTTCTCAAAAGAATATATTTTATATCAATTTTATAGCAAATCAGTATTAGTCTAAATTAATCTAAGCTATTCCTGCTAATTGCAATCTCATTTAAATTTTTAAGTAGAATTTTCAACATTTTCCTCTTAATGGAGGCTACCTGTATTAATCTTCTCATTAGTTATGAAAGATTGGACTGTACTGGAAACAAAGAATCACATAGGGACTTCTGGAATTGATAAAAATAAGTCAATGTTGTAGGCCACAACAGAAGAATATAAATCAGGATCAAGATTGGAGCCTAGAGACAACTATGTGTGTCTCAGCAGTACTGATAACATCATCCACAAGGAGCAAAGCTTTTATTGAAACAAAAAAAAAAAAAAAAAGAAGCATACTTGAAAACATAGAAAGAAAAAAGAAAGAAGCAAAATATGGAAAAAATAAATTGGGAGAGAGAAGTGTACAAAATCAGATAACTAAAAAAGGACAAACAGACATTCTCAGTATATATGCAAATCTTGAAAATGAATGCTGGAATACAGGAAAGGTATATTGGTGAATTACTTTCTCCTACATAGTTATTTTCCTTACAAAAAGATTATGTATATATTTATTCCTTAGTAAAGGAAGGAAGATATGAGTTTCATAGGATAAATATTTTAGGGTAGATTGTACAGAAGAGCATGACAGAATTGAGGGATTGATATGGATTGTAAAGATATGTTCAGAAGAAACATAATGGCCTTCCTGGGTTCTTAACTAGAAAGGAAGGAAGAAGGGATGCATTGTTTATTAGTAGCCAATGATTAGGATTATTTATTTACCAGAGAAAAAGGAAAACAATATTATGACACCTTAGAGATTGAGGAATATAAATTTAAAAATCAAAGACCAGGTATAGTAGAATAACACACTTTGCAACTGGAAAAGGCAGAGAGGTGAGTGCTATAATATACCAAATCTGTTTTTCACACACATTAATTGAAGGTTTTCATTATCACCTTTTATTAAATGCCTACTTTGCATAGTGGAAAGAACACAAAGAATTAGGAGGCATGGCTCTCACCAAACCAATAACTAGCTAAATGATTTTGGACAGATATAAAAATGACAGATTGCATTTACATAGCTTGTTTTTTTTTGTTTTTTTTTTTTAAGGTTTATAATTTAAAATGACTATTCCATTTGAAACATTTAAAAATTATTATCTCTTGTTTCTTTTATATCATCAACACTTTCCCATTGCCAAAGAACCATCCCATTTAGCAAAACAAATAAACAAAAAAACCCAACTTAGTCTTTTTAGTTATTTTAACTTTATCTGCTTTAAGGCAACTGTTCTAAGTAACTTTCTTCCCTTAACCCTTAAATCATGGCACTTCATTTGTCACTCACTTCCCTAGTTTTAAAGTTTTGTTTAGCTTATTAATTCCTTTTTTTCTTCCTTTTTTTTTCTAGCTTATGCACTTCTTTTCTTATTTCTCTCATTAAATATTGGAGGAAACTCCTTTCTTTTTTCCCTTTCAACTTTAATTTCATTTTCTGTTTTTAAAAATATTTTTCATTCTCTCATTATTTTCCTTCGCATTCTGCTATTTTATACTTTTATAATTTGATTCATGGCCATTATATTTATTTATAACATCTTTAGTGCCAGTATTCATCATGAAATATAAGCTTCTAAATTCTTTATTTTGTTTTCTTCTTCTTTTAATGGGTTTCAATGTTATCAGCTTGAGGATCTTATACCATTCTCTCCATTTTCTGTTGTCTCTTAAAAATACCAGTTGCTATAGGAGTTACAGATAATAGAAATGTTATCCCATGGTAGAAGTTTTCTTATGTCCATGATTTCATTATTATCCCCATGACATTTGCCATTTCCCATGAAATCTCCTCTCTGGGTTTAGGCCTACCCACTCTAGTAGGTGTCAGTTATACCAGGAGTTCTTATTCCCTCATTGTTTTTCCCTGACACCAGATTCTCACCATTGAAATTAGATCTCTCTACCCAGCCTTGGTATTTATCCATTTACCCATAATTGTTCCTCCTAAGAAATTATAAATGTTATCTGTCCTTCAACAATCAGATAACTATTAATCTTTGACCTGACATGAGTCATATATTTGCCTCTATCTTCTTACTCTTCTCTCTCATTTTTTGCATCCTCCAATTCTGTCCCAACAAAAATACATTGATTCACCATGAGCTAAACATCACCATGATGTTTAGTCCATAATTTTTCAAGCTTGCTTCTGTACCTTTGTCTCCTTGTCTCCTTGTACACTCATTTTTCATGTAAATAAGAGATCATTTTATGGTATCTGTTATTTCATTACTTCATTAAATCAATAAGTAACTTTCTCTTTCTAGTTTATTCTTTTTCCTTTTTGGAGATGAAGTGTTGGGGTGCAGAGGTGCTGAACCATTAAACATGTTAGTGTTTGGAATCGAGAGATAAGATGAAGAACTTACAGGAATGTATGAATTCTTTTTCTGTATTTTATTTTCATTATTTTTGTGTTTCCCCTATGACCTGTATAATATGTGCAGGCTCATATGTACTTGAACCTTGGCCAGCTATAAACATATGTATTTAACCTGAGGTAATGTCATTTATCAGCATTTGACTTTTATCAATATTTAGTCTATTAGCTTGACCAATATCTGCTTGATTAAGCCTGAAAGCCTGATTTTTTGTTTCCTAGAAATCAGGAGATTTGGGGGAAACAGAAACCTTCCATTCTAATTTCTCCAAATTAGCAACAACTATTAGATGCCTCCCCCTTCCCTTCTCAATGCTCTCTTACTTGTGATGTAACCGCTTGTATAAAAGCTATATATCTTTACTACTTCTCTAGTCCTCCTACCACAAGCTTTCTCTTTCTTATCTCATGAGAGGATGGCTCATCCTTTGGAGGTTTTTAATAAACAACTTTTCTGCTTTCTACTGAATGATCTCTGAGTAGTCATTTTGGGTAAGGGTCTTCTACATCCCTCACATTAGGGTTTCAGGACTCCCTGTATGGGCCATCAGAATGATAGGGTTTAGCCACCAAATATTGAAGAGAGTGGGTGTGTGACCCCAAAAGCAAATTGAGGTTACGCACCATGTTGTGAGGTATCTCAAAAGAATTTATAGACTTAGATCTTCTCCAAATCAAAGGGCAAAGATTTTATTATGCTATTAAGAGCTAGCTAAATCCAGAAGGGTTTTTAGCAAAGAAAGAGGATTTTAGTATTTGGCTAGAGGAAAGATAAGTTCCCTGGTAGAATTCACAATTAACCAGGGGGAAGATATCATTAAGGAGAAAGATACCATAAAGTGGGATTATACTAGTCCCTAACCCTAAAAGGGATTTAGGGTCTTAATAGGCATTGGAAGGGATTTACAATACCAGTAGATCTTTTATTGGGGAAATATTACCTCAGAGTTGACATTATAACTTATCATTCTGATTGTGTATAACAACTGTGATGTTATATTGATTTTGTTGATGCAAAATGCAATAAATATTTGCAACAAGAACCAACAGGTCTACCTAGAAACAAAAGGCCTAGATAAGCCTATCAGTGCTCCTCTCTGCTTGTCTCAAAAGTGTAGCTAGGTTTCCAGATTGTTGAATGTAAATCATGCTCTCTCTTTATGCTACTTGCTGCTATCTTGCTCTAATCAAAGATTTGGGTTCAACCCTCATCAAAAGGAAAGAGTTATTTCATTGTTGTTACTTGGATTGTTAATCTTAACTACTCTGTGTCTTTGTAGCAAGTTTAGATTTTTTTTTCCTGAATTTATTAATTCTTTCATTTGTATCTTTGTTTTTGTGTTCAGAAACTCTAAACATTTTTCTTGTACTATTTCTTACATTATGGCGTTCTAGTCTTTTTGACTTGTTTGACTGTTATGAGAGACTTATAATCCTTAAAATGCTTCTATATATTCTGTTCTCAAGATCAATATGTTTTGTCTCTTCTGGGATAGTGTTTTCTTTTAACACTTGCTTTTTGTTTCTCTTCTTCCAAATTGTCTTTCACTTTTATGTATTTGCATTCCAAATCAATTGTTTTTTATATTGTTTCTTGAGTTCACTTTCTCGCTATGGATTCAAGTTGCTGTTTTTCTATTCTGCTCATTATTTCGATCATAAATTCTGCTTCTACCATTCTTATTTTTCCCTTAAATCACTGAGGAATTGTAGTTCCATTCCCTCTTGGGAATCCACAAGGTCATCTCCCTCCTTACATATGGATTCATTTTCCTTGATCTTCCAATATATATTTAGAGATGTCTGAGTTTTTGATTTTTTTAGATCTTTTGAAGGCTATATTACCTTCTATAATTGACATCATCATTGTCATCTACTTGTATTCAAAATATTTAATAAAATTTTCTTCTTCCTGAGATTTTGGCAATTCACCATATTACTGTATTTTTAAATTTCTGAATCATTCCTATTTGATGGCAGTTTTTGGTTGCTAAAACTCAGAGTTACTATGATCTCCTCCAAAGTCCCAAATATTCACTTTTTTATTGGCTTCAAACTCTGTCCCATTTGACATCTGGAAGATAAAGTGAACCAGATATGTGCCACTTCCCTTTACTTCAGGACAAGTGCAATTTACACACACACACACACACACACACACACATACTGATATTGTGTCTCAGTTCTCTCTATTCATTAGGCCCCAAACTCATTCTGTGAAGCAAAACAAACATAATTGTAAAAATTTAGACATGCATATTCATAATAAAAATCATAGCTATCACTTGCATAGCTTGCATTTAAAAATAATTTTATCTTATCTGCATCCCTAAAATAGATGATATTTATAAGGTCCTGGGTAGCTAGATGGGCATTCACAGACAGCTTGAATGACTAAAATGTAATCTAGAAGCCTAGCTACTGGCTGAGGCAAACAAGGAGGAACATTTATGGGACCATCTTAGTCTTAAGTGGGCCTTTTTGTTAAGTAGCCCTTTTGTTCCAGTGGATTTTTATTATAGCCATACCTCAGGTGGCTCTGATAGAATTCTTAGCTAAATTCTTTGCATTGACAAACCATCATAACTCCACAGTTATTGTATCCAAATAGAAAGTCTAGTTTTGATGTCAAATTCCCAAGAGATCATATTTCCTTTATAAAAGACCTACTCTACTATAATTGCCTTGCTTACTTCTTTTTAAGATTAGCCCACTAACCAATGGTATAATCCCTCATTTGTTATACCTTAATAGAGTCTTCCTCCTTAATGGTATCTTCTCCTTGGTTACTGCTAGGGAACTTGTCTTCCCCCTTATTAATTGCTAAAAAACCCCTTTCTTGCTAAAAACAAACAAAAAAATCATGGGTTTAGTGATGCAAATTGTGTCCCCTTTTAACCTTTGGAGAGGGGCTGAAACTGTATCTCCCTTTGGGGAGAATTCCTGAGTCTCAAACCCTGGGAGGGGCCATATTCATTCATGATAAGTAATCTCATTTAATTGGAGATCTTGACCTGGGGCATAATCACCACCCACTATTGAATTGGAGATTAGTCTCTGGAACTGCTTCCAGCTGGAGGGGGGTGGGAAGGGAAGGGCCCCGGGCAAACCCAGATAAATCTCAGAAGACTAATAAAAGGCAACTCTGAACCCCAAATCTTTGATAAGTTCTAACAGGATTTTGCCCATTTGTTAAGGGACAGGTCAATTCTCCTAGAGCCTTCACAGATGTGAATCATAACATCTGAAGGAGTTGCAGGGCAGCCTTTGCTGACACAGGTGTTGTGGACTGGGTGTGAGATAAATTGGAGGCAGAGGAAAGAGGAGAGAGGTCAGACAAGGTAACAACTTCTCAGAGAGGTCAGTGAACAGCCACTGCCTCTCAGTCTCCCTATCTTATCCTCTCCCAAGAGGAGATCCATTCTGCATGTCTGGGTTGGATCTCCAGCAGCCACTGTCAGGTGGCTCCCATGTATTCCCACACCCACTGATGAAGATATATTCTCTTATTCCAAACCAAGAGTTATTTGCCATTCTGGACTTAGCCCATTGATGAACATATTTTCTTCTCAGTGTAAACGTACCTTTGCTAATTCCTAAACAAGACCCTGCCCACTAAAAAAAGCTGTCTTCTTAAGTGTAAATAAATCCCCTTTTGCCAAGAACTTTGGGTTTGCAAATTTTTTCGCAAGGAATCTTTGACATGAACCAGAGGGGATCTCTTAGTCTCAATTCTCAAACCTCATCATTAGTTTGCTATTAGTAGCATAATAGAATCTTTGCTTCTTGATTTGAAGGTCAAAAACTACAAATTCTTTTACTGACCCATAATCCCAATATACTTTTGGGATATCACCCCTCAATCTATCATTTTGATGGGCAATCCCATCATTTTAGCAGTCATGTATAGGGAGAGTCTGACTGTACCCTGTTACTTCAATAACATTATTATTCCCATGTTACATATGAGGAGATAGAAGCTAAGAGGTTAAGTTACTTGTCCAAGGTGACAGCTAAAATATGTTGGAATTTGAAAACAATTCTTATTATCTCTAAGTTAAATGTTCTTCAAATTATGCCAAAAGTGACACAAAACTATCTTGATAATGTCTATGCTTAACTACACTAGAAAAGCTGGAGATAAAATTATTGTGGAAGTTTAAATTGAAATTACTTTGAGAACAGCATTAATTGCTGTTATATTCCACCCTGATACTGTATATTTTTGAAGAGGTCTATTCATAGCATTCCTTGGTCCCCTGATTCTTTGTCATCAGCAAGATTCTAGAGAAAATTGTCTTCCAAGCACTAATATTATTCCATCCTGGAGAAACTGATAGGTTAAGTATTTTTTTACTTAGTTATTGCCTTGACTGCATTTACACTGCCAAAATGAAGTGGGAATCTTAATTGTAATATGATCAATGTAAACAGCTAAACTGTTTAATTTTACACCAAGCCTTCTCCTTAACTCTAACCTTTCCAATGAACTATAGGAGTAATAAAAACAGCTCATTTTATTTACCAAGTGTAGTTATAGTTTCATTTGATGAGCCAGGGGGCACTTTTACAAGAAATCAATGACTCATCCCTTTCCCTTGGTCACAGATTCTTCTCTGGTGTCATGTTAATTGATCACAATTAACAGTAGCTATTAATTATTCTATCCCCTAGAGGATGTTTGGAAGTCAATTTAATTAAGTATCTTCCCACTTGATTGAAATCTTATCCATAGGTTTTTTCCCTACTGAGATAGATTTTAAACTGAAAGAAGAACAGACTTCCCATTTCTATTTTACTTTGGATGAGTTCCATTTCCCTGCTTATGAAGAGGAGTATCCCACTCCATGAACACTTTTCATCTTTAGCAGCAGTCCTCCCTTTCCTTTCTCTGTACTCTTTTTTTTCCCTCCTTCCTTATCCACTACATGACAGAGTTGGGGGATATTTTTACAGGTAAGAAATTACAGGGAAAGAACCTACTTTTCTTATATTCAAGTCTTGAAATACTTTATTTCCTCCATTCTTTTCTTCTATAGTCAATCACAATCTGGGTATATATCCATATCCATATAGATATAGATAGATAAATGGTTGTTATGAAAAAACCAAAAGGTATTAAAAAACTGATATAAAAAACAACAGTAACAAACCAAGTTGAATTACGCTCAGGATGTGGGATATGAATGTTAGTCATTTACACATACATATTTATGTCAAGTGGTTCTATCATAAATTATCCAAATTACTGTGTATTCCACCATAGGTTGGGGTAAAATTTAGCACCAACAAATCTAGTCCTACTTGATGACTTTGAGTCTGATCATAATTCAAAGAACTTCTACTATAATTCTTTATTGTTTTACTTCTTCTCTTCCCTTTTCCTCCTTCCCTCCCTCCTTTCCTTTCTTGTTCTTTCTTTGTCTTCCCTCCTTCCTTCCTTCCTTCCTTTTCTTTTTTTCCTCTTTTTTTTCCTTCTGATGTAATAGAACGATGTCCCCCTGATCTTTAGAGGAGGGTGCACCTGGATTAGAAAAAACCCTGAATCTCAATCCCTCCCTGCTCTAGGAATTCTACCTGGTTCCCACAGGAAACTCCCACCTTCAACTGATCTGGGAATCACTTTAGTCTGGGAAACAATCACCACCCTTATTGATTTGAAAATTAACCCCTCATTTACTCTCTAGCCCCACACCATAGAAACCTACATATAATCAAGACTTTATCCCACCTTTGCTAGCTTCCTAATTGGGAACTAGCCCACTGAAAGAACTGCTCAGTGAAAACAAACCCATTTTGGCCAAACTTCACTTGCAGACTGGGATTGCAAGAATGCTTTCACAAAACGGTGTGACTGGCCTGGGGATCCCCATCACTGTTAGAATATATCACCCCTCAACACTTCCTTCCTTTAGACCTGTATACTTGGAGTTGATGAGCATTTACTTTAAGTGAAAACCCACTGTCACTTTATCCTATTAAATCTCACTTACAAATGATATGTTAGGGTTTAAAATTTTCTTTAAAAAATGACTATGATGTGGCTGACTAGAGCAATATAGCTTACTGCTTTCTGTTCAGTTCTTCAGTTGTTTTTTAGTCATGGCATGATGATGCCAACTTGGGATTTTTTTCAACAAGATACTTGGAATGATTTGCCATTTCCTTCTCAAGATCATTTTACATATGAGGAACTGAGGGAGAAAAGGATTAAGTGACTTGTGCAGTTACATGGTTACATACTGGGGCTAGATTTGAACTCAGGAAGATGAGGTCTTGAATCCAGTTCTGAAATGCTATCCATTGTGCTTTCTCAGAGATCACAGAATAATAAAGGGAAATGCTTATGCAAATTAAGAATTTTTCCCCATCATTAGAATTCCTGTATCTCTATCCTTCTTTACTGAATATGTGTAATTATATGTATGGGAAATTAGAGGATTTGCTATGGTAATTATCCACTCTTCTAAAATAGAAGAATAATTATCATGTCAACAACAGACTATACAGAGTATTGGAGCTGAAATTTTAAACCTGTTAGAAAGATGGTTTCTGGACCTTAGTAATTAATATTAATTTCTGACAAAAGCTTCCTAATTATTGATAAAACATACCAGAATGTCATCATGATCCCGATTTTATTTTGGAATGTCCTATTTGAACATCTATTTAAATCAAGGCTCTATAATAACATCAGGATTCTTTTAACATATCTAACTGCAGCTTATGTACTTTTACAACAAAGGCTCAATTAAAAATCTGATATTTTAAGCTAATTTATGTATTATAATAATCTTACTAATACTCATTAGTGCTCATGAACTTTTTACCTTTTAATAACTTATAAAAGTGATGTTAAATTGATCACAGGAGTTAGCTTGAAGTGTACTATTTTCATCATGTTCATCATGTGCAAAAAGGAAATCAGAAGAAATTAACTATCTCCCTAGTCTGTATCAGGTCTGAAATTATTATTTTGTAATATTAAGAACACAAAAATGAAAGCAGTGATTAAGATTAAAAAAAAATAAGATGGTAGATAACTGCTTTGATCTTACAGGATCTTACAAAGGAGCAAAGGAATTAAGGCAGTTAAATTTCAGGAAATAGTGAATGAGGAAAAAAATACATAGTCCCACACTACAGGTAATCAATATGCAAATAGTCAAATGCTAACTGTAATTAAGGACTGTGCTGCTAACAATAATAACTCAGCATTTACTAGTAAGACATTTAAATGCAATTTAAATGGATTTCCATTTGTTGAATTCTAGGAATTATGTTCCAGGTATTTACTATTGCTTTCAATCTTTTGTTCCCCTGCATTTCTGACTAATGTACAAATTTTGACTCATTTGCAACCTGACTAATCCACTTAAATGACTTAATAATTTTATAATAATAAACCCTAAAAAAAAACCAGTAGTGACTGGATAACATTCTCAGGAGGTTTCAATTAATTTAAAAATCTTCCCTGATAGAGACACACGTGTATAAAATGTTGATATAAGGATCACATTATATCTTCATAGGTTTTTTTGTTTTGTTTTGTTTTTAAAACATACATATAGTGAAAGGGGTACTGACTTCAGAATCAGAATACCTTGGTTTGAATTCCAGATTTGCCACTTACTTAGTATGTGACCTAAAACAAGTTTGGTAACTTGTTACCAAACATCAGTTTCCCCATTATACATTAATGGAGTTGATCACACTTGCTTCTTATAATCTACCTATTAACATAGAAAATCACAAATTATTTTATGTTTTATTATATTTTCATTTATTTTTTCAATATTTCTAAATTATATTTCAATCTGCACTGGGGAGCCCCTGAATTTGAGACTTTTACTCTAGATCACTACAAAGTTCATTTCCAGTTCTAAGTCTATGATTCCATTATCCTTTTACTTCTTCCATGAAACTTCCCTTCACAAACCCAAGTACAAAATGAAGTAAGTAGCAATTTTGAAAAAATTTATATCTCTAAATTCATATATCAATAAAATAAAAAACAGATTAGTGAATTAGGCCTTCAATAAAAAAAAACTAAAAAAATAGAAAAAAATTAAAAACCTTCAATTAAATATTAAAATGACTACCCTGAAAATCAAAGTGAATGATCAAATAGAAAGTAAAAATAAATACATAAAACTAGATGCTGTTTTTTTTTGGGGGGGGGCATTAAAAGAAATAAACCATTGATTAATTTGATTTTAAGAAAGAAGGAAACAAAAACCAAATTACTAGTATCAAAAATGAAAAGGGTGACTATCCCATCAAAGAAGATGAATTTAAAGCAATTATTTCAAGTTACTTTGCCCAATAATATGTTAGTAAGACTAACTTACTAAATTAAATGGATCATATAAACTACCCAGATTAACAGAAAATGAAATAGAATATATAAGGAGCCCTATCTTAGAAAAACAAGTTGAACTTATTTGGAGCTCCCTAAGAAAAAATGCCCAGAACCAGATGAATTTACAAAAATTACAGAAACAATTTATCCCAACACTACAAGAATTATTGAAAAAATTAGGTAACGGAGGTTTTTAACAAAATTCTTTTAAAAAATAAATATCATTTTGATAAAGAAAACAAAAGTGAAATAGAAAACCATACACCAATTTTCTTAATGAATAAATAAATGAAAAATTTAAAATAAAAACTAACAAGGAAATCACAATAACACAAAGATCATATGCTAAAAAGATGAGCTTTATGCTAGAATTGCTGAGATGGCTCAATATTAGGAAAATTATCAATGTAATAATAATCAGTAACCATATTAATAACAAAAATGACAAAAATCATATGAATATATCAGTAGATACAGAAAAAATATTTGATAAAATACAATATCCATTTGGATTAAAAATACTAGAATGCACAGGAATAAATGGAACCTTTCTTAAAATGCTAAGTAGTATCAGTCTGTAAAGACAAATTAACTTGAAGCCTTCCAAATAATATCAGGAGTAAAATAAAGATTTCTATTATCTCTACTTTTATTCAGTATTTTACTACAAATAGTAACTATAGTAATAAGACAGAAAATGAAAGAAATAAAATTAGGCAAAAAGGAAATTAAACTATAATTCTTCATATATGATATGATGATATACTTAGAAAACCCTAAAGATTCAACTTAAAAAAAAAAAAAAAACTAATTCTATCAAAAACTTTAGCAAAGCTCTAGGATATAAAATAAATTCACATAAATGATTATCATTTTATCTCTGATGAATAAAACCAGCAACAAGAGAAAGAAAATTTTCATTTAAAATGCCATATACAATATTAAATACTTTCAGGTAGAAATTAAATTCTACCTGAAAAGACAAAACTAGGAATTGTATGGATTCAATTATAAAATACTTTTCACAGAAGCAAAAACATCCAACCAACTGGAGAAATATTAAGTTCTTGTGAGTAAGCTGAGACAACATAATAAAAAATGACACTTCTACCTAAGTTAATTTACTTGATTATAGTGCCATACCAATCAAATTGCTAGAGAATTATTTTACAGAGCTAAAAAAATTTATCTGGAAGAACAAAAGGTCAAGAACATCAAGGGAATCAAGGGAAAAAAAAATAAGGAAGAAAGCCTAGTAGTTTCAGATTTCAAACTATATTTTTAAATGGTAATCATCAAAACAATCTGATCCTGGCTAAGAAATAGAATGGTGGGTTTGTGGAATACATAAAATATATAATACACAAAAATAAATAACTATTGTAATCTAAACTTTGATAAAAACCAAAGATACAACATTTGGGGCCACAAAAATGTTGCTGGGAAAACTAGAAAGGAATTTGACTGAAACTAGGCATATACCAATATTTCACCCCCTATACCAAACTAAGATTCAAATGGATACGTGATTTAGACATACAAGTTAATATATAAGTTTATTAAGGGAGCAGAGAAGAATGTACTTGTGGAAATACAGGGAAAGAATGAAAACAAAAAAAAGAAATAGAGTATAAGATGTAAAATTGATAGCTTTGATTACATGAAATTCAAAGGTTTTTGCTCAAATAAAATTAATGTAGCCAAAATTATAGGCATGTTTTCTTAAATATATAGGGAAATGAGCCAAATGTATATAATTTTTTTTTCAATTGACAAATGTCAAAAGATATGAACAGACTATTTTCAGAAGAAAAAATCAAAGTCACAGAAAAATCAGTCATGGGGGAAAATGCTTCAGATCACTCTTGATTAGAGAAATGCACATTTAAACAACTCTGAGTTACTATCTCACACATATCTGATTGGCTATCATGACAAAAAAAGAATATGACAAATGCTGAAATGAATGTGGAAATATTTATTCACTCATGTACTATTGATAGAATGGTATACTTGTCCAATCATTCTGGAGAATAATTTGGAACTATATGCAAATGACTATAAAACTATGCATATTCTTTGATCCCCAAATGCCACTGGTCTTTATCCCATAAAGATCAAAGGAAGAAGAAAACAAACTAGTTGTATAAAAATATGTATAACAGATCTTTTTATGATGGCAAAGAATCAGAAATCAAGGTGATGCCCATCAATTGGAGAATAGCCAAATACATTGTGATATATGATTGTGATAGAATATTATAAGAAATAACAAGCAGGATGGTTTTAGAAAAACTTGGAAACACTTAAATGAATTCATGCAAAGTGAAGTAAAAGTAAAAGGAGTATATTGCACAAAATAAAAGCAATACTGTAAGGATGATCCACCATGAAATACTTAGCTATTTTTATAAAGATAGTATCCCAAGACAATTGAAAAAGACCATGATGAAAAACACTATTTTCCTCTAAAGAGACAACAGATAAATTCTGAATACAGATTGAAGTACTTTTTTAAAAACTATTTTATTATTTTGCTTTGTCTGTATTTTCTTTTGAAACATAGAAAATATGGAAATGTATTTTGCATGACTTCAAAAATGAAAAAGTTTTCTACTAGTCTTTGAAAGGCAACAAACATTTCCTTTTTGTCAATCCTCATCAACAATAATATAATGATACAGTCTTCCACCTGCAAAGATATTTACATATATAAAATCTCCAAGGTTTCTTCTCTAAATTAGGGAGAAAATTAAATTTAAGAACCGAATAAAGCAAAAAAAAATCTATTATTATTATTTGTCCTCAAATTTTCATGCATAAACTTATAGGTATAACAATCACACACAATTAGTAGCCACAGTCTTGATATCTATTGATAGAAAAAGAAAAAGGAAAAAAAAAAACCTTTGACCTTATTTTTCTGGGACTAGCTTTTCTACTTTGTAAAATGAAGAATTTGACTAGATAGATTATCTTTAATGTGCTTTCTGGCTCCAAAATTTTAGGATTCTATTGTCATTAAATATTTCAGCAGTTGGAAAGAAGTGGAGGCAAGGTTTCCATTTTTAAAGAATTTATAATCCAATTGGATAGATGAGATTAATATCAATTAAACAATTAAAAGTGTGAACAATTCTTCCTTTTTTCTACTCTTTACATGTTGACATTTCATTAAGAAGAATCTGTCTTAATGGCACAGTTTTTTAGAATGTGAATTTTTGTGCTTAATTTCATATGTTTACCAAGTGTTAGTGGGTAAGAGAGATATTAAAAAGTCTGTATGTCACAGCTTTTGCTTATAATGACAAACATGCCCTGCATTTGTGGAAAAGAATGAGTTTGAATATGAGTTCTCTGGAAAATAAGTCTTGGTTAAGAATGTTCCTAGCAATAGTAATAAATCTCATGCTTGAGACAACTACTGTCAACTCCATATTATAGTTTTATGGGTTCTTTTTCTCTTTGCTTTACCATTGATGATGAATCTGTAGCTTCTTTTTTAAGTTATGAAAATATTTTTTTCTGTTAGTGTTACAGTAAATTTTCATTTTTGGCTGTCAATGTTTATTAACATGGAAGAAAATTTGATTTTAAAATTATGTATAGGGTACCTATGTTATAGCAATATTAATAGGTTATTTCAGAGGGTTTTTCATAATCTACATATAGAACAGCATTGTACAGGTTTATTTTTTGTGTTATGTGTATACTTTATGGTAAGACACTAAATCTCTCTAGGTCTCAATTTCCTCAACTATAAAATGATGGATTTGGACACCTAAATCACCTTGAAAGTTTCTCCAATTTCCAAACATATGATTTTATAATTCCACAATAAATTTTTATTATTAGCCACATAAAAATTTTTGGTGATGCTATTAAATTATATAATCCAAATATATTTATATTTCAATTATATTCCAAAAATATAATTAAACCAAATGAGGTAGAGATGAACAAAAACTTCAAGGGTTTTTCTTCAATTTAGATAATCAAGTTTTAAAGTTTTACTATTAAAAATTATGGCAGATGAAGAAAGACACATTTGTCTGTAGAATCTAAATTCTAAGAGAAAATTTCCTTCCCCAAAACAGTTTTATATTTATTATCTATCTTATTTTAAATGAGATTGAGTGGGGATTGTTTGTTTATTCATTGTTTATTAGGGTTTTTTGGCTAAATATCACTAACATATTATTCTGTAACAGTATATATATTACATCAGGAATATGTAAGATTGGAAATTTATTGATCATATGCTTTTCCACTTCTCAATAATTTAATTATATGGTTTGTGCATTTAATTTTGTTTTAAATGCTCCAAATGTTGGACCATTCTTTTGTCTGTTATTCATTGATTGCTGTTAAACTAAATGTTTCTCATTCTGTAATCAATACTCTTTTGCAAAAATAAACCCAGGCATTGACAAACAACTGCAGCATAATGCTGCTTTACTGATAGTGGGCTTTGACAGCATGAAGAACTACCACCCCAAAGAATTAAAAAAGATGGCATTGACTTCAGTGCTTATTACAATTTTTACAAGCTGCTTACAGCTGAATCATTCCACTGTAACAAGACTTTATTAAATTAGACAGCTATTGAATCGTGAGCTTTCTGAGAATAACAATTAATATGCCTTTGTCCTTTATTACTGTTTCCATTCATACTGCTGACATTCATTTTTAAAGTTTCTGAAGTTACTGAAGGACAGTATCTAAATAAGTATCAGATAATAGAAAATAAATAATAATGTTGTTCTCCAGGAAGCTAGCTTTCAGGTCAGTTTTTTTTTCATGGAATTTCATATATATATATATATATTTTTTAAGGGATATATATATCCCTTAAAAATAACACCAAAACAAATTTGACTGGTAAGAAGGTGAAACTGATGCTTTCTTATTCCATACACTCTAAGTAGAAAGTTCTTGGCCCCTTATAAACATTTCTTGTGTCTTTTAATTATTTTCTCCCTGGATGCTTCTCTAACTTAATGCCAATTCTTCTAAGAATAAATGATGAATACAAAGTAGAAGAAACAAGAAGTACATATAAGCCCCTCAGTCCTGACCTTAAGAGTTCTCTTTCTCTTGTAGTTTCCTAGAGTATAATTCTAATGACAGAATTGGAAGTCTTACTCTAGGAGAGATTGGTGTTGAAAAGAATAACGTCAAATGAATTTCTAAGCACATATTACAAACAGCAAAATAAGTACTTTAAACTCACGCATTCTAAATAAGTTACGGCATATCCTTGTTTTTTCCATGTTTATAAGCAACAAATTACTCAATGATCAACAAACACAAATCATTTGAACCTTACATATATTTATCTATGACAAAGAGCAACAAAGCAATTTACAATTTTTATTTGCTGCAGCTGATGTTTCCTGCCAAGAGATATGATTTTACATTTCTGTGAATCAATTCAAGAAAACTCCAAGGCTTTTCAAAAGGTGTTTACTAGACCTGGGATACAGTATATATTACCTCTAGCTATGTAATAGCTCAAAATTGCCACCAAGTGGCAGAACTGTCACTAATATTCACTTTGTATAGCTAATGTTATTCTGTGTATAAATAATTTTAGTTTGGGTTGGAGGAAGATTAAAAAATCAATATTTAGATTTCATTGATCACCCACTATATGCAAAGTGTTGCAGTAGGTGTAATAGTTCTACCATTTTAACTATGAGTGTTAGTATTATTAGCAATGAGTTAGATCTATTCCTTCTGTAGCAATACAGGTGCCAATATTCTATGGGTTTAAAAAGCAAATTATTTCAATTATATAAAAATATCCCCCAAGAAAGAAACAAACTATTAATATCCACTAAGAATGTTACTCATCTTGTAGAAAGCTTTCTTCCTGCCAAATAGCTGTTTAATTATGTCAAGCTAGAAGCCCAGCACACATAAACTTAAAATCTTCTCTAAAAACACTCATAGTATTCTAGAGACTAATAAATTAAAAGCTACTATATAGACCACTTTTACACTCTTTCATAGAGACATCACTCTAAACAGAATAGTGGTAATATATGGCCCAGAATACGAATATAAACTATTTCCAAACAGCCCTTATGGAGGAGAAACATTTGCATTTATAGATAGAAAGGTAAGGTGTCTTTCTGGTGACACTTTCTAACCTTCCAAGTAGCAGCACATATTGTATTTATAATAACAAAGAAAGGGAATCTATAAACTCACTTGATAGTATGTGATTCCTCTAATAAAGCATCTACTTTACTCAAATATATATTATACGGTCTTATTTGGATTGATCCTAATCTTGTAGCATGATTTATTTTGTCTCATAAAACACATATTCTCTTTAAATATAAGCACCAAAGGGACAAAAAAAATTCTTATGGGTATAGTTGGTTCTTGGAATTTTTATCTGAAAACCATAAAGCTTTTAAAAATGAATTTGCAAATGTAATTGAGCTTCTAATAGCTTCTACTGATAGTAATTAAAGAAATCTCATTTCCCTAAATTAAACATAATGAAATGTTTTTTAAGATCAAATAAAACTAGAAAATGATACTAGGGCATAGTTAAGTTGTATTTGAATCTGGAATTCTAAAGTTTGCAGAATAAGCCTAAAATGCTAGCAAAAAACATTGACTTCTGGTAATTATGAGTTATGTGAAAATCATTTTCACTACATCATGTCAAATTTTATTGGTTAGCAACCAATTTGATAGTCAATATACTGGATGACTTCACATCTCAGTGATTGTGAGAGTGTAAAAAAATTCTCAAAAAACAATTCAATTAGCTCTTTTAAAGGGTTTATATTTAATTAAATGTTGCCAGAATGCTCTCATTTTCATTTGTGGGTTTTAGGATTCCAGCCAAGTGATAAAATTGCTTTAACTTTTTAATGCAAGTACAGTATTTTCCATTGAGTCATATTAGGACTGGAAAGATATTTAGCCCAACCTTCTACCAATAGATAAGTGAGTGCACAAAATTTTCAGGTACTTCTTCCTGAAAGTTCCTCTCTCTCTGGGTAAATGTGAGTAGGGCATCACATAGCTAATAAAAGCAACAAAAAAATGAGAAAAAGAGAACTAGACAATGTCAAACAGATTTATAAAGTATCTTTTAATAATTCATATAATATTTACAAAGCAGAACCTGTTGTCCTAAAGTATATCCATATTACTTCTTCGAAAATTAGAAGAGAATTAATAGAAATTCTTAATGAACATTATGGATTAAAACCTTATAGAATATTTATGCAACAAGAAGATATAATGTTCATGAGCAATAGATAAGGTTGATAATACTAATGCAAAAGCAGATATGTTGAATAAATATAACTGAAATGGATCTTTTAAAATTATAATTTATTTTAAATATTCTTTTCTTTTTAAATTTTGAATTACAGATTTTCTCCCACACTTCAATCACTTCCCAATCTAGTGATAAAGGAAATATATATATATATATATATATATATTAGCCATTTCATATAAAAACAAAAAAAAAATAGTAAGGAAATTATACTTTGATTTGGAGATGGATGACTTTTTTTTTTCCCTCATGAAACTTATGGAATCATCATGGATCATTGTATTGATCACTGTAGTCAAGTTTTCATAGTTGATCCTTACAATATTGCTATTTCTGTGAACAATTATCTGCTTTTGACTCTTCTCATTTGACTTTGCATCATTCATATGTCTTGCCATGTTTTTCTGAAACCAACCTCTTCATCATTTCTTATAGCACAATAGTATTCCATCACAATCATATGATTCAACTTGTTCTGCCATTCCATAATTAATTCCCCTCAATTTCCAATTCTTTGTCACCACAAAAAGAGCTACTAGATTATTTTTGTATACATAGGCTCTTGTTCTCTTTGGGGTTTAAACCTAGAAATAGTTCTACTGGATCAAAGAATTTGTAGTTTCATACCTCTTTGCACATAGTTCCAGATTATTCTCGCATTTTCACTTCTGATAAGTGGGATATTTGATTTTCTCTAATCAACAGTGATTTAGATTTTTTTTTATATGACTATAGATAGCTTTTATTTCTTCTTCTTAAGTTGCCTTTTTATAGCTACTGACCATTTATCAATATCGAATGGTTCTTTTAAAAATAAATAAATAAATCTGACCAAGTTCCTTACATAAAAATATGCTTTTATCAAAAATTTGCTGTAAATGTTTATTAAATATTACTTCATGATCTATGGAACCTTTTAAGCAAAACACAGTTTTCCTGGTTATCTCTTTTAATTAGGTCTATTTCTATATTTACTTTGTTTGAGATCCTTGTTGCTACCACTGCATTTTGTACTTCAATTGAAGCAAAATAGATTTTACTTTAACCCTTTATTTTATCTGTCTATGTCTTTCTGCTTAACTTGTCTTTCATAAAAAAATGTACTGTGGGATTCTGGTTTCTAATCCATTCTAAATATGCTTCCATTTTATAGGTTAGTTCATACCATCCACCTTCACAATTATAACTATTTTTCTCTCCATTTTATTTTTTTCTGTTTATCTTTTCTCTTTTATCCTGTATCTCCTCATAGGCGTGTTTTGCTTCTGACTGTTGCCTCCTTTAATTCAACTACCTTTTTCTTACATACCCTTACATCTCTTATCCTCTTCCCTTTCCTGCTTGTATAAGATAAATTTCTATACTTACTGCATACACACACACACACACACACACACACACACACACACACACACACACACCTTTCTCTGTGTCTGTCTTTTTTTGTCTTTCTCTATCTCTCTCGTTTACACATACATAATTCTGTTGAGTGAAGTTCAAATATTGCCTGTCACCCTTTCCATTTTCCCCTCCACTATAAAAATTCTTCCTTGGACACCTCTTTTATGTCATAAAATGTTCCTCTTTCTGCATTTCCCCTTTGTCTTTTCCCAATGCATTCTTTATTCTCACTCCTACATTATTCACCAAATTATATCATGCTCTTTATGTAGATTTCTAATAGGAGGCAGCTAGGTGACCAAGCAAATAGAATGCTGGACCTGAAGCCAGTAACCCTTGAGTTCAAATTAGCTTCAGACCCTTAGTAGCTTTGTCATTTTGGGCAAATCAATTAATCTTTGCTAAACTTAACTGGAAATGAAAATGGCAAACTACTCTAGTATTTTGTCAAGAAAGCTCCATAGATAGTATGGTCCATAGGATCACAAAGATTTGTACATGAATGAATAATTGATCACTAACACAAAATGCCCTAATAATGATAAAATTTTTAAAAGTTATATGCATATCATTTTTTCATATAGGAGTATGAATGGTTTAAATTTTTTGATTCCTTTATGACTACTCTTTTCATCTTTTCAGTATTATCCTTCTTTTGAGTCTTCTCTTTAGATATTAAATTTTCTCTTCAACTCTGCTCATTTCATCAGAAATGCTTGGAATTCTTTTATTTCATTACATGTCCAACCTCTTCCCCACCACCATCATATACACATACCCTGAAGGATTATACTCAGTTTTACTTGATAGATTATTTTTTATTGTAATTTTAATTTCTTTACCTTCAGAATATCATATCCTAAGGCTTCTACTCCTTTAATGTGAAAGATGCTAAATCTTGTTTGTCCTTTACTGTGGTTCCAAGATCTTTAATGTTTTTCTCTGGATGGTTGTTTTCTACGTGTGAGCTCTGAAATTTGATTGGAATATTCCTAAGAGTATTCATTTTGGAATGTCTTTTAGAAGGTAGAAAGTGGTTAATTTCAATTTCTATTCTGCCCTCTGTATCTAAGTTATTGGGAAAGTTTTCCTTGACAATTTCTTGAACTGTGATGCCTACGTTATTTCTTTGATTATGACTTTTAAGTAGTCTGATATTTCTTATATTACTTCTTCTTGTTCTATTTTCCAGGTCAGTTGTTTCCCTTATGAGATACTTCACATTTTCTTCTACTTTTTAAAAATTCTTTTGATTTTGTTTCATGGTTTCTTGAAGCTTTATAAGTCATTAACTTCTACTTACTCAATTTTAATTTTAAGAAATTATTTTCTCCAGGAAGATTTTGTACTTCTTTTCCATTTAGTCAATTCTGCCTTTTAAAGAGGTCTTTTCTTCAATGATTTCTTATGTCTCTTTTACCATTAGGTCGATTCTGTTTCTTAAAGTGCTATTTTCTTCAGTATTTGGAATACCTCTTTTACTGATCTGTTAATTCTTCTTTCATAATTTTATTTATCACTCTGATTTATTTTTCCATTTTTCCTTCTACCACTCATCTCTTTAACTTTTCCAGGAATTATTTCTGTCCTTGGGTTCAATCACTATTTTAATTTGAGGCTTTGCTAATAACTATCCTCATAATCTTGTCCTCTTCTAAGTTTATGTCTCAGTCTTCTCTGCCCCTATAGTAGCTTTTTAAATATTCAAGTTCTCTCTCTCTCTCTTTTTTTTTTTGTTTGTTTGCTCTTTTCCCAAGTCCTCTTCTCCACGTTTAACTTTATGTTAAAGTTGAGCACTGTTTAGCTGGGTGTGGAGAGATACTATGTCAAGTTTCAAGCTATTTTGTTCTGCCATTTTCAGAGATAATACTGGAATTCTGCAAGTTTTTGGTGCTTTCAAGGTGTATTATCCTAAGTGATGAGTGGTCATTGCTCTCCTAGTCTGTATTCACGTCTTTACACAGAAAGGGCCCTTGTTCTCCTGTAGCTAGTGTGCTCTTCTTGATCCCCAAACTTTGACTAAGCCCATGTGATCACAAGGGCTAGTGCTCCTCTTGGTTCTAAGAACTGTGACTCTGCTCCCTTATGACCAATCACAAGTGTTTCTCTCTGCCCTGGAACTATGACCCAAAACTTCTTGTCAGCAATAGACTTAATAATCAATACCAACTGCATCCAGTAGCAGCAGAGGGTCTCTGCAATCTCTTGCTGAGCAATTACCCACCCCCTTTTACTTTCTGGCCTGAGAGTTCCAGAGGCTGTTCTGTTGTAGTCACCTCCGAGATCCATTAATGATGCTCCAGTTATGCTCCAGGCCTGTACCCAGCCTGCTATTATGGTCTTGTCTTTCAGACTTATCTTAGGCTAGATAAAATATCTCCCTCTGACATTTTTTTTGTTGTTGTTGTTCTGATGATCCAAATTGATATGAAGAATTATTTTAAAGTTGTTTGGAAGAGAATGTTCAGAGAGTTTAGCTGTGTCCCCTCTACCATTTTGGCTATGCTTAAGGGATTTACTTTTACATGTAGTGTATGAAATGATTCCATTATAGAGATAAAATTAAAGGTATGGATAACATCCATGTGAATTTAGCCAAGATGAGATCAATACAGTTTGGCAAAAAACAAAATCACATTATTGCAGCTTGTAAAATTTTAGCACCTATGAAATACCTAATAAGATATAACTTCATAGATAGAATTATACATCAAAAATTCACTGTCTTTCATGTGCTGACATATTATATCAATTCTCTTGATAGAAATTCAGAATTCAACATATCCTGGGGATATTATCACCGAACTGTATTGAAATTAAACCATTATTATGATCCATAATCTATTTGATTAAAATTGATATATAAAACTTAAGAATGGTATTTTGATAAATATCATCATAACAATCATTCATAATTTCTAAGATACAGGAGAAAAAGATATATATATATATAAAGCTATATAGATAGATAGATAGATACCTAGCAAAAAAATTAAAATCTTGTGAGAACAGGATGATGTAAATATCCTGCATCATCAAAATTGACAATTAGACAATAACAATTACCCTGAAAGCCCAAGTAATATTGAATGTCAAAAAGAGATAAATTAGGAAAATGCTTGTGTGAAGATTTAAAAGGAACACTGGACAATTGAGCTTTATCACTACCACTGATTACCATCTTCTTAATTAATATAAAATTGCTTCTAAAAACCTAAAAAGTTGGCAGGATAGCATAGGATTGCAGGCTGGCCCTGTTTTGAATTGTAGTGATAATCACCTTGATAGGGACAATAGTAGCATATTGTCCACTTGTGTTCTCATATCACAAGAAGACAAAGTACAACTAAAAAAATGAAAATATCAATTTCTAACATGGCAAAAATATTTAGGATGACACCAGTTTTTTGAATAAAAATTTTAAAATGAAAATTAAAAGATTTAAATTGGTATATACAAATGCCTTTACTGTATTACCTCTAAACAGATAAAATATATCAAAACAGATTATTTTTAAAAACTAACATCTACTTTAATCATCATGAATGAATGCATTTGCACACAGTATTTTTTAGAAAGTTCACAGATTTGTAGGATCTCTATATGATACTATGTGTGGTATCCACTGACAACATAAGAACCAGAAAAGGGAAAATGTAGCTCTCACATAGTATCCCCTAGATATCTAATACTACCATGGGAGAAGCAATATAAATTAATAATAATAATTCACATATAATCTACTATATATGCCAGGTGCTCTGCTATGCACTTTATAATTATTATCTCGTTTATTCTTCAGACTCCTGCAGGATACATACTTTTGTTATCCCCATTTTACAACTGAGATTTATTTACATATGCAGGGTCACAGAACTGACTCAGGCAAGATTTGAATGTGAGTCTCCTTAATTCCAGGTTCACTACTATATGCACTGTAATATCAAATTGCCTTAATAAATCTTTTGAAAATCCTTGGAAAGGCTTTTGAATATTATATTATTACCCAGGTATATCATATAGTAGAAAACCTGAAACTTATGTTGAATGTTTAAAGGCAACAAAAAAAGAAACATGTGAAAAGGAAGCTGGAAAATTAAGACATATCAGGAATTCTACATTTTATCACTCAGAGGCTATATTAAATATTTTTACACAGATATAATAAGCAATCATTTTATATATTCATGTAACAGTAAAGAGAACATTGAGTTTATGTCTCTATGAGTTTAAAGCAGAGAGTGACTTGCACCAGAACCCTCTTTATCTAAACCTTACTAAAGGGTGATTTTATAATAACTGACAAAATATTAAAATTAAGTGGATGGTAATAATAATAACTTATACAGTGCCAAAGGGTTTGCAGACTATTTTATACCTAATATTTTATTTGAACCTGATAACAACTCTATGAGGTGAGTGTTAGCATTATCCCCATTTTATATATAAAGAAACTGTTACTAAGAGAGGTTAAGTTACTTGTCTATATTTACACAGCTAATCACAGGTGAGATTTAAATAAAGATCTTTGTGACTGCAAGATGAGAACCCTATACACCCTCCCATTTTGCCTCTATTATCAGATTTATATATTTTTTTAAATCAGTGTAAATTAGTGTTCATTTGGCTAGCTATTTCATCCTTAATTTGATTTAGAATACACACACACACACACACACACACACACACACACACACACACACACTATTCAAATCACTCCCCTGAATACAATCCTTTCCGTGGTGGAAGGAAACCATAAATCACAAAGAAAATAAATAAATCTTTGAGTTCTTCATTTATCCTGAATGGGCATGGTTTGTTTTTGGAAAGGTGAACCTGTGGCACTATTAACTTTGCCAAAGATATTATGCAGACATATGTTTGTATATAGTCTATAAACACAAATAGATTTCAGGATCTGCACAGCAGCTTCTTGTGACCTTACTAATTCAGGACCTTAGACAGCAACAAATTACTTAAACTACAAGAAATAATATGTTTATTTATTTTGTGAGACCCTCCAGGGACAGAAAATCCACAACCTGCAGTGTGATTAGTCACATAGACAGTAAGGGATTTTCTAAGAGTCTGGATAAAATAGCTTTGATCTTAATTTAAGCTCACTAATTTGTGATCTTGTGGACATCAAGAACTATAACATCCTCAGAATTATTTGTATAAATTTTGCATCTTTTTGAAGGGAAAGCTTAAGATCTTCTACCCTAAATTTCTCTGTTTTTATATTTTTATATTTTAAAATTATATTCAACTCATAAAATAGATCTGTATACAACTTCTTTATAATCTTAACACATAACTTCAAGTGTGATTTCTTTCTTGATGACTCCTAAATTAAAGCCTTAGTCCTGACTTAAGATTCCAGTTACATATTTTTAATGACCTGCTGGGGTGTCATACACATCCTCCAAACTGAAGCCATCACCTTCTCTAACTTTCAACTCCTATATTTCCTTATTTCTGTCATATTCTGTCATATGTCACTAAATTCTCTTCATTATTCATATATCTTATTCATACTCACTCTCTTTGAATTTCCACCAGCAATATTTTAGCCTATGCCCTAATCAAATTATGCCAAAGTTATTCCATTACTTTACCAACTGGTTTTCCTATCTCTAGTTTTTTTTTCTTCCTTGACAATCCATGACATACTCTGGCATTAGACAAATATTCTTAAAATGTCAATCTCATGTCATTTTTCTGGCTTAAAATTTTTAAACATCTAATATTTCTAAGAACAATGTTGTTAAACTTGAATGGAATTTTCCACATCGAACAAATAAGCATTATGTATTTTAAAAATTACCAATGCTATTGATATTTCCCCCTATAAAATAAAAAATATTTAAAATAAAATTCTGTGAATATAAAATGTGATTTATTTTAGCATGAACATTTGCTCAATTTCCTCTATTTTGTTACAAAATGATCCTAACACCATGAGAATATTATTCTATAACCAGCATTTATTAGTTTATTTTAAGCCCCAACATATGAGATAATTTCAGAGACCCTTATGCTTCAAACTTCTAACATCACATGTTCTATGGCAAAATTAGTTTGCAAAGAATTGACCTATATGATACCACTTTATTTTGTTACCATATCATTTCAAGCCTTCTGTAATATAGTCAAAATAGTTTATTAAACTTTATTTCTCAGTATTCTGCAACATAAACTCCATGATCCAATGAGGATGGTTTCCCATAAATGGTTGCCCTACCTAAACTTTGATTATTCTGATCTTTATGCCTTTACTGATGTTTTATATCTTCATAAAACCTTCATATGCTTCTTCAACTATCAAAATTTTACACAGACTTTAAGGTTCTATCTTAGTTCCTGCCTCTTACCTATCTTTACTATCTTTGTCTGTGATGATTTTCATTTCCTTTGAACTTCTAAAGTGTTTGTTCTCTATTCCATTTAGTTGACATTAAAGTAACACTACCTTCTTTCATAATATTATTTCTATGTGCAGCATGTCTTTAATGTTATTGCATGTTCTCTGACAAAAGAGAGCTTGTCATGCACTACATTATTATAGCCTCTATTAGTATATCACAATAAAAAACAAGTAACTCAGAACAAACTGTCAAAGATTTAATATTAACTGACCCTAGGTCACAGATTTATCACCAAGCCCTGCATACAGTATGTAGTTAATAAATACTTGATGAATTGAATTGAATTCCAACCACTTCTTTTTGATGGCTTATATGCCCAAAGTCTAGAGATGATCATTCAACAGGGAGGGTAGACACAAGAAATACAATTTGGGGAAACACACACCTTGCACACAACTGCCCCAAATACATCTTGATGGGAGATATCACTTCTCCCCAGCAGATTTCCTCTTCTCTGACTTTACATTAAAAGATTTTTAAAAAATCATCTCTTTTTAGAAATCTTCTTAAATTGGCATAATTCTCATTTTGATTATTCTTTTACTCTTTATCACATTGACACAAGTTATTCAATACATTGTCTATTTCTCTGAGCTTTAGTGACCATATTCCTTTGAACCTTTCCAGATCACTCAACATAAGAATCATCCGATCTCATACAATTTCCTTAAGTATTAATCATCTTCTAATGGTCTGATTTCTTGCATGTCTACCACAGTATTTGGCATCCAGGAATTACAAGTTAATTCAACTTGTAAATAATTTAAAAATCAATGAATGTAATATATTCTTTATCAAGAAGAAGAAAAAAAAGCATCATAGCTGTAATTTCAAGTGTTTTGAGTTTAATCTCAACATTTTATTCAGTAATGTTGGCTGATGGTTCTAAACATCAACTGGTGCTTATTTTGGCTGGTAAACACTTTATAGTTTGGAATGCAGTCTCTTATTCTTTATGCTCAGCCTGTTTGATTGAAAGTCTAACTACTAACCAAAGCCTTATAGGTTCCACCAAGTGTTAAAATGTTATCAGTGTTGACACACTGAAGTATCAGCATGCCACTGCAAAGAACCTCTACAGTAGTCTATCTTAATGCAAGCAAATTTTTAAGATGGGAATTTTAAAATGCATTTTTTTAAATCTAGGACTTATACACAGATATGGGAACTAGTTTCCCAAAATTAATTGAATATATAAGTACAAGCTTGCCTTGAAGAATGTAATGTCTTTTAATTTACGCTTGAATATTAGAGGATGTGTAGAACTATCGTGCTCTTTTTAAGAAAAATGCATCATCCAAAGACAAAGTACATAGAATTTTGAGATTGCAGACTTGCCCTTTTTTCTTTTCAAACAACCTCAATTTGGAAGGAGTTACACATTTACAACAATTTTACATATGCATATGTTCTGGGCCTTATAAGAACCTGCAACACAGCAATGAGAAGCAGAGCTTGTACTAGCTTGTATTTCCTTCATATTCTTATCTTAGGTATGTTTGTATGGTTCACATGAAGAAATTATAATTAAGCCCTAAAAAACTCTAGAAGCAGATTTTCTTTTATGACTATATCTGAAGGTCCCCGGAGAGGACATTCTATGTATTAAACAAAGATACAAGGAGGAATATTTCTCTAGGCTTAAGTAACATTTTACTAGAAATATTGGTTTTGGCAATAATAAAAGAAAAAGAAATTAAAGGAATTAGAATAAGCAATGAGGAAATAAAACTATTACTTTTTGCAGATGATATGATGATATACTTAGAGAATACTGGAAAATAATCCAATAATCTACTCAAAAGAATTAACAGCTTTAGCAAAGTTGCAGGAGATAGAATAAACCTACACAAAGCATCAGCATTTCTATATATTACTGACAAAACCTATCAGCAAGAGATAGAGAAATTCCATTTAAAATATCTATAGATAAAATAAAATATTTGGATGTCAACCTGCCAAGATAAACCCAGGAACTATATGAACACAATTACAAAAGATTTCTCAAACAAATAAGTCTGATTTAAACAATTGGAAAAATATCAATTGCTCATGGATAGGCTGATCTAATATAAAAATTACAATTCTGCCTAAATTGATTTACTTATTCAGTGCCACACTAAATAAACTACCAAAAATTATTTTATAGAACTAGAAAAAAATAATAACAAAATTCATCTGGAAGAATAAATGGTCAACAATATCAAGATAATTAATGGAAAAAAATACAAAGGATAGTGATTCAGTAGTGTGAGACCTAAAACTGTATTATAAAGCAGCAGTCATCAAAACCATTTGGTACTGGCTAAAAAATAGAGCAGTGGATCAGTGAAATACAGAAGATAAACATGAGATAAAAATCAAGGCTTATACTAAACTAGTATTTGATAAATCCTGACACTCCAACTACTATTGATAAAAATTGCTGGGAAAAGTGGAAAATAATATCAGAAACTCAGCATAGATCTACATGTGACAACCCATCCCAAAATAAGGTCAAAATGGGTACATGATTTAGGTATAAAGGATGATACCATAAGCAAATTAGAAGAGCAAGGGATAATTTATCAGATCTTTGGAGAAGGGAGGAATTTGTCACAGTTGTTCATGGTACAGTGTTGCTATTACTATGGACAATAGTCTCTTGGTTCTATTCATTTCACTTTGCATTACTTCATGTAAATCTTTTCAGGTTTCTTTGAGTACATCCTGTTTAACATTTCTTATACAATAGTATGCATCATAATATAATACTATAGCATTGTTATTACTACTACAATACAATAGTCTTAATAATATACAACTTGGCTAGCCATTCCTCACTTTATGAGCATTCTTTAGATTCCCAATTCTTTGCCATCACTAAAGGAGTTGCTATAAATATTTGTGTAAATGTAGGTCCTTTCCATTTTTTAATAACTTTGGGATATAGACCTAATAATGATATTGCAGAGTCACAAGGTTTATATGGGCAAATTGCTCTCCAGAAAAGGTGAATATCCCAAAATTTTGACATTCACTCTTACATTTGTCATATTAGGCTTTTTTCCTATCATGTCAGTCATCCTGATAAGTGAGCAGTGATACCTTAGAGTTGTTCTAATTTGCATTTCTCTAAAGTGATGTAGAGCATTTTTTCATATGACTATAGAGAGCTTTGATAACTTCATCTGAAAACTGCCAGTTCATATCTTTGGGTCATTTATCAACTGAAGAATGGCTCTTATTTTTTGTAAATTTGACTCAATGCTTTATATAGTTGAGATATAAGGCCTTTATCAGAGAAACAGTAAATAATTTTTAAATGTATGATTACTGTTTATTTCCCTCTGTCCTATTTTCCTCTATTTATCTTACTCTGTTTCTCCTTTCAGCTTTCCATCCTCAAAAGTGTTTTGCTTCTGACAGTTACCTCCCCCAATCTGTTGTTCCTTCAATAAGTAACCCCCTTCTCATTTCCCCTTTCCTTTCCTTATTTCCTGTATGGTAAGCTATTTTTCTATACACAACCAGTTGAGTGCACACTTTATTTTCCCTTTGAACAAAAATTCTGATGAGAGTAAAGTTCTCATACTCCCTTTTCCCCCCACCCCCCGCCAAACTCTGCCATCATCTGTTCTACTGTAAAAGCTCTTTTATGCCTCATATATGAAATAATTTACTCCATCTTACTTTCCCTTTCTTCTTCCAGTGCATTCCTCTTTCTCACCTGTTTATATTTAATTCACACCCATGATCCCTTTCCTGTTCTAATAATAACAATCTTCTTATAAATATCATATTTTTATGTAAGAATTTAATCAATTTAACCTCATTGAATCCCTTAGAAATATTTCCTTTAAATCATTTAGTGTTAGCAAATTTTTATATCCTGGCATGTTATACTCAGAATCAAGAACTTCACTATGACTTGTGACTATTCTTAAAAATATAATACTTAGCATGAATAGATATGTAACATATTGTAGATATATTATGTGTTCAAATAAAAATATATTATAGACACATATGTATAGGCACACATGTTATATATATATATTTATAGGCAAACATGTTATATACATATATACACATATATACACACACACACACACATAGCACCGATAACACATACATACATGATTATCCATACACATAAAACCAAATGTGTGTATAAGGCAAGTATACTTCAAGAGCCACAGCCCCCCAATAATTCAAATTTTACTTTCTCTCATGAAAGAAAAGTCATTATTATAGTTTCAGCAAGTGTACCAAAGAAAGACCCAGGAGATGAGATAGGGATTTGACTTCCATAAGAGAACTGGTTTAAAAATCATACCACTCTTTGTGTCATGACTCATCTTGGCTTTGTGTAAAAATGCTTTAAAATACTCTACTTTGATATCTTTTTAAAAAATATAAAAAGAGGCAAGATTAAAGTGTAAGAAATGAGAAGTCGAAAGAAAACACCAACAACAGCACTTTGAAACCACTTGAGAGGAATTAAAATGCTATCACTCCAGATGAAAATATCCTAGCACTTTCCTGTCTGTGTTATGGTATTGTTTGATTGGTCCTACAGGTGCCATAGAGATCAGTCCTTCAGGACCAGGATCATTTCTTGTGGTTCAGTTAGATTGTCTCTATTTGTAGAAGCATAGTGCACAGGGCTCAATTTATCATTTATTTGAGACTCCAAACTCCCATTGACGTCATCTATGGTTAAAATCTTCATAGGCCTAAGGCAAGCAATAAACTAGACCCATAGGAAAGAGATGTCAAATATTTGTTTTGCCACAATTTCTTAACTCTCTTTAAAATATATATTATTGCATAAATGTAATCGTGGTTTTGTCAATCAAAATAAGCTGACTATATCATTTGGCCTAGATTTGGGGAGGTAAAATAGTTTGGCAATATAAATTCAAAATGTTTATTAGCTTTTGCAGAAGGACATCTAACCCAAAAATCCTGAAATTTCATTTCTTTCTGCAAGTATCTTTTAATTTAGGAAACATATATGTTCTTGAAATCATTGAATGCCAACTGGATTTTTGAAACTTCATATTTTCCCTTTGATAGTCAGCAACATTTTATCTTCATTTGTTTTGTTTTGTTTTTTTTTTTCAGTTGGTGATAGTTTCAAATGCTTTAAATTTCTTTTATATCCTAGTCTTGACAGTACAAGAGAAACGTTTCTGCCTGAAAATAGCCTTAATATTAGCTTCCCAGGTCTATAGCTTTGACTCATTATCCAGATTCTCTGCTATAAGCCCACCCTGTCTAGATTCCTGATTCCTTTCCATATAGAGATCCACAGTTAGTATGGATTTAGTGGGACAGAAGTTTGCGAAAGATTCTTTCAAGATAGGTAGAGAGCTCCTGGACTGAAGTCAGGAAGACCTGAGTTCAAATTTGGCGTCAAATATTTATTCATTCTGTGACTTTTGGCAAGTCACGTAACCCTGTTTGCCTCAGTTTCCTCATCTATAAAATGAGCTAGAAAAGCAAATGGAAAACTACTCTAGTATCTTTGCTTAGAAAATCCCAAGTGGGATCATAAAGAGTTAGATATAACTGAACAATGATAATACCAGCAACAATGAGGGTCTTTTCTTCTTAGTCCGCCTTTGCTCTTCAGTATCTGTTCATTTAGCTCCTGATATTCTGACGGACTTAAACAATGTCTTGATTCATTCTCCAGTACTGCAGCATTTGATGCTTCTAGATTCCTATTTGGTCAATTTTACTGGCTACTTTTCTAGAACTGATTACAGTGTGCTTCCTAATTGTTGATCATCTATCCTTATCTTGCCTTGACTTCTATTAGCAAGGAAAAATTCCATTAACATGTACAGTTTCCCATTAAATGGCTTTCTTTGGGAAGTAGAATGTTCTCCTTTACCATGGATCTTCAAATGAAGTCTTGAAGCACATTGGATTGGATGGTATTTAAGATTCTATCATTTCATGGATATATGGAAGGTTGCCATGTCTTCTCAAATAATTTACCCTCCACAGTTAGCGATTAATCACTAATAGTGACTAATCACTTTAGCTTATGCCTTTTTGCCAGCTAAAATGAAAATATTCCCTGTACAAGTAAGTCTCCAACTTTTATCAGTCATTTAATTGTCAGTGTGGAAGAATTAATTTCTTTTGCTAAGAACAAATTTTTGTTATAGTTGGATATGAAAGTGGAAAAAGAGAAATGAAGAGGTAATAGGAGGACACAATGTACTCTGGAAAAAAAGGCTTTGAGGGCTACCCATCTAGTGTTGGAAATCAACATCCATCCATCCAGAAATTTCCTGAGAAGCTTCTTGGATATAGACTAGAGAAATAAAACACTCATATTGATCACATAGCTAATAGTGTGGTAGTGTTATATGAGAAGGGCCCGAGAAATATGATTTTGTAGGCAGAGACTGGAGCAAGGAAGAGTATTGAAGCTGTACGAGTCAAGTGGGATTGGAGGAGAAAGTGGCTAATCATGAGAGATTTTAGGTAAAACTAAAGAGCCCAAATTTGAATGAAAAGGGAATAGATAAAATAGGCAAAATGTGTGAAGCAGGATAATTACAGGAAGTGAGATTCAAATTACAGGATAAAAAGCAGCTCAATTCTATTCTTTTGAACATTGGTGGTTCAGAATAATTTTTATATAGGATAAACAAAAGAAAAAATAGAGAAGCTATCTAGAAAGTTAGTAGCTAGTTATATTCTTATACAAATTCATAGGTTTATTATAAGGATAAAATGACATGTACAAAAAGTTTTACAAATATTAAAAAACTATATAGTTGTTACTATTATAATGATCTATTATTATCATTACTATTGTTATTATTATTGACCTGAAAAGGTAAAATAGTTACAACAGAGGAAGGAAAGAGAAGAAAAGAAATACTAGAAGTACTAAAGACAAGCTGTGGGGTCTTTCCATTTTTATCTCAGCTTATTCCTAAAAACATTTTATGGACAATTAATCTACTTATTGAATAATGGATCCTTTAGTCAATCATGTTCCCTAAAAATGTTTTTTTTTTTTTTTCCTTAAGAGGAACCTGAAGGGTTCAGGTTTGGGACCTGAAGAACATTTTTCAAATCTATAATCTACGATCCTTTGATTAGAGAATAAAATCCTTTCCAAGTCTAAATATCTATGGGTCTCTCTATGAGAATATGGATATGCATTCCTGATTGCCTACAGGATAATTTGAATGTATTCCTCTGCTCATAAGTAAGTCTGAAAATATATTTATACAGTCATATAAGGAAATAAATAGGACTTGCTATCTGAATTCAATAGCAAGCTTAATAGAGCTATATCCCTCTTCTCTTTGCAAAAAATGAATTCTGATCTTGATATTAAAGGAATTTTCAAAACCAATAGGAAAAATCTTAGGTATATGCATAGAGTTGAACAATTGTAGTGAAAAATGAAGCTTGCTTCACCTAGAGTTTTGTCCCCCTTGCTACAGATTCCACTTGCCAAATTTGTGGTCTCTCTGTTTCAGTCCTGTTTCTGCCACTTCTTATGGCTAAAACAATTCTGGGCATCTCTCTCCATAAGGCTGCCTCCCTCTTGCTGCTAATAATCTTAGTTGTCTCCTAAACTTGAAACATATACTCATAGCATCTTGGGAAAATGCAACATTTGAACTTAGCTCTTTTCAACAATGAGGTGATTCAAGCCAATTCCAATAGACTTGTATTGGAGAGAGCCATTTGCATCCAGAGAAAGGACCTTGAGGACTGAATGTGGAGCACAACATAGTATTTTCACCTTTGTTATTGTTGTTTGCTAGCTTGTTTTTCTTTTTTTTCTCAGTTTTTCCTTTTTGATCTGATTTTTTTTTTTGCAGCATGATAAATGTGGAAATTTGTTTAGAAGAATTGCACATGTTAAACCTATATTGGATTACTTGCTGTCTAGGGAAGGGAGAAAGTGGGGAGGGAAGGAAAAAAATAACTTGGAACACAGGATTTTACAAAGGTGAATGTTGAAAACTATCTTTGCATATATTTTGAAAAATAAATTATTTTGAAAATAAAAATAAAAAGTCATGCTGCAAAAAATAAAGTGCATCCAGGCTCTCATTTAATAAACATCCCACTTTGGACACAGGAAATTTTGGGAAAGAATATCATTTTCTGTAGTTGTCATGGCTCAAGCTTAAAGCATTACAACAAAGTGAATTGTGGCTTACTTTTCTCTTCTAGTTTTTATGCACACTAAATCAGTTAACTTTATTATTTCAAATTTTTAAGTATGATATATTTATAAAATAATTTATAGGATAATGTTTGATTTTACAAAAAAAAGTTTGAAAAATCTTATATGGGTCTTTTAGAATAAATTTAAATTTCTGTGAATCCATAGCTTCTCTCTGATGGGTTCTAGAGAATGATGATTAGAAATTGAAAATAAATGGAATTCTTCTTATCTTACCTATTGACAAGATATTTGAATCATTAAGTTCACTAAAACTTGACCTAGGAGTAAGATCCACTAGATTACTATTTCTGTTCCAATTTAAAAGACAAAATAAGAAAATAAGCAGGCATTTTTTTCTGTTATTGTTCAGTTTAATCAGTTTCATCTTTAAAATTCTATGGGTAATTTCAAATAAAGAGAACAATTCAAAGTTATCCACAGTTATCTGTGGTATAAAATGGCATCACATTCAGGGCATTCTCAAATTCTACTTGAAATTCTTCTTGAATTCAAAGTGAGAAAACTGAACTATAGCTACTGAAGTACTTTAAAAATTGAAATCTGGTTTTAGGGAACTGACATTTCTTTAGCTTATGATTTAAAAGGTGTTTTTCTTCTTTGTAATCTCTGGCAGTCAACCTCACATATTTTTCTTTTGAGATGGTTTATGATCACTGACAACAGGCCACCCTATATATTACAAGATTACTTGGGACAGTCTCTGAATTAAGCACTGCTACCCTGAATCATGAGCAAATGTCAAACTTCAATACAAAACCATTACTGTGACTCTGACACCCTTGAAGCCTTGAGGTTAACTAGCTGTTTTCTGTGAAGGAAATCCCCCCTAACCTTTATTTTCTCCCAGAAATCCACATGGAGGATAAAAAGAACAGACACAGAATGAAAGTAAATCTAAGTCCTTTATGACCACCAATGATTATAGTGACAAAATTCATTGCCATGGATGAAAAGTAAGGGACCTATGAATTAGTAGCTAATCCCTTGATATGCTGCCCCTGAGGTCCTATAAATCACTGAAGATATCCCTGTGGCTTAATTGATATTTAACAATGATAACTTATAAACTACTTCCATTGATAACTATCATAATATAAAACATTTTAAAAATGTCTTATTGTTATTAGTCTTTAAAGAGAAGTAGATTTTAGAGTGAGTTGTAATACAAAAGAGAAAAGGACCGAGAGCGAAGACACTAAAGTTGTAGAATCAACTCAGTTGATAAGTAAATGACTTTGGGTATATCACTCAACAACAACTGGGGCCTCATTCTCCTCAACTGTAAAATAATGAGGTTAGTGTAGTTAAACTTTAAGTTCCTTTTTGACCCAAACATTTTATGGATTTATAAAATAAACATACAAATATATTATCAATTTTAAATATGAATTAAGAAAATACCCCCAATTCAATCTGATTTTAACTCAGTTGGACTCTGAACTCAAGTAACGTTTTTCTTTCCTTTTTTCCTTTCTGATTATATTTCTATCTTTGTCAATATGCATCTCCCAAGCTGGGTTAGTCCCATTTTTCTTTTTTTTTTAATTTAATAATAGCTTTTTATTTCCCAATACATGGAAAGATAGATAGTTTTCAATATTCACCTTACAAAACCTCGTATTCCAAATTTTTATTCCTCTCTTTCTCCACCCCATTCCCTAGACATCAAGTAATGCTATATATATTAAATATGTGCAATTTTTCTAAACATACTTCCACATTCATCATGCTATACAAGAAAAATTAGATCAAAAAGGAAAAAAAAGAGAAAAAACAAGTTCACAATAACAAAAAGGTGAAAATACTATTTTGTCAATTACGTTCAGTTCCCTGTGATTCCCTTTCTAGATGCAGATGTCCATCACAAGTCTATTGGAATTGTCCCGAATCACCTCATTATTAAAAAGAACCAAGTCCATGAGAGTTGATCATCATATAATCTTGTTGCTGCTGTGTATACTGTTCCCTTGGTTTTACTCATTTCACTTAGCATCAGTTCATGTAAGTCTCTTCAGGCCTTTCAAAAATCATCCTGCTGATTGTTTCTTACAGAAGAATAATATTCCATTATATTCATATACCTTAACTTAGCCTACCCCAGCTGATGGGCTTCTACTCACTTTCCAGTTATTTACTAACACAAAAAAAGCAGCTCTAAACATTTTTACACATGTGGGTCCTTTTCCCTCCTTTATGATTTCCTTGGGATACAGACCCAATAATAGTATTGCTGGATCAAGAATATGCACACTTTTATAGTCCTTTGGGGGTAATTCTAAATTGCTCTCTAGAATGGTTGGATTGGTTTACAATTCCATCAACAATGTATTAGTGTCCCAGTTTTCCCACATCCCCTATAGCATTTATCATTATTTCTTTCTGTCATCTTAGCCAATCTGAGAGGTATGTAGTAGTACCTCAGAGTTGTCTAAATTTGTATTTCTCTAATCAATAGTGATTTAGAGCATTTTTCATATAACTAGAAATGGCTTTAATTTCTACATCTGAAAATTATCTGTCTTTATGCTTTAATTATCCATTGGAGAACCATTTTTCTTTATCTTCTTTCTGAGGGATAAGCTGTTAAAGTACAAATAAATGGACACACTGTGTAGCAATAAACCTACTTCGAAATCACATCTCATTTATCATCTACCATTACTTGAGGTGAAGATCAATTTGACAAAATTTTAAGACTGATCTTAAATGAAGAAAGGATCTTATCCATTGATCTAACTTTGATTCAATTATCTGGGCCAGTGGTATAAATATACAATATAGGCCTCTTAGGAGGCTGCCTACTTGGCAATATCAAAGTAATCAATTAATTATTGACATGTTATTATCTTCTAGCATCAATAATGGGGGAGGAGAGAATAATAATGTGTCCATCTTCTACTTGATTTAAACCAGAACAATAGCTCTCAGGAAAGTAGTTTAAAGACATGTAATTTGTATATCACATTCCATCTCCCATCTCTATAGTTCTTCATAGGTTGCCTCTCCATTCCTGAAATGTTCTTTCTCCTCATTTCTGCCATTTAGAATCCCTAGCTCTCTAGACACCTAGTTTTAAGTGCTACTCCTCAGTTAAACCCCTTTATGATCATCCCCAATTGTTAAGGCCTTAAGTTTTTCATTTTGTGCATCATCCCCTTTTCTCCCAACTAGCTAGTAAAACATAATCTCATTCAGGAAAAATACTGTGTTCTTCTTTGTTGCTGAATACCCAGCATCTTGCATAGGACCTGGCACATGGTAAGCACCTAATATATGCTTATTGAATTGAACTGAGGAGACAATTTTTTGACAGTAATAGGGACTGACATGTATTTGAAAGTAACCTCAATATGCCATCCAATCTGGCAAAAAAGGCAGTTAGTTGGAAAATGTGTAATTTTGGCCTCTAATCTTTAGGGGAAGTTAAACCACATCCTAAAAAATTCAAGCACAAATCAATCAGAACCAAATTAGCAAGAACAATGGAGAAAAGGAAATATATATGTACTATAGCCTTCAATGCCATCTCCACTTTAGAATCCCTGTAGGATCATAAAATCAGAGATCTAGAACTGGAAGAGGTTTTAGATGTCATCTAGTCCTATCCTCTCAACTTAAAGATAAGAAAACAAGACCCATAGAGGTTATTTTATTTGTTCAAGGCCACATAGTAGTAGATATTAGAGGAGGGATTGAACTTATGTCTTCTGACTCCAGAGCCAATATTTTCCACTATTGAAGGAAACAGTCATTTCTTGTCTTCTCTTTCCTTTTCTAGTGTTCTTTTTCTCTGAGAAGTTAGTCATTTTCCAGTCTATGTCTATACAACACAGCTTAGGACAAGAACTAATTTGTCATCACACTACATTCTGTTTTCAGGAATCTTTGTGAGTCTATGCTTTTAGTGTTATTTAAAAAAAAAAAAACTACACCCTCGAACTATAGAAATCATCTTGGATTGATTTACATGTTTGCATTCAGCTAGAAAATTAACTGAAATCCACATGCCTAGAATTCGATGGTAAATAGCTCTCTCCCTAGCAAAGCTGTCTGATTATTTTGATGGTGTGATTATCAAACCACAGTGTCCTATCTTTTACTAATTAAAGATCCTAAGTTATGTTGGGCAAAAAGAATTCTAAGATTCCTTTCCAGAGCACTCTGCAGAATAGGACACCAAATGAAATTAGGCCAAGGATCTCATAGCATAGAATTTCTTAAATGAGCTCTGAAGCAACATAGGAATTCCTGGGGAAGTAGTTCTATCTATGGAAAGCAATTTCCAAAGGAGACAGAAAACAAATCCACATTAATTTCCACGTGGGTTTTTCTACTTGTGGAAATGAGTTTCTATGGTCAAAGAAACATTATACATAACTGCATCTTCCTTGATCATGCCATTATGCACTTTACCCCAAGAACTTCATCATTGGGAGTATCATCATCCCTCAATAATGAATTAAGCTTGGTCCTTGCATTTCATTTGTACCTTCTGCTCCTCTGATTGAAGTGCTAAATCATAAACTCCAAAACCTTAATTTTAGGAGGCGGCCCAAGCTAGTCATCACTTAATTTCCCCCCAGCTGTGTAATCTTTTGAATTTCTTATAACTTTTCCATCATGCTCCTATACTAGATACCTTCTCCACTCTTCCCTATATATACACATATATATAATGACATTTACATATATATATCTATAATGACATTTATATATACATATATGTATATATAAATATCATTAGACTGAAAACTATTCAAGAGCATTTGTTTTTGTATTTATACCCCCAGTACTTAGCATGGTTACAACGCCTGGTACTTACACTATTTATATGCTAAATGGACAGCTATATATCTATCTTTTTTTCAGATTCCTTTTGAGGTACTTTCACTATATGAGACTATGGAAATCATACCATTAACATAAAATGGTATATAAACCTTGATCCCATTACCATGATAGCAAAAAAAAAAGTTTTGAGTCACTATTTTAAAAAGAAAACAACAGTTAATATTCAGTATCAGCTTCCTTCTCAGTGAATAAGAAAGGAGAAATATTTTCATTCAGGCACTGAAATATCATAGTAGATACTTAGTAATACAATCTTCCTAATATCTAAGTAGCTTTATTTATGTTGCTAACTGGACTTTCAAGAGAGCTTATTTCCTCATGCAGGTTTGTAGAAATCCCGTGTGTGTAATGCTCCTGAAATCTTAAGAGGGATGAAAAAGTAAACTCAATGAAAAGTCACTAAAAACAACAATTAAAATGACCTTCCTTCTCATTCACTGAGAAAGAAATTAAGTATGAAAATTAACTATGATCACTTTTTATAAATATCACAGCACCTTTTTGCTCTCATGTTTGTGAGATATTTATTTCCAAAGATAGAAAAAAGCCATGTGAAAAAGTTTTTTTGCACCTCATCTGGAAAGTGCTTTACAAATTTGTAAGCTGCATATGCCAATCAGAAAATGTTGGCATGAGGGTATGGGTAAAGTCATTGACTTTCCATTGAGTAAGGTTTGGGCTTTGAATTCCTTTTCTAGGAACAAGTATGGACTTGAAATCATCTTATTTTCCCTTGTCATGAGATGTCATGAGATCAGGAAATGGCAGTTAAAGTTAGGACTTTGGCATATGGCCAAACCTATATTTCTATTCATCTGAAATCCTAACTAATTGGGATTCACAACAATAATCAATCAAGGCAGTAGATGTAACAATTTTATGTACTTTAAATCCTAAGAGAATCTAGACATGGATATGACCTTTTCACAAAATCTACCAACAAGCCTCTACAATTTTCCTCGATGTTGGCCTTGCAAAGGTCATCACAGAAAATAATAGTGACACATCATACATGCTATACATTTAATGCTGTTTCTCTTAACCCTGATACTAGTCTGAATTTCGAATTTGCAATACAGGTTGCCACAGTAAATCTCCTTTTCACTAATCAGGATGGAAATCTTTTCTTTTCCAATTAGGTCCAATGACACAGTTTAAGCTGTACATCTGTTTGCCTTTCAGAAGAGCTCACCTGGGGAGCCAAGGTGCTTTATTGGCATATCTGTTGGATGGCTTATCATATATCTTTTCTTCTCGGCACATTTCTGCTATTTTCTTTAGATGTGTGGCTATTCGAAGTTTCTGTTTTGTGACAATATTAACCCAGTACTGCTGCTGTAAGCATTCACTCTCCTTTTGCTGCCTTGAGGGAGCTCTGATGAGGCTTTATCAGGATTGCTGAGCTCAACCCTTTTACATTAAAGTAGCCACTACTCACAGTTATTAGTGTGTGTTGTACGTGCACCCATCCTTCCAGTTAACCACTGGAGTGCTGCCCAAGGCAATGGAAATCTGTCTTCAGCTAGCAAAAAGGATTTGCTTCATAGTGAATCTGAGTAAATAACCTAATATGAAATGAACCTAGTTGGGTTAATAGCAAAACCTTGGTTTTAATGTCATAGTTCAGTTCATACCTAAGGCTACATTTGATTTTTTTACCTTAGGGTACTTTATTTTACACACACACACACACACACACACACACACACACACACACACATATCTATATCTATCTATCTATCTATCTATCTATATATACTCAAACCAAACTTAAGAAATACTATAATCTCCATAAATATCACAAGGAATCTGCAGTTACCTTGACCTTACTTTGGCTCATGCTTTCTTTTTGGTGATTTGCCTTCACTTAATTTCCCTGTAAATTAAGCTATTCATTTCTCTCTCAACCACAGAGGGAGGGAAGAGGAATTCTTACCAAAATAGGATAGGTTTGTCAAAAGTACAGAAGTTTGTACAAAGGGTCAAAATGGACTTTTTCTCTGTGGGAAATGAACACTGCTTAACGATTGAGTTGTTTCTTCTGTCCTTAAGTAGAAATCGAACCAAGAAAGTAGTTCTATTTTGTAGGGGAACCGATAATTATGAATTATTTTAATTGGTACTATTTTCTTTGCAGTTCAGTAATGCAATTATTGTATATTGTTATATATTACTTATTCATGTCATTTCTCATCCTCTTTCTAAGCTGTTTCATCAGCCACTATATTAACAACAAAAATCATAACTGATACTGATATAGTACTTTGTTTTGCAATGTTTCTTTATATTTGTTACTGCTGAGCTATTTTCAGTCATATTTGACTCTTTGTGACCCCATTTGAGATTTTCTCGACAAAGATACAAGGTTGGTTTGCCTTTTCTTTTTTCAGGTCATTTACATGTGAAGAAATGAAGCTTAGGTGACTTGCCCAGGATCACATAGCTAGTAAGTTTCAGAGGCCAGATTTGAGTTTAAGAAGGTGAATCTTCCTGACTCCAGGCTGACACTCTATCTACTGCACCATCATGCAGCAATCCCCTCTTTATACACACATAGAAATATGCATACATATCCACAAAACTTACATATGTATATGTATATGTATGTGTGTGTATGTGTGTGTGTATGTGTGTGTGTGTGTGTGTGTATGTGTGAGAGAGAGAGAGAGAGAGACAGAGAGACAGAGACAGAGAGAGACAGAGAGAGACATTGAGGCCAAGTGACTTGCCCAGGGTCACACAGGTAGGACATTTGAAGTGTCTAAAACTGAATTTGGACTTAGGTCCTCCTGATTGCGGGACCAGTACTCTATTCGCTGGGCCAGATAGATGCCTTAGCTCACTGTTTGGGATGCTATGAAGAAAAGTATGGAAGAGGGGAGGTATTAGACCGGTTATTGTGCTGACTTCATTGTTGTGTGCCCATTGTTGTTGTGGTACACTGGACAATGTACCATTCTGTGCCAGGAAACTAAATATATATGAGAAACTCACACAGGAAAAGCACTCACAAGATGGTCAGAAGAATCATACAAGAACCCTCTCAAGGATTCTCTTAAGATCTTTAAAATTGATTGTATGACCTGGGAGACACTGACACAGGACTGCCCAGCATCAGCAAAGATGCTATGCTTTATGAGTTGAATTTATCCAGAAGAAATGTGAGATATGCAGAGTTAGAGAAGCCACCCTGAATGTGGACCATTTTTGTCCAATTTGTGGCAGAACATTCCAAGTTCAAATTGGTTTGATCAGCCAGTCAGACACTCTATAACTCAACTCTAAAATAGTGATATCAATTTGGTACTCTTCGAGAATGAAAGACAACAACCAACTACATGTACATGTTTGTGTGGATGAATAGGTACTTTGCAAACATTAAAGTGAAATATTATATATGCATATGTACACACACACACACACACACACACAAAACCTGGCACATAGTAAAAGCTTAATCAATGATGGTTTCTTTCCTTCTTTCTTGAAGCCTACTTGCTCAAGGTCACACAGCTAAGAGTCAGTGGTAGGATTCAATTTTAGGTCTCAAAGTCTAGCTGTATAACCATGTCAGCGAGATGACTCGTGAGCTCAAATTATCTTTCTGATAAACTTTATTTATCAATGTCTAACCATGTTTTATGCAAAATAGCTGTTTAATAAGGGTAATTGAAATAATATAGTAGAAAATGTCTATAAATTGAATCAAAGGTCATTAATTTGAGTCTCAGGTTCAAAGTTTATTGGATACATGGCACTAGACAAGTAATTTAACTTCTTAGAGCTTTGATGTTCTCATCTGTCAAATAGGATAATGATGTTCATACTAGCTACCCAAAGGATTTTGTGAATGAAAGTGTTTTAAGAGCCTTAGAACTATATTAGTGCAACTTGTTGGTAAATAGGTTTTTATAAGAGGGACAATAGCAAACAGAAAAGAAAAGAAAGTATCATCCTGAGCCTTAATGTCCATCCAATTATTTGCCAATGATACAAATTTGATTTACCTAGTTTTTAGAAGACTGTTTCAGTAAGTTAAGGATGAAAAACAAAAATGGTCAAGGAAAACTTAGACAAAACTGTTAAAGCAGATAGAATTCCTGGAACTATTTTGACTTTATTGTTTCTTTTTTTTCTACAATATCTCTTACCTTATAATAGACCCTACAGTCCTTATGTTGTATGTTGATTGTAAAAACCCTTATTAATGAATTAGAGTCAATTCTATTCTTCCAAGAATTTTCCTCTCAGTTATGGATATTTGCTTATGTTGTCACAATCAATTTCAATGGTGAAAAAAGGTAAAATGTGCCTAATATACTAATTTACTCTGATGATAAATAATTATTAATGGTTTAATATCTTTCCAGATATGTGCATTTTAAGAGTCAGTTTCATAGAAATAAGATGTATTTTTTCAAGGAAATTTGTTATTGATATTAAAAGTTTCACGAATTCTGTTAAGTAGATGCAAGACATGGTTGCTTATGTGTAGCCTAGATTGCCTATTTTTACTACAAAGTTAAATTCAATGAGTGTGGTTTGTTCTACTTTACCATTTAGATTCCACTGTCACTTTATCAAAATTAGATTATTAAATGCTTGATTAAAGATCTACAATAGCCTTCCTTTCCCAAATGTTGTTTCCAACAAGGTATTTGCTTAGGATCTGTGTATTTTAAGAATAATTAGCATCTTATTGTCCATATTTTCTTACATTCATAGAAATCAGCAGCTCTACCCCCCAAAAAAAGTTTCTCTTTTGCATGTTCAAATAGAATCATCCCAAACATCACAAACATAACTTCTGAAAATAAACTATGCAAAGGATAAACTGAGTTTTGATTATGAGTGTTCTTTTAAATGAATGTAGCTCCCTCTTCTGGTGGCAAGGATAAATCAATAATATGATCTATAGAGAAGGAAAAACAGAAATACAGAATAACTAAGAAAGAAGGAACTCAAAAATGACCTAGTACAATAGCCCCAGCTTGTGTTCAATTAGACTTTTTGGAAACCCTCTAATGATTAGGATACAGGGTATCTTCTATGTCAATCCAATCCACATTTAATTGTTTCCAAATGCTAGAAAATTTATCTTTAAAGCAAGTCAAAATCTGCTTCTCTAATTGCCACAGAGTTTGTCTTATTGCCTTGCATCAACAGTCTTAATTCATCTACACCCCTAAAAGCTTTGGTTTGGGGTAAAACCAAGTTGTTGCAACTAATTAAATTTTATGTGAGCCTTGCATTTTTTGACAGAGGTTCATCGGATGACCAGATTAAACACTGAAAAGGGAAGGTGGGAGAAAATGCTGTTCTGAAAGAGGGGCAGAATAGACAGATCAATGGAAAGGAACTCACTAGAATTTATGTCTAAAAGAAAGTATGTGAAGTGAAAATATTTTATTTTTTTCTTTAGACTACAAGGAAAAGTCTTTTAATCTCTGGAGGAAAAAAATGTTCAAGAAATATATATGAAGGGGCAGCTAGATAGTGCAGTAGATAGAGCACTGTATTAGGTCAGGAGGACCTGAGTTCAAATGAAGCTTGACATTTGACACTTGACACTAAATAACTATGATCATGGGTGAGTTATTCAACCCCAATTTCTGAGAGAAAGAAGAGGGGGGAAGTAAAAGGGGAAGGGTACAGGAAGGAATAGAGGAGGCAAGAAGGGAGGGAAGAAGGAAGGGAGGGAGGGAAGGAAAAAGGAAGAAAGAAAGAAGTATATATTTGGATTCTTTATATATAAAGGAATACTCTAACTCAATATTTTCACAATGTTGCTAATAATTTAACACCTTTATGGGGTAAAGAAAGTATGGAAACATAAGATGCAGAGATAACTAATAGACTTCTTGCTCTGGAATTTGTTCAAATGAGCACCATTAATAGATTCCATTTTCTAATATTTTAATCCTCTAAATTTTATGAAGGCTAGATTCCTATTGACTTGAAAAGAAAATTTCTTGCTCTAAAATGAAGGGAAGAGTCCTAGATATATAAGAGCTCACTAATACACTCTCCAAATGCCAAAAAAACTAAAAAAGAACGGGACTTCAATATCTAAATTAAAAATAAATTTTAGTATGAACTTCAAGTCAGGAAACATTAATGATGCAGGGATGATGTACAGCCTGTGCCATTTCTTAATTAAGCACAAATAGTTAGCTTCATTACTGCAGAGACATAAGAAATGGTTAGAGACTAGAAGAGCCATTTAGACTCTCAAGTTTCATCTTTTAACACTTCATTTATTGCTAAATAACATCCATTCCTGAATGACCCCAACGCTTCTACATTGCCAGTTTTGCCACTTGCTGGAGGCTACTGTACAGATTTATTACTTCTAGATAAAAGTGTTCCAATCTGAAGGCTGTGCATTGTGCTGCCATGCATGAGATTTAAGTTCAAGGAGTACTGCAGACAGCATACTCCCTAGTGGAGAACCAGAATGTCCCAGATGTCACATGCTTGATCTCTGCTGGCTGACCACACTATTTTAGATGAACTCTTAAGATTATTAAGGGGGACACAGGGGAGGGAATTGTCAAAAGCAACTTGGGTTGAAGCCACATTGTCTGTCCTTCCATATGGAGGAGAATGTTTTGATGGAAGGGAAGGAGCACAGGAAAATTAAGAATTCTTTCTCTCCTCAAATGATACATTTACCTAAGTTTGGAAACCAGAAAGGGGGAGAGGGAGGAAAGTCAGAGTGAGAGAGGAAATAAACATGTATATTTGAAGAGGATTTTTACTTTAATGATCTTAAGAATCATCAGGGCAAATGGAGGATATTTTCAAAGAAACAAGATCTTCTGCAGATTTCTAACAATTCTGGCCTTTCACTAAGATTCAGGACTTCTAAAACTGCCTTGATTTTTGCTGCTCTGAACTGGACCAAGAATTGGAGTTTTTGAGGCAAAATAAAACACAGTAAAAAAATTTCAAGCTCAAGTAACAGATTCATGAGTCACAAAAGCTTTTGTTGGAGTTTTGTAAAACTCCAACAGATTTGAGGGTCCCTAGGATACACATACACATAATAGTGAGCATGCATGTGTTCATGTGCTCACTCACATACACACACATGCACAAACAGATGGGAAGCTGAAACCTAAATGATAAACAATTGAGTTAAGAGCAACAACTGGGTGATTTACTGTTCAGCCCCATCCTTTATTTCAGTGAAACGTCTACACTTCCACATACCCAAGCCTCTTTGTAAAGCACTAATGCTGTGACCACGTTGAAACCCATTAATATAACTTGCTTTCCCATTATTAGCACCATCTGAGCCTGTTGAAAATCTTAACTAGGAGTTTAATTTCTCCATGGAGGGCTTTAAATTAATTAGGGGGTTGCATGCTAACAAAGAGTTTGATATGTTCATAAATCAATCTAGTGGAGAAGGATTACTGAGGGTGTAAGTCTATTCTCTGGGGACCTCACATCCAGTTCTCATGGTGTGCCCCTAACAAAAGGGTGCAGGTGTGAAATAGGCCTCCACTCCAAGGAAGCCACAATAATCGTTTTGCATCGCTTAAGCCACAGCAGGTAACGCAGCAAATCAAAATCTTTGGCCTTCATAAGTGAAACTCGGGTAAACATAAAAGTCCATATCTTATTATGTTATTCTTCATAAAAAAAATTACTGGAACACTATGATTTATTTTTCACTATATCAAAGAATTTTTAAAAATTAATGAAAATTATTTTTGTTAAGATGTAGAAGTAACAAATGGAACCTTTTTTATTATTAAATACACTAAGATGTCTTTCTAAGGACCTTTTTTTGCCTCTTTATTCCTATTACCTTCTAAGTCTATAGATTTATATAATCATGACATCTAAAATAGTATTCAAATTTTAAAAAACTAAAGGGATAAGTGATACAAACACCTAAACTCAAGACCATTTTTATGCTTTAAAATTTAACATAATCAACTCCATCTTCTGATTGAAAATTTGGTTACCCTCAGTTAAATCTGAGATAGTTTCTTTAACTGTCCTTTTAAAATAAATAAATGATAAAAAGGAGGTCTTATAACAATACAAATTTAAGAATGACAGTCAAAACTTTTCAAAAAAAATAAAGCAGACATATCTTTCAAGACTTCCATGAATAATGATAAGAATTGACCTAAAAATAAAAAAGCAAAATATGTATTTTTTTCTGTCATTCCTGATACAAAGTTGGTATTTTTCCTCTAAATATATCAAATTTGTGTGCCTACACAAATTAAGTTTTGATCAGCTAACATGTGATTATTAGTACTTATTTCATGCCCCATTCTCTCTCGCATGGTAGACAACAAAAATAGTGATGTTTTCTGAAAATCCCCTTAGCCTGAATTGTGAATGTGACTGAATTTGCAAACAAGCTATGGAGAGAAGGGGATACATGTTAGTGTGTATCCAGTAAATGTGGCAAGTTTCATGCAATATTTAGATCCAGCTACTCAGAAGATCTTCCAGATCTTTCCAAGCATGATATCCCCAACCCATATGAAACTTTTTATGACCTACTGCCCAGGTCCCTGTGCATCAGCCTGTGCCATACCAAAACAATTGTTTGCCTTTATGAAGATAGTCTCTCAAAATAGAACAAGCAATGCATCTACTAAGAAGTTCTCTTTTTCATGTCTATTCCAACTCTGCTACTTGATAGTTGCATGATCCTGGCTAAATTATGTTCCCAAAATCTCAGTGTCCCAATTTATGACACAAAATAGTAATGGTTCATTGGATCTCTTTACAAATAAAAATACTGACATTCACAAAGTGAAGCAACTCATCTAAAGTTCACATAAGTAAGGAAGAGTAGGGATGGAAATCAAATCTGGGTACTCACACTTTAATCTAGAGCTCTTTCTATTATAACAAACTGTCTATATTATTTACCTCATGACAACATTATGAGAAATATATTTAGTAAACCGATAAATGCTATATCAAAAACTATTATTATGATGATTTCTTACTGAATGCCCTACGATTCAGTCCACATAATTATATTTGTTTCAATGAGTAGGCACTAAAACTGCAATTGCATGTATAAATAATATAAATATATAATGACAATAATATTAAATGTGAATTTTAGTATCTGTACTCCTCTCATGTTTTAGGTTTCTTTCTCTTTTAAGAGAATAAGAGAAATAAAAAAAGTCAATACAATGGAGGAAAGATGGGGGAGGAAAGGGGAAAAGTAGTTTGGGGTAGAAACAGAGCATGAAGTTTATATATATTTAGGGTGTTTCTGTTACAATAAGTTGCTAAGGGCAACATGACATTGAAATTCCAATTTTCACAATAAATACCTGCTTAAGAAAGAAAGGTATTTTAGGTTTATTTAGGCTTCTGATAACAAAATACATTTGAAGTCTTGATACTTATATTATCCATAAAAGATGCTTAATGTATAGCTATTTGATCCAAACCCAAATCTCTTCCTAAGTTTCATATTTATTGAGGGTGCCACTATCCATCTGGTCCAATGAATTTGTAACATCTGAGTAATTTTGAACTCTTCATTTGGCTTCACCACACCCCAAACACACATGCACATGTACATATACACACAATCAGTTGTCAAGTCAGATTGCCAAGAGAGATTATTCTTCTTCTATAATTTAACTTCTGTTCCTTTCTCTTCACTCAAATGACTTCTGCCTTCCTTTATGATTTCATCAAAACTCACATGAACTATTTTCAGTTTCCTAATGGTGTCCTTGACTAAAATCTCTACCCTGAATTAAGGCATCATCCACATGGCTGCCAAAATGACAATTTTAAAGCATAGATCTTAGCACAAAGCTTCCTTGTTCAAAACAGTCCAACAACTTTGTTATTTCTAGGATAAAATATAAATTTTTCTATTTGTCACTTAGAGTTCTTTACATTTAAAAAAGTCTACTCTCCAGGTCTCTTGTACATCACTCCTCTTCCCAGCTCACCATATTCCAACCAAACCAAGTTAACAAGAACTTGCTATTCTTCACTCAATACATTCTACTTCTTGTTTTTATGTGTTAGCATAGATTCTACTGTAGGCCTAGACTGCTCTCTATCAACACCTCCATCTTTTAAGTTCCCTAGCTCTATTCAAAGTTCAACAAAAATGCTATCTTCTTCCTGATTTCCTATAGTGAATGGTGTTCTCCCTCTAAATTATCTTGAATTCATTTTGTGTCAGAAACAGCAGAATATCTGGCACATAGTAGACACTTAATAAATATTGATCTATTGAGTCTTTAAAAAAAAATTAAAAACATTTTTAAAATATCTATTTAGCTTGTGTCTGGACTAAGTCCAGGATTTGGACCTGAGTCCAAATCCACCTGAGATACTTACTATCAGTGTGACCCTGGAGAAGGCATAACCTTGTTCCCTTCTATTTCTCATCATAAAGTGAGCTGGAGATGGAAGTGGCAAATCATTCTAGTATCTTTGTCAAGAAAAATCTAAATGGGGTCATGAAGTGTCAGACACACAGAAAGGACTAAATAACAACTCATTTACATGGTCATGTATTACTTGTTTTAGAAGAGAGTGGCTGTTTCATTTTTGTCTTTATATTCCTAGCACTTATGTAGCTGGTATATAGTTATTGGTTAAAGTTTTTTGATGCATTTGAATTATCATCTCTAACTTTCCCATTGACATTAGACATCAGGTTTTAGAACAGTTAAGGTCTAGCTGGAGCAGAGAGCTATTGAAGGACTAGAGTCGTAGGGGAAAAGATTGAAAAATTAGCTGGGACTAATTTTCTAAGAACTTGAATGCAAGCTGAATGCAAGAATAAGGAAACTTCATGCTTTGGAGAGAAGTTACCATTTTTACAACAGGAAAATGAACGGAGTCTTAGAAAAAATAAACTTGAGAGCAACAAAATAGGCTAAATCACAGAGAACCAGGAGACAAGGGAACAGAGTAGTTGATTACTGCAAGAATTCATGTATAAGAATAGCATTTGTATAGCCCTTTATAGTTTGCAAAACATTTTACATATAAAGATCTTTATTCTGGGAGATAGATACTGCATTATTTGTTAAACAACACTGGAACTGAGTCTGAGAGAGGTCAAGTAAGTTACCCAGGATCACACAACTATTAAGTGCTTAGGGCAGAATTTGAATTCCAGTCTTCTGGACTGCAAATTCAGCCTTCCATTTACCATACCACCAAGTTGCCTATGTATGTTGTTTCTCCTTCATTCTCAAAAAGGACCACTGACATTAGTAAGATAATGTTGACTTTGAAATGAATAAGGTTTAAGTGAAACAAAGTAATTAGCCTCATTCTCTCCTTTAAGAGCTATCTGGATCCAGTGGCAAGATTTAGATCAGGACAACGGTGGATTCTGGGACTCAGTAAAAGATCTTGGACTTTTTGAGCTAAAGCATTTCTCAGATCTCAGTGTGATGAGCCAACATCCATTCAGTGATTAAGGCTAGGTAATAAATGAGGCAAAAGCCAAATAGTCTCTCTTACCTACTCAAAAAAAAAAAAAATCAGTCTGCTAGGGAAGACCTTCAAGGTTTCTAGGCAGAAAAGAACATTTTTATTTATACTCACTATGAGCCACAAACCCCCCCCAAATAACCAAGTGAGGCTTGGGGTGAAATGTATTATTGACCAATCAGTGAAATCAGAGTAATTTGAGTTTAAGGTAGCTTTGTTTGAATTCCAATGGCCTTTATCAAACCTGGTTTTCTAATGTTACATTATAAGAAATCATAAATGAAACTACATGAGGTAAAGGAGTTAATTGTCACAGTTTTTATAATGATAGAACAAATAAGTAGGAAAGAGGGGAAAATCTAATCCATAAGCCCCAAGATATATTGCAAGTTTCCAATAATTAAAATTTATATCCCTTTGCACAGAGCACCCAACAGCATGGGTATGATGTCCCATGTGGACTGAAGGAGAGAAAGGAGAGGAGGGAGAGAAAAAGGGAAAGTAAGAAGGAAGGAACAAAAGATTGAAGGAATGAAGGAAGGAAGCATTACCCCAAAACTGGCCAGTTGGGTCTGCATTAAAGCAGCTACTACTATTCATAAATTGTTTGTACTTCATTCTTAAAGAGGATCAATGATATAATGAAGTACAATTGAATTGGATTTAAGCAAGACAGGGCTGTGCAAAATCACCAGCCTCATTCTCTCCTCCAGAATCATCTGGGTCCACTGGGAATAGATCTGGACCACTGGATATAACCCCAGATGCAGTGGGAGATGTTGGTCCCTCTCTCTTTTTCTTTTTTTGGGTGCCTATTTTTGAAAGGAAAAGAGAAGGCGTCATGTGGTGTTATGACTAGTGAGCAAGCCTTGGAGTAAAATATACCTGGATTCAACTCTTGCTTCTGGCACATATGGTATGTGACCCTGGACAAGGCATTTAACCTCTCAGTCTTTCTCCTCTCCTCTATCACCCACTTCTTCTTCTTTTTTTAAATAACTTTTTATTGACAGAACCCATGCCAGAAATTTTTTACAACATTATCCCTTGCACTCACTTCTGTTCTAATTTTTCTCATCCTTTCCTCCACCCCCCTCCCCCAGATGGCAAGCAGTCCTTTACATGTTAAATAGGTTACTGTTTATCCTAGATACAATATATGCGTGCAGACCGAACAGTTCTTCTGTTGCCATTGGATTCAGATTGGATTCAGAAGGTATAAATAACCCAGGAAGAAAAGCAAAAATGCAAGCAGTTTATATTCATTTCCTAGAGTTCTTTCTTTGGATGTAGCTGCTTCTGTCCATCCTTGATCAATTGAAACGGAATTAGCTCTCTTTATTGAAGAAATCCACTTCTATCAGAATACATCCTCAAACAGTATCATTGTTGAGGTATATAATGATCTCCTGGTTCTGTTCATTTCGCTTAGCATCAGTTCAAGTAAGTCTCTCCAATCCTCTCTGTATTCATCTTGCTGGTCATTTCTTACAGAACAATAATATTCCATAATGTTCATATATCACAATGTACCCAACCATTCTCCAATTGATGGGCATCCATTCATTTTCCAGCTTCTAGCCACTACAAACAGGGCTGCCACAAACATTTTGGCACATACAGGTCCCTTTCCTTTCTTTAGTATCTCTTTGGGGTATAAGCCCAGTAGAAACACTGCTGGATCAAAGGGTATGCACAGTTTGATAACTTTTTGAGCATAGTTCCAAATTGCTCTCCAGAATGTCTGGATGTATCACCCACTTCTAACTCTCTAAGATTACAGGTCATAAAAAAGATGCCAATTGACACTGAAAAAGAAATTTCTCTTAGAGAGATCCATACATTAATGAAATCAGTGATGTGGTTGAAATGATGTAATAAGGGCAGTTATTCATATGGTGGCAGCAAGAACGCGCACCCGCATGCGTGTGTGTGTGTGTGTCTGTGTGTATAGTTTGTGAGGTAAATTAAGAAGGACTCATTATAATGTGACAAGGCACTCGATGGTATGGTGGATAGAGCAATAGGCTTGAAATTAGGAAGACCTGAGTATAATTATATATGATCTGATTCCAGGTGTGTGACTCTGAGCAAGTCACTTGACACCTATCTGCTTTAGTTTTCTCAACTGTAAAATGGGATGATAGTAGCATCTATTTCCCAGGATTGTTATGAGAATCAAAGGATAAAATATTTGTAAGGAACTTATTACAGTAAAGCTAAAATAGATTTAATCAAAAGAGAAAAAGAAAGAGATTACAAGTCAGCCATATTAATCAATATTGTTTTAGACTATTTAAAATAATTGGACAGTATAAAGTAGGAATGTTGCTGTGGTGTGGGAAGTAATGAGGTGATAGAGTAAGAAAAATATGGAAAAACTTGTACCTCTGAAAGTAGATGTTCTTCACCTTCAGAACAAAGGATAAGCAAACATAGCACAGTTTTACAATCATGTGAATGTCTATGTCTACATATGTGTGATTATATATATGCTATATATATGTATATGTAGTCTATATATATACATATATATTCATACTTAATTGTAGCCTTTTTAGGGGAGAGGGAAGAGGAAAGGGAGGAAAAGAATAAAATAAAAAGTATACAAAAGAGAATGAAAGAAAATATTTAAGGAAGCAAAGATACACAGTTCTAAACACAATGTGTAGTATTATATAGGCTTTTTTGAAATGGAAATTTATTGCTTTATGTTTTGAATCCTCTCTTATGTTCTGCTGTGCACATAACAATGTTTTATTTTTCTTTTCAAAAAAAAATTTAAAAAAAGAAAAGAAAAAAGAACATTACAGTATCTGGCACATTGTAAATACTAATGTGTCTGTTTCCTTATTCCCCTTACAATGTAGTGACTGACTCTGGTGAGCATGAAAAAAGGATCAGGAAAAGATTCACCTCAGGTTTGGGGCACACATTTTAGCATCAACATATTTAGAGATATAAGAAACCTTGAAGAGAATCTAAGATGTAAAGAGAGGATATGACTTCTTCAGGAAGACACATGGGATAGTAAATAAGGCTGTATGTCCAAACATGCTGTTTTTGACCACCAATGAATATATAAATAGGAAGATGTTCTTCCATATTCTCTAACAGATTTTTGCTATTTAAAAGATGCTAAAGTAAGCTGAAAGCTATAACAGAAATAATCTATCATAAAGAATTGGTGGACAGCACAAATTCCTGTGCAACCTAGTTTAAAAGATACTTAATCCCAGCAAGATTTCCAGACATAAGCAATAAAAACCTACATGGAGTCAGAAATGAGGAGTAACTCAGTTTACCATGAGGAAGTTTTCAAACAGCTGCTTTAGTAAGATAAATGAAAATTCTGCTTAGAATGATTTCCATTCCATTCCCACCCTTTGAATTCATGAATATACTCATACTTGAAGATCTAGATCAAATACACCTATAAGAAGATTTAAATATCCTCAAATTGAATGTTCTCTCCTTCCTCTAACTTCTCAAATATGTCATTCTTCTCTGAAAAGCTATCATCTATGGCTTTACTGTGTATCAACAAGTCAACAAGCATTGCTTATATGTTCTCTACTCTATATAACTATATAATTAGGAATATAACTAAAACAACAGAAACTTGGCATTAAAAGGGGTCTTCCAAAACATTTCATTTGAGGCATAAAAATCCACCCAAAATGCTTCTAACAAATAGTCATTCATTTAAATAAACTCCATGTTTCTGAACAGTTCGATTCATTAGGAAGTTTTCCTTATTTTAAGCAGCAATTCTTCTTTCCCCACTGGTCCTAGTTCTAACAATTCCAACACTATCTAATTCAACTTCTATAAGATATTCCTTCAGATTTTTGAAGGAAGCTGAAACCACCATCTCCTCTTCTACCCTCAAGTTTTCTTTCATACAAACTAAAATATTTTAGATCCTACTATAGATCCTTATATGGCATGACCTCTAGGCCTCTTATTAGCCTAGTCAAACTACTCTGGATACATTACAGTGTGTTAATTTTCTTCCCAAATATTGTGAACTAGGACTTAATCCATTCACTGTAAATATCAAAGGACAGCACACTAATAAAACTGTCAAATCTTTCTTTATGTATATCATTATTGCTTAATGTAGTGTTTTAAGCCAACTTACTTAAGATCATCTCTAAAATAAAGTAGTTAATCATGGAGAATAATAAGAAAATCTAATTGATTTTTACTAATTTAAGAGGTAGAAGTTTGCCTTCTATCATTAAACCAGTTGCTGTAGGAAGAGCTTAATATAAATAATATACTTTTAAAGAACCCTTAAAATAGAAAAGAGATAATATCAAAAGCCATTCACATAGTCCTTCTACTGTTTTCCCCGATAATAAGACCTATCCTGAAAATAAGCCCTCCCCTTACTGTGTAAGATTCCTCTAAAAGAAGCCCTCCCCCAAAATAAGCCCTATTGAGATTGCTACTGTAGTGAAGGTGATCCCCTGCGCTACATGCTACATTATGGTACCCTCTGTATGCAACGTCCTCCCCTCCTCCCCCCTCCCCCGCCCCAGGTGAAACACATGCCATGCTCCGAGCTTCATCCAATCAGAGCTGCAGCAGTGAGTGGGTCATCCTGTTCTTCCCCAGTGATTTGCTTGCTGGCGCCATTGAGAGCAGTGCCTCGGAGGAGAGCTGAGGCAGGACAACATAAAAACCCAGTATGTAAGCAGGAATGAGGGGGCATGATGGAGGATAAAAGGGGCATGATGGAGGATAAAAGAAGAACTCAGCAAGCACTCATTGTGCTAAAGAAATGAAGAACTTCCTTGCAGAGAGAAGAATAGATCAAGTAATGATTCCTGCAGGAATGACTGCCTATCTCCAGACCCTTGATATTGCAATAAACAAGCCATTCAAGGACCATTTGCTCATGGAAGTCAATGACTACATTGAACATAGAATGGAAAGAAATCAGCGTGGAAACTTTGTGAAGCCCTGTCTGCAAGAAGTCGTGACTTGGGTGAAGAAGTCATGGGATAAAATTACTGACCGCTGTGTCGCCAAGGCACTATGAGCAGGTTACCTGGACAAGACATGTTCATTTAAAGAGAGCTATACTGCTGGACATGACAGATTGGGTCCACTTCTTCTGAAGGAAATAGAGGCGCAAGACATCCAGGATGGAATTCAGGGTATGGACACTTATGACGATGTTGTTGAAGAAGATGACATGATCATTATTGGATAAAGGTACTTTTTTTTGTTCACATTTACCTGTTTATTAATATTGCTGTCAATGTTCATTAAAATAAGCCCTCCTCTGAAAATAAGCCCTCTGATGTTTTTCTGTCCAAAAAAAAATTAATAAGACAGTGTCTTATTATCAGGGAAACACTGTAGGTATGAAGCAGTAATAAACTAGGAGATTGAATATTGAGGATCCAACAAATAAATAATGATATTCCCAATGCTACCATTGGATTCCTATATCTAAATTAAAATAGGAATAGTTCATAGACCTCTTCCACACAGATCTAAATGTACCATGCAGACATTAAGACTCATCTCATGTTGCAATCCATCCAATAGATTTTAGCCCATCAGCCAAAAGTTCTCCCCTAAAAACTTATCAGAAGGAAGCACCAAATTTTGACCCCTTTAGAAGTCTCTGCTATGGAACTATCTTTTTCTTTAAATTAGGTTTGATGGATATTCCTCTTTATTTTCATTCAGAAGCTAAAAAGTCCAGGCAGGTAGACTGAAAGATCCTTTTTTTTTTTTTTTAAGATTCTTTCTCACTCTTGTTGTAAACAGACAATTTCACTTCTACCATATCATTAAAAGCAATGCCCCTTCCAGTAATTCTACCTTTTGATCCCTCACATTCTTTTTAGGAAGGAGATGTCTAAGTTTGGCAATTAAGAGGATTTGAAACATTTTCCTAAATTGTACAAAACTCTCGGAGGGAGAAGAAATCTCAGGACCTAGGTGATTTTGCACAGATTGAATAAGGAAAGGGAGAGAAAGGATTAATTGAGGCTATATACAAAAGTAATCCCTCTTGATCAGAAAAGACTTCCTGAAAGCCAGATCCAAGAAACATTGACCTGGAATATGACTCTGAACTAGCCATTCAATAGCAACACCTACCAACAGTAATCCAATAACATATAATTAACTCTTTAAAATAGTTCCAGTGGCTGCATCAGAAGCTTACAGCTCCTTAGAAGGCTAGTGGTCAGATATCACATTGATTCTAGTCAAAGGCTTTATGTAGCCTGGTAGTTATGAACAGAAACTCTGAGAACACAGGCCTCAAAATCCTGGGAAAATTGAGAAGCACTGTGGAAGAAATTAATTACAGATTAGCATATTCACTCTATAAACTGAGAAAAGCTCCAAATGGCTCCATGAATTAGATATAAAATATCACATATTAAATTAGAAGAGTTAGTTATTTGTTACTAATCAATGGAGAAATATTCATGACCAAATAAAGAATACAAAGGAACAAAAAAGATAAAATGATCAACTTTTATCACACCAATGTAGTTGAAATTAGAAAGCAGAAATATGGAAACAAGCTTTAATGCAAGTTTCATTAAAATGCATAAGAAACTGGTTTGAATCTTTAAGAACAAGACCTATTGCCTAATAGATAAATGTTCAAAAGATATAAACAGGCAATTTTTAAAGAAAGAAATGAAAGTGCTCAAATATCATATCAAATGTTTCATATCATTGATAATGTTCAAGTTGAAATTGAAAATTAAAGCAACTACAAGATTTTACCTCACTCCTATCAAACTAACAAAAATTTCCAAAAAACAGAAAATGGACAAACATTCACATTAATGGACTTCTTGTGGAGCAGTAAATTGCTATAGTCATTCTGGAAGGCAATGTGGAGCTATATCTAAAAACTCCTTAATTTTACATGTCATTTCACATGTAAATAATATTACCAAGTCTGTTGTCAAAAAAAGATTAAAGAAAGAGGAAAATAATTGATATGTATAAAAAATTTTACAATAGCTCTTTTTATAGTAGCAAAAACAGTTGAAACTTTGGGGGAGTCCATCTAATGAAAAATAGTTGTTAGAGTACATGAATATAAAAGAATATCATTGCACTTACACACAGACACACAACTTGAGGAAATGGATGGTTTCAAAGAATAGACATATATCAACCAATACATAGTAAAATGAGAGGAAGCAGGGAAATAATTTATATTATGACTTTATGGAGAAAAACAACTTTAAAAGATTGGGGAAGGCTGATGAATAAAATAACAAACAATAATCCTAGAGGATTAAAGATGAAACATTATTTTCTGACTTTCTGACAGAAATATGATTCAATCAATGCATAATAAGACATTTTGATTTGGATAATAGAGGAGTTTGCTTTGCTTCATGACACATGTTTGTTATAACAGTACTTTTGTTACTCTCTTTGTTTAATTTTGGGGGCATGTAGACTACAATCTCCCAAATACAACCTGAACCAAATTATAAATGTAATTGATAAATATTTAACAAGGTAAAATAAAAAAAGAAAATATTGCATTTTAAAATGAAATCAATATGTAGCCTACAGAGGTTCTTATGTACAGAGTAGATATTGTTATTTGAATTAGGTACCATATATATAGATATACTTCCCTCATCTTATACTTGAACAGTTTGTATTTTTTGACTCAAGCATAAAATGTTCCTTTAAAAAATATTGAAATTTCTTGATTTTATTAAATTTAACCCTTTCAGTCTAGCCTGTTGAAAACTTTTTTGTTCCCAACTCTGTTCTCCAATATGCTAGCTATTCCTCCCAGCTATGGATTATTAGAAATTTTGGTAAAATGTGTATTTAAGTAAGCATTAAGTATTTAATATACTTAAATATTTCATCATATATGCATTCATCTAAGTCAAGGAATAAATATTGTACACCACAAAAAACAGATCATTTGGGTTTTTTATTAGTGACTTTTCCCCAGAAGTACAAGGATCTATAGTACTCCTCTTTGGATTTGTTCCATCATTAATTTATCTTAACAATAGATTTATTTATTATAAGAGAGAACAACACAAATCTCAGCTCTTTGATATTCTATTATTTCCATTTAAAAGACAGATTTTCTTATGATTATGGACTATAACTGTGGAATAGTTAATATCAGATCAAAATGTTCATTCACATCTTCATTTTTTAAGTTTGAATGAGCCCTTCTCTTCCATTTTTTTCTTTATTTTGATAATCCAGACTTGTGATATCATTTATTTGGGGACTTTTCAATGCAGAAACTTACTTGACCTAGTATATCTACTACTCTTTTATATCTTATCACTTTGGAGAGTTACTCAGGATATTAATATGACATGTATCAAAGACAGGATTTAATCCAAGATTTTTCTGATTCTAAAATTAATCCTCTATCTCAAAGCTTTTTAAACTGTGGTTTGTGACCCCATAGGGGATCATGTAACTGAATGTAGGGTAAAATTTTGTGGTGTTGTTCTTTTCTAAAATATGATCGTTCTCTGGGAGCAGATTTCTTGGGGGGCTTCTGGAGGCAGCCTTAGTTTCAATTCAGTGTAATAATCACTTCAAACACAGTCAACTTGTTAAAAGTTCAAATCTTTTATTGTTTCTTCCAAAATAACCCAGTTAGCTTTGGTTCTGAGAGCTCCTGCCATTAGTCCTTTGTCCCTTCCAGCTTCAGCTTCAGCCTCCAACTCCCTCTGAATCCCAGCTCTGAATCTCCTGACTGAATTCTGGCTCTCAGTCTCCTCAACTGACGCCTGTTTTCTCCATCTCTCCAAAGTCTCTAGTGCTTGTCCTTTTATATGCTGTTTTAGAGGTTTGAACTCAAAGGTTGATTCCTCCTCCGAAAGAGTGGGATTGTGGGTTCCTGCCTCCATTAAACTTGTAAATCTCATACTGAATCCTGACTTGTGAATCTTCAATGCTAATGTGTGAACTAATGTGTGAACTCTTAAAGATGTGAAAGGTGTGAACTCTGAACTAGAGAACTACTAAGCATGGTGCTAAAATTAGACAACTGACTTATCACTTTGTAAGAATCCTAACAAAATTTGATAAATAAAATTTTCTGAATAAAATAATCAAAAATTAATTTAAAATAAAATATGTAACAATCCAAGATGTTTCTGGCAGCACTTAGCCATGTTGCATTGTGTGACTTCACTGCAGTCTTGATTCTAAACACTTTGCACTGTATATGGAGAAACACTGTCAGAAACACCTTGGCTCAGATTTGAGACAGGATTATATAAAAATTTCTCCACTGAAAAGGAGTTCCAAGTGGAAAAAAAATTTAAGAAGTCATTCTCTATCTAATATGTTGTATGGTTCCCTCTACAATAACCATTAGAGGTCATTTAACCTAATCTTATTTTACAGATGAAGTGAATGAGATTACAGAAAAAAGACCCAAGGTCATATAGCATAGCTAGTCAGTATCCTGGAATGTAGGTTTTAATTTTCCATTTTAAGTGTTTTTTCTATTGTATCAGATATATAACTTTAGTGACTGAAGGGATGGTTGAATGGCAAACTTCAAACAATTGATTGAAATATTTGGGCACTTACTTTCTAGGGTATGGGTTATTCATGTGTTTTGTTTTGTTTTTCCAAATGCTTAGCCTATACTGATCTAATTGCTCATGGGTACCTTTTTCAAAGAGAAGACTACAGGATATTCAATTCCATTCATTATTTTTTTTTCATTTTGTTACTGTTAAATGACTAGAGTTGAGAGGTAGGATGGAGACAAAGAAAGAAGAAACTATAACTCTTACCCAAAAAGAATATTTATATCATGTATTACATTTATTCCATTTAGCAAGGTATTCTTAAACTTTCCTTACTTTGAATCATGATGAATTAACTATACTGAAAATGACATCTTGAAGGAAATAGAAGAAAAGAACTTCTTAAACATAAAATCAAACCTCTTCATACATATCATATTATTTTAGATTCTAATTTCACTAATGTCCAATAAAAATTTGTTTTCTTGCTTCACTGAGGAATGTGAACATGTTTTTGAGCTCTTGAATGCTAACTGTACTGGGGAATACAAACTCTGAAATTACTACTAAGCTGGAAAGATTTCCTATAAAGAAGTCCAATAATGAAGTGTGCATCTGTCACTCTGGAATCAGTCCAGCTAAGTTTACAAAGGCTCATTAACAAAATGTTGGACAATGGGTGATGAATTTCTCCTTTGACAGCAACTTTTAAAGAGTGTCTATTAAATTTTAGAGGGGTTGCAATATGCCTCATTGGAAGGAATATTCATATTAACTATGTCATAGATTCTTAAATTATCTCTATATCTGTGTTATATAGGAGAAAGTGCTATAGACTGAAAGTCAAAAGACTGGTTCAGTCACAAGACATTTAACTTCTCTAGGTTTCAGTAGCCTCATGTATAAAATAAGGGAATCAAACTAGAGAATCTTTAAATTCTTTTCTAGCTTTAGATTCCAGGAAGTTTTATTCAATTAGCCACATAATCAAAGGAAGATTAGATTTGATATTGAAAGTTTAAAATGTTGTTGGACAATATATAAAATAAGAATGTACTTATTCCTGTTATGTGTGACTATAGTATAAGATTGACTCTGCAAGTCAAGTACAATAGCAGCTTTAATTCCTTACCATATTCATATGTATTCATACCTTAGTCTGACTGAATTCTGTTGAGTAAATATGTTCCAGAATGTTGGAGGAACTAGAATTTCTTTCTCTCTCCCTGCTTTCTTCTCTCTCTTCCTTCCTCCTTCTCTCTCTCTCTCTCTCTCTCTCTCTCTCTCTCTCTCTCTCTCTCTCTCTCTCTCTCTCTCTCTCTCTCCCTCCTCCTCCTTCTCCTTTTCCTTCTTCTTCTTCTCTCCTTCTCTCTGTCTCTCTGTCTCTCTCTGTCTCCCTGTCTCTCTCTCTCTCTGTTTCTCCCATGATTTCAAACACACACACACACACACACACACACACACACACATATATATATATATATAATGTCAAACTCATCTTATACTCTGAAACCCATTTCCACATTCCACATTTCTAACTACTTGATAGGCCTCTTCACCTGGGTATTCTACCAGGAGCTTGAACTTACAACATTAATATTTGAATTCATTATTTCCCCTAAATTTATTCTTCTTCCCAACTATATCACTCCTAATAGCACCACCATTTTCTCAGTTACACAGGGTTGAAACTAAACAGCCAACTTTCACTATCAATTCACTTCTCTTCAACCCCACCTCACCCTTGCCACATAATAATCAGTTCCCAAGATTCAGATTCTGTATCTTCTACACCTACCCTTTCTCTCTAATCATACTATTATATTTTGATTTTTGGTCTTCACCTCCTATGAGATAAGAATATTAAAATGGCTTCCTAAAGAATGTCTCTGTTCTCTTTTCCTATTTGCAAACTATCTGGTCTTGAGATTAGTCTAGTTTTACACAATCTGTCAGGTCCCTCTTTTATAAATTCCTCAAATTATGATATCACTTAGAGACTTGTCTGAAGCATAAAAGGTTAAATGATTCACCTATTGTAATTCAGCTAGTGCTGGTCAGAAGCAAGATTTCAATAAAGGTCTTACTAATAATGAGATCGGTCCTCTATCCATTATATTATTTCTCATTATTAGGAACATTGTTATAGGATCCTAAATAAAGATGAACATTTACAAATCCATTGGCATATTTCAATTAAGCATCTATACTTCTAAAGATTACATTTTGTTTCCCTAAATTCCTGCTGTAATCAAAATGGGAGAATTTTCTGATTTTTTTTTTTCCGTAAGGTACAATGCAAACACTTTGGTTCTAAAAAGGATTCTTTTAGTAGCATATATAATTGTTCCACATTAAGAAGTGGATTCTTTTTTTATTAAAAGGATTTCATAACCCAAACTAACTAAGAAACTATAGCATAGAAATGTACATAAATATTATTTGAAAAACATTTACAATTTTACATATTCCTTTGGTCCATGGTGTTGACTACACCAATCTCTTTAATAACACCATTGGAATCAAAGGTTCAATCCTTATCCCTGCCCCTCTCATCTATACATCTGGGTTGTGATTTTTTTTAACTAGACTTCTGAATTCATTAGTGTAAAGAAATCCCTCAAAGGAATTTCTCTCTATTAATGATGACCATGTTATAATGTTAGAGGATTGCCTAGGACAGTAGCATATTAAGTGATCTGCTGGGTCACATAGCCAATATTTGCCAGGGACAGGGCTCAAGTGCATTTATTCCTCAGTCCAAGGTCAGTTCTCTATTTAATTTGCCTCTACCACATCAATGTAAGAAGGAAAAAAATATTTTCCCGTGCACAGCATATTAAGGTAACAACCACAACCACAACCACAACCACAATAGGAAGAATAAGGGGAGCAGCAGCAGCAATGTCAGTATTGATCATAACAACAACAGCTAGCATTTATAAAGCACTTCACAAATATTATCTCATTTGGTCTTCACATTAACTCTGGAGAGTTAATGCTATTAATACCTCCATTTTACAGATCAGGAAACAGGAGCAGAGAAGTGACTTCCTGAGGCCACACAGTTAGCAGGTATCTAATATTGGTTTTAGAGTAGTCTTCCTCACTTCATATCCAATGCTCCATACAGACTGCATGTTAAACATTGTGGGATAAGTACTGAATCAGGAATCAGAAAGCTGCCTTCAAAATTGAGTTTTGCTAGTCACATCGTCTTTTTGAAGTTTTAAAGTGTCTTTTATTCTGTTTATATATCTATAAGATTAAATGGGCTGGACTAGATCATTAAAGATCCCTAAGATTCTTTAAAATTCTAATCCTATGAACACATGATTATTTAGGATTGTTACTTTGCATGATTGGACAGAATATCTTGAAATTACTAAATCCATCAAGCAAATATTCATGTTTTAACCTTGTTATATAGGGTGGAAAGTTTCTTAGAGGCATAAATCAAAAATTCAAATGGTTTATTAATAAGTAGTATAAATTAAAATGTACAAGGCATAAAAGCATAAAAAGTATAAAGCAATTGCCTGAAAATATTTCTAAAACTAAAGAAAGATAAAAATGAGAGAAAAACATTCAGTCATTGTGTGGGGATGAGGGGAACAAACCAAATATATTGCAAATAGAAAGAAAAGAGTAAAAAAAAACCTGTGAGATTTTTTTTCAAGTAGTAGAAACTTTTTCAATTAAAATACTAGAAGTTTATTTTTCTTCTATGCCTGCTTTTTTTTTCTTTTTTAAAAATGGATAGGCACTACCTCTCAGACAATTTAGGTTCAATCCCTCTAGAAACCAGAACCAGATTCATTTAAAGTTTGTTCTAAGACTTTGAATTTCTAATGAACACAAAGAACAAGTTAGCTGACTTGAATGCTCTTCTCTGGTTGTATTTATTTATTGACAGAACAATATGCACATCATAGGTAATTGTGAGTGTAAGTGACTATAAAACCTTAATTCAATAAAAGAGAATTTCAAACAATTGTAGCGTCAGATGGACCCTTAGAGGTTATGTAATGTAACATTTTAAAGATGAGGAATTTGAAATCCAGAGGAGATAAGTGACCAGTTTGAGTGACTAATGATATTTAAATATTATGATAATGATCTGATTTAATGTATTTCTTATTACATTGAATATAAAGTCCAGTCTGAAAATTCTCCATACAATATATTTGATAAATTGACTAGTTTAATTTATGTCCCTATCATTTAAGTCTAATTTTTCAAGATATTAATGAAGTTTGGCTGTTTTGTTTTTTCTCTACAACTCCTTTTTCCTTATGGAAAATATCCAATTAGAGAAAATTAGGTTAAGGAATTCATTAATTGCTTATCATCCAACTTCTAGACATCTGAGGGTATATATTTGGTCAGATTCACATTTATAAACATTCTCCAAAATAATTTTATCTCCAGAATTTTGAACAATCATTCCTCTGAATTTGGCCTTTTCTTTTAGCTTTTTGCTGTCCAACATTAAGGAAAGTTTACCTCGCAAAAGTTCTTTCCTTTAAACATGGTAGATTTGTAATCAACATTTATGAAGCCACATAATTATGACATTAAATATCTGAAAATATCACTTTAAAAATAATCTCACCCCCCAAAATTTTCATAGGCAAAAAATCTATGAAAAAAAGGGGAAGAAAAAAGTTCCCATGGTCTGTTGTCTCAGGGGTAGCAGCACCAGTTAACCCACACACACACACACAAAAAAACATTTTGTGGGTCTCAGGCCAGATATCTTTGATGCAATTAGTGTACAAACAGCTATTTGAGCAAAAGACATGATATAAAGTGAAGATTCTGTGACCCAAAACAACCTTATCGACTTTAGAGCAATTCAAAACAAAACAAAACAAAACAAAACAACAACAACAACAACAACAACAACAACAAATCAGTTTTCTAAATGGCATAAGGGGTAAAAGAAAACTATTTAAATAATGGAAAGTGAGGAAGAATGGAAGATTATAACATTATTGAACATCTTGCACTGTCTTTGCATACATAACCACCCATTCCTGTTCTCTGCACTTGGAAAGCACAAGCAATTGTTAAATATTCCAATTTGGCAATTAGATATCACTCATTTCTGATCATGGTGCTCCTACACTTTCCAGTTGGATCTCTGAGGATCCAATAGATCATCACAAAGGGGGCAGAATGAACCTACAACATGAGGAGTGGGGGAACAAGACTTTTCCAGAGCAGGTGACTTTTTTTTGTCAAGTAGTAGAATTGTCTAAATTACATTACAAACACATCGTTTACCAAAACATCATTAACTTTGATGTAAGACAAATTATTTCCTGAGCTCTCCTTAATTAGACAAAAATGCTTTCTGAACCAAAAAACCCTTGAATGAAAGGATCAAAACAGAATTTGGAAAGAGAATATTTTAGGCTCACCATTGTTCCTTCCCTTCTACTTCGGGCAACTTCTCGCTGCAGGCGAGCCACAGCCAACTTCTCCCTGAGAGGAAGAAAAGACCATGAATAGTGGTTCTTTTTTTTTTTTCCAGAGCAGACAAAATGAAACATTTACATGGCAGTGTTACATTTGTTTGATATCTCTAGGATCACTCCCTTCCTGGCAAAGCTCTCCTCCTTGACCAGGTTTGTTTTATAAAATTTTTGAGGGATTATATAGAACTGCGTTATTTTCATGTGATGATCATGAAATGTAAAATCACTTTTCCCTTCTGATCAGGTGGTTTACAAAGTAGGATTAAATATTTCCTATGTGATTCTTGTTTTATATTAGTGTAGTTATATCATTCATAAATTGTTTTGTTTCCTATGTTTCAATTTTCTTTCGTTAAACAAAATTTGCTGATACCTTTTTTTTTTTTAACACTTAGATGTCTCCATTTATTTCCCCTGTTTCTAGTCCATCCACAAATAAAAGAATGCGTATACTGTTTCATTAAATATGAAGATGTAGATTTGAAAAAGAATATTTTTAATACAACAGTTTATCTCAAGTATTCAATTCATGACAATTCCATTTGTAGTCAATATTTTTAGGAACCTATTCAATGCATAAAGTGGGATCCACATATATTTTCAGAATATATCAATTACAATAAATATTCTAATTATATTTAGTGAAAAGTAGCCCTACATAGAGGAAAGACTTTGGATTAGGAATTAACACTTGACCAGGTCTAATGCAGACCTTCTCAAAAACCAATTGTATGACCTTAAACAAATTACAGTCTATTGCCTCTAAGGATCTCAGTTGGCTCATGTCTAAAATGAGATGAAAATCATTTCATTCATTTTTTTTTATATTCATACTATGGCGAAAATAATACTAAATGTTATGGGAAAGTTTTAAATTTGAACAAACCATTTCTGGTTGTCCAAAATTGCTACCATTAATTATAACTGAGATTATTCAGGAAGAGATTATTACACATCATTTAAATGTACACCAATTCATTACAGAGGAAGGAAAAAAGAAGTAGTGTGCCATAGTGTATAGAACACTGGACTTGGGATCAGAAAGACTTGAATTTAAATCCTACCACAAGCATTTATTAGCTGTCAGATCATGAAAATTATACTAAATCTCTGTACCTTAAAGATGTCAACCTTATCTAGGACTATTGTACATTTTACATACCCCTCTTTAAATCAAGGATAGAAAGTTTCAGGCACACAATCTGGATATAGCCATCAATTTAATTTCTTCCAGATTTTTTTTATATTTATGGAATGTCTTATGTTTATGGAATAAGTACCTTGAAACACTATCCCTATTTGTGCTAATCATTTTAAAACTAAAACTTTTTTAATCCCCAGGAGAAGTAACCTAAAAAGTTACAAAAATCAAATATAATGCCATGAAATCTGATTCTGTGACTCTCTCTAAATACTTGCTTCATTGTGCCTGGCCAAATTACATTTTAAAAATTGTTATCTGTGAGTGTCACATACTTATACATGCATGAGAAAAACAATGTCTAGTTTTTTAATTTATTTAAAATTATATCTCTATATAACATGTGCATTCTGTATGTATATGTACTTATATACAGATACATATAGATACATATGTGCACATCCTTGTATGCTGTGTGTATGTGACTCTCATAATTCCATGTACCAGGAAAATGTCTAAATTCTCTGCACAGGGTTGTTCTAATTTCCCCAGTTTTACTATGGTTGATCCTGACAGATTCATGAAATTAGGATCAGGAGCCCTGAGAAGAAGAAAATTGGTTCTAAGAAGAGCACACTTCGGAGCAGTGGCATTTAGTGCTCATTAAATGCTAGTTGATTGAACTCTTCAATTTTAATCAGTTTGTATATTGCTGACATATTATTAGGAAGGTAGCATATCCATTAATGTGAAACCATGGTCAGATTACTTGTATTAATTAAGGAAACAGGAAAAGTCATAAGATAATTACCATAAGGCAGAGATTCTGAGCCTGCTAGGGGATAATGGTTACTCTGTCCCCTCTTCTAAAAGCTGTTTTTGTTTTGTTTTACTTTGTTTTCTTGTTTTAGAGCAAGGTTTGAAGGAATAAAGCCTAATTATTCACCAAATCTGGCCTATATGGAAAAAACCATTATACTAAGAGACATTTTTTTTTTAACCTAGAAATGGAGGAAAGAGCAATATTTTTTCCCTTTTGATAACAATATCAATTAACCTAAATTCAAAGGAAAAATGACATTGTCTACAGACAGGCTATCTCCAAATATGTTGTACAAAAGGCCTCTTTAATTTAAATGTCTGGAGCCTAAGACCTTGCTAAAATTATACATACATACACATATATGTGTAAGTGTATATATACATGCGTAAATGAAAGATATATGAATAATGTGTACATATGTGTATTACATATTTACTGTGATATACAAGTTAACTTAAAAGCACTATTCAGTTTTAATATGAGTCAGATGATGGCCAATTCTTGTTGTAGCTACTTTCATGTTGAGTTGCTATCTGTCATCTGTTAATATAGACCATGGGAAAAGATAATCTAATCATTTTAATTGTTCTGTAGTTTTTAGTGAGAAAATTTATTTATAAAATCCAAAAATTAAAAAATGTTTACCTATTATCCCAACTATACCTTTTTAAAAGTTTATAATTCAGGAAAATAGCAATCACTTTGAAATGGTTATCTATAAAAGTATCAACATTACTGAATTATTGATTTTGTAAAACATCAGACTGGCAAAACAGAATCAGGAGCTGGAAAATTATAATGTAGTATATAGGGCATGGTTTTCGAATCAGGAAGACCTGAGTTCAAATTCTATCTGCACCACTTAAAAGCTATACAATTAAGTATATTTTAAACCTCTTCTTAGCTTTTTTATTCTTAAAATAAGCATAATAATCCCAATAGTTGTAACTTCACAGAAGTACAGTAAGACTAAATAGAGAAAATCTATGGAATATGCTATATAGATGCCCATTACTACTATTATTGTTGACATAATAGGAACAGAGACAGTTTCAAAATAATGAATGTAATGTGTGAACATAGAATGTCCTAGAAAGGCATAATTTCCTTGAAAATATACCTTTATCTCTTAACGTCAACATGCACACACACCACAAAAAAACTGTTTAATTCTTTGGGAACTATACCATTATTACCACAAACTAGTAGTCTTGAGCAAAAATGACACCCTGAAACTATATCTTTATTGAAAAATATTTTACAAAATTGGTTTAAATTATATTTCAAAGGAAATAGAAATATCAGTTGAATCTTGCCTATATCTAAAATTTTGTTTTCTCCAAATGTTCTTCTTGGAATTTTCTCTCGCTCCCAATCTTGCTGACTCTATCAGTCTTTAAGTCTATTTCACTATGTCTCTGTCTCTCTTTGTCTCTGTCTTTGTCTGTTTCTCTATCTCTGTTTCTCTGTGCATCTCTGTATGTATGTATTATGTGTTCTGGTGATGTTTCAAGAGACTTTTCTTCTCTACTTCTTCTACTAAAGTTCTGGCACTTCTGGTTTAACATGGAGGAATGGATTATAGTTGATGAATAGAAAAATGCACCTGTAGTCATATTTTCAGGTTTGTAGGCTGTTTTTACTGTCTTAATGTTGCCTCTATCCATAGAAAAAAGGTGTGGGGGGGGGAGGAGGGGGGAAAGGGTTATGACACTTCTGTATTTGAGTCTGATAATCTCTTTTCATTTGTCTTTTCATTTCTCTAATCCTTTAAATATTTTTCTGTTTTTAAGAACTATATATGACTGGTATACTATCTATAACTTTTTTATGCAAATCCAAAGTTCTTCGGCACTGTTTTGTGAAAAAAAATCTGATACCTGCCTTTTGTGTTAATAAAGGTAAATGACACAAAAATATCTAATCCTATTGTAAGTTAACCTATTTAATTCTCTTCTATTTACCACTTTTGGGATTTCTCCTCATCATCTGGTAATTACATTGGAGTTGTTTGCATTGGATATTGTCTTGTTGTCTTAAAAGGCCTGTATTCTCCCCAACTGTAATCCTGATTGCTTTTCTGTTGGTTGATGACATCAGAGTCCTGAATTTCTAAAGTCTCTCTGGGTGTAACCTCAGCTGCTATCATGCCCCACCTGTCCTTTGATTGATACTTTGGAGCTGGATCTTGCCTCTCATTTCTCTGGGTCATCCTACATTCAGAGGCCCAGAGAAAGCCTCGGTTACATTTTGGACATGGGGTTTTGGGTTTACATGATGGAAAGTGTCGATTGCCATTTAGTTTTGTTAAGTTCTCTTAATAGAAATTAGACTAATATACTATAAAGTGTAGGGGAGGGTGACAATTTCAAAACAAAGGTTTAAGGATGTTTCAGGAGAGATAGGTACAAAAGTTATTTATTTTTCTTTACAATAGTAGAAAAGGAATAAAAATGTTCACATGGTAAGACAAAAGTGATTATGACAAGTTCAAACTCTTGTCAATGGAAAAATTCCCTTCACAGAAGACCCATTAAATAGAGTCCCTGTTCACATTCAATTTTACTCCTGAATGGAGAATTACACTAAGGTTTATCAAATTCTTCAACATGGACCATATTCAAGATATGGCCATATTCAAATAACCACAATATCCAATTATTCTGGACCAAAAGGAGATTAATATATAGGAAAGCCTATAATTACAAAAAATATGTGGTAAAAGAGTACTTTTTAAAAAGAATTTGCTTTAGAATGTTTTCCATGAGTAAATTCTGGTAGTTAAATGAGCTTTGTTTAATTAAAAATAAAAACTTTTCCTGTGATTCATGAATTTTCAAGTACCAGTCACTTGCCTAAAAACAAAGACCATATTTTTTGCCCATGTTTCCTCATGGTGTCTGTAAGCCAAGGATGTTGGCAACATGTAAAATCCCCCAAATGTCAAAGTCAAAAAGATCTGTGCATGAGAAGAAAAAAACTTTCTCCAATGAGAAACAGCTTTTCGATTGGCATATAGTCAGTTTGTGATGTGTGGAGACCTCAAAGTTAAGGGCACTACGTAGCCATCTGTTGCATAAGTGTCGAAAGCCAGGCCTGTCTGGAGACAAATCAATTTTATGTTACCACTTTAAATGGCCTGCCAGCTCATCCACCCATCCTCTGAATGAAACCACTGTGTACTCAAGTCTTTTACCAGGCAGATGGTTACCTTCAGTTAAGATGCCCTTGATGGAAGAACAAAAATGTCACTCTGTTTAAGTGTGACAAATAAGGTTTTCTACTATCAATCTCCATTTGTGAAGAATTGTTTCTACACACTTTAAATCTGATTACGCAAAAATACAGAAGATGAACAATTCCTTTATAAAAGATTGGCGTGTGTGTGTGTGTGTGTGTGTGTGTGTGTGTGTGTAGGTGTGCCTCACTTTAAGTAAACTGTTGTAAAATCTCATTTCACTATAATCCAAGTAATTTGAAAGTACTAATAGCTACCATTTTATTTTATGATTGCTTTTTATATTTCCTCATTTTTTTTATAAGAAAGACACAAATTATAACTAAACAACTTATTTAAAAAGAAAATAATGACATAACCCCTTTGCCAAGCATCCAAAGTCCTCTAAAATGAGAATTCTTAATCTGAGGTCTGTTAAACTTAGTTTTTTTTTTTTTTATTGATAAATGTATTTTAATATAATTATTACTTTACATTTGTAATCCTGTGTGCTTTGTTTTATATATTTAAAACAATTTTGTGTTCTGTGAAGGGAAGATTTTGGTAGACCTCCAAAGTGAATCATCACATAAATTAAGTAAAGAATATCTGTTGGTGGGGCAGATAGGTGAAGCAGTAAATAGAGCACCAGCCCTGAAGTAAGGAGGACCTGAGTTCAAATCTGATCTCAGACACTTAACACTTCCTAGTTTGTGATCCTGGGCAAGTCATTTAATCCCAATTGCTTCAGGAAAAAAAAAAAAAAAAGAATATTTGTTGGTGACTTCCCTGTCTTCTCTTCTTTCCCAGTTGACAATTACATCCTCTAAAAAAAAATAGCAGTTATTTGAGGGTCTTCTCTATTACACTGATAATACAATAGGAGTTATTACATTTATCTGTTTTTATTTTTATTTGCTATATTCTAAGTTGCATGAAACCAGGGACCATGCTAAAAACTGAACTTTATATATCCTTCAATTCCTAGGAGATGACTCTGAATACATTAGACATTTAGTAATTATCTGTTGAATGAACAAAGTCAACTTTTTTTAAACATTCAGTCAATTGTTTTCATCTTATGCAAACCTAGATTTTTAGATATGGAAGGAAACTTAGAGCCCCTCCAGACTCACTTTTTACATTTATAACCTTTGAGAAAGATAAGTGATAATGCTAACTATGATGACCCTGAAGCATTGTAAGAGTTGAAGAATCTTCTAAATTAATAAAAGATTAAATTATGTTTGAGTAGTTTTAGTTTTGTGAATGGCTGTTATATATATTTTATTTGTGGTGATATGACCATATTCAAATAATCAGAATATTTAATTATTCTGAACCAAAATTATTGAGTTTTATATATTTTATATGTTATTCCTATATAAAACAGAGTTCTGTTCTATCCACTTCATAATTTTACATCATGGTTTCATGGAATCATTTATCCCCCACTTACTTTCTCTCCATATTATGTTTCCCTTTCCCCTCAATGTCTTTTTTTGCTTCCAGACTAGAGCAGCATATTTTCCCCAAATATCAAATAGGATTTTGATCACAAGATTAAAACTTGAAGATAGAGATTATCTAATTCAATTTTTCTATATTTCATAAATTAGAAAATTAAGGTCCATATAAGTTAGTCCTAATTCACACAGCTGTCACAGAGCTGAAAAGTTCTCTATCTCTGAATAAAGTGCAAGACTCCTGAACATGTCCATCTTTCAAAGACCTCTGAAATCCCATGTTTGTTTCATAAAGCCTCCATTGACTTTGGTAGAAAAAAGACAGTTTTATGTCTTCTCTCAGCCAATTTCATTTCAACCTCACCTTTCTACATTTGCAGCTCATTTATATCTTTATCCCATTATGTTTGTATGTTCTGCACATTTTCAGCACTTCATAAAGTTTGTTTTTAATCTTTACTGCTTATACTTTATCAAAGATCCTACCACAAGATGTGATCATAAGTAGAGCTGTATAGATCAGTCTTTTATTCATATATTTCATTTTCATAGTCAATTTTGGAAGGGCCATGAAAAGAATTACATAAGAAAAGTAGCTACACTTACATACTCTTTGCTCCAATTCCAATTACTGATGATGTGGGATATTTAGTCATAAAGAAAAATATCTATTCATGGATCAATCTATCTACTTATCAATTTGCCCATCTATTTCAGTGAGAATAAAGACAACAAGAAAACTTACATACACATTCATAGTATGTTTGTGGTAGCAAGAAACTGAAACTTGAAAACAAGGTGGTACCAATTGACTATAGAATGGCTGAACAAACTCAAGTATATGAATGGAATGGAATACAGTTCAAAAAAAAAAAGGACTATAAAAAACTCATAGAAACATGGTAATACCTGTATGAATAGATGTTTAGTAAAATATACAGAATTTATAAAGATATATACCATAAATATAGAATATAAAAGAAAAAATACAAAAAGGTAAAGTGATTAATTATGATAAATAATTTTGATTCTGAAGAATAAATAATGAAACATACCTCCCTTTTTGCAATAAGGAGTCAGGAAATCAAGTAGAAAGTTATCATCAGAAATCAGTAATTGTCATTCCTTCTTTTTTACTTAACTGTTCAAATTTGTCACAAGAGAAGGTTCATTCTCAAGCACAGGGAACAATAAAGGATAGTTCAGAATGGTTGTGATGTAAAAACAAAACAACAATAAAACTTTTTTTCTTAATTTACTTCTACTGTTTCATTAGAGTTCAGTGGGAAAACATTGAACTTGGAAACAAAGAGCAATGAACTGATTTCAAATCATTCTTATTTTACAGATGAATAAATGAGCTTCAAGGGGGTTGAGTGAACATTATGTAGTATGATATAATGGCTAGATATCTGCTTTTGCAGTTAAAAAGACCTGGATTGAAATCTATCTCAGACACTTATTAGATTGGGCAAGTTACTTCTCTGGGACTCAATTTACCTATCTATAAAATGGAGGGTTGGACTTAAAAAGTCCCTTCAAGTTTTAAGTTTATGATTCTATCATTAATTTCTGTTCTAGATATATGATCCTATAAAAATGTAAGTAATTTTTTGTTGTTGCTGTTGCTGAAAGGCATGTCACTATGAGTGCTACTATTATTCAAGAAGTAGTCACAGAGAGAATTCAGGAATATTTGACTCCCTAAGTCAGAAATTAGGAAGAATGACCTTTTGAAGATCTTTCTCCTACTCAGTGAATTACCTTTCACCCATTTCTTCCATTCCTCCTTTCTCTGGTCTTTGGGAATCAGTGCTCTTCTCCCATACAGACTCTGATATTACCTATAACAGTATCTGGGACATGAAGACCACTAGGAAAGCTTTCTCTGCTAAGATATTCTCATACAAGACAACTATTTCATAGGCTTGGTGAATTTTAGAGGTGGAAGGAACCAGAGAGAACAGTTTAACTCCTATTTTATAGATTGAGAAACTGAACACCACTGGTTATTTTAGCTTTTATTATAATTTGTAGATCTTTATTTTTCTCCACATTGGCTAGAAAGACCAAAAATGTCCTATATAGAACAAAGTGGTTTTTATTCATGACGTTTCCTGTATTTCTAAAGATGAGAAAAAACTATTTGTGGCCAACACATTTAGAGTATGATTGTGACTGTTTTCATTTATTCTTGTTTCAACTCTTCTTCAAGGACTCCTTAAATGATACAATACATATATTCTTGAAAGATTTAGGTAAATCATTTATGTTTTTTTGTAAGCCAAGCTCTAAAGAAATAACCTTCAAAACATTATCCCAGACAACATTGTTTCACACTAACCCTTAGTACTACACTATAGCTAAGCTCCATTCTGAATTTATGAAATCATATTGTAACATTTGGCTGATCAGACTTGCATGCTTACGATGACCAGAGCAAGGATTCAGTTGATAGTGGCAAGATTCCCATGAAGGTTAGTTAGCTTGTAGCTATCATACAGGGTACTTTTTGTACAAAAGCATTGCTCCTATGAAACTAACTGCTACATGTAACATATCTCCCATAGTCAATATTTTATGTTACCAATTAATTGGAGTATACAAATATATAAAATGCACTAATGATCTCATGAATGAACCTTTAGTAATATGAAAGTTCTTACAAATATCCATCCTTTAATTTGTCATTTAAAAACATAAAAATCCCAATGTCCATACTCTTTGCGAAGTGCAATGGTACAACTGGAATGCTTTTGATTTAAAGTTTCTGCTTAGGTCAAAATACTTTAGGAAAACAGAAGGAAAATTATCCAACCTATGTTTGAAAGAATTATGTTCTGCTTTTACCTTTTGTTTAATTGCAGAAAAGAGCATAAGATAGATAGACCAAAACCCTGAACTTTAATTTTGTAACTTCTGTGTATAAATTATACGTGAAATTATATATGAATTTGGGCAGACAACTTCTACTTTCTCAGTCTTAATTTCTTCATTTGTAAAATGAAGTAGATGGACACAAGAATTTCAAAAGTCCTTGTCCTCCTTCCATCATTACCAAATATTATGAACCTATGTCTCTACTGTGTTATTTTCACAAAAATGGCAAAAAGAAATCTAAATTTTAATAGCCATTCATTTTACATGTCAAGAACATTTAGCAGCATTCTGAAAGCTTGATGAATGGAGAAGCCAAGATTAAAAAGAAAACATCATCATTCCAATTTCCATCATGAGCCAAAAGAAGAACAGTAAGGCTGTAATCTATGACTGATGCAAGACCACTGCTGAATGAGTGGTTATAAGCCATTCTCTTCCCACACTAAGGCCTACTGGGGAGCCAGACACGCCAGAGGGTACAACAATGCTTAGCACCAATTGCACCTGTCAAATGTGCAGATGGAAGAACCGGTGGCAACTGTTTCAAAGTAATGCTTAAATTAATTAGCCTTTTCTAAGCACATCATTTAATTACTAGTCCCCTCTGATATCCAGTCTGTGTGAAGATTTGAGAGAAACTTCAGGCTGGAGTTAGATTAGAATAGTTTTCTTTAAACTTTTTCCAACAAATAATGTGTGTTGTCCTAAAACTTTAAAATACCAAAAATTACTCTTTTATTACATGCTTTAGGGGAAGCTATTAACTTCAGTGATGTATAAAAGTCAGTAGGTTTATAGTGCTTTCTAAATTGTTGACCTTTACACAATTTTGCTCAGCAATAACCAATAGTCAGCATGAAACAAAACGGGGTTGACATATACACCCCACTGACTTCAAGACCTGTAGCTTAATAATGTTGTGCTGTGCTGATTAAGAAATAAAAGAAAAGATTAGCATTGAGGCTGTTTTTAAAATTCCATGTGTCAGAACACAAGGCTAATAACTTGAAAAGGAATCCAGAAAATGGAATTCATCTCAATTGCCTGCCTTTTAGCCATAGCTAAAGGACTCTTTCCCACATCTTTATCCTTTATGACCTTTCTGCTGCTTCTGACACAGTAGCTAATCTATTTCACTTTTCTTCCCTGGCCATTATAGAATTTAAAAATCTAATCCTATTCTGGTTTTTACCCCAATTTTTTGAGATGTGGTTATTCTCATTCTTGCCAGATGTCATGAGTATGTTTCAGGGTAGATGTAGCCCTATGGATATCAGAGCCAAAAGCAAGTAGCATAGTGGGGAACCACAAGAATAGCGGGTAGGGCTAATTAGGAGGGAGGGTCACCAGCTGCTCTAACTCCATAAGGGTAATCAGAATTGGATGAGCTAAAGTCATAAAGTAGCTGAACCCAAAGTTTAGCCAAACTATGGAATTGGAAGCTGTAACTAACAAAGTAAGTGAACCATAGAGGACATAAATGAAAGGATATTCTAAGAGGTTCCCCAAAACAGCATTACACCAATTAAGTTCTATCTGTGTTTATCACCATTGGAAACCATGCAAACATTGCTATGCAGATAGTATAGATCACAGTACACAAAATGCTGGAATTATAGTCAGGAAGAACTAGGTTCAAATTCCATTTCTGTACTTTATTAGCTGTATAACCACAGGTAGGTGTTGAGCTTCATTTATTTATCTGTAAAATGGGAATAATCATATTTAGAGCACCTATCTCATAGAGTTTTTGGTGTAGATTTAAGTTTTAGGATGAAAACTTTAAGAAACAACAATGACATTGTTATAATACACATAGTAGGGATAGAAACAATATGTATTGAATGAATAGATGAATGAATTCCCTCTGAAATTTGTAATTTTCACTAGCTTAGTTCCAGTTGAATGATCAAGTTAATTCTATCTGAGTCAAAATAGACTGCTTCCAAGTGTGTTTATTGCATGAAATGCATTTCTTTATTCTCACATTTAAATCAGTGGAAAAAATAATGAAAAGATCTCACCTTTATTCTTTTCTATTTGAATCATTGCAATGCACTTAAAATTATTTCTTCAAAATAATTCCAAATCAATTTTACAGAAGAAAAAATAAATATCTCTATGTAATTTAATTATTTCAGTTTTAATTATTCTAACAATTTCTTTCTTGATTTTAAATAATGTTCAAAATATTCCTTCCAAATTCTTGTTCTCTTTGATTTCCTACAAAATCTTTTCAAAGAAAAGGATAGACATGATGTTATAAAACAACTCAGACCACAGAACCAAAATCATCTAGTATTTGTCTAATATTTCCTTCTTCCATCTGTCTTTTTTATTTTTGAGTAAAATCCCACTGGGAGAATATGGTCCTCCCAGGGAATTTATGTAATGCAACAGAATTTTTTGAATAAAGAAGCCTACCATCTTTCACTACTAATGCTTCATTATAAGCATTTACTATGTATACATGGATAAAAAGGTAGGTTCTCCATAAAAAAGTAAACCAATGCTTTGGTCAAGTCTCCAACTACCTAGCATCACACACCTGTGGCAGTAATCCTCATATGGCTACTAATTAGAATCCTCAGCTTTCTATTTCCAGTGGCCCAGAAATTTCATTCTGGCTATATTTTGATGTAGAAGGCCCCAAGATATAGCTGTGAGCTACAGCAGGCCATCTGTCAAGAGGAAAAAAAAAAACAGATAACTTCTGATTTTATTGAAAAGAATTGGTGATATCAAGTGAATGGGAATTTGGAAAAATGAAAACATAAATGTAATTTGATTCTTTCAACATTTCCCAAATACTCTGGGCAAGGTACTATTAAAGTGGATCATAAAACTTTTAAAAATTCTTTAAAATATTCTCCCTTGTGTAGAATAAGTCACAAATCCTAGAGATTAATTCTATTGCCATTTTTTTTTACTTGAAGAAACTGTGTCAGGAGCCAGAAAGAATCAGCTAACATTTTATTTCATAATTACAGAGTTCTAAACTAATATTATCAAATTTAAGCATTAGGATAATTCTATAGAGGTTAAATGATTAGTTTAAGGTTAAACAGTTAGTACCAAAGTCAAAACTTGTAATTCTGTCTTTTCCCATGATATAAGACTGTTCCTTGAGTTGTGATTTCTTATTATAATTTACCTTGAATATCAAGGGAATTTACTTCTTAAATACCAAGTCTTTCATTCCACAAGAATTTTTTAATCTATTGTGTATAATACGACTGGGATATGAACTAAGTGATGAGTGAGTTACAAATATGATTAAGAGTTATTCTCATGCAGAACTTCTCATAAAATTATAGGAATAATGCAAATAAGATAATTGATACTGGAAAAACCTACATATGTCTGGCATAACAGTACTATAAATTATTTGAATATTTGTATAACCTGCAAGATTTTGTTAAACTTAATGTGATATCTTTGCAAAACTCTCACTTATGACCCACAATAATATATAATGTAGTCCCTCTCTCCTCCCATTACCACTATTTGTGAGAACTATTTAAACTGATTTATCCATGTATATTTTTTTATCCCGCAGCCTTTATGACCATGTGACATTCATTTGCCATGAAACTAGTGAGGAAAAGAGATAAAATCAAACTAACCTTTTTGCATAGAAACTGAACCTGTGGCTTTAGCCTCAGGATCACAATGTTCTTCCCACCATACATTTGCAAAAGCTGTACTGAATGCCCAGAACGTAAAATAAAATTCTAAACTTCCTCCAAGGCTCAACTAAGGTGCTCCCTACTACCAAAAGCATTTCATAATATTCCTACTTTTTATCTTCAAATTATCATCACATTGTTATCTGTGGAAATATCATTATTCCTGCTTCTTGAATCCAAAAAAATGATTTTTCTCTTTTTTTTCTTTTTATTCTCAAATTTAATACAATCCTTGGCACTTAATGGATATTTAGATAATGCTAGTTGAATTAAACTGAGTTGGAGTAAAAAGAGAGGTACAATTATTTATATCTAGAAATAAGGCTTCAAAGCCAAGAAGAGGTACAGTCTTGCTTCTTACGCAAACTGACCATATGATCCTTGCCAAATCATTTAATCTTTGTGCAAGAGGCCAATATTTAAACCTATAAATAACAGAAAATGAATCTTCAATATTGCAAGAATTTCCCCAAAAGGTGCCCCAAAGATTTTAAGACAATGATCAAAATCATGTGTGGAAGTTGATAATTTCCTAGCTCTTCAGAAGAACTTACAGAATCTATTTAGAGGGAAAAAAAAAAAAAAACAACAACTTTTCTCGAAATACTTGTTTCCCCCTCCCTTCTCTTTTCCTCTCCTTTCATAATTTCCCATTTTGGCTTTTTTTTACTCATTTATACTATTGTTTTTTTAACTTTTATTATGATTAAACACTTTTATATTCTACAGAATTTTTTTTTAAAGAATGACATCCTGGCATCTCTCCTAATTAATGCTCATTTAAATTTGCATTAAAGAACATTATAACTAGGTTGTTTTTTTTTTCCTGAGGCAATTGATATTAGTGAATTTCTCAGTCACACAGCTAGGAAGTCAGGTCCTCTGATTTCAGGGCCATTGCATTATCCCCTGCACTATTTAGCTTTTCCTCAAGTTACTTTAAAAAAAAGTTCTATATTTTTGCCTTTTGAAAACATTTTATATAAAAGTATTTTATTATACAACTACATTTATTTTTTACAATTATAGCTTCTATCTCCATTTCTTCATATTTTCAATGGACATTTCCCTTTCTACCTATACATGTCCTGGAATCATAGATTTTGAACTGAAAGAGATATCAGAGATTATTTCATTCAATCCCTTCATTTTATAAATGAGGAAATGAAGCCAAGATGAGATGTGATTTGCCCAATAATAATTAGCAAAAGTAAAATTTTAATCAGGGCTTCCAATTCAATATTCACCATCATTTTCATACTATTTTATGTTTAACACAACTTTCTTTTTTTTGGGGGGGGGGAGGGGGTAAGTCCTTGGGTTGAGTGACTTGCCCAGGGTCACAAAGCAAGTAAGTATTAAATGCCTAAGGAGATATTTGAACTCAGGTCCTCTTGACTTCAGGCCTGGTGCTGTATCCAGTGAATATTGGATAGAGCACTACACCATCTAGTTGCCCCACAATTCTTCTTCTTAATGTTAGTACCATGTGGCTCACACTTAAGGAATTCATAATAAATTATAGGGTTTTTTTTTCTTTTCTTTCTAGAAATGTTTATCACCTCAGTATAATATGTATAATATGTTATATGCTCAGATATGTATTTTAGGATGTATAACTCCCAATCTGAAAAATAAAATATATTTTACTTTATATTTCCACTTGATTTCATCATCAAATAAAGTTCTAAAAAATGTTTCATAAGTGATAGCATCTTCTATAAAACTGTTCATTTTTAGGGAAAACAGGGAGGGGAAAGAAAACATCTCTGTTTTTTTTTTTTTAATCTAATCTTTTCAAAGACAGGTGAAGTTCAATTAGCACTGAGTTTCAATGTTGGCTGAAAAGCAACAAAATAAGTCAATGATAGGAACCTCAGAGGGAGAAGTGAAAGTACCTGATAAGAAAACAAAGATCCCAATGTCAAATAGATTATTCATGAATTGAAGTCAGACTGTGAAATAGATTAATGTACCTTATATCACATGAACTCCTAAGAGGGAGGAGAAAAAAATTACAAAGGCACAAAAAGAACTAAAATATAGCATGGTCTAGGATATTTTCCAAGTAGAGAGAAAAAAGAATTTACAGAAGATGAAAAAAAGTAACTTGTAATGAAAAAACAGCAGATGTTTTCTTAGGATATGAGCAAAACAGCCAGACATTAAAAATGAATTCTTTTAAAAAGGTTATTGTTAACTTTCTATTAGTAGGTAAATGCATCTAAGCATTCTGAAAATTATCATCTGTTTTAAGGACATGGTAAGATAAAACAAAAAGAAAGAAAAGCAAAAAAGAAAGCGGAAGGGGAAGGCCAGTGAATTAAACAGAGATAATAAAAAGACTGTTTAATGATAGTTGTCCAACTGCCTAGGAAAAGTGGTAGCTAGATATGGGAACAATAGTGTTCAGGAGAAAAGGGTTTGGATTGGAAAGGAGTTTCAATCAACATATGCTATGCAAGATGAAGATGGTCTAAGACATACTTGAGCATCATTCTATACAAATGTGGTTGCTCAGGCTATAATGTAGACAGTGAACTGTTTCCAAGAATTTTGTATCATTTCTTTGTCCTTTAAACAACCATCTTGATAACTGGTGGCTTCCAGTTCAAATTTTTCCTTCCCCCAATATTCTAAAGCAAAAGGCTAGAGAGGCCCACATAATACAGCAGAGAGGCAGTGTGGTTTAGTGGATAAAGCATTGAATGTAAGGTCAAAAAGATCTGGGCTGGAATACCACTTTAGATTACTGATTAGCTGGGAAAATCACTTAACCTTCATTTTTTTGTTTGTACTAATAACAGTAGCTACTTCATAAAATAACATTAGGATCACATAAATCATATTTAAAGTGCTTTGCAAGGCTTAAAGAGTAATATAAATATGAGATATAATTTTATTGAAAGTGGGGTTGAGTGAGGATTTTTTTTTTAAATTAGAAAGTGTTTATAACATGTATCATACTTTCCCAGCTTCCTGGTTCCTTTCAGATTAAACTCTTTATTTATCTAGATGCCCTACTTATCACTTTACTTCTGGTTTTATTTTCCCAGTTCCCTCTTCTCATTCTAACAGTTCTATCTCAGTGAAAATAATCTGGGGCTCCCATACTGCTGACTTAAATTTTTTTCCAAGAATTTCATTTACAAGACTTAGTTAGAGTAAATGTAACCATGAAGATGCTGCCATTACTGTGACTTTTTACTCCCCATCTGCCATGAACAGAGGATGGAAACCATGAATATAAAATCAGGGAAAGATCTATTTTCTACAAAAAAAAAAAAAAAGCCCTGGCTATACATTGCATAACTCTAAGTAGAATTAGAATCAAAGATAGTGTATTAGAAAAGGGAGCATGATATGATATGTATACCAAACCACTTCAGAAATCACAGAATTTTATAATTTAAAGGGGCTATCAAAACATCTACTCTAATACTTTGATTTATCAAAGAGGAAACTAAAGTCCAAATATAATTTATTCAAGGTTATATAATCATTTAATGGCAAAAATTTAGTTCTCCTAACCTGTGATCAATAGTCTGCCAATCTAATAGCTTCAGTATTCACTTATGGATTAATTACTTTAGTAAGACCTTAGGCATAAAAGGGCTGTAAAAATAAATAATATATGATCTTTCTCATCAAGAAACTGGAAATTTAGTAGGGAAATGGAGAAAAAATAAAGAAAATGAAACAAAATGTATTAGGAGCATTCTGAGGAGATGATCAAAAAAACATTTCATGGAATAAGTGACATGAATGAGTTTTAAAGAATGGGTTAGATTTCCAGAAACAGGCAGAAATAGAGAGTTCACTCAAAATCACAGAATTTGCCACAGAGGCAAGGCAAAATGAGTATAGGGTTTAGTAGAGGGTTGATCAAGGAGAATTCTGATTAACTGAGTTCTAATCTTCTTGGTGAAGTTGTAGAGTATGGGCTTTAATTAGAGAAGGAGATTGATGGAGCTATATATGTACTCTGGCTATTTGCTGAAGGATTTGGGATTGGCTGTCATAGAATATGGACATGATGCTTGCTTCGGGTTGGTTTCTGTGGCTCTCTATGACTAAGGACATCAATCAAGATTTTCTTAAAGATGAGTTTTAAAAGGATAGATTCATTCACAAATTTCTTTATTTCAGTAGTTTATTACAGTGAGGCTGTACTATTCAGTTTTTTCTCTCTGGGATGTTTCACTTTTGGAATTCTATTAGCATTTTTTTTTACTGTTTTGGTTTCCAAGAAAGCAGAGACAACATTTCTTTCTTCCTTCCCCCAACTCAACTACAAGCAAGTGGTAGACAGAACTTGGAACTAGGTAAACTGTAAGTTCCTCCCTTCCATTTGAGAGTCTGACAGACAGACAGAGTCAGAGACAGAGAGACAGGGATCAGAGACAGAGAGAAAGGGCCAGAGAGACAGATAGAGACAGACAGAAAGAGAAACAGAGACATAAAGAGAGAGAAAGAGAGAGAGAGAGAGAGAGAGAGAGAGAGAGAGAAAGTGACAGAAAGTAGAGAGAGAAAAAAAAGTAGAGAGTGAAACAAAGACAGAGACAGTGACAGAGACGCACAGAAAGAGGAAATGGAGATTAAAAAGAGTCTGATAGACAGACAGACACAGTACTATGCTTAATGGAGTCCCATTATCTCTAGTTTTTAACATTTTGAAAACTTATTGTCCAAAAAAAAGAAGAAAGCAAGTAGAGTATGTCATGTCAGATCTTAGCTTCTTTTCTCTGAACCACTGAAATATAATCCAATTACTCTTAATTATAATAAAATTGTCAAGGTTAAATTAACTCTGTTTTCCTAAAGTCCATAATAAGTTAGTTTATTGTTAATTCATGATTTCTGGACACTTTTTGTATGTGTCTTCTCTAGATTAATAAATTAGTTGGGGACATTGTGATTCCAATTTACCATTGCCTTAGTAAAATACAGTAACACATTCACACAAATACACACAATGTATTTGCTATGTTTCAAAGCAAACAAGATAAACTTTTCAATACCATTAAACCTGAAATCATTATAATGTTAACATTCTGAATTGTAGAGTAACTTGGAGGTCACCTGATTCAAAATTCCTCACTTTTTAAATGTGGAACTGAGGTCCAAAGAATATGTTGTTTGTCAAAAAAAAAAAAAAAGTGAATACACACTTGATTTACAAATGAGATTATTGAAATAACTGCTAATAATTTGATTGCTTATGGACAATAATGAAAATGTGGAAAAGGATGGGGAAGACATAGTTTCAAGGTCTGGTGATTATAATGAGTTCCAAATTCACTTCTCAGAAAAGAAACATCTTTTAAAGACTTCTATAGCACATGCTATCCACATAGTAAATAAATCTCAAGATAAATAGAATCTATCTTTATTTGAGGGATTTATTCACTTTGCTTTTGATTCTAGCTTTTTTTCACAAGGGTAGGGAAAAAATTCTCCAAAGCCCTTTGTGTCCCATCTCAAGATTGTCTCCCCAGTAACTAGGTAGGAAAGAAAAAGAATGGACTTCTAATGGATAATGGCAAAACTGAGATTTGTAGCTAAAGCTATCCTTGAGCACAGTGAACAAAAGCATCATGTGTTTTCTCTCATCTTTGGCTTTTTCCAAGTTCTCATTTTCAAAAAGAAAAAAAAAAGATTTAGCAGGTATGTATACAAAAGAAAAGTCTGATCATTTAAAGCCTGAAAAAAGTTGATTGTCATAGATGGGAATTCCATTAAAGAAGGAGAATCCATCTACTTTGAAGAACTGCTCAATCAAGAAGAAATCTACCCAGAAGAAACTAGAGGTAGAAACAAATTCAAAATGTCAATGGTAGAATAATAAGCAGTGTCCTTACTAGCCCAAGAGAAAAGAAGTCTAGTTAGAATAGTCTCTCACAAACAAAATAGAGAGGTCCTTTGAAAATGTTTTCAGGACAATACAATAAGTCTGTTGTGTGTGAAAACTTGCTTAATTAAAAAACAGAAACAACTTCACAAAAGGGAAGGAAAGAAAGGAAGGAAAATTCACAACCAGAATAAATAAAAGATTGATAAGAAAGTTTCAAGTGAATAGCAATGCTGATTAAACCGGACCAAGGGAAACAAGATAGCTGTTATATCTAGAACACAAGCTACCAAGCAGATGCATTCTGCTTTGTCTATTGTTTGAAAAATTGAATTAAATTGGATAGGTGCTATCCTGCTTGGCATTGTGATTGCAGGACATCTTTACCCTATTTTTAATATTAATATGGTTTACATAAGAAGAAAGCAATTGCCTGGTAAAAATATGCTTCAGAATCAAAGAAAATCTCTTTATACAATCTAGTTTTTACATGGGAGGGGGAGGGAAAGGAAATTTTCTTCCGTAGTAATGAAGATTGCAATGTACTCAGTGGCAATAAATACTTTTTTAAAGTGTCTCCATTCAATCACTTCCTAACAATTGTATTTATATTACAGGAGTCCAACAGCAGCAAATAAATGTTGCACTCTGATAAAAATGACTACTCTGGATATCCACCAATAAAGGCTATTCAGATGGGGAAAAGCATTCATTCTACAATATCAATCAGTGAAGATGAAGGTCATAATTGAAGAAGATGAAAGTCATAATAAAAAAGAAACAAAATTCATATATCTATTATTTATTTTGAAATATTAAATCAATTCAAGCATTTTTATGCACCAACTACATGTAAGACACTCTATTAGGTGATTAGTATAAAAGTCACAAGGGAAAAACAAACATGGATAGGTTATGATTTGTATTACTGAATGGAATATTCATATTAGTGAGATCCCAGATAAAATGGAGTACTGGAGTCCACATCTTCACAGAGCTTAATAATGTCAGTTGGAATATATATATATATATTTTTATATATATATATATATATGTATATACATATACATATATATAAAACATATAGTAGCCCATATGGGATTCTTGTATATATAAATCCAATTCCAGTTTAGCCCCATCCAATTACATGCAATCAAATAGAATATAAGGTAGAGTTCAATGGAAGTGAAGGAAAGATTAAAAGTGCAATGCAAAGGAGAAAAATTAGTGTGGAGAATGAAGAGAACACCAAAGGGAGAGGGAGTAGTCGAGTATGCTAACGGGAAAAAAGTCCTGAGCTAAACATTACAAGATAAGAAAGAATTCAACAAATAGACCTGAAGACATGGAATGAAGCTGAAGGTGATGACCTGAATTAGGCATCTAATGAGCACAAGGCACAGGGCCTTTGGTAGATTCAACTTAAAAAGTGAGTAAATACTATTTCAATTTATTTATTTGCCCATCATTTAAAATATTATTATATTAGTTTCATCGCTGATACTTGCTTTATTAAATACTTGTCCATTTAGAAGTTAATTTAATGCATTTTTACATTTAATCATCAAATAATTATTTAGCTTTATGTCTGAGATACAGGGGTAATACAAAGAAAAGTAAAACAATAAGTTTGCCCGTTACAAATAGACATTATCTATTATGACCTCCAATAAAAAATACAATTCTGACTAAGTCTTCAGGGTATAGGAAAAGAGAAACCAAATTTCCATGATAGTACAGAGAAAGGAGAAATCTCTTCAAATCGAGGCTAATTCCAGAAGTGAGGGTTAGAAGAATATACTGCAATACAAGATAAAGAGTGAATACAGAAAACAGACATTCAGGTTTGGAAGCTAGTGAGTAGTTTAGATTATTTAGAATATTACAAAACATGTGAAAATATTAGAATAGGTACATTGGTTAAGAGATATAGTTCCTTGGGGACTAGTATGGGGCAGTGGAAAGGAAATCAGAACTGGCACCACTTTCTGATGCCAACACTTGCATCTGCCTTTAAAATCTAGGGAAAATCACATGATTTTCTTGAATTGGATGACCTGGAAGGTTCTTTCAAAGTCCGTTTATAGTCCTATGATTATTAATATTTTCTATTCTCAATAAAACTCACAATAAAGGTATTCCCATTTTCAGCAGCCAATAACAAAGTATTAACTAGTTCTCCTTTACCAAGAGATTCATTTGGCTCTCCTATACAAGAAATTTAGAATGTATTTTTTGAATTACCCTTGGTAAAATGTATAAATTGTATTGCTTGGGGAAAAGTCTACAGTGAATGCGAATAATGGTGCTATCCTTTTTATCTCCTTAAACTCCCAGTTGTATTGGGATTATTTTGTCTTTCTATGAAGAGACTGAAGTCAATAAACTGACATTCTATATTCAAAATGTAACTATTGAATCTCTTGCTTTTATCCAACAGATAAAATCTTTTCTCTGAAGTAGCTTATACTCTCTGAAACACTCTCAGATCCCCTCTTTCTTTATGTTTTTTGCCAAAACTTCCTTTAAAAGTGTCTCGAACACTGGGGCAATTTACTTAGAAGTCATTTTTACTATATCCTTTGTCTTTAGTCCTATCAATGTGATGGTGACTAAGAATAGAAATTTCAACTTAGAATAAAGACTTTATCATAGTCATCAATCCTCCAGTTTCCAATGACAGTGTTTCAATGGAAAGTGATTGAAACTACTCTACAAAATTCTAAAATTCAGCAAATTACCCACATGGAATTCTTTAAAATTTTTATTAAAGTTTTCTTTTACTTACTTCACCATAGTATCCCATGTATAACTTCTTTTTCCCCACTGAGACAACCATTCCATATGATAAAACTGAATGTTTCTTGTCTTTTTTGCAGAAAGAGAAAAATCAGTTAATATATTGAGAAGATCTAAATACATGTGCATGTATAGATTTTCTGGCTCTACGAAGGGATAAATTAGGAATGTTTTTTTTTTTAATTTCTTAATTTGGGTCCCAATTGATTTTTATCATTTTGCTACATTTATTTATTTTCTTTGTGGTATACTGTATTCTTTCCATATATTATTGTAGTTAATGTGTATATTGTTTTCTTGGCTCTCCTTACTTCATTTTGTATCAGTTTATATAGATCTTTCTATGCTTTTCCCCATTCATCACATACATGATTTCTTATATATCACCGCAGTATTTCATTATTCACATGACACAAATTCATTCAGTCATTCCCCAATTGATGGGCATTGACTTTGCTCCCAATTTTTAGCTCTCACAGAAAGTATTGCTATAAATGTGTGGAGTATGAGGGGACTTTCATCTTATTGATGGTTTTATTGGGATATAAATTCAATAATGGAATCTTCTGTTTCAAATATATTGATATTTTAATCATTTTATTTGCATAATTTCAAATTGCTTTCCTAAAAAGTTGTACCTTTTCACAGTTTCACCGACAATATTCTCACATAACATTTTGTAGAACTTGATAGATTTTATCACATCTAACCCAGATCTAGTCCCCTCTTTTCAGTCACTAAATGGCAAGAAGAGTGAGGATCAGAAGTCAGGATGAGTGGGAAATTGTATTAATAAAGAAATAAATTGACTTGCTCAAATTCTATCCATTTTGGAATCTCCTTCTTTCTCCAAGGGGATGACCTAAGAAATTCTGAATTATCAAGAATTTCCATCAAATCATTCCCAATGAACATTCTTTTCAACCTTCTACTCAATCTCTTCCTATTTTTCTCCATTAGTCTCATGAATCAGACATCCAGGTCTCAGATATTTACTATGTTTACATTTCATTATGAGCAAATTTAAAGAATGAAAATAATGTTGGAGAACCAAAACTCCAATAAAGCTAATAGTCTTCCAATGCTCAGAGAATACATCTTTACCAAGCAAATAAGCAAAACAGACAAGAATTAAAAAAAAAAAAAAAAAAAAAAAAAACTTCCCCTCTCCAAATCAGCTATTCGTTTCAAACCTGCCAACTATTATGAAAGTAACAGAAGGAATAATGAAGTATTAATGATTTTAGTTGACATTGTCATGAGTCATCATAGTTCCCTTTTGTACAGTGAGTATGGGTTTATAGTGGTGTTTTTGTTTGTTTGATTTTGATTTTGATCTCTTTTGCCATGTTCGCAGGTAGTGAATATTTGAAAATGTACTCTGTTATAAGCACTTGCTTTATGTGAACAAATTCAGAAAACTAAAACTACAACATACTTACACATTACATTATAATAAAATAATCCATTCAAAGGATATTTGGAAACACGAATCATTTCTTTTTGCCATTGCACCTTAATCCAAACTCTTATTTTTTTTTCAGGAAACATATTATGTACCACGTTTTAACTGTTTTTGTGTGTCTTCTGTTACGTTTTTCCTATAAGAGATTCCTACAAATATATTCAAAGAGAATCTTGTATGCTTTGTTTCACTACTTTATAACCTACTCTTATCTAAAGCCATATGGGATAATTGGAGGAAGGTAAAAAAGGACTAGTTTCAAATTTTTCATCTTTGAAAATATTAATGCTCAGTTAAAATGAATGAATTTAGGAACATTGTAGTAAAACTCAAGTAAAATAATGCAGCATATAAGAAAATGAAGAGAAATGAAACAATTTACTCACATTAAGCAGTATATTTTGCTAAGTTAATCTTCAAGCCCATGTATAAACTCAAACATTAAAAATAATTGCAGGCTAATGGCACATAGTAACTGTTTATCCCACCATTGTGCTATAAAAATCCTCAAGACAGAGTCAAAGCCAGTGTCCTCAGCCATGATTATAAGCTTTGGCAAATTAGATGCTTAAATAGTAATATCAAACTCAGAACCACTGAAATTTATTTAAAAGGGGATGAATATGGTGGGGAGCAGGGGAGGAATTGTGTCAAATAACTTATTGTCTGAGACTGAGCCAAAACAAAGAAGCTGAGAAATACAGGCAACCAAGTATATTATTTAGAGTCAACTAGAGAGTATCTGAATTACAAGCTAGACTATTGTTAGCTGAAAATATGCTGTCAATTCGTCTAATTAGAAAATCATGGAATCCTTTATGCAAAACCTTTGTGTTTATGCCTCTCCAATTAAAATAACAAAACAAAATATAGCACATCAGTAACAACTTTATCACAGACATATGCACACATTACAAAGCTAGTCTGAATGATAACTGATATTTCTTTTCAACATGAAAGATTCTCATAACATGAAAAACACAAAACACAGTCTCCTGCCTAGTGCACTGATAACAGTATTCCATGTTTAACAGAAACATGTTCAGTAAACAAAACAAACAAGAAAAAAAAATCTTCCCTCCATAGACAAAGTACATAACAAACCTAATGCAGAAATATAAGCAGAGACACTGTTGTCATTGTTACCTTTATGTGTCGGCCTTGCTATTACAATTAAGATTTACAGGATCATAAGATTATACATAAAAAACTGGAAGGACCTTCAGAGGCCATCTAATCCAATAATTAATTTTACAACTAAAAGAAATAAAGTTCAGGAAAATTAAGAGCTTTGCCCAAAGTCACAGAGGTAATAAGTATTTTCTGAAATTTTAAATTTTATTTTTCCCACTTATATGTAAAAATATTTGAGATTCATTTTTTAAATGACTTCCAAATTTTCTCCCTCCCTCTCCTCGAGAAGGTAAGCAATTTTATATAGATTATACACATATAGTCATCATGCAAAAAAAAAAAAAAATTAGCCATGTTACAAAAGAAAATACAAACAAAAAATAAAAAGTTTTTTTTTTTAAAGTATGCTTTGATTTGCATTCAGATTCCATTAGTTGGTTCTCTAGAGATGGATCATTTTATTCCTAAGAATAAGAGCTAAGCCATTCACAACTGATCACCATATAAATTGATTTGACTATTCACAATGTCTTTTTGGTTCTGTTTACTTTATCTTGCACCAGATCATATAAATCTTCCCAGATTTTTCTGAAAACATCTTGCTCATCATGTATTATAAAACAATAGTATTCTATCACAATCATACACCATAACTGGCTCAACCACTCTCTAACTGATGGCTATCCCCTCAATTTGAAATACTTTGCTGTCACAAAAAGAGCTGCTGTAAATACTTTTGGTGCATAATAGTTCTTTTTCCTATAAGTTTTTAGTTCTTCCGGGGTGATATGATCCAAGCAAAAGTGTGGTCACTGCTCTTCTGGCCTGTGCTCTACCATTAGCAAGCTTCTCTGCCCTATAACTGTGACCAGAGTCCCTGCTCTCCTGCAGAAATAAGTACTTGTACTCTTTTCTGCCTTAAACTTGAGAGCAGGGCCCCTGCTTCCCTGAGAGCAGCCACACTGTTCTCTGAACTAGAACTATGTCCAGGTCCTCATACCACTGCTGCTAAAAGCCCCAGTGCTCTCATGCTCCCCTTTACCCTGGGATTGCTACCTGCAACTATGTAAGGGCAATCCAACAGGGTCCTGCCTCCAGTGCCAGCAAAGGGCTCCCCATTATTTACTTGTGACTAATTAGTTGTCAAATTGTCTTACCAGCTGTGGGCTGAGAGATCCTGGAGTGACTGCTATAAGCCATCTCCAAAGGTGGCCTTGCTGGCTTTCTAGGTATAGCCCAAGTTCTACTGTGCTCCAGGCTTGACCATTACCCTAGTGAGACAGATGATTTTTGCTGATCTCCTAAGTTGTCTTATAGAATTGTTTCATCCTGCCCTTTTGTTACTTCTGTAGCTCTAGAATTCAATGTGAGATTTCAAATTTGCTTGGAGGAGAATTTGGAAGAGCTCAGGTAAGTCCCTGACTTTGGTTTGCCATTTTGGCTCCTCTGGTATTAAAGGCAGGTTTTGCATGCAGATTTCCTGACTCCAGAGTCAAGGCTCTTCCCCATACCTTATTAGGTGACACAGTGGAAAGAGCTTTGGCTTTATAATCAAGAAGTCCCAAGTTCAAATATGACCACAGAAATTTGTTATGTGACCCAATTACTTTTCCTATTAATCTCAATTTCTTCATTGATCAAATGGGTATATTTATAGACCTATCTCCCAAGATTTTCATGAGAATCAAATGTGATAATAATTGTAAAGTGCTTTAACACAGTGCCTGGTATACAATAAGTGCTATATAAATGTTAGCTATTATTGCCATCATCATCATCATCACCATTCTGTTTGCCCCATTAATTTATGTTCACTAATTTTAAAAAGATTATCATATAGACAAGCTGGATTAGAGCTTCCATTTTCTCAAATCATGGACCAAGGAATATTTCTAAAAAAAAGTATTTAATGTTAAAAATCCTAAGTAACATTTACCTATTTAATATTATTTCATGATTTAAAGAATGTTTGATTTTATAGGTGTGAATACTCACTCAAACACCAGTATTCCATACTTAGTTCCTGGTCTCCATGACATTATTCTATAGCCAGCTTGCTGTTCAATATTTACTCACTTACCTAGAATGGTTCGTATAAAACAGTCTCTTACCAAACCATATTCAAAACTCTTCCAGCTCTGTATACCCTGGCAAAACTTTCACAGTTTTCATGAGTCCAAGACCACTTTTATACTATGTTAAGACTCTAGAGAAAGGGTCCACATTTATGAAATGCTTTCCATATATTTTTTCTTATTTAATCTAAACAATCTTATCAAGTTTTGAATGTCAACATTACTATCTTCATCTGAAAAGTGAGACAACAGAGATTCAGTAAAGTTGTTTGTCCAAAGTCAGAGAACTATTGTGTAAATTTAGACGCCAATCCAGGAGCTTCTGATTCCAAACTCCCCATTCTTTCAACTAGACCATCTGTTCTCTTGAAAAAAGAACAAAATATTATTAAGTCTTTGAAAATATAGTTTACATAGAAGCAAATGAAGCAACATTATAAGTTCTGTTTAATTCTGTTTAATAAATGTTAATTGCAAAACATTATTTACCCAATAATTAGGAGGAAAATCTCTACTAATGGGTTTTAACCTGGAAATGAAACCTGAAAATTGGTTTTTCAAATTATATTTCAACATTGATCATTATATTTCATTGTATTTCAACATAATTTCTGTAATTCTAAGCATTTATACATTTAAATGCATTCTGAAAAGATGCCCATGATAAGCTTTGCCAAAAAAAACAGAGAAGTCTGTGAGACCAAAGAATTAAGATATCCTACAACTTTGTCAGTCTAGTTTTAGTTACTATATGTCCTTGAAAGCAATACATTTCATGTTTTTTAAGAGAAAAGGATATGTTTCATTAACTCAAACTGGCCTTGTCTTCAGTTAGTCTGAATTTTGGAGATTTTACTATTTTAGCAGACTGGCCTGAGAGTTCTTCTTTACCACATTTCAACTGCTTTCCCCCCCAGGAGAGTTCCTACTGTTACTTCCACTGTGAAGAAAAGGCCAGATAAATGATCCTTTATTCTCTGGGTTTTACCACCATGTGCAGAGGCAGTACCAGAGTCCTGGTCCTCATCCCACTTCCCACTTCCCACTTTTCAGTTCCCTTTTATGTGTTGTTTTTTCCAGTTTAAGATCTGAGACTCCACTGCTAAGGAACAGTGTCTGACACATAGGGTAAATTTAATAAATCTACTACTTGTTAGTATATACTGATTTTAGAGTGCTAAAAGATTCTCAAAGTCATCTAATCCAATTGTTTCACTGTATAGATGAGTTTACTCTGAGGTCCAGAGAAATCAAATGACTTGCTTAAGATTACAAAACCAGGAAGAAGCACAGCCAGGATCCAAAACTAGTGCTCTTGTCACCTATCACCCTGATCAGAAAGCATTGCCTCTTTCTTGCTCCACACCATCAATGATAGATTCTTATTTTTTTTTTGGAGTAGTTACATAACTTTGATAACTTCAAGGCAGCAAATTAACAAATCTAATCTTATAAAAGCTAACATTTCAATTTAATTGGTATGTATTAGAGTTCTGACACTTTATCTCTTCATGCAATAGGTGTTATAGAATCAAGTATCTGCACCAGTCAGCTACTTTTGACTTTGAGCTCCTAAAGTAGTGTCACTAGCTCAGATTATTAAGATATCAAAGCCTTATATGGAATGAATGAAAAGGGGGTAGGATAGGAATAAGCATTTATATAATCCCTATATGTTCTAGGCACTGGGTAAGTACTTTGCAAATACCATCTCATTTGATCATCACAACAACCCTGGAGGTAGGTTCTGTTATTACTCTTATTTGTATAGATGAGGACACTGAGGTAAACAGAGGTTATATGAAGACAAACAGCTAGTAAGTGTCTGAGTTGGGAGATAAAACCCATGTTTTCTGACTCCAGATATAGCCCTCTCTACCCATTTTGGCACCAAAGTGATATAGTGAATTCTGAACTCCCAGAAATGAGTGCTCCAGTCCAAATTCTACTCAATATTTTCTGCATACATTTGGGCAAGTTGCTGAATTTCTTTGATTCTTATTTTCCTCCTCATTAAAATTAGAATAAGACTTACATATATCATCTATCTGGTCTGGACCAGTGTGAGTAGTGTATAACAATGCATGGAACAATGCCTTGTAACCACAATATAAATAACCACAAATATAATAATCCATAATATAATGGAAATAAAGTAGAAATATTGAGTTTGTAGTGTTATAACACAAGATTTTAAAAGTATTTTCTTTTTAATACTATTGATATTAGCAATGCTAGGGGAATTATCTTTATTTTACTAATAAAGAAACAGCCTCAAAACAGTTGATTTGCCAAGTCCTAAAATATCCACTCTATGACCAAACTCAAGCCTCTCTGACTTTTTTTTTTCACCTTCTTTTCATTTCTTGGGTCTCCTAACTATGGGCAGAATAAAGAAATGATAAAGCAGACATTCTTTGTCTAAACTAACAAATACAGCAGGTCAGTCAATTAAAATATTCTTAAACTTTCCTCACTAGTTAGACACATCAAGTAAGAATGTTCATTACTAAGTCAGTTTAGGGGGGTTCTCCACCAAAACTGAGCAGCTAGAATCATCATAAGGCTAAAATGTGGATTATAAGACTTGGACCAGAAAAGTGAAACAGACAAGAAATAGTTCTGATGTCTTTGGACAATAAATCTGACTAATGGAGAATCCCAGTGCTAGTACTTTACAAACTCTAAAGTGCTATATAAAAGCAAATTTATCAGAAATACTCTGGTTTCTCCAGAACACACACACACACACACACACACACACACACACACACACACACACACATTACTCTCTGCTTACCCTTCAGTGCTTATTTTCTCCATAACTTGTTAGTGTGTTCTGTGGACAAAGATTCTGTCTTCACTCAGCTATAGTAGCTAGTCACTGTTAGAAAAGGAAGAATGGAATTTTCCCCTCTCCCTACTCTGGGAAGTATAGTAAAAGCTGAAGATAACAATGATCCACCCTTCCTAATGGCCTTAGCTTGCATAGAGTGTCTGGTAAGGTGAACTCCCTGAATCTCCTATTTTCCCTAGTGTCAGGGCAACTGAGGAAGAAAGTACCTTAATTCTTCCCCGCTCATAAGATGGTACATCCTTATGAGTATGAATCCAGCTGATACCCCTCAATTTAATAATAGTACAAAATTACATTATTTTGGAATATTAGAACTTAAAGGTCCTAAAAGATTTTGTAGCTCTATCCCTTACTTTTATAGATATATAAGGAAAAAAGTGACTAGCTCAATGTCACACAATTGTATGAAATATACAGATTTCTTCTTTCAGTGTTATTACTTGATCATAATATTACTGCTGATAAATTTTTCAAAGAACTATACCTGTATTACCTTAGAATACAAACTTAAATATTTTATTACAATGTGCTTTCTTTCTATTCACTCTTTCCTTATTATTCACCAACTTACCAGACTATTAGGATAGAGCCTATATAAAATATATCTAGTTTTCTGAGAATCACAAATTCCAAAAAGAGATCTAGAATAATTGGTTTTAGGCCAATTACCTAATTTCCTTTAGCTTCCTTTGCTTATTTCTTTAGGCCTTGTTGTTTATTAGCTAATTTTCAAGGCTGTTTTGAAGAAATGGAATGCTATGCTCTCTTGGAAATATTGCTTATCCAAATTGGTTGTGACTACTAGAAAATTATTATACATTACATTGGCATTTTTCCAATTCCTGATGCATCCACACATCCACACATCCATAGTCCTTAACAATATTTCCATATGGTATTCTCTTTCAGTTTCTGTTCACTAGATTTAATTATTATATGTTGCCAAAACAATCTTTATCTTGCCATATTAAGATGAATCAATCTTGACACATTTTCCTTAATCACTCTCTACCAAAAATAAAGTCAGATTGCCCTATAACAGAATAGCCAACCTATGAAATATCTGTAAAGGAACCTTTCTAATCAACAGTGGAGAATGAATAACTCCATTATTGTCCAAAAAGTATCTATTAAATGTTTAATTGTGGCTAACCCTGAGTTAAGCATCATATAATGAGAACCATACAGTCTTCATCCCCTAGGAACTTGATATTAGAGAAACAAAGCCAACAAGCATGAAGAAAAATATAGACATTGGAATGAAAATATTAAACCAATATATTTTGAGCATTGTGCACTTACACAAATTGTATGTATGTGTGTGTGTGTGTGTGTTTATGTATACATATAAGTCAAGGACAAATTTTAAGGCTGTAGGAAGATATGAAAGACTGTTATTGTTTATCCAATTGGCATATAAAAGTATAAGTTGTAGAAAATAAAGTTTGAATTTCAGGTCCAGTTGGCAGGGGCAATTGACTTTAGGAAAATGTCTTTATACAATCATCTGAATCACTGAAAGTCAGACAATTAAGTCTAACATCCATGCATTCTTTCCATACAACATCCAATATTTGTACTATGGAAGTAAGTACACCACTAAATGAAGATTTCACTTATACCTAGATTGCTGATATCTTAGAAAAGTAGACTTTGAATATCACTTAGTTATGCTTAGTATTTTTGTTTTGCTTTGTTTTAATCTTTAGTGGATCTCAAAAGACAATTAACTTGTTTAATAAGGAAATTAAATATGATAGCCAATTGTATATAGAAAATCTAGCCATTAACATTGGCAATACTTAAAGGATCTCTAATTTCATTGGCAAGGTCTGCATCCATGTAGATTTCAATCACTCTATACTTTAATAAACAAATTCATTTAACTTGCTGTGGATAAAAAAAATCATCACTTAATAGCCAAGTGATCATTGGTAAAAATGGTCATGACAGAGTCATGACTAGAAGTGTTTTTACTTGAGCCTAAAGCATTTGAAGGAAAGAAGGAATTTGCACTGAAGACAGTTCAATTATTGGTAGAATCATGATCACAGAGGAGAGTAGTATAGTGTTCCCTTCTGAAAAGGGATCAATTAGTATAAAAACAAGAAGCTTTTCTTCTCACAATAACATGAAATAATAATCAGAGATTTTAGCTTATTTGTTTTTGCTCAGTAGTTTTCAGTTGTCTGACTCTTTGTGACCCCATTTGGGGTTTTCTTGGAAAAGATGTTAGAATAGTTTGCCATTTCCTTCTCTAACTATTTTATAGAAGAGGAAACTGAGGCAAACAAAGTTAAGTAACTTGCCCAGAGTCACACATCTAGGAAATGCTTGAGGCTTTGAAATTTGAAAGATGAATCTACCTAACTCTAGGCCTGGTAATCTACCACTTAGCTGCCTTTAGCTTATTTAGTTGCACATAACCAGAGAACTAAAAATGTTCTTAGATTTTTATTTTCTTAAGGTGATAACTAACTCAGACTCCAGTATTCCCTTGGTGCCTGAGTGTCAAAGAAAATTGGCTTTTGGATAATGAATCAAATATTTTGTTTCTCATCTGACAACCTTTTTGCAAAACTTTTTTTTTCAAATAGTGGTCTCAATTTTATTTTTTAATTACATATTCCCAGGTTGCAATTATGCAGTAAGATGGAGGGAAACCAGGATCAAGGCACTCCCCATTCCATTCAGAACTTTAGCAAAGCTACAGCAGTGGCATCCAGGCTACAGTGGGGATTGGCTGCTCCCCACTTCAGAAGCACAGTGAGGTAGCAGAGGCTGGTGCTGGTGTAAACCCCCAATCCAGAAACTGAGACTAAGATGCCACTTAAAAAAAAAGAAATGTCTAATAACGGTGAAGAAATCATTTGGATTAAGCTAAGTCCAAGAAGTAGACCCAAAGGAAAAGGATAACCTCTCAACTTGTATGTAATGAGAGAAAAAAAAAAAAAACTGGATTTGATATTGGACCTGCATTCAAATCTCAGCTCTGAAACTTGCTATCAGTATTTTTCTTGGGCAATTAATTTAATTTTACTGGGCCTTAATGTCCTCCTTTAAAATTTCTTAGTTTATATTTATTATCATCAGTGAAAAGGTTTTTGTTTTTGCTGGGCTTTGTTTTTTGAACTGCTTCCCAGGAATTCCTAAGAATTCTATTTTATAGATGTCCTCTATTAAAAGTTTTAGTTGCTACTCAGCAATATAATATGATTCTTATGAATAGCTCAAAATATTTTATGATATTATATAATTCACCAGCAATATCTGGCCTTGTAATCTGCATAATGGATTTCCACGTATTTTAACTTTTGCATTTTATTTAAATAACTAACAAAAATATGGTTTATTAACCACAAATGCATGGACACAATAATTTCATCCTGAAATATAGTATGTCCATCCTGGACAGATACTCCAGTGTCTATATAGCACATTGATTCCATGACTTTGGGAAGTAAATGCCTACATCATATATATTATTGCTTCTCCTAAGTGTCAAAAATTTTCTTGGTATTAAAAGTTTATAAGAATTTATTATTTGCTTCCTTTGTGCTAATCATTGTGTTAAGAAATTTATAGATCTAAAGACATGAGAAGGGTCTTAAAGATGATCTTTGAGAGTCTAGACTAAACCCCTTATTCTCTTCCTGGCCCCATTCCTGGTTTCTGGGCTTCAAAACCATGTTTCTATTGCTGTTTCATGGCCAAACTTCCTTCAGCACTTGGGGCCTCCAAATGCAGGAACATTTAACCACACTTTCTCAACCTGGAAGAGTTCTGGGAAAAACTTCTACTGGTGAGTTCCTCCTGAGGCTTTCATTTCCTCTATTTCTGGAGAAACTTAGGCTGGCCTTCACTCTCACCTCCCTCTCTGACTGCTCACCTTACATTCTATCCTAAATCTTGCTTCTTACTTTAGTTTACAATTTCCTTTTATATTTTGTCTTTTCACATTGGAATGTAAGTTCCTTGAGAGCAGAGACTATCTTTTCATTTTGTTTGTATTTCCATCTCTAACACTCAGACTATAATAAGCACTTAATAAATATTTGATTCCTTTCTTTTCTCACTGTCTTCATTTTCTACATGAGAACATTTAGGTCCAAAGAGGTAAAAGAATTTGATCCTTAGAGCATGTTAGTGGTAGAATGGCAACTCAACTTTTAAATATCCTAACTCTTCATTTAATATTGCAGAAGTGTATTTATTTACAAATGAAATATCAAAATGTGGAGTAAGAATACTTGGAAGGCCCTGGTTAAAAAACAAACAAAACTATCTCTTATTTCACTTGTATTCATTTCCAAACAAGTCTCAAAATTTAAATTGAATATTTTCTGTGTCTGTGTATACCAGAAAAAATCCTTCTATTCTTCCTTCTGTTTAGATTTATCTTGGAGTCAATCTTGGGCCACTGCATCATAAAAGGATACCAATAAGCATTCAAAGAAGAGCTAAGAAATTAACCGTAAGTATAAGATTAAACTATCCCCAAACTCCAAAATTTCAAATTCAAACAATAAAAGAGAAGAAGAGTGATTTTTTTCTCCCCTCCTAGGCCTCTATTTGTAGCTGTCCTAGGTACCCATTGAATTATAAAATTCCCTGAATGTGGCACTGGCCTGAAAGTCACAAGATCCAGGTTCTCAAGCCTTCATTTGCTGAGTGATCTAAGAAATAATGTCATATCTCTGATTCCCACAGTGTTTTTCTGCAAAAGGAAATTGGATCTACATTAAATAACTTCTGAGCTACTTTTCCAGGTAGGGAATTCTGTGTCTTTAATTGTTCCTTTGTGGTAAATAAAGGTTTTAACCATTTTTTATGTTAAATATTGAATGATTGTAATATCCAACTTCATGATACAAGCAGAACACTGTAGAAATAATCAACATTTTAATGTATTATTTTGAACAAGCATGACTACTATCTGGTATTATTCCTTTTATGTTTCTCTTATTTGGTAAAGTTATAGTGCTCTTACTTTTAAAATGTACTGAAAAAAAAGAAACAACTATTTTTAGTTTCTTTTAAAAATCCTCTGAACTTTAAACTCTCCCATGGAAGAACAGATGAGAGCATCCTAGAGCTGGATTCTTGAGTAATTTAAGTTGAGTACTTTTATTTTTTAAAATAAAAAAGTCTTCCTATTTTGAGAGAGCTGATGATTACATTTAGTGAAAACTGCCCCTATTGTCTCTTCTGAATGGAGTGACAGCAATGGTCATAGTCAGTATTCATGATGAGAGGATCACAACAAAAGAACTGTCTAGATTGAAGCTAGTTTGAAGCTTTTCACAGAATTTCAGCTACCCACAACTGCCAAATCTACTGAAAAGTACACGACTTGGTGGCTAGCTCAAAACTATAAAGGTACCAATGGGAGGAAAAACTGCTACCACAGCATTTTCTTTTGATTCAGTGTGGTAGCTATGGAAACTATCTTTTAAAGGCCAATTGGCCCTCATCCCAGTACCACATAAAAATAAAACTACTACTTACTCTTACTGATTCAATGTTAGGTACCTTCATTTGTTTCCAACCAGTCTAACTTTTATTAGCCCTTTTCTCCTTCAGCTCAAGACTTTGCAAGCTAAACCTATCATATAGACTTGATTCTCCAGATTGATATTAGAAAACCTGTTAGGATATTTCCACATAAGGATACTAGAACTGAGAATGTTCATATGGAAGAATCAAATATTTGTGAAATATTTTCAAGAGATCCTAGACAGCTTTTAGTGTTTATAGCTTTAAAATAAAATTAATTTTTGTTAATTTCTGTTCTCTAATCACAATAGTCTATATAAATCACTTCCATTGAAGAGGGGTTACCAATTCATGATAAGGACTTAAGAGTGATTCTTTCTTTGTAGTAACCAAGCAGGGAAATAAAGATAAAGAAAAATCAAGAGAGTAGTTTTATATCTTCTTTAGCTCTTCCCTCAACATCCCAACCTCTGCAATGGTTTGCATTTGTTTCTTTTAGATTATCACTCTAAAAATAAATGTCATGCCTATATCCCTCAAATTCATTTTTTTGTTTTATTTTTATAAAGCTTTTTATTTTCAAAACATATGCACAGATAATTTAACAACATTGACCTTTGCATAGCCTTGTATTTCAGATTTTCTCCTCCTTCCTCCCATTCCCTCCCCTAGATAGCAAGAAATTCAATATATGTTAAACATGTTAAAATATATGTTAAATCCAATATATATAAACATATTTATACAATTCTCTTGCTGCACAAGAGAAATCAGATCAAAAAAAGAACATAAATGAGTAAGAAAACAAAATTCTAGCAAACAAAAAAAGAGTGAGGATGTTATGTTGTGATCTACATTCAGTTCCTACAGTTCTCTCTCTTGGTAGTGATGGCTCTTTTCATCACAAAATCATTGGAATTGGCGTCAATCATCGCATTGTTGGAACAAGTCACATTCATCAGAATTGATCATTGTATAATATTGATGTTGTTGAGTACAATGATCTCCTGGTTCTCCTCAATTCATTTAGCATCAGTTCATGTAAGTCTCACCAGGCCTCTCCAAAATCATTCTCCTGATCATTTCTTATGGGACATAAGAACATTCTATAACATTCCATATCATTCCATATGTAATCCATAATACATATAATCCACACATTCATATACCATAACTTATTCAGCCATTCTCCAACTGACAGGCATCCACTCAGTTTCCATCAACTTCATTTATACAACAAATATTTTAATAAACACTGTGATAGATACAAAGTTAAAAAATGCTTCCTGCCCTCATAAAATTTACAAAGTCGACCTCTTCATTTTTTCTTTTTTTTTTTAACTGTGTGTTCTTTATGTTCCCTTTTTACCTTGCTTAATAAAAACATATATTCATTCTAGGCTGTTGAGGGTTTTTCCCCTACTCCAAATAGTAGAGATATAACATTCTAATTTAATGACTTCTTTGTCTTTGCCTTCATAACTAGAATACTTCTAGTATTCATTTAAATACTAGCTCAAAACTATTTCTTCTGCAAAGATCTTATTGAACATTGAAAAATCTTCAATTCATGACAACTCCATAGAAGGATTACCAACAGTAAGATTAAGAATAAAAGTTATATCCTCTCAATATGTATAAAGTAGTTTCTATATTTATGCTAGTTTGCCTACAAATCCAAAAATTAGGTAGCCAATATACAGAGGACCCTCTTTTTAAGTTTTATGTTACTCATGATCCAGAAATAAACAATGTAGACTCTGGTCTCAAAGAATTAGGTTTCTAATGTGAAAGACAGAATACATACATATACACACACACAAATATACATTCACATAAAATAACCTAAGAATATCAACAAGACATATGAATAAAGTTCAAGGAAACTGAACCTATTAAGAATTTAATTTGGGGGGCTGCTAGGTGGTACAGTGGATAGAGCACTAGCCCTGAAGTCAGAAGGACCAGAGTTAAAATCTGACCGCAGACACTTAACACTTCTTAGCTGTGTGACCCTGGGCAAGTCACTTAACCCCAATTGCCTCAGCCTTAAAAAAAAAAAAGGCAGAAAAATTTACTTTGGTGATGTCCATCAATTGGAAAAGAACTAAATTCATGCCTTCATAAGTAAAATGGAATATTATTAAACTATTGTAAGTGACAAATATAACAGAAGAAAAGCATAGGAAGACATATAAACTCACTCATGATAAAATAATAGAATCAAATATATGTATATGTATACACACATACATATATATACACAAACACAACTGTGAAAATGTAAATTGAAACAACATAGTAAGAAAAAATGAAAATAAATGTTGAATAATTAAAATGACCAATTTTGGTTTTAGTGAATGGTTGAAGAAATATTCTTCTTTCCCTTTGCAGAGATGGAGGAATATAGAATAAATATATGGAATGAAAATTATGGAATAAAGAGATAGAAATTTAAATACTAAATATTCTATAATACACTGTTAATGTAATAATTTTGCTGAACAGCATTTTTTTTCCTCTTATTCATTTCTTTATTATTAGAGTTAATTTACTCAGTAAAGGAAGCAGAATAGCTATATTTTGGACTTTAAAAAAAATAAGGAATGAGTACTGGACTTGTGATTCTCTTGACACAGGGAACTCCCAGATGAGAAAACTATATCTACCACTGCAAGCTGTCCCTGCCATATATATGGGTAGAGACTTATTTTATGGGCACAAAGAGATCAAGTCTCTTACCTGAGCCACATAGTAGTGTATTTTAAATGGACTTGAATCAAAGTGTTCCTACCTCTGGAGAGGATCCCCAACCATTCAGCAACACTGTTCCTCCTTGGGAATAAAGGAAATGTATAAATAAAATATATCTGTTTTTAAAGAGTATACTTTGGAATCAATATTATATTTAGAAATAAGGAAAAATTTTAAATGGTTAAAGAAACTGTCATTCCTCTTAAGAATCTAGAAATCATCTTGGAGAGACAAGAAATTGTATGTGTATATATAACTATATGTAAATATATACAAATATGTATATATGTATATATAAATGTATGTGCATATACATACACACACACATATGTGTGTGTATCTCCAGAATATAATACCAGAGCTCAAAAGATAGAATAATGTACTAGATTGTAAGTATCTTACAGGAGGGGAGCTATCAATTCTTTTTTTATTCTCTTCCAACCTTGTACCTATCCCAATATCTAGCACTTTAATAATGTTTTTTAAATATATTGATACAATCAGGTATGAGATTGAAGACTACAATGATCAGAGGCAGTCTAATTGAGGACCTGGGTTGTGAACTGAGTTTCCCACAGAAACTAAATTGATGAGCAGTTATTTGAGCATGAAAATTATGGGATGAAAATAATGTTTTTAGATTAATCTTTCTTTTTTTGGGGGGGAGGGGGGAAGAGATAATCAGTGTTAAATGACTTAATCAGAGTCACAGACCTATTGAATGTCTGAAGCCAGATTTGACCTCAGGTCCTCCTTATTCCAGAGCCTCATCCAGGGTTCCACCTAGCTGTTCCTGTTTTCAGATTGATTTTTCAATATTTCATAAAATGAATTAGAATAGATAATTGTAATAGTACTAAATAATATAATAAAAGCTGATTTAATAAACTGTCAAATGCAGAGTAAATGAAAGATCAGCAAATCTGAGTTAATAGAACTAAATTAAAAGATGCATCTGAAGAAGGGATACTCTTCTGCTCTGTTAGGGCAAAAGGACATCAGACTATTTTATTTCTCAAACATCTTAATGCCAAGTATATCTTTGAGAATTTGTCAAGATTCACACTAAAAAAAAAAAAAAGCAAAAACAAAAAATCTCTCATATATACTATGTTAATAGTAAGATTTTGAAATTGTGGGAGAATCAGGGAAATTACACACATATGTATAAACATCTTATCTTTCTCAGAATAAGATTGAATAGATATGGCCTGATTGGAACACTAATGCATTATTGTTGGAATTGTGAACTGATTCAACCATTGTAAAGAGTAATTTGGAATATACCCAAAAGACTATAAAACTGTGCATACACTTTTATCTAGCGATACCACTACCAGTATTTGGTCTGTATTCCACCCACATGTACAAATAATATTTGTAGCAGATCTCGTTGTGGTAGCAAAAAATTAGAAATCAAGATGTCCATTAATTGGGGAATGGCTGAACGAGTTGTGGCAAATGAATGTAATAGAATACTATTGTGGTAAAAGAAATAATGAGTAGACAGATTTTAGAAAAACCTGGAAAAACTTACCTTCATTAATACTGAGTGGAGTGAGCAGAATGAGGAGAACATTGTACACAATAACACCAACATTGTGTGCATGATCAACTTTTATAGATTTAGCTCTTCTTAGTAACACAATGCTCTAAGACAATTCCAAAAGACTCGTAATTAAAGATGCTATTTACATTCAGAGAAAGAACTATGGATTCTCAATGCAGATAGAAGCATACTATTTTCATTTGTTGTTGGCTTTTTTCTTTCTCATGTTTTTTTCTTTTTGGTTTGATTCTTTTTTCATAGCATAACTAATGTGGAAATATGTTTAATATGCTCATACATGTATAACCTATATCAGATTAGTTGCCATCTTGTGGAGGGTAAAGGGAGGAAGAGAGAGAGAAAAAAATTGTAATGCAAAAAGAAAATCCTGAAAATAAATGAATTAAAAAAAGAATCAGTTATGCTTCTTTTACCCAAATATATGAAGGTAACTTGTGACATGAGCAAATTGATCTCAGCCTTTAGAAATGAATATCTGGGGAATCATCTAATGAATTGGATCAGGATAAACAAGTTATTCTGGCAATTTCACTTCATGTTGGGGTTCAACAATTTTGGCTTAATTATCTATATTGCTCAAATTATCTGTTTATTATTTATGTCTCCTTTCCATTTGTTTTGTTCTTACCACTTAACACAGTGCTATGGATACAATAAATGCTTAATAAATGGTTCATTCACTAACTCATTCATTTTATACATTTCAGATCTGGTTTGGGGACAATTATTTGGATTGGATTCACATACTATCACAGCATCAATAAGACATGAAATATTGTAGTGATGAATAAGGACATGAGCATGCATGAATGTTCAGAGAAATAGCACCATCTGGTAGCAGAGAAACTATGTAAAGGAAATTTTGTAGAAGGAGTTCGTTTATTCTATGTTAAACTACATCCAAGTTACTAGTTTTTACAATGAATGGAACACATCACAAGTATCAGAATATCACAGATGAAATATTATGCTTCTCTTGTTGAAACATTATCCCATAATACATATTTGGTACAGTATTATGATATTAGTAATCTACTAATGTCCTAGCCTAATGTCTCACTGAGACTTGGTAGGAACCCTTGTCTCTCAGTTCAACATAAGCTAATGATTTATTTTGGAGGAGCTAGAATGAGATTTGCTTATTCATAACATTGTTTAGTCACATAGGGAGGGGTTTTGAGATATTTCTATGGAGGGTGTATACACACTGATTAAATTGTGGTCCTTTAAAAGTGGTGAGTTACATAAGCACAGGGGCTGGCATAGAGAATTTTCTGCTGAGGAAACTCCCTCTACCAGTGTAACTCAGCACCTTCTTTTGTTTTTGTATCTTAATACAAAATTTAATAGGTGAAAAATATAGAAATCAACTTACAACATAGAATTATTTGAGTGAAATACTCACATTATTATTCACAAAGGATCAACAGAAAGCTATATTCAAATCTTCATATGGGAAGTCTAAATGCAGAACTCCCATTGGAAATTATATTTATAACACTCATATTTTAAGAGAGTTAAAAATATACCCCAAATGAGTACATTTAAAATACAAGGTTACCATATTAATCCTTGGTGGCAGTAGATGTATTAAACATTAGAGAGATGACAGCAGTAAATGCCCTTTAGGAAACTTGAGATTCTTGCAGTACCATTAAAATTATGTAAAAGTTGACTGGACATCTCATTCCAAAGCAAACATAATTAGTAGTATTTACAAGTAAGATTCAGCACCTTCTTTTTAACTTATATTCTTAAGAGTTGTGAAAAGCACTGAGAAGTTAATAACTTGCCCAGGCTCACATAGTCTATAAGTGTCAGAAATCAAATCCAGGTCTCTAAAGATCTTATACCCAGCTAATATGCTGCCTCTCACATTAAGGAATATATTGTTAATACTTTATTGCTATTGTTGCTGGTAAGTCATTTTTCAGTCACATCTGACTCACGGTGATACCATTAGGGGTTTTCTTAACAAAGGTACTGGAGTGGTTTGCCATTTCCTTCCCAACTCATTTTATACATGAGGAAACTGAAGCAAACAGGATAAAATAAGTTGCCCAATGTCACATAATTGGCTGCCTAAGGCCAAGATTGAGTTCAGGAAGATGAGTCTTCTTGCCCCCAGGCCCAGTACTCTATCGCACTACCTAGTTGTCTTGTTATATTTGTTCATTTGTAACACTTACTCTAATGACCCTGATGTAATAAAAACCAAGAATTCATAGATATATAAAGACTTATGTGATAAAAATTATTTTCATAAAGCAGTTTTGCCTGGTTCCATTCTAATCCTCTGAAATTTTAATTTGTTGAAACTTCATGATATTTAGCTACAAACCCACAGAAGAAGTATCACTCTTTCTCTGCTCACTAAAGCAAAGGACAAAATGTAAACCTTTAGTCTACAGAGGCAAATACTTCTGGGAATGCTAAATGTTTTATGGGATAATGTTTCAACATGAGAAATATGATGCTTCATCTGTGGTATTCTGAACTGGTGTTGTGCTCCATTCATTGTGAAAACTAAGAACCTGGGATGTAGTTTAACACAGAATAACTGAATTCTACCTGCAATTGCTCTTTTGCATAGATTTGCTACCAGATTGTGCTCTCTCTCCAAACAACCTTGCATGCTCATATCCTTATTCATTACTACAATGTTTCATGTCTTACTTGCCTGTTGACACTGTGATAGTAAGTGAATCCAAAGGAGTTTTATATAGACTATGTCTACATTAGCAAAAGAAACTGCTAAAGCTCAGTTTACATGAAATTTCTTTGGCAGCAAAATCTCATGTCATTCACTTCCTAATTGATTAATTATATTACTGCTGAGGTGTTCGAAACAATCGAGGGATTCTGTCCAGATGACAGCACCATATGGTTCTTCTGGCAAAACTAACCTACTACAGGAGTTATTGTTCTTTTTTTTTTAAAGGAAAACTATTTCAAATTATCAAAATAAAGGACAGAATAATATAATGAAGAGAGGCCCAACCTTTACATAAAGTAAATCTGGGTTCATGTCATGAGTGACACATATAGGCTCTATGGTAACCAGCAAATCATTTAACATCTCAATACTCCAAAGGAAGCTAATAATTTAAATTACAGATGGCTTGCTGTTAGGAATTAGTGGAGGAAGTTTAGATGATTGGTGAAATCATCATTCTAGATCTGCCCAATTCTCCAAAAAATGAGATGTAAAAATAAAATTCTGAATGCAGTATTTATGAAAAATAAAAAAATAATACATTGTTAAGATATCACTTCTTCTAAGAAGAAAAATCAAGAAGAAATGAACTTTATTACCATATAAAATATTTTCATGTTTGATGATAAAGTAGAAAGAATACTAGAGAGTCTAAAGATTTAGGTCCTAATTATGAATTCTGGTTCTGCCACTAGCTAGCTTTGTCACATGGGAACAAATCACATTTTACCTCTTTTGGCTCCAGTTTCTTCATTGGTATGAAAGGGACTCAGGCCTGCATAATCACAGGCTCTCCTATCTACAGTTCTTCATGAGATTTTAAGGCACAGAGTTGTGGCCTCTGAACACAGGACCTGAATATTACATGCCAAAGGTTATATGTACAGGAAAAGTAGAATAGAGAAGTCTCTAAACACTGAAGGCATTTTAAGAGAGAGCTGGGATAGAAACAAATTAAAGATTATTATTAAATCTGTCTCTAATTCCTGCCAAGACTTTTGCAGGATCAAATGAGAGCATTGAATATGACTGAAAACTGTTCCATGATGTGAATAAGAAAACTTGAGGAGTCAGGGACTAGTTTCACAATTAGGAAATCAGGAGGTATTTTATGAGGGAGGGAAAGGGAATCTATTGGATACTGTGTCCCAGCATGTATGGGTTATTTTGATAGTCAAATTTTTTTTATCATAATCACTGTATTTTGCTTTGAACTATTCTAGATCTGGTAGTAAAAGTATTTGCTAAGAATTTATGAGCTGTGATACTTAGTCTATAGTGCCCCCCAAGAATGCTGTGAATCTGGGGTGGTAATGAGGAACTATTGCATGAGTGAAAATTAAGGGATCATACCAAATGACTTCTATAATCCGTCTTATCTCTTAAATTCTAAAATTATAATGTAAAACTTCTAAGTGTATGTTTTTCTATACAGAAACAGCTCTTGGTTCCAAGATACACAGTTGGATTTTCAATATTTGGAATAGACTTAGAACAGGAAGGGACTTTTAGAAATCACTAAGTACAAACCCATCACTTTACAGATAAAGAAACTGAGGCCCAAGGGTTAAATGACTTGAACAGGATCCGACAGTTATCTGGAAAGTCAAATTTCACTTTCCTCAGATACCACTGTCAAAAAATAAAATAAAATAAATAAGGCCAATCTCTATTCCTAAGCACCATAGAGATGAAAAACTAAGTTAATACAATATTTCCTCTCTTTCCAGTAATAATAAAAATTACATTCTATATATTTCTAAATGGAATTATATAATTATATCTCACTTTCCCTAAACTGATTAAAATATCAAAATGCCTCACGAGGACTTTTAGTACTATGAAATGAAATGTCTAGAGTGAAATTTAAATAGCCCAACAGGACCGAAATTTATAGCTTCATGAATTGATGGGTGTTAGGATTGGAAAGGAACCTTGGGACATCTAATCCAATTTTTCATTATTCAGATGAGGAAACTGAGGTGGAGAGTTTAAGCATCCTGCCAGTGTTTATAGGTGGCAGAGAGAGGACTTAAACCCCAATGTGTTTTGTTAATTTACTAATATTTCTAATGAATAAGGATGCAGTTGAAATGGATTTCTTGAAATGCTTACAGAAAGAACATTTGGACCTCTTCTTATTAATCCAAACTGAGCAGAAAAATATTTGAAATATGAATATTATGCAGATTCTTTATGAAAATGTCAGATATTTTACCAGATAATAGGACCTGTATTTTTTAATCACCTTATAAAATTGAGACTATTAATGCTTAATGGTAATGAGAAGTGTCCTGTAGTGCTAACTTTTGTGACTTAAGGGACAAATTGTCAGTTTTTCTTCTGTGAACAAAATAATTTTTGCCTACAATTAAACATAATGACAACATTCAACAACAAACAACATGTAGAAATGGCTAATTAGGAATGCATTTCAGTCTGCAGGTGCAATCAGCCATTTCCTCCTGGTTTACAAAGTATAAGGTGTCAATTAAAGATAAAATTAACCATTTGTGTGTGCAGAAACACAATAAGGATGTCCACAAATTTGGTGGAGTCTGATCAATAAATGGTTTTCTTTGTGGGATGAACATGTTAACAAATAAATACATCTTACATAGCAAGGTCATTTTATTGGCTTCATTTAGAAAAGATGAGAAGATTATAATTTATAAAATGTACTAAGTCTTATGGATTCATTACCATGGTATCGTATACATTTGGAAATGTTTATCCCTATAGAGGGAGCAGTCTTAGTTGTCCTTCATTATATTCTGAAAGTATTTTCCTTTGGTCCATATGCTACAATAGTTACATCACCCTTGGTAGTACCTTCAAATAGCACACACAGCAGAAACACAGCAGATTAAAACAATTTAAAGCTCGAATGGCTCTTAGAAATCACCTAGTTCAGTGGCTAGAGCACCAGGCCTGAAAAGACTCATCTTCCTGAGTTCAAATTTGGCCATATACATGCAATGTGATGCTGAAAAATAACTTAACCCTGGTTGCCTCAGTTACTCATCTGTTAAATTAAATGGAGAAGGAAATGCCAAACCACCCCAGTATCTTTGCCAAGAAAACTGCATAGAATCAGTAAAAGTCAGGAAAAAAAAGGGAGGGGCAGGGAGAATGACTGAACAACAAAAAGAGGAAACAAATCCCCAAATGATAAGTAACTTACTCAAAACTGTAAGTAGTAGTTGGAATTGGAACGTGTCTTTTATAATTCCAAATTTCAGGAACTTTTTACTACACCACACTTCAAGTATACCACTATTGATCTTTGATTACTATCAACAATATAAAATAAAGCCTCCCCAACCCCCACCATTAGAATAAATGACATACTTAATTCTACTCTTCTCTTGAATATTTCTTACAGAGTAGGCCATTAACACATTTTATATTCTGTGAGACACTCACAGTAAAGTGCTAACTTCACTATGTGCTTAGAAAGTGTGAGAAAAACCATAAGCAAAATTTGTAAAAACAACATTTTGCAGTGATAAACAAAAACAAAAATAACTACAGGACAGCTTTGGGGAGGCTCTAGTTTGGAAATTGCCTTTAAATGGTTATGTGACTTTTACTGTCATTTTCTTCATTGTGAAATAAAGGGATTGGAATAAGTGAAATACAGGATCTCCTGGTTCCCTTCCCTCCAGAAACTTCACAAATGTTCTATAGAAGAGTTTTTGAGGTGTTCTGTGGGCTTCTGGGTAACTTAGCCTGCTTCTGACATAAAATATCAGTCAGTTAAGAAAATGGTTCTGGTGATTATCCCAAATAAATGAGGTAATTTTACACTTCTGGAAACCTAAGAACCAGAAAAATTTTGGTGGAGATTTTAAAATCAAGCCTTTACAGCAGCAGTGTAAGACTAAGTTAGTGAACTAATTTAGAGATGCCAGGTTGATGAAGATATAGATTATCTCAGTGAAGAAAAGCCTGACTGAAAATGTGAGCTCTGAGCAAGAATAAATGTTATATATGTGGGGTTTTTATTTGTTTTATCAAAATCCTACCAAGAGTCATAGAGTAGAGAGGAAGCTAAGAAATCAGAGGATCTTAGATTTACAGCTAAGATAAATCTTACAGACCATAGTGGCAAAATAAAGTGTCAGGACTGGACTCAGGAAAACTTAATCTTTTTAAGTTCAAATCTTACCTAAGTGTGACTGTAGATAAGTCATCTTTTTTACTTCAGTTTCCTCATATATAAACTGATCTGGAGAAAGAAATGGTAAGCCATTCAATTATCTTTGTAAAGAAAACCTCAAATGCTGGTCAAAAAGAGTCAGACATGACTGAAATGACAGAACAATAACAGTCCAGTTCCCTCATATTACTGCTGAGAAAGCTGAAGATTGGAAAAAAGAAGTGACTTGCTCTGGATGACATAGATATTAAAAATCAGAAGCAGAATCTAAAACTGAGGCCTCTGATAAAAGAACTACTCCACTTTTCACTAGATCACACATTCAGCTTGAATCAGTAAACTTTTAGTAAATATAGAAAGAGAGCAATAAGTATTTATTAAATTCCTAATTTGTGCTAGGTATTGTACTAAGTGTTACACAAACATTATCTAATCTGATTTTTGTAATAATCCTGGGAAATAGGTGCTATCTTGAGGAAACTAAGCAAGTGGAAGTCATTTGTCCAGGATCACCGAGTTAGGAAGTATTACAGGATGCTGGTTTTGAACTGAAGTCTTCCTAACTCCAGGCCCAGTTTCCTATTAATTGAACTATTTAGCTGTTTCAATTTATACAATGTATGCAAGGCACAGGGAGAACAAATATATCTCTATCCATCTGTCTATATTTCAAGTTTCTACCCTGACAGTGACCTAAATCCACTGTATAAGGTTATAAGTCAACTGAAGCAAATTAAAAGTGTTCTAAATTTTCAAGACTTTGCAAGGAGGAAATGTGAAAAACAAAATTCTATTACTGTCATTGACCTTCATCATGAATGCAATAGTCTCCAATATTAGAGTTAAAATTATTCCTTCTTATTTTCCTATTTGTAGATATAGAAAAGAGATCTTCAAAGTATCTGTTTAATGACTTTTTAAGATAATGGAGGACATTATTAGATCATACTTCATACTTCTCATCACTAATCTTGGTAATCTCAGGTCTTGAACTAAAATTTTGTAAAAGGAAATCTTTTGGGGGTTCTTTTTTGTTATAGAAACAAAAATTATGCTTTATGGGTGTGAGAGTTAAATCTAAATATTAGGTAACTATGGGCTATATATCTCTTCATTTGGTTGTCCAGTGTTTAGCATCTTAGATAATCTGAACCTTGGAATATATTTTGTTCAGTTAAAATCCACATTTTAGGAAAGGGAATTAATAATCTGGAAAGTCCAAAAGAAAGCAATCATAATGACAAAAGGCCTTGAATCCATCCCACATGATAATTACTTGAAGGAGCTGGAGATGACTAACTTAGAAAAGAAAAGACTGAAGAAGTACACTATCCCTGTGTCTTCATGTATCTCAAAGGCTGATAAGAAAAAAGGATATAATGTGTTGTTTGATTGTACAAGGAAGAATGAAGAGCAAGGAGTGAAAGTTAAAAGAAAAACATTAAGTTTGAGTCAAAGAAAAACTTTCTAACAAAGCTATCTGGAATTGGCATGGATTATATTAGAAGGCTATAAAGTTGCTATAAATATAAGCCTTCAAGCAGAAAGCAGTTGACTGAGTATTGATTATGGTATAGTGAGGAATTACTATTTGACTATATGTCAAACTAAATGGTCACTATGGTCCCTTCAAACTCTGAAATTCTGACACTTTGTAACAAAAAAAATTCTCCTCAACAAAAATAACTGTCCAAAATGACTGAAACAGGGGTTCACTCTAAGTTGAGATCTTCCAGCAAAAGCTAAATTACCATTTATAAGACACATGACAGAGGAAACTCTTTTTCAGATATTTATTGGACTAGATAAATTTAATTCTGATTCCATGAATGGCTATAATTTATTATTTATATAGCAGAAATATAAATTTCCATTATGATTATTTATATTATTTTTTAAGTATAGTGATTTCATCTACATTTTTTTTAATCCTGGAACTAAATTTTTACTGGATACATCCTCTTGACCTTTCCTTAAAAAATGGAAGGATGTTTTCTCTCTTACCTATCCAAATTGATATTTGTGGCCATGGTGAATGACCCTAATCATGGTTGGTGTTGAATTACATCAACATAAGTGAATGGTTCAGAACTATATGGTGTGGTGTATTTTTCCAAGCAGTTGTTTTCAATAACACAAACTTCAGAATTACTTTGTTGTAAACTTCTGATACTTCGCACTGTAGGGTATCAGAAAAAAAAATCAAATAAGTTGATTCTTAGTTTGGAACTTACAAGATTTAGATTCCAAAGCTTCTGAAACAAATTCATCCCAATGGCAAATGAAAGGATCTCAGTAGGGAAGCTTCCACCAAGTATTAGATAGACGGATTCTTAGAGATTTGCTCACCATGGACTAATTCACCTCAATATGTATTCTGCCAGAATCTCTCCATCCTCCTTACTTATGATCTTAGAAATATGAAACAAGGGTTCCTTTTGTGATCAGAAATAGGCACACAAAGTATGCATGCTTTCATAGTTTTTCTGATCAAGTCTCTATGCTAAGGGACAGAGAATTTCTATAGAAGGAAATAAATCCAGGACTTTCAGGCCTACCCTGACAATGGCAGCCTGACTACCTGAAATCCCTTCCAGCTGCCCTATAATATATTGCATTTTACCTCACCTCTCAAAGATCTCACAACTCATGACACATGTACACTTAAGAAAGAGGAGTTAATACTGAGAAATTGTCATGAAAGACTTTTTGTCTTTCAGGCTTACTGATTTCTTGCCAGTTACTATTGTGCTTTTTATTTTACTCTTTGCCCAACCCCTTGAGTATCATTCAATCTGCTGCACAAGACTCAAGAGTTTTTCCATGGAAAGAAACTTAGAGGCATTTCATTCAACTTAATCATTTTTAAAAATAAGAGAAACATGGCCCATGGATAAGAAGTGATATGCTGAAATCATCACACATAATGAACTAATCAAGAGCCACATTTAGGTTTTTTTGAGCAAGTTCTTCTGCCCCTGTGCCATGCTGTTTCCTCCAGAGATATATACAACACATGGAAAAGGAGCCCTCAAATAAAAATGTAACACCACTTAGGAATATCTGGCATCCAATGTTGTATTGCTCTGCAATGAATAGATCTCTCATGATTCTTCTGGTCTCCTTCCTTTCTTCCTACATAAAGTTACAACTACAATATAGTGGATCCTCTTACAGCAAGACACTAACCTCTGTGGTTTTAAATCTCTCTGCTTTTTTATGCTGCTTATATAGTTTCTGAATGCAAGTACTGTGCCATTAACAGAACTATTGGCAGAAGCCTGCCTTCTTGTCCTTACATATCCAGGGCTTTTTCTCTCTGATTGTGATAGCATCATCTGGATGGCAAAACGGGGTCATCCAGTTTTAGATAACATCAGTAGCTTATGGCAGCAAAAACTCTTCCTTTAATTGGTCCTGGTTAATAATCCCTCCACCAAAAGGACAGACTTTTCAGATGATGTTCCCTGAATAATCACTCTGGGTTTGCTTTCTGCCCAACCTTTGTTATATCCCTTCTATAGCTGTTCCTGAAAGTTAAGTTCTCTTGGACCCATCTCTGGGAGGGTGGATATTTTGGAGGGCAGGACATCTTTACAATACACCCTCTTGAGATGTAGGTATCTGGTTCCAATTATGATATTTTGCTCTGATGGGTTCTTGTTTGTTCCTCTTTATTCTCTCCAGTAAGATAATAAATTCATAAAAGGAAAGAGATTATTCATTTTCTTTTGTCTTCCTCTATAGTATAGGCTGCTCAGGAACTGACAGTCATAGGTGAAATGATAAATCAGACCTTCCATCCCTTGGAAATAAGGTGTAATGGAAAAATCACAAGAACTGGAATCAGTCTGAATTAATGCCTAAACTACAAAGCATAAAATTTCTTTGACCAAAATTCCATTTTCATCAGTAAAATGGGAATAATAATGCTTATATTACCTATGTTCTACTTCCCTTGAATTAATTCCTTTGTTGTGTGAAAAAAGCATTTTGCAAATTCCAAAATACTTTGGTCTCTGTCTCAGTCTATGCCTATAAGTAAGCATACTCTTATGCCAAACCATAGTTCTCTTCTTGTCCTGAAAGAACTGGCATATGTCATTGCTGAGTTCTTCTCAGGGATACTTAAAAAAATCATAGAAATCAATTGGAGGTAGCACAAGATTGGAGGAGGAAAAGGTATGATTTTTATATAAAAGAGAAAACATTACTAAAACTATTGGTCAATGAGCTTTATTTGATTTCTGAAAAATTTTCGATTTTTAAAGAAATGGTTATTGAACAAATAAAAAGGGAAATGGCAATTATAATGAACTAGCATGATTTCCTCAAGAACAGAGTATGCCAGACTGATTTAATTCCTTTTTTGACAGAATTACTACATTTCCTGATCTGGGTTGAGAAAATCATGGCTATAGTTTACCCAGCCTTCAGAAACAAGTTTTTGACAGATGTTTCACACTATTCTTGTGTAGAATATACAGAAATGTAGTTTAGATGAAAATACAATCAGATAGATTCAAATCTGATGGGAAGGAGAAATTCAAAGAGTACTTATTAATGGTAATAGAAGCAACATTTTTTTGCAGGTGATAGATTGTAAGGAGTCAGTTAGTTTGGAAGCTTTACTCTCTCCACTGGTCACCTTAGGAGCTTAGCAAATTTACCTAAAGCCATCTATAGCTGAAAGAAAGAGTTCCAGCTTGAGAAAGAAAGGCCTGGATAGGAACAAACCAATCAAGGTAGACTCCCTATCTCCCTCTGTGGAAAAAAGGTCCATTCTCTTTAATATCCATTCCCACTACCCTGGGCTTCCAGCCAAGATTTTGACTAGCTACGGTTCCCTAGATACTCTTACCTCTTACAGTGGGCCCAAGATACTGCATGAGTTGAGGTATTCTCTTGACCATTTTGCTTTTGGGATTACCCAAGGACCACTTGCACTGAGGTGCCATATAGTGGAAATTATTATATAATCTACAATTGGTAATGACCACTGAATGAAGTCATAGCCCTTGGGAGTTTACTGTCCTATGCACTTCCCCATCCCCTAAGCAAATTGAGGATCAGAAAGACTAAATGATTTGTTCAAAATTACAAAGCAAATTTTACTCATTCCTCTTCTGAAGCACTATAAGACAAATCTTGCAAGACATCTACTTCTCCAACTAAGACACATATAAACATGTGTTCTAATAAATACATAGACAAGACATAGACCCTCCCCTCCTATTTAGCCCTAACTTTACAGTTTGAACACACAGAAGAAAAGTAAATCACAATAAGAAACTGTTAAGAAGCAAATCAAAGCACTATATGGGCTGCCATTACAACACTGAGTCCTAGATTTAGTTTCAAATAAATTTCCAAGCCCTGTTTTCCATCCTTTTGTCCAATAGAAATATAAGAGCCAGTTTCAATACTAATATTTTAGGTCAAATCAAGATAGTTTGGATGACTAACTTGTACACTTTTAAGTTCATTAATTTGAGATAAAATAGAATTATGGGAATAGGAGTAAATATTTAATAAGTAACTCTCCTCAAAAATGTAATTTTTAAAATTTAATCTATCTTAACATCTTTCCATTACTTTCTTAAGTCTAGTCAATCAAAAAAATAAAGAATAAAGTCCTAATTTTTAGCACTTGCTGATTACCAAGATGTTTATGCCCACAATGAAAATTTAACAATAGTTTCACTTGAGATTACTGAACTGGCTGTAGCATACTAGAGAAAAGGAGAAGAGAGGAGAGGATGGAAGGGAAGAGGGAATCAACTTTAGCCAGGCTAAAGTTCTTTGCAGTGACACAAAAGAACTACAGGAGTCTTAAATTCCTGGCTGACTATCCCTCTTCATTTTTGTTTCTGTTATTCCTTTTCCCAAGGAAGATAATGTCACGTTGCTCTGTAAAATTGCATGAAGTCTTGGTCATTGTGAACTCTGAAAGGTTTGGTGGCTAAAAATCTTTAGGTTACAAGGTCAGAGAAAGAATTCACCCTGACTATGCTTTTTAAATCTATTGTCACTTCTCTCAACTATGTAAGAGGGTATAGGATGCTGAGAGTACTTGGAACATAGCAGAAAATGTAAAATAGCTCCTTATTATTTCTAACAAAAAGTGATAATAAACATATGCATTTATTGTTCTCTTAAGCATGGTAACTTAAGAATTGTGAATTCTAAACTCATATTTCCTTCTAACAAATGTCTAGATTCCTTTTTGCAGCTATTACTTTATGCTAACAACTATGATATCTGAATCAGTGTTGATACCTGTCATACTGGAAATATAAACTAGGAGCTATCTGAAGAAACAAACTTTCTGAAATGCCTTTTAAAATATAGTTCTCCTAAAGAGCACCCTATATACTAGCTCTTGGGCCACAGAGATTACAAAACATAACAGGAGCGTTCTCATTTTAGAGTTATAATGAAAACCTGAAAGTTTTCCCAGGAACTCAAAGAATATTCATTACTAAATGTAAATTCAAAAATATTTACTGATCTCCTATCCTTCCTCCCAGCCCAAAATTATCTTGTATTTATTTTGTATATATTTGTTTCCACCAGTTGAATGTAAGCTCCATAAAAGCAGGAATTTTGCTTTTCATTTTGATTTTACATCACCACTACCTAATACAATGTCTGACACAGTGCAAGTCTTAACAAATTGTTATTGGGTTATTAGTACTGAGCACTTTATGTAAGAAGACATGCTCAATATCATTTAAAATGAGTAGTTCAATCTTTGGAGTTTTTTAAAAGGGAAGAAATAAAGACAATAAACTATTTTAGACATAATGTACTCATTAAATTGTCTTATTAGGAAAAACATGAATGTGGCTCAAAATAAATTGGTGAAGACATTTAATTACAACTCAGCCATTGATTATTACTATGTAATTATTGGGTATAATGAAGCAAAAACATAGCAAGTCAATTAAAGACAAATAAAATTTCTGATTTAACTCTAAACCATTAGGAGTCATTTAGAGGCACCTGTGCCACAGTCCCTGGGAGAAGCAGATGCATTCTCTGTTCTCCATCCTGCCCATTATCTTTTCTCTCATGATACTAGTCACCTCCACTTAGGTTTACTTGGGGACTGAGGAACCAACTAGTCAAAGTTAATCATTTATTGAGCACTAATTACATGATGAATCTTATAACTTGTCAGACCTCAAAAGGAAATAGTTTTTGCCCTCTATACTCAATAAGAAATATTTATTAAGTACCTGCTGTCATTGTGTATGAAGCACAAAAAGAAACCTGATAATTATATGATTGATTTAACCGTTATGGACAGCCAATCTGAATAATATCATCCACAACTGAATTTTCAGTGGAGAACTTTATTTTTCTATCTACTTGTCAACATTGACAAAGTCATGCTGTGTAGACATGATATGAGAGTATTTATATGCCAGACGATACAAATTTATTAAAGAAATAAAAGTGCAATACAAATTGCCAAAAGCTTTTTGGGTCATAGGGAACATAATTAAATAATGTTTAGAAGAGAAGATAGAATCTAACTGATCCAGCCAAATAATTCTAAACAATAAAAATGTATAAATAATCAGAAATAACCACTCTATGGATAGAATCATCTTTGTTTCATTTATAAGTTATAGTAAATTATGAAAGAACCCAATTGTCAGATACGCATGAAGAAAATGAAAAGGAATTAAAAAATATTAGAGTGTATTTGATATTGAGGTGATCAAAGGGCTAAACTACCCAAAATGAACCGAGATTAAGATATCAAGATTACATACTCTAAAAACTGTTTATAAAAGATGATATAATAGTCAGACCAATTTATTGGGAGTTCATTTTACATGCGTGTGTGTGGCATCTTTTTTAAAAGAACATTTCTTAATAAAATAGAACAAAAATGAACTCCATTGAAATTTCTCACAAAAAGAGGAACCATCAATTTTATGATCCTATGGGACTCAGTCCATAAACAACAGAAAAACTGTATAAGTTAATATAGATTATGTCAAATGAGGTGCTGGAGAACAAATACTCATGGGATCCTTAGGGAATCTGCACATAATAATCTGGCCCATACAAATTGGCTTGTCCTATTATAATGGATTATAAACTCCACACCTCTAGGGAAGGAATAGATTCGATACTAATGGAAACAACATTTAAGTGATCTCCCCAGTATGCCAATTGCCATTCTTGATGAAGTTCCTGATTTAGAAAAACTGTGAAGGTGCCAATATATTTGATAATATAAACTTTTATCTAGCCCCACTCAGTCAGCACTACAATCAAATTCATGAAGAATTATAAAAATTCCAGTTTCATTAGCATACAAGTCCAGATTTGTAGGCAAAAAGATATTGAGTCATTTTAGTATTTTCTAGGTGAAACAGTGGCAGATAGTGCAGCACTAGGTCTGGAATAAGGAATACCTGAGTCTAAATATGCTCTTAGATACAAATTGGTCAAGTCATTTAATCTCTGTCTTAGTTTATCTTATTGTAAATTGTAAAAAACCATAATGCCTACTCCACATGACTATTATAAGGACCAAATAAAATAATATTTGTAAAATTCTTAGCATAGTACCTCACACAAAGAGGGCACTAAATAAATACTTATTTCTTTCCTTCCTTAATAAGCAGGAAACAAATATCATTAACAAGGACTTTAAGTTGATATGGTAGTTAGAAAATATAATAAAAAGGATTTTTAGTTAGAGAATATCGATCCAAAAACTACATTTATCATTTATTATTTGTGTAACTTTAGGCAAGCCATTACATTCCCTGGGTCTTATTTTATTTGCCTGTAAAATAAGGTAGTTAGAGTAGAATCAAAGCTTTTAAACTTTTTCCACTTATAAATCCTTTTAGTCCAAGAAATTTCTATATGACTATGGCTATATATGTAAAATAGGCATACAAATATTTGCTGATAAAAATGATAATAGTGCTACTCCCACATTAAGTTACAAGATCCCATGTGAGACAGTGAACCACAGTTTAAGAAGCTGGAGACTAGACGAACTTTATGGTCCTTAGTTCCATAATCTTACATCTATGACCCTATGAATAAAACAGGAGTAATATGGCATATTTGAAAGAACAGAGTTCAAATCTTACCATTGGCACTTATTAGCAATATGAACACTTAACTTCTATATAAGGCTAATCTACAAAGTTATTAAGTTATCAAGGAATTGTGATCTAGATTAATAGAAGTTTCTATACCCAGAGTTGTTTGCATATTCTATTTTGAAATCATGTTGTATACAATATATTACTTGAAATAAGAGGATGAAACAGAAAAGTATTCATTCTACCAATATGGTAAATATGTTTTCTAAACAAAAATATTAATAACATTTTGTTTAATATATAAATTAGCATAATTAATATATTATTTATTAATGAGGATAATTTTCTTCATTTCTAAAATTGTTCAAGCATTGTTATGAAAATATGCAATATGGATTGAATGCTTTGTTAATAAAAAACAGCATGAACAATGATCCCAAACTACTACATATCCCATGACACATGCATACATATTATAAACACACCTACATAATATATCAGATAATATATAGTCTGTCTCATTTGTGAGTGTCAACATTTTATGACATATTTTTTTAACCACAATCGTTTGACTGTTTGCTTCAATATTAAATTTTCCATGGATTTAGAGGGAGAAAATGGGACAGAATATTTGAGATTGGCCTATTGCTAAAAATCTAGGAGATATGGTGAGTGAACCTATAGACTACTATCCTATAGACATACTATCCTTCAAAAACACTTTAATCTAATAGACAAAGATAACTATAAAGGATCCTCCTTATTTATACAACATGGCTAGGTGTATATATATATATATATATATATATATATATATATATATATATATTATATATATATATATTTATACATGCTATATTTCTCCCATGCATCTCAAAAGCCCATGCAAAAGAAATACCATATCTTATACTTTTGTCAAAAAAGATAATACATTCTTAAGTAATTCATATTTATAGCAATTTGAGGAGAATAATCCAAGAATAACCTGATTTATTTATTTTCAGAGAACTGTCATTCATCCTCCCCAAATATTAGAATGAAATGAATTAGAGTTAATATATCTTTTTTTCACAAAAAAAAAAAAAATGAGGTAAAGTTTGTTAAAATTGTGGAATTTTATTACCAAAATTAACTCAACTTGATCTATATAGGAAGTTTTTCACAGTGATAGATTTATAAAAAGGGCAAGAATACCAGGCTGCTAAGTCTCTGACAGTCACACTCATGCAGCAGAGATCAACATTAAGTTGATGACCTTGCTTGACATCTTCATTAACTAGCTAGAATTCAGTCCACACATTAATTTAATGAACTCTGCTGTCCAGTGTATTGTAAAATCTGGACATATTTCAAATATCAAAGACATTTCAGAATTATAGACTGTTATATGTGCAAAAAATGATTATTAAAATGATAGGTAATAATAAGCATTTCTTCTTCCTTGCCTGAAGTAATTTCTAATTTTTAAAGTAATACAATATATGTTATATTTTATTTTCATAACAATCTTATGCCGTGTGTGTTATATTTCAATTTTGCAAATGATAAAGACAAAGAATCAAAGTGATTTTGATTAGGTTTTGGAAACTAGTTTTTCCTAGTTTTGCTAGGAAAACATTCAAGCCATATGAATCTCTCCCTGCTGAAATTATTTTGTACTTACTTATCCAACTTATCCAAGTACATGTTGCATTCATCAGTAGAATGCAAGCTCTTGAAAGCAGGGATTACTTTTCATATTGTCTCTTGTATTTCCAATGTTTATCACAATTATTATCATTAATAATATTTGTTGAATTAATGGATAATTTCATAGTGTTCTTTCTAGTATACCATGCTGACTCATATATTGAAACAATCGCTCTAGCATCCAGGACACCCCAGAATCAGCCGGAGTCAGGATAAGCAAAAGTCCTCAGTCTTTATTCTTGGTCTTAGATGCAGGATTGAATAGGATGGAAGCAGATTCTCCGGACCGCCTTCTCTCTGTCTACCACCAAGAGTGACTCTTTGGCTCATCTTACTCAACCCCCTAGTCCCTCCAACAGTACTCTATACACCAATTATTGAGCCAGTACAGATAGTGAAAAGGACCATTTTCCAAGCATATGCCCCTAGAATATTGTCCAATCAGTAGTTAGCCTCAAGTGCTCAGCAGTCCTGACCTCAGTGCATCAACTCAATAGTTTCAGCCCTCTACAATATATGTAGCCTAATTTCTATAGCCTAATTCCTATAATAATTTTCTTCACATGCTGCTTTTATTTATTGATCATCACACCCAATCCCTTATGATCTTATTACTTGACTTCTCTACCAAAACTGATTTATCCATTGTTACCAAATATCTCTTTACTAATAAATCTAATGACTTTTCCTTAGCCCTTTTTCCTTTTTCATGATGACCCTTGCCATATGTGACTAAGAAGAGGTTATTCTGATACCTATTAGGATGCTTTCTTTAACTATTCACGCTTAGTTCAAGTACTATTACCTACAGGAAGCCTTTCTGTGATGCTATAGGGAAACTCAATCCATCCAGAAAGCTCTTATTAAGTATCGAATATACAAAAGAAGGGACTGTTCTGAGCAATGAAAATACAAAGGCAAATTACTTTGTATTTATGTACTTCTATCTAGCTGTTCTCTTCCACAGTACTTTAAGTCCTTCAAGAAAAGGGACATTTTTTTTTTAATTTTTATCTCCAAGCATCTAGCAACACACATTCTACATAGCAGGCATTTGATAAAAACTTACTGCACTGAATTGAATTCAACCATCAGTGATTAAGGAAATAGTTCACTGGTGATGACTTAGGTCTAGATGTCCTAATGAAGAATCTTTAAAAGAGAACAATTCAATTCTATCTCTCTGGAATCTCATTCTATCCTTGCATTGTTAGAGAATGGTCTCGTCCTTAAAATAAGTCATGATTTTTCATAAACGTTGATGATTAATCTCAACATGTATTATTTATGCTGAAGGTAATATTGAATTCTCCCTTAAATATAAGTGTGTCATTATTTTAATCTCGCAATTCTTCATTTAAAAGGTTTTTTTTTTTTTTTTTTGGTTTGTTTTATCTCTTGATTTTTCTGAATGTGAAGGACAAGAGTAAGGAAGATAAAGAAGATGGGAAGCTTGTTTTACAGGCATGAAAAAAGAAACTGGGAAATCTCAGGGGGAGAATCAAGCTTTCAATACATGACTTGATCTTTTACTTCTCATTTCCAGATAGATTTTTAAAAATAGGTTTTCTTGATGTTTTTGTTTTTATAGAATTCATTTTTTATATATTTTCTCCAATATTATCCTCCCTTCCACAGAAAAAGTTATTGGAAACCAGGAGACATAATCACAAAATTTGATAGTATATGTGACATTCTACACTTATCTTCCTCCACCTCTCTTTCAAGAGTTGGAAGTTGTGTTTCATCATCTGCTCCCTAGGATTGAGTCTTTATTGTAATTAACAGAAGTAATCTGCTTTTATTGACATAACTTTCAGAGACAACATGACATCCAGAAAGTCTCTCTTTTTCTAAGGATCACAGATCTTATCATTAGGTCTTTGTGCTATAAATTGAAAATTATGAGTCTCATCTTTCAGGGCTTCAATACTCTCCTCTTACTGTTCCATGCACAGCCATTTTTTCTAGTTACAATGTTTTAAATCTCAAACATAATTTATCATCTTATGTGATCAGATAGTATCTTTCTAGATAATTGCATCTGCTTAAACCACTATTTCCTACTATTACTGAGAGGAGATCAAAGTCTTCATGGAATGGAACCACAAAAAAGTACAATTTCATAGCAGAGGGAATGTTGAGAGCATGGGACATGTTTTCCATATGGTAGCATCTAGAGTAAGACATCCTAGACGTCAGGGCATACTTTTGGTTCTAATATCTTCACAACCTGCCTAACAATTATCATTTCTGTGTAGTTTGCCAAGAAATCTTCTCTTCAGAAAATTATTGCCCTATAGGATGAAGAGAAAGGGGAAGAGGAGGAAGAAAAGGAGTAGAAGAAGGAAGAAAAAGAAGAAAAAGAATTACTAATAATAGATAAAGGTATTTAGCCCTTTGTATATGCCAAGAACTACGCTAAGCACTTTACAATTATCTCATTTGATACAACAACTTTGTGAAGTCGGTGCTATTTTTGTTCCCATTTATAGTTGAGGAAACTGAGAAAAACAAAAGTTGAGTGAGTGTCCAGGGTCACACAGCTAGTATGAATCTAAGGCTGAATTTGAACTCAGGTTTTCCTGAATCCAAGTCCAATGATCTATTTTACTGGGTGACCTAGCTGCTTCTAGGAAGGAAGATTGTTGGAGAAACTCCTTCACAATCCTCTGACCACATCTGAAAACCCCACATTACCTCTGACAGCTCAAATATATTTTCATTGACTTGACACTACTCCTCACTTAACCCTTGCAATAAATGAAAACAAACTGGTTAACAAATAAGAAGTCTCCAAGTAAAGTTCAATGACAAGTAAACTTCTGCCAAGCAAAAAAAAGAAAAAAACAAAAACTATAGCACAAATATTCCCCACCTTCCCTAATTGTATGAAGCAGTGGAAAGGTCCTGCCATAGCTCCATAGTCTCTCACAGTAACATATGTTTACTTTTACAGCTTATCTATAATCTAACAATGTATATAGCCATCTCTCATGATGTAAATCACACTCCTCTGAAATGCTACTTTTCTTTAAAACTCCTTTAGTAAACTTTTCAAAATGATAACAAGGGCATTAGCATTAGATCCTTCCTCACTTTCCAACTCTCATTTGTGAACTAAAATTTATAATCATCAACTGGTATTCTGAAAACCATTTGGAAAGGAAAGCCAAGAGTGATATTCAGCTGTGGGAGTGAAGGGATCTGAAATAGATGCATGCTGAAGAAGAACAGGATACAAGATGAGTAAAACACTGGAAAGGTCTTCTGAAGATTCTTTTTCTAAAGATCAAGCATCTACCCTTTTTATAAGATCCTGCCTTTATAAGCTAATAGAGATGTCCTATTTTGATATACTGGAGAAAAATTGCCCTCACCATGTCTTTCTTCATCATATCTCATAGATAGTGCATTCTCTCATATTAAGCTATGAAGTTTGAAAAGTGCTACCTTTTTCAGATGCTATGTATACTGCTTTGCAAATTCCATAAGGTCTTATGACCAAAGACAGAAACATTTTGTTTCATTTGCCAAGACTCATAGCATCCTCAATATCATGTTTTATTCCATATTAGTGCCATTGAGGGATCCAACAGCCCAGGTTTCTGTACTGTAAAGTGGGACAGGGGATCTTAACCTGCTGTAGCAATTTATAAATATGGGAAAACCTTCTGGATCACCCTTGGTCTTCTATGGATATCAACTCTGCCCATAATGCTTTCCTGATAATATGCTTTTTACATGCTTGTTGAGTAATTTATTCCCATCTGCAGCCCTCAAACTGTCTCATAACCTGCTACAAAAAATCATATTCTCTGTTTTAATGCCATTGTGATAACTCAAAAATTCCAACTCCCTCCCATTTTGGTTAAATAGAAATGACAACAAAATAATCTGTATTTTCTGAATATATATATATATATATATATATATATATATATACACACACATACACACATATATGAGAAAACAAGAGATAAACTGGTTGATTTATATGCTACACTGGGGGTGGGGGAGGTTAAAAGTTTACCAACATGATTTTCTAAGTTCTTTCCCAAAGCAGAAAGAACTTGACAGGTTAATTTACATGACTGACAGGATAGAAGTTGGGGGAGGGGGAGAACAAGATTCACACTACTTGTTCCTTCCAGTTCTAAAAAGCCAATACTTGAAATCTTCCAAAAGCAGCAGCAATGGTTCCTAAAATGCTGTGGATTGGGGAAAAGGGTGGTTTTATCATTATAGATCAAACATGAATCCCACTTCAAAAGATAGATAAGGTAGCAAGAAGGGCACAGACAAAAATTAAGGGAGGAAAAAAAAAATCAGGATACTTAGCATTTTCACCAAGCATCTTTCTATAGGAACTGTATGCCTTTTGGGACTATGGAGAAACACAGAGAAAAAGGTTACCCCCTAGAGTAAAGTAACTGGAAGAGGAAGAAGAGAAGCAAAGACAAAAAAATAGTATTTTCTGCAATGACTTTATTTCTGGGAAATAGTTTCCAGAATGGTTGAAAAATCTTTCAGGGTCATTAGAGGGTATATCTATTTCAGTACTAGGCAATCAGAAAAACAGAAGTCAAATTACAAGGGGAAGAGAAAGAATGGGGAGGGTGCAGGGAAAGGAGTGTGTGTGTGGTGGGGGGGGGAGGGAAATAAGGAAAAGCCACATTTTCTGATTCAATGAAGCAGTTATGAACCAGAGTAGGAAAGAAGCTCAGGGGCTGTAGACTGTCACTGAGAGAGAACCCAGTCAGATAACAAGTGAAAGTACTCGGTTTAATGTGAGAGATTAGAGTATTCTAATCGGTCCCTTCTCTGCATAAAAAGGAATGAAGGAGAAATAAAGCTGAGGACTAAGAAGTGGGAAGGCTAGTGGGCTGCCAAGGAGATATCTTGCAGGGAGGACAGACCACGGGCTATTCCTGATTCTCTCTCTCTCTCTCTCTCTCTCTCTCTCTCTCTCTCTCTCTCTCTCTCTCTCTGTCTCTCTCTCTCAAAAAAAAAAAAAGATTATATTTCGGGGCCATCAATCAGCATTAAGCTGCTTAGGGGTGCAGAGCAATTCGCTACATGCAGTTGCCAGTAGCAACAGGGCACACACTCTTAATGGGGTGGGGAGGGGAGTAGGAGAAAAAGGCCTGGGTTTGGGAGGGCGGCAGAAACTAAAGCCTAGAAAGCGACAAGTCAGTGGGAAAGTAAGGCTGCAGTAGGTTAGTATTAGGAGGAAGGAGCCTTCCACAAGGTGAGATGAATGGATTAGATGCAGCAGGCTCTTCAGCATCTGGGCAGTGAGTTCTCAAATCCTTTTACTCCATAGCTCTCTCTGGATCCGCCTCCAAAAACAGTCAAGTGTCCTTACTCTCCAACTCCCCATAATCTAAAATCCTCATAAAGCAAGGGCAATGCCAAGGGAAAGGAGCAGGCCGCTGCTTTGCTTGGTGGCAGGAGAGTCACCTGTGCAGTTCCTTCGCTCCCTCCCAGGTTGAGGAGCTGACTCTCTTCCCCGCCCCCTTTCTGTTGTGTGTGATGTGCCCCGTGAGTGAAAGCTGATGTGTGAGTACACGCGCATATACGCGCGCACGCGCCTCGCGAATCCCCCCCCCCAACACACACATATACACACGCAAACACGTGTGTATGTTTGTTTCCATTTGGATTTCCAGATTTTTAGCAGGTTTCCTGGGTCAAAGCAAAGACCCACAGGTGGAGGACGGGGAAAGGACAACTGCTGCTAGAACAGAGAAGAAAACAGATCCCTGGAGAGGAGTTGTGGGAGAAACACACACACACACACACACACACACACACACACACACACACACACACACACATCACAACCCTCAAAATCCCGAAGGCAAAAAATGGGCATCTCAAGCCATCTTTCAACTTCTCCCCCTTATGTGGTAAGAGGGAAAGGAGTCTGGCACCAGTAGATGGAGTGGAGATGAGAAGATCTGGACACTCTTAGCGAGGGAAGGAGGAGAGATAAGAGAGAGGGGAGGGAGAAGGGAGGAGAGAAAAGAGGGCGGGGAGGGGACTGTGCAAAGAAAAGTGGGAGCGAAAGGGATCAAGGGATGGGGGCAAGAGAGGACATGGGGGCAAGCGAGGAAGGGAGCCAGTGGAAAGGAGAGGGAAGCCATAGGCCAGAAGGGAGAGAAGGAAGGAAGATGGAGGGTTGGGGGGCAAACAGAAATGGGGAGAGATTCTTAGGTAGGATGGAGGGAGGTAGAAGGACAGGGATCTAGCTCCTTACCTCGCCTGTGCTGAAACATTTTGAAGCCGGGAGTGGAGTGGGGGAGCTTCCCAGGCAGGGGCAGACACCGTAATCCTACAAAGTCTCGGGAAGCGAGGTGCTGGCCAGAGAGCCGGGAGTTGCCAAACTTCCCATGTCCAGAGCGCACGGCCGCAAGCGGCAACGGCGGCGGCAGAGGCGGAGGCGGCTGCAGCAGCCTAAGCGAGCCCTGGCAGCAGCTGCCCAGCCTGGCCCGGCCCTAACCCCCCTCGCTCTCTCCGCCGCCACCGCAGACAGGGAAACCTCACTCTCTCGCTCCCTCTCGCCTCTTCCGCTTTGTTGTGCTTCACTGGCTCTTTTTTCCCTCCCCCCCACCCCCTTCTCCTCTCCCTCTCAGGCTGTGGGACGTTTAACATGTGTTTGGGGAGGGCCACTCGGCTTTGAGGTGCCACTTTCCTTGGGGAGGGGAGTTTAAAGAGCAGATCAAGAGAGCGCCCGGCTGGGGATGCTCTGTGTGCGATCTTGCTCAGTGACTCTGGCCCATTAATTCCCGCCCCCTATCCCCTTCCCCTCCCCTCCGGTCCCCAACCCTTCCTCTTCTCCCCCCCCACCCCCCAGAAACTGCTTAGGATCGGGGCTGTCAAATCCAGCCCATCTGCTGCAATCATAATCAGTCTCAACTGAATGGTTCTGACAAATCTGTGCCTGCAGCAGAGTTAGGAAAACCAGTGTGAGACAGTATCGAGGAGGAAGAGGAGGGAGATGGGGGAGAGAGGAGGGGAGCTCAGGGAAAGGGTATGTATGGGATTCTATTGTCTACTGTGAATGAGGAACCGAAGGGGTAAGACAGGAATTGGGAAAGGAAGTAGAGTTTTCCTTCTCTATTTCTAGTAGAAAAAATAAATACATCCTCCCCACCCGACCCCGAACCTTCAACCTTGGTTAAATAGATCTCTGCTAATGAAGGAAAGAAATGGTTCCCTTAATCTGATTATCAGTATGTCTATCCCGTAAGCTTTAGCAATCATTTGAAGTCCTATCCTTGGCAGGTAGGGATTGAAAGGACTTTAGTTTTATAGCGCTCGAGTAAGCACCAATATGGGTTTTGGAATAATGGAAAATTGGGCATGTGATTGGAGAAGATGTTTGGATACTTGCCAACTGTTGGCATTCTTTTAGGGAACATGGAATTGACTTGTTGGTGAAAAAAGAATACTTGCCTACTATTGATGTCCGAGTCCTTCAGAGTATACCTTTTTATCTACTTGCACTGTTAGCTTATTTATGTATTTATTTTAAATAAAATTAGCAAGCAATACAACCACATTTACAACTAATTTTCCCTTCTCAAACATTTTTTTAGTTGAAGATAAAACGTTCTATTTTTTGAGTAATGTGCTCTAATCAACTCTTAGTATAACTTGCTGAATTTATATAAAAAAGTATATCTTCTCTTCAAAGAACTGAAAATTTAAAAGTATAATCAACAAGTATAATGATCCTTTTTAAAAAAACTTTACAACATAGAATTAGGATGAATAAAACCAATGGAATCTTGGACTATTTTGTGTATGTTTCTTTAAAATGGCAAAAAAATATATATTCAAGTATTGTGAATAATAATCTATGCTAGTGAAATAGTTTATTCGATAAAATACCAGTTGTTGGAAGCTGAAGGGGGAAATATTCTTAGGCATTCAACCAATTCATTCTTAGAGGTATGAGTTCTGCAAAAATTCATTACACCATGAAGACTGAATAGAATTTTAAAATAGTGTTCAAATGACTCTTTTGCTTTATATGTGAAGAATGTATGCAAGCCACATTAAGCTCTCACATATCTAGGCAGGAACTGTTTCTTTTCCTTATTTTATAAGTCAGTGATGCTTAAAACAGTGTCATGCACTCAATAGCTAATGACAACAGGAAGATAGCATTGAGGTGTTGTGAATAAAAATGCATATTCCTATCATAGTGGATAGGGGAGGACAAAGCAGGGACTAATTGTTCATTTCCCAAAACATAACTAAGCACAAAACAGTTATATTACTCATTGTCAGATTTTTGTTTCTTTGATTAATGTCAGAGAAAGATAAAAGAAGCATGGTTAAAAAAAATTAATTCTCTGACCACTGTTTTTTTCTTTGCCCCCTCCCCCTTACAGAGAAAAAATCCATTGAAACTTCTTTCTAAAAATGCATGCTTTAGAATTTTGATGAGATGACCTCTAGATAGACAATCTGGCAGAAAGAGGGTCATGCACCCACATATTCAAAAATGTTTATGGCAGCCTTTTTCATAGTGAGTGGATGTCCATCAGTTGGAAAATGACTGAATAAGTTATGGTATCTGAATGTTATAGAATGATTATTTTTCTATAAGAAATGACCAGTAGGACGATTTTAGAGAGGCCTGGAGAGATTTACATAAATTGATGTGAAGTTGAAGTGAGCAGAACCAGGAGATCATTGTACATGGCAACATCAATATTATATGATGATCAGTTCTGATGAACTTGACTTTTTCCAACAGTGAGATGATTGATGCCAGTTCCAATGATCTTGTGATGAAGAGAGCCATCTACATCCAGAGAGAAGACTGTGGGAACTGAATGTAGATCACAACATAACCTTCTCACTCTTTTTTATGTGGTTCACTTGCATTTTGTTTTCTTGCTCATTTTCTTTCCTTTTTGATCTGACTTTTCTTGTGCAACAAGAGCATTGTGTAAATATATTTACACATATTGGATTTAACATATGTTTTAACATGTATAACATATATTGGATTGCTTGCCATCTAAGGCAGGAATGGGAGGAAGGAGAGGAAAATCTGAAACACAAGGTTATGCAAAGGTCAATGTTGAAAAATTATATGTGTATATGTTTCAAAAAATAAAAAGTTTTTTTTTTTTTTAAAGAGAGTCACGTAAAGATACAAAGTGCTTTTCAGAATAATATTGGTAACTATATGAGCATGAACAATTCACATTAATATCTCAGAGATTCAGTTTTCCCATCTGTAAAGAAGAGGACAGTAATACTAGACTAAGGATAAATGTGTTTAATATACTATAATGTGGTCATAGTGAAATATATAATGCCTATAATGTCCATCCTAAGAGGTATCTCCTCGTGTACATGTATACCTGATAATCAATATAGCAGAGCAAATAACTAACTTTATTTTTTTTCATAATTATAACTTTTTATTGACAGAACTCATACCTGGGTAATTTTTTACAACATTATCCCTTGCACTCACTTCTGTTCTGACCTTTCCCCTCCCTCCTTCCACCCCCTCCCTTAGATGGCAAGCAGTCTTATAAATGTTGAATATGTCACAGTATATCCTAGATACAATATATGTGTGCAGAACCGAACAGTTCTCTTGTTGCACAGGGAGAATTGGATTCAGAAGGTAAAAATAACCCGGGAAGAAAAACAAAAATGCAAATAGTTTACATTCATTTCCCAGTGTTCTTTCTTTGGGTGTAGCTGCTTCTATCCATCCTTGATCAATTGAAACTGAGTTAGATCTCTTTGTCGAAGAAATCCACTTCCATTTGAATACATCCTCATACAGTATTGTTGTTGAAGTATATAATGATCTCCTGGTTCTGCTCATTTCACTTAGCATCAGTTCATGTAAGTTTCTGCACCCTCTCTGTATTCATCCTGCTGGTCATTTCTTACAGAAGAATAATATTCTATAACATTCATATACCACAATTTACCCAACCATTCTGCAATTGATGGACTTCTATTTATTTTCCAGTTTCTAGCCACTACAAAGAGGGCAGCCACAAACATTTTGGCACATGCAGGTCCCTTTCCCTTTTTTAAGATCTCTTTGGGGTATAAGCCAAGTAGTAACACTGCTGGATCAAAGGATATGCACCAGTTTGATAACTTTTTGAGCAAAGTTCCAAATTGCTCTCCAGAATGGCTGGATGTATTCACAATTCCACCAACAATGTATCCGTGTCCCTGTTTTCCCACATCCCCTCCAACATTCCGCATTACCTTTCCCTGTCACTCTAGACAATCTGACAGGTGTGTAGTGATATCTCAGAGTTGTCTTAATTTGCATTTCTCTGATTAATAATGACTTGGAGCATCTTTTCACATGGCTAGAAATAGTTTCAATGTCTTCAACTGAGAATTGTTGGTTCATATCCTTTGACCATTTATCAGTTGGATAATGGCTTGATTTCTTATAAATTAGAGTCAATTCTCTATATATTTTGGAAATGAGGCCTTTATCAGAACCTTTAACTGTAAAAATGTTTTCCCAATTTATTGCTTCCTTTCTAATCTTGTCTGTATTATTTTTGTTTGTATAAAAACTTTTCATTTGATGTAATCAAAATAATCAATAATGATATAATCAAAATAATAATCTTTGGTCATAAATTCCTTCCTCTTCCACAGGTCTAAGTGGTAAATTATCCTATGTTCCTCTATTTTATTTATAATCTCATTCTTTATGCTTAGGTCATGAACCCATTTTGACCTTATCTTGGTGTACAATGTTAAGTGTAGGTCAATGCCTAGTTTCTGCCATACTAGTTTCCAATTTTCCCAGCAATTTTTGTCAAACAGTGAGTTCTAATCCCAAAAGCTCTAGAGTCTTTCGGTTTATCAAACACTAGATTATTAAAGTTATTGGCTGTTTTGTCTTTTGAACCTAACCTATTCCATTGATCAACTAGTCTATTTCTTAGCCAATACCAAATGGTTTTGGTAATCGCTGCTTTATAATATAATTCTAGATCTGATACAGCTAGCCCACCTTCATTTGATTTTTTTTCTTTATTAATTCCCTTGAAATTCTTGACCTTTTGTTTTTCCATATGAACTTTGTTGTTATTTTTTCTAGGTCATTAAAATAGTTTTTTGGGAGTCTGATTGGTATACCGCTAAATAAATAAATTAGTTTAGGTAGTATTGTCATCTTTATTATATTTTTCCAGTTGGTTAGATCAGACTTAATTTGTGTGGAAAGTGTTTTGTAATTTTGCTCATAAAGTTTCTGATTCTCCCTTGTCAGATAGATTCCTAAATCAAATAACTAACTTTAGAGTGAGAAAAACATAAGTTAAAGACCAATATAAGACCTGCCTCTATTAGACACTAACTACAATTGGTTGTGTGAACAAGCCTTAACCTCTCAGTGTCCTATAGACATTAAAACTGAATTGCTAATTTATATATCAGTAAAGGGAGTTTCCACACTGGGAATGATATACTCTGAGAAAATCTCAGCTCTAAGTCAGTTCCCCACCCCATCAAAATATAAGTTGATACTATTTTTAGAAGTTAAAAAGTGCTACAAAATGCTAGTGTTACTTCTAATCTATTTAATCAGTGAAACTAGTCCTTCCTAAGTTTTTAATCATATCATTTGAATTTATATTTTGAGATTCACCAGTTGTCATTGTTGTTCAGCCTTATTGGATTCTTCATGACCCCAGTGTGTGGCTTTCTGGGAAAAGATACTGGAGTGGTTTCCCATTTCCTTCTGTTTATTATACAGATAAAAAAAATTGAGGCAACAAGAGTTCAGTGTCATAGCCAGAGTCACACAGATAGTGTCTGAGGTTGGATTTGAACTCAGGAAGAGTCTTCCTGTCTATAGGAGTGGTATTCTATTTATGTTGTCACTTGGCTGCCTTAAAAAAAAAAAAAAAGTAACTAATAATGGCTACAAAATATTTGAGGATAAAGGGAAAAGAGTAAGCAAACTTGGGTAAGTGATATAAAAGGTATTTTTTTTAATTAAACATTTATAAAAAATAGATATCTGATCTTTCCAAACAGTGTTTCCAATTTTACTAACATTGTCATTACACTATATTTACTTTTATTAGAACAGATTATATAATATAAGAACATTAAAGAAAATAACAAACCACAACCAAAGAGAAGAAACCCATTATATTATCCACTTTACCCTTTAACACTATTGCTTTTCAAGTTTGGAGAAAACTTTTCATGGGTAAATGATCTTTTTATTGGTAGAAGAATATCGATTAATCAATAAGAATTTATTAAGAGCTGCAGATAGATCAGGAACTCTGTGAGGCACTGAGACAATGAAGACAAAAGTGAAAATAGTCCATGACTTCAAGGAGCTTACAATCTGGTCAGGCATGAAAATATGTATGGATGTATATAAGTATGTGCAAAATAGGTTTTCTGAGAGGAAGGGGTAAGGAAAAAGTATTAATTCAAAGATCTGCAGGGTAGAGAGGGATGAAGACACATATAGGAGTATATGTAAAATATTATGGATACTAAGGTAGGTTGAAGCTTTAAATTCCAAAAAGGAGCTTGAAAGAAAAGTCATTTGGGGGTAAGCACAAAAGTGGAAGTCAAGGAGGCTATCTGTATAGAATTGTTGTCCATAGATAAAGTAAATGATAGTAGAGGAATAAGCAAGTTTATCCTGGGAATTCATCTGCCACAAGATCAGTAGAAATGCAAGTACAGAAAAAGACCATTTTTTTTTCTTAAATCTGACATTAGAGACAATTTAGATCTCTAGGATCCTTGCTGGGTTACTAAGGAAACAAAGTCAGCAAGAAAAAACTATAACTTTGCAGTGAGAATCTGATAGTGAAAAGCAAGATGAAACTAAATTATAGGTCATTAAAGATATGATTAAAGGTGAGAACATGAATGTGGTGCTTGTTTAATAGGTGGTGAATATAGGGAAAGCGTAAGTGAAAAGAACAAGAATGTGCTTAATAAGCCAGTCTAGAATGTTACAGACATTGATATGAAGAAAAGGCTGTTTTTATTTGCTAAAAAGCTTTTTTTAGATGATATCATCTTAATATCTTAAAGATGACTACTATTCATTTATCTCTAACTTTTGTTCCAAAAGATGTCAAAATTTACTTCTTCCAAGAAAATTTTCCTGAAGCACTCTGGAAAATGATCTGGATTCCTTTACAGCTATAAAAGATTTTTAATTCAAGGTTTCCGTGTCTCATTTCAATTCATAATATATGTCCCCTTTCCTTGATTCTTGGTTTATCTAATCTATCAGGTTTGACTCTTAATCCCCAGGGGATAGGAACAATACTTTGCCCATAATATTCTATATTATGCAGCCTAAATACTTATGCTATAGGGGATTGTTACATGATCAATATGCTTTGAGGACACATTTCAGATTCAATTCATATCATTTCCTAGTATATTGTTATCTCATCATTAAACTGTCCTCAAGAGAATATATTCTAAAGGAGACTATCTTATTGTGATATCTATGTGGCACTTCAGTAATTAAACCCTTTGGCTACCATATCAACAGTCCCAGCTTTTACTGATTTCTGCTCTGTAGAATTAAAGTGAGATGCCAATGCATTTTCTAAAATGAAGTATTTTCTACATCTGTGCAATGAAAATGTAGCAGTCTATTATTTTATCATAGCATTTTATTCATTCATAAAATTATTATTTATTGGGCACCTGCAATGCAGCATAAGCTAGTATAAGAGGGCTAGAAAATGAATTATGAAGGCACACAATCTTAGATATGTCACTTACTTGGCAGTATTGACTTAATGAATAAAAAGCTAGTTCATTGCCTCTAATGTTCTTTAATTTTTTTTTAGCAGACTAAATTCTTTGAATTTGTCCTCCTAATTTCATACCCTAAGGAGATGGTATTTTAATTTGAATACATATGAAACTAAGAGGAAAAAATAAGGCATATTTTTTTTGTTAGCTTAGTGTCACAATGAAGAGAATGTAGGTATTGAAGTCAAAAAGTCCTATCTTCGAATTTTGTTTTAGGTAATTAGGAGCTGTGTAACTCTGGGCAAGTCACTCAACTTCTTTATGCCTCAGTTTCTTTATGTGTAACAAGAAGATGAAAGCACTTACCTCACATCATTGTTCTGAAGATCAAATCAGTTAACATGTGTTAAGCACTTTGTTAATATTACTGTTGTTGTTGCTATTATACCCAGAACAGTATGTTCATTTTACAAACAGGAAAATTCCTTCACATTATTTTTTAAAATCTTTTTCATCATGCTTTCCCATTATACTTTTTCTTATAGTAATTTCTGTATAGTATATGGCATATGTTTTTTGATTAGACCATAAACTATGTATTAGAAAAGAGACACTATCTTTGTGTCTTATACTTTGTCAGTTCCTAGTGGTTTCTCAACAAAAAGTGACAATCAATAAATATCTGTTGATTGAATTGATTGAGTTTGAGAGACAGGGCAAGAGAGACAGAGATACAGACAGAGGTACAGAAATACAATTAGAGACAGAAAGAGACCGAGAGATCAAGATCTAATGACATCTAAAATGACAAGGACACACTTGCATAACTAAAAAATCTTATCTAACTGAATCTTTTTGCAAAAGTTACCCACTTCTTTTGAATCACAGGGTTTTTTTCAGGCATAAGCAGTGTTACTTTTAAAGCATGTATGGTCATACAAAATACATCTGTCACCTGACTATCAAATTTTACCTCAACATTCCATCAGATGTTAGGAATACAGGATTTGAAAAACAACAAAGTTTAGAAAACCTTAGGCTAGACCACACAACCTCCTAAATTGTAATGATACATGAAATGTATAGATTTAAAAACTATTAATTAAAATCTTGAATAACAATTTATAACAAATTCTTCTAGTTATATCTACCTATTGAATTATAATGAGTTCAGGTTCTGATAGCATATGATATATTAAATCATAAATATTCTTTTTTTGTCAATACTATTTTTATTAAACATATAAATGTAATATAATCATACAACAGCGAATAAGATATATTTTTGCCTTAAATATTCTATTCTTAATAAAGAATGAGAGATATTCTGTTAATTAATTTTTAAAAATTAAACTGAAATCACTTTTTTTTTATAGGCAACAGTAAATGCAACCAAAATTATTTTCTGATCATTAAAAAAGCAATACTCCTGATGAATAATTTTTCCAAAGCTTTTCTAATTTGAGAATACTGGAATTATAGCTATTTGATTTATTCTAAATAAGCATCGGATGAAAACTACAGAGTTGATCATCTATTTTGTATGCTGCATGTGGTCATGAAATCAAAAAGCAATCCTTTCCCCATAATTAAAATATATTTCATTTTTATTAAATATATAGTTTATAGTCTATCTTCATATAATATCTCCTCCCCTTCTTTTTTTTTGGATAACTGAACAATTAAACCCAAGTTTTAATATAGGACACATACTATCACCTAAAAAGGAACATATATGAGAAATTCCATTATGGATATAAACACACATACATATATACATACGCATCTGTAGGTTTAGTTTCAAGAATCAGCATGGGTTGGAAGTTAGTTTTTTTTTCAAGAGAAAAAATGATCAAATCATCTGAAATCAAAATAGCACATTGTAGTTACCCTCTTTACTAACCAATGCCTCTATTTAAAGGCAGAATCAAATATTCTAATACTGTTATTGAAATGCTACTTAACATAATAAGAATAATAACAGCTGATATACCTATAGGTTTTAACTCTGGTAAAATTTAATATTGTCAGATGACATCATATTATTTAAGAACAGTGAAATGTCAAAATTACTGACAAATTTTAGAAAATTCTTTCCAGACAGAAAAGGGGTAGATCATTCTTAATATGGATTATGTCCCCAAAACATATTTAGTAAAATATAGTACAAATTCCACCTAAATATGATGGACTTTTGAGAAAGAAATGGGGATAATTGTAAACAATTTCTTGAAAAATTAAGTCCAATGTATTTCTATAGATAAAAAGACTAATAAAATAATGGAATAATAGAAATAAAGCAGAAAATATTATCTTAACCAGTAACAGAAAAATCTTATATTATAAAATGAAATCATAGTGCTTCCATTAGCAGTTGTGTTCACCTCCAAAAAATATATAAAGTGAAGAAGATTTACACTGGTCAAGCAAATTGATGAATGGAATCAGGGAAGGATGGTATCATTTGAGGTAATTATTGAGATATTTGAACAGTTTATCTAAAACATAATGTGAAGTATATGAAATTATTAAATATTATTATAACTTCATCTCAATATGATTAGCTAGTTTTATTTATTTTATTTCATGCATGCAGGATCTTACAAGGAATCTAAAGGCATCATTAGATTGCCAAAGGGGAACATGGAATACAAAAGTTGAGTATTCTTGGTCTAAAAAAACTAAAATGAAGGGATCATTGATATCTTTAAAGTCACAAAAAACCTAGAAAAAATTAACCAAATTCCAGAATATTTAAATAAGAGGACATTCTTTGAAGACTGAGAGAGTTTAGGACTAAGAAGAGTCCACTGCTTACAGTAAATAGGAATCTTACGGAACTCTTAAGAACTGCCCACTATCAAAATAGTGTGATAGCACTCTATAAATAGAGTAAAATGACTTGATTTTAAAATTAATGGACCAAAATGATGACTAATGGAAATATGTGTGTTAGGATAAATCACTAGCCTTTGAAATTGACCTCAAAGAGGACCAGCATGTGTTTCTACAATACATCAATGGATAATTTTGTCAGGCTTATGGGTCTGCTCCTTTGGGAAAATTCTTAGCTTCTGACACAGCATTGTGAAAAGCAGACATGACCTGGAATGCTCCTCCCTTTCCAAAACACAAGACATTGGAAACTATGAGAAATGAGCAGAGTTCATATAGACAAAGAGGATGACCTAAGAAACTGCCCCAACTCACCACCAAAAGTCTAATCAGGATGATAATTTCTCAAGTATCAAAATATCACTTCCTGTTTCTAAGCAGAAACAGAAGTGATGCTTCCAGTTTTCTATCTCAACAGAAGGAACTAAGGCTTTGAAATCCCATGAGAAAGTTTGTATAAGAATATATTTAGGCTTTATACTTAGGGGTGTTCAGATGAGACTCAGGAAAGCTTCCAGACACTGTGAACCTTTGAACTTTTTTTGGTTTGTTTATCTATCTATCTATCTATCTATCATCTATCTACACACACACACACACACACACACACACACACACACACACACACACACATTTCAGAATTGTATTAACATACTTCCTTGTAACATATCTGAATGACTTGAGCAGTTTCACCAGAGACACATTATAGGCAATGAGCCTAGCTGCAGGCTTTTTGGACCTCATTTCCTCCTTCCTCGCCCCCTCCCCCCCCAAAAAAAATATATTACTTGTTGTTTTCCAGAATCCATTATTATAAATAGTAACCTAACTTTAAGAAGATCATTCCATTCCCTCTTTACCTAATCACTTTCCTCCTTAGATTATCACCCTGATTGAACTTCTTTTAATCTCTGAGAATATAAACACAAAACCTCACAGGATTAATACGAAGGGCATTACGATAATAGTGCCTGCTATTTAATTCACTCCAGTTTCCATTTGACAGGAATAATAATTTATTCTATATTTATGATAAAATGATCACTTATATGATATATATATGGACATATATATATATGAAGTTTACATATAACCATTTTTCTTCAAATTATATAGAGTAAGATAATAGTTGCACTTTAATTCTTTCTAGAAATAATATTCTGCCTTTATAATAGCTTTCTACAGAATAACAAAAATAAACATATAAACTACTTTTTAAATTATCATGAAGATAATAGAAATGAATCTCTAGGTTTTTTTTTAACTAATTAAATGATCTACAATATTTTATATTAAATCAACATCTTTAAGTTATTATGTCAACAAGAATACTTGTCCCTAGTAAATTTTATCTCAAGGTCTTAATATTTTTCTTCTTTCTAGCAATATTATCAGATTTTTTTCTCCCAGTCATAATTGTTTACCCCTCCTGCTCTAACTATATCCATTGGCCTTAGCATATTAAGTGAAATTAACTTCTACTAATTTTCAATAATAATGTAGAACTCGTCTCTTTCTTTCTTCAGAGGGCTAAATTATTTCTCAAATAGATCAACATAAATTTGTACCAACATAAAGAATGATCTGATTCACTTACAATGGTGAATTCTACTATGATCTTTTAATCATAAAGTCTGGACACTGGAAATCAAGCAGATCTGAAACAGGATATTGCTGGTAAAAAGAATCTAATGTGGGAAGGGAAGGGTGGGGTACATTTCTAAATTTAAAACACTACTTGTCCTTTCTTGAAATAATGATTTACATACACTCTATACACAAAAAGGTTATTGGATATGGATGATGTAAGGATGGAATTTCAGGTATTTTGCCTAAAGATTATTAATACTTGGTACCAAAAACTTGAATGGGGAGGTGGTGGGAAGATGCGAAATTAAAATAAGAATAATAAATCTTTCCTATAGTCATTCATGACAGAACAGGATCATGATTAGGCTTACTATAAACATACATACATGTAATATATTATATAATACATAAACTTTATTTTTTTTAATTTTTTATTTAATAATTACATTATATTGACACTCGTTTCTGTTCCGATTTTTTTCCCCCTCCCTCCCTCCACCCCCTCCCCTAGATGGCAAGCAGTCCTTTATATGTTGGATATGTTGCAGTATATCCTAGATACAATATATGTTTGCAGAACCGAACAGTTCTCTTGTTGCGTAGGGAGAATTGGATTCAGAAGGTATAAATAATCCGGGAAGAAAAACAAAAATGCAGATAGTTTACATTCGTTTCCCAGTGTTCTTTCTTTGGGTAACTTTATTTTTTATACAATAGGACATAAGCATTATTTTAATTTATACCATGACATTATAAGATATTACCTATTTTATATATATACATACATATACACACACACACACACACACATATGCATGTGTGTGTGTTTAATATAAAGACTCACTTTTTAATAGTAATGTTGACACTAAAGAGGTATCTAGACATAGGAAGCTAGCATAATGGTTATTTTAGAAACTATGTCAAATAAAATATAGTTCAAGGAAGCAAACCTATTTAGGCTGGGGAAGAAAACACTAAAGAAGACATGGTTTTCAACTACTGGAAAGTTTTCATTGGAAATGACTATAGAGTTTATCTAGTTCAAACTTCTATCCAAAACAAGTATCTGTAGTCTTAGTAAGTGATAACACCAACAAATAGCAATAGTGGTGATGTGATAGTGGTAATAATTACTTGCATTTCAGTGCTGTATAGAGATTTGCAAACTACAATCTGATCATGCATATTTGTGTGTTTATATATAAACACATATACTATATAAAATGAGATCATTATAAGGAAACTTAAAGACAATCTAGCTCAATCTTTATTCAAATCAGGAAACATAACTTCAAATCAAATCAAATCAAATTCAATGTCTCCAGACATTGAATATTACATTACATTGGATAGTTAAAATCATTTAAAATATAAAACAACTTTTATTATTTGAGCTCCTTGTTTCTACCTACCTTAATTTTATCCTTTAGAACAATGGAAAAAAAGTCATTTTCCTTTTTTACAGAGTAATATTTCAAATATTCAATTATTTAGTGACTTACATAAGATTAACACATATTTTATTTTAATGCATATATTACTTATCTATTCAATGTGCTAATTCAAGTGTCATATAAGGGTTTGGAAACAAAAACTATCCAAATAAAATACAGATGTTCTGTCAAGCTCAAAGTATGAATTCACATATAGTTCTAGTAATAAATTTTCTGATGCCTGAGATCTAGATTTTCTAAATGCTGAGAGATTCAATAGAATCAGCAGAAAGTTGAATATTATATAATGAATGGGGGAGAGGAAAATTTCAACTCATGAAATGGACAAAAATTTTAAAATGTGGGAAAGTGGGCAAAGGGCAGTAAAAAGCATTTTTCTAAAAAAAGCATTTATAAACATCAATTCATCTGTCAGTACATTAACATATAGTCTTCCTTCAATGAAGCCTTATCACCCTACAAAAACAATTTAACCAAGTGCATATTAAAATTCTCATGAGATACAAATTTGGAAGACATTTAAAAGTAGAAAAAAAAAAGTAGGCAGTTATTTTGTGTGTTCCCCATGAAGTTGCAAATACAGGAATTAGCAAAATTGCTTTCACTCTGAGCTCAAGAGCAACTGAAAATATAATCTCATGTGTTCCAGGGCCATTTTGTCTTGGAATGGTGATAATAAGTATAATCAAATAGAGGAAAATACGAAGAACAGTTTAAAGGTGTCACTGGGAATGAAGTAGGAGGTGGAATCAAGATAGCAGAGAATAAACAAGTCTTCGCTTGAGCTCTTCTTGCCTTCTCCCAGAATCAACATTAGATCAAGTCTCTGAGTGGATTTGGTAGTGACAGAACCCCAAAATATTTGGAGATATCAAATTCTAGCAGAAGATATCTGGAAAGGACTTCAGGAAGGGTCTATCTCAATTGGGGTGGAGGGGAGATGCAGCCCAGCATAGGGCAGTGCAGGGAGGCCCAGGGTGGAGAGATCTCATGAGGGGAGTCTAGCGAGAGGCTCTTAGCCAAAATATAGTAATAGTGGCTACTCTGCACTGTTTCAGAGGGCCAGTGAATCATCAGACTAGCTATGATACTTCCAATGCAACAATAGAAGGCAAATAGTGAGCTGTGAATCCTCACATAACAGATAAACTTGTCCAAGCCCACCCAGTGCACCGGCAAGTCTACAGCAGCACTGACCCAAGCATAGTGCGAAGCGCCTATCTCCATGTGAAGGAAACTTAGGACAATCTCCCCTGTGCCCTAGGAACAAATCTCAACCTTTAAAAATGAGCAAAATAGCAAAAAGCACTCAGACCATAGAAAGATACTATGAAGAGAGGGAAGAACAGAACCCAAATGCTAAGGATACTAAAGGCAAAATGCCTCCAGTTGAAGACTCAAAGAAATGAACTGGTTTCCAATTAATAAGGCTCTCTTAGAAGAATTCAAAAAGGATTTTAAAAAAGAGTGAGAAGAAAAATGGGGAAAGGAAATGAGAACTTTGCAGAAGAGTTTGGAAAAGGAAACACAGAAACTGACTGAAGAGAACTTTAAAAATACATTGATGAAATGGAAAAGAAAACAACTCCTTGAAAAATAGAATTGGTGAAATGGGGGAAAAAATCCAATAGACAAAACAACTTCATTAAAAGTAGAATTGGACAAAAGCAAAAGATATATTAATTAGTTGGAAATAAGAAGAAAGGGAAAGGATAAGAAGATACTATATATAATTATAACAGCTTTAAGCCAACTTCCTTAACTAATATGCTGACTCTGAAAAATGGAAATGGACAAAAGTAAATAACATTTTGTTTATAATAACTTTGTGTCACTATATTTATGAGAATTTTAATGCTAAATAATTGTTTCAAAAAGGAGATCAAATGAACCTAGGTGCTGTCATTAGGAACAAAAACACCTGTTAATTTTTCTTTTTTGTAAAGTTGAGGAAGTCAAGTACAAGCTCAATATGAATACATTTGAAAAGAAGCAGGGTGATGATAATATAAATAAATAAAAGATAGACAAGTGATGAATTAAAATATATTGATGTACGGTATATATAAATCTATATTAATCTAGGTATGTATAAACATATGTATATTTCTGTTGGCTTTTAATCTTACTCATTATCTTTCCCTCTAAACCTTCTATCTCCCATCATTTCATTTCATTTCATTACTCCATTTGGGATATTCTTGGTAGAAATTCTGGAAATTGTATACCACCATCCTCTCAGATTTTCAGACTTAAAGTCTGACTGAGTAATATTGGCTGAGAGTCATCCTTGATTCCCCACAATCTATTATCATCTATAGCCAATCTTTTATTGATTTCACTCTTTTCTCTTCTGATACTTCCACCAAGCAATATCACAGGCGCTTATCAACTAACACCAGGATTGTTGCAGTAGCTTGCTTGGTAGGGCAGTCAGAATTAAGTCTCCCCTTACTCCAATCCATCTTTTATTCATCCATTAACATAATTTCCCTAAGGGGTCTCATACATGTCACCTTCCTAATCAATAACCTCCAATGGCTTCTATTGCCTCTAGGGTCAAATACAAAATGCTTTGTTAGTATTCATATCTCTTTGTGATCTAATGTAAAAACTACAGTCTTTCTAGTCTTCATACATTATCCCTGACACATACTGGTTTCCTGTTCATAACATGAACAAGATTCTCCATCTTTCAACTCCAGGAATTTTCTCTGGCTGCATCTTCATAGCTGGAATGCTCTCTTGCCTTCACTATAACTATTGACTTCCTTGATTCTCCTACTAAAATTTGAAATTCTATAGAAACCCTTCCCCAAGCCCTCTTAATTCCAGAGCTTTACTCATGTTAATTATCTCCTATTTATCCTGTATAATGCTAGCATTATATTTCATATATATTTGTTTTTATCTTGTCACCCATTAGATTATAATGTTTCATGTGGATAATAAGCTGGGTCTCAAATTAAGTAGCAGTTCAACATTAAACCAGGGTGTATTTGGAAAATCATTGCATTGTAATACTTGCCACTATAAAAGCCTATCTCATACAAAAATACAAATGTTCTCTTTGTGAACCTTATACAAATTATGGAACACTATAGTTTCTGGAGAATATTATAAGTAGCCTCAAAAAGGATGGAAAAATGCATAGTAGACTTAAGCAAGATGCAATGTTATTTAATATGATTTTTATGCATCAAGCATGTATCATGTGATACATAATATAATTATGCAAGAATAGAAAAGAGCAGTTTTGCTAAATGTTGGCAATAAATCCAAGCAAGTGAAAACAATCCCTGACCTCAAAGAGCTTACATTCTGATAGTGAAAAAACAACACATAACATGAAGCTAAAAAGTTGAGAAGGGGAGGGAGAGGAACAAATACTTGTGGGAGTCACTGAATGCTCTGAAAGTGGAAATGCTCTGAAAATATGTTCAAAATTGGTCTATTAGAAATTCAGTGAATTTCCAAGGTATATCTCAAGGTTTCAGAGATGGTTCAAGTGAAAACTTCCATAGTATAGAGATGGCTGAGAAGATGCCAAAAGAAAGAGAAAAGGAAGGCCTTCATTTTCTTGGAAAATTTTATGGAAGCATGAAAACAACTTTCATTGCATAAGGCAGTATGGAGAATTTGCAATCTTCATTGGTGGAATGGGATACATTAATAAAATCCCAGATCAGCTAAAATATTGAAATATAAGAAAATCCACAGAAATGTGTTAAACTGCATAGTGTTAAGCACTATAAGAATTCAGAAAAGGAAATCACTGACAGAAAAGTTGAGAAAGACATCAGAGACAAGTCAGAGCTTGTTGGTTTTAATTTGCTCGTTTCAATTGTATCCAACTCTTCTTGACTCCATTTGGGATATTCTTGGTAGAAATTCTGGAATGGCTTTCCATTTCCTTCTCCAATTCATTTTATAAATGAAACAAAGCAGGTTAAGTGACTTACTGGAGGTCACACAGCCAGTGTCTGATTTGAATTCAGGAAGAGTCTTCCTGATTCCAGGCCCAGCACTCCATGTATTTGTATTGTTCTACTCTGGAAGAGGACCATGACATCAGGGAGTGAAAATGTCATACGAGTGAATTGGATTTAAGTGAGGGAGGGCTGTGAGGAAAGAGAGGGTTAGAAAACTCATGGACAAAGGTAGGACAATCTAAATAGATTTCTTCCCCTTAGGGCCATGCTCTGCAAGATAAGCCAATCAATTAAAGTAATTCTTCTTAAGCTTTTAATGAGTTTTAATAGGATAGCTTGATACCTTTCTCAGGTATTAAGTATGTATTTTTAATAGAAACATCTTAGAGTTACAATCTGCCATCAAAAGGCAGAGATTTGGGGCATTCTAGCAGAATGAGATGGGAATTTTTTTTAAGGATAGTAGGCTTTTTAGCAACCCTACATTACAACAGAGATCACACTCTTTACCTTTAATTTATATTAGCCCTCGTAACAGATTCTAATTTCTAAACTACAAAGGCAAATCCAGCCTAACTGCTAAGAGACAATGTTCTATTTTGTCAGTAAAGCTTTTAATTCTAAGCCAAACCTGCTTAGTGGGAGCTCTCAAAATCAAACCTATTCATTTCCAAAGCAGGGGACTATGATAATTAAGTATCACCAAATACTTGATAAAGACATGTAAATAAACATGATTAGCTTTCAATTAGCCAATGATAGTCACTAGTCTCCAGAGAAAACTGAAGTCATCACAAGACAATACAATTACCCTGAAGAAGGAGTTCATCCAAGCACTACATAGGTTTTATATTGTGCAATTGTCTTTCTCCATCATGCTGTGCTCATAGTGTCTATGGAAAATTAAACATTATTCAATTGAATGCTTTCCCGGACAACTATTTGCAAGTGGTTTTAAACTCCAGTTTTGCACTGGTGCCCTGTGCCTGCCATCAAGCCATTTAATTACCACTGAATAATTCTTTTTCCAAGAGAAAAAGAGCTGATCATAGTCTTTAAGGAAATTGTGTGCCAAAATATTTATAGATTGTCAGATCAACTTGCCATTACTACAAAAAGATGGCTGCCTGTTCTCACTATAAAGAGTAATGTGTCTCTCTGTTTTTGCCTATAGCTCTTTTTCTCATCTCTCTGTCTTTATATCTCTATTTGTCTCTCTCTCACCTTACTTCATTCACCTAATAATATAACCTAGCCAGAGTATTTATAGAAGTTATAAAGTAAAAGATCTGCCAGTGACTTTGAATATCAATCAGTCCACTCTTTTCAGATAATAGATATCCCAGGGAGATGCAGAGACTTAACTGAAGTCAATCAGCTTATTAGTGACACAACAGAATTAGATTCAGCCTGCTGACCCCTATTCCAGTGTTTTTGTTTTTCCCATTATATGACCAGAATTTGTATATATCAAGAGATGATATAATCCCTAGCATTTTAAGTAATATTGTTTAGGTTCTTTGGTCACTTTCACCTTATCTAAAGCAAAGAAAATACTAGCTCTGGCCTTGTAATTTTGGAAACTCAAGTATTTGAAAAGGGACTAGAAGGACTTCACTTCATAATTCCCTGAAAAACTTGACACTATTAACTGAAAGCTTCCTTGTCTCTTCTCCTTAACTCCTTACCATTTAGATATTCTTCAGTCCCTCCACACATCTTCCTTCACTCAATTTTTGCATGAAAATGACTCCCTTCTTGTCACAGCTCACTTTTCTACTTGAAACTTTGATCACTTTACCAATGTCCCTAATTAACTCTTTACCCTCTCTTTACTTTAAAATATTCAAGGAAGGGGAATGCAAATTTGTCTTTGATGATACTAAACCGCTGATTTCACTCATCCTACTTTGGAATTACACATATTGTTAGGGAAAAAAAAAAATCCTTAAATGAAAATGAAACCTTCCTTTCTATCAATTGTTCTTTCCCTCTGGGATTGAGCCAAATAAGACTACTCCCTACATTACATCATTTTAAATACATGAAGAAATTATTCTGTCCTCCTGTCCAGACTCAATATTTTCAGTTTCTTCAAGTAACTTTATTCTATATGTGAGGCTCTACTTATCAATATCCTCTTTAAAAACATGGCACCCAGAACTGAATATAATTTCCTTAATATTGTCTGACTAGGTCAGAAGCCAACAGGACCATCATATCCTAGTTCTGGAAATTACTGTATAATTAATTTCTTTGCTATAGCTTGATTACCTAAGTTTTTTTTTTCCACTTCTATAACAAACAACTTAAATTGAACTTGCCATGTACACAAATGTCCAAATCTTTTTTATATGATTAACTATTAGTTAACCCACTCCCATTTTGTTTTCCTGAAGCTTTTTTAACCAAATATTGTTTTATATCTACCCCTATTAAATTTCATATTCTTTGAGTTAGTCCAATGTTCTGCACTATTGCGGTTTTTCCCCACATTCCAAATCTTATTTTATCATTCAATTTGTTCCCTTGTAGCTTTTATCGATAGTTTCTCATTCTTCCCAAGGACAAATATAACAAATCTAATCTTTTGTGATGGTCTTCAAACATCTTCAAATGTTTATTATATCCTTCCTGAGTCTTTTCTCTTTGAGGTTAAAATTTCCCACTTGCTACAACTATTTATAATATAAAATGGAATCAATAACATTGGTCATCTTGATTGCCCTTTTCTGGATACACTCCAGCATATCAATTCACTTCTTAATCCATGGAACCCACAACTAAAACAATACTTGAAATGAAGTGGGGATGGGGGAATATGGTAGATCAGTCATCTTCCTGTTCTGAAAAGGTCTGCCCATTTTAATGTTGCCTCAAATCATTTTATTCTTTTTTGGCACTTTCATCATTCTACTGACTCATTATTAAGTTTGTAGTTCCTTAAAAACCTAGAACTTTTTCAGATACTTGCAAAATTCACTATCATTTTTTGCATATTTTGCATCTATTCCTATTGAATATCATTTTGTTAGATTGCCTGTCACAATCAGTCTTTTGATTTCTGATTTTGTCCTCTACTGTTTTAACTATCCCTCTTATATTTATGTCATTTTCAAATTTAATTAAGAATGTCATCTATGCCTGTATCTAAGCCATTGATAAAAATCTCAAAACTATATAAGACCAAACATAGATCCTAGTGTACTTTTCTGAAAATGTCTTGCCAGGTTGACCTTGAACCATTAACAACTATGTTGTGAATATAGCCATCCAACCTATTTTGAATACAATTGTTTCTATTATAGCTAATTCTTATCTCCATTTTCTGCAAAAGAATAGCATGGGATACTTTATCATTGGATAAGAGGCAGAATAGAATGAAGTCAGTTTTACATGTCTTGTTATGATTTTTTATTAAATGAAGCTGTCCCCTGTTAGAAAATGCAACTTGTAGCAATATTATATAGCAGGTGTTCCCAAATGGTAGCTTCTGACTGAGCAATCTTTAAGTATGACCCGTTCAACTTTAGGATGTCAGTCATGAAACCATATCTTTGCCAATGGCTTAAAGGAATTTTCAGTGGGATTACATATACTTAAAAGCCATATGACCCTTCCTTTCTTGCTGGAAAATGTCTTTGAGATATAGGAATGGATATGTCAAAACAGCAACAACTTCTCTACTATTTCCACCCACCCCAATTCCTTTGCTCATATATTTTGTTTCCTGTCATACAAGTGATTATATTCCTGGCAATCTTTGAAATTAGAGGAAGCAAAAAGTAGATCCATTACTGACGGAAGGTTGGCAGTCCTTACTACACATTCTCATTCTGGAAATGCTATGATTTCTTTGTTTGGATATAAAAAAGAGTGTGTGAGAGAAAGAAAAAGGAAGACAGAGATTCGTTCATTTTTTTGTGTAGACTCAAGTCCAAAACAGATTCTCCAGAAACAGAATAAAAATAGCATCTAAGTGTTTATTTTTATAGTACATTTTTTCATTTGACTTTAGTTAAGCTTGAAGAACTGAAGCTATTTAAAGGATAGAAAGGCCATCCAAACCCTTATTTCTTTAAACATATGCACAGATACAGATACTCCTTCATTTTTTTCTTTTTGTTTATATAATCTACAGTAGTTTGTGGGGTCCTGGGGTTAATGCCATCCTTTGTCCTTTAGGAAAGTCCAAGGCATGATGGAAATAATTCTGTGAGTCATGACATGTCCAAATCTTCCAAAATGTCCCACCTCGCCCTAATTCTTAACACAAAAACTTTTTTTGAATGGGGATAAGGATAGTAACTGTGTCTGTAACTTCACTGATATAGGGAATTACAGTAACTATTTGCAATATACAAACACTTGCTGAAGATATTGAGAATTGAAATGATTTGCTAAGGGCCACAAAGACTTTATGTGTCATAGATGGGACTTGAACTGAGTTCTTCCTAGTTTAAAGGTAAGATCTCAGCCTCCATGTCACAAACCAAATAAAGTTAGAATGAGAGTAAGGAAAGGGATAAGATTATTTATTTGTATTTGGTGATGATATGGGTATATGTGTCAGAAGGGCAGAAGAGAAGGGATGTCTTTTAGATAAAATTTATAAACATGTTCTTTACTTTTTGTTTTTGTTCTATTTTGTTGTTGTTAAGATGTTTCACTCAAGTCTAACTCTTTGTGACCTCATTTGTTTTTTTTTTTCTTTTCTTTTTTTTTGGCAAAAATATTAGAATACTTTGCCATCTCCTTCTTCAGCTTATTTTATAGATGTGAAAACTAAAGCAAAACAAATTTCAGGTTACTCATATTAGCATTATATCTTCTAAATATTAATAGAATCGTTCAATATTGGGTTTAGGGATTTTGATGGATTATTGGTATTAAATGGCAGGTGGATTTGAGCTTTAACGCTTTCTTAATTAGTGGCTGCTTTTAGTCCTACAATGTTTTGTGTATGGTTCATTATCCTCTAAGTTGACTTGCCCAACATCACACAGCTACTAAACAAATGTCTAAAGCCAAAGGTCCTCCTTATTCTAGGACCAGGGCTCTAATCAATGTAAAACCTAGCAGGCTATGGTCATTCTTTTGAATCGCTGTTGGTCAATAGCAAAGAATATTCTAAAACAGGTTGCAAGGAGACTGGATTCATTGTGCCCCAAGAACAAATTAAATTGGGAGGAGAATATGCTTATATGAAAACCAGCACCCACAATGTCAAGTGTTCCCATTAAGAAATTCTTTTTTGCATGTTAACTCCATGGTTCTTTCAATCCCTTTCCTTAACTGTGAGATTTTCACTGTAACAATTGTATTCTGAGGTGTAAAGCCTTTCAATCCTATGACTTGAGAAATTCAACCAGTTCTTTTGGGTTTATTAAAAAAAAAAAAGTAAACATGAAGTTTCCTATTTTTTCCTGTGATAATAAAGAGAAAAATGACTGCCTTCATTTTTGTTCTTTCAGAAGAATCAAAATAACTGAACTCAAACATTTTAAACTTTAAATTAATATATTCCTGAGGGCTATTTGATGCACCTCAAGGTTCATCTAAAAATAGAAGTGCTTCTTGAATTAAATAGCACCAGCCAAACCCGAGGCCCAAATAATTGTGTTTTTTCCCCCAGTGGGTAATCCTCTGGTTCAACTATACCTTCAGTCAGAAGCCCAGGGACTTCTGCTTTTCTCACATGAGTGAAAAAGGAATGGATAGTAGGAATTGGGGAAAGAAGACAGGAAGAAACAAAAAATCACCACTATTAATTTAGTCCCAAGTTATATCTTAATTATGAAAATAAAGACAAAACTGCACAAGTGTTTTTATGGACTACACATGCATACACGTTATATATGCTATGTATATATGTTCATGTATGTTTTTACACATGTGCTAAATCTGGGTCATGTGCCCACAAATGTATTCACATATGTAGGTATATGTGTATATGTGTATTTCATATGTAATTACATATTTATGTAAATATGTACATGTATATGTATATATGCATGTGTATGTGTATCAGAAGGGGAGAGTTAAAATCATTTTAGTGAGATTAACTTATTTTTATCATGTATATTCATTCTCATGGATTATTATTAATACAACAATGAGTGTTCATGTTTCTGGGAGAATATAAAACTATGTTTCTTCATTTTAGAAGTCTATGTACATTGTTGACCAAAAAATACATGAACATAGAAAGCTCAAACAGATTCATATTTTCTCAAATAAGAGCACATGTTAAAGAACAGATGGACTTTCTTTTTAACTCCATGTTCACCCATGTTGGGATACAGTCCCATACATATGCTAGGCACAGTGCCCTCGCTGCAAATTGTTTGCCATTAGATTTGTGTTAAAGAGAACCCCAGTTAACATTTTTTACATTTTAAAGTTTTCACTAAAATGACAAGTATCTCTATCTAATAATTTAGTGGATTTTCCTCCATTTAAATTAAAATTAAATAGTGGGTTATGGTAGATTACACTTTTCATATCTTTTCCTAGAATAAAGTACTTATTCATTTTTTTACTGTGGATACACTTCAAGCTTAATAAATGCATTTATGTCAGGAAGGTCATTTATACTATTGCCTGCTGGAGTTTTTCTTCTTTCAACTTAGTGGGGAATATTTGTGATCTTTATTACCCCAAATAAATCTAAGAAATGCCTTTTACTTGAGGCTCTTTATTTTAATTTCAGAGAAATAAATTATTTTAGGCCTCAGGCTATATTATGACATGGGATGATCTAAAAATAGTCTTGCAAATACATTTTAGTAAGATGTTTTTAGTTTAAGTGGTGGTTAATATCTATAGGTTTCCCAAATCTTATCAGAACTAAATTTTTGGAGACAAGTTTTTAAGGAAAGAGATGTTCAAGGACAAAGAGGAATCAACTTTAAGTAGTGTATATAAGTTATAGAATTATAGAGCTAATGGTAGAAGGGACTTTAAAGGTCTTCTCATCCTCATTTTATAGGTGAAATATTGAAGGCTTTCGAGGGTCAGCAACTTTTCCATAGTCACAAAGAAGTGCCAGGTACAATTTGAATCCCGATTCTCCAATTTCAAAATCAGTATTCTTTTATCTGCATAGCTACTTACATTAATTACTTCTTTGTAACTACTCATCTCATATTTAATCTCTTAGTTTTATTATGGTGAACTTCATAAATTTACAAAATAATGACAAGATTTTCTATTGTGATATAATAATATTTGTTAGATGAAGCTATATAATAGAGCCAGAAATATTGGTCTATAATGCTTTAGTGTTCTTCAGATGGCCACAGAGTTTTGTCAATAGTTTTGGGAATATGGCAGTATTTGGATAACTGAATGATTATTAAATCATTGATTTATAGATTACAAAAGCCTTATGATTAGAGGTCCTGTTATTTTTTTTCTCTAACTTTAACATCTAAGTGCTTAATCTATTGTCTGTTGACTTATATCAAGATAATTTAACAATCTGTCCATCACTTGGCCCCATATTATCTTCATAATGAAATCATAGTAGCTATCAGTATTAAATCTAAAATTCCCAATTTGACATTCAAGGCTACTCAAATAACATGAATAATGATAATGACGAAAATAATAATTGCTCATTTTATGGGGCATATAGGTGGTATAGTATACAAAACAAGAGACTTGGAAATAGGAAATTTTGTGTTTGATCTCTTCCAAAAATACTTAACTAGTTCTGTAACCTTGAGTCAGTCACTTGATCCATTTTACCTCCAGTTTTCTTATCTATAAAATAGAAATAAATTATAATAGCTGTATAATCTACCTCATAGAATTGTTATAAATAGAAAGTAGAGTACAATATATGACCTTTGCAAAAATTATATAAATATTATTATGATTTGATTTTTAATTTACAAAATATTTTCCTCTCAAAAACCCTGCAAAGTGACAGTAATATTATCTTTGTTCTAAATACAAAGAAATGATGAATTGGAAAGATAAATTCAAATCCCACAATTATTAAGAGCCAAACTCATATTCAGTTCTTCAACCCTCGACTCCAGCATTTTTTTTTAATAGTACTAATCTATACTGCCCAGATTTTTTGACATCACTTTCTCCAGACTGAATCATCTTTTCTGTGAAAAAAAAATTTAGGAAAAAAATCTGATATAGTGATATCGATATCATATCTATACATTTATGTAACCTTCTGTCTTAAGAGTCCCTCATTTCTCTGCTGTGAATTGAAAGATATGTTTTAATTTCTCTTTTCTCTGATGATTATTTGTTTTTCAGTCTGTCATAGTTTAACTCCCTTCTCTGATCATTAATTTGTTGTAGTCATTGTGTATACTGTTTTCTTGGTTCTACATCAGTTCTTAAAAATCTTTCTCTTTTATTTGAATTTCTCATATTTTTAAATATTTAATAATGTTCCAGTGTATTTAGATAATATTTCATTTTTTAAGTCATTCCCAAACCAATGGATAGACATATTGTTTCCAGTTTCTCATGATCACAAAATAGTTGTTATAAATATTATGAGAAAAATGCATTGTAATAAGATCTGTGGATCAAATAGTTTGGTCTGATTTATCGTTTTTCTCATGTAATTCCATGTGATATATAAAACTATTAACTACTTCCACTCTTCTGTTCTATCCACTGTATATTATGGGCACTCCTTCCCACAATTCCTCTAAAACTATTTCTAATTTATGAAATCCTTATTAATATCTGGAGTATAACATGAAACCTTAGGGTTGTCTTTATTTAAATTTATCTTATTATTACATGATTAAAAATCTGATTTCATGTGGTTATTAATAATTTGTAATGCTTTTTTTTAAAAACTATGTATATTCTTTAATGACATCTGTTAGGGGAATTTCTTTTGGTGTTATATTTCCACATTATTTTTTTCCAAGTATAGGACCACCTCTGATTACCCTTTAAAACTTTTGAGTAATAGCCATGGACTTCTATAAACTCCATTTTCAATTGTGTGCATATATTCTCTACCTGACCCTTGAAGACTACATAAAAATATTTCAGCATGTGTGGATATCATCTATTTTAGGATATGACATCTAGATAGATGTCCATCTCTGGGTATTTCTTTTCCTATCAATGATTTGAAGCCTTTATTTATAGCTTACAATGTCCAATGGACTACCAATGAGAAGACAAGATATTATTCTAGTCATAAGTACAGGAAGGAAGGATTCTTCCTTACTTTAGTATAATGGAAGATACAGATCGCACTAGGAGACTTATGATTCCTTACAAAATATTAATTTAACCAGCTGACTTATATCTCTGCCTCCCTACCCCATTCCCTAATCCCTTGCTTCTTTGTCTCTTTTGTCTCTGTATCTATCTTGGTTTGGGTTTGATTCCTTGCGTCTCTGTCTATCTCTAGGACTGCTTCTATATGTTTCTGAGATTTTCCTCTAGTATCTATCTTGTCATATTAAAAATCCTGGAAAACCTGAGAGTGTTAGCAGCAGCAATTGGAACATATGCAGTGGCTATATAATTACTAGGATCAGATTTGTGAGAAGGAAGACAGCAACATCACACAAAAATGCCTCCAAAAGACAATGCCATTTGGTATTTAATCAGACTTAGTGGAAATGAAGTGTGGAACTGACTATAAGGTCTGAGATGAAACTATTTTCATCCCAAAGAGGTTTGAATATTGGGCTCCCAAATGACTGAATATACTAGTAGTGATACATTACTGGATGCTGTTCTAATCATTTAAAAATTATGCAGCACTCCCTTTTCTGTATGAGAATAACTATCTTTTCCATTCATTATTTATATCATTTATTGAATAGTTCCTTTACTTCCCCTATATGTGGTAGGTACCTTTGAATAGAGTCAAAGATAGATTTGTTCCTCGGAGATCCAGGGTAGAATAGAATAAAATACTTAGGGAGGCTATTTTCCATACACGAAGTCAGGGATCCCCAGAAAAAATTAATTGGGGTCAGATAAAGTCCAGAAACTGACTGACACAAGTTGCTAGCCTCTTTAATCTCAGCCAAGAATTTTTCTCTGGCCAAGAAGGTAGACAATATATTATAGACATCAGATTTTATCAGTGGTTTTTGATGCAAATATTTTTCAAACTACCACTTCACTTCTTTATTTTTCTTATTTTACTTTATTTTATTTTTCATTAAAAAGATTAATTTTATAAAATTTTATAAAAGTTCAACTTTGTGTTACATTCTCACTCTCTCTTTTGTTTAGCTAAGAATTCTCCACCTAGGTATAGATATGAAAGAGATCTTCTCTATTTTTGGGAAAATAACATTCTCTATTTTTTAAAATCGTGTGACCACATATTTAAATTGAATATCTATTTTCTCATAATTCTAATAATTTTCTAATAAATGTAGTTTGAGATTCTGGCTTACGACAAATTTTGCCAAATACTATCTAGTTTTCCCAAAAGGCCTTTTCAGAAAGGGAGTTTCATTAATAATATATGTTTTTGGATTAATTATCTCCTGTTATAATTTACTTCTGTTTCTTTCTTTCTATTTTCTGTTTCTTATTAATGTAATTTTTCTATTGTTCTATTTTCTAGTTTTAATGAGCATCAAATAATTTTGATAACTATTATATTCTAATGTAGTAAAGATCTAATAATATTATAACCATTTGTTATTCTCATCATTTTCTTGACTATACTAAAACTTTATTTGTTTAAAAACTTTTTTATCATTGTTACATGTAATCATGTTATCATAAAGTATTTACTGTGTAGTTTGAGTATTAAAGCATTAAATTGATAAATTAATTGTGATATTATTTGATCATACTGGCATGGCCTAATAATGATTAGAGAGTACAAGTTCCTCAAGAGTAACATCTTTGTCTCTTTCCTTGTTTGCATTACTTAAGATCGTCTATCCCCAGCACTTTGTACAAAACTTATTAATCAATACTTGTAAAAAGAATGATGTACTAAATGTTTTCAATAACAAATTATTTCCTAAATGTGTTGAATTGGTGGAATAATATAAAAGTTCTTTTTATCATGTCCAGTAAGATAGCTTTGTATCTGCCACATTGTGGGTACTTCAAAAAAAAAGACCATGAACATGAGATGTTAAGAATTCTCAGTTGTTACTTTGATGAGGTATATTATGTTCTGTGTACTAAATTTTTATAGCTAAGAAGAAAGTATGACATTGATGTTGGTTATGTTTTACCATAAGATAATTTAAAATACACTTGTATACAAAAGGCTTTAAATGAAATTGTTGATAAGTCAATTTTCATAAATTTGGATATTGGCTCTGTCACCTTAGTTATATAAGTTTAATGAAATCACATACCTTCTTAGAGTCTCAGGCGACTTATAAATGGTGCTTGCAAAAGAGTAGGGGATGGTAGAATTTGGACAGGGTGTTCTCTAAAGCAAAACTTCTTATACTATGGGATCACCTACTTGAATGTGGGAGTCATGAAAATCTGACAACAGTTAAAGATATCAAATATTCCACTAAGATTTAATTCTTTATGTAAAAATTCACAAGTATATCTATCTCAGTATGCAAATTTTCTTTGGTCTTTAATAAATGATAAAATTATGTGTATACCAAAAAACTTTTAAAATAAATTTCTTTATGGTTTAATGTCAGTAAATATTTGATTTGTAAATCTATTTTATATACCTACATACCTGGGGTCATGTAAAAATTTTTTGAATGAAAAGATGTTGCAAGGAAAAAGTTTAAGAAGCCCTGCTATAAAAAACCTCCCAGTTATAAAGCTATGATCCTATGATCTGATGGTGATTATGATGTTGTTGTTGATGATGATGATGATTTTGATGATAGTATGACAAAGCAACACTATTACATTAATTCAAATAGTTTTCTTAATATTTTCATTGCTTGTTCAACTAATCATTTTTTCTCCTTTTACTTTATTTTCCAGTAAAATACTTCTCTAATCTGTACATTTTTCTCTCACAAACTTTGTACTTTCATATCTCTGGACCTTTGCCAATCATTCCTTTTTTTTTTTTTCTTCTATCATTTTCTACCAATCTGTAATTTTCTTTCCTTTTCTTTCCATCTCCCCAAACCCCCACTCATCCTTTAAAACACAATCCCTTTCAGGAAGTCTTTCCAGTCCAAAGCTCCTCACCTTCTGCTTCATTGGTGCTTATTATTTATACCACTCATTTGACAATTCATTATGAACTACTTTGTGCTATCTTGTTTCATACAAAATTAGTTAATCCATACTTGTTACTTAATTTTTAAATTACTTTCTTTCCAACTGGATTGTAAGTTTCTTAAGTGCATCCATGACTTATATTTCTTCATTTTCCTTATGACAGTACAGTTTTATAAATAGTAGATATCTGATAAATATTAAGGGAATAATTGATTTTTCTTATTATGCTGTCATAGCCATCTTTGATTCCATGATTCCCTGGGGAAGCAAAATGGAAGACAAGAAATATTGCAATATTCTACTTCCTTGCCTGAATGTGCTTAGTGATATCTACTGTTTTTATGTTCTATGGGGGTCAACATTCTATGTACATTTGTGTATATGTATGTTTACATGAGTATATGTTTATGCATGTATGCACACATACACGGAATGGAAAGCATATAAAAATTGTGAAAAAGAAACTTGACCTTGCATATTACTAGGGTAGATCTTCATTATGAATCTCAAAATCTCTCCCATATCCCCCTGAATAGAAATAAAATGGTTTCCTTTAGAAATAACCTAATGGTGCTGACATATTTTTTTGGGGGGGGAAGGGGCATTACAGGGACTCTAAATTGCCTTATTCAATGCCAAATTTACATTGATCTTACTTGTTTGTAATTCTGATAAAATTTAAAATATGTCCTTCATAGCTTTTATCCAGGATACCTGGGTTCAAACACTGATTAATTTCCCATGTTGAAATAATCATGGATCACTGTGATATGTATCAAATCACAAGGTTCAGTGTCTGAGTTGGACAAGGTTGACTCTGTTGTATGCACTTAATTCAGGGAACTGGAATTCTATTATATTCCCTCTTTAGTTTCAATGGCCAATGTAATTGTACACAAGGGAGTGATATTACTTAATCAGTGGCTTATTATCTATCAGAAGTGGTTTTAATGATATCCTCTTTTAAAGGTGTGTTGTCAATATACAATAAGTATTCTTTAGATTTTTAACTATAATTCATGCTTGATTTCTCATTGTCAAAGGATTACTGAGTCATGACTACAGAAGCCTATGCTTATGCCCCATTTTAACAGCACAGATTAATTCTTTTTTTTTTTTTTTTTTCTTGAGAGTAAAGCCTTAGAGGTAGGATACTTAGACTGGTTGGAGGACTGGGAAATGTCTATAACTCTTTGTAACCACCCCTGATGGATGATTGAAGACTGGCATTGATGGATTTTCAAGGAAGTTCCATTTAGTTGAACTTGCCTGAGGCTATAATTATAATTTAGAAAAACTGAGTAAGGATTAAATGACGGTAACATAATGGAAAACCTAGTAACCCCCATCTCCTCTGATCTCAACTATCAAGGAGTAGGTAAAAAAGGAAAACAGTACTTTTTTTGATCTGGCATTAAATGAAGTATTTGCCCCCCATCTCCAGAATTTTGACTTTTATTACAGAGCATTAAGCTCCCTATTAGTTTGCTACATATTTTATTCCCCAGAATTGATTCTTTTTCTCTCCCCCTTGTTTCTCTTTATCTCCCTCCCTCTGTTCTTCCCATTTCTCTCTCTTTTCTCTATCTTCTCTCTCTCTCTCTCTCTCTCTCTCTCTCTCTCTCTCTCTCTCTCTCTCTCTCTCTCTCTCTTTTTAATCGCTCTCCCTCTCCAATCTTGCTTTTGGAAGATATGAATATCTGAATGGTTACCTTCTTGAAATAATGATCTCAACCTTTCTTAGTTATTCCAAAGAGATGGTTCTGTCATTGGAAACTTCAAGTCAGATAAGAGGAGAGGATAGAACTGTGGCAGATGAATGAGGAAATTATTTGAGGACAGATAAAATGATGATATTTTTCTAGTGATAATATACAACTTTCTCTTTTAGACCCACCTTTAAATCAGGGCAGTCCTGTCTAGGATTCCATAGAAAATTGGTTCCTTCAAATTATAATCAGCTAAAGTGACCAAAGGAAAGTATTATTTCAACTTTTCAAGCCTTTTGAAAAAAACATATAGACAACCAATGTCAGAAATTTGAAGTTTGGATTACATGTATTATTTGGATTAGCAATACACTTCCCTTGATTTCACCCAATTATTTCATTCCTTTTTGCTTACAGCTTCATTTGTTCAAAGTGATTATGTTTTCTCTGTTCTTTGTTATGACAACATGAAATTAATATTTTGACATTGGAGGGTTAGGTTTTATAAACAATGAAGTCCCAGTGCTGTTAATTCACATTATTTGAGTCATGTATTATTTAAACCCATGAGAAACTAAAATTACACACAGAGATATCTATTATGTAAATATTTTATAGTAAAAAGAACTGATAAAAATGCAACATATACTCACCTTTATTACACATGATAGAAAACAAAAAATTAAATTCCAATTGTCAAATGTATATCATTTATAAATTTTAAGTGTTTGTTCCTCTAAACATTTAATTTGAGATTGCATATGGATAAACATACTTGTCAAATGTTAAGACAAAGAAGCTCTCAGCTGTTGTTTCTTTTCAATTTGTCTTGTCAAGTCATAGATATATTTAGTCAAATTGCAAAGTATCAAATGATATAAAAAAGTAACAAGGGGTAGAAGGAGGGGGAAAGTCCCTTTCCTCTCTTCTAACATCCCAATATGCAAGCACATAAACATGCAGACAATTATAATAATCTGAAATGATTAGGTACATGACCATGTGCTTTTTCTTATTATTCATTGAGAAAGAGAGGAGAGAGAGAGAGAGAGAGAGAGAGAGAGAGAGAGAGAGAGAGAGAGAGAGAGAGAGAGAGAGAGAGAGAAAGAGAGAGAGAGAGAGAGAGAGAGAGAGAGAGAGAGAGAGAGAAAGAGACAGAGAGACAGAGGGAGAACCAGAACACAACAGAAACAGATGGGTTTCCAGTCAACCTCTAGATAACCTTTTGAACTTGGCTTCTACTTTTCCAATTCTTCACCTAAATTCCCACAACATTTTCCTTTTAAGGGAAATTTGTTGTTGTCAGAAATATCAGTCAGTCTAGAACTGCACCAACTGACAGGCAATCATATTTGATTTCTGCAAGAACCCTTTAAAAAAACTTTTGGTTATAGTTTTATTATGGTCAAAAACTCAATATTATTTCAGGATAACTAGTCATCTTAAGACTGATTATAACAGCATATTTCTTTGTTGTACAACAGATGGTTACGCCATATGAAATAAACCTTATTAAGCACTGAAAAATAAGGAAGGAAATTTCAAATCCCTGAAACTAAACTTCTTTTTTTTTTTTTAATTTTAATAGCTTTTTATTTACAGGTTGTATGCATGGGTAATTTTACAACATTGACAATTGCCAAACCTTTTGTTCCAATTTTTCCCCTCCTTCCCCCCACTCCTTCCCCTAGATGGCAGGAAGATCAATACATGTTAAATATATTAAGTATAAATTAAATACAAAATAATTATACATGTCCAAACTGTTATTTTGCTGTACAAAAAGAATCAGACTCTGAAATATTGTACAATTAGCCTGTGAAGGAAATCAAAAATGCAGGCAGGCAAAAATATAGAGATTGGGAATTCAATGTAATGGTTCTTAGTCATCTCCCAGAGTTCTTTCACTGGGCGTAGCTGGTTCAGTTCATTACTACTCCATTGGAACTGATTTGGTTCATCTCATTGCTGAAGATGGCCAGGTCCTTCAGAATTGGTCATCATATAGTATTGTTGTTGAAGTATATAATGATCTCCTGGCCCTGCTCATTTCACTCAGCATCAATTCGTTTAAGTCTCTCCAGGCCTTTCTGAAATCCTCCTGTTGATCATTTCTTACCAAACAATAATATTCCATAATATTCACATAACACAATTTATTCAGCCATTCTCCAATTGATGGGCATCTACTCAGTTTCCAGTTTCTGGCTACTACAAAGAGGGCTGCCACAAACATTTTGGCACATACAGGTCCCTTTCCCTTCTTTAAGATCTTTGGAATATAAGCCCAGTAGTAACACTGCTGGATCAAAGGGTACACACAGTTGGGTGACTTTTTGAGCATATGAAACTAAACTTCTGCTACTAGTTCAGTTTTCTTGTTATTCTACGTATAATAATGAGGACATGATATTTGTATGCCATGCTTTTCATTTTTACTATCTAAAATGGGGATCATAAGTCCATATTAATTTGTAATTTTTTATGAAAAAGCTACATTGTCAGATTTTGTTAGTATTTATATACTCCGTTTTTAAAAGTCACTAACTGCTTCAAAATAGATGGAATGTATAAGGTCTCAAACAACCTCACTATATGTAAAAATAGTAGCATCCACAATTGAAAAACAAGATAAAGTCAGACTAGTTATCTATACTGGTTTCCTGGGACATGGTTCTAGTTGCAAAAAATCAAATTGTGCTTATGTACATGACTAGCTATTTTCATGATTATTTGCAGATCAAAGATTTCACTCTTAAGTCTTGAATAAGCATTCTAAACATCTAGTCCAATTGACAAAAATATTTTCCCATACTGCTGACTGTTGCTCATATATCATTCACCAAAAACAGTTTTGCTACAATTCTAATAATGAAGCTATAATAACAATCATAAAGTGTAACTCTTTAAGTCAGTCAAGTTGAATTCCATTTGCAAAATATAATCAAATGGAATTTCATGATTTGATAAATAGCATATAAATCTGCTATTATTGGTTTTCATTTTCATTTCAATACTACCAATTTCCATTTGCTTGCTGCCAGTTATTTAAAGTATTCAAATACCATTATTGCTCTCGATTACTATTTGAATAGGGCTTATTTCTGTATCCTCTACTACAACAAATAAAACTTCAATTCGCCTACTGTAGTAATTCCATCTCTGAAGTAAAAAAAAAAAAAATGAAAATTATAACACACAAGTATTTGAGCTTTTGTTTTAAATGAGGTTAAGTCCATGTCAGAAATGAGATTTTAATTTAATTGTATGCCAGAGAACAAAAAAAGGTCATTTCAATTACTTTAAGACACTCAAAAACGTAGTTTTTCTCTATTTCAATTTTTTTCTATTAAAATCCAATTGAATATTTTACATATCAAAATTTAATCAAAGATATGCTTAGTTTCCACTTTATATCTAACAAAATTTTCTTTAAAAAATTTTAGTTTTGTGTGGTTTCAGTGACCAAAGACCCCCACTTTATTTTGAAAGGACCAAAAACATAAACATAAAAAGGCTACTTGAAAGAAATAATTATTTCATTCTGCCTTTAAATCTCTAATGCCTAAGACAGTGCCTAGTGCAGAGTAGGTGTTTAATAAGTGCTTGTTAATAGATCAATGAAATATTTTATCTAGATACACCCTAATTAATGCAAACATGTCAGAAGATTGATGATGCTATAAATTCTTTAAAATACATAATAACCAACATGTCAGTGGAAGTTATAAGCAAATCATCTGACCATAAAATATTTTCATTGATTTAATTAATATAACAAACTGAGTTACACAATGGCTATAGTAAAATGGTATAAGCCAAATCATATATATTAAGAGGAAAATCTACAAGTTATCTAAAAGCAACTGGGATTCAGCTAATAACATATTATGTTAAAATTCTTTGTATTATAGAACTGTAGCACCAGAAGGCTCCTCAGAGATTTTTTTTTCCAATACCTTCTTCTTTTTTAAAATTATTAGGAAACTTAAGCATTGTAAATGTCCAAGGTTAAACAGCTAGTGAGGGGGCAGAACCAATACAAGAAAGGAATTCTGGCCCATTAGCTAGAGGTTTTTCTATAAACAAAAATTAGATTAATAAATTGGAGGAATGCCACATCTATCTCTGTATATACAGATATATGTATATATCTGTATACATATACATATATAGGAATATACACATGTGTATATATACAATAAAACTCTCCTTCAATGTATTTGTCTTTTGTATGTGTGTGGAACCATCAGACTGCTATACATACAACACACATATATGTTTGGGTATACATATACACATGATTTCTGTATAAGAAATGACAATATATTGTTTCTCATGATAGACAATTCTTTAGGTTAAAAATAACAATGCAACAGAAAAAATAGCTGACAGCATATTTTTGGTAATATTCTCTTACTAGTTATTATATTAAATATTATTCATCTTACTAGATTATTTTGGGGAGTTATTTAAGTAGGAATGATATTGCCTGACATAATGATAGATTTTTACACTATTTGGTTCTATGTGTTTTTATGGGGGAGGAGGAGTTGCTTTTTTAAGGCCAATTCTTGTTCTTGGAGAGTCAATGGCCTTTTTGGGGAGATTACACCAATATATGAAACTATATCTATAGCTTTTGACACAATATAATTAGGTACACAAGTTATGTAGTTAAGATGATAAGTAGTATAAGAGTTGAGAAAATTGAATGATCAATTTCACAGCAGCTACCTGAATCCAGCATAGTAATAATGACTCAAGATTTTAGGCAATAGTTTCAAAACCATTTTCTCTGTCCTTACACCACAAACTCCATCTGTTTTTTGGAGTCCTGTGGGATCATGTGGACTTGACAATCTGACACTGATTATTTTATCCTCTAATCACAAAATATATTTTTCTTCTATATTCTTAACTGGAATAACAACCCTCTTAAAAAAAATTAACATCACATCTTTAAATCTTATTTTCTCATTTAAAAAAGTATTCTAATATACATAGACCCTCTTCCCCCCAAAAAAGAGAAACAATAACAATGCAAGAAACATCTCAAAATACTTATCTAAGACAAAATTAATCTACTTTTGAAATGTCCAGAGTCAGAGGTTTTTAGGAAGCTAATAAATAAATATCTGGCAGGAAACATAGTAAACAGATCACTGAACTGTTAACTTTACATTCTTTGATAGGTGAGTTTACCTCTATAACTCAATTGAGGGATCATAGAAATAGAGCTGGGGGATTTTAGAGACTATAAAATCTAACTCCTCATTATACAAGTGAGAAAAACTGATTCCAAAGAAGTTGGAGTCACAAAGAGTGACACACTACAACTGAACATGAACGAAATCGCATAGAGAGAAACATATCAGGAGTGAGATTTAAACTTAAGAATTTCAACTCTTGAGTCAGTGAATTTTTTTCCTATATCATCCTAGACAAAATAAATATTGTAGTCCATTCTGACTACCTAGAACTACATAGTTCTATAATTGTAGTCATGATTAACCCATGCTTATAGATTCATGAAAAACAATTTTTTAATAGTATAGTCATATTGTAGGTGAATAATATTTTCTACCTTGGCTCCAATAATTGGCTCAACTATGGCTGTTTTTCTCTGGGGGAAAAGGGTGTATTATATTTAAAATAAGGATAAAAACATGACACACGCTACCACAGAAGTAACATAGGACATTAATTCAACTCACCTCCAGAGATTTCGACGTTGTTCCTCCAGTTGTGTTAACAAATGTTCAATATATTTATTTGAATCCATGTATTCCTATGAGGAAAAAATAAAAATAGTCACCAAAATTATATTTATTTGACTATCCATAAAATGAAGAGTTTAGCTAAGTTACCTTCAAATTTATATTATATATATATTATACAAACAGAGACACACAGAGACAAAAACACACAGACACACATACCACATATATGTGTGTGTGTGTGTATACACATAATTTATTCATCCTAGTACATCTATTCTGTATAAAACATTTGTGGTAGGTATTAAAAGAAATACAAAGATAATACAATATTCCACCTTTCTAGGAAGTTACATTCTAGTATGGAAGAAAAGATAGATATATCAATATTGATAATGTAATTAAATAATGCCTTATAATAATTAATAAGCAATACATTAATTAATGATATAAAATCAGTCATAAGTGCATAAGAAAGTTCAAGTAATCACTTGGTAAAATAGAATGTGTTTTTTTTTTTTCCACATCAAGTCAGACAAAAGGAAAAAAAAAACTATGTCAGATGCCTGGAGAAATTATTTGAGGACAGATAAAACTATGAAGTTTTCCCGTAATAATATACAGCATTCTCTTTCAGTGTCACCTCCAAATCAGACTAGCCATGAGGGGCTGCCTAGGAAATTGGTTTCCTCAAATTATAACCATGTAAAGTGACCAAAAAAGTATTAATTCCACATTTCTTCACCTTGTGGCTAATTTATTATTATTATTTTGTTTCTTATATAACATGTCAAAGAGAGGCATTTTCTTTTGTTCTAATGAAAATTTTTCTTATATAATTTTGTAATTTGAGTTTTTGTAAGTTGAACTTTATATTGTAAAGGATTTTGGTGATGAATGCTTTTTTTTTCTACTATGCTTCAGATCAAGTCAAAAGATGAATACTTTTTAACACAAATAATTTCTACTAATTCCTAAGATAATATGTCAGAGGTTTTATATTTTCAAGATTTCTTCAAGTATGGTGTGCCTGTAGTTGTGTTTTGCTTGCTTGCTGCATATTAACATAAAAATTTCATAAAATAGGTAACAGAAATTCTTTTTATTATATAAAATCAAATCAACATTTTCTACTATATACCATAATAAGCTCAAAATGAATTCATCAGCTTAATTTAAAAGCTATAAAAATATTAAAAGAGATTAGGCCAGACAAGCTTCCCAGGTAAGTCTATGGAATGAATTATTAGCCTTACAGGAGACAGAAACAATTACAAGAGTTTATGTATAAACAAAAGATAGCTTTGACTACATGAAATTGGAAAGTTTCTCCATGAACAAAATTAGTGCAATTGTAATAAGAAGAAAATGGCAGAGTGGTAAAAGAAACCTTTATATCAATTGTCTTTTCTTTAGTATTCCATAGCCAAGACAGCTAGATGACTAATAAATGACAATGTAATAAAATATTTGTATACTGTAAGAAAATTATGCATATAATGAGAAGAGAAAAATTTATTTAAAATTAAGTAAGCACAAATAAAAGAATTCTCTCTATATACACACATATGTACATATTTATGTATATATGTTAAACATTTATTAAATATACATGTGTGTGCTACAATGATGTCAACAGAAAGAACAATAACAAATCAATTAGAACTAAATGCTGAGGAAATTGAGTGTATGCACATCAATTGGGGAATGGTTGAAAAAGTTATGATCTTGAATGTAATGGAATGTTATTATTCTATAAGAATGGTGAACAGACTGTTTTCTGGAAGTACTTACATGAACTGATGCTAAGTGAAGTGAGCAGAACCAGAAGAATATTGTACACAGTAATAGCAAAGTTATGTCAGACTTAGCTTTTCTCAAAAACACAGTGATCCACAATAATTCTAATAGACTTGGCTTAGAAAATGCCATCCACGTCCAGAAGGAGAACTATGAAGACTGAATAAAGATCAAAGAATAGTATTTTTACCTTGTTGTTTGCTTTTGTTTCTCATTTTTTTCCCTTTTGTTCTGATTTTTCATTTACAACATGACAAATATGGAAATACATTTAAAATGATTGTACATGTGTCACTCATATCAGATTGCTTACTGTCTTGGGGAAAGGGGAATTAAGGGAGGGAGGGAGAAAAAAATTGGAACTCAAAAATCATACCAAAATGAATGCTGAAAACTATCTTTACACATAATTGAAAAAGTAAAATACTATTGAAATTAAAAAAAAAACTAAATTCAGTAAAGTTGTAAGAAAGACTTATCCTTAAGAATATATATGAAAATGCATTTTACCATATATTTTCAGAGATAGAGGGGCATATGAATGTGAAACATAAAAAGTAATATTAGATATTTTGGATATATTAGCTAAGTTTACTGAACTGTTTTTCCCTCCCTTTTTTATTCTTTCTTTTAAGGGAAAAATCTCTTTGGAAAAGTTGAGGAAAGGATATATTGAAAAATGAAGGTGACCATGAAAAGATATCAATGCAATTTATCTTTTCAAAGAATTAACTTTTGACTTTCAAGATCTAGTCAGTCAACCATTGCCTTTTTTGATTCAATTGCTTTAGGTAGAAAAGAATGCAATGGTGTCAATCTGCCCATGAAAGCTACTGTGACATTTCATAGGGATTTGAAAAAAAAAAAGATAGCTCTAGTTGTCATTGATTTTTGCACTTTCTGAAATATTGATTTCTTATGCTTGAATACTGGAGATTATCTATTTCTGCCACACTAATGTGTATTCTAATAGAAAAAAAAATCAGTAGAAAGTAGTCTGGAATCATTGAAAAAACACTGCCCTAGAGATCTACACTTTCTAACAGTGACTAGCAATTTAACCTTGTATAAATTACATGAGCTCATTAGGACTTAGTTTTCTTATCAGTCAAATAACGAGACTTAATTCAATGATTTCCAGTATTTTTCAGCTATAAAATGCTATGATTCATTCGTTCATTCATTCATCATTACATTTTTTGAGAACTTACTGTACATAAGATGTTCAATTTAGTGTTAAGATAATTCTATGAACTAATTCCACAGAAGTAAAGGACAAGGCCTCAAGGCTATCACTTTGACATTGGTGAGGGGAAATTCAGGATCTCAGAAAAAGATTCAGCACAATCTTGCTAACCCAGAAAAGGAGATTTCAAATACAAGTTGGAAGGCAAAGAAGGTCATGAAGATGTCACTTTGAACTATCAACAGGATACCAGATAAGGCCAGCTAGTAACATACAAGGTCATAAAATTCCTGCCAGAAATGTTCACAGTCCTAATCTGGAATTAATTTTAAATAGATCAGTGAGGAGGGATGATGTAACTAAGACACAAATCCAGAAAAGGAGAATATCTTCAAAAACCCTTTAAGCAAATCCTCAAACACACACACACACACATACACACAAACAACAACAACAACAACAACAACAACAACAACAACAACAACAACAACAAAACATAGCTTGTCTGAGAGATCAATTGGAATTCCTAGAAAAAATGAAGTTTTTTTTAAGGGCTAAAATTATATAAATAAATTAAAATTATTAGAAGGAATTAATAAAGAAATGAAAACAACAAGAGAGATCTAGAAGGAAAATTAATGATAGCACAAGATTTGTAAAACCCTACTTAAGTAATAGACTCCATGAAAATTAGAATGAACTAAACAGAAGTTAATAACCCCATAAGACCACATAAAAATTGACCTAGAAATCAGGTTAATAAGAAAAAAGTCCGCATATCATATTACAAAAAAAAACCATAAAAGAAAACTGTCCAAGCATGTTAGGATAAAAGAACAAAGAAAAGATAAAAAAGTCACCAGTCGCATCTTGAAAGAAATCCCCAAAAGAAAACTCCCAGAAGCATCACAATCAATAAGGAGCAAAGAGATCCTTCCTTAGCATAAAACACTGTCTACTCATTATCTGGAACCAACATTGCTAGATCTCAGTAGGTCCCTTTACTCTTTAGCTCCTCATTTTCTTTATTTTTAAAATGAACTAGATTAAATTTTATCAGGTCTTTTAACTTAACCTTTTCTGATGATTCAAAACATATTACATTACTAGCTTTACAAATCTTTGCAGTGATGTAAAACAGGGGTATAGGCTATAAAAGACTCAAAAAATTTTAAAAATAGTCCATGGAAATGAAAGAGACCCCAGAACTCATTCAGTTCAATTGTTTAATTTTTTTAGATGAAGAAACAGAAGTCAAATGAAGTGATTTGCTTAAGGTCATACAGCTAATTAGTGGTCAAATCCTTTAAATTTTCCTAGCTCTCACACTAATATTATTGCTACTGTCATAGAAGAATGCATTTCATAACACATTTTCATTCAACTAAAGAATGCTAAAGAACCAAAGACTATAAGTGAATTGATAGTTCCAATCATGCTATAATCAACTCCCATAAAATTTATTTTGTTTTATTAGGATTTTATTTAATAGATATTATATAATTAATAAAGCTGTGAGATAAGGAATAGAATTTTTTTGGTTATTGTTTTGTAAAGACATTTGTCAAAATGGAATGGAACTGCACTGACATTTAAGAATGATGGAATCTTCATTGTACATTATTGACTCATTTATGCTATCACTGGTAATAAAATTAGGAGTTATACCTGCAACTATCCAAACACTCTAATTTGTTCTTAATCTGCTTGGAAGTATTTATCTTCCCTGTTAGGTTGGACCAAGCATTGCCAAGTAAACTGGAATGTAAAATTCATTATCTTTTTTTCTCCTCCCAATATGGGTAAATCACCAAAGAAAATGTACATTGTCTCTTCTCCCAGAGATTTATTAGACTATTTGAAGGCTAGAGGTGTTTTAACATTAAAGTTCCTGGATATTCAAAGAAGCCTTTAATGCAGAAGTTAAGGATAATAATTTTCAACCCAAAGAGAATACATATAAGTTTGTGTGTTATTCTCTTAGGCTATGACTCTGTAGATAAACTAAAACTATATCCAGAAAACCAATACTCTAATTAAAATATTCATATACATATTGTCTTGATATATAGCAAGCATTGATGATATTTTTGGGAAATGAGGTAAGAAATTTGGTTTTGAACTTTACTTCTTTTAAATTCTGACAAGTATGTCTATTATATTTACTTGGGTGAAAGATCACATGGGTATGTCCTTCCAGAATGCAAATCACAAATACCTTTAAAACTTGTAAATTATTCTGGGGGAAAAAATGCCCATTAGGTAACCAGTCTTCTGAATGAAATGAAAACCTTTTTACTATTTTATTTCCAGCATCTGCTACAGTGCTTTACATGTAAGGACATGGAATCCTAAAATCATAGAATTTAGAGACTGTTTAATACAACTCTTTCTTTTTACAGAGAGGAATCTGAAGTACAGAAGGTAAAAGAGCCTGCCAAAGATCAAACAGGTAGTGGGTGGTAAAGCCAAGAATTCAAATCCAAAGCCCATGATTTTAAATCCAGCATTCTACAGTTCCCTGTTGTTGCTATTGTTCAGTCATTTAACCATGTCTGACTCTTTTTGATCCCATGGATTTTGTCCATGAGATTTCTTTTTGGCAAAGATACTAGAGTGATTTGTCTTTTTCTTCCCCAGTATGTACCTATTTTATAGATGAGGAACTGAAGAAAACAGGAGTTGAGTAATTTCCTTGGTGTTATATAGGTGGTCTGAAACTGAATTTGAAGTCTTCCTGACTCCAGACCCAGTATTCTACCTACTGCACTACCTACTTGCCCCTTCTACTCTCTACCATTTCCCTAACAAATACTTGCTGGATTCCATTTAACTAGCTAAACTGGTCCTCGGAGGACAAATACCTTCTGCCACTAATCCAGTATCTGAACACATTCTAACTTGGTACAATCTGCCCAACCTCGTGCTCTGCTGGAATAACTTCAACAATTTAAGGTCGCTTCTATGCTACAATGTGCATTGGAATGGGAAAAATATATAACAGATACTTACCACATACAAATGTTACTGTCTCTTAGCCATCCTACATTACATTGGGCAAGTAGGTGAAATTGTAAATAGAGAGCTGAGCCTGAGGTCAGGAAGATCTGAGTTAAAATGTAGCCTTAGACATTTACTAGCTTTGTGACTGAGCAAATCACATAACTTCTGTTTTTCTCAATTTCCTCAACTGTAAAATGGGAATTATAATAGCCCTATCTTGCTGGGTAGATGTAAGAATCATACCAGATAGTATTTGTAAAGTGCTTAGCTCAGTGTCTGGCATCAAAGAAGAGATGCTTTTATAAATGCTTATTTCCTTCCCTATAATAATATTACATTGATATTTATAGAATGCTTTAAAGTTTTTAAGGCCTGTTACATATGCCTTCTCACTTGAACTTTACAATCATTCTATCAGACAGGTAAAACAAATATTATTATTTCCATTTCATGGCTGAGAAAACCAGAAGATGATGTGATTTTTCTATGGTCATACAGTTAATAAATATCAAAAACTGAAATTGGCTTCAGATCATCCTTATCTAAATCCAAGAATCTATTCTCTACATCATGATGCCTTTGTCACAGTTTGGTTGGTCTTAGTATTGGCATTGGTCTACTTTAACCAGAGCCTGACATTTCATATACAATAATGGTAGTGATCTCTGGCATTCTCCTATGTTGGTTAACATAAACACTGAACCAGAGATCCCACCTATACCAAAAATGTACTTGTATAATTTGTCTTAAATGAATTTTTACTAAGGTACAGCATTAAAAAGACATCTGTTCCTTTGCTAAACTTATGCAAATTGGAATCATTTTGGAAATATATTTTAGGAAATGTGCTATTCCCTTTGCTTAATGCATACCTTTCAGGATGATTAGCATAAAACACTTAAAGAGATTAAAGGTTTATAAATATACTGAACCTTGCATTCCTATGTAGTATAAGCCTACTTGAAATGTTTTTTTTCTATTGTCTTAAGTACACCAGTTTGAAGAATAAAAGCAAAGCAATAAATGTCCAAATGTCCATTTCATGTACTATCTGATTAATTGTCTGATAAAAAATAGAGGGTTAAAGCAAGACTGGTTTGGCAGGAGCTTAAAGTATAATAAATAATTACAACACAGCTTACAGAATCCCCAAAGATAATCTCCATATTGTAATCATCATAATTTATGGTAGGTCTTGTGAAGTTCTGTCAACAAGTCTGTCATCACTAATGCAGGGTCCCTAATTCACCTCTGGGCCATGGAACACCACTGCTGGGACCAGCTGTTCAACTCAACTAGAATATTATTAGATGCAGGAATTTCTACAATTAGGAAACAACAAAGTACTCTAACATATGTTTTGGCCCTTAGAAATCATTTTGTCATCATAATGAAAAGGTACATTTACACTAGAAAAGGCCTATTCTCATTCTCTCTCTCTCTTTCTCTCTCTCTCTCTCTCTCTGTGTGTGTATGTGTGTCTGTGTGTCTCTCTCTTCCTCTCTGTCTCTGTCTCTCTCTTTATCTCTGTCTTTATTTTATCTCTATCTTCTATCTCTATCTCTTGTGAAAATGGAATGATAAATAGGAAATTGTCTGTTACACAACAGATGCACATCAAAATCTTTTAGTAACCTTTTTTCGAATATTAAATCATTGAAGACATTTTAGCCAATTGTTCATTTATTCAATTGTTTGTTACAGAACTGTATTCTCAATACATTAGAATCTTTTTGTGATGTTTATCTAAATCACTTGAACTATTCCCAGCTTGATATATTTAATGCAGTCATGTGTAGACATGTAAAAAAAAAAAAAAAAACCTTCGTATTTGTGTGAAACCTCCAGAAAGTCTTTCAACCTAATAGGATACAACTATCATAAAAATCCCAGTTTTGGAGATGATGTGAAGTAATGGGCCTATTAATTCACTCTTTGTGGGGTCAATAAGTAGTTTGTCTAGATTTTAGCAAAACAATAAAGACACTAATTTTTTGGAGTGGTGGAAAAAGAACAATATAGACTACATAATAGTATAATTAAATACCTTCCAACTTTGAAATTGGATTCATCTGTCCTTGTCAATGACATCTCTTCCAATGATTCTCTCCAGTAAAATGTAATTCTCTCCTGTCCAGTCTCTTACTCCTAGCTTATTACTATTGTGTTTACAGTATTAGTGTACATTAATATTCCTCTTCCTAGATTACAAACTCCTTAAGATTAGACTATGTCACTTTTTTTCTTTGTATTTTCTTTATCTAGCATAATTCCTTGTCTATATTTGGCACTTAAATGTGGGTTGAAGTTGTTGAAAACAATTTAAGTTGACTTTCATTGGGGCAAATAGTATTTCCTCCTCAATATCCAATTCAAACTTCCCTAAATTCACAGCCCTCAAGGGAAGATTTGTTGGAAGCCAAGGCATAAATTGAGTTATATGCTGGCATTTTACTGTCTTATTCTGACAGGAATAAGATCTATTTCTAGATAGAAAACGTTAACATTTAGCCTGACAAAAAGGCTACTACTAGTAGTATCTCTTTCTCTCCCTCCCTCCTTGTCTCTCTTTCTGTCTTCATCTCTCTCTTTCTATCTCTTTTTGGAAACCAGTTTGAAATGATGTTTTGCTTGTGAAAGAGAGAAAAACATTTTAATCTTCCTCTTTTAAAGTTTTAAATTTTTATTTTGTTATAATTTGAGGCATAACAATATAGTGATCAGGTTCTTTTTTCTTCTTTTTTATTATCAAGTCCTCTGCAGAGGTAAAGCTGATTCAAAAAAAAAAATTTAAAAAAAGATTCAATTTGTTCTAAAGTTCTAAAAGTAAGTAAAATAAGCCACTAAAGAAAACACAAAATTTTTGACAAGCATTTCAACTTCACATTTTACTTTGCTAAGCAAAAGCTGATGTCATTTTACATTAGCACAAAGGAGCTGATAAGATTGAATTACAATTATATGAAAACTTTAGATTTAAAACTTAATCCATGTACCACACTAATATGTAACAAATATTCCCTTGAGCAACATTTCAGCTAAACACTTATAGGAATCTTGTGTTAACAACACAAATGTATCAAATATAGAATATACTTCTGTTATGTCCCAAACCCCTATTCTCAGGAATCCCCTTCTTTGTCCATCACAGACTATGGAACTGTATTATATTATATACAATACTTCTAATACTGCTTTATTTGACATTTTAGCCCATTCTGCAATGGCCTCAATCTACCTTTCTAAGCTTATTCTTCCTAAGTTGAAATTCTGCTCATACTAAGCTTATTACCTAATTGTCCCCAGAATCTGTTATGTTTATCCCCATGCATAATATCTTTGTTTGGAAGTCTTTCTTTGCTTATCCAATTTCTACTCCTCCTTTATGGTACAGCTTTCTTCCATTTCTTCAGAAAAAGTTATTAAAATATAGAAAAGTGATAGACTTTTTTATGAATTCTAATAGTAATATCTTCTTACTTTGATATTTTGAAAAAAATTCATAATGTTCCTATTGTCAACACTCCTCCTACTAACATAGATCATAATCTTTCCACATTTCATGAGTGGCTATAGGTTGAAAAATCCTTATTGTATTAGCCTTCTCATGATAAATTTAGTTCCTCTGCATGTAGCTTACTAGTCTTGGGACAATAAAGAATCCATCTCTTGACCAGTAGTAAAATCCCTCCCAGACAATCAAGATCCTCCTTTGTTCTTTCCTCATAGATCCTTGAAAATCTCAGGTCATCAGTGGAATGATTTCAGAAACACCTGGAGAGACATGCATGAACTGATGCTGAGTGAAATGAGCAGGAACAGGAGACCATTATGTACTCCAACAACAATACTATATAATGATCAATTCTGATGGGCATAGCCCTCTTTAACAATGTGATGAACCAAATCAGTTCCAATAGAGCAGTAATGAATTGAACCAGCTACACCCAGAAAAAGAATTCTGGGAGATGACCACATAGTGGGAGAAATCCACTACATAGAATTCCCAATCCCTCTATTTTTGTCCACCTACATTTTTGATTTCCTTCACAGGTTAATTGTACACTATTTCAGTCTGATTCTTTTTGTACAGCAAAATAGCTGTATGGACATGTATACATATATTGTATTTAACTGATACTTTAACATATTTTACATGTATTGGTTAACCTGCCATCTGGGAGAGGGGGTGGGGAGAAGGAGAGGGAAAAATTGGAACAAAAGGGTTTTGTAATTATCAATACTGAAAAATTACCCATGCATATATCTTGTAAATAAAAAGCTATAATAATAATAATAAAAAAAGAACATACCTCTAAAAAAAAAAAAGAAAGAAAATCTCAGGTCATGAACATGACACTAAGAGACATAAAAACAAGTTTTCAGGAGAGAAAAACCAAGGGATCCTTAAGTGTAGCCAAGTATACATTCACAGAATAATTTGAAAATGGCAAATGATTTTAACCAAACCAATGACATATTCCACATTAGCGGCACAGGTGCAGTAGATTTCCAACAAGTAAAATTATTCCTTATGAGTTGGTTGAATGATGAGATAGGAGGGGCAAATGTTTTTCCACCAGTAACAAACAGTTAAGAAAGAATTGTCTTAGGACCAAATAACTTCACTGGTAAATTTTTTTAGTCTCACACAGTTTCTCTCCAAATCTCTTTATGTCCCTCCACACATTAGCATTTACTTATACTTTTAACACAATGCTATTTAGATTTTCTCTTTATTTTCTTTTTCTAGTTAGCACTTCTTGAGGATACATACCATATGTCCTAACAGACAAAACGTTTTATATACTTACTTAATTTTCCTATCTCTAAACTTAGGGGACTTGTTGATCTCAAAGGTCTTTCTTGTCCTTCAATAATTCTAAGTATTTCTTTCAGGAAAAAAAAGAAGGTAAATATATAGAAATCTAAGTGTAAGAAAAGTATACATTTATAATATAATTTGAGAGTGGCAAATGATCTTAACCAATGACATATTTCATGTCAGCCAGCACAGGTGCAGTGGATTTCCAACAAATAAAGTTATTCTTTGTAAGGATTTTTAGAGGCAATTGCAATTTCATGGGATTGAGGTATTAGGTTATCAGAGTAAGATAATATACAAGATATATAACATTAGCAGGGATATGATCAAATATAGTAGTAAAGAAGAGCCTTGATTTGTGTGTGTGTGTGTGTGTGTGTGTGTGTGTGTGTGTGTGTATTTGGGTAAACTCTCTGGTGAAGAAATGGAGGGTACTGATCATAATGACCTTTAGGCAAGAAGTAGATGAACTCTTTTGGTGGGAAGTTGAAGAAAATGAGGAAGGGTGATGATAGTCCAGTTTGTGAGAAGTAGAACAGAATGATAACATAATAGTAACCAGCATTGTTTAATTAATTTTTTAAAATAACTTTTTATTGACAGAACCCATGCCAGGGTGATTTTTTACAACATTATTCCTAGCACTCACTTCTGTTCCGATTTTTCCCCTCTCTCCCTCCACCCCCTCCCCAGATGGCAAGCAATCCTTTACATGTTGAATAGGTTACAGTATATCCTAGATACAATATATGTTTGCAGAACCAAACAGTTCTCTTGTTGCACAGGGAGAATTGGATTCAGAAGGTATAAATAACCTGGGAAGAAAAACAAAAATGCAAGCAGTTTATATTCATTTCCCAGTGTTCTTTCTTTGGGTGTAGCTGCTTCTGTCCATCCTTGATCAATTGAAACTGAGTTAGATCTCTTTATCAAAAAGATCCACTTCCATCAGAATACATCCTCATACAGTATCGTTGTTGAGGTATATAATGATTCCTGGTTCTGCTAATTTCACTTAGAATCAGTTCACAGCATCGTTTAATTTAACAAAAAGATAGATATTTTGAGTGTTAACTATCTTCATTTTACAGGTGTGCAAAATAAAGATCAAAGAGGGTGACTTAAGCAGTGTCATGTAGCTGTCAAGTATTGTGTCAAGGCCGAATTTGAATGCAAATTTCTCTGAGCCCAAGCTCACCATACCAAATCAACATCCTATATTGGTCACTTCTCCACAACAATTAAGGCTAAACTTTACAATTGAAAATTTTCATTTTTGGTTGGTGCTTTTTGCAAAATATTATATTATGTGAACTTTAAAGACAACATATTCTTATGATAAACTATAGTTTTGGGAGGAAGTTCAGTATAAAGGGTGCTGAATTTGTTGCTAGATGGCCTGTGTTCAGATTTGTCTGGTCTTAGATAAATCATTTAACTTCACAGGCCACAGTTTTCTCCTCTGTGAAATAAGGGGTATGGACTTAATAGCTTCTAGGTTCCATTTTTAAATGTACATTCACTCTTATTCTCAATTCTGTCTCTTTGTCTCTCTCTAGTTCTCTATCTCTGTCTCTCTGTGTGTATATATATAATGAAATGTATTTAATGAATTATAATTAACCCATGATTCACAATCATTGGAAATTGAGATTAATAGTTTAATGTTTGATCTAAAGCATTACTCACATTCAGATATTCATCTATAAGGCAGAAAAGTTGATACATAATATATTTGTCACATGATAACTGTATTGTGAAAATAATCATAAATATCACATGAAAACCATATTTTTCAAAATACTTCCCCTCCTGCACCAATCTCAATATAAAAATTCATTTTAAACTTAAAAAAAATCTAATGTTTAGTGGAAATGGGTGAGACTATATGTTTTCTTTAGGAAAACAGTAAATTTAGTTTATTGATTTCACATGTAGATAATCATCTACATGGTAAGGACTGATAGAAAGAGCCTCTATCCAAACATATCTCCCCCCTCCCAGAATTAAAGTGCATAAAATTCCAACATTTATACAAGGGGGTGAGAGGGGATTGTCTTCAGCATTAAGCGTTGTCTTCTTCAGGAATCTTTTTAAAATTTAAATCTACATGAGATTGATAGCATTAATCCAGTAATACTTAACATCAATGAGTTTCTCAAAAGGTTCATATAGGAGTAAAGAGAATGATAGCAGGCAAGCAGGCTCAGAAAAAGAATAAAAGAATACCTAAATCAGTGACACCCAAGTAGTGGTGACAAATATACGCTTTGCCTAATTGACAATTTTGCCCAAGGCCAGTCCATTAATATTGGATGAGTTTTACTGAATGTATGGGGGGCATTTGAATAACACACTTTTCATAAAGAAAACTGTATTCATAGGGAATAAGGAGGCAATTTGAGGAAATATAAAAATCAGTAGGCCTGGAATTAGAAACCGGGGCCTTAACCTTAGGTCTGCTATTAATTACTTGCTTTAACTTATGTAAAACATTTAATTTCTCCAGACTTCAAATTGATCATGTGTAAAATGGAAAGAGAGTTTGGATTAGATGGAATCTAAGCTAATTCAGTGAGGAAAAAAAAATCTGAATTTGAAGTTGGAGGACTTAGATTTCAATGCTAGCTCTGCTCCTTATGACCTGTATAACAATGGATAAGTCAAATGTTAAATATTTTTATTACTGGGACTTAGTTTTCTTATCTGTAATAATGATAATGAACATAATAAATATTTCCCTAGGTATAATAATCACTACTAGTTTCCTTGTCTATAATAATAATAGCAACATCATTATTTATATAGCTCTTTAAGGGCAGCTACATGGTACATTGGATAGAGTACCTGACCTGAAGTCAGGAAGTATCATCTTCCTGGGTTAAAATTGGGTCTCTTACTAGTTCTATGACCCTGGGAAAGACATTTAATCCTGTTTGCTTCAGTTTCCTCATATGTAAAATGATCTGGAGCAGGAAATGGTAAAGCACTCCAGTATTTTTGCTGAGAAAATACCAAATGTTGATGCAGGAAGGGAGGTGTTTTGAAAAATATGGTTTTCAATTGATATTATGACTATATGATCAATACATTTAAACAACAAATTTTGAAAAGCACTTTACAAATATCCCTTTTGATTCTCACAAAAGTTTTGGGATGTGGGTATTCTTTTTCAGATGACAAAACTGAATAAGGTTAAATGACTTGCCCAGGTTCATTTAGGCACTGAGTTAGGGCTAACACTCTGTGCATGGTATCACTTAACTGCTTCCATAAGGGGGTTGCAAACTTCCTACCTGAATTCCCTTAGGCAAATTGCTTAGTTTGTTGGACCTCAGTTTTCTCAGTTGAAAAATAAAGTTGAATAGGATGGACATCATAGCCCTCTTCAGTTTTAAATCTAAATGTACTTCCCTTGAAATAAGTAGCAATGTCTTGAACCTAGTAGTAGCTATATGGAGCAGTAAGTAGAATGTTGGTTTTGTAATGAGGAAGATCTGAGTTCAAATTAAACCTCAAACATTTGTTAGATATTGATCTTGGGCAAGTCACTTAATCACTGACTCAGTTTCTTCAATTGTAAAATGGGAATAATAATAATATCTCTTGCCCAGGGTTGTTGGGAGAATCAAATAAGATTATATTTGTCAAGTACTTAGTGCAATCCCTGACAGGCAATAGGTACTTAATAAATGCTTATGTTTGTTTGTTTCTTTCTTGCTTGCTTACTTGCTTGCTTGCTTTTCATGAAGTTACCCTTCTATTAAAGCTTCAAAATATTGTAAGGGAGCTATGACTGATAAAATCCTCTTTCTCTGAAGTAGAATTTTAAAATAATTTCAGAAGTGAATGCCCCCTTCCCCCAAAAAGATATAAATAATAATTGGACTCTCCTTAGCATAAACAAAAGTTCAAAAAACTTGCTTCCTCTTTACAGAACAAAACCCCTGTATGTCACAATTGCCCACAAGACACTCTCCCCACCAATGGTCCTATCCCCCTCCCAAATTCTCAAGTGTTTTGTCTTAGATGAAAATATTTCTAATTGTGCCTCAGTTCCTGTTCTGAGAAACACAAGCAAGGATCCCAGAGTGGGAAGTGATTCCAAATGTCAATCATAACAGCCCAGACTCATAGCATTTTAAAGTTTATAATAAACTTTTGCCATTATACTTTTGAAAGTCAAGTCATATAAGCATTATTCCTCTTATCTTACAGAAAATAACACTGTGTCTGTGGCCCTGCTCAAATTATAAAAAAGGGGATGCAAATGGCATTTCAGGTTCAGTAAAAGAAATATAATATTTCCTATATACAACAATGATTCATATATATGAAGAAAGTTATGATATCCACCTCTAATACTTTTCATCTCAGTCAAATTATTCTCAGGTCTTTTAATTGATCCTTGCATCTAATCCTCACAGATTGTTAATGAGACAATTGAGATTCCTAATGTCTCTTCTAAATAGTGGTGCCCAGAACTGAATACTGAAATTTAAATATAGTCTGAATTTCCTTATTTAGACATTGTATTTCTACTAATTCTTGCTAAGATCATATATGCTCCCATTGGTTGCCCCATCTCACTGCTGAATAATATTGTTTCCTATCTATTGGACCCTCCAGGTCTTTTCCACTTGGTTTTCAAAGAACAAGGTTAAAAATAGGAAACAATAGCAAGAAGAGAGAGTAAATTGCCATACTGACCTGAGGAACTAAGAATAAAGTCATGAGTCAATGAAAGAAGTCAATATTTATCTCCGGAGAACCTAAGTAAGCTATCTCAGAATAATATCTTTAAGGCAATGAGCACCTTAAGTAGTTTTATATTTTTATATTAATATTTTTTCTTCTGCAAAGATACCTTTATAATGTTCTCTAAGGAAGATGGCCATTCCCAACTGTATGAAAGGTTGTATATTTACAAAAGAATGCAAACCCTTTTTAGAGTTTATTTTACAAATCTGAAAGCATTAAGAGAATTGAGGACATGAATATGTCATCTCCTACACAACATTATCCAACGATGCTCAGAGAAACAAATCACAACAAAGAATGAAGCCCCTACTGGAATCAGGTATATTGGATCACTACCTTTCCCAGGGTCTATACTCAGCATTAGGTAACAATTACATCTCGATCATAAAATATTAATTAGAAATTTCTATTCACTTGATCCCTTGAAAGATTCATTTTTATGGGGACTGATAGTTAATTTTTATTAAGTACTAAACCTTTTCAAACTTATTTCAATGAATCCAAATGCTCACTCTAAGTAGTTCTCATTAAAATAAATAGGCAGGAAACAATAGGAGTAAGCATTTTAGTCTCTGGGAAAGATTTGAGATCCAAATCTGACAAAATTCTGTTTCTGATATACCAAAGACAATGATGCAGCATATGATATTTTTTCTCCTAATATTAAATACTAGGGTTGGGGTAAGAAGGTAGATGTGAGAAGAAAACCTAAAAATACCACAATATGTATAGTTAAATGCTTGTGGGGAAAATAATCTGGCTTATTTGGGAAATGATTCAACAAATGAGTATATGAATATAATGGAATTTTGTGGAATAATGAAATATAAGTATATTGGAATATAATATAATGGAATATAAGGAATGAAGAATATGAAGAATTTGGAAAAGCATGGGGAAGGATCCTGTGAAATGATACCAGGTGTCAAAAGCTGAACCAGGAGAATGGCTACAATAACTTACATAAAAACAATGCAAAAAGCTGCTGAACTTAGGATATGTAAAATCAGTAACCAATCCTGAGATCAAATGGATTTAAGATGCTGACTGTGATTGACACTGACAGATGCAGTTCCTCTTTCAGTTGACTAATTTTTCTTATGTATGGTAGTGTGTTGAGTCAAGAAAAAAACATTTTGGGGATGTAAAAATCAAATACATAAATCATTTTTTTAAAGTAAAAATATATACTATTTCTGAAAATATTCTAGTTTTCTATAAAAGCTTGTGAAAATGACATTCATTCAATTAATCAAAATCCTTTTATTAATCTACATCTCCCCATTTAGTCATCTAGGTAGCACAATAGAAACAGTCTGGAGTCAGGAAGCCCTGAGTTCAAATTTTACCTCAGGCACTTACTAGCTTGTGATTCTGGTCAAGTTACTTAATCTCTGATTGCCTCACTTTCCTTGCTAGTAATTTATACTTCTCATATACACCAACTGAGTTAATATGTGTAAAGTACTCTGCACAGTGTCTGGCACATAGTAAACACCATATACGTATTTGTTATTATTACTATTCTTATTATTATTTCTCTATTTTTGTTTTCTCAAGTATAGTATGGGGGAAAATAATAGCACCAACTTCCCAGAGTTGTTATGAAGATCAAATGAGACAATATTTGTAAGAGCACTTATCACTTTGTCTGATACATAGTAGGCCATATACCAATATTTATTTCCTTTCCCTTTTCATGGGTGTATAAAGAGACTAAAGAATAATCAGACATGTAAGAGAGGACCAAGAGAGACACATATCACAAAGTCCAAGTGAAGAAAGAGTTTTGAAGAGTGAGTTTCAAATGTTAAAATCTGAGAAATTAAGATGAATGGAGACTGAGAAAGGATCATCATATTCTTCAATTTTTTTTTTCCTGAGGCAATTTGGATTAAGTGACTTGTCCAGAGTCACACAGCTAGGAAGTTTTTAAGTGTTTAGGCTATTTCACTTGGGTATTAGAGGCCAAAGTGAAATGGGTTGATAAATGGGTGGGACTTGAGAAAGTCATAGGCCTAATTTGAGAAGGAAGTATGGTATAGAGAGATAGAAGATTGGAGAGCTAGTGTAAGAATGTGAAAAGGGACTCTCATTCTGTGGAGCAGTGAGACCCGAGTTGTTTTTTCAGTCACATATGACTCTGCATGAGTCCATTTAGAGTTTTCTTGGCAAAGATGCTACATTGGTTTGTCATTTTCTTCTCCAGCTGATTTTACAAAGGATGAATTTGTAATTCTATTTGGATTGTTTGACTTAGTGACTTGCCCAGCGTCATATATCTAGTAAGTGTCTGAGACCAGAGTTTGAGCCAGAAAAATAAGTTTTCCTGACTTCAGGTCTAGTACTCTATCCACTGTGTCATCTACCTGCCTACCTTGTTGAGATAAGAAGACATGAATTTTAGCCTAAGATTCTGATATTCCATAACGAAATTAGATAAGAACTATGACTGCCTAGACTTTCTACAGTATAATTCCTTCTAGGTGGCCAATTAAATTAATTTTTATTAAGTCATGAATCTTAAAGAAGGAAAAGTATAGCATAGGAAAAAGATTCATTTATATATGTATGTGTATATTTTTACATACATACATATATTTTCTGTCCTCTAGTTCTGGCCCTAGAACCCCTGAACCTGTACTAGTGGGCTCTTGGAATAAATAAGTCGCTAAGCTGAAATGTAGTGGAATTCAAAGAAACTTGTCAAAAGCTGTTCAAAGTAGATACTAGAACAGATATGGATGGAGGATGGAGAAGAAAAGGAGTCTGAGAGAAAAAATAAATGGTGGTAGAAGAAATTGGATAAGAAAAAATATGAAATTGGCAACAACATTCTTTAATTATTATTGATGAAAGTGCCTCAAAGTTAACAATCTCCCCAATCCAGTCTCCGAATCTTGGTGAACATGCAATGAATATCTTATAAGGTGTCCCAAATATCAGTGGCAAAAAATGATTAGTACTCTTTTTGATTAAAATATCCCTTTTTATGTGTGGTAGTCTAGAGAGCTTACATAGAGTCAAATAAATAACGGGCTTTCTTGACTGAACAATAATTAAATATAGTTTCCTCTGATGTGGAAAAATGTTCTTTATGGCACACAAGACTCTCTGGAAAGACAAGACAAATTAAACATAAATTGGCAAATGGTTATAGAATGCCTGAAAATTCCCTTTGGTTAATTTGAAATGAATGGGACATTATGTGGCCACTTTTAATTCTGAGAAAGACCTCCTATCTAGAGTTCCCTTATCCATGCTAATTAATATCCTGAAAAAGAAACATTAACGCAAAATGGAGACACTTATCTGTTCCCATGACTGGGGTCACATGCTATCAGCTATGTGAAGATTATGACCACACACAGGCCTGTGTATTCCTATAGTACCAAATGGATATCCATTTCATAAGAACAGATATTTTAATGTATCATTAAGTGAGACACATGGAAGCCAATTATTTTTATAGTTTCCTTTACTCTCCCCTCTATTCTATTTAAATTAATCTAATTATTTGGGCACATATATATTTATATTGAGTGGCAGTTTGTTTTTTTTTTTTAAATCAGATTTACCATTTCCTTTAGGAAAGGTGGAATATTACTGATCTTGCCTTTTCTGTTTCCTTTGAAAAAATCCAACTTTAATTAAAATAATATAAAACCAGCTGTTTGCCCTGCTGTGAGGAAGACATTAATACCAGCCATGTAGGTGCCATTTTTTAATCAGCATGTCTGTGAAGCTCATGATAAATATACCCCCAGCATGTGCACCTGTGCTGCCATTCTTTTTAATTATACTCTTATGGAGCATAAGTAGCTGTTCAGTCCATAGAATGAGGACCGATTAGGAGTGGATCAACACTTCTGCTGATTGAATCACTTCATATTGAGACTATATCATAAATGACAGAACTTGATTTCTGTTTCAGTTAGTCACTCCAACAGTTCATAAGTAATGAGACAAAATGGGTCAAAGAAAAGAACAATGGCTCTGGAGTCAGAGTGGAACTAGGTCCAAATCCCACCTTTGATACTATTTCCTGAGGGAAAATGGGCTCAGTATTATCATCTGTAAAATAAGATGATTGTGGATTTATCTTCTAAGATCCCTTCCAAATGTAGAACGATGATCCTATGACCTTTAAGGTCTATTTCAGTTCTAAATAAGTATGACCAGAAAATGCAAATAATTGACAATTTAATGATGGGTTGCGGTAGAAATATTCATTCTTACATACATTTTTGTAACTTAAATCTCCTTTTCCCAAAAGAAACAGTAATGTAGTTGGTAGTTAGGTTCTGAGGAAGGTTCACAGATGCCATTTAATTTCTTTTTCCAGGACCTGAAGTAGAGAACTATTCCCTTTATCTTTCTGCAAACTCTAAGATTGAACCTTCTATTGACCAGAACATGATTTTTCTCTTTCTCAAGCAAACCAAAATCTTATTCATCATATTTTAAAAGATTTTCTAAGGATATTTTTGGTTTGGTTTTCTGGCTTGAAAATAAAGGAGAAAAAGTTGTCTCCAGTATTTTCTTCCTTATTCCCATCTGAAAATTCAGATTCCAATATCTTTACTTTCCTTTATATTCCAGATACAGAGACAAAATAATGGGGGGGGGGGAGTGGATAATGGAGCTTGCTTCCTACTCAAAAGACTGAAATGAGACTCATCAGCATTCATAGGAACATCACACTTGGGCTATCCTAGTTTTCCAGTCCCCAGTGCTAGGAACTTTGAGGCAGCAGACATGAAAAGGACCTAATAGATAAAAGAGATGGAACTAGGAATGTTTTAGGATGTATATTCTAGGATATATTCACATTTCAGGCAGCCATTGGGGCTGGGGGAAAAGAAGCAGGAGAAGCCAAGAAAGGGAAAAAAGGATCAGAAATAAGGATCTATCATTCCTTTCTTTTATCCCTCTTCTCAGATACCACCAGTCATGCAACTACAAACCCAAATGCAACTAATTCCCTAGGACAGGGTAAAAGGAGGTATCATAAATAGGAAAGAAACGGCCTGGGGAATGGGAAGATGTAATGGACATATAGGGCAGCTGGTTTAGGAGGAAAAGAGAATGTATATGGGTGGAGGAGATCCCAAGTGGTGCAGAAGGAGGCTAGGGGAGTTTCTATGGCAATGTCCTATCCATGTGGCCTTGTGTAAGGACCAAATGTAAACCAAGCATAAGTAAGATGGGAGATTGCCTATAATTTAATATCTTAATATCTATGTGTCATGAAAAATGACTGTACCCAGGCAAGAGCAAATTTTCACACCAATTAAGAAAGGCAATTTATTGCCATAAGGTTCTTAGTTAGTCAAAAAGAACATATGATAAATTATGCAAACATTTTGTGAATTTCCTTCCAGTATGCAAATTTTATGTAATTAGCTATCATGTTTTTCATGCAAAATTAAATTTGCTATAATAATGAATCACAATCAGGAATAAGAATATTCAATGGGAAAGAAAACCTATTTTTATTTTCATTTTTATAATTGAGAAGATGCAAATGGAGGAAGAAAGTGATTTAGGAGAGGTACTGTCATTTATATGGAGCAAGCAAAATCTACTGCAACAGAAAGAGGTAGGGACCTTAGTTTAACTCTGTACAGATGTTTGCATGCATTTCATGTTTGCAAGGGTCTAGAGACCATTTTCAGTCTTCCACAAGAAGCAGAAACAGTGTGATGTTCCTCCTACCCATAATTTATTCAGAAGATTGGAGGAAGTATGTTAATGATGGGTCTGCAACCAAAATAGCTACAGCCTGTTAGACAAAATTGTTTAATTATTGTCAAACAGGCAGAAAAACCACTTTGGCCTATTCCTTCATTTGGACTAGTGTCTACTTTATAAGCCTGTAAGTGTAGGCTTATGATCTTTATAAATCTGATGAGTAGAGCTATTAATTATTTTTGTAATCTCTTTCTTATTGATCTCCTGACATCAAAAATAGCAACAGTACATTGAAGCATCTCAAAAGCACAGTTCCATATTCTTTTGAAGACAGGCTAATAAAAGTTCTTTACTTGTGTGCTACCTTTCTCAGATGATCATCAAATTGGAAAAATCCTGGGTATGATGGGAAGTAGTGACTCACTGGGGAAAGTGTAAGAAGGCAGGAGTCTTATAATTTCTTCTGCTTACTCGTCCTTTAAGGCTCTTAGATGAGGATGAGTGTTTTGACAACAGTCTACAGAAGAAAGCTTGTATAAAAGAGGTTTGCTCTTTAAGATTAAGATATAGCCTTCAGGACTCCTCCTTATATGATCCAGTATTTCTGAATTAATCCCTTGGGAAGGCTAATAAGTATCTTCTGTTAAAAGATGGAGAATAACTGACAAAATAGCAAGCAGCAAAAGAACTGAGTTAAGTGATAGAAAACAAAGGATAGCAAATGCCTCTTACTAGAAAAGAAGAGAACAGAGGAACAAAGAATACAGCAGGAAGCACCAGGTGCAGAAGTGAGTAGATAGGATGAGAAATGAATATTAGAAAATAGGGCCTGCAAACAATACCGTTAGCAAAAGGAAGAGCCCAGATTGTTGAGTAAAGAGATCTGCAGCGTAATGCTAGAGACAACTAGTAATGGAAAGCTGGGTTAAAAAGAGTAGGTGGTGAGAGCTATTGGAAGCAAGACATGTAGAACAGATAAAAGAGCCATAGCAAGGATCATTTTTGTCTGGTAAGCTGAAGTTCTACCCCGGTAATATTATACATCACAGAAACTATCAAAATTTATGTTGGAAAGTTGTTCACTATGGCAACAAGGGATATCATTACTACTACTTTCTAGAAACTTGAGATCAAATATGAAACAAAATTATGACCAGTTATGCATGACTCAGTACAAAACAGATTGCTAGGAAAGTCCTACTCATTGGATTGAGGCAGAGATTATCATTACTTTCTAAAGACTCAATGAAAGGTTTATCTGTTTTTATTAAGTGAGAAATTAAATATCTGTGTCAACTTTTTTTTAGCCTCTGTACTTATAAGGGCAGCTGGTGACTATTTTCCCTAGTACATACACTTGGGAATGCCCAATACTGGAATTTATAGATTATCTGGGTAGGAGCAATGAGCCAGAAAAGTGAAAAGTCCCTAAAGCATACATAGACCTTATATGTCAAAAAGTAACCTTTGACAAAAAGATTACAAACATTTAATAAATAAAATTAATCAATATCTATTGAGGCATTCTATAATATGAAAATACATAGTTGGGAAATATATAGTTGTATGAGAGACCATCTTTGATTACAAAATTACAGACTAAATAGATTAAAAAGACTGACACAAGTAAACTTAAAGACCACAAAATTTAGGTAACAGTACTACAAGATTACAAAGTAAACAATAGCAAGGTGAATCATGATGAATATTCAAGTAATTTATTCAAATTATTATTATTATAGAAGTTTAAAGACATGAGCAAAATATTTGTTAAATGGAATTGAATTCAATATACAGTGAAGCATACTATTTTCAATTTTTTTTCATGTTTTTTTTTAATCCTTTTGGCCAGTTTCTTCTTTCACATGACTAATATGGAAAGATGTTTCATTTGATTGTGTATGTATATTATAGAGTTAAATTGTTTCCCATTCTAGGAAAGAGGGAAGGGAATACTGAGGAAAATTTGGAATTCAATTTTTTAAATGAATATTAAAATGTCACTGGAAAAAAAATAAAATATCAGTTATAAAAATTTTTTTTAAAGTTAAATTCAGACTGAAGTAGACCTGGAAGATTAGAGATCATATGTTTTCTTGTAGTTGTATTACCTTTTTAAAGTAATTTATACAGGTTATCTTATTTGATTCTCACAATAATTGAGTAAGTAATTAAGTAAATAGTCACTATTATCCTCATTTTGGAGATGAGAAAAGTAAGGCTCAGAAAAGTTTATAAGCTTGTCAAAGATCTCATAACTAATTATAGAAAGAATCTAGACTAGGACTCAAGCCTTCTGACTTCTACTAGACTGCTCCTTCTACTTACTATTCCATGATATTATTTAAAACTATAAAAGATCATAGTTGAAAATTTGGCACTATTCTAAATGGTTTTCATTTTCCATGTGTCCAATAGCATGTAAAATCAACATATTCTGCTTAGCTCTCATTCTTAATTTTATTTCATACTAGCTATGTGGCCTTACTCAAATCATTTCTCTTCTGAGTTTTAATGTGTTCTCCCTTAAACGGTAGAAGTGAGACTAGAATCATAGAAGTGAAAGGTCCTCACACTATCTAGTCCAAACCCCTCTCTCCCCCTTCTTCTCCTCCTCCTCTTTCTGCTCTTCCTTTTCTTTCTCCTCCTTTCCTTTTTTTTTCCCCCACATCTCCTCTTTATTCTTTTCAGAAGAAACCCAGAGATCTGGTATGGAACTAGCATACTTCTCACTCTTTTACAAGGTTTTCTTCTGGAAAGTTTCCTCTGGAAATAATTTGTCCCAAGTTATAGCAGCAATAAGAATCAAGACAAAAACCTGAGTATGAGCATTCTAAGATATGCATTGCTTAGACTGCTGCCTCTCTGGTTACTGAAGAGATCATTGATTTAGAGCTGGAAAGAAACTTAAATATTATTTTAGAGGTTATCTCTTTATTTTTCCAATGAGGAACTGGGGCTCAGAAAAGATAAAAGTCTTGGATATTGTCTTCCTTAGAGCAAAAATGTGATTTGAACTAAAATCATCTGACTTTAAAGCCAATGTTCTTTTAATATAAACACAAACATAAACACTTAATTTGAGTTTTTATATCTACAATTATTATAAATAAGCATCTTTAGAACTAGAAAAAGTTGAAACATGCTTTTAAATTGGACTGGCATTTTTATTTAACTCATACTGCTTGTGGCCATGGGAAATAAGAACATGAATCATCCACCAATAATCAAAGTATCTAATATCTGTCTATACATTGGATAAAGCCCCGGGCCTTGAGTCAGGAAGGTGTGGGACCAAATCTGGCCTCAGACACTTAATGCCTTCAGTTTCATCATCTATAAAATTAGCTGGAAAAGGAAATGGCAAACCACTCTAGTACCTTTGCCTTGATGAAAAAATGGGTCATGGATAATTGGATACCACTGAAAATAATGACTGGACAACAACACATTTCTGCCAAGAGATTCAACCTCTTCCCAAATCAAAGTATTTGTTATGTTATAGCTTTAATAAAATATAAAAATATTCTTCAAAAAAGTTTGCAGTCTTTTGTCTACTTCTGCCCAATCTTCCCTGGAGGTGCCTTCTTAGTTATGAAAGAATAACTTTATCAAGCCCCACTAAAGAGAGAGGGACAGTAAGAGGAATGGTATCTCTGTATTTTCTTTAAGCCAAATCATGAACATCTGAAATACATTAGTGTGACTCATTTGCAATTTGAAGAGAAAAACAAATACTGGCCACAAAATATTTATTAGCTTTCATTTAAGCTAACTTTGCCTTCAAGGCATGCATTTAACTGAAAGGTTGTCTTGCCCATGGAATATATTTGATGGATAAATTCATCAGAAAAATAATTGGACTACACCAGTTCACTTGCAGAGATACAGTCAACATAACCATTTGATTGTCTCAGGTCAAATCATAATTTAATAGGGTTGAGGATTAGTGGATAAAGTTTTTTGAAATTGGTGGAGGAAAGAGGAGAAGGTTGCTTCTGTCCAGAATTTTTGGCTGGCCTTGGCCTGACATTTTAGTACCAGTTTGTTCAATTTGTACCAGTTCAATAGCCCCCATCTAAAGATGTAGTTTTATTATTTCCATTAAGCAATGATAACAAACGGCTACTTTTAGGACAAAAAACAAAATGTAATCTACCAAAAAAAAAAAAAAAAAAAAAAAAAAAAGCAACAAAACAAAAAACCTTCTCCCAAAAGATAGCTACCTGAACCTTTATAAGCTTTCTATCTTTCTGTCCTGTTTCCTGCAATCTCAATTAGCTTCCCAAAAGGAGGTTAATTTTAATAATTTAGTTTTACTTAGCCTCATTAAAATCAGAAATGGAGAAAGAGTAAAATGTATTTGTTGTATAAGTAGATGTATTTTACTTCTAATGAAGATTCATATGAATATTAAGAATACAAATGATGATAAAGACATCCCCACTTTTAAAGAGCAAACAGCTTTTTCTGACATACATAAATTCCCTTTGTAATAGAACACTGACTCCTCATGAGATAGAATTTTGAAAATATTTACTTGGATTACACAACATTTCAAAGGTTTTTGTCATAAGGCACTGGAAAATCTACTTCAACAACTTGTGAGTCAGATTTAACTATTGAAATGGCCTCAGGAAAAGAATGATTGAGTTAAATGCTCCTGGATTGTGGGTTGCCTAGAACTTCATAGTCTGAAACAAAGTGAATCCATCCTATCATTTTGAAAACAAGGAAAGGCAGCAAAGATGAAAGAGAAGCTCTTTGAACTTTTTTTTTTGAGGACCTCACTTTTCTGTACTTAGAACCACTTTCCTGTTAGATAATGGAAATGCAGCAAATCTTACTTAATTTAGCTCTTACAACTTCCCTTTGTTACTATACAAAAACTAGAATCTACACATCTAGGGAAATGTACCTCTAAAAGGAAAACAAGTTAACACTAACTAACTACTAAGCTAATAACTTAGAGAGATCAGGTCCAATCATGAATCAGATACTCATTAATATAATTATTTTGTCTTCTTATGTTGTAACATATAATTTACTTAAGAAAATCTTAGAATATAGTTCAAATATATCTCATGTATAGGTCTCTGCAGATTTGACTTAAAGGTCCCATAGTTTTCATGTAGACATTCAAAGTCACAAAGAATATTGTGTGTGTGTATGTGTGTATGTATATATATATATATATATATATATATATGCACACACACATATATATATTTCAATCATTACTAATGTTTTAACTAACCTTAAAATCATGATTCTTATCATTCTGTATCCCCCATAATGACATTTTATCACTTCTGCTGCCATAGTGAAAAGGCCCTTTAGAGTATTGATAGTAATTTTTATTTATATTTCTTTCATGAGTTATTATGGCCCCAAAAAGTCATTATTTATTGACTATCTTTCTGATGGAGATGTTGATACATATACATTTATTGATTACCAGCTTTATATAAAATCTCTCACTGAGTATTGAGTTTTTCCTGTCTCAATTAATCAAATTTCAATTAAAGTTCTACATTCTATATAAGCCCTTTTCAAGTCTGTTTTAACCTCACATTCTTCCCTCTAAAATTTTTGTAGATAAAGTAAATTATATTCCAGGTATGAATTATGGACAAGGCAGAATGAAGACTACTTTGTTATGACTACTACCATCACCACCATCCCCATCTCTACTACTACTACTTCTACTACTACTGCTGCTACTGCTGCTGCACCACCACTACCACAACTGCCAATAGTAATATCAACAATAACTGATATATATAATATGGTTTAGTGGGAGAAAGACATATATTTAGAGAAGTGGAACTAGGTGTGTTATATATGTGTGTGTGTGTGTGTGTGTGTGTGTATGTATATACATATACATATATATATATATATATACATTCTTACTATAAATGAAACCACAATTCATAAAGATGTATGTACAAACATAAAAATATATACATACATATAAATACATATATATTTATATATCTACATATACACACTTACATACATATACACATACATACATGCACACGCCTATATCCCAAAGGCTATTCTCAGTCAAATAAGAATCTTGATCGAATTAGCTTCACAGTATATTTATATCCTTTCTGGAACTTCTGGTTATCTCCTTTCACTATAATTATAAGAAGTATGTCAATCCTCATGAAGATAACTACAGTTAATGAAATAACATTCATTGCATGGAATGAAGAAATAAAGAAATTCTATTTTCAAAAGATAAGATGTTTAAAAATCAGTTGATATCATTTTGATAGGTGTTTGCAGACACAAGGATGAACAATTCAAAGGCTTTCTGTTCATTTGTCATGAATCTTTATCAAGCAGAGGTTTGGAATGTGTTGCATGGGAAGCAATGACTATCAAAATAACATAGTTGACTAAAATTAGATAAGAAATAGCTAGTTATAGGTGTAACAGTCACTTAAGATTCAACTCATAGATCCATTAAATGAAAGATTAAAAGGAAAAGGAAAAGGAAAGATTAAAATGGCATTGGATTCATTTTTAGCAAAGACAAGCTGTCCAGCTTAAATAAGTTTGTCATAAGAACAAAAAGATGAAAGTTTAAAAATATAAAAGTATTATAATTTCATAGAGAAATTTAAGTGATCCAGGAGTTATTAGAAAGAGGAAAAACAAAAAAAAATACCTCAAAAATCATTTCATTTAGAAAATATTCAATCTCCTCACTAAACAGGGGGATTCAGCTGGCAAGAATATAACCAGTTTAAAGCCCAAGTCCACAAGTTTGTAAAGCACAAGTTTATAAAACTTTTTGGACTAAAATGAGAGAAAAATGTTATTATTGACTAAGAAATTAGTGAAAAGTAATTGAAGGGAATAGAAATTTCAGGATGATATCCACTTAAGTCAAATTATCCTGGGAACATTTATAAAAAAGAAATTGTCAAGAGAACGACAAAGTTAATGTTTTGAGTTTGAGCTGTAGTAGTCTTCCCAAATCTTACTGATCTATATTAACTTTTTGAGAAGAATCCATTGAGACATAATTAATTAAAAAAACAAAGAGGAATGATGAAAGATTTTGCAGGTATATTCTGAAGCATCCGATAACAATCACAAATGAGTATAGAAAAAATATAATACTGCTATAGTGGTGTTTTTTTAAATGTGTGTATAACTGTATGTGTATATAATTTTTAAATCAGTTAAACAAATACAACCTTCTCATGTTCTTCTCAAAAAAAAATTAAGTCTTCCATATATGTTTTATTCTTATAAGAGATGGGGCTAGAGAGATAACTTCCCTGGGTAATCTACTGGGTATTGACATCAAGTGAAATATAAAACAATGAGATAAATACTCACAAAAAGTGTTCATTAGAGTCATGGAAAATATCTTGGGCAAAGTTTAAACTAAAGAAAATATCCAAATTAGGGGGGAAATCTTTTCAAATGCAGCTATTGCCGTACAATATTATGCTAATTTTATTGTCTCTAGGAACAGTAAAAGCCATGAAATTAAAGTGAAATTCACAGTAGTGGAGGGGAATGATGACTTTAATCAAGTGCATGAGAAAAAATAGAATACATGAGAAGTATAAATTTATAATAAGTACAATAATATAACACATATAAGCACTTTAAGTGTTTCAGTGTTTCAAAGTACTATATATATGTGTATATACACACCACACATAGAAAGATATATGTTATAGATAGATAGATATATCTCCCTCTTCCTCTTTCCCTCCCTCCATCCCTTCCCACTCTTCTCCACCATTCTCTCTCTCACTCTCTCTCTCTCTTTCTTTCATTCAATCTTGTTCTCTCTCTTTCAATTTGAATTCTTGCACAGCTTTCACTCCATTATTTCAGTCTGTCTCTATAGAGAACTTTTTTTTTTTTAAGATATTACTAATATTAAAGGAAAGAATACAATAACAGTATATGACAGGAAAAAGAACACAGCTAGCTGGGTGCCTTTTATTTTAATTCCAGGGCATTGTACAGATATAAGATCTAAGTAGGAAATAATCAGGTTTTTTGTTTTTTTAGAATTGTAGACTTACCTGAGCAGCCCCAGAATTTTGGGCCTTACCCTATTTTACACTCAAGAGTAAACAAATTAATCTAATCTTCTATAAATGCATCTGTCTGGTGTAAACAACCCCAGGCAACCTTTGACTAGACCAGTCAAGAGCAAGTTAGATAAAGATGTGCACATGGGTTAATGCAATTCCTAGGGTATTTAGTACTTTTAGTACCTCTGGTTTCATCAATCATTCTGACTACTCCTGTCCATTTATCCACCTTCCCGACTCTTGGACAAGGGGCCAAGTCTAATCTGCCTATCTCACTAACTCTGAGTTTCCCAATGAAATTTCCAGTAGATAAGTATAGAGAACACTGGTGTAGCAAAGTTACCATTTGAAGAGTGTATTGAGAATTGATAATGTGACAGAAAGCCATAGTTTTAGTTTTAGTTTTCTCTGCACACCAGAAATAGAGATATTATGAGGGCTAAGATGTTTAAAATATAAGCACAGGCTTAGTGTACATTGGAAAAGGCAAAAATACCCTGTCTACCTGTGCTGAAAAAGATTTACAAATTAGACTTGCCTTGTACCCATTAGACAGGGATTTTGTCATTTTTGCAGTTTGCACAGTGCTTGACATAGGCTGACAATCAAAGAATGTTAAGTATTTTAAGAACATTAAATAATGAAAGCATAAAAGAAACATGGAAAACCACCAGTCACTGTGAAATTGATGATAGTATCTTGCTAACAGAATGCAAAGCCACTATCTCACCCAGTTGCAAAACATTATGTGAGTGAAAAAATATCATTTGAAAGACAGACATAATACTTAATCTTTAATTAAAAATGAACTTTCATTTCAACTTCAAGTAAGTAGCTCTGAAAAATCTTTAAAGGTTAGACCTTCCATAGAAAGAAAAACTTACAGTAATCATAACTTTAGAATTGCTTTTCCCTTAGAGTCTTGATAATCTTTAGAGGAATGATCAAATTTATCTTTCCATGAGATAATGTAAAATGGTCAATGAGAAGATTTCATTATGCAGGACAAAAAGATCATAAAATAAATTATTTTTTAAAGATCTTAAGTAGTTTCTTCTAACTTTCTTTTTATCACATAGCTTGAATATGGCTGCATTTATTTATTTATTTTTGCCAATAATCTTTAGTTCAAGGAACCCAAAGGAGAATGGAAAAAGGAACACAAGGACAAAATTTGACCTACTTACAATGTTGCTAAGGGGGTCAGCACAGCTAGGAAGAGAAAATCAAGAGAGATGTGGGTCTGTGCCCTGTAACCCTACTCTACACAACAGCATGAGGACATGAGCAGTGGGAAATTGTCTAGGGAAGTCTGGGGTAGACTTTAACTATCAAAACCAAAATCAATTTAAAGTGACAGGTATGTGAATGTGCCCTAAAGAAAACTGAGAAGGGCCATGAGACTCCCTGGGAAGTCTGTATGGAGGAGGAGACGGAAGGGAGGGTAAAAGCAGTGGACTAGAGATAAATAGTGGTTACTTATTGACAATAAAAACCCACCAAAAGGGAAAAAAAATTATAGGTTCAAGTCTATAAATCTAATTCAGGTTGTGTAAAAAAATTATATTCACAAGGGGGTCAACTGAATAATCCAACAATTTATATATGGCTACTGAGATTGAGGGCAGACTACATAAGAAGTCAAGTCACCCAGCATTTACTAAACACCTACGAATAGCCAGAGGCCTTGCTTGGGGATATAAACTGCAGTCAAAACAATCTCTGCTCTGTGGTCTTTAGTATAGAATAGAGATTTTATTGGAGGTAGGGGGAGAGGAAGGAGGTTGGTTGCAAAAGACAATTATCTGCAAATAAGATGAAAACAAGTCCTTTCCTTAACAATATTAAGCATTTGAGGGATTTATGTCCCCCTCTCAGGGGCCACTAGAGGCTTACTGAGTTCAGTAATAGACCCCTAGAAGAAAACACAGAAAGCAGACTCTGCACTTCCTAGAAGCAGAATTATATGTATGTGGGAAACATGTTTCGTGCCTGTGGGCATGTTTATGCCTTTGGAATGTAGCAAAAATTAGCTTTTAAGTTAAAAGTGGGGGTGGGAAGGAAAGAAAAGAGTATTCCCATTGTCTTTGCATGATATAGCTTTTGTTAATGCCCTAATTAATATGCTTTTGCAGTATAGATTAAGACTTTCATTAGGTCTAAGACTGGATATAAATATTTATGCACTTTTAACTTTTTTTCTGGCAGGATATAGTAGTTAAGGCATTTCTGTAAAAAAAGAAAGGAAAGATGAGTGGCAAACAATTGATAGATTTTTTTGGAAAGTTTTACATTAATGATTAAATAGTATCAGTTCGATGACTTTACTCAGCAGCTTACAGACAATAAAACATAGCTAAATCTGTCAATTAGCATTTTCACATTCTCTCCTGACAGTGCCTAATGGTATCTGTAAGATGCAATTTCCAATACCTAGCTCTTTGACATTTTCCATTTCTCTGCACATTTTTCTCCTGTTGCTCCCTGTTATGACTAAAAAACAGCAGGATGTTGTGCTCCTTGGTGGGAAATGCATCACCTGCTGTTGAAAGCAAACCAATTATTGTGTCCCTGCTAAATCTCGGGGACTCCTTGTGTATGGGTTTCCCCACTTAAATATATCAACAGCATACTCTGAACCTATTTTTAAGTGGCTAAACACTTTGGAACACCAGCTGGTCTCTAAGTTGATGTCACCTGAGGTGCCCATTAAGGGTCTGGAAAACTGCCAGGCTTGAGTGCCCTTCCAGTAACAGCAATGCATCAATCAAAAATCATACAGAACAATGCTTTCTACATTTCTACATGCGCAGTTCCAAACAATGATGGGAAAATGAATGTATTGGTTTTCTCCTCCCCAGGCCCTCTGTTGGAGGGGAGTAACCCTGGCTCAACAACCTTGGACAGTTTCTCTGGTGGATTTCCAGCTGGCAGGGAGATGGATGCTATTTCCACAACTGTCAGAAATTAGGTTTCTTATTCTCACTGGCATCTATTTTTAGCCAGTGTTTATAAATGTTCTTAGAATATTTTTATCTTAGTCTTTCGAGATCAAGGAAGACCAAGATACCAATTCTTGCCATTCCTGACTGCCCCATGAGAAGCAAAGAAAAGAATTCCAACTAAAAAGGAAAGTTATGTCCATTAATCCTCAAAGAAACTTCAGAATAGCATCTTAGAATTTTTTTTTTGTCTTTGAGGAGCACCTTAATAATTTCTAAGCTGTTTTGGAAGTGAAAACCAAATCTCATGTTGTATAACATTTTCTCTCTTAGTTTATATCAAATTATCTCAAATTCATAATTCTGAGGCATTCCAAGAGCTATAAACACCAAAGACAAACACTAGCTATGTTCTTTTAACTATACTTACTAAAGCAAAAAGGCAAACACAGATATTTTAGAAAGGTTTTTAAGGGTTGAAAAAATTTTAAAGGGAGTTTTGATTTAATCCTCAGTTAAACAGCATCAAAATTGTCTAGAATATTCTAATTAATTAAAGTTTTATTGTCCTAACTAGAACTGTTAGTTGAAATGTCTTCATCCCAGATTTAAAAAAAAAAAGAGTTGAGAAAGGGGAGGCACTTGCAAAAGATTCCAGAGGGTAGATGCTATAAGAGGAAAATGTCTTTCCCCCAGGATGTCAGCATCTTAGGGCAAAGCCTGATTTGTCCTATTCCAGTTATAGTTCTGGACCTTACAAAAATAGTTTGTTCTTTGCACAGAAATTTGTTTTATTTCAATTGGAAGGATGTAATATTTCCTTCACCTACAGATAGGCACTCTGGACTCAAGAGGTTAAAACGCCTTGCCCAAAGCTAGACAGTGTGTCAATACAAGATTAGAAATATGAGCTCTTGATCGACAGGCTTATGACCAGCATTTATCGTGAAGAAGGGTGGCTGCTTGACATTAGTTCTGTAAAAGTGTCCTTTTTGAAGGAAAATCCTGGGTAAAGACAAAGGGGGCTATATAACTCAGCACCATGCTTCTCTGGGAATTCTCTTGAAGAATTAGTCTTTATTCTCTTAAACACTCACATTTCTGTCTTTAAATGATTGCAGCCTATGATGTTTGCTATTGATTTCCCCCCCCTTCCATTGTTCACTGCCAAGCTGAACACAAAGGTCAGTACAAAACTAAATCTTCACATGAGTAATTACTGAAGGGCCATTTTCATGATACTGGCAAGAGCTCCTTCATGGGTTTTCTATGCATTAGATAATTAATTCATCTCAAAGTAGACTTGGACATGTGGACAGGATATATACTACCTGTAAAGACATTTTTTTTTAGGTGAGAAAATTTAAAATGCTACATATCAATTAAATCACAAGCCAGCATTCCAGCAGACAACAACAAGATTCACAGATGAGAGTATCACGGTCAGTATGATTTGCCAGGTTACATAATCAAATAGAGTATGGCATTTATCTTAACTATGTTGGGCACCCAGAGGTTATTGCCATTATAGGGTATTATTACAATGGTATTAGCAATAACAACAAACAATTCACATGTAATATTTGTAAGTTTCTGTCTAATTTTAAATCTATGATCCCATGATCCTTATAATATACCTGTGCAGTAGGTATCATTAACATTTAACATTCCCACTTCTCAGAGGAAACAGGTTCAGGGAGGTTAAATGATTTGCCTAGGATCACACCATTAATAAGAACATGAAACAGGATTTAAATCCAGGTCTTCCTGACTCTAGCCAATAAACCAGAACTATTAGGTAGATAAATTGATAGATTTAGATATATACTTAGTGCATATATTAAATGTAAAATTCAAAAATAAAGAAAACATTATTATTTAGACATGAAATCTATATATATCTTAAAGATAAATATAAGCAAACATATATATTCATACATAGTTTACATAAGTATGTTATATATATATACATATATGTATATGTATAATGAGACAAATTTTTTTGTATATGTATATAATATATATCACGTTTGTGATATATTCATTTGTGAAGTTAGTGTGGGAAGGCAGATCTATTAACTCATCATCCTGTGGGTTTTTGTTTTTCCTCTATCAGACTACCTTGCCTGTAAATTATTTTTCCTGAATAAGATAATAGACCAAATTCATAGTCTGTCTAATTTGGAAGGAACCTTTGAATGTTCTTTATAAGACTAAGACACAAGATGAAGTATACAGAATGACAGATTTGAATTTAGGACACTCTGTTTCCTATTCCAGTTCCTACCAGCTACAGAGTATAAACTCTAGCTGGTCCTTGCCAATCTGCAAAGGCTTGTACTACAGGCCCAGTGGTGGATTACATTTCTATCATCCCAGAAGAACCTGCTTAGATAAATTCAGAAAGACTTCTCACAGAAGAACTGGCTATTGGATGATGAATTTTTTTTCTAGCCATAGCAACTCACAAATACTATTTATTAAAGAGGTGAATAGGGTTAGAGTTCTTGTCAATGAAAGGGGTGCTCATGCTTTCAAAATCATGGGCCCTTGAAATAACAAAGTAATAGCATGTATAGTTAAACCAAGGTTTCTGTAAGATAATTTTTTAAAAATTGTTATTCTTGCTTTTTATCCAACTCCTACAGGGGAGGCATTAAATACTGTGACTCACAAAAGTGAGTGTTGCCAGAATCAAATTTAGACATAATTGGGAGATATTTAACTAAATGAATAAAAATACAACAAAACATAGATTACATTAATAGGAGGTTTTCTAAGTAAATATGCACCTGAAGGTATCTTTATGTAGACTTTGGTGGCACTTGCTTCTATTTGAGTTTGACACTACAACTTTAGATAATGGGAAGGTGTTTATACCATTTCTTAGCTTATTTTAAAAGAAAAAAAAAGGAACTGCAAGAAATCTGGAACACAGAAAGGCAAGTTTCTCTGTGCTCCTTATCTACATTTTGAAAAATATTTCCTACAACAATATTCCTTTGAGAATTCTACCTAAGCTATGCAGAGCAATTACAACTCACTTGAAATATCAACTAGTACTGATATTTCTCAGGGCTTATATGTAGTGATAGTTTTCTTTTCACTAGTGATAATTTTCTTTAATCAAATGCTATATGGTTTTGTCTTAGTTATCAAGGTTTTCCTCCATACTGATTGTTCTTTCCAGCAAAATTGTTGTACTTTTAAGAGACATTAGTGTTACTCCAATTAAACGCTAGCTTTTTTATAAGAAAGAACAATTATCAAATTCCTGAATTAATGTACTGATAAAAAAAGAAATCTGTGACAAGTAAAAGGTTTATATATCAATATGCCAGCAATTGTTTAAATGGAGAAGAGTTCCTGAACCTAGTTCCTCATGGTAAAATGCATGCAGCAAAGAAATACAAATCTATTCTCAAACCTATTTTCTTTTCCTGAGGGCCATTAATATTCTTAGTCAAAGCAAACAATTTTACTAATAACAAGTACATGACTAGGCTTGACAGTAAGAATAAGATATAGAAAGAATGCAGGATTTGGAATCAGAAAAGCAAGTTCAATATCTGATCTTGAAAGCTATGATCTAAGTCACTGTGGGAAAGGCATGAAATTTCCCAAGTACCCTGTCTAAGATTTACCAAAATGAGCAAGCTGAATTAGGTGATCTTGCCTTATAGCTCTCAGTCTGTGATCCCAGGATCTCTATGGCCTCTTCCAGTTCTGATCCTTTATAATTGTGTTTCTATGAAGTAAAAAAGGAGAAGGAGAAGGGAGAAGAAAAGGAAAAAAGGAGGAGGAGTAAGGAGGACAAAGAGGAAGAAGAATAAAGAAGAGAAAGAAGAAGAGAACCTCTATTTCTAACAACATTGAGATTTTATTTTCCCTCCATATCTTAATCACTTCCATGATCACAAAAACCTAACCTCTTAGAAAAAAGCAATTCTGAATGTTATATAACATGTTATCATTAAGAAACATGAAACAAAACATTGTTTCATCTCTATAAATCACAAATGCATACTATCTCATTTGATATTCATAATAATCTGGGGAGGTAGGATTCATTTTAAAATCCAAATTGTTTTTATATGAGGAACTTGGGGCACTAAGAGGTTCAATCTTCTGATTTCACATTCAATATTCTCTCTACTATGCCACATTGTTGATAAAGTCTTTCCTTTATTTAGTCAATAACTGGCTGAGGGGAAACTATCTATAATGAAGCCCATCTGTTCTCTACTATATTCCTTTAAGTGAAAAGGAGAACAAGACTTATTTCCAAGAGACAGCATGGACTGGACTTGAAGTCAAAAGATAAAGGTTCAAATTCTGTTTCTGACTGATTTATTTATTTGTTCAATGAACCTGGAAATTCAGTGGAACTCTTAGAAACTCAGTATTATCTGTCTGTAAAATAAGTGTAATGAAATGTGTGTTATTTACAATACAGAACTAAGTGTTATATACTTAGGAGAGTCATAGAAATGTGTCATAATTTTCTTTTACAATGGTGGTGGGAAGGGATTGAATTTTTTTCTAAAGAAAGGCACCTATATCAGTAGTGTTCATGACTTGCTTTTTAGTAAATCTGCTTCAGTTTAAATCTGTTATTCAACCTTCAAGACCTATAGCCTAAGAAGTCATAAAAAGTTAAAAACAATTTATAGTATAATGATATATTGATTATGCATACATATCTTTGCTTACACATATTTTCTATTATGGTAAGAGGGAACATTAGTCCTTATTTTAAATGATTCACTTTTCCCATTATTACTATAATCAATATAATATTAACATTATGGCAATCTTTAAGAATTACTATACTAAGTGAAGACATTAGAATATATACTATATATCCTGTTTCAATTCCAAAAATGGATTTTATGTGCTAATGGGCATTGTGAGAAATCTGATCTAAATCTTTTACTCCATATTGAAAGACTTAACTATTCAAATTTCACATTTGTGAATTAATAATTGTTCTTATTTCTAGTCAGATTACTCTACTGAGATAATGAATAGAGAAATGGGATTAGGAGACCTGAGTTTGATCTAGCCTTAGCCACTTACTAGATGTTATATCTTGTGCAAATCATTTCATCTTGTAAGGTCTCTTTCCTCCTTTGCAAAATGAAGATGATGTGTACACTGTCTCATTTCTCAGTTGTTGCAAGGAAAGTGCTTTACAAATTTTAAAGTGCTATATAACTGGGAATTTTAAAAAAAATTATGTTGAAGTTTATGGGATGCATACATAATTGATATATTAGGAAAAATAGTGGGCATAAAGTTAAAAAGGAATAATCTGGTTTTAGATTATTTTATTTACCTGATTTTATTTACATACACACAACACACACACACACACACACACACACACATTAAGTCTTTTGGCCTCTCACAGTCTTAGTTTTCTCATCTGTAAAAATGGGGAAAACAATACTTACATAATCTACTTCACAGAACAACTGTGAGGAAAGCACCAATTATGGACCTTCAAAAGGATCTATAAATTTAACTTATTATAATAGTAATGATACAGCTATCTCATTGATCATAGATCTGGTGCCATTTAGAGGCATTTACAAGGGCAAGGGAAGTAGACCTAGAAATAGAATCTTGGCCTCAACTGGCATTGCCTTTGAGTTACCAGTCACACCTATTATGACAGTAAGAAAAGGATAAGTTCAAAATTATTAAGAGAAATAAAAATTGTCTTTAGACATGCTGCAAAAACAATTCACATTATATTATAGAGAATCTTAAGGTATATATTTTCCTACCAAAAATTGTCAAGTTGATAGTATAGTTACTATTTATTTTATAAATGAGGATACCAAAACTCAGGAGAAATTGAGTGATTTGTCCATGTTCATATAAACAATATAAGTGTTGGAATTAGGTCTGAAACCTATTTTTCCTAGCTCTAAAACAAGTGCTTTCAAGCACCTCATCACATTTATATCATAAGGCTACAATTACAAGAGATTTATTTGGGGGTACTACTATCAAATTTCCATTTCAAAGCAGAGTGGATGTCATAACATTGATGCAGCAAAAATTTTACCTTGGGGGCCCTCATCTATGGACCATAGATGGAAAAAACATCTAGAAAACCTCAAGTAAAGTCAATAAGTATTTATTAAGTACTTACAGTGTGTTGAGTATTATGCTAAATTAAACTTTGCAGATGAAAATACAATTTTTAAAAGAATATAGTCCCTCAGGTAGCTTGTGTTCTCTTGGGGGAAGACTATACCTAAAATGGAGCCAAAAGCATGCATGCAACCAAAGAAGTACCTGAATGAATGCATGGCAATGATGGCTGTAAAATAAGTTTGTTCAAGAGAATCACCAATGGGAGAAGAGAACCAGAAGGCAGAAAGAAATTATAGGGTAACGAGGGACCCATGTACTTGGAAAACCTTGACGGTGAAAAGGCAGCTCATGCATAGTGATGAACTCCAGAGAGTCAAAAGCAGGTGTAGAAGAGAAAAGAAGTATAGGAAATCTTGGACCTCTCTCAAAGGAAATAGTGAGAATTATGATGAAAATCATCTGTGCTGGAAATCAGGAGAATCAGGATCTTCCTGGCTCTGACCTTCACCAATAGTGTCCCTTTAGTAAATCACTTTTCATTCTGAGTCTCAGCTTCCTCAGCTGTTAAATGTGGAAGTTAAACTAAATAGTCTTTCTAACATTCCATGGTAAATAATACAAACTCATAGGGAAAGGATTTTAATTTGAGACCCATATCAATGCTGTCCTTAGGATCATAGAACAAAAGAAACTAGCATAACAAGGTTAATCCAGTAACCATTGTTCTTAAGTAATCTGAATGGTTTGAAGGCTATGTCACTTACTTAAACTCATGTAGACCCTGACAGATCCAATTAAAACTAGTCTCTCTTCTCTCTTTTTTCACAATTTGTCCCAAAAGAAATGAGGCTGTTATAACTGAGAGTTTTGAGGATCCTCACATCTTCACACAAAGGGTATAATTAAGGTCCCTCCATATTTTTCAGAGACTGATAGTCTTTTTAAAGTTCCATTCTTCTTTTTCTTCTAGTGATTAGACTCTAAGGCATTTTCACTAATTTAATTCCAGAGATTTGAGGTATATCCTCACCAAACTTGGGTAATCCTTAAAAAAAAAAATCTGCATTATAGAAATATTCCCCTGCAGATAACACATATCTCTGTGTGTGTGTGTATATGCATATATATATACATATGTTCATGCATGTATATGTATTGCCTTTAAATAGTCTTTAGGGATTAAATTATTTGAGGTGGGAATGAAAGAAGTAGAAAAGTCCAATCTTGCAGGCCAACTAGGAGGTGAATCAGTGTCATAGGGCTATTTTTATAATGAATATAAACAATGAGATGACTTTTGGCTTTAGAGACTTGTATTCTGGTGCTGATTTTGAATATTTGAATATTTAGCTAGACTTTTGCTATTCAAAATTCAATATTTGCAATGTCCTTTATACATATTATATAATTTTATTCTCATAAAAATTCTAGGAAGCAGATGATATTATTAACTATTTTACAGATGAAAAAAACTGTGGCAGATAAATGAGGGTCATATAGATAGTAAGTGTTTCGAGGTTGGAATTAGCCACTAAGTTAACTGAACAAGTAGGCCCAACCAAGATCCAAAGTCAGACTGTCCACACGCATTAATGATTTCAATCATTCTATAACCACTAAGTTAATTCTTTCTGAGATAGATGGGTTTCTGTCTTAGATACCAATGAAGGAAATAATTATCAAAAGCTGGAGAGCAGAGTTGAAATAGGGTAAGTGTAACAAAGTGATTCTGTGGTTTCAATTTACCATCATGATAAAAGTACAAAGATTTGAAATGAAGCCAGTTTTTAAAAAATACTAATCCCACTTCATTTATAACCTGCATTGCACTGACACTTCATGCTACCCACCCATTCCATGAGCAGGCCACATGTCTAATGGGAACCATTCTTCAATTTGATGGCAATGGAAGCATACATAAACCACCTTCTGAGAATACTTTACACAAAGTTTTAGGAAATGTTGTGGTCTATTTATTTAAAACTGAGGTTGTCAGAAGTGAGCCCAGAATTCATTATGATAGAGGTCTGGTCATGTCTTCTTTAGTGCTAAATAGAAAACAAACTCCAAAACCTTCAATGATGTCTGTCACCTAGATTTGCTCCAGAATTTGCTTTAAGCCCTAGCCAATAATTTTGTTTCAGAATAAAATTGGTTAAAGGACCCTAGAGATTATTTAGAATCAATCTGCTTCATAGTACAGATTTCAAAACTGGGACACAGAGAAATAAAATGACTTGGTCAGAGTCACATAGCTATTAAGAAGCAGAGGCAGAGGCAATAGGACCTAGGTCCTCAATCAACTTAAAATCCAATTATCTTTCAAGATTAAAATATTTCTCTTATATGATTTATTAAAAATGTTTTTAAAAAATTTGACATTTAAACAATTACACATTAAATAAATTAAATAAAAAAATTAAACATTTAAACAAACAAAAAAAAAGGTTTTAAAAGTAACCACAGAAAAACCTACATCAAAAATCCATTAAAAGAAATGGTAAATGATAGTTCTCTCCAGTCACCCAAGCTAAATCCTCTGATACTTCAGAGAGAATTAGTTTTTGATTACTGCCAGGTATCTATTTTGGGGAAGGACAAAGTTGGAATGATCTTAATTAGCAAGTGTCAGGCTACCCTTTAAAAAGAGATTTGCCTTGTCACTCAGGGGAAAATAAAACCCAACTTGTCATATATATTGTAAGAATACTTCTGTGTTTTCATTTTAACCCTTAATTCTCATACCTGGCATCAAGTTTCTTAATTCATTACTTGGTTTTATTACAAATTTTGAGGAGGGTTAAGGGAACTTCTTGAATGCCTACTTTTGTCCAAATTAAAAATACCCTAAAATAAATTGTCATTTTGAAAAAAGGTTTTTCTTGTAACAAAAAAATTTAATTAAGAGTTAAAAATGGAAAATCACTGTTCTGTGGCTATAATCCCACTCCCATTTTAGACATCTTACTGGAAAGGTTTGCCATAAAAGGGATTTGAAGGGTAGGATAAACCAATGGAAGGAACATCACAACTATTTTCATGTCACTTAAAAATATAGCAATGTACTAATCAAAATTGATTCCTAGCCTGATCTTAGGATAGGCAGGTTCCTAGGAGACAATACAAAGTGATGATGGAAGTAAAGCTGGAGGTGGGGGAGTGATCCAGTACCATATTGTGCTAGGAAATATGGAATAGTGGAAAGAGAACTGGATAATATAGAGTCTGATAATCTAGCTTTAAGTTGCACCTCTGATTCTTATCTGTGTGATCTTGCCTAGGTAACTCACTTTATTTCCCTATACTTCTGAAAGTTTGCTCATCTGTAAAAAGAGAAAATTAGACTCAAGGGCTTCTGGGGTTTCTTTGCCAACTCTTCATAATCTTTTTTTCCTATGCTTGTTGCCTGTGTGACTTTAGGCAAGTCATTTATGTTCTCTGATCCTCAGTTTTCTTCTTGTAAAAAGGAAGTAGACTAGGGGACTTCTGAGATCTCTTCCAATCTTAGATATATGATTCTCTGAATGTCACTTTTTATAAAGGTACTTTTTTAATACAAGAAAATTTTATGCTATCTGATACCTGATGTGTGGATATGTGTATATGTGTGAATTTGAAAAGCTAACATTTTGATCATGAGCCTCTGAATTTAGCCAGGCTATTCCAGCTATTTTGACACCCAAAGAAAATTTGGTCCTACTTGACATAAATTACATGCTGGTCAACTTTTCCAAATCAAATCAACAGAATAGTGGTAGGGAGCCTGATTCACAAAGTCTCCATTGGAGGTGAATATAGACACAAGAATATTATTTCAGGGAGGTTGTATCCTTCTATCACATAGTTATGAATCTCCAGGCTAGGAGTTGAAGCCCCAGTCACTATTCCCTACTTACAGCCTCAGAGGACTTTGATATAGATTTCATTGGCACTGGCATAGGAACCTGGTGTTGGCTCTATGTCATGATACAACAAATGAGTAGAGCATGGCTTAAAATTATAGATTAATATTACTTTGGATGACTCAAAATTACAAAAGTCACTGAACAGAAGTGGAATGAACAGATATAAATACAGTATGTTACTAGTAGTTGCCATGCAATATGGCGAAAAGAAAATAGCTAGAAAAGGAATTAAAGACAATAAGTGGAACTCCAAGATTGGAGTATGTGTAAAGAACTTGACAAAGACTATCAGATTTTTCTGTTGAAGATTTATGGAGTGACATGGACTAGAATCTCATATGATAAGCAATGGTATCTAGAGAAAAGAAATCATGAGTCCATCAAAGTCCATTCTCTTTTGTTCCTGGGAAGCTTGACAGACAATGTTTTCACATCATTGAGCAAATGTCTTGGGTTTGCCTCTCTGGAAGCCTGTTAACTTTGCTCTGTTTCATTGGTACAAACTATACCCTTAATCTTTCCACCATTTTTCCAGAAATGTGAGCATCATAAGTTATAAGCAGGACCTTTTTTAAGGATATGGGTGACTTGGGAAAAATCATTGGAAAAACAATTTGAAGAATATATCCTATGAGTCTCAATGGCATAATGGAAAGAAATCTGGCATCCTAGTCAAGATCTAGATTTAAGTCCCATCTCTGGCACTTTGGTACTATTGTTTGTTGTTGTTGTTGAGTCATTTTCTGTTGCCTTCAACTCTTTTTGGAGTTTATAATTGCCATTTCCTTCTACAGCTCATTTTATAGATGAGGAAATAAAAGCAACAGGATTAAGTGACTTGTCCAGGGTCACATAGCCAGTCAGTGTTTGAAGTCAGATTTGAACCCAGGAAGATGAGTCTTTTAACTTCATAGCCAGCAGTCTATTTACTTCACCACCTAAATGCCTTCAGTATTGGTAATGTAGTGAAGGGCAAATCTTTTACCTTCTTAGTTCCCAGAACTGTTGAAGAAGTTGAAGAACTCTTGTTAGAAAGTTTCCTTGCTGATGAAATCACATTCATATATATTTTATAGTTTATATATTATAACAATATATAATATAATTATGTATGTGTTACATTGTATAATTATATATAACATGCAATATAATGTAATTACTATTGTAATGTATTTAATTATATATATTTTAATATTTTTGTGGGGAAAGAAGAGGGAAAAGCAAAAGGAAGAAGAAGAGGAAGAGAAGGAAAAATAGGAAAAGGAGGAGAAAGAAAAGTACTCTAAATGCTTAGTTTTTTAGCACAAAGTCTTTCTTTCCCCTTAGGAATCTAAAAATGCCTTGTCCACTCTTTCCCCTTTACTTTTCTCTGCCCAACTTTAAAAACAAAACACTTAATTCTTTTTTCCCTTTGTGGAAAATCCAAGCCTCTTCTTCTGTTGTTTTCTGCTTCTTACTCTTCAGTTGTCAAGAACTTTCCTTTTGCCTTGCCAGAAATAGGGGCATTGATGATGACAGTATGACAAATGAACCTCTCTTTATCTTTGTCTGCCTCTTTCTCTTTTATCTCTATCTCTCTGACTTTCTCTGTCTCTGTCTCTGAGTCTGTCTCTTTCTGTGTCTATCTCTCTCTGTCTCTGTCTTTCTCTTGCTTTATACTTGAAGCAGGCTGAATTTAAAAACAAAGAAAGAACAAGAGGGAAATCCATGACATAAGAGAAGACCTGTTGTTTAGGAAAAAAATTAGAACCAGAGGCAAAATTTTTCCTGTGCTCCTGAGGATATGATAATGAACCATTTTGAGAATGGAATAGAAACTTTCTTAAATCAAAAGGCTAATGTCATGCTTGATCTGCAGTTTTCCAGTTCTGAAATGTTCTAATGGGTTTCCCTTCTGGCCCACAAGGAAAGAAAGTTTTAAATATTATCCTATGAGTAGGAACACTATTGCATCCTAATTGTGGAATGCTATTCTTGGGATTGCTTTTTGGCTTAAGGCTCCTCTTTGTAGGACCTGTCATAGAACACAAAGACCTTTAGAAAGAGCCACGTAACCAGGAATTTCTAATCAGTTATTTACACCAGAAGTATTTGACTTTTAATAAGATAACAAGGAAAACTTCAAATGACAACTTCCTTGACCTTAATGTTCATTGACTCTGGAACCAAACTGTTCAGTAGTTCCTAGAAGATTTAAATGCTTTAGGTGACATATTTAACTGACTACATTTTTAAAAGCTAATAGCTTTCAGAGATCTACACAGCCCATTTGAAAATGAGCTATTCTCTTGATACAGGCTGAACTATTAAAATGGGAATTATTTTAAAGAGAAATATATCTAACACACATATATATTATACACACATATAACTATATATTGAAAACAATTAAATTTGTAATATTAAGATCTATATTTACTAGGAAAGATTTTTTTTTCTTATATGCTTTATTTCTTAGAAATCAAATGAATTTTTCCTATTCAAATTATCATGTTCTCTTGATTTTTATGATCATTTTTGCCATTCTCGTAAAAATTAAAATCCATACTCAGGTTTCTAACAATCCAGATTAGGGGAAAAGTAAAATTTAGACCATCTCGCTATGAGAAGAGCACTAGATTTGAAGTCCCAGAATATAACCTAGATTTAATTCATGGATTTGTTACATACTATCCACATAATCTTGGACAAGTCACAACCTCTATGGGATGCAATTTTTTCACATAAAATATAAGAAGCTTGAACCAGATCAAAGATACTAAATTAAATATAATGGGGGGCTACTATTCCTTAGAAAATGTTTAAAATATACATGTTTAGATATTGTATAAAATATTGCATATTTTTATTAATACATCAACACATTAAAAACAGAGGGAATTTTCGTTCAGGCTGTGCTCAGAAATGTGGATTGCAAGTTGATATGTAAGATTTTTTTTTGTCTTAATTGCTACCTAGCTTTAAGCACTGAATGGATGTGGCCTCAGTCAAATTGGGACCTTAGTTAAAAAAGAACAAGGTCTCCCATTTCATCTAGGGCCATCTCTGGTCATTTTGCTCCCAGACCCAGATGAAGGAGAAAGTGAGACAAATAACCTTGTCCAGCCCTCCCTCACTTAAAACCAATTCACTTGCATGTCATGGCATCAGCTCCACGATGTCATGGTCCTCTTTGAGAATGAAGGTTAAACAACAAAAAGATACTTTCTAAGTCTAAATCTATGCTTTAAAAAAAAAAAATTGTGCCAGGATTGTATCACTATTGGGAATGTTCATCTCTTACTCCTTGCCCTGGGCAGAAATTTCCATAATAAACTGAAGATTATAGAATTCCACTATAACTAAAATATGATCAGCTTTCTTCATATGCTCATGGAGTATTTCAGTAAAATAACTGAAATTTCTTTAGAGATACTTTCAGGATATTAAATAGGAATGATAAATATGAAGGTTAAATCTATTCTTGAAATATCATTTATGATCCCTAGGATTCTTGACTCTAGCATAAAGGAATGGTCAGTTGCCTTATTGAACTTAGCCCATGATCAGTTTAGCTTGAGCCCCAAAAAGAGACCACAGTCATGTTGCTACATACTGTGGATTCCACATGGTAAAAGTTCCATATGTTCAGATTTCAAGAAATCTGGTAGCCGGCTGGTCCTCCAAACAGTGATTGATACTGACTGACTGAATTCAGCATAGCAACCACAAGGGAAGGCTCTACTTGTCAGCAACACCTAGCCGTTGGGAAGGTACATTAAGATACTTTTTTTGCATTAGCCAAATTCATTTCCCAGTTTCATTTTGGTTGAAATTTCCAGAGGAGCATATGCTGAGAAATTGGCGCAGGATATATAGTCCAGATGTTGGTAAAATAGAAGCCAAAAAAGAAACAAAGTCAGTTATCATCATTCTTACCATGTGCACATTTTGATGATCAAAATTTAAAATCTGGAGCTAAAATGATTCCCTGAGTATGGAGGCAAGTGAAATTGTAGTAATATTTTAGACAAATCTAGGCTAAATGGGGTGGGGAAAGGTCTTGATTTTTTTTTTTCAATTAAAGTTCAGGAATTTATGAAATCAAAAAGAAAGCTCCCTGATGAAATAAATTAAATGAATTGGGATTTAATTTTGTGAAACAAAATTTAAAGCTCCAAAGTATATTTATTTTACTTTATTCTCTATATTTTTACATTCCAGGCAAATTGGTCTGCTTCATTATTTCCTTGACCTCCATCTCCTATCTCCTACTTTCTTGTCTATGCACTGGAAGTCTTTCAGGACTAGGATGTCCTCCTCCCTCACTTTCTCTTAGTGAAATCTCTAATTTCATTCAAAGGTTAGCTCATATACTTTTATGATCCTCTAGCATCTCATTATATAGTCTATCCTCAAATACTCACATATATCCATATGTGTTTACATATCATGTCTTTCCAGATGAATGAAATCTCTGAGGACAAAGTCTGTTCCTTTTTGTCTCTCCTTATACTCAATACCTACCACAGCCTAGAGTCAGTACTTATTTAAGTGTTTGTGGGATTAGAATTAGATCAAAGAATCACAAAATTATCAAATGCAGTAGAATGTTAGAAATCATTTGAGCAATAAGGGAGGTCTTTGAGTTGCCCAAAATGATAGAGTTTATTGGTGGCAGATGTCCTGTTGCCTAGTCCTTTATTGTTTCAATTCAAATACAGGGGTCTCTTTCCCAAAACTACATGAAGTAGAGATGGTAAAAGGAAACTTCCTTTGATTTTTTTCTTCTTCTGAGAGACTAATCCCCAAAATATCAAAGTGGTAGAACTATCAAGGAAAAACATCATAAAATTTAAGGAAATAGCACTTAGTCAAATGGACTCAGAAGCATTAAATGCAGGTATGTATCAGAATCTACTTCAAAGTCTGCTTTGAAGACTCATTAACTGGTATTATTATAATCAGCTCCTATATAATGTCATCATAACACTTAAAAACATAGCAGCACCAGAGTAATTCATAGGATGTGGAATAAAACAATCATGATACCTAATGTTTGCAGTTAAAATGATTGTTGGGGGCCATGACATAGAGGCAGAAGTAAAATTGGATAGCTCATTGACCTTTATGTTTATAACTTCTAAAATGGTTGATAAGTGAAAATGGGCATTTTACTTAGATAAAATCATAATATTTTTGCAGTTTAAATCTTTCCTAATTCAATTGTGTAATAGGCAGGTAATTTACATGACTGATGATGAGGCTAGCCTAAACTGTTGCCCATTCCCCTAAAGAAAATGTTTATGGCCTGACTGGAATAATTGTGTTCTTCTATTAAATATAGCTCCTTCAGGGCTAGTTATTGTTGAGTGTAAATGTGCCACTTTATATGCAAATAAAATGTGCTGAGAGTTGAATAAAAAGTTCTGCATATATCTACTGACAAATCATCTTATTATGGTTCATACTAAAAGACAGAATATCTTGGGGTATGAAATGTTAATACCACATCACAATAGACAATATTTTCATTGTTTTCTTGCTTATGAATAATTTTAGCAATGGCTAGAATTCTTTTCTTTTATCATAGCTACAACTAACTATTGGTTTGCCATTTTAATAAATGAATCAATTGGATTGGTTTGTTTGTTAACCTCAAATATTTTACTTTTTTCAGTAACAACTGTCATCTGTTTTCTATCTCTGGGGCTGCCTTCATTCACTTTCTCATGCAATTTTATACACCTAGAACACAATTCAAGGTCTATCTAACTCTTGATACCCTTCCTAGAGACAAATAATTCATCTCAATAGAGGACTATGAAGTGTTACAAAGTGCTTCCCTCATAATAAAGCTCAGATTAAGTTAGTTGGAGTATAATTATCCTTCTTTACAAATGAGTAAATGGACTCTCAGTTCTAAGTCATCAAATTCCATAACTAGGAAACTAGTGGACCTGGAATTTGGATTAGGCCTAATTTTTCTTCTACCAAAATTAAAGTCGACCCTGGCTATTTACCATTGTATTTATTTTTTAGAATAATCCATAAATATCAGTAATGTATTTGTGGGCATTCTGCTCCAGGTGCTATGGAAACTATGTAGATTTAAAATGACTTAGAGAAATTCTAATACATCTATATTCTTTCCATTTGCATTTATCAATTATGTGTGTATTTAGGTAGATTTCACAAATATGTATTGATCACTTATATCATACACACACACACAGACACACACACACACACACACACATATAGTAGGCACTAAGGAAGCTACAAAGATAAATGAGACATATTTCTTGACTTCAAAAAGCTTGAAATCAATAGATGTTGATCCTTGAAAGATAGACATAATTTTATTAAGGCAGCAAAACAAGAAAGTTTGGATGAGTTGGTCATTTAAATTGGAATATTGAGTACATAAAAGAAAGTTATGAGAATTAATTGTAATTAATTCTCATAAGGTGAAGTTAATCATTTGGAAGGATTAAATATCCAATATTAAACAATATTTGGTTGGTCTTCAAGGGCAAGTGTAGAAAAATGTGTGCTAAATAAACGTTATTCACTTGACAAGAAGAGGAATATCACCAAATATGTAACCATGCAACTCAAATTAATGAGATGTCAAGTCAATACATGTAATTAAAAATATATAAAAAAAAAACTTCTCAGGTTTTCTTCCCATAAAATGGCATAGCCAGCACCAACTGTCTACAATTTATTTTTATTGATGAAAGCAACACATAGCAATTGGTTGAATTTAAGTCCTGAGCATGAAGTCAGAAAATATCTGTCCTCAGACACTTAGTAGCTTGGTGACCCTGGGCAAGTCACTTAGCCTTGTTTATCTCAGTTTCCCTATCTATAAAATGAGCTGGATCCTTCCAAGAAGACTCCAAATGGGATCACAAAGAGTCAGGCATGATTGAAAAAAATGACAACATCAAGAAAAGTGACACTTTTCCTCAAGAACTCTAAATTTAGAGCTAAATAAATAAGATCGTACTATCATATATTTAGAGCTGGAAGGGGCCTGAAAGACTAATTCCCAGCTTCTATAAATGAGGAAACTGAGGTCCAGAGATAAGTGACTTGTGCAAGTCACACAAGTACTAGGCAACAGAGACAGAACTTGAATTCAGATCTTCTTATTTAAAAATCAATGAGTGCTCTTTCCTGTACCAAATCATTAACAAATTAGAAGACAGCAGTGTTTTGCTATTACTCTCTCCTGTGAACAAAGAAGAAAATGGACCCTCATTTTTATAGGATGGGATAGATCAAAAAGAAAATCTTCCACTTGAATAACATAGTTGAACTTCAGAATGAGATAATAAAGAACTTAATAAAAATTTTACTCCTCTGAATAGCCTTTAAATTGAAACAGGTTCTATTTTGTCAAACAAACTTCCTGCCTAAGAACTAGAGAATTGACCAAAAAAGTCTAATGGGTTTAGTGTTTTGTTTTTAAATATTTATTTAAAAAGCATGTTAAATAGTCACACTTAATATTAGTGAAGATGTATGTGCAACATTAATTTATCTTACAAATGTTTATTTAGTGCCTATTCACTTTTTAAAAATGAATTTTCATATGCATTTTATCAAATTACCTCAAAAATAGTGTTTGCTTAAGAAATGCCTTCTTGCTCAAGACATTGCATTAGAGCTATACAGAAAACATTATTTATATTTGGGCCCTGTCTATTGATTGCTTATAGTCTAATAAGACAACATTAATTGTTATAAAGAAAATAAAAAAGGGAAAACTCCATGTTAAGGACAAACTTACTTGAATTGTAGAGTCAATTTCTTTTGCAGGCTGAGTTCCCATGAACTCAAGTGAAAATCCTTCATGCACAGGATGGGCAGTAATGGGCTTACATCAAGCTTTTACCCACTGACTATGCAGTGGCTGAGAGTGAGGGGGACATGCATTGGAATGTTCATGTTTAAAACATAAGCCTGCTGCATTATCTGTCTATGTTGCTTACAAATAGCATCTCGTTTCTAAACTTTATATCATGGCATGAGAGTTTCATAGTTTGATTTCCTTTATTGATGTGAATGGTTTAGCTAAGTTACTATATAACATTCTTCAAAATTATGGGGGGCAAAATTCCTCATGAAAGACTATCAGTATGCAATAGCCTGCTTTGTGACTCTAATATATTGCTAAGTTATATCAGGAAGCCCAGGAGACAAAAAACAAAAAACAAACAAAAAAACCACCCACAAGCCTGAGTCAACTTTATAGGATAACCTTTGCAAGATTTAATTGTTTAAATCTCAAAGAGTTTTTGAGTTATAATATCTTAGCTACAGTAGGTACTAACCAAAATTTACATTACTCATATGTTTCGGACACATCTTAAACTTTTTTTGAGTGGCCAAGTAAATTTTTTAATAATCCAGAAAAAAAAATCTCTACTTAGATGTTCATAGCAACACATAGCCTGAAGAGAATTTTTATAGGTGTTATAAACCCATGAAAATAAGATTTATAATGGAAATGCTGACATTCCTTTAACTAGAGCAGTGCTAGGAGGCACCTCTGTGTTATAGGTAGATATTTCAGCCCCTAGTCTCTAATTTCCAGATAATGTAGTGACTTAATCATTACTCTCCAAAACAAAGCTGGAAACCTTTTTTTTCCCCTTGTCTTTTGTGCAGTTTGTCACATCTTAGGACTGATGCTTTTCAATCTTCTTATGTGCTATCTATCCCAACATCTGTCTCATCCTATATTGCTATTCTTTACAATTCCTTCCATGCTTAGTTTTGTTACTACATTGAAATCTTATGCATAATTATGTGGGGTTGCTATGGTGATTATGTGTGATTTGTCATGAGGAAAATCTATTGTGCTTGAGATCATTCTCTACACTAATGACTAGGGAATCTTTCTTTCCCCCTTCTTCATTTTTTTGCCTTTCACTCAATTCTGGATTATAACAAATTCCCTGCATCACTTTTAATAACTGTAAGTAAAATACATTTTATAAATAAAATAGCTAGAAGAAGTATTGAATTCACCACTAATGTGAGAAGCATTCAGGTTTGTGGAGTTTTTTTTTTTGTTTTGTTTTGTTTTTTTTGTAACTCTAAGGGACCTTTTTAATAATGTAACTATTGAGAACAGCAACTGAATTTTGCCCTGGATTCTTAAGGACAAGACTTAAGAATGATTAAGATGTCATTTGGGGACACTCTTATTAGAAGAGTTTGGATCAAATAGTTTTGTTATAAGCTTTAGTGTTAGGGAATGCACATACTCAAATGCAGTTAAGAAAAACTAAAGTCAATAGCATTGTACTTGAAACAAATGCATAGTTGTACTACTCCTATGGCCCTGCCTTCCATTTTGGTGGGGAAAGAATTAGGATGTGATTGATTATGTTATGTCAGTCACAAGCAATTCAGGGTACTAAGTTTGGACTGAACAATAGCTGAAAGTCTAGCCTGAATAGCCAACAAAATCGTGGATTTATTTCTTTCTCACTCCAGCTCACTCTCCTGGTCTAAGAAGGGCGAAATTCTAAAATATCACATAATTTTCTAAAGACAGCTCACATGGATCTCCCTTTTGCTACCCAGTCATGAAAAACTTCAGGCTATTGATTTGAAGACATACATGATCATTGTTAATGGTTAGAAATGGGACTTTTCCAAGGAAGAAAGAAAATGCGGGCTAAACCACTTAAGAAATGCATTTTAAAATAAAAGTATATCAATATAACTTATTTCAAGTTAGCAGCTCTGTTGACCATGCAACAATTGCACATTTACTAGATATCCCATTTTATAAAGAATATGTAATTTTTGAATAACAATCATTTCATTCAGTCAAATCCAGGGAAAATATGGAAGTGAAAAATTAAATACAGAGTGAATTCAGATCAGGATCGATATTAGAAAATTTAAGACAAATATATTGACATCTAGTATCTGAAGATTTTCTGTCTGGTTATTACAAATTCTTTGAAATTACCAAAAGTTGTAACAAACTTATAATGTGAGGGGACTGAGAGTACTGGATTTAAAGACAACTCCATGTGAGCAGTAATAAAAACACATACATTACAGAATTTTTCTAACGAGATTAACAAAAAATTATAGTTCAACTTGTGGTTCAAAAGAAAAAGACAATGAAAGAACTATTTCAGTGACCTTGGGTATGATATGTTATATTTTTTCTTCCTGCCTGAGATAATTATCAACTACATATGCTATAAATGTAAGGTGCTCTCTCAGTGAGAGAAATTAAGTGAATTATGAAAACTGTCTCTATATGATTGAACTTGTTAGAGAGAATAAGCTTGTTAAATTGGATGGAATAAATAATCTAGGAAGGAGGTTAAAACAAAAAAAGAAACCCAAGAGGCAGAGGGAAATCAAAACTGGTACTAAGGGGTTGATAAGTGGAAGAATGTGACATGGCAGAGAAAGGAAAGGAGAGGTATGCAAAAGATGTGAAAAAGAAGTTATAAATATTAAGCCAAAGTCTACATTTCATAAAGGTAACTAGACATTTCCTATTTTGTATGATTTGAGGAGCAATGAGAGCTTCTTAACTTATGATATATTCTTGTACTATAATGGTAAAAAAGAAATTCATTGTATAAAGGATAGCTAGAATTATGCTGAAGAAGTGACAGAGGAAGTTACATGGTGCAAGGGATAGCATGCTAGAGCTGGGGTCATGAAGAGCTGAATTCAGATTTAGCCTTGGACTTTTACTGAGATTTTCTCTCCTAATCAAGCATAAGAAGACTTGATAGGTATCATGTAAACCAAAAGATGGATCACATTTTCTTTCTTAAAATTAATTTTACAAAATTATCCTGGCATGGATTCTGTCAATACAAAGTTATTATTAAATAAAATTAAATTTAAAAAAATTAATTTTACAGTATCATTTTATTAAGATATTTTATTTCTATATTGGGGTAGCTAATTGACTGCACTGCATGGAATACCAGCCCTGGAATCAGAAAGACTGATTTCTGAGTTCAAATCTGGCCTCAAATATTTACTACTTGTGTGACTGTGGACAAGTCATTTAATCCTATTTATCTTACTTTCCTCATCCATAAAATGAGCTGGAGAAGAAAGTGGTGGACTACATCAGTATGTTTGCCAAGAAAACATCAAATAGGATCATGAAGAGTAAGACACAACTGAAAATAACTGAATAACAGTGTTAATATTGTACTACAAACAAATACCATTAACCATTACTCAGTTCATGGATGATAACTTTCTTTTTAGTTCTTTTATACCAAAGAAATAAATATTTTGTTGTATATAGGGGTCATTATTTTTTTATCTCTGACCTCTTTGAACTATATACTTAATAGTAGAATATCTGGTAAAACATATGGACATTTTACACATTCTCTTTGCAAAATTTCAAATTACATTTGAGAATGCTCAAACCAATTTATACTTTTGAGATATATCATTTTCCTGAAGGAATATACATCCAATATAGGATAGAGAGACTGCCCAGATTTGTCATACCCACTGACCATCTACTGTTCTCATATTAGAATTATTATTATTATTATTAGAACAGGCCATATTATCCAAAGAAACTTGGAGAGTATATGTCTAATGGCAATGTATTAGTGAGAAGGAAATTTCATATAATCTTTTAATAAAGGTTGTGAGTTTGGAAATCATAACTTTCTTCAAAATGTGGATGTATGGTAGTATACCTTTATACTTCATGCTACTAAGAGAAAGTGATATTCATGGATCTTAGGAATTCTGAGATATGTATATATGTATGTATGTATGTACATGTGTGTGTGTCATGTCATCAGATTTTCAGACAAAGTCTGCTACAAATATGATGAGTTCCCAGGCAGTCACTACATGGTCTATAGAGGGGCAAAGCTGCTGAAGTTAAGAAATAGAATTGGGTAATGTCCCAAGATAATCAGTAGTGGGCTCAGTTGCATGAGTAGCCGTTATAGTTATCATCTAGGCAAGATCAAGTCCCAAAAAAGAAAGGTAAAGATGATGAGAAGACAAGAATAATAAGTGCTAATGAAGATATCTATATCCCAATTTCTAAACATGAATGGTGAAAAAATATACCTGAAATTTTAGTAAATTATAGTAAATATGTTTTCAAATCTAATTTTCAAGAAATGGTGGGTTAGGATTCATTAGTGAAATAGAGCAATGAAAAAGTTCAAAAGACACCCATTTAAAAGGGAATGGAGGAGGAGGAGGATTACACAATATATAAAAAAATAACAATCCTTTTTGGAACTTCAATAACTAGAAGATGAAGTCCTGGTAAAAGGGATCTGAATGAGGATATAAGCAAAGAAAAGCAAAAATAGCATTATTTTTGCTGCAAAAACATTTGAAATTTCTGACTTTTCTTGCTGATCATTTCCTTTCTTTGAAAGCTGAACAAGCAATAAGGGGAAGGATTGTTCTAGATTTAATTCTGCCCCAAAAGGAAACAAAACTGGTTGATGAATATGGAATTAATAGAAATTGTCATTCCAGTCTCTGCCTCTACTGGATTGTGTAGATGTTGTAGAAGGTATTCTAGCATTGGTTCAGGAACTGAACCAGAGGATTTCAAGACTAGCTTACTAATTGTGGGAGTCCAAGATTTTGCATCTTGAATTTTCCTAAGGGCATATTGTTAAAGTCTTCATTTCTTTACACCCAATATTCAACCATGCCATGCATTCATTAACATACCAAAAATCTCATTATTCTTCACCTTTAATGACTTGTGTATACTTGTACAATGAAACTGCACATGATGGGGGTAGGGAAAGCTAATAACTATAACAACCCTTCCCCCTACTCCACTGAATTTCCATTCTCTCTTCTTCTCTTTCTCAGATTTTCTGGGCTTTAAAAGTAGGCTTATCTGCTTCTACTTCTCTGGGCACCTAAGTGCATGCTGCACTTCCTGATTTTTCAAAAGGAACTTGTACTAAGGAATGAAGATTAAATCATAGACTCATATAAGTACCAAATGATAGAAATGTATAAGTTTCTTAGGGTTTATATATTTCTGACCCAAGTTTCAATTTAAAAAACGCTTATGGAAAGTATGATTCTCACCTCCCCCTCCCCCTTTTTTTTTTTGCTTTAATTCTGTTTATTGGCCTTCTGGCCTCAAAAGTAGGTGCCTTATTTCCTTAACCCTGTTAGAGCAATATCATGTTAATTAAACCACCAGAAACTGCCTACTCATGGCTTTAAGTTTGGCCATTTCGGCTGCCTCTGTAAGTTGCTGCATCTTGCCTTGGGAATTATTTTAGCTCTTAGCTTACTGCATATTGGAGATGGTTTACTTGACTTGAGCTCATGATAATTAAGTGGACTCATGAGAATAGCCCACTCCTCGAGTTTTCTCTGAAGACACCCAAAGATATTGTTTCTAGAACCTAACATTACAATGTCACAATAGCAAAAATAAACTTGTGTGAAAAGTGATAGATATTTTCTCCACTGAGGAAAGAAGGTTATTCCTTTACAATCTGCTTAAAGAGATTTTTTTTGTCATATATTCTTTTAGCAGTCAGGTAAAACCTATAAACAACTCTAAATAACATTTAAAATGCATAATGTCAACTAGAGAGCATTATTAAAAGTCAATTATATTAAGAGATAATTATGATAATATTTTATAATAAAGTTTCTAAAACTGTGAGGTTGCAACCCCATGTGGAGTCATGTCTCTGAATGTGGAGGAAGTCACAAAATCATGATTTATTATCAGTAAATGTTTGAATTACCATTTTATATACTTATATATTCAGTGTCCTGTAAAAATTTCTTGGGCAAAAAGGGTTGCCTAGTAAAATAAAGTATAAGAAGTCCTATTTTAGAAGATCACAGACCCTACATAGAGACCCAGATAAAGAATTTATTATGAATCAAGTACTGACAGTCATCTTCTTGCCATGGAGATACAGATGTTAAATACTGCTTTTTTATCTATTATAGTTGTTTCTAGAGATATTCTATATTACAATACCCCCCATTTTTCCAGTTAGATGTTTGTTTCTCAAAAATGAATCCATCTTTCTTTTTGAAATGTGCTGACTATATATATATATGTTTCTCATGAAAAGAAGTTTTAATAATTAAAGAAGTATAGGTGTATCATGTTGACACTAAAAACCCATCTAACAGGTTAGGCATCAATATTTCTACAGAAAATATCTTATTCAACATCTCCTTTTCTTTTTTCAGTTATAGGCACTTTTCTGATAGCACATAATCAAAATTACATTATAAAAAAGGCTATCATGAAACAAAATTTGCAGGCTGCAAAATAAGATTTTGGTGAGATTCAGATTTATCAAAAGATCTGCTTTCTATAATAGCTCTAGACACTTTTATCTGTGATTTCTATAACTTTTCAACTGCAACAAAAGCATTTTGAGGTGACCTGTCTCTTCCTCCTCTCCTTAAGCAAATAATTGAAAAACATCCGAGAAACAACAGATGGTAGCATCTTTGGAAAATGCAACATTAGGATAATATTTGTGATAATAAACAGAGAAGAAACAAAAGCAAGCAATGAGAAAAAGGGGGGAAACAAGCATTTGCTTTATAGATTACTGAATCTTATCTTCTGAATAAATTAAACAATGGCTATGATGATACCTTATGATGACTACTAAGACAGTAGATGTAAAAAAGAATACAAGTGAAATCTACCAACCCACAAATATTTGTGAATGTTTCTACATGCAAAGCAAAAAAACAATTATAGTCAGAAATATAAAAACATATAATATTAGAACTGAAGGGCAATCTAGAGATCATGTAATCCAAATTCCACATTTTATATTAAAGAAAATAAGGACCAAAGAGGTAAAGTAATAATTTATGGTCACAGAATCAGTCTACTGTCCAGATATCTCTAGAATCCAGATTCCTGAGATAGTTTTGGTCATTCACCAGGAAATACAAGACAAGATATGCATCAGAAAGAGAAAGAGGGAAAAGAGATAGGGACAGGGAGAGAGAGGTAGAGACAGAGACACAGAGACAGAGAAATGGAAGGAAGGAGGAAAGAAGGGGAAAAGGGGAGGAAGGAAGGAAGGAAGAAAGAGTAGCAGTTATATAGGAATTCTCTCTTTGCAAAACATTATACAAATGTATACATTAGCATACTTGATCCTCAAAACAACTTTATAAGTTACTGGAAAATGCTTTCATCATTATCATTTTACATATGAGGAATATGAACATGTGAGATTAAGTGACTTGTTTAAGATCACTTGAACTCAGATTTCCCTGACTTCAATTCCAGTGATCTATTCATTTAGGATGACAATATACAGAATAATATTTGTCCCAGTTATTTTTTCAGTTGTGTCTCTCTTTTCATGATCTTGTGATCTCTTGGCAAAGATACTAGAGTGTTGCCATTTTGTTCTCTAGCTTATTTTACAGATGAGGAAACTGAAGCTAATAGGGTTAAAGTGACTTGCCTAAAGTAACACAGTAAGTGTCTGAGAACAGATTTGAACTCACTAAGACAAGTCTTCCTGACTCTATGCCTGGTGCTCTATTTATTGATCCCCCTAGTTGCACTTGTATATTTAAGGACTAAGTATAGTAATGAAGACTACAATTATTACAGGAATTCAAAGAAGAAAATAGTACTTGAAGGAAGGAAAACTACTTGAGGAAGAAGGACTTGATCTGGTCTTTTAAGTATGGTAGGATGAATAATACTTCCTATGACAAAGGGGAATCATTCTGGGTAAAGGTATCATAAGCAAAAACCTAGAAGGGGACATACTATGCACCTTGTCAGATAATGGAGAATGTGTATGAATAGCTTTAATAAAGTCATATGAGGAGATTGAGGGTAAAGCTAGAGGTCTTTAAAGCCAAATACAGGTATATATACTTGATGTGATGAGAAGTAGGGAGTCTCAGGCTTTTACTTATAAACCACTTTCAGATTTGCAAATTATTACCCCCATTTTATACAGGAGAAAATTGAGACAAACAGAAGGTAAGTAGTTTGCCTGGGATCTCATAGCTAGCAGATGTTTGAGGAAGGATCTGAATCACTGTGCCACCCAGCTGTCTAAGCATGCTATTGATATACTATCAATATCCTATCAACATCATATATTGAAGAGGTACTAGGCCTTTCTGCAAGTAGATCTATCTAGGAACATATATGGGGTGAGAAAGCTTAATTTGGAAAGGTAACAATAGAAATGTTAGAAAAATCACTTTTTATGACTTTGCTAATTCAGTTCTGGACATCCAGGAGCCAAGATGGAAGAGTAACCAGTAAATTATCATAACTTTCTCATATTTACCTCCAATCAACTATAATATAGGATCCCACATCAAATCCTGGAATAGCAAAATCAGCAAAAAGATGGGCAAAATCATCTTTGAACCCAAGAAACTTGTAAGATTGTCAGGCAATTCACTTGAGTAAAAGAGAAATGCAATCCAGGACAGGAAGTATTCCAGCAAGCCAGTAGCAAGCCCTTCTCAACAAACCAGCAATAGATCCTGAGCCTGAGAAAATAGGTAACCCCCAGTGGCTAGACATCCAAGTGATTCGGTGTATGCTCAAAGAAATGTGGTAACACCCCATTGACCTCTGTTATTAGATATCAGCACTAGAAGCCAGCTCAGCACCAGGAAAACTACCAGACTCCTATGACCTCCAACATCATCAACCTTCCCGCACCTGCCCACTTCAGTGCAGTATCAAACAAAATGATTTTCCATGGGCCTTAGGGCAGCATCAGTGCACCACCAGATAAACAGCCAGAGCCTGCAACTTTTGACACAGAAAGCCTGAGCCAATCTCTTTCATCCTGTGAGCAGAGCTCAAATTTTTAAAAAAAAGGAAGAAGGCCAAAAAAAGATGAGCAGAAAACAACGACAAAGAACATGACCACAGAAAGTTATTATGGTGACACAAATAAGGAAGAGGACAACAATGTCAAAATATTTATGGGCAAAAACCCAAAGAAAACTGAAAAGTAATTTTAAGCCTGGAAAGAATTCATGGAAGAACTCAAAAAGGAGCTTAAAAATCATATTAGAGAGATAAAAGTAAAATTGCAAAAAAATAGATTTGGCCAAATGGAAAAGGTGGTACAAAAATCCACTGAGGAAAACAAATCCTTTAATGGTACAATTGACCAAATAGAAAAGAAAGTACAAAAGCTAAATGAGGAAAACAACTCCTTAAAAGTAAAAATTGGGCAAGTAGAAAGAAGCTAATGATTCTATGTGACATCAAGAATCAATCAAATTTAAGAGAAAGAAAAAACAGAAAAAACAATACTTCATTAGAAAACCTACTGACCTGGAAAACAGATCCAGCAGAATCAATGTCAACATGATTGGACTACTTGAAAACTATAATCAAAAAGAAGACATGGACAACATCTTTCAAGAAATTATTAAGGAAAAATGCCCTGATATCCTGGCACCAGAAAGCAAACTAGGCTTTGAAAAATCCACTGATCACTTCAGGAAGAAGATTGGAATCTTCAAAATAAAAAGTTCAAGGAACAACTTAGCCAAAGTTTAGAACCATCAAGTTAAGGACAAAATGTTGCAACTGGCTAGAAAGGAACAATTCAAATATCAAGGAGCCACAATCAGTATTACATAGGACTTAGAAGCTGCAACATTAAAAGATCAAAGGTCATGGAAAGTGATATTCTGGAAAACAAAGGAGCTAGAACTAGAACCAAGAATCACTTATCTGGTGAAATTAAATATAATATAGCAAGGGAAACAATGGTCATTCAACTAAATATAAGAATTTCAAGTTTTTATAAAGGGAAGACCAGAATTAAATAAAAAATCTGATATCCAACATCAATACCCAAGAGAAGAATAAAGGGGCAAATGGGAAAAGAAAATTAGGGATTCGATGGAGCTGTTTACATCACTAAAAAGGAAGATGAATGTAATGGAATATTATTGTTAAATAAGAAATGGTGAATAGGCAGATTTTAGAAAAACCTCAGAAGAGTTAGATGAACTGATGAAAAGTGAAATGAGCAGAATTAGAAAAACATTGTACACGGTTTCTGAAAAATTATGTGATGATCATCTATGAATGATTCAGCTATTTTCATCAACAGAAAGAACTTATCGAGGAAGTGTTAGCCACATCTAAATAGAGAACTGATGGATTCTGAATGCAGTTTGAAAAATAATTCTTTCCATTTACTTTATTCTTTTTATGTTTATTTTCTTTTGATCAGTTTGTTCTTTTACAACTATGACTATTATGGAAATATGGTTTAGATATAGCACATGTATAATATATATCAAATTGCCTATCATTTTCAGAAGAAGGATGGGGAGGAAGGGAGGGAGAGAGACAGAAAAATTTGAAACTCAAAATCTTACAGAAATGAATGCTAAAAAATTACCTTGACATGTAATTGAGGGGAAAAAAAACTATTATTTTAAAAGATTACTTTTGAAGGAAAAATCAGTGATTGCATATGAGATATAAAAAAGAGTTATATAAGAAATTTAAGACAATGATTTTGAAAATGGGTAACACTGACAGAGAAATTTGAAGGTTAAAATGTTCAATATTTATCTCTATATAAATAATAAATGTGAGGGGATAACTTTACCCATGAATATTTATAATACAGATGATTAGCTTAACTCATTTACTGTGCAAGTTTCTGTAGGAGGAACAGATGAATAAAAAGATATGACATGATTTCTCCTCATAATAATAGCCCAATGTTGCTTTAAGTTTTGCAAATTTTTTGTACATATAAATATGATCATCTATATCTTGTGAAATAATGTAAAGAATACAGAATCACATGGAAAGAAACACAAGTCCACTTTCCATCCAAAATACTTAATAGTCATGCATCTTTGCTTAATTATACACTCATACTGGTCTCAATCATCTATAACAAAAGCAAGTTCTGCATTATTTTGAAGTTTCCTTTCAACTCAAATACTTTTTAATTTTTGTCACATCTTCTGTAACTCCAATGAGCTATTAAAATGCTTTTAATTCTATTTAGAAAATAATTAAGTATAGAAAATAATTAAATATAGGAAATAATTTTCTATCTATTCCATCACAGGCCTATGTACTGGTCCAGAAGGGCCTATTTCAATTACCCATTCTGCTTAACATGAGTAAGGGCTTCTAACAACAGATACTATGTTGAATTCCATCTCCGAGATCAAGTGACATTCAAATCCATTTAATGTTTGACTGACATAGGTTTTGATGTCATCTAAGTCCTTGATGAAAACAAAATCCTATTAGTCACAAGTGATGAGTACATGAGACTTTAGGATGCTAATGTTCCATTCATAATAAAAAAAGAAAGGTTCAGCATTTGTGAAATGCATTAATTTTCATTTATAATCCCAAGAATCAAGAAAGGAAATAGAATCTGGGAGAGCTATGGGAGTGAGACTGTGGAAAATCCAAGATTGTATTTACCCAAATAACTTGTCTCTGTATTCCTCTGCAATTTTCACTGAGCTAAAATAATTTATTCAGGTAAGTATTGGTGGGAGGAGGGTACAGGAGAACAGAAAGAACACAGGAATTCATGCATAACTCTGCTGAGGTTCTGTTACTAAGAAAATCTGGGAAATTACACTGTGTCCTTGATTGATGTCAAAGAGGCGCACAAAATATAAAGGGTGAATGGAGGTTATAGAAAAAGGGCTTTTAATCTGGGTGATAAATTGCCAAATTCCATTATGCTTAATGAGTCTCATCAATGCATAGTTAGAATCAAGAAAATAATAAGACCCTTCTCAAAGGCTGGTATAAACAAATTAGAGGAATTAATAATAAAAATCCTATTAATCTGTGTGTGTGTAATTTCAAGGAGTTAATGAAGTCAATTTAGAAAGTTTTGGCTAATGCATTTTTAGCATTTTTAAATGCTAGATCATCAAAAGCGATTTCATCTTTCCTCAATTTTTCCCCAAAGTACACTCTCTTGAAGATCTGCAGAATTATATTTTTGGTTAACAACTCTCTAAGAGGATACTATTTGGAAACTATGGGATATGACAAAGAGAGTGTTGTAAGCTTTAGAATGCAAGGCTGCAATGTGAGATGCATATTGACCTGAAAGAAATAAATGAGATTGTGTCAAGGAAATTCCCCTCTAGTATTGCAATATGCAGTTTGACCATAAGGAGACTACAAGAAGACACAGGCCTTCCATCATCCGACCACTAAACTATAAATCTTCCACTTTTCAGTAGAAAGTCACCAGTGGGAAATAAGAGATGTGACCCAGAAATATTCATGTACCTTTAAAAATAAAGATATATATAAATATCTATATCCACATCTATATCTATCTATCTATCTATCTATCTATCTATCTGTCTATCTATATTTAGTCAACTATGACTTCACTGGCATAGGTATGATTTCCATTGGTGTAGTTTACAACTTTTCCATACTTTCTCATTCTGGATAATACTTATTCATATTTTGTTATAATCCTTCCATAAAAATTTTACTCAGAAAGCTGGAGATCTTTCCCTTGTTCTTTTAAACTCTTGGGGCTATGCAGCCATACTTAACATAATCAATCTATCTCCTATTCTATCTTTTCAGTAATATCTTTGATATCACTTCTTCCATAGATGTTACTGTTGATAACATGCTACAGACTACTTATACCTAAAACAGGTTTCACAATTGCCTTATTGATTATTGGTTATTTTAATTTTCATGGGAATATGGTAACTTAGGGGGAAACTGCTGGTGGTTTTATAGGACACATGTTTACTTAGAAGCTCAGAATTAGAAAAAGAGTATTTTTAAATGAATTTTTTATCAGAATTCATGTATATTATTCTTTCTTTCATTATCAAAGAAGAAATATTAACAGAAATACCCCTTAGGGAGAGGAGGGTTCGGAAAACACTTGGTTTATAGTTTTGCTTTCCAAAGTTGGAGGAATGATTTTTGAAGTAGCTGCCTGGTTACATTTTTCACTAATACTGATATCATGTGTGACATTATAATCTGAAGAATGCAAAACATAGCCTATTGGTGGTGGCAAAAGCTACTATGTGACAACACGGTAGTTGCTGTATATATCATCTTTAAAAATTAAGGATATATTCATTTGCTTATGGTCTATGTAATTTATGGAAAGAATGAGTATTATTATATTTCCCCAGAAAAAAAAATGACTAGAAGGTAAGAGACCTGAGTTCTTGTCCTAGATCTACAACTCCCTATCTGAGTTACTTTGGATAAGTCCCTCAATCTTACCTCAGATTCCTTACCTGTAAAATGGGACAATAAGACAAGATAATGTTTATGACTTCTACTTCTAACAATCTATGATTATAATATAATCTGTGAAAAGTCACTTTTTTTCTTATTTCATTTGCTAGGAAACTATCTTTATTCATCACATACTAGTTTCATCCTTTCTGTAGAATTGGATCCAGGACATCCATTAAAGACTTTTCCTCATTTTCCTTCCATGCAGCTTCAAAACCTTTTTTCTGTTTTCTTCTTTGCTGACAAAATTTTTCCTTCCATATCCTAATTATAAATGTGCCCTAAAATCTTCTCCTTGGGTTTTTGTTCTTTATTTTCCGCATCTTGTCCCTTCTGAACTTTCATAATGTCATACTAATAGTCTTTAAACATATACTTCTCAGATGATTTTTTTAACCTCATAGAAATGAATGATTTACTTTTATTCTTTGCCCATATCCCTCACAGCCTATTCCTTCTGCACTTTCAGTAATGGATATTCTCAACCTTATTAATCCTAAATTTTGGCTGAGACAAACTATCTGGTTTTCCAGATTTTGCCTGTTTTGTGACAATTTAATGTACACGACTTACTTGTGTCCTTAGCATCATTATCCTAAACAATACAGCATGGATCTAGCTGAAATTACCATGTGAAGAGGGAAAAGGGCCTCTATACTAACTGATTTGGGATAGGGATACACATTGGGAATCTAGAACTTCTCACCCTGGCAAATAGTTCCTCCTGTTTCTTTTCTCCTTCCTGACATCTTCAAGAAGCACTGATCTACATGTTATATATGCAAATAACATCCCCAAACAATACAATACTAGAAGGGATCTTTGGATTTATCTTCTTCTGTCTCCCTAACTTACATATGAGGAAACTAAGACCAAGAGAGATGAAATTCCTTGCCCAAATTCCCATAGCCGGTTAGTTTTGGAGATACATGATATTTAAGCCGACAACAAGGTTGGAGTTGGTTGTATAAAAATAAAGGTAGAAAAATGAACAAATATATAAATTATTTAATATATTGAATGATGAGGAAATTAAAAGAAATTACAAATTTATGTCAGCTTCAAATATCTTTAATATTTTTATTATCAAATTCAAATAATAGAAACATCCATAGTTTAATTATGGATGTTTATACTAGATATGATATTCTGCCCATAGGACACACTACAGCATGAAAGACACCTTAGTCTGTCTTATAAGGATATTTAAAAATGTAACTCTAACCCATGTGTTCACTTTTAGCTACCCCACACAATCCTTCACTTCAGTCAAAATACTATGTTTGTTATGTCCACAATATACTTTGCCTCCTAGTCTTTGGTTCCCCCCCCTCTGAAGTCATTCATGATTAAGATGATTTTAATGTGCATCATGCCAGGGAATTCTTAACAGGACCAATGAACTTTGAGTATGGGATCTAAGCTACTAATCAAGGGGATTTATGGAAATAATACATGTCTCTGAGATTGATGAAATAATAATAAATCAAGCATGTTTTTTTTTTTTTTTTTTAGCGAAATAGAAACAATGTTGTGGTCCTCTTTCCAATGTGTCTCTTCCATACTCCTTTCTAGCTTTTTTCCTTCTTCATCTCCTAAGTCTAAAAGAGTGAATCACTTCCTTGAAGGATATGGAGAAAAGTTTCCCAGCCTCAGCAATTCACATAAAAACAAAGTCGCAGGATGAGAAAAAGCATGAACAGGCCGTACCACTCTAGTCTGAATTCAATTAAGCTTGTCATCTTATGGGAAACAGATCATTGTAAGTGCTGTTTATTTTGACTATGACAGTATCCTTATGTAAGCATCTTGAGGATAGAAGCAATATCCTATATCCATGTGTAGTCCTACCATCCTAGCATAATGTCCTGCCTGTAATAAGCATTAGTCTCCCAATAATAATGATGATAAACTAAAAATCTTTACTATCCTTAAACTTAGGGGAAATAATCATTCCACATAGTTGATTCTAAACAGCTGAATTTTATCTCATTAATCAACAACTGTTTTAAAAGGTATTCTATTTTATGGACATATTTCTAATGAGATATTTTATATTTTCTTTTATTTTTTCATTTTTAAAATTTTTGTTTGACTGTCTTGATTTCTCATTGAATTATTCACTTTCATTTGTCCACTTCGAATTTTTAGTGAATCATTTTCTTCAGTTAATTTTTAACCTCCTTTTACATTTGGTAGCTAATTGTACTTTCAAAGGAGTTGTTTGGTTCAGTGGATTTTTTTTTTCCATTTTGCCAATTCTCTTTTTAAGAAGCTATTTTCTTTTTCCATTTCACCAAATTTATTTTTTAGGGAGTTGTTTTATTCAGTCAAGCCATAGATGTTTTTTCCTCCAACCTATCATAACTCTTGGGCCCAGCTTTCATTTTTCCCCCCATTTTTTCCTACCTCTCTTTTAAGATTCTTTTTTTTTAACTCTTTCAAGATTGCTTTTTGAGGTGGAGACCAATTCATATCCCACTTGAAAGCTTCACCTGAAGGCATTTTGCCTTTGTTGTCTTCTTTTGGATTTATCTTCTGATCTTTATGGACATATTTTTACACTTCATTATATACTTTTCTATCTTTGTAGATAGGATATGCTGAAAATAATTTATCCTTTTTTTTATAACTTAAGTCCATAGCTATAAGGCATACTTTAATAGGACTAGAAAAAAGTAATGATTTTTTAAATAAAATTTAGTGATGTTTTCAGGGTCTACTCAGGCCTCTTGAGGTTGTTTGCTCTTAAAATAAATGGTTTCAGAATAGTGCATCTTGAAAATCATTTTTGTCTGCTTTTAATGTTATGTATGCATCAGAAGATTATCTATCTTGACTTCAGATTCTTTCCTGTTAACAAGTGTCCTCATTCTCCATTTTCAAAGATATGAACAAATTTCAGACGAAGAAATAAAAAAAACATTTCTACTCATATAAAAAGTTGCTCTAAATCACTATTGATCAGAGAAATGTGAATTAAGACAACTCTGTGGTACTACTACAAGCCTCTCAGATTCTGTCATGCTAAGATGACAGAAAAAGACAATGCTAATTGTTGGAGGGTATGTGGAAAAAGTGGGACACTGATACATTGTTGAACATTGTACACAGCAACAGCAAGATTATAAGATGATCATTTCTCGTGGACATGGCTCTTTTCAATAATAAGATGATTCAGGCCAATTCCAATAATTTGTGATGAAGAGAGCCATCTGCACACACAGAGAGGACTATGGGAACTGAATGTGAATCACAACATAGTATTTTCACCTTTTTTGTTGCTGTTTGCTTGCTTTTTGGTTTTTTCTCACTTTTTTTTCTTTTTGATCTGATTTTTCTTGTGCAGCATGATAATTGTGGAAATATGTACAGAAGAATTGCACATGTTTAAACCCATCCCCTTCCTGTCTAGGGGAGGGGATGAGGGAAGAGAAAAAGAAAAATGTAAAACACAAAGTCCTCCAAAGGTGAATGATGAAAACTATCTTTTCATACATTTTGAAAAGAAAAAATAAAGAAAAAATGTCCCAGGAAGAACTAATAAATTAGACCTTATTGGATATTTACACTTTAGTATGATGGAATTTTTAAGATTTCGCCACTCCAGGAAGAAGTCTAGATAAGAGATAATTAATAATAATATGAATTATAAATTCATTGTATTGTATTGTATAATATGAACTGTAATTCATATTTACACAACAATAGCTAATTATTTTGTGACTGCTCTTATAATAGTATACAACCATATCAGTTCCTGAGTCCTCTCAAACAATGCTTTTAAATGGACTTGTTTTACTGAAAATTGCGAAGTATGTCTTTACTATAATCAGACAGAGTGCAGTGGAACATTCTTTACTGTATAATAAATCATTTGATCCTTGTTATAATGGATCCTTGTTATAATGCTTTTGATTATCTCCATTTTATACATGAGAACTCTGAGAATGACAGGCAAAGAGACTTTTCCATAGTCATACAACTAATAAAATGTCTATAGTGATATTCAAACTCAGGTATTCTCAATTCCAAATCAGTAGGGAAAATATGAAAACACTAGCCATTTAAAGTACCTTAAGAGGAAATAATGAACAATCAACCAAAAAAAGAATATCTGGGAGGAGTTGAGATACACTACACAATTTTCTGTGGGGCAGGCCCTTCTGATACTACTGCTTGAGAGGAGTCAGGGATAGAAGCATTGGCATACTAATGTATTCTAAGAGTGCTGCATAACATTCACTAAGAAAATGGGATACTCTTAAGAAAGATTGGTCTGAAACCAAGATGAAGGAGCCCATATGAGAAAATGAGGAAACCTAGCCAATACTAGATTTAATATGCCACTGAAGGGAAAAAGAACATGTTTAAAGGATTTTTAGAAAGCTTATTTATTTTTAGCATGCTTTTAAAAACTGCTGATCTCAAAAAATTTTAGTAGTACAGTATTAGCTCTGCTTTGAATTTCTTATCTTCCACTTCAGCCATGTTTTATATTCTTTTAGTTTCCATCCAATAGAGAATATTAATATTCTTAAAATAGCAACATATTAGGTCTCACTTTTATGGTTAAATAGGCTATCCAGAAGAGCAGCTCCTTAAGTTATCCTATGTTCCAGGAGTCTGAACATCCACATTCAGCTTCTAATGAAAATACACTTGCTTTCTAAATGTTAATAACTGCATATTTATTATTTCAATAAAACCAGATATATTTCAAATATTTTTATGAAAAAAATAAACTGCATTGCCAAATGCTGCATCCATAACAGATAAGAATAAAAGAAGTTGACAAAATAAACTAAATATCAGAATGATGCAATTTTGTACTAAATGATGGATACAATTGATGTTTTAGTTGCCTATGTTATCATGATATGTAGTTCTTAGACTACGTAGGAACATTCTGCATCCACTTGGAAACAAACAAACATAGCACTTGAAGAAAAAGAGAATTTATCACATGTCAAACCACTCTTTTGAAAGAATTATAAACATTCAAACATTACATCAATAAAAATGCAGAGAGAAAAATGTATGGGTGGGAGGATAAGGAAAAGAGTTAACAGTTTTCTTTTTTTACAAGCAAATGTTAAATACTGGCTGTTCTTTTGCTTCTAAACAATAGAGTCAAATTTCATAACACACACATACACATATTGTATCAGTCAATTTCTCTTATATACACATATCTCTCCCCATTCCCACTTATCCCTGCACAGTGAAGAGGGAACAATGGAGATAGACTATGGGCTAAAAAAAGAAGAGTACTGAGGCTTCCCAGTTAAACTTGGAAAAGGTAACATAGCCCCGTAATGGAAGCACTATGATTGTTCTCATTTTACAGATAAGAAAATGAGGATGAGAGAAGTTTAAAAAATTGCCCATGGTTCCCTCTTTAGAATTTGAATTTAAGTCTTTCTGACTCCAATTAGAGAACTTTAGCAACTATTTTACTAATTGCCTCTACAATTCCCTCACATTGAAAGAGTTTTGGTTTTCTTTACTATTCCACCTTATTCTGCTTCCAGCAAATAGCTGGCTATCCTTCTAGGCTTTTTTAAAAAGGAGAATTATTTTTAAAAAGAAAAACATTAAAAGAAGAGGGGAAGAAGAAGAAAATTCAATAACAAAATACAAATAAAATTTGCATGCTTTAAAAATTCTTGCTGATTGATCCTAGTTTCAAGCTCAACCAAGTGGTTTTGGCACTTAATTACATTCATCTGCATCAAAATTGTTCTGCAGGATATCTCATATGAAAAGCTCTATTATTTTTTAATTTGTGACTCAGTCTACCTAAGCACCAACTACCCAGATATGTGTCAACACTTATTTTTTTTCTCTTCCCTCCTACTTGTAGTCTTCCTTTAATGTTAGTAAAGATATATACACACAAACATGCATGTACACACATATATATGTATATATATTTGTTAAGTTATTTTCAAATATATCTGACTCTCTGTGACCCTTTTTAAAGTTTGCTTGGAAAAGATATTAGTGTAATTTGCCATTTTCTTCTTTAACTCATTAAATGGATGAGAAACTGAGGTAAAAGGGCTAAGTGACTTGTCAGGATCACACAGTTTATAAATATATGAAGTCAAATTTGAATCTACACACATGACACACACACACATATATATATAAAGTATAAAATATGGTACAATAACTATAATTATATTATATAAAACATAAAGTATAATAATTCTTCTAAGCTCACAAAGACATTGGCAAGAATGAGACAATTACATGAAAATTATTTTTAAATATAAAACATAAACATAGATATAAGGTATAACTTGGTTTTTATTTAAGCTGCTCTGCTGAAGGATGATTTCAGAGAGGCCTGGAGAGATTTACATCAACTGATGCGAAATGAAATGAACAGAACCAGGAGATCATTGTAAATGGCAATAACAAGATTATATGATGATCAGTTCTGATGGATGGGGCTCTTTTCAACAATGAGATGATTCAGGCCAGTTTCAATGATCTTGTTATGAAGAGAGTCTACATTCAGAGAGAAGATTGTGAGAACTGAGTGTGGATCACAACATAGCATTTTCACTCTTTTTGTTGTTGTTTGCTTGCATTTTATTTTCTTTCTATTTTTTCCTTTTTTTGATCTGATTTTTCTTGTGCAGCAAGAAAATTGTATAAATATGTAAGCATATATTAGATTTAACATATATATTTTACTATGTTTAACATATATTTGATTACTTGCCATCTAGGGAAGGGGGAGGAACACAAGGTTTCATAAGGGTTAATGTTAAAAAATTATCCATGCATATGTTTTGAAAATAAAAAGCTTTAATAAGAAAAAAAAAGATTTTGTGCTGAGTTATCATTGATAAGGGTAAGTATGACTTAAGCCTAAATCATCAGAGTATAAAGTTTAAAATTTTGCCAAAAATCTTGGCTTCAAATTTGGATTGGGCAAATCAGCTAAGGTAATTCAGGGTGCACCCTACCTCCTCAGTGGAAGTATTTCCTGCTTTTTTTAGATAAGGAAGAGATTCCAATTAATCTGACCTTTCATTCTTTTTTTACAAGCCCTGAAAATATTTTCATAGTACTAATTTTGTCAAAATTTAACCTTATCTTAACCACCCTTACATTTCAATTTTGTTTTTATTTCATCATCTGAAGTCAGATTGGAAAAAGATAACTTTCTTATAATAAATGCAAATTGTGAGCCATAGAGTATGGAACTTACTAGTTGTACAATTACTATACCTAACCTCCTTTTGGGAACTTTTCAATGTAGCAGTCAAGAACAGGATATTAGAGGGTTAGAGGGACAGCAACTTTTTCTGCCTCAGGAACTTAATTGAAAAGGATGAAACCTTTTTTTTTTTTTTTTCCATTTCATCTCAGCCCAATTCAGAATGGTTTAATTGCAGGCAGGCTAAGCTCATTATGAGGTACCCAACTGTTGTCAGAAGATTATCAAGTATTAAATTTAAAACCTAATATTGTCTTTCTTCTCCCTGATAAAGTTTTCCAGGAGACCAAGCTGGAATGATTGTAGAGTAGCAATTTGTAAAGGAGATTATCCTGCCAGAGTGGATCTGAGCAATTTCTTTCTAATTATTTCAATAAATGGGGTATATAGAAAGTCTTAATATGCCACACAAGAAAAAATAAGTCCTGGTATTCTCAAGATCCAGATACTATAACCATGCTATTAAGATTTTCTTGTCAATAATAGGAATTTTTGTGTAATAATAGTACTTTATTTGCATAACATGCAAATAATGCCTAGCAAAAATTAGATTTTTCAAAATATCAGTTGAACGTGTGACATTTATTCACCTCAATCTTTCCATTTATCAGAAAATATGATTTCATATTTCAGTGCTCTAAAAAATAAATAAAATCTGTGCTTAAAGTTTTAACAGTATATCCAGATATGCATATCACTTAGTTCTAAGACATGCATCCTTTTAATCACACACTTGTATAGCTTTGGAATAGACAAGCACCTATATTGAAGAATAGACAAATGATTTTCTGGGCCTTCCTATCTAGTAAATTAGCTCTATATAGCATTCATTTTTAGATTTGCATCCAATAATGGTAAAATTGAATGATATCTTTTTTTGCATTTACTGATTACAAATAGTTCATGTTGGATTGGAAGAATGGCAAAGAAGGAAACTTATAGTTGGACTATAGTCTTTTAAAACTGAAAGCAGATGGAGTAATGGCGTCTTTGAGACTTTTCTCTCTCTTTAAGATTTCTTTCTCTCTCTCTCATATATGTATATATGTATGTGTATATATATATATATATATGCATGTATATGTGAGAAACTTTATTCTACAAATGAGGAGGAACTAGGAGGAAAAGAGGAAAAAGTGAGGAGGAGGAAGAGGAAGACCAATACCAACACCAACACCAAGATCAAGACCAAGATAAAAGAGGAGTAAGAAAAGGAGGAGGAGGGAGGAGATGAAATATCATTTTAATGTTGCTAGATACTTTGCATATAATATCTCATTTGCTGTTCTCTGAGAATTTTGAGGGAAACAATATTAATAAGAAAAGTATGGTTCAGAGAAGATAAATGGTTTCTATTGTAACAAAGTTAATAAAGAGTCAGAATTGAGATTTGAAGCAAGGTCATTCTTCCTGAAAGAAGGTCCAAAACCTATCAAATAGAAAGCTATACATAATGTAATTATTCAGTATCCAATGTACTCAATGGTATGCTAAGCATTATAAAGGAAAGAGAAATTTAGTCCCTATTCTCATGATATCTACAGTCAAGCTGGAGAGACAAAAACAATATATATATATATATATATATATATATAAAATAATAACAATTCGTCATAATATACAATTAAGTGTGACACTGCATAATTCATACTGCTGGTATAATATCTGGTGACAAGAGGTTAGCAAAACTTTAACTAGGACTTACAATGCCATATGCACTGAAAATTTTTTCCGAACTTTATTCAATTTTTGTAGAAAGAAATAAGATAATGAGAAAACAAACTAGCACAAATTTAGATACTAAGTTATATCTTTAATCCATGTCTAGGAAATAGTCTGTTTCCTCAACACTTGATCCAAATTCCTCCACTGTGTATAGACATCAATATCTCTTTTCCCATACTTTGATATTTGATATTTAAAGTATTTAGAATTTAATGTTTAAAACTTTGACATCTTAAAAGAATTCTAGACTTTGAATAGAAGACATAAGTTCAGGAGCTTTCTCTGGCATTTATGTGTAACTGCACAATACTGGACACATGAGTATGTCTATGAACCATGAGCTGGCACTAGAACTAACTGAAAGCTGTCCAGAAGTTGACATTGAGAAACTATACAGACTTTTTAATAATGTTGAGTTTCTGTCCAAAATAAATTCTTCTCTTTTTCACAGTTTCTAGTGGTGCTAGGTTACAGAAGCATTAAATAAACTGAGAGTCATTCAAAAGACAATAGAGAAATGCATGATGAATGTTATTCCAGGAAAATCTCTGTGTCACTGTAGATGTATAAAGTGAAAAGAGAAGAGGAAGAGGGTGGGACAACAGAAAGACAGTCTAGAAGGTCCCTAGGACTGTAGTCTAATTTCTGTGGAGATGTAATGAGTCTTACTAGAGAAGAGGACATGGATCCAGTATCTATTACTGAAGGAATTATCTATGTGAAAGATACAGCAGATCTGCTGACAGCAAATACTCTGATCAAATCATTTACCTTCTTGAGTCACACTTTATTTATTAACTAAGGAAAATAACATTTACATTTCCTACTTCATAAAGTTGTTATAAGAAAAATTAATCTTAAAATACTACATGAAAATGATACGATTACCTTAAAAATGAGTAGATGACCATCAATTGGGTAATGGCTGAACAATGTGTAGTATATGAAGGTAATGGAACATTATTGTTCTATAAAAAATGATGAACAAGCTGATTTTAGAAAGGCTTGGAAAGAGTTACATGAATTGATGCTGAGCAAAACAAGCAGAACAAGGAATATATTGTACATAATGACAGAAAGATTGTGTGATGATCAACTATGGAAGACTTGGTTTTTAATAGTTCAGTGATTCAAAGCAATCACAATAGATTTTTGGACAGAAAATGCCATATGTATCCAGAAAAAGAATGAAAGAAACTGAATGTAATCAACATATGCTATGTTTACTTCTTTTTTCTGTTTTTGTTCTCTCTCCTATCGTTTTTCCCTTTTGCTTTGATTTTTCTCTCCTAACATGATTCATAAAGCAATATGTGTTTAAAAGTATGATAAAAAAGCAATATTATAAATATACCATATGTGCTAGAGGTGCCCCCCCAAAATAAGATTACCTTTGAAATATTACAGATACATTTAGATTCACAGATGTGTACTTATTAGTATAGGAAAACAGACAAATATTTTCAAGAAATACAGCAAAAAGTTACTCAGAAGATTCAAATATCAAAGTCAAATATCAAATAAAAAAAATTAATTCAAATATCAAATGTGCACTAGTACTTACATTATTTTTGCCATCTTCTAACCCAACAATCATTTATTAAGCTTCTATTATGTGAAAAAGCATTTTGATAACTGATTGGAGACAGAAAGAAGAAACTAACATTCTATTGAATTCCTGAATTTCATAAATTCATATAAACCATATCAGAAAAAGAGAAGTACAACATAAAAATTATTTCAAAATACAATTTTAATGCCCTAAATAGTATTTTGATTAAACCTAAACCTCTGATTATCTTTATTTATGCCACCAGATGGTTCAAGGGCATCAATCAGGTGACATACTAACTTCAGCTTGTTCCAAAGATATATGTGTGTTCTATATTTATTTTTAGAGATGAGGGGAGCTGAAAAACAAAGCTGTTTAAAATAATTTGAAATTAAACAAGAACTGACCTTGAAACACAATGTGATGAGTTAAGTTGTTGAAATTTAAAGTGACAAAAATGCAGAAATTGTCTCTCCCTAGAATCCTTGACATTGTCATTGTTGTGGCTTCTGGGTAAAGGAAGCTTAATAATTGTAACAAATTACAGAATTATAGAATCATTGAATTTTAGAACTAGACGGTTTGCTTCAATTTTCTGATACTTAAAAACAATGGTCTGCTAAAACTATATTATAAAGCAATGGTCATCAAAACAATTTAGTACTGGCTAAGAAATAGAGTAGACAATCAGTGGAACAGGTTAGGTTCATAGGACAAAAAAAGTCAATAACTATGGCAATCTAGTGTTTGACAAACCCAAAGACCCCAGCTTTTGGAATAAGAACTCACTATTTGACAAAAACTGCTGAGAAAATTAGAAACTAGAATGGCAGAAATTAGGCATTGACCCCCACTTACCATCATATATTAAGATGAGGTTGAAATGAGTTCATGATTTAGACATAAACAATGATATTAGAAGTAAATTAACCCACACTTAACATCATACACCAAGATAAAGTCAAAATGGATTCATGACCTAGGCATAAAGAATGAGATTATAAATAAATTGGAAGAGCATAGGATAGTTTACCTCTCAGACCTGTGGAAGAGGAATGAATTTTTGACCAAATCATTGATCACAAAATAGAAAATTTTGATTATATCAAATTGAAAAGTTTTTGTACAAACAAAATTAATGCAGAAAAGATTAGAAGGGAAACAATAAATTGGGAAAACATTTTTACAGTCAAAGATTCTGATGAAGACCTCATTTCCAAAATATATGGAGAATTGACTCTAATTTATAAGAAATCAAGCCATTCTCCAATTGATAAATGGTCAGAGGATATGAATAGACAATTCTCAGATGAAGAAATTAAAACTATTTCTAGCCATATGAAAAGATACTCCAAGTCATTATTAATCAGAGAAATGCAAATCAAGACAACTCTGAGATACCACTCCACACCTGTCAGATTGGCTAGAATGACAGGGAAAGATAATGCGGAATGTTGGAGGGGATGTGGGAAAAGTGGGACACTGATACATTGTTGGTGGAATTGTGAATACATCCAGGCATTCTGGAGAGCAATTTGGAACTATGCTCAAAAAGCTATCAAACTGTGCATACCCTTTCACCTAGCAGTGTTACTACTGAGCTTATATCCCAAAGAGATTTTAAAGAAGGGAAAGGGACCTGTATGTGCAAGAATGTTTGTGGCAGCCCTCTTTGTAGTGGCCAGAAACTGGAAACTGAGTGGATACCCATCAACTGGAGAATGGCTGAATAAATTGTGGTATATGAATATTATGGAATATTATTGTTTTGTAAGAAATGACCAACAGGATGATTTCAGAAAGGCCTGGAGAGATTTACATGAACTGATGCTCAGTGAAATGAGCAGGACTAGAAGATCATTATATACTTTAACAACAATACTATATGATGATCAATTCTGATGGACGTGGCTCTCTTCAATAATGAGATGAACCAAATCAGTTCCAATAGAGTAGTAATGAACTGAACCAGTTACACCCAGGGAAAGAACTTTAGGAAATGACTATGAACCACTACATAGAATTCCTAATCCCTCTATTTTTGTCCACCTGCATTTCTGATTTCCTTCACACACTAACTATACACTATTTCAAAGTCCGACTCTTTTTATACAGCAAAATAACTGTTTGGACATGTATATATATATATTGTATTTAATTTATAGTTTAACATATTTAACATGTATTGGTCAACCTGCCATCTGGAAGAAGTGTGGAGGAAAGGAGGGAAAAAGTTGAAACAAAAGGATTTGCAACTGTCAATGCTGAAAAATTACCTATGCATATATCTTGTAAGTAAAAACGCTATAATAAAAAAAAATAAAAACCTTTCAAATACCGGGGAAAAAAGAAGTAAATTAGAAGAATATAGGATAGTTTGCCATTCAGATCTGTGGAGAAGGAAGGAATTTGTGATCAAAGAAAAACTGGAACTCATAACTGAGCACTAAATAGATAATTTTAATTATATCAAATTAAAAATGTTTTGTTCAAACAAAACTAATGCAGACATGATTAGAAGGGAATCAATAAATTGGGAAAACATTTTCACATTTAAGGGTTCTAATAAATGCCTGATTTCTAAAATATATAGAGAATTGACTTAAATTTATAAAAATTCAAGCCATTCTCCAATTGATAAATGATCAAAGGATGTGAATAGACAATTTTCAGATGAAGAAATTAAAACCACTTCTAGTTATATGAAAAGATGCTCTAAATCACTATTGATTGGAGAAATGCAAATTAAGACAACTGAGATACCACTACACATCTCTCAGATTGACTAAGGTGACAGGAAAAGATAATGATGAATGTTGGAGTAGATGTGGGAAAACTGAGACACTAATACATTGTTGATGGAATTGTGAATGGATCTAGATATTATGGAGAAGATTTTGAAACTATGCCCAAAGGGGTATCAAACTGTGCATACATTTTGATCCAGCAGTGTTTCTAATGTACCTATATCCCAAGGAGATCTTAAAGGAGGGAAAGGGATGTGAACTGATGCTAAATGAAATGAACAAAAACAACAGATCATTGTACATAGCAACAGCAATATTATACAACTATCAATTCTGATGGACGTGACCCTTTCCAACAATGAGATGATTGAGCCCAGTTCCAATGATCTTTTGATGAAGAGAGTCATCTACACCCAGAGAGAGAACTGTTGGGAACTGAGTGTGGATCATACCATAACATTTTCATTCTTTTTGTTGTTTGCTTGCATTTTGTTCTCTTAATCATTTTCTTTCCTTTTTGATTTGATTTTTCTTATGCAGCAAGATAATTATATAAATATGTTTACATATATTGGATTCAACATATATTTTAACATATATCAGATTGCTTGCCATCTAGGGGAGGGGATGGGGGAAAGAGGGGAAAATTTGAAATGCAAGGCTGTGCAAGAGTCAATACTGAAAAAATTATCCATGCATATGTTTTGAAAAAAAAACTTTCAAAAAAAAGAAAGAAAGAAAGAAAAAGAATGGTTTGGACAGAGTAAATGACATGCTCAATTATCACAGTGATGGAGCACTGATCACAAATGAAGAGTCTTGTCTTCCATACTATTATCTGCATATTTAATATTCTGTCTCTTCCTTTTAAAATGTATGTTTTATATCATTGTCACTTCTCATTGACTGCACCCCTCCCCATTGGAAGTATCCTGTCTTTCAAAGAAAAGCAGCTTAACAAAAGAAATCTACACATTTCATTTCTTTTCTTTTATATCTGTCACCTCCCAAGAAAATCTGTTTAGCTTAATCATTATGGTATATAGAAAATAGAATCATAACACCCCTTGGTCTGAATGAAATACTGGGCTCATCTCAGCATTGGAATCAGACTCAAGGCTGGTTATCTGTTGACTAGGACTGTTGTCTTTCTATATTTTTGAGTTTATGCCACATAGCATATTAAGTTTTTAAGATCTGTTATATTAAACTCAGAAAAGCATCCTATATTTCCAAGCTTACTTTACATTACTTCCATTGAAGCTCACCATTTATGCAAGCCTACCTCCACATCTTTGCTCACTCTATTACATATGCCAAGAATCACCTCTTTAGGTACAAGCTGTTTGACCAACTGTGTTCCAGAAACAGAGGTACGCATTGAGCTAATATTGGATGAAGAGGGAATCTGACCAAATAGCAGATTAATGGAATGTGAAAAGTAGTATTCTAAGGATGTTTATTACAATCTCTTCAACTTTTTAAACATATTTCAAGTAAACAAAACAACAACAAAAAAAATCTTCAAGTAAGTATTTAAAAGCTATGTATACTTCAAAAGATAGATCCAATTTGGGTGAAAACTTGAGTGGCATTAAGCCAGAAATTATCACTTCTGACTAATTCCTCACCATAAGTCCTCAACATCATAACATGAGGTAATTATCAAATTATGACTTAACTTACAACATCTAGGTCAATCACATAAGTAAGTTAATTATTTCCCTGATGATAGTATGTATAAAATCCAGGGTAAGGCCTAAATCAATAATTTAAAATTTGAGTTCATAAAGCTCTCTCTTAGTCTAGAGAAGCCTAGAGATCCTTTTTCATAATTATGTTTTAAAATACATTAAAAAACATAGGATTACAAAATATTGAAATGTACTTATCAAAATAATAATAATAAAAAGACCAATGACTTCATGTTAAGAAATCATGTTCTAATGATAGTATTTCCTAGAACATCTGTATATTTATGAATATGGACCAAAAAAACTTCAGAGAATTGCATTTTCTTGTTCTATATTGCTATCTCAGAGTATCCTAATATTAAGTGATGATAATTAAACTTACTGAGTGATCCACTTATTTCTAAAGCACTGCCTCCCAAATTTATTTATAGTGACGCCCTTATGACAGGTTTATCTGCAATACTCTTTTTGGCATTCCCTCACACAAATGCCTTCTCTCCACCACAAAAAAAAAAAAAAAACCTGGACCCCTTAGTCAATCATAATCAATTTATCTTAGAACTCCAATTTTTCTTGAAAAGCCATTTTCCTCCCCTGTTTTCAGGTAAAATACTTTCATCTATTCCAATAATAACTTTAAAATAGCCCCTCCCCTCCCAGCCCCAAATTAAGGGATAATACTAAGCTGAATAAGGTTTTCCCAAGGTTTAAGTTAAATCTTCCCAGTAATGACCACTTCTGGAAGCTACATCATGTCTGTATGTAAAGTAATTCTGTTTCTATGTCACTTCTCTAAGTGTCATCCTTCAGGATTCCAAAGAGAGAATGCAACTTCCAGCCATACCATGGGTCACAAGACCATTGATCTAATGCTGCAAAGGACTTTGAAAGTCAGGAAGTCCAAGCTTTTCATTTATAGGTTCAGAGAAGCAAAAGATGCCCAGGTTGCTCAAAGTCACACAGGTAATAAGTGGCAAAGATGGAATTCATATTCAGATCCTGCGACTCTCTGTCTAGCTCCATTTCTACTGTAAAACATGCACCTACAAAATAACCAATTGACTAATTCCACAAACTTCTGAAGGGTCTCAGGAATGCATTCAATCCTCTTTTGGGCACCATTTTAAAATCAAACAGTATGTGAGCTCAGGCCGTTTTTTAAAAGTATAATAGCATCTATAGGGTGAGATAGAAGTTGGGTGTGAATATGTAAGGAAGATATAGAATTTCACTTGCAGACAGTTCTTTTCTGTTTTTCTGCGGAGTTCTCGAAGTTAGATCATAATTTTTTACTATTTACCAGAGACAGATTTATTAATATTTTAACTCTCCTAAAACTCTCAACCCTTTTCAACTGTTCCATTGGCTCCTTTTATAACACTTTTCTTCAAACCTGGAAATGGGATTTCCTTGCTAATTAGATCTTGATGGTTTTGCTTTTTCTTTCTTATCTTTTTTTTTTTTTTAACAGGATCTGTTTGGGGACTTCTGGGCAATTTCTAGCCTTAGTGAGTTGCATGGGGAAGCAAGTGACAGCTTAAATGATTGATCCAGGGTCAGAGAGCCAGTATATCAGAGACGGATTTGAAGACAGATCTTCCTTACCCACAGATCATCTAACTCTATCCACTACCATATGTTCCCTCAATAGAAGACAGATTTAATAGGACTTTTTTTTATTGTTTTATACCTAGAGAGACATTAGGCTTAATTGCCCCTCTTCTGGAACATTTACTTCCTTTTATGCTTCACATCTATTTATACAAGTCACACCTTTTCTCCTCAAGCCATTAACTTACTCAATAGAAGCTACAACTCATGTTACAATATGTTACAATAGAGGTCAATTCACTACCAAGAGAGTGGTTTAACATAAATGTCCAGTTAGATAAAGTCCCCCCGATAATTTAAATCTGCCTATTTTATAGGTAGAAATCTGTGGTACTTTTCCCAAAAATATATAGGCAGAAGGTAACAGAGCCCCAAACTGAATGTGGAAATTTTCTGCCAGGTAATTTTGTATGGACAATTGCCCCCTGAGGACAGTATTAACCTAATGTCATAGGCCAAAAATGTTCATCTTTCATATGTGAAAAGCAATTGATTTGTGGTCTCTTGCAGGACTTGCACTCAGGAGATTATATTCTGATCTTATTGTCTCCCGAACAGTGCATGTTATACCATGGATACTAATATACAAAGCATCACTTATTATTTATCACTATATTATAATAGGATTACTTATTATGCTAATTTATTAGCAACTGAGTTATTAAGTAATAAACTAAATCTGACCTTGTCAAAATCCTAATATTCAGGAGAATTTCATGAATTGGTTAGTTCCACCTCATTGCTATAGCTGACAACTGGGCTTTTACTTATTCTTGTAAATGCTTAGATATGCAGTTTATTTCACATTCACACAGTGGCCTCATTTGTACCTGAATCACATCCCATCTAGTATTCAATAGCAAAAGTGTTCCAAGACCTATTGAAGCATGTGCCATAGTTAAATTTAAAGTTTTCTCAATTTGGGCTGTGAACTATATAAGAACTCATTTTTACTTCCTAGTGAATTAGGACTATCTTGTGAATTGCTGTTGTTCCTAATAGCTTCCAAAAGGGATTAAACAAATTCATGGATGAAAGCTCTATAATGGGCTGTTGAGGCAAATTTGAACTTCCTGGTAGTACATCAAAGTGAATGTCAAAAACCCTTCAAAACTTGCCCCTTAGTGTCTTTATTAGAAATAAAATCATGGTTTGGATAGCTCATAGATTTAACCCATAAAGACACCCTTAAAAACACTTTATGAAAGCCAAAATGGAAAAAAATAGAAGTATTACATCTGAGTTTTCCCAACATCTCCCTCCAAACAATTTTAAAATAACACTTCAAATTGAAATCTGGAGAAAATCCAACAAAAGATAGGAAGTGACCTTTTTTCCAGTCCAAGAAAACTTATGAGAACAGAAGGAAAGGTCTGTGACAATGGGCCCAGGGACTGACCTGGAACTCATATAGCTCCAACAATAGCTGTGGGCCTTGGAGATTGTGACAGCAGCAGCTTTGCGAGTTCTCAAGCCAGGGATGGTAAGGGGATCAGATAACTGGTCAGAAAGAGGTTATAGAGGAGTCTGTACTAGTAGGGTACAGGAAGAGGCACTTGTAGACAACTTCATTGTCCTTACCCATTTATTGGTCAGAGTTCCAAAGCAAAGAGCTTTTGCATGGAATCAAGAAACCAGAGGAGCACAATTAATTTTGATTGGAAGGGATCTAAGAGTCCTTCCTGTATAAGGAATCATGCATCAAGAGAGCAGTGACCACACCTCTCCCTATGTGATACTACCTTGGAAGCACTGAAAATCTTCAAACACCCAGAACTAGCTCTGAAAACAGTAGTGTATACCAATAGACTTGTGATGGAAAGAGCCATCCATATCCAGGAAGAGAACTATGGGGAATGAATGTAGATCAAACATAGCATTTTCATGTTTTTTTGGTGATAGTGTTTGTTTGCTTGTTTTATTTCCTCTTTCTCATGTTTTTTTTTTTTTTTTTTTTTGGATCTTATTTTTCCTGCACAGCACAATGAATATGGAAATACGCTTAGAAGAATTGCACATTTTTAATCTATATTTTATTGTTTGCTGTCTAGAAGATAAGGAAGTGGGAGAGGAAGAAAATTTAAAACACAAGGTTTTGCAAAAATGAATGTTTAAAATATTTTTGTGTGTTTCAAAAATAAAATGCTATTACCAAATCAAACTAAACAAACAACTATTATTGATTATCTAATTATCATTGCTTAGAGAAATACAAATTAAAAGAATTCTGAGGTACTACCTCATACCTATCAGATTGACTAATATGATAGAAAAGGAAAATTATAAATTCTGGTCAAGATGTGGAAAAATGGGAATGCTAATACACAGCTTGTAGAGTTGTGAACCGACCCAATTATTCTGGAAAACAATTTGTAATTATGTTCAAAAGGCTATAAAATGATGCATACTTTTGACCCAACAGTGCCACTACTAAGTGTGTATCCCAAATAGATAAAAGAAAACGAAAATGGACATGTTTGTATAAAGAAATTTTTATAGATCATTTTTTGTGTGTTTGCCAAAAATCAGAAATTGAGGTGATTTCCATCAATTGGAGAATGGCTGAACAAATTGTAGTATATGATTATGACGAAACATTGTTCCTATAAGAAATGACAAGCAGGATGATTTCAAAACAACATGGATAGGTTTGTATAAACTTACGCAAAGTGAAACGAGCAAATCAGGAGAACATTATATACAATAACAGCAACATTGTAAAGATGATCAATTGTGGAAGATTTAGCTACTCTGATTAAGACAATGATCCAACACAACTCAAATGAGTCTGATGGACCCATCTCATGATGAAAAAATGCTATCTACTCCAGAAAAAGAATGATAGAGTCCGAATGAAAATGGAAAGCATATTTTCCCCTTTATTTTCTTGCTTTTTTCTTTTGCGAAATAATATCTTGTTTCACACGCAGAAAAATATAAAAGAAAAAAGAAGAAACACTTTCTAACATAGGAAGTGCTTTTTATCTTTTTTATAAGTCAGATAAACGGAACTTGGTTTCTGTGACAGTACACAGAGGCTTGGACCTTAGTCCAAGAAATATTTTTCCATCTGATGGTACTCTGAAGAACTTTGGATGGAATGTGTAACAAAGTTACTGGGTGATTTTTAAAAGTTAACTATATTACAGTTACTTCTTATTCATGTGAACAAGATTATGCACTAGATCTTTTCTTTGATCCTAATGACTTCTCAAGCCTTTCCAAAATAGGAATTATGCTTAAAACATAAAACAATTTCAGCTGTCTCCATGGTCTAGGACACCAAGAACCCCAAAAAAGGTAAAAATCTGATGGACACAGCCTTCCCCTACCACCCATCATAATGATGGCAGTACTACACAAGCAGTACTATGCATAAGATTACAACAGAAACCCACCCTTCTCCTTCATATTGCCAGGGAAAACCAGAAGGCAGGAATTTGCTTCAGTTGTATGTCAGCACTCTGTCTACAACACTGATCAATGGTAAAACTGAGAAATAGAGAGAATGAGGGCAATTCATGTGGATATGTGGGGGGTAGATGGAGATGTATATTTCACTAAATGGGGGAGAGAAGAGGTTAGCATCCAGCTAAATTCAAAATCTGTTCTCTTAGATGGCACCTGTGGCAGAGCCTAAAGATCATAAAATGTGAATTGCCAAACATGGGAAGTAATTGAGTCAGATTTGAGGTCCAGTCCCCAAGAAAATCACTACTGAAGGGGAAGAAATAAAAAATGAATAATGGAAGAAATTAAGGAAGGGGACCCCTGAAATTATTATAGATCTTAGGAGAAAGGAATTCATTTAAAGGCCTTGAGAGTAAATAGATAAACCAACAGCAAAGTTGTTAAGAACAGAAGAGATTATGACCTTCAGATAAGCTAAAAGAGTCCAGACAATTCTAGGTAAATATTAGAGGGCAATGGAAGAATGAATCAACATTTAATGAGATAGATAAACCTATAGATTCCTAAGAACATGTTCTTTAGTGGTTTAAAAGAAAAATAAGAAATATGAAAGTAGAATTTTTGTTCTGTACAGTAAAAATAGTTAAAATCAGAAAATTTGAATCTACTGTATCAAATGTCCTGCTCCAAAACAAAAGAGAGAATAACTATTTAGGCATATTACAATCCTGATGTTTTGAATATTGTTTAATGATTTCTAAGGACCTCCAGGCTTGTCAATTGTTTAACTAACATTTACTAGACATTTTCTACAGCATGTGCAAGATATTGCGCCAACACCACCATGGATAAAAAATTGTAAAGGATATATGATATGGCCTCGTGTTGCTTGCAACCTAGTAAACATTTATTCGAGTAGTGGACATTGTATTTCCTGGAAAATGATCCTGTTAGAATCAAGAAGTTTTCTTCTCTAAATCTTTCTTCTCTAAAACCTACATCTCCTGTATATAACAAAGATGCATTACTCTATCCAGCATGTATTATTAATATTTTATTTCTCACTTCTCTTTTCCTTGTCCTCTACTCCAACTTCTAATATATGGTACGCATGCATAGATAAAGACATTCCTAACTTTAGTAGTTATTGCTCGTGAACACAACGACAATTTTTTAATTACAAAGATCCATAAAATCAAATGGAGCTGACCAGCAATTCTGGCAAGCTAACACAAGTCTTAAAATGTCTGTTTTGGGTTCAACCGGTATAAAGATCAAAGCTTTTGTGCAGTTCTTATAAAATGGATAAGATAGAAATATAATTGTAATATTAACAGAACAGTTATAAAAGTAGTTCCAAAAATGATTTTTCAAATGCTCATAAGTAGAATGCAAAATGTCATTTCCTTCCCCACTTTCATTGTTCACCCCAGTCTTGGATTGGAGATTTCTTCTATCTGAGATTAGGCATTGAATTAGAATGGAAAGAGTATAACCCTGGGATTCACAAAAACCTGTTCTCAACTCAAGATTGCCACATGTAGCTAAATAACTTTGAAAAATCACCTTTTCTTTCTTATCTTAAAGGATATTTTATCACTGAGATATCTTAATTCCATTCAATTTGATAATGATTTATTAAGTGCCAACTATGTGTAAAACATTCTACTAAAAGTGAGGATATTATAAAAAACAAAAACAAAAAAACAAATACCAGTCCTCAAACTCATTGCATTCATTCCATTGAAGTAGGTGTGTGTTTGGGGTGGGATGAGGAAGTGGGGGAATCAACTTGATATACTTAGGTGCTGAGAATGCTATCTTAAAAGCCTCATTCAACATTGAGCCTGAATATATCAGTCTGAGCCAACTAACTAGTTAACCAAATGGTATTTTTTTTAAACCTATTGTGTGTCCATCCATCTCTGGAAGATAAAAAGAAAATGTGTTTGCATGGATACATAGGGATATATATATATATATATATATATACACACTCACTTATGTATATATTGTGCATCTATGAATATATGCATGTGAATCATTCTAAACATTTTATTGTAGCTGGTATAATATGGATTCCTGACAATTAGCATTATAGGAATTCAGAGGAAAGGGACATCATGGTGATGATAGCTAATACATAGCTAATATTTATATAGCACTTGTGTGTCAGCCAGACATTGTGTTAAGTGCTTTATAATTATCATTTTATCAGATCCTCATAAAAACCTTAGGTAGATAAAGAGTAAGTGACTTGCCCAGGATCACATAGCTAATGAGTCTAAGACTAGGTTTGACCTCATGTTTTCAGAGTACTGAAAGATTCTATGGATAATATGGGGTGTAAGTGGAAGGTTATGAATAGATTGGTAAGCTACAAATAGAAAGGAAGTCATTCTAACATGATCGATGATCTTATAATATATTAATGGGACAATGAGGACACTGGTCCCTGATTACATTGAAAGTTACAAAATTAGAGAAAAGTAGAGGAAAATGAGGTTATTAGGAAAGATTGGGTCAGATTACAGAGGCCTTTGGGCATGTTATTTGGCTAATGAATGAATTATGGGGAAAGGAACCTTCTAAGCTAATATTATGGAGTTGGGGAAATTCTGAAGTTCTGAAATGTTGTCTTGATGGATAGCGGATCAAATTAGGAGGTCTCATCTAAAAATTTTCATAGCATTTATTTCATCTGCTAAATGGTTTTCCCCCACAAAACCTCCACTAAAGAAAAACCACCCCTCAATGGAACAGCTTTTGTAGAAAATTGAAAGGGACAGTGTGAAATTGCCAATAATGTTTACAAATGTAAAGGGTGACACCACTCAGGTGATCATTCACATTTTAAAGCAGCCAGTATGAGCTCCCAAGCACAGATTTTTATTTATGACAAATAGATGAAAGGGAGAAAGGGGAAAGTTGGAAGATCTTAGTAGATCTAATTTACACTGACTAAAATAACTGTGAAAAACGGTTGATTTAACATAGTTATCCCAACTGAAAATAGAAAATTTCTATTGATATTAAGCAGATTTTCAGCTCCTACTGAATTTCTACATAATTATATAAAACAGTTCTATAACACTGCATGTCTGCAAAGATATATTTTTAGCAAACAAAAGTTCTTTTTTAAAAAAAAGTCACATTATGGTTCTCCTTTCATTCTTGCATGAATTCTATCAAGATATGGAGATGGTAAATTTGACAAATATTTTATATAAATTTTTTGTCTGGGCACCCTAATTTCCTCTATTTCAATTTCTTGTCTCCGATCCTTTTTTTTCCCCCTGTGAAGTAATTGGTGTTAAGTGACTTGCCCAGCATTATACAGCTAGGGAGTGTTAAGTGTCTGAGTGTTCATATTTGAACTCAAGTCCTCTTGACTTCAAGTGTTCTATCTATTACACTACTTACCTGCCCCCTGATCCTTTCTTATATGAATGATTATGCAATAATTTTTTGGGGGGACTGAAAACCATAGCTTCCAAATCCTAAAATTCTGACAGTTCTAAGTATCAGCAAACCAGGATCTAGAAGTTTTAAAGTTACATAATCAATGACCAAATGGATCACTTCATCCATTTTTAACTTTTGTGAAGGTAGCAACCACTTGGAAGTATTCTGAGATATTAAATGTTTTACAGTTTAATCTTTAATATAACTAGGAATAAAGTTATTATAGAAAAATGTTGCTCATTAAATTAGGAATGAAAGTAGTTTCTTTCATTAGAGAATTATTTATTGCAAATATTAGAAACACCTGTAAATGGGAATGTTGGAACCTTTTTACAAAACTATTTCTTAGCATTAATGATGCTAGTTATCATAATAACAGAACAAAAACTACAAGACTATTGAATTCATCAGAATTCTAATTCTCACATCCCATGAAAGTACACTTGAGTTAAATACAAAAATAAGTCAATGTACTACATTATACTACATGCTGAAGAATTAAAGGAATCCAATGTACAGTGTATTTTATGCCTTTGAATCCAGAAGTATAAAACAATTATCTAAGTTCTGGGGCATTTAAAATAATTAGAATATATATTTATTTTGGAGGAAATCTTAAATTGAACGCACTCTTGGTGGTTTTAAGTTAAAGGCATTTCTGAGGATTAGAGACTAATTTTAGTAATTGCTTTGTTCTTAAAATTTTTTCTTCATGTGTATTCATCCTAAATTAGGAGATAGATTTTAAAACTGTAATTTGTACAGATAGTTGAAGAACACAATACTTTAAGGAAAAAAGAACCCTATTAAAAATTGACATCTGTAATTCATTTGGGACTACTTAAGCTTCTCCCCCCATTGAAAACATTGTTTTCTATTTTAAAGATATAAAAACATTATTTTATATAATTTGAAAATTTAAAAAACTCTACCTTAATTTTAATCTATTGATCTTGGTATAATATTATATGCTCAAAGGTATCTTATAAATATTTTTTGTAGATATGTTTTCCAAACAACATGTGATGTAAGCGGAGAACAAAAGCATTTACAATATATATTTAAGAGAAGCCTAATATTTGTTAATGCCAAAAATCTCACAATTAAAAGACTTATGCTTCCATTTCCTATTTGATGCAAAAATCCCCAGTGGCCATTATATCCATACATCTATTCTATATTTCCTGAAAACTCATTATGTGCAAAATTTTATTCTAGATTCTATCAACTAAGATAGAATACAATGTGTCCTTTATGGAGCTTATAAATTAGTATATTTTAAGTAAAATCATTTTTGTCAGTCATTTATAATTTAATTTATGATTTGAAGATATTGAAACTTCAAAAGTAGAAAAAGGGAAAGTGAATAGAATAAGAACCTACTGCTCATGTGGTAGGGTCAGGAAGAATGGCAGAATAACATGAGGGAAAGACATTGAGGCCACCATAATTAAATTTGTAGACATCTATCATAATTTTGCTAGGGACTAGCTCTGTGTCAAAATAATTACTGAACTGAAGAGATGAAGCCAAATCAAAGAGAGCTTGGTGTGATTTAGGAATCAGTCTAATGTACTCTCTCCCTCCCTTCTGTTTTCTAGTATTAGACTTTCAGTGGAGTTACTCTTTGGCAGAGAGAGGGAAAGGACAAAGAACCAATGAATGTACTTCTTACTGGCCTGATGCATATGCAAAGTAATAGGAAGAGACAAGTGTCAAAAAAAATGCAAATATCACTATACTTGGGAGCCTGGTATTGTTCAATGACTCTGTGAACTCATTTGATGGGGTTTCTTTGTTCTCTCTCTCTCTTTTCTCTCTCTCTCTCTCTTTGGGGGGGGGGGGGGAGGGGAGCAAAGATACAGGAACAGTTGCGATTTCCTCTTCCAGCTCATTTTACAGATGAGATAACTGAGGCAAATAGGATTAAATGATTTTCCCAAAGTCATCCAACCAGTAAGTGTCTGAGGCTACATTTGAAAAAGAGGCTTCCTAATTCCAGTCTTGGTACTCTAACCATTGTACTATCTTATGTGTTTTATCCATTGTAGCTATCTTATGTTTGGAGGACTGCTCATAAATGGTTGGTCACCAACTAAAGATCGTAAGCACTTGTCTCCTAGTGAGCCATTTTTGTTGCTATTGTTGCTTCTGCTGTTATTGCTATTGTTGAACCTGTTGAACTTGATGTTGCTATAATACCTTCCCTAGTTCTACTCATTCTTAAAGTCCAATTGGCCTTGGACTTAACCTGTGGACAGATTATTTCCCAAAGTGTCATGTACTTAGCAGAAGAAATGAGTTGACAGAAGAATAGGAAGCTAAGCAAGCAGGAGGTGCAAGGATGTCAATACAAGTGAAAAAATAAGAGGCAATCGAAAGCAGAACAGAGAATACTGCCAAGATCTTACTAACACAAAGCACTTTGATGAGCTAGTCACAAATATAGAAATGAAGAGGCCACAATATTTTCCCATACCCTTTTTCTATCAAGAGAGAAAAGGAAGTATCCTCTACGCCATTTGCTCACTTCAATTTCCTCTCAGCTGAGGAAATCTTAGCCTTTGTTCTAAATGCACTCATGTAATATCAAAGTTTTTGCCTTGTGAATAAAATATTGGTCAATATAAACCCTATTTGTCATAATTTTTTTTTTAGTGTTCATGAATATAACCTAAGGGGAAAGAGAAATAGTTCCTGTTTCAGAGACTGGAAATTGTTGGTTTTGATGAGATAGTTTGATATGGAAGAAAAATAGGTAGTTTGGACAAACTTGTATACCAATCAGGAGACTATCACAAACTTGGGAAAGAATCTGAAATGCAGATATTCCTATAAAAAAAAAGAAAGAAAAAACTAATCTGATAATAAATGTAATCTAGAAACAACCAGATTAGAAACTGATTTTTCCTCTTCTTCTCCCTCTACCCCAGAAACAGTCATTTTGTACATTGGATTTGAAACACACACACACACACACACACACACACACACACACACACACACACACACTTTACCTAGGTTAGAGTTTCTTAATCTATGTAGAGCCAAGACTATTAATCCCTCAGAGTCAAAATCAAGTATTCCCAGAAGAAGAAGAAAAGAAAAAAGAGGGAGAACTAAAAACAAACAAAAAAATTGTTAATTATATCTTAATCTAACTATAGTAGCTTTCTTTGTAGGTATCCAAGACACACACAAAAAAATCAAGACCCTACCCTAGATAAAGGGAAAGGAAATAACTTGCCTGAAAAGGGGAAACCTCAGCCCAGTAGGTGAGTTAAGAATTATGTAATCTCCACTCCTTTGAAGGAATAGGAAATTGAGTCTCCTGGGCAAGCAAAGAAAGGCCCTTCAGTTTAGCCAGTGATAAATAGCTTATCCTAGTTTAGCAAAGAACTATACCTCTGAATTCAGAGAACTTAAGTTCAAAGCCTAGCTCTGACACTATTGATCCTGAGTTTTTCCAAATATAAAATGAATTAGGCAAAGTAGATTGTGAGGCCTTTTCTAGATCTATAATGTTATAATCTAAAACACATACATACATACACACACACACACACGCACACACACACACACACACACACACATACACACACAAACACAGAGCTTCAATGACTTCCTCTTTTTCTTCAGAATAAAATACAAACTCCTAATTCTAGTATTACCTCCCATTCCATTTTTATTTTGTATAATTTTTCTTCATCCAGTCTCCATTGCTTTCAAACTGGCACACTAAATTTCCTAGAAATAGCATTCTATTTCTAGCCTCTGTTTGGTACAAGATGTCTCTCTTGTCAAGGACGTATTTTTTGCTTAACATCTCCCTATGGATTCTCTAACTTCACTTAATGCACAACACAGGCCTTTCCTAAATTCCCCAATCATTAAAACTTACTCTTCCTCTTTAAATAACTGCCTGGTTTTGGAGATCCATTTTTTTTTGGATGATCTCAACATCCATTGAGTTCTACCCTGTGACTGACTAATAATTCCATCAATATCATATCCTTGATAAATAGTCATCTATGGTCCACTTAAAAGATTTTTAGGAAGAGGGAACCTCCTCCTTTCCCACAGTTCATGTTAGCATATTTTTAATTATTATTTTCCCAGACTGGCCATTGATTTTCTTCATGGCTTTGAGAGAGTCATTTAACCTTTGTGGAGGTCAGTTTCTTCATCTTTAGAATGAGAAGGAAGTAGCATTGAAGGCTATGATTGTCACTGAAGTTCTTGGCCAAAGAAATCAATTCTCTCTCCCAGCAATTAAGAATCACTCAGCTGAAGCTAACTGTGAACTGACTGTTTCTAACTGCTAGAACCTCAGCGACTTTAAAGTCCTCATAAAGTTTCTTCAATTCTCTCACCTAAGCTTTTATATGTCAAATCTTTCTACCTATTAGTTTTCTTCCTAATTCTTATGTATCAATATTATATTATATTGTATCACTATTGCCTTGTGATGAGGTGAAATTGGCATTTTACAGAAGAGACATTGGGGCAACATTCACATTATATTGTGATTTTGGCAACAGAATATTGTTGGAACGATATGGGTGTAACATTGGTGGACACAGTGATGCTAGTGTGTTATTGACACGTTGCTGGCAGATGTTGCTATGTTATCGGTATGATGTTGGTGATGGTGACATGATGGTGTTTCTGCCACGTCACATTAATAACATAATACTGTGGTTGCTGCACGTTGCCAGTATGTGGTTGCTGTGTTGTCTATGGGATGCTGGCGCATTGCTTGGTATTGTTGGTGTTTGTTTTGGTGTAATGGAACCTATTATTAGAGTGATGCTCATTTTGTCATGGGGTTGGTGCATTGCTGGTGTGTTCTTGTCATGATGTTGATTGCTGTTATTTTCAGGATATTGACATATTATTGCAGTGATGCTGTGGGACATTTGTGTGTTTGATGCATAAGTAGGATATTTGATGTTGGTGTATTGTTGGCGAGTTACTAACATAACCCTGTGATGTCAGTATGTTGATAGGTTGTTGGTCCAAAGCTGGTGATGGTATTATTGATACGGCATTGTGCTGTCACTGATGTTGTGTTGGCTTAGCATGGATCATGCTCCTTAAGTGTGGAATTTTCCCTGCCTCCTTTCTTTCTTCTTTGCCAGATTGCCTATGTTATTTGAGATAGGTTTTCTTCTCAGCCAAGGATATTACTTCATTTGGGGAAGAACAATTTTTCCTAAGACAAATCACATGTGTGCATTCTGAGACAATTCTACAACATAGATTTACTATTTATCAATGTTTTTATGATTAGTGGGGAGGTGGGTATCATAGAAAAACAAAGGTACCAAAAAATCCCTCTAGCACTGTATCCTTGGGATATATCCTTAGTCTAACTCCTTGTGTTAGTGATAGAAAAAACATTATACCAAAGCTGTGATTTTTTTTATTAAAAGCTGGAATGTATATATAGTACATATAGATGCATTATATATATATATGTGTGTGTGTGTGTGTGTATGTATACATAATGCATACATATATATATATACATACATATATATACATATATATATATATAAAACATATTTGAATAGATAGATAATTTGAAAGGGAAACATTAACAAAATGTCCAGCCTTATGTTTTTGGCCAGAAGCCCTTCAATGTGATTGGAAGACGGGTAATTTAGGCATTGAGAGGTTTGAGGCATCAGTAACTATGAAGATGGTTTAATTAAGAGATGTGCTAATATCTGGGTAGCTATGACTGATTAATGCAAGCCTTTCTTCCCTTTATATCTTATAAAAAAGCAGCAGTTGTTCCTACTCAGAGACCTCTACGGAAATGACCCAGGAGACATTCAGAAACACATCCAAGCTATAATGCAACATCTGTCGAAGATTGTCATAGAAAGATTCCACTTGACATCTGAGGATAAATCTAAAACAAAAATAATAAATACAGTACAATGCAAACCACTTTGTTAGCCCCTTTCCCAGTAATCATCTAAAATAGATGTAAGGCATAAATTCTCCATCTTCTACTCCTAAGCAGTGAGAAGAGTTAAGCAAGAAAAAAATACTTTGAAGAATGAGAAAATATCTACAAATAACATTTTCATTCAAGAGGATCCTGCATTTTTTAGCCAAAGGAGCATTTACTCTGGCAAATGTTACCAAGACTAAAAGATCTTGAATATGGAACCAATGATGTGTTGTGCCCCTGTTATCTGAAGACAAGCATCTTCAAGCTTGTTACCCACTGGCAAAAAAAAAATGGATTGAAGATCATCTTTCAAGTAAGTTGTGATTTGTGTCACTGGAGAGAGTATGTACATCAATGAAATTAAAGATCTCTGAAGGATTAATATGTGTATATGTTGTCAAATCTTTGGTGGCAGTAGCATGTTCTATGATTGTCATTGCTCACATCTCAGCTAGAGTAGATAAAGAGCCAACCATCCCCACCAACTGTCAACTAACTGCCATCCACAGAGCAGGCAAGGCTAGTTCAAGAAGCAAAACATCCAGAAACCATTTTGGGAACTGCAATGCTTCCAAATGGTTCCATTCTAGTTTCCACTGTTTGAAAGTACAGACTATTGATCTTATAATTATTACAGTCACATCTATTTTAAATGCAGAAGGAGTGAAACAAGGTTGCCCACTATCACCATTACTATTCAATATTGTATTAGAAATGCTAGCTTCAGCAATAAGAGTTGAGAAAAAGATTAAAGGAATTAGAGTAGGTAATGAGGAAACCAAATTATCATTCTTTACAGATGATATGATGGTATAGAGAACCCCAGATATTCTACTAAAAACCTATTAGAAATAATCCACAACTTTAGCAAAGTTGCAGGATACAAAATAAATCCATATAAATCCTCAGCATTTGTATACATCACCAACAAAATCCAACCACAAGAGATACAAAGAGAAATTTAATTTAAAATAACTGTCAATAGTATAAAATACCTGCTATTTATATAACTCTTTAAGAGGTTTATAATGTGCTTTACAAATATTATCTTATTTTATCCTCACAACAACAATGGAAGATAGATATTATTATTATTATTAATGAGGAACTTAAGGCTGAGAGAGGTTAATCTACATTTCTGAGGCTGGATTTAATTCAGTTTAGATCTTGCTGACTCTAGTATCAGCACTCTACTGTATCACCTAGCTTCTCTCTCCTTTTACCCATATACCTGTGTTTATATATGAGTATGTATGTGTTGTATATGCACATAATGTAAAGAGGAGGGAATATGGCATTAAAAAATAAATCTCAGAGCAAGAAAAACCTGGGTTCATGTCTAGTTTCATAATCTTGGAAAAGTTAACCTAAACTATAGAATAGTTTCAGAGTTCTACCAGTAGGCTTAATTTCCTATGTACTTATGTGCATATCATTTCTTTTATATCCTTATAAAGAATGATTAGTCTAATGTATATAAAAATTATATATGCCCTGTTTTTCATTGATAGCGTATTACCTTAGAGCATAATGCGATGACTGGGCTAGATGTGTATTTATTTTCATTTCGTATTTTGAAAAATATTTGTTTATTAATTATAATTAATTTAATAATACCTGGGAAATCATTTCAAACAAAAAGGAAAATTATTACTGTTATGGTTTTATCCATTTCCTTTATTTAGGAGTGAAACTTTAAAATGAACCTGAGTTTATTGTCACTTTTTCTTTTGTTCTGAGTAATTGTAAATGATGAATCTTCATTTTCATAGTTGCATTTAATTTAAGAACATAAGATTGGTTTTGCTTTGGAGAATCATAGTATTTGAGAAGACATAAAGTAAACGAGAATGAAAGACATCAGTGCTTAATCCAGTTGTTTTTTTTTTTCATTCTTCTATGTGGTCCAAAGATTTTTATTGATACATCATATCTTATTCAACATGATTGAATACAAAGAACTTTGTATTATTAGACTTGTGTGGGTATCACTTCCCCAGTAGAATATCAGTTCCCTGAAGGCAGGGATTATTTTGCTGTTGCACTATATCTCCATGCAGCAATGTCATTCACATAGTAGATACTCAATAAATGTCTTTAAGATGGAATTTAAAGGATTATTTCTTTTTCCCTAGTTATAAAGTTCTTTTGTACATAAAAGAAGAAAATGTATTATTTAAGCTACTTAACAAAGTTAATTTTGCATTAAAATTTTCATGGAAAGAGGAAGTCTTTGAAACCATTTTTGAATGGTTTCAAAAAAATAAAGTAAATCAAACACAGAAAATGCACAGTAGCAAAATAACTTCTGATCTGGTTTTGCTTTTGACAGCTTAGAAAGTATAAAGGTCCTTACTAACAAAATGCTTTTTAAGAATTCATTTCTAAAACAAACAAAACATGCCTAAATCTATTTTTAATAACTTTTTATTGATAGAACTCATGCCAGGGTAATTTTTTACAACATTATCCCTTGCATTCACTTTTGTTCCGATTTTTCCCCTCCCTCCTTCCACCCCCTCCCCCAGATGGCAAGCAGTCCTTTACATGTTGAGTAGGTTACAGTATATCCTGGATACAATATATGGGTGCAGAACCGAACAGTTTTCTTGTTGCACAGGGAGAATTGAATTCAGATGGTATAAATAATCCGGGAAGAAAAACAAAAATGCAAGCAGTTTATATTCATCTCCCAGTGTTCTTTCTTTGGGTGTAGCTGCTTCTGCCCATCTTTGATCAATTGAAACTGAATTAGCTCTCTTTATCGAAGAGATCCACTTCCATCAGAATACATCCTCAAACAGTATCATTGTTGAGGTATATAATGATCTCCTGGTTCTGCTCATGTTCATGTAAGTCTCGCTAGTTCTCTCTGTATTCATCCTGCTGGTCATTCCTTACAGAACAATAATATTCCATAATGTTCATATACCACAATTTACTCAACCATTCTCCAATTGATGGGCAACATGCCTAAATCTAATAAAAACACATTATTCATTACACCATTCATTTATAAAAAGCAACAAATAATGGGTGATTATGATTACAACAATTGATGTCACCACAGTATTTTTAAAATATGAATACTAAAATATCTTCGATTAAAATTCATTTTGTCCAGAATATCAAAAAAAATAGTAAAGTATCTTTTACATGGAGTTGAAATTAATTTTATTTCTATTCCTTTCACATACTCTATACTGTATGTAGCACATTGATTCTTAAACTTTTTAGTCTAAAGACTCTTAAAATCATTGAGAACAACAAAGAGCTTTTGAGTAGGTGATTTATATCTATCAATATTTGCCATATTAGAGGTAAAAATATTTTAGTATTATTATTAAAAACTGACTTGAATGAGTCTCCCCTTGATGTTTCTCTAGCTAGTCTTTACACAACTTCAATGTCCATCTCTTTCTCTACGATGTTTTTTTGTTGCTTCATTTAGAAAGAGACTTCATTCATTGAATTCCCCATGATACTTCATTCATCCCACATACTTAATCATGTATTAATTGCTATAATTATTTATATGTAAGTATTATTCTATCTCCAGTCTGATTTGATCTTTTAAAGAGCCAATTATGCCATGTTTGCATTAGTTTTCAACTATGTATTTCCATTAGCTAGCATTTACTCTATATATGAAAAGAGCTTAATAAATGTCTCAAAGATGAAGATTATCTTCTGTTAGTTTAACTAACAGGTTGTTTGTTAATGATTCTGTTCAGCTCAGAAAATCTGAGGCCTAGATGGAATCCTCTACTCTAGTAGTTTTTGCCTGCACCACTGGGTGGAAGTGTTGAGTAACTGCCACGCTTTCTATTCTTCTAAGTTCGTGTTATCAAATTGAAATTGAAATAAAAACAGGAGCTACTAAACTAAATGTAAGGATCCCTGCAGCTATTTATTGACTTAGAAAAACATTAATTTTTCTATATTATATTGTATTTTTATTTTGTTAAATATTTCCAAATTACTACCTGCCATCTAAGGGAGGGAGTGGAAGGTAGGAGGGGAAAATTTGGAACAGAAAGTTTTGCAAGGATCAGTGTTGAAAAATTATCCATTCCATGCATGTGTTTTGTAAATAAAAAGCTTTAATAATTTTTTAAAAGGAAAAAAATAAATCAATATTTCCAAATTACATTTTTAAGTTGGTTCAGATTGTGAATGAAATCTGGGGGCCATGTTTGATATCTCTGTTCTAAAACTTAGCAAGCTTGGGATGAGAACCTGGAAATGTAAATGAAAATGAAAATGAAAATGAAAAGAGGCCTCTTTTCAAATTGCATTTCTGACATTTGACACTCATTATCTTAGGCAAATCACTTACTCTCTTGTGCCCTCACCTTCTTCATCTATAAGATGAGGGTTTGTCTAATTGGCCTCTGAGGCCCCTTTAGGCTCGTTGTTTATAATCTTATAATTTCCCATCCTCTAGTTCCAAATCTCTTTTCAGGATAGTACAAAATTGTTTTCAAATAGTATCTGTATTTATAGCTTTACCCAGTCGGAAAGTAGCTCAGAATCCCTACCTACTAGCTAAAACCCACTTTCTTTTTAGATTTGTCATATTTCAGTGAATCCTTACCAAAGGACCTTTATATAATGGTGTTGGATTTCCAGAGAAGCTGATGAGCATGTTTCATTCTAAATACAGTTGTTATTACTATTACCATTGAGTAATTAGTCAAATTAATAATAAAAATGATGTACAATAGTAAGAGAATAATGAATAATAAACATCTATCAATTGGTTACAAATCCTTCACTTTTAGTTTCCAGAAATACATAGCAACAATGTCTAATAATGCACATTACTGCCATGTTTAGCTGGTATCATGTGTAGAAAGAGGTGAAAAGAGTTCTGGAAATTCTGAGAATTGCATAGAGATAGAATAATTGATTTGTGGAGCACAAAGGTAACAACTGTTGCTAATAGCTTCTACTGGCCTCTTTCCCACTAGGAAGATACCTTATTAGAAGCATATTAAAATGCAGAAAATTAAAAATTTTGATTAGTCTGTTGTTGAACCTGATTTGGGATTTTGTTTGAAAAGATACTGGAGTAGTTTGCCATCTCCTTCAGATCATTTTTACAGATAAGAAAGTTGAGGTCAAATTTGAATCGAGTTCTCTGGATTCCAGGTCCAGTGTTCTATCACTGCACCATTTAGCTTTCCTTCATCAAATTGACTGGCCTATTACTGAAATTGCAGTCATAACAGCCAGCCAATCTGCAAGCATTTAAGAATTTTCTATATGTAATTAATAGGAGTGCTTTCCCTGCAGTGCAGGGCAGAATTAAGTAAGTATCTTCTATTTCTGGATAGCTTTCTCTATATTTGAATTCCTGTGGGTTACGTGTATCTTTGAGGAAGTCTTATGTATTGGATTTTGTTATAAGCTGCCTGGCAAAAAGAGTATCAAAGAACTAAATGATAATGGCTATCTAAAGTCAGCTATATCTTAGACAATATTCTCAGATTGCTTCCTCATTGCTTCTATTTCTATTTGTGTTAGAAATTCTAGCAGCTTTGAAGTAAGGAATCTTGAGTCCTTTAAAGAAGAGTTATGTGAGAATTAAAGATATAAAATGAAGGAAATTGTTTTGGAGTTAGATTTTTTATAACCAGTCCTCAAATGACTTCAGTCAGTTATTCCAAATCTACCCTACACTGCAGCATTTATTGTCTCCTTATCTGAATCCTCTCACCAACAGAAGTTGAATTCACAGAGCCTGCAGTTCTGAATATTCTTCCCTGGAGCTCCATCCCACTAGTTTTTATTGAAATCTGTTCCATGTTATTAGTATCTTGAACAAAAGTCTCTCAAAGATGCAAACTACATCGAAGTAAAATGCAAAAGTATAAACTAAAACAGAGCCCTAAAAATCTCTCAAACTTCTAGTGGGAAAGATGTTTTATTTTGTTTTTAATTCCTGGATGATATAATTTTATTTTTTTTTGTTTCTACCCCCCTCTCTTTCTCTGCCTCCTTCATTCCCTCCTTCTCTCCCTTTTTTCCTCTCTTCTTCCCTCTTTCCCTGTCCCTGTCTTTTTTTCTGTCCCTGTCCCTGTCCCTATCTGGCTATTTCTGGGAAGAGTCTTCAGAAATGTAATTAAAAATGAAATATAAAGAAATCCTCAGAGTCATGGAAAGCCAGGTTTATCTTCACATGGCACATCCTCTCCTAGCTCCTTTGCACTGGCCTCTCCCCTATTCTGCCCTCCTTAACCCCAGCTCTTAAAAATCTTTTGACTTTTTCAAAATTCTCCATAAGTGTCACTTTTACAGGGAACTTTTACTGAATGTCCTATATGCCAAAATTATCTTTTGTAACTACTTTACACATAGTTATGTGTACATGTTTTTCCATCAATAGAATTCTGTGTGTATCCCCACTATTTAGCATCGTTCCTGGCACATAAGAGGTTTAATAAGAGTTTATTGATTGATAGCATCCCGAATCATATTTAAGATCAAGAGTCATAACTATGTTTTCCCCTGATTTAACTTAACATGAGCACCTTAAAAGTAGGCACATCTATGTGTAGAATAGAAATTAATAAGAAGAGGGAGGGATAGGAACTGAATGGCTCATCTATTCCATACCTGAATTTACTCAAGGGGCCTTCCTAGATCAGAATGTATGGAACAATGTAATATTCTTGATATTACAATAGAAAATTAATGGATTATATTGGATAACATGTTTAAATATCTTTGCTTTAGTTTCTAGATTAAATTACAGATTTAATTTGATAACATGTTTTAATCCATTTCCTTTGGAATTTTCTCTTTTTCATTTGTATCTGCCCTTTCTCTTCCAGAAGATGAAATCTTTGTAAATGACAATCATATGTTTAACTTCAGATAGAAAACAAAATGATGAAAAGGGAACTGAAGCTAAAAGTAAAAGATGAGATTATATGAAAGGACCTAGTTGATATACAAATTATATCCCATGAATAGAGTTTTGTTAGTTGATATATCTATGGGGAATGGTAGTGTATGCCACAAGACCAGAAGCTAACAAATATTGTCTTGATTTGCAAAAGGGGAAACAATGCAGATTCTCTGTACTACAGAACAATGAACTTCGCCCAGCTTCCTGGCAAAGTTCTAGAATGGATTGTTTAATGAAAAGGTTATGACCACTTAGAAAACGAAACATGATAATTATAAGTTGTATTTACAAAAAAAAACAAATCATCACTGAATAACCTTGTTAAAAGAGATAATGAAAGTTTTGTTGGAATAAAAAGATATCAATCTTTATTACATACTTTCTGGTACTTTTCCTTAACAGTTATGGGTATGCCTGACTTGTCAGTTTTACCATATAGATTATAAGCTTCTTGAGGATAAGAATTTTTTTCACCAATTATTATCATCACTATCAGTATCACCTTTGTTGTTTTTGTAATATGGATTGGTGAATATGTATAATGTGCATAGCTGATAGAATCACCTTTTGGAAAGAGATGAGGAATCTGCTTCCAGAAATGGTTGATTGTTTTAATCATATTTAACTCTCCTTGACCCCCATTAAGAGTTTTCTTTTGTTTATTTGTTTTGGTTTGGGTTTTTGGGTTTTTTTGACTAGACAATTGGGGTTAAGTGACTTGCCCAGTGTACACAGCTAGGAAGTGTTAAATGTCTGAGGATGGATTAGAATTTAGGTGATCCTAAATTGTTCACTCTAGCCACTAGTGTTCTATCCACTGTGCCGTCTAGTTACTGACTGGAGTTTTCTTACAAAAATACTGGAGTGATTTACCATTTTTTTCCAGCTCATTTTACAGATGAGAAAACTGAGCTAATCAGGTTTAAATGATTGATCAAGGTTACATAGTTAGTAGGTATTTGAGATTAGATTTGAAGTGAGGAAGAGGAGTCTTCCTGATTCCAGACTTGGCACTCTACCTACTATGCCACCTAATAGATAAGTGTAATTTATTATGCTCCATCAATGAATTAATAAGTCCAGAATCTCCCTCCCGCCAAAAAAAAAAAAAAAGATGTTTTACAATTGTATCAAATGACAAACAAAAACAGGGTTATAATCTGCATCATGGACTGGAAAACTACATTGATGAGAATCATTTATCTAATTATAAGCAAGGTGGTAAAAATATAATAGTGTAATATAGAACCTAAGTTATGGTAGCTATGACAAGTATGATAGTACAAACCCTAACTCAAAAAGCTAATATTGTTTAGAGTATGATAGTTAAGAAGACTGAACTGGAAAGGTATCATGGTACTATTCACAAAACAAAACAAAACAAAAAATCAAACACCATTAGTTTCATTCAAGGAAGACTTAGTGAAAACAGAGGATAATAGTCTCAATCTCTCATGACAATCAAATGATTTTTTAAAATGGAAATGAATTGATCCTTTTTCACAAATTGTTGAATAGAAATGTGTGTCTATTGGGGAGAGAGTCATTTCACAAGACAACTGTGTCCTACTATATATCTACAGTGGACAATTAGTTTTCTTGTTTTTACTTTGTCCTTTACCATCTGCATTAGGATGAATAGGACAATGTCTTCATAGGACAATGAAAAATTGTGTTTATTCAAGCTTGATTTAGATAATTTCATATTAAGTGATTCTCAAAAATAAATGCTTGATTATTTAATTGTAAAACAATATTTAAAAAATGAAATAAACTGATTATCTGTTCATCTGTGAAAATAAGTGGCTCATGGAAACAAACTTTCAGACTTGGCAGACTCTCCATTTGGAAGAGATATATTCCTAACCATCCTCAGCAAGAAGTACTCACTATGGGTTGTCCAATGAGTAGACAACAGACTTTCCTTAAGCACTCTAATGAGAGGTAAACCATTACCCAAATTAACCCACTTTATTTAGGGATACCTCTAGTTGTTGGGAAGAAAAAAAAATTTAATATCAGCTCTAAATTTGTCTTCCATCCATTGCTCCTAGCTCTCCCCTCTGGGGTCAAATAGAAACAAGTCTATTACTCTAGTTTAAAGACTGCTTTCTTGTCTGCTCTGAGTCTTCTCCAGGTTCTTCCAACCTTTTTGCATATGTCTTGTGCTTAAGATCCTTCTATGGGTTGAACAAGATCAAAGTTTCTTAACCTTTTATATATTTGGATCCCTTTGGAAGTTTGAGAAAGCCTGTTTTGAATAAAAGAGAATACACAGGCTACAAAAGGAAACCAAAGAACAAAACTACCACACGTTCAACATCTTCTGTTTAAGTTTGTCCACTAAATCTGTTTCTCTGCTTCTTCTGTCCCAGGAAGCTAGACAGTGCAGTGGATAGAATGCTGGGCTGAGTCAGAAAGCCCCAAATTTAAATCTTGCTTTAAATACTTATTATCTGTGTGACTCTGGCACTTTATCTTTCTCCGCCTCAGTTTCTCCCTCATAAAATGAGGATAATAATAACATTATCTTCTAGGACTGTTGTGAGGATTAAATGAAATAATAACTGGAAAATGCTTTGTAAATATTAAAATGCTATTTGAATGCTGGCTATTGTTATTATATTTTCACCTAAAATTTAGTATCCCAAAGCTAAATTTAAGCTTTCTTAAGGTACCATAACAAAGACTGACTTACATGAAAGAAATGGATGAAGCAATGCTGCTTCCCCAGATAGAAGTAGTAACCCAGGTAATCTTACCACAAGCTCTTTCCTTATTTCAATTAGCACTATAAAGTTATTTAATTCAACTACAAAGGGAAAAAAAAAATAGATTAAGGCTATTTGCCTTCCTAGAAGAGGAAAGAGCTCCTTTTTTTATTGTTTCCTCTAAACTATGCTATTTAAATTGCATGCTTCTCCTTGTTTTTTGTTAATTAGGCTTGTGTCTAATTTGATTGATACAGTATGACCATAAGTAAAGCAATCTCTTAGTAATTTTAAAAAGTCATCCTTTTGTCCCTATAGCAGCATTTCATTAAATAAAATTTTCTGTGGGTAGAGTTATGGAGGAAGAGCTGATGTGGTAATTGCAAAAAAAAACATGAATGAATACAACTGATTTCAATGAATCATACCCACACAAAGTTTCTCTGGAACAGCTCAACGTATAGTACATACTATCTTGAGACTACGATTTCAAATGTCTCATTAATAGGGAAATGATTAAGCCCAGAAGGCTTAGATAAATGAATTGTACAATGATGTCCAACTAGCCAGAGTCCTATTTCATTTTTATCAGTGTTAATTATTGCACAAAACTTTAGAACTGGAAGTTCAGATGTCTTTCAGTTTAACCTTCTACCTAAATTATGAATCCTGTTTGCAACAACTAATAGTCATCCATTTGTGGATGGATGATTCCACAATGATCCAATTCCACAACTCCATAATTCCACAATGATCCAAATGTGGACCACTGGATTGTTCCACTTCCAGACTTCTCCCTTCTAATTTATACCTTCTTTTGGACAGGAACCCTACCTTGTTTATGCAGAATAAACTATTCAGCTCTTTTGGGTCCCCATCATTCCCACTGTATTTTCTAGAGTACATGGTCTCCTGAATACTACCCTTAGCCAAATGGCAGCCCTTCACAATATTGGAGAAGATCAGACAGATCTCAAATAGAATTTGAACTGGGGGAGAATGAGCAGAATGGATGAGGAAGGGCCATTTGGTTGGGGAAGAGAAGGAAGAAGAGATCCAGAAGTGCAGGTATGTATTGCTTTATAGACTTACCTGCTGATGCTGTTCTTGGAATATCCTCATCATTTCCATACTTTTTCTTATAGTTTAATACTATGACATTACCAAGAAAACAGTGAAGAATATGTTTGGGCTGGAGAAACATATTACTGTTGTAACCATGGGTTTCCTAAGCAGAAACTAAATAACTTTGGATGGCCCCCTGAAATAGAACTATTGTCTACCAGAATTCTTCTCCCTTCCTCACAAAATGGATTTGAATAATTTTTCCCTAAAATAATTAGGCTATCCCTAGGATATTAATCTAGGGAGCTAAGGCTGTAGCTACAGCTTCCTTGATGTAGTTTCCTTGTAGTCCTGGCTATATTGTATATTATATTGTATAACTACAGTATAGATAGTTTTCTGGTCAACTAAGAAAATGCAAAGACCCATCATCATAAAGTTAAGGACTCTTCCCAATGCAACAGGACCTTTTTAGTTGCCAAATGCTATACTAATAACTAGACATATTTTTTGTATAGAGAGAAAAGGTAAATTATATCAACCCAATCTAAGTGCTATGAATACTTGTAATAGACTTTCTATGTTAGGGCTAACAGTTCTTTGGTTAATTGTTCATGGCTCTATTCTATATCTATTCTACAACGGAACTTAAGTTAAAAGGGTATTGCACTGAGTCAGACCTCTCTCTGCTTAAACTTCCCCAAATCAATCCATGTAATACAAAATCCAATACTATATTATGTTTTTGTGATTCCACCATGTTAAAGAGATTAAGATCCAGATGTAGAGAAGCTTCTGAAATTATTCATGGAATATGAATTACATCAGGACTCATGTAGCTATTGCATATGTCACAGCAGAATCAGAAGTGTCTGGACACTTGCTGAGTTAGAATTCTCAGTAAACATCCATTATAGTCTTCAGACAAGTTGAGTCATTCCAAATAGGGCTTGCCTTTTGATTTTTCTGAGCCTAACACATTTCTCCTATAATAAACTGTCGTCTTTAGTTTCCACATGGTGAATTATCCAAGTGGAATCATTCACCCTAAAGGCAGTGCAATGTTGGCATTATCACAGGCATAAAGGGCAAAACCAATAAGGCAAAAAAAATAGAGATGAATTCAGGTCATTGCCCTAACAGCAATAATGAAATTACATTTGCCAACATCATTATACCCTTCCTTTTTCTTTTTCACAAGATATTACCTCCTGTACTATTTATGACTGAGTAAACTGCTGTCTTGTTTGTGACAGAGTTCTGGTAGGTTTTGTGATTCCTAAGAGGGATCCAAATGCTTATGCTACAACAGAGAAGAAGCTGATTTCTTTGATGAAACTCCTTTAGCATGAACTCTTGATTTCTTATGAATCAAGTTATAAAAATCAGATAAGGAGAGGGCTATACCTTATGTGTACTTTCTTTAATGCTGGGATAAATCTATCATAAGTTGGATTATATTTAAAATTCAAGGACAGATGCATTTTCTTGCTAATCCTCCTTCAAAGTTTTCAGTAGTATCAAAATCAGTAGCTACTATTATCCCTCTTCTCTGCTTTGACTTCTGACTCTCAATATGGACTTTGTGTATTTAATTGTTTTTCAAATGGATAAACCTAATTGATCTATGGATTTATCCATTATTCTTTCTTGACATTACTTTTTTTTCCCTCTTTACTAAAGTACATTTACTTACATCCTCATTCATGAAGGGGATCATGGATAAACACTGTGTATTTGGGTACTTTTAGGAAAATGTATGGGGCAGACCAGGTTTGGCATCCTAATGAAAACTACCTCCACTGTCCACAATTTATTCATTTAGAAAGTGGGTATAGAATGAACATGTTTGATTCATTTGGACTAGGAGCAATGCCTACCCCCCCACACACACACAAAACGTTTTATCTAAAATGTGGAATTCATTTGTACTGCTTTGGGGATCATCTGGACACTTCTACAGGGCATCTGGTGAAACTATAAGCAGCCTCCAAGTTGTCCCCAGCATGTGTGTGTCAGCCAGCTGGCAGACCAGATGCAGCCACAGTTTACTTAGCCAGATGACCATCACAAACTCCAATAATACATTTAAAGGTCAAAAGAGCTTTGGCTCCTATTTAGAATAAGTGAATGTTGCCATCAGGGGTCTCATTGACCACTGGTTTGTAAAACATTCAAATAATTTGCTGCTTCCTTAATTAAGGTAAACTTAACACTCCTATACAAAAGCTTAACTTCAAAGTGACAGTTACTGTCTATGTCCTTTGTCTAATTTTCCTAGGAAATCACTGTTTTCTAACTTTATGTAACCACAGAAAATATCTCTTCACTCCAATCTTTATGTATATTGAGAGCAAGCAATCTATCTAAATTTGATATTTAGTTAGCCTCTAAAATCTTTCCTAAAACATCCTTTAACTGATGAAGGTAAAACACATTTGCCATAGAGAGATTGAAAGATTCTCAGGTTAATTTCAAAAACCTAATAGTGCCTATTAAAATCTGATTTTATAATTAGATTTAGGGAAACAAAACATTTTCCTTTGATGATTTTGGAATCTACAGTCCCTAGATTTTAGATTTGGAGCTATATAAGGTATATCACAGGTTATCAAGTCTAAATCCCCTACTTTAAAAATAAGGAAAATCAGGACAAAAGAGGTAAAGTAATTTCCCTGAGTCATATAAGTGTGTAAGAGATGAGATTTTGAATGAATATTTTTTAACTCCAGAGACAGGAAAGCTGTCCTCATTGATAAAATCCTCACCAAACAACTCTATGACCATAATGACTCAAGTAATGGATTTTAGTCTGAATCTGTCAAGTAGCTTTGTGACCCTCTATAAGTTATTTTAAAACATAGGCCTCAATTTCCTCATCTGTAAAATGAGGATTTTGAATAAGATGATCTCCAAGATATGTTCTAGTTCTAACATTCAATAAATTGGTGAACCATTCTGCTCCAGAAAAAAACAAAACAAAAAATCAGTTGTCAGAATTCTACAGGATGTGATGATTCTTTCATAATTTGAATAAAAAGTTCCTTTATTAATCAACTTGATGAATGTATAAGTCCCTCTTTGCTTCCATAAGAAGGGAAAGGATAAGAATATTTGGATTTTATGTCATGTTTAAGAGTTAAGAGAAAAGAGAAACAAATGAATGAATGAAAAAGCAACTATTAAGCACTTGTTATTGCCGAATCAAGTAATCAAGTAGAAAATTGAAACAGTATCTATTTTCAAGGAACTCATACTTTAATATGAGAAAACAGAACATTTAATTAGAGTAGAGTTGGCCACCATGAGGGGAGAGAACATTAAAAGGTGACATGACAGAGTTCTGAAAATTATTCAAAGGAACAAAGGATATTTAAAATGTAAACAAGAGGACTTTAAGAAATCACAATATCCCTCTTCTAGTGTTTGAAGAGCTTTCACATGGAAGATGGATTAGATTTGCTTTGTTTAGATCCCCAAGGATGAAACTGGTAGAATAGCTATGTTACACCAGATTTCAGCTTAATGTAAGAAAATCCATTCTTTTAACACTAAAGATGTCCCCAAATGAAGTGAGATGTTCTGAGACCCCCTCCTCTTTGGAGGTCTTTAATCAGAAGCTAAATAGCATGTTATGTTGTGATTTTTCTAAAAACAAATCTAATCACATCATCCCTCTACTTAAATCATAGTGGCTCTCTATTATTCTCTACTCCTTATTACACATTTCACATGAAATATCCCCTGATATTTAAAATCCTTCACAAACTGAATGTTTCTTTTGTATCCAGTTTCCTTATACTTTAATCCATCTTCATGTGTTCTGTGATCCTATTGTACTATACTTTACTGTTTCTCAAATATAGCATTCTGTCTTCTAACACCATATATTTACCCTGGAAGTTTATGGTCCATACCTTAAATGTTCTCTTTCCGTGGGTTTTGCAAGAGACCTTTCCCAGTACTACTAACTGTTAGAGCCTTCTCTTTGAGATTATTTTTAAATTCTTGTATATATTTTTCATATACATGGCTACTTATATGTTATCTCCCCCATTAAAATATAAGCTTCTCAAAGATGGAAATGTGGGATTTTTCTTTGTTTTTTGTCACTGGCATAGAGTAAGTACTTAGTGCTTGCCTGATGATGATACAATGATAAGTAACAGGAGGAACATTCTTAAATTACACCATATAACTGCTAAAGTCTCTTTCTACCATGAAATTCTGTGTCAGTTTATGATTTTGTGATAAATTATTTCCTCATACCATGGAAAGGAGTACATGGATAAAATCCTTGAAGTATCAAAGCTTTAAATATGAGAAACTGAACCCCAAAACTACTTTGATGAGCTCTAGCATGAGCAGCTTATAAATAGACATACACATAATAAATTCCTTGCAGATGCAATGGCCATGTCTGTTAAGTATTATCATACAGAAAATGTGGAATTATCTCATACAGAAGCATACAGATTAAAATGTTTGAAACAATGAGCTGTTCTTCTCCTTTTATGTGGAAACTTGGAAAGAGGGGGCATTATTTTGCTCCAAATATAGGAATTAATGAAGAAAACATCTTGTTATTTCTTTTCCTCCCTCTCAGGACTACTAATGATTTACTGCCATTTTTTTATCCTATATTATGATTTATCAGTCAATAACAATCAGATCTCCACTCAGCATTCTCACACCCTCAGAGGTTCAGGGCTCTTAACATCTCATGATTTGTGAAAAATCCCAAATGGTAATTTCCGATTAACCCCTCATTCCCTTGACCCTAAACATCATGCACTTGTTTTCCCAAAGGTGATTCCTTCATTCACATAAAAATGTCACATACTGTAATCAAACACCAATCCATATTCCCAGGTTAATTTTTTTAAGTTTCCCGGAGTTAAAGCCTAGGAGCTATTAAAAGGTCTGTAGGTTTCTGTTCTTTCCACTCTGAACCAAAGGCCCAGAATGATGTAAGAAATATGTTAATATTTGTGAGTGAGATTTAAAACCCAGGCACCCAGTGATCTCTCTCTTTTAAAAGGTTCCAGTTTCCAATGCATTTTTTTTTACAAGATAGAACAACTATCCCTTTAGGTCACCAACGAGAAAGTAGCCACAAAGGGGAGGAAGATTGGATCAATGAATAAAGACTAAACATGGCTCTTGGATTATTCTGCCTGGAGCAGAGAAAATGTAAGGGGGTCAGAGAGTGGGGAGGGGAGTAGAAGATGGGAGAGGAAAAAAGACCAGGAGCAAATGAATGCAGGAAAGACATTACACAGAATTTAGGCTTTGCTATTCTACATGGTAATCATAGAGCTGAAGAAAATGAATTTGAATTACAACATGATCAATTGATACTACACAAAAATAAAAATCTCCTGCCATAAGGGTAGTTAAAAACTGAAGTGGATAGCTGAGGAACAAAGTTGTTTGTTTTCTTGCCAGGTCCACCCCAGCTTTTTATCAATTTTATAAAAACTGACTCTATCAATCTGAGATTTTATTTGAAAGGAAATCTATTGAAATGCCAGGAGATGGGAAGGAAGAATTCACATCATTCTCTTGAACTCTAATATATAACCAGAGTCTTTTATCCATTTCTTACAAGAAATTTACATAATGTACTTCAGAAGTTTAGTGAATTTGTTTTCTTTAGATTACATGTAAATGATTTTGGTAGATTAAAAGATTTGGAGTTCTAAAGACAGATTTTCTTCAGTATTACAAACCCATTTTCTTAGACAACAAATTCTAAGAAGTCAAGGATCAAAACTGTCTTTATCTAATATCCATCTCTCTGTTTCTAGGAAAATACAGTATTTTTCACATAAGAGGTACTAAAATTAATGTCTTTGGAATAATAATATAATCTTTGACCTTCAATTTGATAACTGATTAAAAAGGGAGAAGAGTTCCAATTTATCTCCTAGTATTACTATGAGGAATAAGAAATAAAAAAGATCATAAAGCAAAGGGAGGAAAATAATATGTGAATCTATATTTATGAATCTCTAAATGTTTTATTATTTTTTCCACATCATTTTAGAACAGAAAGAGCATCATTGTACCCCTCCAGCCTCAGCTGAGGAAAAAGTAGGACAAAGAAATGAAATGAAAAGCCAAGGGAAATTGTATGCTGCCAGAGTAAGTATTTCTGACCTTTTAAGGTATGAAAGCCATTTTTAAAAGTAATTTTTAAAATATAACATATTTAAAATCTATATTACACACACATACATGTGTATTTGTATATTTATATAACTTATACACACATTGATGACAGAGAGGTTTTTCCCCAACCTTATTTGGTTTATTCATGTGTCCATAGTTTTATTTTAATTATAAAAACATATATTATGAATTACATTTCAAAATAATTATCACTTTTGTAAATAAGATTTTCAGAGCTAAACTTTTTCTTGGAAGATAAGTAGAGGCAGAAATGAAGTAGAAGACAAAAAGATGGAGCAAAGTAAGAAGAACAGTACAGTAACAAGTTGGTATCATAGGGAGGGAAAAGGCATCATCAGACTGAATGCAGATAGGAGTTAAGGAAAGAAGACCCAAATAGGTGTTTTGAGTAGGGGATCTATAGTTTGGAGGAGCAGGATAGGGCTGAGGATGAGGGTAGAGTATACCCATTTTAGACCTAACCTCATCTAACCTATAAAACTGGCAATTCAATCATTCCAAGTATAGCAGCCATGGGTTGTCAACTGAGTGTCAAAAGCACTTATCTAAGTGTTGGGATCTAAATTTCAGTTTCTAACCAGCTATTTGACCATAGGTATATCATTTGAGTGAGACTCAGTTTCCTCATCTGTAAAGAAAGTTTATCCAAGGAATCACCCAGTACTTTAGTGTCAGAGACAGAACAGAATACAGATGTCATAATTCCCAGCCTGTATTACTGTTGCCTTTATAAGTTTTTTTTTTTTCAATTTTAACACATGGGATAATCATGTGTTAACAGAGGAACATGGTGTATGCCAGAAGACTATAAAATAAAAATCAATGACGAAATTAAAAAAAAAACACATTATCAAGGAACTGTATAAAAGAAAGGAAATATGGAGTAGTCATTGAATGAGAAGTGAACAGCCAGAATGCCCCACTGGTAACTTTGAAATGCCAGGGGAAATTGATGAAATCCTCTTACACATTGGATAGACAACCAGGGTGTACTTACAGGACAAAATGAACAAGATTTCACATGCACACAGCATGGGATGGGTAGTGATTTGCTTCATTTGAGGAAACTTTCACACATAGATCTATTTTATTATTTCAGTATTTTGAAAACACTATTTAATAGAAACCCCCACATTTCCTAGCTATGCGATTCTCTATTTGACCCTATAATGATTCTATAGTATGGAGAGTTCTTTTAGAAGCTGATAAGTAATATAAATAATATAATCCAATGCAGAAAATACATGTTTTAATTGACACTAAGGAGAAAAGTAAGAATCTAAACAGGGCCAATTGATCTCTGAATGAGTTTTAGCTCTGGTGGCCCCATATTTACAAGGAGATAAACAGATACCTTTTTTTTATTATTATTTCTTCAGTTCATAGTGAGCTAAGGTTTTTCACAAATACCAGTCATTTTAAATGAAGTCACTGCTTGTAGTTTCTCAAGGACAGGAAAAAAGAGAACACCTTTTGTTCTCAACCATATGAAGATGAAAAGTTAGAATAAGCTCATACTATTTCATTTGCATTTTATTAACAGGTGCTTGGAAATGTGTCTACATTAGAGAGATTCTAGTTGGAAATCTGTACTGGGGAATGTGACTCCTAGGTTTAATTTCCAGCTACATTAATCACTTGCAATGAGGCTTAGGGCTAGAAATTTAACCTTTCTATGTCTGAGTTCTTCTAGTGTTAGAGCATTATCCTCCCACAGAATACATTAGCTATTCGCTAATTTCTCAGAATATAATGACAATAAGTCATATTTATATACTGTCTTACCCTTTGCAACAATGTAAATGTTCTCATAACTACCCTCTGCAAGAAAGAATATCAGTATTATCTTCTTTGTATAGACCAAGAAACTGAGGCTCATTAAAGTTCAAATGGCTTCCCTAACTTACTTAAACAGCTTGCTAATTTCACAACTGCAGTTTGAATACTTTTCATTATTCTATTTCATTCCATTAAAAGACAGTTCTTAAGCATCTAGGATGGTACTTTGTTAGGTGACAGAGATATGAAAAAAATAATGACTGTCTCCTGTTTTCAAGGAGCTTACATTCTATAAGAGTGGAGGGAAAATACACACACATACACATACACAAAATAATATACAATATTTACAAAATAATTTTATGGAAAAAGCATGAACAACTTGTTTTTAACAGCAGATGTCTCTTGAACAGATATTTGAAAACTAAGGATTCAAAGTAGAGAAAATGAGAACGGAGTGCATTTCAGGCATGTTGACATGCCTGCACAGAGATAGGAGATGGAATGACTTGAATGTGGAACAGCAAACATGACTGTTAAACTGGAACATATTAAAAAATGCATAAGGGAGAATACTATGTGATAAACCCAGAAAAGTATGCAAGATCTAATTGTGAAGTAGTTTATGTTGCTTAGCTTTTTGTAGGTTTTTGTTGTTATTATTGTTTGTTTTGTTTGTTTTTTGTATAGTCCAGAGGCAATGCTCCGGGGTTCCATATTGCAAAGACCTATATAATGAAAGATTACTATAAATTCAATTAAAGGGCTACTTCCCATTTACATTTTTTCTATCCAATGAAAATAATGTTCCCTCTTCTTTACAATGTACAATTCAGCATCAATAACATTATAAGGGAAGGAAAGGGAATAGTTATTTATATAATACCTATCATGTGTCAAGCACTGATAAATGCTTTACAACTGCCTCCTCTCATCCTCACAACAACCCTTATGGAATAGTTATTGTTATTATCCCCATTTTTACAGGAAGAAATGGAGGCAAATAGGTTAAATACCCAGGGTCCCACAGCTGGTAAGTAACAAATGATGGATTTGAACTCAGATCTTCCTGACTCCAGGTCTAGTACTTTATCTAAAAGCCTAGAGGAAAAAGACCACTTAGTACAGTTGTACCCCAGAGAATGAAGGGAAGTTTGTTATTTTGTCATCCCCATGGTCAAAAAATAACAGCACTAGAGTGTGAATAGAGAAGAATAAATCAAGAGAATGAATATAGTCTATTAAGTATGAATGAGACAAAAATGCAACAGAAATTAATATGTTTTGTTCAATCATCCTAATAAAGTCTCTGAAAATATCCTAATGGTGGTTGGCCATCCCCCAGATTTGCAGGGAGAAATGTAAAACTAACAAAAAAACAAACAAACAAACACTGAATTCATGTTTATCAATTCACTAGAGACAGCAAAAAGGACATGGGCTATGATCCAGGAAACTTTGGCATCCCTTCCTAGCTACATGACTCTGAGCACATCACTGAAGGTCTTTGGGCCTCTGTCTTCTTTCACTCACTGACTGTAGGCCACACTTGAGAGAGTGCTAGGACTCCTGATCGTAGGGTCATAGAACTTGAGTTCAAATCTTTCTGCCACTCGCCATCTGTATGACTTTAGATGACTCCTTGGGGCTCAGGTTCCTCATCTGCAAAATTAGAGGATCTGTCTTATGGATCTAGATCTATGATCTTATAATCAAAGATGGATACCTGTACTGGTTCAACCTACATCTCAAATATAACTATGGTTATAGTGTTATTTGGGGAATGAGTAGAAGAGAAATCAAGCAATTATTTTAATCAGGTATGTTGTGATACAGGAACCACCTGGCAGTGGCTGCTGGAGGATTAACTCAGACCTGTAAAATGGATCTCTTCATGTGAGAGGATGATGATGATGATGATGATACAAGGAGACTGAGAGGCAATTGCTGTTCTCTGACCTCCCCACTGAGAGGCTGTTGCATTGTCTGACCTCTCTCCTCTTCCCTCTGCTTCCAATTTATCTCATTCCCAGTCCACAAGCAACAGTGTGTCTATAAAGGCTGCTTTGTAACTCCTTCAGATGTTATGATCCACAACTCCGAGAATTGACCTGTCCTTTCACTTAGGCATGCTCTTAACACAGGTAGGAAACTCACTATACAGAAATCCTACCCCTAAACAACTAACTGTTCTGCAATTTAGATTCTTAGAAAGTTGTTCTAAGGTCACTGATAATTTGTGACTTGTTCCTAATCATATTATTGATGGTATGTGTCAGAAATAAGACAAATCAGATATTTTAGTCACATGTGATTCTTTGGGATCTTGTTTGGAGTTTTCTTGGCCAAGATACTGGAGAAGTTTGCCATTTCCTTCTCCAGCTCATTTTACAGATGAGCAAATAGAGATTCACAATATTAAGTGATTTCCCTAGGGTCATACAACTAGTAAATTTCTGAGGCCATATCTGAATTCAGAAAGAGGAGTTTTTCAGACTCTAGACCTTTGCTAAGTAGCTGCTTTCTTGAACCTCCAACACTGGCCCTCTTTTTCCTCGGCTGCCAGTCAGTATAATTAAACATAGTATAGGATCATAGATTTAGAACTCTGTGACCGCCAATGATTATTATGAAAATGTTTTATATGACAATACACCTATAACCTGTATTAAATTGCTTTTTTTTTTCCAATGGGATTAAGGGATACAGGGAGAAAGGGAAAGAATTTAGAACTCAAAGTTTTAAAAAATGAATGATTTTTTTATATATAATTGGGGAAAATAAAATGCCAAATATTATCTTTCCTCAATAAAAACCAAACCAAACCAAAATAAAATAAAGCTCTGTGACCTGAGAGATCATAAAGTTCAACCTTCTCCTTTTACAGATGAGGAAACTGGTGATATAAATGATAAAGTGGTGTGCTTAGGTCACACATCTAGTCTAGTTTGGGCATCTGAGATAGGATTTGAACACATCTCCCTGACTCCAAATCTATTATTTTATTCACTACATAGTGTTAACTCTTTATTTCCTCTGCTTCTCAGGGATAGATAGTCCCCTAATGTACTCTGCCTTTGTCTATCAAAATATCATGAACATGATTTCTGTATCATAATGTCTTTTTCATCTTAAAAAAGTAACAATCATTCAGAGCATCACTGAATTAATGAGATACATCACAAATTATTAAGGAGAACCAGAGTATGGTGCCTCCCTCAAAAAACAAAAAACAAAAAAAAAAAAACCCCACCACATTGAACTTTTATTTCTCACAGAAATACCTTGTTTATTATCTACTACAGAAAATTTCTGGGAAATGGTACAAATCTTTGTTTTACTTTCAAATTCTGAAAATATAAGAATGTTAATGATAGCATTTCTATAGTATTCTAAGTTTTGCAAAATAATTTCTTCACATCTATTCTATTGGGTATATAATGTTAGTATGCTCATACCCATTTTACAGATGAGAAAACTAAAGCTTAGAGATGTAAAATGGCTTGGCCTTGATCTTATGTTTAATGGCAGAAGCACTTCTTCAGATTTCAAGTAAAGGCTACTTTCTCCATACCCAGTTGTCTCAATTGTTGTTTACTTGGAATAAGGAGCTTGCTCATAAGGAATTGTGAGTAGCTATTTATTTCTTACCACCTTCCAGCTACCGTTTGAAAGTGAAGGAGTGAGAGACTATAATAAAAGCAGAATGCTATCTCCTTTCTAAAAGTAGTCTGTGATAAGCTGGCTGCTTAAGCAGTCTTTCTAAAACCAAATGTGGCACTTTTCTCACACTGATATTTATTCATTTCTAAACAAAATCTGACAACACCTTAAGCGTGTTTCTCTATCTTTTGGCATAGGCTTGGCTTCTTGATATTCCCCTTGAATTAAGTTTAGCTTGCTTCTTCATTAAAGATCAAAGCTAAAAAATATTGCATTTGGCATTAAGCATCTTTCTTCTGCCCCTGCCCCACCCACAGGGACCTGTTGTTGCCATAACATTAGCCATGAAGTTACATGAAGATTTCTTATTCAGTTGATGTGCATGTCCCTAACTATTAGCAAAAGCCTCATTGAAAATGAATTTTTGTGGGCATCCTCTCTAGCTAAGCATTTAAAAATAAAATACACCTGTTCCCAAACCCAATCACTTAAAGAAGACAGTTTCCAGCACAGATAAAACCAAGCCATCTTTCTCCACATTAGTTTGTCCATGCTCTGTGCTTAAATCAGAACCAGCTTAGACTATACAATTAGGCTCGCTGAAGGAAACAGCTCTCTGGGATTAACCCTCCTCCAAGACACATGAACATTTCATGACTGTCAATGCCTTCAGCCAGCAATGTGATTTTTCTCAGCAGGGCAAAAAGCCTTACCTTTCAACGACGGAAGGAAAAACCCAAGGTGACTCCAGTTGTGTTATTAGAACCACTGCAGCGATTCACTTTGGTCTCCTCCAGTGTCTGCTCTCTGATCTGAATCATACAAGCAGACCTTGCCTTCCTCCTTCAGTCTGAATGCCCATGTGCTTCTATCTGCTTGTCAATATTTAACTAGTTTGTCAAGTTAGATTACATCACCTGCTCTCAATCCCACCCCTGTGATATCAAGAGGGTGTGTGTGCCTGCTGCATATTGGACAACTATTATAACCCTCTCAAATAGAGTTAACATTGGTTATTTAACAATCCTACCTCCAATGCTCTTAGAATACCAATTATTTCTAGTTCTTCTGACAGTTAGGCTATTATACATGGAATAAAAGCAAATCAGATCAAAAGGTCACAAAATATCATGTGTTCTAAAAATGATAGCCATATCACATGAAGGCTTTGATTCAACCCCATCATGGCTATTTGCTTATTGTGTATTTTGGTTATCACAGAGTAATTTACAAATTGGATGGCAAGGCCAAGGAGTATAGGACTAGGTATCTAAGTAATTAGAAAAGAAATGACTGACTATGAGGATGCCCTTAACTCTTAAGGACTAGTTTAAGTTTCCCAAGCATTTGGTTTGGAGTTAAGTGGAATGGTGATGTTTGATTTGATTGATTCTTAAGAATATAGTTATCATACTTCATTTTTGAAAATGTATTTATACTCTTAGAATATTCTTCATTTCAAAGGACTTTCTTTTCTCCTTCCATCACATTTCTCTCTCCTTCCCTTATTTTTACTTTTCTTTTTTATCTACTGTTTCCAGGATATGAATCAAGTTCTCCAGCACTATGACACAGGGACTTCTAGAGAATAAAATTATACTCAATAAATATTTACTAAATGAAGGGATGGCTACAGTTACTTTCAGTTATTTTTTCTTTACTCGAATCCTGAACCTTTCTTTTATCTTGTCTTCTACAAGGCATAGAAAATCTATAGGTCAAGTAAAGAGAATCAACAAGCATTCATGAAACACTGTTCCAAGTGTTATGTTGGGTGTTAGGAATTCAAATAAATGCAAAAATAGTCCCTGTACTATAGCAGACCCTAGTGATTTCAAAAATCTGAAGGTGCCAACAGCTAGTTCTGTGGAAGAGAAGAGGGACTTATTACAGATACTATCTTTGTAGGTAATCCCTTCCTCATTCTTGATCTATCCAAATAACTTAGAAAATTCAGAAAGGTGGGAGAAAGCTTAAATTATTTTGAAATATTTTTTTGCCTTTGTTTGTGTCCCTGGTACTTAGCACAGTACCTGACACAGAGATGGACACTTCCTGACTAAGTGAGAAGATTTAAATCAGAGATTTAATTTGGTGAAATAGAAAGACTATTGGACTACAAGTATGAAGACCTCAATTAAGGTCCCAGCTTCATCTTTTAACAGGTATGGAGCTAGTCAATTCCCCATGAACAGGTTTGGTTTTTTCATCTATAAAATGAGTAGATTAGATTTAAAATTCCATAATTTTAAGTATTTTTGAAAATAGAATTTTAACTATGCTCACCCATTCTTAAGAATCAGGAATTTCTGAAGATCTAGCTAAGAAGATAAAAAATGTCTATACATGTAATATAAACTCAAATGCACAGCAGATCATGTCAAATACTAGCTTGGGCTTTGCCTTTCTGATCTAAATCAACTAACAACCCAGAATACAAAAGAAATTGCCTGGGGCCCATGATCAAGTCCAGGGAAAGGAAGAATCATTAAAACAATCTTTCCAGGTCAAGTGAATTAAATTGGGGGAAAAAAAAAAAAAGCTTGGTCAAAGGTAAACATGATTCTACCACTTAATCCCTTAATCTCTCCATGGATTTTCTACCATAATATCCAGGCACTTAAATGAACTATTGATGAGAATCACAAATAACAAATATAGATCCCTGGAGCCACTGGACAATCCTGAACAGAGCATTGAACAAAATTGTAAATCATAATCTATACACAGTTTTTGAAGTTAAAAAAATCCTAGCAATATTAAATTTTACCATGTGAACTAACAGTGTTCTCAACAATATGCATTCCATTCTTTTTTCTTCACTCTCCTTTACCTCTTACAAAAGCTTTATTCACAGTAGAACAAAGACTACAGTTCATTTTGAGCATTCTTTGGACACCACTTCTAGGAGTCTGAGAGGCTGCCATCAAAAGTGACAGTGCATCTGAATTGCAAAACAAAAGTATGAGATCTCTACATGACCAATTTGGGAGGCATTCCAAAGCTCAGAAACATCTTTGTGTTGTTGGATCTACAATTAATGAAAGTTTCTAAGGTAATTTTCCAGTCCTGATTGCATGTTTTTGTGTTTTTAAAGAATAGTTGTTGTTTTTGGTTTTGTTTTTTCCAAAAGGCAGTAATATTTTGACAAACACTAATTTCACAAACACTAAACTGGTATTCCATAACTTGAGTGAAAACAAGTGATCCATAGGTAATGCTTATTCCTCAATTATAGCTTGAGAATATGGTCTTTCATTAAACAGTTATCAGAGACAGAACACAGTTCCACTTTCCATTCACATGCATTTTGCCCAGGTTGATTTTATCCCAAGAATAATGTGCTTAATACACATGGAATCATCTGGACACTTCACTGAAATCACCTCTTGAACTTGAGGATGTTCTGTTTTGGTCCAGGAGTTTTTTGAACCTCTTCTTTAATTTCACATTTAGCAGTAGGGATATTATACATTATTAATGGTGTACAAGTGTTACAACTAATCACCAAATGCCTAGGGATTCCTTGGGTCCAATTATAATGAATTTATGTCATTAATATTGTAATTCTGATGGGAAGACAAGATGACATTTGACCTTTGCATTTGTAAGCATTTTTAGTGAATCTCTTGAATTTCACAAATACTGTCAGTGTCTACTTGGGTGTTAGGATAATCCTATCCTATAAGGCAGGAGGAAAAAAGGGGAAGGGGGAACAATAATTACAAAAATGAATAGCATATAAAAAGAGGACTACAGAAGCACACAAATTTAGTGCCCAGAATCTTCAGAATTTTTCTCTTGTGCATTACTGCAGTTCCTTTTCTTTTTCATGATTAGTAGAAAGAAAGGAAAATTGAGAAGCAAAAACATTTCAGCGAGAAGTTACAAAGCAGGGATTTGTGAATACATGGTGACTCTTTATAAGAGATAGTCTTTCATATTAGAAAAAGGGTACATAGTTTACATCTCACTAAAATATAATTGATTTCATATTAATATATATTAATTAATTGCAGATTGAAGAAGAAAGTCACACCAAATGTGTAGATTTATTTTATATATAATAGTGTAACTTTTATTTTGTCCCTCTGACCTTTTTAAATCTCAGTTTTCACATGTTTAAAGTGAGATTAACTTTCTTTCTTTCTAACTTATGCAATGTTTGCACTGATAAAAATATAACTTTAAATAATGAATAATTTTTAAAAAATTAAATAGAACTGATAAATTCCAATCAATATTGGGGGCCAGAATGGCCCTAAGCATTTATTCCATAAGTGGTGCTTTGTTCAAAATATTTTGGCAGTTCTATTAAAAATCCTTATTGTTTTAATGAAGCATGGAAGTTTCACAGTGCAAGAAAGAAAATATTTTGTGAGTGAACATGACTTATAAAAGGAATCAAAAGTCATTATATCTAAATTTAGTGACAAAAGTAATAGGTCAAGCTAGGCAACAATGGCTTTGATAAAAAAAAAAAAAACAAAAAATGAAATAAGGGGATTAATTTACTTGTATAACTTTTAAATTGCCACCATGTATTTCATATCACAGAGGGACCATGGCACAGAGAACGAGCTTTGAGTTAGAAACACTTTGTTATCATGGTTGTTAAGTTATATGCAACTCTTTGTGACCCCTTTTGGAGCTTTCTTGTCAAAGATGCTGGAATAGTTTGTCCTTTCCTTCTCTAATTCATTATGCCGATGAGAAAGTCAGTAAAAGAGCAAAAAGTGACTTGCCCAGGATCACACAACTAGTGTCTGAAGCCATATCTGAATTCAGTAAGATAAGTCTTTCTGACATTAGACCTGGCACTCTTATCAGCTGCACCAACTAGTTGTCCTCAGAAATACTAAGGTTTAAATAAATCCTAGCTGTGACACTAGGAGCAGCCAGGTGGTACTGTAGATAGAACACTGGGCCTGGAGTCAGGATAAGCTGACACTTCAAAGGAGGGAATCTTAATGGTTTAATCTTTGTATTGTTAGTGAGTGGTATAGTTTTCTACACACATCAGGCATGCAATAAATATTAATTGAAAAATTTAGACTTGATTTGAGTAAAAAAATTCTATAAAAATTAGAGCTTTCCAAAAGTTGAATAGCCAGTCTTTGGAGATTTTAGAATTTTCTTTTACTGAGAGTCTTCAGACAAAGCCTGGATTACTGCTTCCTTTTAGAGATCTTATAGGACAGATAATTTTTAAAGACTTTGTTAGAACAGACAAGTGCTGTAGTCCCTTTCAGTGCTGAGATTCATGAATGTTTTTATTTGTTTTAAGATTGAACCTCACTAATTTACCTAGGTTGGAAATGTAGCTTTCATGGCCCAATCTTATTGCTGAGAGTCATTGGCATTTTTGATCTGTTCATTTTCTGACAGGAGTCAATTTTACCCTTCTTAGCCTGGTTCCTCACATATACACCTAGCTTCTAGAAGCTCATTATACTGATATCAGGCTTAGGTTGAATATCCAAATGACTTAGTCTTACTACAACACAGAAATCTTGAGCTCAAACAATTCACCAATTTTATTTCCCCTAACAGCAATGTTTTTGTTTGTTTGTTTGTTTTAATCACCATAGCTTGGTGATTCTATGAAATTGAAGGTGATTATTGAAAAGAAGTTTCAGGTATACTTTCAATGAGTATTCATTAAATATCTATTTATTATATGTTCAAGAATATGTACAAACACTAAAAAGGTGCAGACTCGGACAAACTGAGATCTCTTGAAGATTTTAGCTTAAAAAGACCAAGGTTTCCTACTATATCCAGAGCCACCTCCAGTCGTCCTGATCTATATCTGTTCACTGGACCCAGGTGGTTCTGGAGAAGAAAGTGAGGCAGGTGACATTGCCCAGACTTCCCTCACTTAAATCTATTTAATTCACTTGCATGTCATGCATCACCTGCCTGATGCCTTGGTCCTCTTTGAGGATGAAGGATCATCACCACCACCTAAAACAACAATAGGGAGCTATGATATAAAACCATTTTTAAAATAATTTTTACTTTCAATGATTTTAAATTGCATTGGAGTTCTACTCTACTTGTAAAGGTTATTTTTAAGCTCAAAAAAAGATATTCCATTAGAAGACCCAGAAAAGGCCTTTCACTATAAAACTTTCAATTCCTTAGTGGTCAATGATCTTAGAAAAAATGGAAGACTTACATGAAATAATGATGAGTAAAATAAGCAGAACCAAGAGAAAATTGTTCACAGTAACAACAGTATTGTTTTGATAACAACTTTGAGTGACTAAGTCATTTTCACTATATTAAATACCCAAATTAGCTATAAAGGACATATAAAGGAAGATGCTATTTGCATTTGGACAAGAATTGATAAATAGAAGTATGTATCCAATGATTTGACACACATACACATATATATGTGTGTGTGTGTATCTAATGGTAGCCATCTCTGGTGGTGTGGGGGGAGGGAAGAAAAATAGTAAAACAAAATGTTACATAATAATATTATATATTTAAAAGTTATACATAACTAATTTACAGTTTCATGAATAATCATTTTTTTCTATTCAGTTATGTTATGGAAATGTCCATTTTGTTTCTTAAGTTCAGAAAAAAATTAAAATGGAGGAAAATAGTTTATTAATGCTTTTGTTGTGATATTACATTAATTTTCAGACATACATATTCCCTTCTATTTTCTCTCTCTTGTAGCATAGAACATAAAACCAATGACACAGTAATGATGTCAGCCTATATAACAGACCACACCCATATTCCCCTATCTTTATTTTGATAGGAGCGAGCTACTTCCTTGCCTATTTTCCAAGATCAAGACAGGTCATTAAAATTACTCAGAATTCACATTCATTTTAATATTTGTCCAATTTAGTTTTTTCTAAGCAATTAACTATAATTAAGTTATAAAGATGTTCCTTCATCATTAAAAAATAAACTGGAATTTATGTTTAAATTTAAATAGTCAGTAAGCATCTATTAATTATTTATTATGTACCAGGCACTTTTCTAAGGATGGATTTATAAAGAAAAGCAAGAACAGCTCCTGCCTTCAAAAAGTTTGCAGTTTAAGAGACAACATGTAAATATGATGAGTCTATTTTCAATCATACAGAAAAATAGAAAGAAGCAGTGTTGTTGGTGCATAAGAATTTTTTTAATTTTTTAAGGGCTCACTTGAAAAAAAAAGTACAATTCACGAACAACAAATGAGCGAGAAATATTCACCAACCACCTGAATCAGATAATCTAAAGCATGTATTCTCATTTTATATACCACCCATTGACCCCAATCTCAAAATCTTCAAATTAGGTAAAAAAAAAAAAAAAAAAACTGATTTTCTTTAAGTTCCCAATGTTGTCCTTTATCACAGCAAGAGCTCATTAAACTTTGAATAGTGGATCATGGAGTTTATAGTCAAACTGCAGGACTAATGGTACCATATTATTGGTATCACGCAACAAACTTAACATCATTATATTTTCATGAGGAACAATAAAATGTGTTCATCTATTATTCACATAGTTTTCTCAGCCCATAGTATTTAAAGAAAAAAAATCTTAAAGCAGAGAAACAGAAATGGCCCCTTAACTTAATGAGTTTGGTCAAGAAAGGCCGAACAGGGTCTATAAATCTTAACTTTCGGATCTTCTGAGTGGGAAGCTGGAATTCTCTATGACCCTTATATCACACTTCCATATTAGTTAGAGACATTACCAATGCCTGAAGCTACCATTACAGATAGACACCATATACAGAAAGAAATCTTGACCAAATAATTATCTTAAGAACAAGGCTCTCCATTTTTTTCATTTGAACTAGGACTAAAACACTGAACCAGTTCCAAAAATAAACATTCAATCAACTTATTCAAGGAAAATAGGTGAGTTGAGAGAGAAAGGGCCAATATAATATCTAAATTTCTCAGGTAATCTATTTTACATATTGAAAAGATGGCTTACTTTGCTGCTTCTTATAGTAAAAGAAATCTAGGGGATTGTCTAACTGAAAAACAATTATTCTGCAAGGATAGAACAAGATGGTATTGCTTTTATGGAAGGCAATGAATGGCAAATGTAAAGTTGAATTCAAGAAAACTTCACAATGGTGCCTCTGTTGACTTAAAGCATGGAAAACTGAACAGGAGACCTGGATGTAAATCAGAGCACAGATACTACCTTCCTTTTATGAACTTCAATTTGCTCATCTGTAAAACGAAGATAGTAATTGTAATACCTCACAAGAATGTTTTGAGGATAAAATGAGATAATATATATGAAATACATTATATACTTTAATATATTATTTCAATGTCATTACTCTCTCATTAAAATAGCATCACCAATGATCATGTTTTTACATTTAAAAATTATTTAATATGTTATTTGCCCCAGTTACATATTTAAACAATTTTTAACATTTGTTTTTAAAACTTTGAGTTCCAAATTCACTTCTTTCTTTACCTTCCCCATTGAAAAAGCAAGCAATTTAACATAGATTAATAACATAGATGTGTAGTCATGCAAAATGTTTCCATATTACTCATGTTGTGAAAGAACATATAGACCAAAAAAGAAATCCCTCAAGAAAAATAAAACAAAAAGAAAACATAGGCTTCAATCTGTATTCAGACATTATCATAAGTCCTACAGTTTTCTTGGATCATTGGATTGATTGTTATTTTGTACACAGTGCATTTCATTTTGCATCAGCTCATGTAAGAACTTTCCAGGTTTTTCTGAGAGTGTCTTGCTCATTGTTTCCAATAGCACAATAGGATTTCATCATAACCGCACACCACAATTTGTTCAATCATTCCCCAACTGATAGGCATTCCCTTAATTTCCAATTCTTTGTCCTAGAAAAAAGAGCTGCTATAAATATTTTTGCACATATAGGTCCTTTTCCTTTTTTGAAAAAATATCTCTTTTGGGATACATTAGCAGTAGTTGTATTGGTACATACATGGTTTTATAGCCCTTTGGACATAGTTTCAAAGCACTATACAAAATGTTTGAAACTCCACTCCAAGAATAATCCAAGAATGCCTTAATGTCTCATTTTTCCCACATACCCTCAAACATTTGACATTTTCCTTTTCTTTTCTATTAACCAATCTAATAGGTACGAGATAGTAGCTTAGAATTGCTTTAATTTGCATTACTACAATCAATAGTGAGTTGGGGCATTCTTTTTTTTAGTATTACTATACTAGCTTTGATTACTTCATCTGAAAACTGTTCATATCTTTTAATTATTTATTAATTGTGGCATGATTTTCATTTTTATAAATTTGACTAAATTCTCTGTGTTTGAGAAAAAGGGCCTTATCAAATAAGTTTGCTTCAATGTTTTTTTCATGCTTAATATTGCTAATGCTATTTCCTCCACCTTATTCTCCCATTTATTCTATTCTTTCTCTCTTTCACTCTGTCCCTCCTCAAAAGTGATTTGCTTCTTGACTACCCTTCTGCCAATCTACCCTCCTTTCTATTACTATTGCCCTTCTATCATCTCTTTTTCCTTCCTAGTTTCCTGTAGTGTAAGACAGATTTCTATATTCAATTGATCCAATGTTATTCCCTCTTTTAGTCCAACCTCCACTGTAAAAACTTTTATGTGAGATAATTTATCTCATTCTACCTCTCCCTTGCCCTTTCTTCCAGTGCATTCCTCTCTCATCCCTTTATTTTTTAATATAATCCCATCATATTTAACTCACATATGTGTTTTCTATGTGTGTATATAAATATATTTATGTATGTAAACATACATAAATACATTTATATTTATATATGTATATATAGCTTCTAATTGCCCTAATAAGGAGAAAGTTCTTATGAGTTACAAGTATAGTATTCCCATTTAAGAATGTAGACAGTTTTGCCTCATTAAGTCCTTTATTATTTCCCTTTCCTGTTTACCATTTTATGCTTAGCTTGAGTCTTATATTTGAAAGTCAATTTTTGGAGCCAAGATGGTGGAGCAGGCACACACGATTCTCTAAGCTCCTCTCATTCCCCTCATAACCAACTATTTAATGCAGCCTCAAAAATAACTCTTCACTACTTAAATTCATGAAGATGAGAAGCACTACAACTTACCAGCTGAAGTCAGTCTGGAAGATCGCCAGGAAAGGTTTGTCCTGAGGGGCCAGGAACAGACTAGCACAGGCAGCTAGAAATTAGCATCCTAAGCAGACCAGGGGTGGGGATGATCTCTGTGGCTAGGGAAGTTATAGAGAGGACTCTGATATAGGCTAACAGCTCTGCCTTGATTACAAAGCAGTAAACTGGCAGAGAAATTAAAGCCTAAAACAGAGGGTCCTCTAAAAAATGCCAGAACCTAATGAGATCTGGCTGTAACCCCTCAAACCCGGAAGTGACTCAGACATTCTTTACCGCAGCCCTGCAGCCACATTCTGCAGTTAGGTCTTTTGCTGGGGCAGTTACAAATCTGCACGGCAGGGGGGCACAGCCTGGGCAGCCTCTGATCAGCAGAGGGGGGGGCTCAGTCTGGGGCAATAGAAGCTCCCCAGCTGACTGTGCTTCCCGGGCAGACATTTCCAGTCGCTGCAAATCCATTCACTGCTCAACTGCTAACACCCACAGCCCCAGGGCAGGATTTGGCTTGAAAAGTGAAACTCTCACTGCTCAGCGTCTAGCCCCAGGGCAGTCATTATCTCACACAGCTGGGGTTCTTTGAAGGGCACTTTCCCAGCCTGGCCCTGCAGGCTTGAGTTACTTTCCGGTGGGGAACTCTTTCCCAGAGCACTCCAGTACCTCTCTGCTTTTTGTAGCCAGCTGGCAGGAGAGCTACCCATCCATACACTGCTCTGCAGAGGAAGCTGGTAACCTCTTGGCTCTGAAGGCAGACCTTACAGGCTTTAACAAAATGAGTAAAAAAATCAAAAGAACAATTGATAGTTTCTACACAGAAAGAGAACAGCTTTTCAACCCTGAAGAGACTAATAGCAGACAGTCTCCAGATGATTGTTGATCTCCAATACAAAAGGATCTCCTAGAAGAGACTATTAAAAACCTTAAAAGAGAGGTAGAAGAGAAATAGGGAAAGGCACATAACTCACTAAAAGAAAAATTTGATAAAGTGGAAAAAGAAAACAACTTCCTGAAATGTGAATTGGAAAAGGTAAAAAACTCCCAAGAAGTGCAGGGAAACAGAGTTTGCGAATTGGAAAAAGAAAATAAGTCACTAAAAAAAAAAAAAAAAAAAAAAAATTAGTGAAATGGAAAAAAATTCCATAGAGCAAAACAACTCAATTGGACATATACAAAAAGAAGTTTAAAACGCTAATGAAGAAAATAACTCACTAAAAATCAGAACTGAACAAACAGAAATGACTGATTCATTGAGACATCAAGAATCAGTCAAGCAAAACCAAAAAAAAATGAAAGATTGGAAAAAAAATGTCAAATATTTACGTGGAAAAACAACAGACATGGAAAATAGATCTAGGAGAGATAACCTGAGGATCATCGGACTACCAGAAAATTATGATGAAACAAAGAGCCTAGATACTATTTTACAGGAAATCATCAAAGAGAACTGCCCAGAAGTAATAGAACTGGAAGGGAAAATGGGCGTTGAAAGAATTCATCGAACACCTTCTGAAAAAGACCCTAAAATAAAGACTCCAAGGAATATTGTGGCCAAACTTCAGAATTTTCAGACTAAAGAAAAAATTTTACAAGCAGCTAGGAAAAAACAGTTCAAATACCTAGATGCCACAATAAGGGTCACGCAAGATCTGGCTGCCTCAACATTAAAGGATCAAAGGGCCTGGAATCTGATATTCCAAAAGGCAAAAAAAACTTGGAATGCAGCCAAGAATAAACTACCCAGCTAAGCTGAGTATTTTTTTTCCACGGAAGAAGATGGACATTTAATGAAATAGAGGAATTCCATCTGTTTCTAAGGAAAAAAAACTAGACTTAAACAAAAAATTTGATCTCTAACAACAGGAATCAAGAGAAGTAGAAAAAGGTAAAAGGAACTCTTGAGAACTGTATTTCTGTTGTGGATATACATAAAAACCATATGTATAATTTGATTTTACCGATATAACATAAAAAAAGGGAAGTAGAAATGGAAAGGGGATAGTGCCAGAAAAAGGGAAGAGGGGAGATAAAAAGAAGGAAACTACATGTGACAGTGAGGCAAAGGAAACCTATCATATATGAGGGAACTTAGAGAGGGGGAGGAACATTGTGTGAATCCTACTCTCATCAGAGTTGGCTCAAAGAGGAAACAATTTACATTTTGTTTTACAGAGATTCTTCTCTCACTTCATTAAAAAGTGGGAGAGGAAAAGGGAGAAGGAAAAAGAGTAATAAGGGAAGGGTACAAGAAAGGGGAAGGGATTCAAAGGGAGGAGAGAGGGATACTAAAGAGGGAGCGCTGTGTGACGTTAGTAGGACCAATAAGTTTAATGCTAGGGAAGAAGGGAAGGAGGGCAAGAAAAAGAAAAATATAATCTGGGGATATTAGGATGGCAGGAAATACAGAATTGGTTATTTTAACCATAAATGTGAATGGGATGAACTCTCCCATAAAGAGGAGGCGGATAGCAGACTGGATCAAAAGTCAGAACCCTACAATCTGTTGTTTACAGAAAACACATTTAAAACAGGGAGATACATACAGAGTAAAGGTAAAAGGCTGGAGTAGAATCTATTATGCTTCAGGTGAAGTAAAAAAAGCAGGGGTAGCCATCCTTATGTCAGATCAAGCAAAAGAAAAGATTGATCTAATTAAAAGAGTTAAGGAAGGAAACTATATCTTGCTTAAGGCTACTGTATCATTGCTTAAGACAATGAAGCAATATCAGTATTAAACATATATGCACCAAGTGGTATAGCATCTAACTTCCTTAAAGAGAAGTTAAGAGAGCTGTGAGAAGAAATAGACAGCAAAACTATAATAGTGGGAGATCTCAATCTTGCACTCTCAGATTTAGATAAATCAAATCACAAAACAAATAAGAAAGAAATTAAAGAGGTAAATAGAATATTAGAAAAATTAGGTATGCTAGAACTCTGGAGAAAACTGAATGGTGACAGAAAGGAGTATACTTTCTTCTCAGCAGTTCATGGAACCTACACAAAAATTGACCATATATTAGGATATAAAGACCTCAAAATTAAATGCAGGAAGGAAGAAGTAGTAAATGCTTTCTTTTCAGATCACAATGCAATAAAAACTACATTCTAGGTGTAAATAGACCAAAAAGTAATTGGAAACTAAATAATCTCATCTTAAAGAATGATTGGGTGAAACAGCAAATTATAGACACAATTAATAATTTCACTCAAGATAATGACAATGATGAGACATCATATCAAAATTTATGAGATGCAGCCAAAGCAATAATAAGGGGAAATTTTATATCCTTAGAGGCTTACTTGAATAAAATAGAAAAAGAGAAGATCAATGAATTGGGCCTGGAACTTAAAAAGTTAGAAAAAGACCAAATTAAAAACCCCCAATCAATTACTAAACTTGAAATTCTAAAATTAAAAGGAGAAATTAATAATATAGAAAGTAAAAATACTATTGAACTAATAAATAAAACTAAGAGTTGGTTTTATGAAAAAACCAATAAAATCGATAAACCTTTGGTAAATCTGCTTAGAAAAAGGAGAGAGGGAAATCAAATTAACAGTCTTAAAAATGAAAAAGGAGAATTTTCCACTGATGAAGAGGAAATTAAAGAAATAATGAGTTACTTTGCCCAACTTTATGCCAATAAATTTGATAACCTAAGCGAAATGGATGATTACCTCCAGAAATATAGGCTTCCCAGATTATCAGAGGAGGAAGTAAATTGCTTAAATAGTCCCATTTCAGAAAAAGAAATAAAACAAGCTATTAATCAACTCCCTAAAAAAAAAATCCCCGGGACCAGATGGATTCACATGTGAATTCTACCAAACATTCAAAGAACAATTAGCCCCAATGCTTTATAAACTATTTGAAAAAATAGGGAATGAAGGAGTCCTACCAAATTCCTTTTATGACACAGACATGGTACTGATACCTAAACCAGGTAGGTTGAAAACAGAGAAAGAAAATTATAGACCGATCTCCCTAATGAATATTGATGCTAAAATCTTAAATAAGATATTAGCAAAAAGACTACAGAAAATCATCCCCAGTATAATACACCATGATCAAGTAGGATTTATACCAGGAATGCAGGGCTGGTTCAATATTAGGAAAACTATCATTAAAATTGGCCATATTAATAATCAAATTAACAAAAACCATATGATCATCTCAATAGATGCAGAAAAAGCATTTGATAAAATCCAACATCCATTCCTATTAAAAACTCTTGAGAGTATAGGAATAAATGGACTTTTCCTTAAAATAATCAGTAGCATCTATTTAAAACCAACAGTAAGCATCATATGTAACGGACCAAACTACAACCATTCCCAATAAGATCAGGAATGAAACAAAGTTGCCCACTATCACCATTACTATTTAATATTGTATTAGAAATGCTAACTTTGGCAATAAGAGTTGAAAAAGAGATTAAAGGAATAAGAATAGGCAATGAGGAAACCAAATTATCACTGTTTGCTGATGATATGATGCTATACTTAGAGAACCCCAGAGATTCTACTAAAAAGTTATTAGAAACAATCCACACCTTCAGCAAAGTTGCAGGGTATAAAATAAACCCACATAAGTCATCAGCATTCTTATATATCACTAACAAAACCCAACAGTTAGAGTTACAAAAAGAAATTCCATTTAAAGTAACTACTGATTGTATAAAATATTTAGGAATCTATCTGCCAAGGGAAAATCAGAAACTTTATGAGCAAAACTACAAAACACTCTCCACACAAATTAAGTCTGATCTAACCAACTGGAAAACTATTAAATGCTCTTGGATTGGGCGAGCAAATATAATAAAGATGATAATACTACCTAAATTAATCTATTTAATTAGCACTATACCAATCAGATTCCCAAAAAACTACTTTGATGAACTAGAAAAAATAACAACAAAGTTCATATGGAAAAACAAAAGGTCAAGAATTTCAAGGGAATTAATGAAAAAAAAATCAAATGAAGGTGGCCTAGCTGTACCAGATCTAAAATTATATTATAAAGCAGCAGTTACTAAAACCAACTGGTATTGGCTAAGAAATAGACTAGTTGATCAATGGAATAGGTTAGGTTCAAAGGACAAAACAGCCAATAACTTTAATAATATAGTGTTTGACAAACCCAAAGACCTCAGTTTCTGGGATAAGAATGCACTATTTGACGAAAATTGCTGGAAAAATTGGAAATTAGTATGGCACAAACTAGGCATTGACCCACACTTAACACCATATACCAAGATAAGGTCAAAATGGGTTCATGACCTAGGCATAAACAATGAGATTATAAATAAATTGGAAGAGCATAGGATAGTTTACCTCTCAGACCTGTGGAAGAGGGAGGAATTTATGACCAAAGAAGAACTAGAGATCACTATTGACCACAAAATAGAAAATTTTGATTATATCAAATTGAAAAGTTTTTGTACAAACAAAACAAATGCAGACAAGATTAGAAGGGAAACAATAAACTGGGAAAACATTTTTAAAATCAAAGGTTCTGATAAAGGCCTCATTTCCAAAATATATAGAGAATTGACTCTAATTTATAAGAAATCAAGCCATTCTCCAATTGATAAATGGACAAAGGATATGAACAGACAATTCTCAGATGAAGAAATTGAAACTATTTATAGACATATGAAAATATGCTCCAAATCATTATTAATCAGAGAAATGCAAATTAAGACAACTCTGAGATACCACTACACACCTGTCAGATTGGCTAGAGTGACAGGGAAAGATAATGTGGAATGTTGGAGGGGATGTGGGAAAACAGGGATACTGATACATTTCTGGTGGAATTGTGAACACATCCAGCCATTCTGGAGAGCAATTTGGAACTATGCTCAAAAAGTTATCAAACTGTGCATACCCTTTGATCCATCAGTGTTTCTACTGGGCTTATACCCCAAAGAGATACTGAAGAAGGGAAAGGGACCTGTATGTGCCAAAATGTTTGTGGCAGCCCTGTTTGTAGTGGCTAGAAGCTGGAAAATGAATGGATGCCCATTAATTGGAGAATGGTTGAGTAAATTGTGGTATATGAACGTTATGGAATATTATTGTTCTGTAAGAAATGACCAGCAGGAGGAATACAGAGAGGACTGGCCAGACTTACATGAACTGATGCTAAGTGAAATGAGCAGAACCAGGAGATCATTATATACCTCAACAGTGATACTGTTTGAGGATGTATTCTGATGGAAGTGGATCTCTTCGATAAAGAGAGCTAATTCAATTTCAATTGATCAAAGATGGGCAGAAGCAGCTACACCCAAAGAAAGAACACTGGGAGATGAATATGAACTGCTTGCATTTTTTTTTCTTCCCAGATTATTTATACCTTCTGGATTCAATTCTCCCTGTGCAACAAGAAAACTGTTTGGTTCTGCACACATATATTGTATCCAGGATATACTGCAATCTATTCAACATGTAAAGGACTGCTTGCCATCTGGGGGAGGGGGTGGAAGGAGGGAGGGGAAAAATTGGAACAGAAGTGAATGCAAGGGATAATGTTGTAAAAAATCACCCTGGCATGAGTTCTATCAATAAAAAGTTATTTTAAAAAAAAAAGTCAAATTTTTTATTCAGCCCTGGTCTTTTCATCAAGAATGCTTGAAAGTTCTCTATCATACTAAATTTTGTTGACTGATTCTTGATTGTGATCCTAATTTCTTTGCCCTACAGAATATCATATCCCAAGCCTCGAAATCTTTAATATAGAAGCTGCATAATCTTATTTTATCCTGTCTATGGCACCACAATGCTTGAATTGTTTCTTTCTAGTTTGTTACACTATATTCTCCTTGATCTGGAGCTCTGGAATTTGGCTATAATATTCCTGGGAGTCTTTATTTTTTAATCTCTTTTAGGTGATCAGTTGATTCTTTCAATTTCTACTTTATGTTTTGATTCTAGACTATCAAGGCAGTTTCCCTTGATAATTTCTTAAAAGGTCATGTCAAGCCTCTTTTTGAATATTATAACTTTTGGATAGTTCAAAAATTCTTAAACTATCTCTCCCTGATCTATTTTCCAGGTCAGTTGTTTTCCCATTGAGACATTTCATGTTGTCTTTTCTTTTTCATTCTTTTGATTTTGTTCTATTGAGTTCTCATAAAGTGATTAACTTCAATTTGAAGCAATTATTTTCTTCAGTAAGCTTTTGTTCTTCCTTTTCCATTGGGCCAGTTCTACATTTTAAGGTGTTTTTTTTTTTTTTCTTCAGTGAATTTTTGTGCCTCTTTTTTCATGTGAACAACTCTAGTTCTTAAAGAAATGTTCTCCTCAATGGCTTTTTGTATTTTTTTTAACATTTGGCCTAGTCTATTTTAAAGATATTATTTTCTTCAACGTTTTGTATCTCTTTTGCCAAGCTGCTGACTTGTTTTTCATGATTGTCTTGCATCACTCTCAATTCTCCTCCCAATTTTTTTCTCTAACTTTCTTATTTGTTTTTCAAAATTGTTTTTGAGTCTTCTACGGCCCAAGACTAATTCATATTCTTCTTGAAAGATTTGGCTAGAAGATCTTTGACTTTGTTATTTTTTTCTTAGTATATGTTTTGATCATCCTTGTCACCATAGCAACTTTCTATGATCAGAAATTTTGGTTGTTTGTTCATTTTCCCAGCTTATTTCTTGACTTGTAACTCTTTTTTAAATGTAAGGCTTTGCTTCCATTGTGGAATGCAATTCTTCCAAACTTCAGGGGTTTTGTTCAGTTGTTTTCAGAGATACCACTAGACACCTATAAATTTTCAGTTCTTCCAAAATGGTAGGATCTAAGATTCTATTTACTATTTACTTTAAGATCTATTTACTATTCTTTTAGCCTGTGTAACTACTCTGTGAATGATTACAAGCACTTTTTTTCTGTCTTGAAACTGTTAGAAAGGTTCCCAACTCCACAATGGCTGCAAGCTATGAGGTGCTAGAATTCCTCCTTGCCCTGGAAACTGTTCTGCCACTCAGGACTGTATCCTGTACTGCAGCATAAGAAAAGCAAAATAGTCTTGCCTCAGTGTTGGCAAAGAGACCTCTGAATCTCCTTCTGACCAATTGTTTGATTCTTCTTTTGCTACCTGAAGATGGGGAGCTCTGGAAGCAGCTGATGTTGCAGCTGATTCAGTGGTTCCCAAAGTCTACTCATGGTTTTCTGGGACTGAATCTTTGTTGATGTAGTCTGCACTGGACTGTGTTCCACTCTCACCCAGGTAAACCTGGGTGACAAACCTTTCCTGCTGATCTTCTAAGTTGTCTTTTGTTGGAAAATTATTTCACCTAGTCCTTTATGGCATCATTTAAAGATGTTCATAGAGATTTGGAGGAGAATTCAGGTGAGTTAGGTGAGTTAGTCTTTTCCCCATCTTGAGACTCCCCATGATTCATTACTCTTAACATCATCATCACAAGTGCACAGTTATTAACTGATGCTCTGTTAAAGTTCTCCATAGGGTAGTTAGCTTCTTCTTTCCCTGCCCACTCAGCAGAGGTCTGTTACAATATTGATTGCTTTGATACTAGAAAAAGATTACATTATAAGATGCTACTCTTTCTGATATAGCAATTGTGTATCAAGTGTATCCTTCTAACTTTGCTGCTTCAATACAATTCAATTAATTAAATTCAATATAATTAGTCAAGTATTTCTGGAAATGTATTTATTTGCTAGCACTATACTAGGCAGTATGAGGAATGGATGTGATGAAATATGAGACATAGTTCCTGCTTTTAGGACTTACCATTTTGTAAGACTTTGAGAAATTATTTATTTTGATTATTATAAACATTCAAATAAACTATAAAGGACACATGAAGAAAGATGTTATCTGCACCCAGAGAAAGAATTGTTAAATAGAAATATATATAGAATAATTTTAGATAGATAGATTCCTATTTGTGTCTAATGGTAGCCATTTCAAGGGTGTGGGAATTAGGGAATAGAAAAAAAAATTTACATGATCACTTTATTGTATATTTGAAAGGAATAGCAAGTTGTACATGGTAAATTGCAGTTTCACATGTAATCAATGTTTTGTACTGTCATTGAAATGTTTGTTTTATTCCATAAATCAAAATAAAATAATTTTTAAATCATAGATATAGAGCTAGATGGGACATTAAATGTCATCCAGTAAAATTCCCTTTGCAAAAGAAGACTAGATAGAATGAGTGATTTAGTCAAAGTTGACATAACTACTGAGAGCTTCAGGATCTGAATTCAGCACCTGTGGTTCTAAACCTAATGCCTTTCCTACAGCACAATGTTGAATACATATGATACAACAAAAAATAATATTGAATCAGTGTGTGATTTAATAATTGGCAAATGTGATGAGATATCCAAACAAGGAGAACTTAGTATGGGCTGGAGTCATTAGGCAAGCAATCCCCAGGGAAGTGAGACTTGAGGGGAGTCTTAAAGAATGGTAAGATTCTGATGGGATAAGGAAGAAAATAGATGCCATTTCCAAAAAGGAGAAATAGAAGGTCAATAAAAGTAAGGCAGTAGGAATGAACTTGAGTTTGTAATGAAGAGAAAAGGAAGTTAAGGCTGATTCAAATGTTTGAAATTTCAGAACTAGGAAGAATATCAAATATGATGACTACCACCATTTTTAACCTTCCTTTAAATTTTTTTATCTTCTTTTGACAACTGATATTCTACTTGCCATCATATTCTACCAACCAACTTGAATCATTCTGTTGTGGAGTACATTTTCTCTGATTTAACCATATGCTTGTAACTAATTTTCTAGAATTGAACTAATTTTCTAGAAATCTCTGCTACATAGTGGGCTACAAGATTATTAGACAATTATTTAAAAACTGTTGAATGCTGATTGTTAGTTTTTGGAAGTATATAGGTGCAAGAAGACATAATATGAGCTATTTTATAAAATTGGGACAGATATATAAGTAAGTGATTAACACAGAGAGATCAGGGTCATAGGTCAGTCTATATCAGAGAAGTATATTCTTAAAAAAGCTTTATTAGTAATATCCAAGATGAAAGATTCAAAATTCCACTATCTGGACAACTTCACATCTAACAATGTACTAATAGATCAAGAGGAATAAAATTAAATGAAGGCCAACAAAATCTTTGAGAGATTGGAAGATGTAAAACAATGTCTACATGAGAAAGAAAGGTTTTCTTTCTCAGAAATCTAAGTCCTAAGAAAATTGCTCCTTAGGTACCTTGGGGCCACCAGTCCATTCAATCATTTTATAATTTCAGGTCCAAAAGATATACTAACACATTTAAAGATATAAAAGCAATCTGAGAAAGCCTTTATAAGTTTCAACCTAAAATCTAGTTTGTGTAGTGAATCCAAGTTTGTAATTCTTATGTAAATGTTAAAAGTCCCATCTTGCAAAATGTGCAGCTCTTTGAGAGGGTCTTTTCCATTATTTCAGAAAAAAAAAAGTTTGGGGACAATTTCCTAAAGCTACTCTTTCTGAAATTTCTGCAGCAGAAAAAGGGCCAAAATATATAGAAATGGGACTAAGAAGTGAGGAAATAGCATATTACAATGGAAATATTATTTGTTGGAGCTCAAATTCATAGGCTTATAGGTGCATAGATTTAGAACTAAAAGTGATCTTGAGTCCAGCCCCACTCATTTTTCAGATGAGAAAACTATGGTCCACTGAAATGAAATAACTAGGCAGCTAGATGTTAGAGTGGCTAGAGCACTGGACTAGAGCACTTCAGGAAAATCCAAATTCAAATTCAACCTCAGATACTTACTATCTATAGAGACCTTAGACAAATGGTTTACACACTCTTTGTCTCTGTTTTCTTCATCTTTAAAAAAATTTTAAAAGGGCATTTTAACGAAAACTTTCTTCCAGAACCATGATGAAAATAAAATGAGATAATGTTTGTACAACACCATTTAATTTTAACTATTATTGTCCAGGGTCACACATATAATATATAAGATGCAGTGATGAGATTCAGAAAAACAGGTCTTCTGACTCCAAATCTAGCATTTCTTTCTCTATATTATGCTGCCTACAAATGCTTTGCTTACTCTTTATCTTTATTCTTTCACTTGCAATTTATTTAACCTCTGTGGATTTCCATGTTCTCATCTGTAAAATAAGTAGCACCAGATTAGGTAACTTCTAAGGTCCCACCTAGTCCCAAATTAGTGATTGCCTAACCACCAAAGAAAAAGATTTCTTTTTTTGTTCTCTCTACTGTATCTGATCATCTTTTTTCCACCAATAATATAATATAAAAATACAAGTTACCTACCCCTGTTTGTCTCAGTTTCCTCATCTCTAAAATGAACTGGAGAAGGAAAGGGAAAATTACTCCAGATCTTTGCAGTGGGGTTTCAAAGAGTTGGACACGACTGAAATAATTGAACTACCACCACTACCACCACCAACAACAAAAACAGTACTTGACTTTGCCAATATGGACTTTCCAGAAAAGGAGTAGAAACCTAACTTAATTTTAATGCAAATATTAATTACTAATTAATTACAAACATTAATATTTAATACAAATATAATTACTGCCCTGCCCTATCTATGACCCTGCAATCTATTTTTATTGTTGGTACTATTACTGGACAGCCTCTAGGTAGGTCAGCATACAATTAAAAATTGTCATCTCATCTTTTAATTTTTTTTCTTATAAGCATGCAGAGAGAAAAGGATAGGGAAAAGTAGAAAGGATATGTGGCAAAATTTTGAAATGACTTACCTAATACAATATTCTAAGGAATATTTATGCCTAGTTAATCTCTAGCATCAGTTAAATTGACACATCATATGTAACTACCTCTTATGCACAAAAATCCCAAAGTACTTTGGACAAAACAAACAAGCATGTATTTAAAAACCAGTTCAATCACCAGTGAAATAGAGTTGTCATCTCTGGTGTGCGAAAGAGCAAAGCTTTCAAAAAGTATAGTAAGACAAAATGACAGTGAATGGAAATGTTGTTCTTTTATTTTGTTTTGTTTTTCCAGCTGGAAGAACGCAAAGAAGTTCAGACAGAAAAGAATTACTAAAATGGAACATGGTAAGAAAGGGAGAGAAAAACACATTTATTAAGAACCTACTATGTGTCAAGCATAGTGCAAATAACTTTACAGATATTATCTCGTGATCGAGAATTCTAGGGTTAACAGAGGTTGGGTCCTTTTTTCATGTCTTGGTCATTGATGATATGAATGGAAATAAGTCAAGGATAAGGAAGATTCTCTTCCAGAGAATCAAAGAAGCTTTGATCTTCCCCATAGGTCAGAAATTCAAATAAAATCAATATTTATTGAACAGCTTTTATATGCAAGACATTGTACTAGCTTCTGTAGAGATACAAGGATTAGGTTAAGAATTGATTTTTTTTTTGACTAGTAGGAACTTAGATGTGACAAAGCATTCCCTATGGAACACAATCACTGAAGAATTACTCCTTCCTCTCTCTCTCTCTCTCTCTCTCTCTCTCTTCTCTCTCTCTCTCTCTCTCTCTCTTTCTCTCTTTCTCTTTCTCTCTGTCTGTCTGTCTTTCTCTTGCTCTCTTTCTCTGTCTTCCTCTCTTTCTTTCCCTGCTTTCTTTCTTTCACCTCATAAATATAACCTATGGTCATACAACCAGTATATATAAGAGCCAGAACTTAAAAATCAGGTTTTCCTTACTCAGAAAACTGCCTTCTATCCACCATGTCATAGTTTCACAGTCATAAGATACAATGGTGATTTCAAAATCCTCATAAATATCTCCCTTAAGTACTAAGGATAAGGGAAAGGCTGGCAGCCAGCAGAATATCATTCAGACCCCAGAGGCTTGTGTTAACAGATAAGAAAAAACATTTAATAACCTCATGTAGGAGACAAATTTACAATACACATGCTTCTTGAAGACAGCCTCATGCTTTTTCTTGACTTATTCATGCAAGAGCATTGATCTGCATAGATTTAATATTAGCTATTTAATATTAGCTATTGTTCTTGTTCATTTCTTTGTGTTTTCCCAACCTAACCCTAATGGTTGCCACAGTGGTTTACACAAAATATTCTCAATAAATATATCTGACTCATTAGAATATGCTCAGTACAACACATCTAAATCCCTGTGAAGTATTTAAGAATTCTCTTTTCGGCTACTTTGTAAATGGTCACTTTGGTGGCATTCAGTGGAAGCACATATTTTCTTAAATAAGATTTTTCATCTTCCAGGCTGCTGCCAAGTCTTTGGATTTCATTTAGTTTTTCTCATAGGAATTTTGTACTTGTTTGCAGGGGCAAAATAGCTCCTGATTTGGGGAGGGAGACCCTATTACTTCTTATTCACTAGCTTCCTTCATTGTAATTCAAAAACCAGTGAATATGCTGGCTGTTCACTGCTACCTTTCAGTGGTAATGAAAATACCAAGCCAGACCTCAAATTTCAGTGTGCTCTATGGACGGTGGCAGATGCCAGCTTCTGTCGGCATGCAGAAAGGGGGATGCATGCTGATAATATTCATGCAGCATGCCAATCACAAATATTTACTTTTTCCCCCCACAGAAATGCCAGGGGACACTAGTGTTTCTGTTTGAACAGTGCTGTGAAGCAAGATTCCCTGAACAAGCATGAAAAGCTTTGCATAAATAAACTCTTTTATGATTAACTCTGTCATACATCATGCCATAGAGGCTTTAAAAAGAATAATGTTTTGGAGGTAAAATATACCAAGCTATTTAAATGTAACTCTAGCTCCAAATACAGGTCTGTATTTCCCCAATTGTAAAAACATCCCTGAACTGATTTGATCTTTGGTGGAATGTACTTATTAGCCAACGATAGCCTTTGGGAATATTTGAAGTCTTTCCAAAGATTTCAACGAGTAGTGGGTCTCTCTCTCTCTCTCTCTCTCTCTCTCTCTCTCTCTCTCTGTGTGTGTGTGTGTGTGTCTCTGTCTCTCTCTCTCCTCCCCCCATTCTATCTTTCCCTCTCTCCTCCCTCCCTCCCTCTTCCTCTCTCCTTCCCTCTCATTACTACTGACTAAATTAAAAGGCAGAACCTTGACTTTAGCACTTTTGATTTACTATTGAGAGTTCAGATGATTGATGCACATCCAGGCAAATGAATCAAAAGTATCTTCATCTTGAAGCCTGGGGACTAGTCTCATTGCTTTTAATCTTGTTACCATTTTTGCTGAATGTTTTGTAACAGACAAGAGTATAGAGTTCCTTTTATTCAAAAGTCTCTAAATCAAAGATTGCATCAACAGAAATTCTGAGCCAGAAGCTCAAAGGCAATATTAATACAAAATCCAGGGGCAGTCTACTGGACATTTGACAGAACTTCAACCAAGAAAATAATCTTTCATAATTTTAATGGTAAAGGCGGGGTAGAGGGAGAGAGGGGCTTAAATCTCTCAAATGGAAAGGGCACTCATAATTGAATCTCCTTCTTTGGTTTCTTATTACAGATGCTACCAGATAGAATTATATCCAATTAATGGTTGTATTTGGATAGATTTCTACATTCAGAGCTTGAAAGTAAGGTTAATGATGCTAGAAAAAGATGGAGGAAATGCTAACATCAGTTTGACTTTTAAGGAGCCCGGGTATATATAAGCTTCAAGTTATATCCTATTCATACAGGATGTCTTTGTCAATGTGATCTAGGTTGTTCTGCTATTTTCATAGCTCATACTGGGACCTGCAGACTTTCTACATTCCTCAAGTGAGCTGATCTGGACAATCTGTTCACTAGCTACCTCGCATGAACTCTATAAGTTCTGACCTAGGTTTGAGGACATCAGCTTGTCCACGATTAGGCATTCCAGCACACTGTGCCTGGATGCAACCATTATCTGGTTAGGAGGTTCTACACATTAAGATCAACTGAACTGCAGATTCTCATGACTTGGCTCCCAGGCTATAATTCTTTCTCCTACTTCACTATCTTAACTGTGCTCAATGATTTTAAGAGCCAAAAGAGGTCTTCAGATGGAAAAGTTCAAGTACTGTCCTCAGTCATTACAAAAAGGAACAACCTTTGTGGAGACATGACCTGGTGACTGTCTGTACAAGTGATGCAATACTGTATGTTTAGCATTTGTGACTAAAATGTGGAAGACACAGAAAAGAAAATTCTTGCTAATAAAGTCCTTGATACTGTCAAATAGTTCAAGATCAGAAACAAATATCATTTAAAAAATGGAAATGACATTAAAGAAATTGTGTAATTATCTGCCTTACTACTTCACAGCAGAACCAGGAGACCTTCCCATCTGACCTGCAGTCAAAACCTCTGTCATGTATTTCTTCCCCTTATTAGAATAAGGTTTTCTAGAGAGCAAAGGCTGTTTTAATTTTCTATTTATATCCCTAGTGCTTAGCATAATTTTTTTACATAATTAATAAGCACAAAATAAATACTTTTCCTTTCATTCATTAAATGGTTTGCCCACAGTTACAGAAATAATGAATGCAGAGTTAGGATCTGAACACAGTCAAGTCAAGCATCTATTAAATACTTAATATGTACAAGGCATTGTGCTAAGTACTAGGATTGCAAATTGGAGCAAAAAAAAAGGGGGGGGGAAGACAGCACATAGAAAGGAGTTGAAAAGGGTGGGAAGAAAGTATCTATATACACAACAGCACTGTGATAAAATCCTGAAAGCCAAAAGTAGAGAGGAATAAAGGATGGTGGTCATGGATCCTTCCTCAAAATAGAAATTCTGAGCAGAATTCATGCAAATGTTATGACTACAAAACCAGTAACAATGGTCAATGCCTTTATAGTTCTCAGAACATTCTCAGAAAAAAGTTGGTAACTTGAATTTACATAATATATACCTTTGCTCAAGTCATTCTATATACCCAAAATACCCTTCCCTTCCATCTAACTTATACACATTCTGCTAGTCCAAAGTTAAGATTTACCATCATGAAATTTTTCACTGTACACATTTTGGTATTGGTTCTGAACTGTTTGGTATAATTTTTGACTTTTACATGTGTATATATGAATGTTTCATGTGGGTATCTCTCTGTGTCTATCCGTGTGTGTGTCTCTGACTTTCTTTCACATTCCTTCTTCCTTCCCTCGCTCTTCCTTTTCCTCTTCCTTTCCCTCTCTTATCTTCCTCTCTTTCTGTCTGTTTCTCTCTGCTTTTGTCAATTTTTTTCTCTGTCTTTCTCTCAGAAACTAAGTAGCACAGTGGATAGGGTACTGAGTATAAAGTCAAGAAAACTTCAGTTCAGATCTAGCCTGAGATATTTATTAATATTTAATAGTTGTGTAAACCTGGTCAATTCCTCCAACTTCTTTCTCCCTCAGTATCTTCAATTTTAAATTTTAAAATTGTAATGAAAGCCCTACCTCACAAAGTTGTTGGGAAGATCAAGTAAAATAATTTGTAGTGCTTAGCATACAGCGTAGCACATGGACCATAGCACACAAGGTCCTTCTCTCCTCCACTATCTCCCAAAGTCTAAGTTCATATTAATTGCTTCTATGCCACTCTCCTTCCATCTTATCAATGGCCATTCCATTTTCCTTTTTGCCTTAAATCTTTCCCAGCAACAGGAGCTTTTCCAATGAATCCTATCTTCTCATTTTGTGTCCAAAATATTTAAACTTAAACTTTAATATTTGACCTTCCAGTGAATAGTTTGAATTAATTTCTTTAAGTATTGAGACATCTCTCTCTCTCTCTTTCTCTCTCTCTGTCTCTCTCTTTGTCTCTCTCTCTGTCTCTGTGTGCGTCTCTCTTTCTCTCTGTGTGTGTGTCTCTCTGTCTTTCTCTGTGTGTGTGTCTCTCTCTGTCTCTCTCTTTGTGTGTGTGTCTCTCTCTGTCTCTTTTTCTCTCTGTCTCTCTTTCACAAACACACAGATTAGTAGGAATTTGGGACCTTTGGTAGTGAAGGGGTTATCTTGAATTTTAAGTAGAAATTAGTCTATATGTCTACTCCCCTAAAAATGCAGCTCATAAACTACTACCAATGACCTTCCCTTTAAAAGTCAGGCAATAACAAGTAAACTCAAAGCAAAAACATTTACCAAGATGAGATAAGAAAAGCAACTACAAAATATTCCCCTAATAAACTTGGCCTATACAAAGCATCTATGGGAAGGTTGGGCAAACTTTTATAGTATACTATTTGTTAAGAACACACATAGGGAAAAATGTAAGATCAACATATCTCACAAATCTGGAGCTAGTAGGTCCTGGAATCCTTTATTTTCTCATGGATACTATTCCTTCTTGGGCAAAGTATCTCTGCTTCACATGTTGTTCAGTTAGGCTCCCAGGGTCTGATTCACTAATCAGGTATCAATTGCCAGGACCAATTCTCTCTTGATGAACATAGTGAACTCTTCTCTTCTGCCAGGGATTATAATGCTTAATGCTTCAATTCTGCATTTCTATGTCTGTGTCTTTCTGTGTCTCTATCTATCTGTGTCTCTGATGATCTATACAATGACTCTGCTCTCTGGTAGATATGGTGTCCTGAGAAATTATACTGAAAAATACCATTGCCAGTGGGGGAAAGAGGTTGGTATTTCACTCCCATCATTTTATAAGGATGCAAGAAGTCACACTCAACATAGCTCTTCAAACCATTACACTTTCAATTATCACCACAATTATTTTTCAAAAAGTTTCCCAGGGTAATGGCCAGTTATTTCAATTATGAATGCCTTCATAATTCTTTGAGGGAAGACAGGGTGTAACACACATATACATATATATGCAATATATATATATATATTTTTTTAAAACTTTGTTACCACATAAATACTTTTGTATTTATTTTAAATAGATTTTATCTTCTGTGATTACAATAGCAGAGTGTGAGGGGGAAATCTTTACTGTAAAACATAGTGTGATATATGTGCATGTTCTGTGTGTATATTGAGAATCTCCTTGGTATAGGTTATATAGTCATTATTGTAGTAAGAAAAACATGGGTTTAAAGCTCATCCTTGACATATGTTGTGTCACCCCAGGCAAGGTAATTAATGTCTCAGTGTCTTAGGCAATCAACTAAGAAGCTATATTGTGTAAATTTTCCATCTGCAAGAGTAAAGGTAATTTCATCATCAGGGCATTCCTACACTAATGAAATCATATTCTTGGAAAAAGAATAAAGTATGTTCATTTTTCTGTATCTGTGTGTGTGTGTGTAAGAGAGAGAGAGAGAGAGAGAGAGAGAGAGAGAGAGAGAGAGAGAGAGAGAGAGAGAGAGAGAGAAAGAAGGAGGGAAGAAGAGACAGAAAGACAAATAGAGATAGTGCTCAGTGAAGATCATCCACATCTCTACTTAAAAACAAAGAACAAGCCTTCCAAGTACCACAGACACTCAAGAACTGCTGGGATTTCAGGAAGGAAGCAGTTTTGTAGAGAATGACTTCTTTAGTACAATCAAAGGACATTGTTTTGTATATAGATTGTATCTCCTAGCTTCCTCCCATGCCCCATCCCCGTTGGCCATGACAATTGCAAGAAGTAGTAGAACTAATCATCCAGTAGTGGACACTGCATCCAAGAAGGAGTAGAAACATAATCTACAGAAGTACACTGGCTGATAGGGGAAACACCTTCAAGAGAGAGGTAGTGACACAGAAAAACATATATGTGTGCATACACTATATATATGTTTCTATGCTTTCTTTCACCAGCACTTCAAGAGTAGCAAGTTTTATTCTATTGAAATTTTCTATAATTCTTAAACTGTTCTAAGTATATTGTAATAGAGTCACAGTACAATATTCTTCCTTAGACAAGATCGTTAAGTTCTACTTGAATCCAATTAATTTTTTAAAGAATAAACTTGTTTAAGACAAATGGACAAATAGCATATTGTTTGGAAATGTCTTTTCTCTTACATCAGGTTTTGTAATTCTTTGAAAGAAGAAAATATGTCACTTTTGTACAAATGCACAACACTAACAAATGGAAGGGTGGGCTATCATTCAATGGAGGTCTTCAAATAAAAACTGCATAATCACTTAATCTTTAAATGGGGATTCTTTTCTTGAAGGTTTTAGACTAAATGGCTACTGGGGGATCTTTCAACTTTAAAATTCTCTGATGTAATTATCCTGAAATCCCATACTGTGTTTTCCACTTGGTCACATCTGAATTATCTTTGAGTTCTTCCCTTCCTTTGCTCCCTTTCACTGCTATTTCCACTTCTGCTCTCAAATTAACCATTAGGTAATGCCATTGGATACAGTGATTTGAAAACTGGGTGTGAAGGAGAGTACTGAAGCTAACCCAAATATTAACTTGATATTTTCCACATTCTACCCTGGGGAGGAGTGAAAACAAGAAGGTATAAATAACTTATGTTAGAATAAGCTTCTGGGAAAGAAGGGTTAGGATGTGGAATCCTGCATCAGATGAAATTTTAAAAGGAACTTCCAATACGAGTTGTCAACTCCTAAAAATGAAAGCTATTCCAGATGATGGACTGTTTCCATTGATCATGGTGCACATGCAGTACTGGGCCAGCGAGAAGTCAGATCAGAATTTGGATACAAAGCATTTGCCAAGTAAGATTAAGCACAAAGGCCCACCAGAGCATTATATTAGAAGATTAATTCACTAATCAGGCTACTTTACATGCACAATAATTTTGTCCTTCAAAGAAGAAGGAAAGAGACACAGTCTGGTAAGAAAAAGTTAAAAAGAAAATAAGTGCAAAAAATGAAAATTATTTTATTATATAGTCATTTAATTTCATTGATATAGATTTCCTTCATAACATTTATGATTAACACTATTACAAATTACATTCACTCTAATGACCTTATCCATACACACACACACACACACACACACACACACACACACACACACACCTACTTTTAGCATCATATAACCACTTGTTTTTAGCACTCCCCAAGTTTACTCTGTTTTCTCCAGATTCTGATTTAAAGATTTGTAGCAGTTCCTTCTCTGCATTCTATCCTGCTGTAGTAACTTTATCATGTAAAATTCTTACCTTGCCTCCAAATACAATTCAGATACATTTGAAATTGAGGAAAATATGAGATATACACACATACACAATGTATAGACTGGAAAAATTGACAGAAAATATAATTATAAAATAGACTAAAGCAGAGTAAACAGAATGAATGTACAGTCTCAGAAAAGACCAAGTAATATGTATAAAGAGAGAGAATGCCAGAGGGCAACCTGAAGGCTTTTATACTAACAACAAACAAATAAACAGTTGTAATCATCAAATGTAGAAAGTTATATTGTTTTTATTGTCCTTAAAGGATATGTATTATCTCTTAGATTCCTGCCCTGTCACTCTAGAACACAAAAGAAGCAGAAAAAAGAAATGCAAAAAGGATTTTCTTTTAGCTTATGAGTTCAAAATATTGAATGCTGATGAAGTTAATAGCAATTTATATAATAACATCAATGTTGTAATGACATACTACTTCGAAAATTGATCAATAATCAATCATGACTCCAAGGACTGATTATTATGCAGACAACCTCCCTACCTCTCAGCAAAAGAGGTGGTATACTCAAGATAAAGAATAAGACATATTTCTGGACACAATGTGGATATTTTTGTTTTGCTTAACTGTATATTTGTTAAAACAGTTTTCTGGTTTTTTTTAATAGATAGTAAAAGAGAACATAAATGTTTCTCATTGAAAAAACAATTTAAGATGTAGTTTATAGGAGCTATATAAGGTTTACAAAAAAGGGCAATAGGTTGTGGCAAATAGGCTTACATATATTCAATTTATATCTACCCCATCTTTTCAATCTTTCCTCTTACTACTCTCCTATTTCATTGATCTGTTGTTTGCATATTGGTATTATCATTGACCACCACATGTGTTATACTTTCCTGCCTTCATACTAGCGTAGGTTGTTTTCCCCTCTCCTCAATCAACCACAGAATTAGGATTATATAGTCATAAGATTAGAATTTAGAGCTGGAAGAAATCCAGTCCCCACATTTTACAGAAGCAGATACTGAGCCACAGAGAGTTTGAAGTAGCTTGCCCAAGGACATAGAGGTAGTAAATTGCAGAGTTTTGATGTAAAATGCAGTCCTCTGATTCTTTGCTGAACTCTTTCCATTGCAAAACTTTATAATCAAGTTCTTTAAATTCTTGAGTCCTCTTATCCTGACATGTCCCACCTACTTTTCTTCTCTAGATTAAATATTTAAAAATAATAGTCCACATCCTGTTATTGTACTATGCCCAAAGCTGTTTTTTTCTAGATTTTAAACATTCTAAATGAAGGCATATATGCTCTTGTATGACCTAAATTACTTAGCAGAGTATAGAGCATACTGATCACCAACTAAAATATTTGTTGTTGATCTGTTCATTGATCAAGTAGGTGGTATGGGAAGTTGTGGGGAAAGTAGAGTTTTATTTTTGAAGGAAAAAAAATTGTGAATTTTCTCTATAGCCATTTAGACCTGATGAAAGTAGGCCTTCCTGCTCCTTCATTGCAGTTCTGGTTGCCAAAATGTGCTTTATATAGAAGCTGATGGGGATAAATGTTATCTTAATTCTAAGCAAATCCACGTGTGGGAAGGCTCATTTAGAACCCTATGGAAATGAGTGGGAAAAGTAGGGCAGTTAAGAATAATAATGAAGGAACTGGAGAGAAGAGACTGATCCAAAGCTGAAAAGAAAAACTGATGTTTTGTTTTTTTAAAGAGCAACTTTGTAATAGAATGTAGAGAAAAGTTGGATATCCAATAATCTCATTAAAAATCCACCCAAAATGAGTAAAAAATAGATGTCTGGCTTAAAGCACATTACTGCCCATGGTGTTGCTAGTTTGTCCGAATTTAATTGGCTCTAAAAAAAAATTGGCTTGCTGAAGAGAAACTATATGAATCCCTCTCCTTTCTTTCCTTTACTAACTCAAGCCAGAAAAAGCAACACATTGAAGGTCACCAGTCCACATTCTGACTGCTCATGCTCCAGAAGGGCAAGCCTGTCTCTTTTTGAAGCTGAGACCAAAAAAAGTTGCTACCTTCCTCTGAGACCTCTTTGTTAAACTGTAATGCTGGAGAAACTGAGCACGGGAACTGTGGCAGAACAAAACCAAATAGTGAAAGCCAATATGCTAGGCTAGAGTAGGCAGCCACTAAAAGTGAAAGTCCTTTCTTCTCCCACCCCCACCCCAGCCCTAATTCACAATTAGATTATTTTGCATGTGATCCTTTAAGTAATAGGAAGCTCTGGAGTTTATTGAAGATATAAGTCTGACTGTCCTCACTATCCCCTCATAAATTTTGGAAATTCAGGAAAGTTACTATACTGTCTGAAATTCCATTATTAGAGACTGTCTTTTTGGAGGAGAGGGAGAAAAGAAGAGAGCATATATTCTGGGGTCTTCTGTTGAAATTAAAATACTTCACAGAATTAACAAAAATCTGACATTAGTTACCTCAGTCTAGATTAATCTTTTATTAGGTTCCACTAATAGAGAACATTTGGCAAGGCTCTGAAGGGGTATACTATGAGAAGGGGTATAAAGAGAAAGGGAAGAAAAGTGAAGGGTGAGACGGAATCAATGTGAGGGATGTTTCCCTAGAAATCAGGTTTCAAGTGGAGCCTAGGTAGAAGGGTATTTATGCCCTGTCAGTTGCTGCAGGATTTTGTGCCTTTTTTGTTCTTAAGGTTTCATTTATTCTTACACATGCCTTTCACTCTTTCAGAAATAAAGGACTTTATCCTTCATTCCTTATATTCTGTGGCAAGAATATCTTCTCCATTCATATAGAACAATCCAAATGAGGGTTCTAAACATTCAGGGGTCAGGAGAGAGGACCTAAACAAAATTGTAGCTACTCCTTTGGAGATTCAGTTAGAGACCCCAATTACAGAAGAATGTGTGCTCCTTGATTCAACTATGGGACACAATAAGGTTACTCTGAGTTCATCAGTAAGGAGAGAGAAGCTCTTGTGAAAACTTTCTCTTTCTATTGTTCTTTTCAGTTTCTCAAACTTTAAATAAGTATCATTTTCCATCTTTATTAGTATTTTATATATTTCAAAAATGATTCCACATATATTTGATTGACTACTCAAAACCAAAACAAAACAAAAACATCCTGTTAAGCATTTAAACTTTAATAAGTTTAATTGTTCAGTTGTGCCCAATTCTTCTTGACCATGGGTTGTTCTTAGCAAAAATAGTGAATGGTTTGCCATTTCTTTCTCCAGTTCATTTTACAGATAAAGAACTAAAGTAAACAGGATTAAGTGACTTGCCCAGGGTGACACAGCTAGTAGATATCATTTACACAGTATATTGTTCATCCAAACTGATCTATTTGTCAATCCTCACACCTGACATTCACTCTACCCTGTCTTTTCTGTGCCTTTGCATTCTCTAATTGGAAATGAACTACCTTACTCACCTTTGCCCCTTATAATTCCTAGGGTACTTTACAATTCTACTCAAATGCCATCTCCTAATCAAGCTTGTATCTCTAGCATCCTTTTCAAAATTACCTTGAATTTCTTCATTCTATATTTTACAAACTTTCTTCAGATACTCCTTTAAACATTGTCTTTTCTCATAGAATGTAAGCTGTTTGAGGGCAGGAACTGTTGAATTTATTTCTTAATAGTCTCAGCATATAATCAAGGCTTCAAAAACATTTTTTTACTTGCAACCCTTTTTTTGCCAGAGAAATTTTTATGTGACCCTATGTGTATAGTTATAAGAATATTTATATAAATCAAACATTTATTTGTAATAAATCATATTTTTTGCAACCCCCACATTGAGATCCCATATGTAACCACATATTTGTGGTTCACATATGAGAACCACAGTTTAAGAAGCTGGGGACTATCCCAGTGCCTAGAACACTTAACTGATGATTGAAAGAGGCAGCATGGCATAATGAAGAGAATTTACTCTGAATTCAAAGCCCATTTCTATTACTTATGAGTTTGTGACATTGACCAAAGTTGTTTTATGTCCTCTACCTTGGTTTCCTCACATGTCACATGAAGGGGTTGAATTGGATAGCCCATAGTATACCTGGCAACTTGATGATCCCAATTCTCTTGACACTTATAGCACAGTCTTTCTATTATTGCCTCCTATAAAGTTGTAAAACCCATGAGATATGATCCAAACTAGTCAGTCTGGAGAGTATGTGCTGGCTGTTGATGAAGGTTTAGAAAAACCAAAGTGGTTTCTTCCTAAGAGGAAGGAAATAAAGCTTGTTGGTTTAATTGCATGAGCAGGGGGAAAGATTGGCTCTTCTTCAGGCCTTCCATCTCTCCAGTTTATATAAACTTGAGGCCATCCATAACCTATGTATTTTCTGGGCAAAGATAATGGAAATATTCTTTTCAAAGAGTTCATAGAGTTTATTTGCCAGGTTTTCAAGGTCTTTTTGAAATGAGAAAGGTTTTCCATCTGGCTTTACACAAATCATAGCACCCCTGGAGTCACTGAATGTGCATTACATACCAAAAACATTGACTCAGTCTGGTGGAAGGAACACTTGGCTGGAACTCAGAAGACTTGAGTCACTGGGCTGCCTTTACTGTCAGCTATAAGATCTTGGATAAGTCAAATAACCTTTATTTTCCCTTTTCTTATTTTGAGAGGACAATAATAAACCCTGTGCTCCTCCCTCACAAAATGTGATGAAAGTAAGTAGAGATAGCAGCTTTGAGAGTACAACCTAAGATGGTAGATATTCTCTTCACCAAGTACAAGGAACTATCAGAGAATGGTCAGTCTCCATCTCTTACCAGTATGGGTTTTTACTCTTGCTTTTTCTTTCTGTTCTAATTCTTCTAATAACTCTATAAGAGTCAGATAACCCAAAGGGCCCTGCTCCTACTGACATGACTGCAGCCTTGTTTAACCAATTTCCTTATATCTACTGATATCTCTCACTTGGCCCCACCTTGCTACTCCCTCGAACCCATTTGAAGTCACTTGACTTATATTTTTATGTCCTTCCCCCCTTTATGTAGTTTTTAAAAATCAGCTTTTAAAGAGGTTTATTGGAGATGACCTGAAATGATCCATAAAAAGAGTGCTAACTTCCAAGTAGGAAGATCTCAGTTCATATTTAGATTCTACCATTTTGTACCTTTGTGATTATGGTCAAATCATTTAATCTCCATGGGATGTCAATTTTTTCTTCAGTCAAATGAGGTGTTTGAGTGTAATGACAGATAAAGTCTCTTCAAACTCTAAATTTCGGCATACCTTTCATTTATGGGCTCCATATGAGGTTGCTAAACAATGATTCAATCATTTAGTTATAAAAAGAAAGTATCATCTCTAAGGCTCATCTCCTTTATGTTAAAGTATGGGCTCTTTCCAAAGCGGGAAATTATTTCAACTTTGTATCCTCAGTACCCAGAACAATATTTGCATGGCATGTAAATACAAGGATTTATTGAATTAAACTGAATTCACACTGAAAGACAGTTCAATTCAATTCAATCCAATAAATATTAATTAAGCAATTAGTATGTGCCAGGGGCAGCTAGGTGACAGTGAATAGAGTATTAGACTTGGAATCAGGACAAGTCATTGTATTGAGTTCAAGTACAGCCTCAGACACTTACTATGTTATCCTTGGCAAGTCACTTAACCCCATTAACCTCAGTTTTCTCATCTATAAAATGAACTGAAGAGAAAGAAATGGGAAAGTACTCCAGTATTTTTGTTAAGAAAACCCCAAATGGCGTCACTAAGAGTTGGACATGACTGAACAACAACAAGAAACATGTGCCAAGAACTGTACTAAGTTGATACAGTTGATAAAAAGAAAGTCCCTGCCTGCAAGAGACTTATAATCTAATAAAGGGGACGGCACACATAAGGAAGTGGAAAAAAATGTGTTGAGGGTGGTGAGGTAGAGAATAAGGGTTCTCTTGTTCTATGGAGTTGATACTGGGCAGAAGAGCAGATCCAAAGTGGAATAAAGCTGAGAGTCTAGTTTCCTCCTTCTATAAAAGAAGACTGTGAGAAGTTTGGTGTTCTGCTCTCCAGCCCCCCAAAAAGAGTGGAGAAGAGGCTGAGGTCTTACCAATCAAGGCTTGAGTTAGGAGCATAGTGAGGAAACTAGAAGTGATGAGCTTATTCTGAGAGGGTATCCTATTCCCAGAGTTGGAAACAGGCAGAGAAACAGATGCAAAGGAGAATATGTAATAAGATTTAACAAATGGAAGTGCTCTGGGGAAAAGTATGCATATGTATATATGTATGTATGTATATATTTTAAATATATAGAGATGTACATACTAAATATGTTTATATTTAAAACAGTATATAAATATGAGCTTATAAAGATAGATCCTTTACCTTCTTCACTGGCATTCTATTATTTGAAGACAATTTTAGATGTGGATTTGTCTACATTCATATAAGATGACAAAATGACTTCTTGAAAATAATATCTATGCAGTCTTTTTTTGTGAGTGTAATTAGAAACTTATTCATTCATTCATCAAATATTTATTGAATTATTGCTACATTTAAAGTACTTCAGTAGGAGTTATGAAGGATACAAAAACCAATATAGGGCTAGATGGGACATAAATTTTCTGGCCCAATTTTCTCATGTTATAGACAAGGAAATAGTAGCCCATCCTAAAACACTTATTATCTGTACAATCCTGGGTAGGGAATATACAACATAGCCTTTGTGCTTCTGTTTTCTCATCTACAAAATGTTATTAGGTTGGGGGTGGATTCAAAGACTTCTAGTTTTACTCAACTTTAAAACCTATATATCTATGAAGTGACTTACCATAGTTTATAGTGAGTCACTGGTAGAACCAAGCCTGGCAGAAATAGATTATAGGGACCTTTGAGGTTATCTAAATCAAAGCAGCTGATGGCACATTGGATAGGAAGTTAGACATGGAGTCAGGAAGACCTTAAATTGAATCTAGCCTATAACTTACTACTTATAGGATACTAGGCAATCACTAACTTCTCTTACTTTCAGTTTCCTCTTCTGTAAAAACAGATGAGCAGTTATCTAGGTGGCACACTGGATAGAGCATCAGACCTAGAGCCAAGAAGACTTCTTTTCTTAAATTCAAATCTGGCCTCAGATATTTACTAGCTAGACCCTGGACGAGTCACTTAACCCTATTTACCTCAGTCTCCTCATCTGTAAAATGAGCTGAAGAAAAAAATTCCAAACCCCTCCATTATTCTTGCTAAGAAAACTCCAAAGGGGGAAATAGAGTTAGAAAAGGGGGAAATAGAGTTAGACATGACCGAATAGCAATTAGATGAACACTTACTTCCCAGGGATATGGTAAGTATCAAATATGTGAAGTGTTCTGCAAACATGAAAGCACTAAATAAATTATAACTATTACTATTTTTAACCTCTTCATTTTGCAGAAAAAGAAACTAATTAATTGACTTAATCATAGTCACATAGATGATAAGAGGCAGAGGCAAGGTTGCACTTAGCTCCTGTGATTCAATTCAATACTATTTTTGTTACACCACACTTTGTTCCTGGAAATTTCTAGAACAATGCTTTTCTCATATTAATCTAAAGAAGACATAATCTCTGTATTTAGATTTACTTTTAGTAAGAGAAAGAAAACTATTCATATCATTCTGGTAAAAAAAAAATTAGTTTGTGATAAATGCCATAAGAAGCTCTGAACTAAGTCTTGTCTATCATTTATTAAACTTTCTTGAGATCAATAAAGAAAGATTTCAAAAAGTGGAGATAGAAGCAAAATTGGAGGGGAAAAAATATGAACAAAGAGAAAGAATTTTAAAAGTGCAATGTATGTTCAGGGAACAACAAATAACCAAGAATAAGTGGAATGTAGGTTGATGTAAACCTATAATGGGAAATATTATAAATCAGATTATGGAAATGATTAAATGCTAATCTAAGAAATTTGGATTTAATTTGATAATCACTAAGGAAGTCATTGAAAAGATTCTGAATCAGGCAGTTACATGATCAGAGAGGTATCACTCCTTAATGCCCTTATTATTGTAGAGAATTCTTTAATGTAATAGCATTCTCTAAGAATCTTAGTGTTAACATTTTTATACTGGCTTTACTATATTAACTAAGAGCTGTAGTATCTGCCCTCTGGGGACCCAACTTGGCAATAAATGCTGTTGCTTTTGCAACTTGCTATTTTCTGTAGTTTCTAGAGTCCCCAAGTTGGGGTGCCAAAATATACCATCCAGACTAGCTCTCTGCCCAAGTAGGAAGAGTGATAAAGCAAGGACCCACATGTATACTTCATTTCAAGTTCTCTCCATCTTAAATACTTTAGTACAATTATATCACCACAGCACACTGACCATGTGCTAACTATAAGCACCCTGCTTTAATATATAAATACCTCTTTACTACAAGTATCTCTGCTTCAAGTAGAACACAGGTTGCCATGCCACCCTGACTTCTTAGGAAGGTTGAGACAACCCCAAAGGGAGATGAAAACCAAACCAGACATTGTCACCAGGTTCCTTCTGGGCTGAAGTGTCTTATACCTCACCCAGTTCCCCCACTGTCTGTGGCTCTCTACATCTGCTAATCAAAAAACTGGGTAAATATATTTTTTTGTCTTCATTTATTTTTTAAATATAGCTCTTCAAAAACAGGCTTTTAAAAAAAAAGCCTATTCTATTTTAAGTGGGGCTACTTTTGACACATTTAAGTCTAAATCATTCTGGCTTTTAGTGAATGGCTAATAATACCCTTAGCCCAAGCCCTAGAGACTCATGTTTAGATTGTTTTCTGTTCCATCCAGAAACTCTGAAGATCTTTCCTTCCCAATTTGATAACTTTGTGATGGTAATTTGTACCATCTTTAGTTTCAGTTCTTATCTAGCCCTTTAGTCATTGAATGAATGTGGCCTCAGACAAACAGACCCAGGAAAGACCTTACTTTAGAAAGACCAATGCATCTTGGACCATTATTGGCCTTGACTTTTGTCTTGCCATTAGACTCTGATGACTCTGGAGTAGTAGAGAGAGCTAGGCTGATGACCTTCTATAGATCTGTCTCATTCAAATCCAATTCACATACAAGTCAATTGTTCCTCTTCAGACAGAAGGGTGAACAAAAACAAATTGAATAAAAGAATGTAAAGTTAAAGATGATTAAAAAGTAAAGATTTGAGAATCATATGGAGGGGAGATAGAAGAAATCGCATGAATAAGTACGATGAGAAAAAAATGTATGGAGAAGACAAAACCTTGAGAAATGTCTATATTTTAAAGAAACAACATAGGGGAGTCAATGAATGAAATGAGGTAAAATAAGTAAGAATATTAGAAGGGTGCAGTGTCTCCAAATTCAAAAAATGAAAATGTTTTAATCCTGCTTGGTTAAGGAAAATGAAGAAAATGAAGACTCCTTGAAAACTAGTACTTGGTGATGTGGTACAAGCTTTGTAAGGAACTTTGTAGGTGAACTCTAACCAAGTCAATCCTGTTTCCATTGTCAGGAAAGATGTGAATTTAGATGGCTACATTATTAACCTTCTTAGACACAAAGGGATGCCAGATTCCTGAGACTGTCTTACCAGCATGACTTAGGCTTATTCAATTCACCAAATCAGATAAGGGGCTCTTCTTCCTTGAGCAGATACACTAGACACATATATTTGGAACCAAAGCAACCTCCTTATCCTAAACTAGCTTTTCTGTTTCCTCTAGTCCCAGTTTGTAGTTGCTGATGTAGACATAATTTGCATGTGAGTTTGTTCTGGACTAGGATCCTCCCAAGCCCCTCCCTGATTCTCTAGATCCTGTCTTTAACCTCTTCCCTCTGACCTTTAGAGATTCCATTTATTCACACCACTGCTTAATCATTTTTATTAGCCCATGATACTTTTCACCACAATATAGGACCCTTGTGACTATGATAACACCTTTATGTGAATTTTTCACATTCCAAACTGCTCTCAAAGAACCTAGTACTTCATCACTTGGTGCTAAGCAAATTAATCATAACCTTTGACAGGGCAGCTTTATTAGATTGGTATGAGTGGAGGCTTATTTCCTTAAAGAGTTAAAAAGTAAGTGGATAACTCATAGCTAGGGAGAGCCAATATAACAAAGATGATAATTCTAAATTAATTTATTTATTCAGTGCTGTATCAATCAAACTATTAAAAATTATTTTATAGACAGAGAAAATAACCACAAAATTTCACTGGAAAAACAAAAGATCAAGAATATCAAGGCAATTAATGAAAACAAAAATAGAAAGTAAAATGATCTAGCAATATCTGGTCTTGAACTATATTATAAAGCAGTAATCATCCAAACCATTTGGTACTGGCTAATAAATAGAGTGGTGGAGCTGTAGAATAGATTGGGTATATAAGACACAGAATAGTCAATGACCAAAATAAGTTTTTTAAAAAGCTTTTTATTTTCAAAACATATGCATGGATAATTTTTCAACACTGACCCTCACATAGACTTGTGTTTCAGATTTTCCCCTCCTTCGCCCATCCTGCCCACTAGATAATAAGCAATCCAATATGTAATATATGTTAAAATATATGTTAAATCCAATATGTGTAAACATATTTATACAATTATCTTGCTGCACAAGAAAAATCAGATCAAAAGGAAAAGAAAATTAGTAAGAAAATAAAATGCAAGCAGACAATAAAAAGAGTGAATGTGATCCACATTCAGTTCCCATAGTCCTCTTTCTGGGTGTAGATGGCTCCTTTCATCACAAGATCATTGGAACTGACATCATTCATCTCATTGTTGGAAGGAGTCATGTTCATCAGAATTGATCATGGTATAATATTTATGTTGCTGTGTACAATGACTCCTGGTTCTGCTCATTTCACTTGGCATCAGTTCATGTCTCTCCAGGCCTCTCTAAAATCATGCTCCTGATTGATTCTTATAGAACAATAATATGTCATAACATTCATAAACCATAACTTATTCAGCCATTCTCCAACTGATGAACATCCACTCAGTTTCCAGTTTCTTGATACTATGAAAAGGGCTGCGACAAACATTTTTGCACATATGGGTGTCCCTTTCTTCCTTTAAGATCTCTTTAGGATATAGGCCCAATAGAAACACTGATAGATTAATGCACAGTTTGATAATTTTTTGAGCATAGTTCCAAATTGCTCTTCGGAATGGCTGGATGTATTCACAATTCCACCAACAATGTATTAGAGTCCCAGTTTTCCCACATCCCTTCCAACATTCATCATTATCTTTTCCTGTCATTTAGCCAATCTGAGAGATTGTCTTAATTTGCATTTCTCTAATCAATAATGATTTAAAGTACTTTTTCATATCATTAGAAATGGTTTTAATTTCTTCATCAGAAAATTGTTCATATCCTTTGACCATTTATCAATTGGAGAATGGCTTAAATTCTTATAAATTTGAGTCAATTCTTTATATATTTTAGAAAAGAGGCCTTTATCAGAACCCTTAAATGTAAAAATGTTTTCCCAATTAATTGCTTCCCTTCTAATCTTGTCTACATTAGTTTTGCTTGTATAAAATCTTTTTAATTTAATATAATCAAAATTATCTATTTGGTGTTCAATTATGAGTTCCAGTTCTTCTTTGGACACAAATTCCTTCCTTTTCCATCAGATATGAGAGGTAAACTATCCTATGTTTTTCTAATTTACTTATAATATTACACTTTATGTCCAAATCATGAACCTATTTTTTACCTTGTCTTGGTATGTGGTGTTAGATGTGGGTCAATGCCTAGTTTCTTCCATATTAGTTTCCAATTTTTCCAGCAATTTTTGTCAAACAGTGAATTCTTATCCCAAAAGCTAGGGTCTTTGGATTTGTCAAACACTAGATTGTTAGAGTTATTGACTATTTTGAATCTAATCTATTCCACTAAACAACTGCTCTATTTCTTGGTCAGTACTAAATAGTTTTGATGACCGCCGCTTTATAATATAGTTTTATGACCATAATAAGTTACTGCTTGATAACACTGAATGGGGCAAGTGAAGATTTCTCAGAAGACTATAGTGTAAAAGGTCAAACCCCAGGCCTAAGTTTCAGGAAGTCACATGATCCCTGGAAGTAGAAAGTGTTGTTGTCCATTGGTCAATAGCCACTTTCTTGTTTCCAGAATCAGTGAATTTTAAAATCATCAGGAAGAGGGGGAACCCATGTCTTTTCTGCCACATAACCCAGTTTTTGCTTCTGCACTGTGGCACACATCATGCTGAATTGCCTGTTTGTTATGCTGGCCCGCTTCTTGCAAGAACTGAATCAATGCTTTCTGTTTGTACCTGGAGATGCCTTTGGGTAGTCAATTTTGGTAAGGGGGGTCTAGCACCCCATCCCAGACAACCCAAACACCCCAGCATTTGGGATAAGAATTCACTATTTGACAAAAACTGCTAGAAAAACTGGAAAATAGCAGGGTACAAATTACATATAGATCAACATCTCATACTATATACCAAGATAGGGTCAATATGAGTACATAATTTAGATATAAAAGGGAACACCATAAGAAAATTAGAAGAACAAGGAATAGTCTACTTGTCAAGATCTATGATGAAAGGAAAAAAAAATGAATTAGAAGGAAAGTAGAAAGCACAATCTTCACAGCAAGTATCTCTGGTAAAGGTTCAATTTCTCAAATATATAGATAGCTGGGTCAAAATTATAAGAACAAACCATTCTCCAACTGATAGTCAGATACAAACAGGCAGTTCTCAGAGAAGAAATCAAAGCTATCTATAACCATCTTAAAAAGTGCTCTAAATAAATTTTGATTGGAAAAATGCAAATTAAAACAACTCTGAGGTACGACGTAATACCTGTCAGATTGACTAATATGACAAAAAGGGGACATGATAAATGTTGGTGGGAATGTGGGGAAAGTGGGACACTAAATACTCTATTGTTGGAGTTCTGAACTGATTTAACTCTTCTGGAGAGCAATTTGGAATTATATCCAAAGGGGAACTAAATCAGGCAAACGTTTTGATCCAGCAATATCACTAATATCAATATTAGGTGTGTATACAACAGAGATCATGGACCTATATGCACAAAATATTTATAATAGCCTTTTTTGTTATAACAAAACATTTAAAATTGAGATGTCCATCAATTGGGGAATGGCTAAACAAGTTGTTGAATGTAATAAAATACTATTATGCGATGAACAGGCAGATTTCAAAAAAAACTGGAAAGTTTTGTATTAACTAATGTAAAGTGAAATGAGCAGAATCAAGAAAACATTGTACACAGTATCAGCCCAATACTGTATGATGATCAATTATGAATGATTCAGTTCTTTTCAGCAACACAATGATCCAAGATAAATACAAAGGACTCACAAAGGAAAATGCTTTCCATATCCAGATAAAGAACCGGTGGACTCTGAATATAGACCTATAAAAGGAAACTTAATTTTTTCATTTCATTATTTTTTGTGTTTTTATTTTCCTTTTAGTCTGTATTTTCTTTCATAACTGTGACTAATTTGATAATATGATAACATGTATAACCTATATCAAATTGCCTGCCATTTTAGGAAAAGGAAAGGAAAGAAAAGGAGAAAAATTTAGAACTCAAAATCTTATAAAAATGAATGCTAAAAATTGCCTTCTTCAGGTAATTGGAGGGAAATACTATTTTAAAAGTTTGTTTGTTTTTTTTTTTTTTTTTTTTTAGGGAAGTGAATGGAGAAACAATGCAATTAATGGATTTAAATTAATTTCTATGTGCAGTCTTAAATAATAATTTTAGATCCTTATCTTGTTTCTTAACTAAAGGTTTCTGTTCTCTACCTTTAGTCAAGGAATTAAATGCATAAATCCCATAGCAAATGTAATATAAATAACCACTCCCTAATTTATCTGTTCTGTAAATTTAGATTACTTCTAAACTGTATGCATTTCTAATAGCCTAGGGCAAAGAGACCTCCTGTAACAGGATCCCAAGGATTACTACTTAGAGTGGCCTCCAATTCTGTTGAAATAGAATATCATGCCTCTCTGATTATGTTTTTTCTATTTCTTTTTTCTTTTTTTTTTTTTTTAGCACTTTACACTTAAATATTCAAGTCTCTTTCAGAAACCATATTTGCAATTCCCATAATGATAAAGCAAAAATAATTGTTGATCATCTTTTTAAAAAGAAAGGATTTTTTCATTAAAGGTAGGAATGAAGCAAAAGGCCTGATAACTAAAATTTAAAAAAAAAAAAAACACACACATACAATTAACAAATGGTAGTTCAAATAGAGACACTTCTTGTATTGAACCAATGCTCACAGTTCTGACTAATATAGAGTAGTAAAGTGGGAAAGAACATTTTCTCTTAATGGATGATTTGGGTTCAAATCCAATCTCTAACATTCATTACCTTTACAATCTTAAGTACATTTAATTTCGTGGACATCATTTTATTTATCTGCAAAATAAAGGTCTTTGACCAGATGTCTAAAGGCTCCTCCAGCTATTCATCTCTGATCTAATGATGCTAAAATGTTATCATGGCATTTGATTTTTCCATTAAAGACAAGCTCTTATATTTTGGAATAAATATAGATACATGATTATCCCATTAGCTGTCTTCTGTCAGGATAGCATTTTTACCCAGAAGAGGTTTCATTTACTCTTCTCTTTAGTCCTTTTCTTTAAGGGAGGCATAGATAGCTTCAAGCAGCTGCAGACTGGTTGCCACCAGCCTGTCTTTGCATCACTCATCATGGGGAAGCTCATGAATTTAGTTCACTTAGGAGGAAGAACAAGCCCACGTTTAACTAATCCATTATTTATAGAGTCATGTCAAGTAATCCAATTGTTTTTCCTGCCCAGTGAAGAAGAAAGACTTAAGTCCAAAACAAAAGTAGCACATGTAAGTGCTTGATTTGGTTTTCTTAAAGATTTCTCCATTGCCTTCAAATTAAACTAAATTTAGTATTGCATGTTTCGACAGTTTTGACTTAAATTATGATATACTCTCTCCTGCAAGAAATATTACAGCCAAAAGAGAAGGCAGAAAGTATGGATCCATGGCATTATTTCAGTATATACTGAAATATTCAGCATTAAGTATTACATATTGGAATAATTGATGGTACAGTGGATAGAACCCTGTGCCTGAAGTCAAAAATACCTGAGTTCAAATCTGGTGTCAGATACTTACCAGCTATTTGACCTTGAACAACTCATTTGATCTCTGTCTGCCTCAGTTTCCTCCTCTATGAAATGGGGGTGGATAATAATAGCATTTAACTATCAAGGTTGCTACGAGAATAAAATCAGATGATGACATTTGTAAAGAACTTTGTCCATATTAAAAAAACTATATAAATGATAGATATCACTATCACCATCATCATTTTTGCTGTTATTGTTGCTATCCAACATACATATAAGGACTGGGTACTAAGTTATTAGTATGGCATGAATGATGCAAAAAATCTAACTCATCTAGATAGAAAGATATAAGAAATAAGAAAAGCTATGAAGTCTAATGTAGATTTCAGAAGACCCAAGGACCAATTGCATCTCTGCCACTCGCTGTTTGACTTCAGAGAAGGTACATAAGCATTCAGGTCCTCAGTTTCCCATTTGTAAAATGAGAAGTTTGGATGAAGATTGCTAAGGTGCCTTCTAGCTCTAATATCATATGAATCTGGTACTATATGTAAATAGTTTGTAAATATACAGAAAGCCAGAGTTGGGTTTTTTTTTTATCTTTTTTAATCTGACTTCATATTCCCAGATTATCTACATTTCCTAATAGATTTAAAAAGTAGTAACTTACTCATATTCTCCCAAGTACCTTAGCTTTCTATTCCCTTCATGTTATTCTTTAAATCAGAGTTACAATTATTTGTGCTCCAACTGTTTTTTACTTTAAAAATAGTCTTATTTATTTATTCATTCAAAGTTTCTTTAACTTGCGTTATATGCCAGGTACCACAGGCTGCTAGGTATTTAAAGACCCAAAACACACCAAAAACAAGGCTCTCAAAAGCAGGACAGAAATAGAGAAGTTAGGGGGGAAAGTGGGATTTGGGGAAAAGAGAATGAATTATATTTGGGACCCACTGAGTTTGAAACTTGGCCACTGGGAAAGGTTTCTTTCTGTCTTCAATGATCTTCATCCATTATAATATGATCTAGCTTCAATCCATTATTATAATATGACAATAAGAATCTTTAGTAACAATGAGTTTTTATAGATTGGATTGTGCTGGACCAGCTTTTCTTGTTAATAGAAAAATTGAACCAAAATCATTGCTTCATAGAAACATACTCAGGGTCACTCAGTCATTCTGTAATATATCCAATTGTCAACATTTTCTAGAACATGGGTCCATCCCTCAGATATCTGAATCTCTTTGAGTCCATCTCATGTCAAGGCTGAGTTCATAGATATTTAAGAGTTAACTTTTATTATCCTCTTTTTATAGTCCATATTAATTTGAATTACACTCAGTTTAAATGTATAATTAACATGCCTTTTCCTCCTCTAAAATTAATATAGTGTAATGCCATTTTCTTTTAGAAATCAGATTTCTACCAAGCCAAGGACTATTCCAGAAAAAAAGAACCATTATTTAATATATTGTCCTATGTTGCTCATCATATTGATTAGAATTTCTTTACCCTTTCCTCCTTATCTATTCAAATTATTCCCATATAATAAGACTCATTTCATTTATTATATTTATGAAGCCTTGAGAGACTATTATGTTTCCCACTCTCTGAATTCCCATGGGCACTTAGGATTCCAGGATCATAAGAATTTGGACTGGAATGCAAGTCAGAGATTTTGCAGTTTAACACCCTTCCTTGAGGCTTAAACAGGTGAAATAATCTGTCTAACCTGAGATCACAGAGGAAATAAAGTTGAGATTTCAAAGGTCTCTGACTCCAAAAGCACTGTAAAATTGGAATTCCAGACAATTATTTTCTTATACTTTTAAAAAACCTGATAATTCTGCACGATGTTAAGGGCAAAGTAGTCATTGATACTTTTAAGGAACGCGGAAAATTGTAATTTCCATGAAGAATTTTGCTGCTTTTAGGTGGGAAATATTTGATGAACTTTCTGTAATTACACTCTATTCACGAGTTCATTGTTCTCAAAATGTTACAGTCACAACTCACTATGTACCTCTAATTCAATGTTATTCTCCTATGAGGTTCTAATTTTCTTTTACATACTTTTTAACCTTAGCATTAACATATAAAAGACCTTGTTAAAAAAAAAAATCTCTTAGCCATCTTGTTGAAGAACTTGACTGTGGCACCCATATAAGTATTCTGGTTCTTTCCTTATCATTGTGGAAAAAAAAAAAATGAAAGTGTAAATTAAACAAGTAAAGATTCAAAATGCTGAATAAATTCTTCAACATAAATTTCAACAATTTGATACCTACATATACTTTGTTTTATATAGCTTTCTAATTGTTTCTTGTGTTTATATTTTGTTTCTTGAATTCTAATATAAAATCCTCGAGGGCAGGGATTAACATTTTTGACATTTCAGTAGGTAGTTAGCAGACATTCATTAAATATTGATTGACTGTACCAAAACTGATCCCAAAATTCGGGTGGATTTAACTGAGCTATTTTTTAGAAAGAAGACTGAGAAAGTGTTTCTCTGGAAAATACCTACTAAAAGAAAATGGCTGCAGTAACTGGATAATCCATAGATGTCAATACTGACAGTTGAAAGAATTACCACTTCTATGTGCATCATTATCTAGCTCCAAGCTTCTTAAACTGAGGTTTATGACCCCATATGGGGTATTGTAACTGAATGTAGGGTCACAAAATTATGAATTATTATCAGTAAATGAACTGTATAACTATTTTATATACCTGTATACTTAAAGTCGCATAAAAATTCTTCAGGCAAAAGGGAGTTGTGTGTGGGAAAAATTTAAGAAGTCCTGATCTAGATCATTAGGCAGAAGGATGCATTCAAAGGTATCTGCTTATCATAGAGTGGTATTATATATAATGAATGGCTAAATCTCTTTGTTTACTGCTATGTATGAAATAATGTGAATTCTAGTGATCAGTCTTATAATTTCGATAGTACCATTCATCTTCTCGTTTGACCTCAGAATTGTGGTGCTATAATCCCATAGCAAGATATAGACCATAGATTTAGAGATGAAAGGAAGTTTATTGGTCAATACTCCAATCCTATCCTCCAATGTAATGGACAACGTCCATTACACAGATGAAATTTAGGTCCAGAGAGGTAACTATGCTAGCTAAAGGTAGTGAGTTGTACAGCCAGGTTCTAGTCTGGATTGTTTCTAAATTTAATGTTCTTCCCATTACAACAATACAACAATCTTTCATTGACTCTAGTGCATATGTCACAGTGTCCATATTGATATGGAATCCTGTTCTGACACTTTAGCAAATTAGCATTATGTAAATTCTCTGTGACTATATACTGTCTGTTCTCTTTCCTTAAATACAAATGTATCATATAAACAGTTTTTGGGGGGGAGGGAATGAAGCACAGAGAATTATTCCAAAAAGTTTTTATGGAGGGTTTTTTTGATGTTGTTTGCTTTTTTTATTTGTTTTTGCAGTAATCAGGCTTCTTCAATCAGTGATGGTTAATACATACACACACACACACACATACACACACACACATACACACACACACACACACACACACACACACCATGGAGTCTCAGATGCAGGGAACACTGCTGAGTCTGTTCCTAGCCTGAAAGTACTTCTTGTATAGCCTCAACCAGCTTGAAATATGGTGCCCTAGTAAAACTACATTAAAGTCATTGATTTTTAGGGATATGGTGCAATGGACACTAGAGGGAGAGTAATAAAAAATTGGTAAAGCATCAAAAGGATTTTTCACTAAAATAAATATTGCAATTAATCATGTCCCCTCCAAGGGGTTTAAAAAAACTCATTTAATATTTCCTACTTCCCAACTCATTACAATTTTACTATTCATTTTGATCATTCCATCTATAGTATGAATAAACTCCTGCTACACTTTATAGAATAATTGGTCCCTTCTCTCCAAGACGGCAGGAAGCTTTGCAAAATTGGCTGCTCAAATGGAGAACAAAGGGGTTGAGCAGGTAAGATATGACAGCCACCTTTATCTGGACCTATATAAAACTTATTTTAATTGAATTTTTCCTTTTCCTTTACATAATCATCTTTAGCCCAAATGATCTATCAGCACAGAAATTGTTCACTAGAAAGGATGTATGTGTTCTTGTTTTAAATTGCAAAGAGATAGAAGGGGGAAAATGTGTGGCTGTGGACCACTACTTATTACATATCATGACACTGGGTAAATTACTCTCTGTGCCTCATTTGCCTTATTTGTAAAGTGAAAGTATCGATCTATATCATATGCCTCCATGTTTAAATCCCTTTAGATTATCAATATTGGGCAGTAAAAGGTTTGGAATGAGATGAGCTGGTTTCTAGGCTTGACTTAATTACTTTTTGCAGGTGTGATCTTACCCATGTTACTTTAATTTACTTGCCCTGAATTTTGCCATCAGCAAATATGAGGAGGTTGGACTACATGGGCATAAAGATAATTTTCCAGTTCTAACAGTCTGCATTGCATCTTCTTTTTGGGGGGGAGAGGGGTCCCTTACAGCTATCAGCACAACTGTATGTTATGTATAGTTGGTGCTTACTAAATAATGGTTGAATTGAATTCTACATTCATTGAAAGTAGGAAGCCTATTTCTCAGTTGACTAGGACAATCCTCCCCAGTAGTCAATTTCATCAGTAAAAGTCAAGATGTTCCCTAAAGAGAAGTGAGTTGTGATGCCCTGACTGGCTTTGAAATGATGTTTTTCACCATTCAGAATGCCACACACAATCTCATAACAATCACTCAAAGGTGCAGCATTTACTTTTCCCCCCCAAGGTAATATACTGCTTGTACTTTAACAAACTTGCTTCAACCTGATTTTAAGGTAGGTCTTTCCTGCCCAGAGCAGATCAAAAGCAGTTACCCAATCAACATTTATCAACAAAATATACTGAAGGCTGAAGGATACAAAAGGGGCCCAAAGTCTTTGCATCTCCTGTAATTTTTGGCTTCCTTCAAAACTAAGCTTAAATGCCAATGATTACAGAGATTTACTCATTCCTCCTCTACCTCCCATTCCCCGTCGTCTTCCCCCAGCCATCTCTGGTTTTTAGTTCTTTCTCAACCCACAAAATAATGTATATGCAATTCGTTCTTTTTCTGTTGTTTCTCCCCAATAGAATATAAACTCCACGAGGGAAAGAACGATTTAATTTTTTTTAGAGACATGCCAGTGATGGAATTTGTCTTCCTGGACTGTGTATATTAGTCACAAGTTTCATTATTATTTTCTTTTTTTACCCAATGGAGAAAAGAGTTAGGAAAGAAATAAAATAAATGTATTAATTGAAAAAGTATTAATTTTTTTCAAAATTATTTTTACATCTAAGCAACTAACATAGTTGTTGCACACAGGGCACTTTAGTTAATGCATATTAAATTAAATTTAATGAGCCTGAAAATGGTTCTTTACTCTGGACCTGCTCTGATGTTCTGTAGGCCAACAAGAAAATCATAGAGTATTCAAATTGTAGAGGACCTTCCGGGTCATCTAGACTCTAGCTAAATGCTTACATTTTCCATGTGAGGAAGTTGAGGCTCAAAGAAATGACAGGGTTTGCTAGAGGTTATATAGCTAATTAGTTATTTGTAGAATCAGAGTTAGAAGCCCCAGGTTGCCTGGCCCAGTGTTCTTTCAATTCTTCCCTGCTGTCTGAGCTGTAGAAAACCCGGAGATCTGGCTTCAGGGCCTCAGGAGGACAATAGGATCATCAATTCTACCTCTCTTTTCTGAGAAAGGTTCTCTCAACATAGATGTGAATTTTGCCTGCTCATTAATAGCATCTGTACATGCAAAATCAGGGCACTGCAAAGAAAAGACTCCGTTTAGTATTCTTCAGGGCAGTTGATCTGACAAATTAGTCCCCTGAGAGAGAGCTACCCAGCTCACTCTACTACATTAATATTTCAGCTCTATGAGACACAGAGGAAAACATCTTGCTGGCCAAAAATAATACAACACTTGGCTCAAAAACAATGCTACATTAAGTGTGGGTGCTTCTTCTTGAGCAGCCTGCTTCCTGTTTATGTGAGCGCCTCCTGTCCAGGGCTGAAAGCGTACCCTGTTCCTAGGACAAGAGGACACTGGGAAAACAAAGGTGTGAGAAATGGAGAGCATTAAAGATGACTAAAAAAAACTAAGGTTTATGGACTGGGCATATCTGTGTTGGGTGAAGGAGGATAAAACTTAAAAGGAGAAAGCATAATATTTTGATAAATGGCACATCCTCTGCATCAACATCCCAAAAGAGCCTCTAAAAGCACCCCAATAGTAAGGCAAGACTCAAGGCTGCTGTCATCAGCATGTCAATGTGTCAACATGAGCTACAATTTGTTTACTACCTTCCCCAATCCAAAATAAAAATGTTATAAAGTAAAAAGCTGGAAATTGTCACTTTACCTCAGTAGGAGCTTTTTTTACATAAAGTTTAGGAAATTCATATTTTTCAATAAAACCACCTATTTGGAATGCATACACACTATATATATAATATATATACATACATATATTAAATATATATTATACATATGTATGTATAAATATAATGGATATAGTCAGAGGACATTACTCTAATATAATTTGTGTAAATATTACTACCTCTTTGACCCTGACAAAAATACTTAATCTCTGAGCCTCAGATTACTCCTCATTAAAAAGGAGAATGAGGACAATGATAGCACCTATCATGATATAAAATTTCTGTGAGGACATAAGATAATGTAATTAAACTGCTTTATGAATCTTAAAACATGGTAAAAAAATTGATCATCATTATCATTATATTATTACCATTATTATTACTATCAGATCTACTTTTGTATATGTCTTATACCCTCCCCCCTCCCTTTATTAGATTAGCAAGCTCCTTGAAAGCAGGCTAAATCCACATTTTTGTTATTTCTGTCTCGCCGGTCTTTGCCTATATGATATGCTTAATATTTACTGAATGAACAAAAAATATTACACTGTGGTTTCTGTATCAAATTATCGTTACAGCGCTAAGCATGTAACTCAGATTTATTATGGAACATAGATCATTTAAAAAATAAAAGAAAATATTTGATCAACTTCATTTAAATAAGGCTTTGAATTTCAAGGTATAGGGATTATTTGTAAATAATAAAAAGAGTCAGACTGGAAAACTGAAAGAGAAATCTGAACTGACTCACAGATACCACCCTCAAGGGAAAGAAGCCAAGGTCAGAAGACCACCACTGAGGAAAGCACAAAGCAAAGAGGAAGGACTGAGAACAATTTGAAAACAAAGAAGTAATATTGAATAAAAAGACCAATTCTCAGAACTATCTATTTTCTTGCAATAAACTAATTTCATAGAGACTAATGTAACTCTTGGAACTTGTCTCATATTCCTAATTTATGCTGGCAATTATCCCATAAACACCAATAATTTTCTGTTAATTAAACTGCTTTTTTGTCGCTCTGTATTATAAATCAATACAAAGGACATTTATGTGTACATTTTTAGTGACCTGAATGACAACACCTACAGAAACTACGATATGAACCCTATAAAAACTTCTTACAAATTTGCCTCTAAATCATAACAACAGAAGCATTTTTAATAACACACACATATACATATATGTGCACACACACACACACACACACACACACACACACACCCCTTTATTTATTTGTGGCATGAGAAGGGAAAAGAATGGAGGAGAACGCACATAATATGATGTAGTTTGAATACCTACAGCCAATACAGAATTTGAATGCACACATCAATTTCCCATTTCCAGTGCCTAGATATGTGTTCTGTGACTAAAGTTAATTCTACAAACATTTATTGTATACCCATAGTGTGCAGTTGGGCGGCTAGGTGGTACAGTGGATAGAATGCTGGGGTTGGACCAAGAAGACTCAACTGCTTGAATCCAAATCTGGTCTCAGACACTTACTAGCGATGTGATCCTGAGCAAGTCACTTAATCCTATTTGCCATAGTTTCCTTATTTGTAAAATGAGGTGGAAAAGGAACTAGCAAATCATTTCAACATCTCTGCCAAGAAAATTCTAATGGAGTCACCAAAAGTCATGACTAAATTCTAATTATTTTGGAGAGCAATTTGGTTATAAAATTGTGTATAACTTTTGATCCACCAGTGCCACTAGTGGGTCTGTATTCCAAGGGAATCAGAAAGAAGAAAAAGGACACATATGTACAAAGATATTTGTAGCAGCTCTTTTCGTGATGGCAAAAAATTGGAAAATGAGTAGCTGTCCATCAATAGGGGAATGACTGAATAAGTTGAGGTATATGAAAGTAATGGAATATTACTCTTGAAACTTGTCTCATATTCCTAATTTATGCTGGTGCTTATCCCATAAACTTCAATAATTTTCTGTTAATTAAACTGCTTTTTTGTCACTCTGTATTGTAAATCAATACAGGGGACATTTATGTGTATATTTTTAGTGACTTGAATGACAATACCTATAGAAATTAAGGTATGAACCTTATAAAAACTTCTTATAAATTTGCCTCTAAATCATAACAACAGAAGCATTTTTTATAATACACATATACATATATAAAAATTATGAACAAGCTGATTTTAGTAAGGCTTGGAAAGATTCACATGAACTGATGCTGAGCAAAACAAGCAGAACCAGGAATACATTATACACAGTAACAATAAGATTGTGCAATGATCAACTATGAAAGACTTGATTCTTCTCAATGGTTCAGTGATCCAAGGCAATCTCAATAAACTTCGAATAGAAAATGCTGTCTGCATCCAGAGAGAGAATTGTGGAGGTTGAATATAAATGTACATAAGCTATATTTATTTTTTTTTCCTTCTTCTTCTTTTTTTTTTGGTCCTCTCATAGTTCTTCTCTTTTGTTCTGATTTTTCTCTCCCAACATAATTCATAAAGAAATGTGTATTTTAAAAATTAGCATACATAAAAATGATTGAACATAACATGAAGTTATGTTGCACAAAATTTAGATATACACATAAAAGATGCTTCATAGAAATCTGCAATTGAATTGGCACATGCCAAAACTCTTTTTAAAATAGTATGTATACTACACATATATAATGTTGCCAAATATCTTATGCCATATATAAATAGTTTGTCATCTGGGTCAGAACCTTAAACAAAATTGGATAACTGCTTCCTCTTTCTTTAGGAATGCTTTTTTGGGGCCTATAAAAATGCTTTGACAACTCCCAAGATGGGCACTTTATCAAACAGTGCTGCTTATTATTTCAGCAAATACCATTTCTTAAGTCTACTTGTGGCAAGATTAGTTATCAGTACTCATATCAAACCATGAGATAATTAATTCATCTGTATTCTATACCTTATATTTGGTTTCCAGTTTTATTTTAATGACATTTAGGGTAGGTAAGCTTCCCGAAAACATCATACATGCCATAACAGTATGGTCCAATTAGAGATAAACATTTAACCTATACTTTAGAAAATGCATTGGATTTTTTTTTTTTTTTGGTTAGGAGTAGTGGTGGCTCAAAATGTTTTAACTGAGATCATCCCAGAGGATTAAGATTGGTTTTATACAAAATCAACATATCCTACTACTTTGTGTACTCAGTCATACATGGAGTCAATCTAGCTACTGGGCATTTTAAGTACAAAACCCAACTGGATATATAACTATGCTTTTGACTGAAGAGTTTCAGTTGGACAAATATGTTGAGATTATATCCTCAATCTTCATACATTATTTTCTGCTGGGGTGGAAATATTTTTGAGATGTAATAGATTCCAGTTGATTATGGTTGTTCCAGAGCAACCACTGATCAGCCAACCAAATTTTTCAAAATATATTTCCTTTGAAATTCTAAAAGAGGAATAATAATATAAGACAAATATAACGACATTTATATCTCCTCTGTTTTGAACTAATTAAGACAATGCCATGGAATTAATTGACTCAAAGTGAATGAAGATATTAGAGGACTGAAATGATTTATACTTCTTGTAATATATCTTGCATGATAGCCATATCACTCTGAAGAGATATTGTGTTTTTATTCAAAACAAGGAAATCCTATAACTTGAAAGTACAAATGAAAATGAAAATAACAATAAAGAGAGAAAGGTATAGGAAAATTGGAAAGTTAGGAGAAAGTATAGTTATAATGAACTTTGAATACCTAACAGAATTTTATCTTTGATTCTGGAGGAAAATGTAAGACTAGAGGGCTAGGTATGGCCAAGTTAGGAAGAGCTTTAAATATCAAGCAGAAGATTTTATATTTGATACTGAAAGTGATGGGAAACCACTGGAGTTTATTGATTAGGGGGAGAATGACATTAGGAAGATCACTTTGGTGGCTGAATAAAAGATGGATTAGAATGGGGAGAGACTTGAGACAGACATACACACCAGAGCTTATTTCAATATCTCGTTGTAAAGTGATAAAGATCTGTGCCAGAGTGGTGGCAGTTTCAGATGAGAGAAGGGGACATATTCAAGATGTAAAAACAAGATGGACAGTGGACAGCTCCTAGCAATAGGATGGAGATAGGTTATGGAAGGTAATGACATCTATAATGCAAGCCTAGCATAATTATGTTGCCTCAACAGTAATAGGGAAACTAGGAGGAAGGGAGAGTTGAGGAGAAAAATAAGTTCTGTTTTTGAAATGTTGAATTAAGATGTTATTGGATATCCACTTTCAGATCATTGAAAAAGTAGTTGGAGATGTGAGATTAGAGATCAGCAATGAGATTTGGGGAAGGATAGATAATCAATTTACAAACTATCAGTATAAAGATGGTAATTAAAACTAAGGTAAATCACCAAATGAAGTAGGATAAAGGAAGAAGAAAAGAGAGGCCCAATAAAAACTCAGTGGGAAACATAAGGTTAGAAGGAATGATCTGAGTGAGCATCTAACATACATTTACATTTTCTTGGATGTTGGAGGAGGAACAATATGTCCATGAAGAAGTGATTGTAAAATAAATGCAAAGGAACCGTCTTCACTCGTTTTGGAGAATCCATAATATGTAGCAAAGTGGAAGTCACATATAGGGATTCAATAAATAGATGAGTGAGTTTAGCCAGTACGAACAGAGAAGCAGCAACAGCATCTGATATCAAAGAGTATTACATTTAGATCTCAGGTACCTGAACTTGGGCCTAATATCTTGCATATGTATACAAATCATCAATTTGCTAATTATTGTCTTCTTTGGAAATATCTAAGCACTGGAGAGATTCCATTTAAGCTAGTGAAGTCTGTCTAGAGACTGAAGAAATTGTATTAAATGGTCTTTGACTCTCCTCTGGTCTAAAGATTCTGTGATCTATATTGACCTCCATTAATCATGTAATAGGCTTTCCATTTCAAAACCAAATTTATGTCATTTTAAGGTAATAGCTTTTCTGGTCTGTGAAGCTCATTCTTTAACATTATTTCATAATATTTCTTGGTTAGGAATCAAGCATCATCACTGATAATTCCTGCCTACTTGACGGATACTTACAAATGTCTACATCTGTAGAACAAGACTAAGGAAGATAGCAATGAAGCTCTAATTTTCACTTAAAAAAAGAAACATCTAAGCAATAGAAATAATTCAGGGAGAACAGTCAAGTTTTTAAAATAGGAAGGTAAATAGAAAATAATTCTCTTTAGACTTCCTGGAAATAACAAAATGTTAAGAAAATAATTTCATTTAGAGCAATCGATAACATGGATCAAAGAAAGAATTCATGAATTGTTCTATGAAGGGAAATAACAGACTAATGAGTGAGATGTAAAATAATGGAATGCCTCTTCAACAGTATTTAATCATGTTATTTTGGTTGAAAGACAAATCAAAAAATCCATTTTTAAAGAATGAGTCTGCCTGCTCCATTTTATTAAGGTAATAGGTAAACATTAATTATGTTCTCTTAAGTTTTTCCATGAGGTAGCCAAGCAAATGACTATCTGATGGCAAAAAGAAAAATTAGCTTAAGATAACTGGAAAATTATACTAGGCACAAAACTAAACATACTTTTCCTTCCTTCTTTCCTCTTTTTCTTTTTCCTATCCTAGAATTAATGAGTGTTTAAATGTGTGTGTTTATTATATACATTTATGCCTACATATACATTTTTCTTCACTTCCTGTGATCTAGCTCTGATGTTACTCATCCATTTCATTTGCTACTAGCTAATAAATCTGGGTAATAAGCTTTATTTGGGTATGCAACCGTATATCCTGGCTAGCATTGTAAATATTCTAAGCTCCATGAGCATCAATAAAGTTTTTGTTTCTTTTAAGCTAAACAAATAGAGTTAAAGGAAACCTCTATTGATTCTGGGGTATGCCTATACATTGCTGCTGAAGTATTCACTGACATGCCATCAGCCTGGGTTATATTTACCAGATTAGTGCAAGTTTCCTTTTCTCTAGGGAGGAAAAGTGGTAGCTGGGATTAAGCAGGAGATGATTAGAAGATGAAACTCTTCAACAATACAAGAAAAGGTCCTTTTCCCCTGAAGCCTTTTTTTCCTTCTAGTTTTAACAGGCCATGTCCTGAGCCTTAAGAGCTATGAAAAAAATGCAAACAACATTTTCTGTCAGGCAGCCAGAAATTTTACATGCATTGAGCTAGTGAAGACTTGAATTGTCTCCAGTCTTCTGGACTCCATCCATCTAAAACATATGAAGTAGGAATTTAAAGATGGGCCATTCCTCTCTGTTCCATCTTTTTCTTCCCTGCTTCTCTCACCCAAAATAAATGTCCATCTCCAAAATTAAGTTTGCAAACCTCACTGTAAATGTTAATTAAAGTGTCACACAGATCCTGGTGAATTCTGTATACCATCTTTGACACAAACTTACAGAGGGGGAGAAAAAAAAAAAAACAACATGCCTTGAAGCACATGCAAATGTTTCTTTCTTTTCAGTTAAGGATAATAGCTAAATCACTCAGGGGTGTATCAGGATAGTAGAAAGAAAGGGTCTAATGGTAAAAAAAACTCACATTTCACCTGTTCAAATAGCCAATTCATCAACTCATTGACAAATTGAGATGCTAATCTCCTGAGCTATAGTGCTTTATCTCCTTATTTATAAAAGTTGAATAATGAAATCTTTATTTAAAAAAAAAAACCATAACAGCACTTTCTATCATTAATTGCCTAAAACCTTTTTTTTTTAAGAGAAAATCATATACAAACATATCAGTTAATTTATATCCTGGTAAATCTAAGGATACATGCATTTGATTCGCGAATTTTACCTTAAGCTCAGTCTTACAGCTGCTGAGGATTTCTTTACTTCTATCTATTAATCTAATTTGAAAAAAGCTAAGGTGATCTGACATATACTAGTGATCTGACCTGAAATTGTCTGACTGGCATGGCTGAGTCGGGTGGACAACACAATCCATGATCATGGTAACTTAGTTCAGGGTAGAGGTAAAGAAGGAAGACAGCCCTTCTAAAGATGTGAGGCTTTGGAGAATAATTTGAGCTGATCTTCATTAGCAATTCTAGCATTAAGGACACGTAACATGATTGTATCCCCAAATCAACTTTTCATAAATCAATTCAGTTGAATCAGTGTTGGAGGGAAAGATCATCAGACTCAATCCAAGGAAACCTGAAGTCACCCCACAGAATTTACTAGGGAGGTTACTACCTTGAGAAGAAAGTCTAAAGAATAGTTCTATGCATATGGCAAGTTTAACTATCTTCTGTTCTGTTAATGATTCTTGGTCTATTTCTTTACTCACCAGTAAGCCTTTTTTGATTGGCAAAATTGAAATTCACATCAGCCAGTTCTATGATGGGGAGATGGGGGAGGAAATGTATAAAGGATATGAAAATTTTCTGGCTAGTACAAAGTTGTATGATTTTGTATTCATGCTATTGTCAGTCTCTATTAGAGAATAGTAGGATTCAAATCATAATATCCTCAAAATCGAAAGGACTTTAGGATTATCTAAACCAATGTCTCATTTATGGAGGAATCCTTACAGATAGATAATGAATATATGGGTTCTATTTTAACACTTCCAATGTAAAGGGAAGTCACTACCTCACCGGACAGCTTATTCAATTGTTGAGCTCAAATTGTTAGTAAGTTCTTCCTTGTAGAAAATGGAAATCTTCCTCCTAGTTGCTTCTATCCATTAGTTCTAATTTAGCCCTCTGGAGATAAACAGATATATAAGTTGAATCAGTCTTTCTTGTAATAGCTCTTAAAATATTTAAAAGTAATAATCAAATCATCCTGGTACTTCCCTCCAAAGAAAAAAAGGAAAAGGAAAAAGAAAAAGAAAAACGACCACAATCTCCTCTCCAGGCTAAATATAACCATTTCCTTGAACCATTTATTCATAACATGGCTTCCAAAACCCTCACCAATCTGTTCACCCATCTCTGTTCATGCTCCAGTTTGTCAATGTTTCTTTTAAATTGTGACATGGAGCACTGAACACAGTACTCCATATGTGGTCTGATCGTTTCAGAGTACAGTGAAACTATTACCTCCCTGATTTTTGGACACTGGACGTCTATAAATGCAGCCAAAGATTACATTTGCTTTTTTGGCTGCTACAATCCACTGCTGACTGATTGAGTTTGCAGCCAGCTAAACTTTTCATTTGAATTTGTGTTAAGCCGGGGCTTCTCCATTCTGGATTTACTCATTGGATTTTTTAACCTCACTGAAGAACTTCCCTTGCATTCCTATTAATGTATGCGATGGGAGAAAGGCAGGAAAGGAAAGATAAATGCCTAGGAGAAAAAGTTATTAAATGAAATATTTTTTAAATAGTAAGGAAATCATATAATGAAAAATCATATCCAGGATATCCAATAATTATTTCACAGAGAAAACAATGAGGAATAGGAATAGAAATTACCATAATGATCTTAGCTGTCTATATACTAATGCATGGGGTATAAGCAATCAAGAAAATGAACCAAAATTGGTGGGATACAATTCATGCTGAGAATTCAGCAATGAAAGTATACAGCTTGCTAATAACTCAAAGCAGAGAAGCTTCATATACCAAGGAGAGATTCACATACATTAAAAAATCTCTTGGGGAAAGAATGGTAGAGACCATTTCAAGGAAAATCAAAGAAGAAATGAGCAGCTTTAAAAGATTTGGTCAGAACTCTGACCAAACCAAATGGCCAACTGTGATTCAAGAGGACTGATAATGACACCTATTACCAAGAGGACTGATAATGACACCTATCTCTTGACAGAAAGAGGAACTACTCAGAGTAAAGAATGGGTGTATTTATAAAATAGGAAACTGCATGAGCTCCAGTAAGTGTATAATTGTGAGTGAGCATATACTTCAAGGAAAGCAAAAAAAATTTCTCACTGAAGTTGAGAAATTGCCCAACCAGGTTTTCCTCATTAACAATCAAGGTGAATATTGAAGTCCCTGGGTTTGAAGGAATTTATGGTTTTTACACAATCTTTTCATATTTTTCAGTAAATTATATAACTACTTAAGGGTGTCCTGGAAGCTCTGAGATTCTACAATAAATGGGGGACTTTGTCGAGGATAAAACTAAAAGTACCTACTTTGGACAACATATTATACTAATCACTTTGCTCTAAGTTTTTCATTACCAAGTGTAGTCAAAAACAAATATAATGACATTTATATTATATAACCACAGAAGAAATTAAATTAGGATTTTAATTATTGTGACTCTTATTAGAATAATACTTAACATGAGTAAATGTTTATTACACTGATTAAATATTTAAAAATTGCTTTTAAATGCAAAAGCCATGTTTAACAACTAAATATATTCAACAACTAAATATATACAGATTATAATACCCAAGAAATTATTTTTAGAAAAGAAACATCTTTATTAGGTTTAATATTAGTCTTAAAATTTGGCTAACAGTAGGTAATAATGGTCACACATTCAACTGCATACCACCATACCACCCCTGCCCAAAGAAGTCAGAGCTTATAATGTATGAGTCAAATTTGATTCATTGGCCTGATGGGGCATTGAAGAAAGAAAAATGCCACTGGTGCTATTATTTTTGTATCTTTCTTCTATTTTGAAGATTTAAATGTATTTGAGTAAATCTGATTGCAAAAAGCTCAACTGATCACATTTTTTTAGATAATATTAATTCATATAAAAGGTGTGAATGTATAACTGGATGAATAAAAAATATTAAGTGCTTGTTAAGTGTGAAGCACAGAGGATTGAAACAAAAAAAGCAAGATTGTTCCTGTTGTCAAGGAGTTGAAATTCTAAGAGGAGGAAAAATAGAGGAGGCTTTAACTTCAAGTATATGGAAAGGACTTTTAAGCTCAAGGGCAGAGGCAAAGCAAATGATAAAGTATCTTCTGCAACATCATTTCCATTAAGGAAATCACATCAGCTTTCAATGCTGAACTATTTGACAGTGCCAAAGACTTCAGTGGCAACAGCTTTCTTTTCCAGGTCTTCAGTAATTGTGGCTACTGTAGAATCAGGGGCTGCAACACCAGCAGAAGTTGCTTAGTTACCTCTCTACTGAATTTAGGAGCCAGGGTGAAAGTAGTACATTCCGCCCTCATTTTACATTTATTAAAACATCATATAGAAACATGGGAGGGTTTATGTTGACCATGCAGGTTACGGGTAAGTTATGTATCTCTATATGAGTTGTCTAAAAACAGCTCAGAGAGAAATATCATTGGGGATTTAAAAATCTTGTCCTTTGCAAGACAAAATTTGATTCCTGGATGGGGTAGGAGAAAGGGTCTCAAAACTAGCCACTCTGTTCCCTTTGAGAAAGAGAGAGGATATTAGATTGAAATTATATTTTTCTACCCATTTAACTATTACGTTTTTAGTCAATATCCCTTGATATTGGAGGAGCGGTAATATCAAGCTTATGCTATTAGATTTAATTCCTTTCCACCAAATATTAGTTATACACATACACATACATCCTCACAAATTATAGATAATAAATTCATTTATGCAAATACAGTACTGATGAAAATGAGTGATGAGGCGGCAGTGCAATGCATAGAAAAACCAAGCCTAGAATTGGAAACACCTCAATCCAAAGGGGCAAGTCTCTTAACTCTGTTTGCCTCAGTTTCATCATCTTGTAAAATGTGCTGGAAAAGGAAATATATCACTCCATTATCTTTGCCAAGAAAACTCCAAATGAGGTCACAAAGAGTAGAATACTACTGAAATGACAGTAATGAAAATGATCAATGAACCATAATTAAAGACAATCTTGGAAACTCGCTCAAAAATAGTTAATAGTCAAAAGCACTGGAAGAGGATAAATGGTACTCTATTTTCTGCTTTCATCAGAAAGGATTTCACAGGGAAGGTAGTACTTTCCTTAGCTTTGAAGGAAGTCAGGGATTCTAATAGTTAGAGGTGAGGAAGGAGCACATTCTGGGCCCCAGGAGACAGAAATGCCAAAGGTTTATTGTAGTTGCTCAGAAAATCAGTCTTATGCCTTGGTTGGTAGTTCATATATCAGTAGAGGGGAAGCAAAAGTGAAATCTGCATACGATTTTTTTTTTCCAGTACTGCTTAATTGAATTTTGAGCAGTTGAGCTCAGCTCACCATTCTATTTTGTAGGCAGGGACATAGGGAAAGGGACAACCTTACCTTGAGGAAAAGAGAACCAGTGCAAAAGCCAAAGGAAGGCTTCCACAAGGATGTAATTAAGTATCAAGAACCTTCCTAGCTTGAGTAAGCATACCTGACAGTGAATACAGGCACAGGGAGATGAAGTGATTTACTAAGTTCCTTTCTTGATATCTTTCACAGAAACTGCCCCTGCTGTGTCTGCCCTCTTGTCAGTAGTTTCACCTGTAAACAGTTCACTACCACTGCTGACTGTACTAAACATCTTCTTTGTACTTCAATCTGCATTTTATGCGAACTCTGGAGCTATTAACCACTAATATCAACAGCATTGCACAGTCTAGGGATGTTTATTGCTCCCCTGCTTAGTTTAATGTTTCTGACTTGGTACCATAATATTATTAATAGTCACACAGTACAATAAAAGAAAATTAAGTGTTTATTTTGTTTAGGTTTTAGCCACTTTACCTAGAGCCTTTTTCCATTACATTTGCACATAAATGAGCATGCACTACATTTTTTAGATGCAAATCAGGCTTTGCCTCCTCTAATCATATAGTTTCCTTTCTGGTAGTCTTCCAGGCCAGTTTGAATGTGACTCCCAATGCATGTATATTGGAGCAAATGAAGACATGGCCATGTGGTAGATGCTTGTCCTTTTGTGATTCATTAATATTTGCTTTTACAAAGAAATTGCTTTTAAAACAGTATTGCTTCAAATATTCTCTTGCATTACTAGGGGCACATCTGTTAAGTTCCAACGATCAAGTTTGACATTCACTTTCAAATTATTTGCTTATACTTATTTGGATATAAGTTACTGAACATGAAATTAAAAACTGAACCACTAGAAAATAGCTTTTTAATCAAAGTGTTTTGCCTATTTTGAAAAGATAAATTGACTTAAGGCAAATCACGTACTCTTTTGGAGCCTTCATTTCCCCATCTGTAAATTAGAAATAATTATATATGCTCCATGTACCTTTGAAGCCTCTTATGAAGTACTAATGAGATAAAGTGTATGAAAGCACTTTGCATGCTGCCAAGCGCTAAATTAATGCAAGATATTCTTATTATTGAATTAATATTTCATTGCTTATTTCCTATTGAGCTATTCCAACTTGATTTATTTTTTAGTTTCTCAAGCTTTTGCAAGATAGGCAATTGATTAATTAAGAATTTAAAGTTTTGATTCATTAAGGTCTCAGACATGTCAAAAGAAGTTTCAAGAGAAATATAATCATTATGATGCCTTACCTTCATGAACATCATTCTTGGGCCAAAGCTTGGTGATATCAGAATGATATATATATTTGCAGAGTGACTAAAAAGGAAAGATTTTTACTGGCACTTTCTATCAAAAATATGTAAGACCACAGAGGCCTACGAAGCACATTTATGCTTCTGAAAACTCACTTTAATCATTTCTCAAGATACTGAAAAAGTATGTCTTAACTAAAAGTCAACAAAGCAAACTCCAAGGCTCAAGAGCTGGGAAGGACCTTAGAGATTATCTAAAATCAGATGTGTGTGTATGAATGTGTCTGTGGATGTAGGGGTGTATGTAAGCTCATAGGGATTGACTAGAAATTGATATCTACTTGGTTCCTTCCTTACAACTTGCAGAAGCTTAATGTAGGGGGAAAGTATATGTTTTAGGATCAGGAAGACCAAGTTAGTGCTTTGGTTCTTCTACCAACATGTGCCAAACATTGTGCTAAGTGCTAGGGATACCAAAAAAAAAAAAAAAAAAAAAGAAAAGAAAAGAAAAGAAAAAGTGCACATTCACACAAACAAAAACAGCCCATGCTCTCAAGAAGCTCATACTCTAAAGAGGTCTCAATCTCTTCAAAAGTAGTATGGAATATCATTGGTGGAGGGGCAGATTTTATGTATGCTTAATATATCCTAAAAGATTACCATGATACCTGGCAAATAGTTAGTACTTAAATAATGTTTTTTGATTGACCAACAAATCTAAAATTGTTTCAAAGTATGAAAATTATTTATCTAAAATTAAGAAGAATGCAAACTCCCTTAGCTTCTCATATTTTTGTTCATTTTGTCAGAAATTCTCCTTTCACAGAAATCTCCTAAGAATCACTGTTTTTTGTCTGCCTTTAGAGACACTCATAGCTGAGCGTGTTTCCAGCAGATGTGAAAAACAAAAATTGGTCCAAACATAGGGGATTAGATTCACACCCCATACAAATATTGAGAAGAATCTGCATCAAGTTGTATTTTCTTGGCCTGTCTCTCAAAGGAGAAATGATGGCTGTAATTTATTGCAATGACTAAGGAAATCACTATGTCTTATTTTTAAAGTATAGGTGATCCTTCATGTGCATTTAATTAAGAAATTGGAAATTATCTCTATCATCCATAGAGGTAGTCATCTTCTTCCACACAGCTATCCAGATAGCAAATCCAAGTACCTTATGTGAAAGAACTATAGCCAGCCAGACTGCTAAATTCTTCATTGTCCTGTTTCCTTCTGTTTTAAAAGTCATTCAGTCTTATAAATTTGCATGTGATTTGAATATAGACAAACCTTTATGGCTGAAAATATTCAAATTCATTATCTAGAAAGCCCAAAGTACCAATGGACCCTGCTTGTCTAATAACAAAAAAGTATTGTCAATAGTACCCTTTGAATTATGCCTAAATAAAATCCTTTAAAATCCTTTGCAGGATTGAATGTAAAGTCAGATTTCTCTTTCATCTACTACTGAGCAATAAAGTATGGGGAGAGGGGGAAAAAAACTTTTTAGATAATTGAGATTCTTTTCAATTATATAATACAACCTCATAACCTGTAGGGCTTTTCATTAACCAAGGTTCATCAATTCTAATCAAGCTGTCCTCATATTCAAGGCTCATGCCAATGTAATTAAAGCTGCCCATTCTGCTGACAGCATTCTTAAGTTAAAAGAGCTGTTATCAATGGCAGGTAAGTAATCAAAGTGCATATGAGCTTCCAAGATACCATCCATCTGTGCCTTTATTTTTTAGTAGTGGAGACTAATCTCAAAACTCTCAATTTACTCTAAAAATTGTTTTTTTTTTTTAGTCCTCAGAAACAAGGATATGCATCAGGTGGAGGAAATATTAACAGATTAAAAATTATCGTTCATATTGTTTAAAAGAAATGAGTTTTTTTTTTTTTTTGGTTTCTCTCCTCCTGTCCTCAATCCACTCCTTTCATGCTATTATGTCACATTGATTTTTTGGGGGCTTATAGATTAATATTTTCTTTAGGAAAAGACACAAGATTTCCCGGATCCTCCTACATAAAATGTTTCAATCAATAATGTTTTTGCTGATGTGGCTGCTATAATTGCATGAGCCTGTTTCAGAAAACTTTCTCACCATTCCTTAGGCATGAGATTTGAATTCATGGACAATTATCTTCTTGTTTTTTAATTACCTTGTCTTCTGTAACTGAGTATAGTCTATCTCTCTGACTGGCAGTTCAATACCCCCTCCTCCAGCATCCATTTCCCAAGGTGCTATTTAGATGGTATCAATCAGATACTCTGCTTCGAATTACTCTAGATGGTAATTGAGCATTTACTCACTGGTCTCTGAGTATGGGGTAGACAGGTACTTCTCCTCTGTACTTTTCTAAGACTAGAAAAGGAAGCAGCAATAGCCCTGTTAGTCTTGGAAATTCATTCTAGCAGCCTGAAATTATGGAAATCCTTAAAAGGTAATGTGCCACATGGAATAAACACTGAGCGTAGTCGGAGAGCCTGGATTCAGCAGACTCTTCATACTTTGCTCAAGTCACTTAACCACCCTGAGAACAGATTTTTTTTCATTTCTGAAAGAGGGATAATCTCACTTGCATTATCTACGTCATGAGGCTGTGATGAAGAAAACAGATAATGTTACATGAAAGTACTTTGTAACCATAAAGCACCATAAATATAAATTGTAATTATTATTGCTTTCAGTTTCATTAGGATTGCAGGCACAGGTTCTCCACCTCCTGTACTTCGGGTCCTACCTAAAATCTAGTAGTTTCCTTGTATGATATGATAGACCAAAAAGCCCACAAAATCTTGCCTGACCTTAAGAGAGGCAGCAGAATTTCTAGGAATAACCCAAGGCAATTGTTGTTCTCTGCTTTCTTCAAATGTCATTTGCAGTTGGAGTTTCAGTTCCTATATTGCCTATTATGTACTAGGCACTGTGCTAAGCACTTTATAAATATCTCATTTGATCAAGGATATTGATAAATTGAAGAATCTTTATCATATGATGATACATTGAAGGAACTGAGCACACTTAATATGAGGAAGGGAAGAGAAGGAGGGAAGAGCTATCTTCAAGTATTTGAAGGGCTGTCACCTTGCATGAAGGAATAAATAGGTAGGTTCTGTTTGACCCCAAAAGGGAGAAACAGCAGCAATGGAGAAAGTTGCAGATGCCAATTGAGGACTAATGTCGGAATTATTTCTTAATATCAAGAGCCATCCAAAGGTAGCAGGAGACAAATTTCTCTTTCTTACAGTCTTCAAGCAAAGACTGGATGATCTCTTGCCAGGTCTGTTATGAAGATTTTTTTTTCCAAGTTAGAATCAGACAAGACTTCCCCTGAAGTTCCTTCCAATTTTCAATTTCTGTTGTCTTAACTCTTGCTACACCTGATTTGTAATTGTCTCCTTTGGTCAAATCAATTCTTTTTCTCTTTCCAGCACTATTCTGGCTTGCTTTTTTTCCTTACCACATCCTTCCACCTGGATACCACATGTCCATCACCACCTTCATACCAAACTTCCTTCTTCCAGTAAGCCTATATTCACTCATCTTATACCAATTATAGCATCATCCTGATTTTGTATCCCATATTCCTAACAGGGATTTTTTGGAAATTTATATGTATTTCTTTCTTTTCACTTAATTGAAATTCCCTGTGAGAGATTTTTAATTCTATTTTCTCTATATTTTCCCCATTAGTCTAGTAAAGTTATCTTACAGGTTGGCAAATATTGACTGATGATTATGGATTAAAAAGATGATCAGCACAAAGACAGCTATTTTTAGACTCTAAAATTAGCTAATTCCTGAGAGATCCCTTAGTCCAACACTTCAATTTAGGAAGGAAAATCCTGAAGTTCATGAAGGTGGTGACTTTGATCAGTTATTTGCTGGCATTTGACTCTTTTTGGTCCTGTGGACCATATTGTCAAAGGAGTTTTCTTGGCAAAGATATTGGAATGATTTACTATTTCCTTATCCCAACTTCTTTTTTGCATATCAGGAAACTCAGGCAAACAGGGTTAAGTAACTTATCTAGGATCATACAGCTAGTAAGTGCCCGAGGGTGGATTTAAACTCTGTTTCTTCTGACTCCTGCTCTATCTACTAAACCATCTACATGCCCCCTATAATTTGTTTAGGATTACACAAATAATAAGCAGAAAAGGTGCAATTTAAAACTAGGTATACAATACCAAATCTGATATTGTTCCTGAAGGTAATTCCCTAACTCCTCTACCAAATTCAAGAATCTTCAATGGCTTCCTAGTGCTTCCCAAATAAAACACAACTTGTTTTTGTGGTTGTTCAGTTCTTCATGATTGTTTTTGGGGTTTCTTGGAAAAGATATTGGAGTTATTTTCCATTTCCTTCTCCAGCTCATTTTACATATGAGAAACTGAGACAAACAAGGTGAAGTGACTTGTCCAGGCTGGGGTTGAATACAGGTTCTCCTGATTCCAAAGCTGGCACTCTATCCATTATACCAGCCAGATGATCTTTAAACTGCTTTATTTATTTGATTCTTCTATAGCTCTTCATATTCTGCTGTTTTTCATACTTTGCCATTTTCCATATTGCCTTTTGCTACTATAGGATAGAATGTATTTAATGGGGAAAGGTTAGGTGCTGAATTCCCAAGAGCAAAAAAACAAAACAAAACAAAACAAAACAAAAAATATATATTTGGGAGATTATTCAGTAAGCCAACAAACTAATTCTGTGCTAAGTGATGAAAGAGAATATATCCTTTTATTTCAATATATTTATAATGTAGCTATAGATAAAGAGTAAATTTCCATGTAAAAGAACCAAACTACTAAATTGGGTATTCTTGATTATTAGTGCAAGAGGATTTAAGAAAAGAGAAGCATCAGAGTGACCTAGAAAATGGGAGAATGGTTCATATTTCTAACATACTATAGAGTTTGCCAAGTTAATCACATACTCATAATAATGCTACAAGGTCTACAATACAGGACTCATTGAAAAGAGGCAAAGGACCGTATTAATAATATAACTCTGTGACCGAAATCATTCTATATAAATCATTCAATAAGCATTTGTAAAAACATCAGCTATGTGTCGAGCACTACGCCAATCCCTGGTGATACAAAGAGAAATAGGATAGAGTCACTTTCTCAAGGACTTTCCTTTCTCTTGACAAGAAGTGAGAGACTGTGTGACCTGTCTATAGCCACACAACTAGAAAGCAGAAATGAGACACATAGACCTTCTTACCAGTTGTTGCTAGTGCCAGAAGGAACTAAATAATTAGGTGTTATCCCAAATAAGTGACAGATGAGGAAATTGAAGCTAAGAGGTCACACAGCTATTTAGAAGCAAAGCAAGATCTAGAACCAAGAAACCCAGATCATCATTGTCTTCTGAACCATGCTTTAATCCAAGATGATCAGATTTTTAGTGGCTAGAATTTGCCCAGGGGTAGTAAAGAATATTCCAAGGGAAAAGGTGGGTGGAAGAGAATTGGTAAAAGCAAAACCATGGAGGAAAGAATGAATATAATTGTCTTTTTTATTTCCCAAATTAAAGTATCCCATTTCCCTATGCTGTCTGTCCTACAATAAATGTTTAAAAAATAGAAAAAAAAGTGAGCATTTGCATATTTGGGGAGAACAAAGGTACCCCAAAATCTACTATGGATTGTGACAATTGTTTGGAATGGATAAAGCTCTGAGTCATCCAACAACATTAATAAATGATTTAAAAAACAAATGTATGCATGAACTATGTTGTCATCTGGAAGCAAAATGCAGTGCTTCTGCCAGCAACCACACCTGACATGAAGAAAGTGTTAAAATTCAACATTTCCTATGATTACTGCTTGGGTACCCCAGATTCCAAATGACTACCACTCCAATGTTAATCTTATCTGCCACCTCTCAAGAAAATTGTTTCTCTAATTAGTATTCTCAGAGTATCACTTCCATTATTGCAACTCTAGGAATAGAGGTCAGTCTTTTTCACAGATGAAAAGACAGAGAAAAGGAAAAGAGAAAGCAAAGAGATAGATTGAAATCAAAGGACACTACCTAAATGAGGCCAGTTTTAAAGAATGAGCAGGATTCTTATTACTTCTAAGAAATATAGATTAGTTCGCTGTGAGACTTCTCTACACAATCCCTGCTAAACTGTTCCCACATATAATCCTATAATTAAACTATTCATTTTTCTTAAAAATAAGTTCATCAAACATACTATATTACTTAACTTCTGCTCTTGGGGAATCCTTAGTTCTGCTACTGAGTGCCTTACTTTTTGTTATTTTTGTTTGTTTTCTTATTGGTAAATATTTTCTATGTGAAAATCAAAACTAGTTGGAGACTGCTTGGCTTTCAGCAATTTCTATAATCTAGAACCCCCAAAGTCTACCTAACACTGATCCAGGACTCTGAAGTGTGAAAATATTATGAATATCAATCAATTAATAGTCATTTGTTAAGCACATACTATGAACCTGGGAATTCAAAGAAAAAGCAAAACCATCCTCTACTATCAAGGAACTTACATTCTGATGGGGAAGATAATATGTTCCCATTCAAGATATGTTTGTTTTGCTGGACTAATTTTGTTATATGAAAAGTTGCTAAGAATAATCAAGAATTTCATTAAAGATGAATCAATATTATTTTTAAACACTGCTAAAATCTAATCCACCCATGTTTGAGAGCTTGAAACCATCCTTTATTCCTTATTCTCTTTTTCCTTTCTTTTTTATTTAACTGTTCAACAAATATTTACTTTTACTTTTTTAAAATTTCATTTCTTTTACTAAGAACATAGTTGAATTTTTAGGGAAAAAAGATGGTTATATATGAAAATGTAAATCTATCATATGCAACTTACTATTCCTTTTTAATATAATAAAATTATCTTGTCAATTTCTTTCCCCTTTTTTCCTCCCCTCTCTTCACCATAAATATGACTACCATTAAGCACAAATATGCATGCATCTATGTTTGCACACACACATATATATATGTGAATAAATATGCATGCATCTATGTATAGATATATACATATATTTGTACTATATATATATATATACCCAAAGCCACCCTGTGTGTGTGTATTCCTTTTAATCAGGTGATGAGTCTACTTGATTCTACTTGTAGAATATCTCTTACATCTGCCTTCTTCTCTTTACCCACATTAAAACTAACCAAGGAAGCTCAGGCTCTCATAACCTCTTTCCTTTACTTTTTTGCCATAGCTTTCTAATTTGTTTCCTATCTCTAGTTTTTCCCCCTATCCTCCATATAGCTATCAAAATGATATTATTAAAGCATAGGTCTAACCATCACTCAGTTTCTCAGTAAACTCTGTTGCCTATTGGATCAAATACAAATTCCTCTATTTGGTATTTAAAGTCTATCATAACCTTGCTCAAACCTACCTTACTTTTCAAGACTTATTTACATTATTTCCATCCATTCCCTCTATGCTTAATTTTCTTGATATTACTCACACACAACTTTCTAGATCCCATCTCTATGACTCTGCAATGACTATCACGCATGCCTAAAATGTACTGCCTCCTAACCTATAGTCTCTTAGAATTTCTAACATTTTTCAAAATGCAGCTAAAGGGACATATTCCATATATAAGACCTTTCCTGATCCAGCATAGGATAGTGGGAAAGGCCATTTTCCAAGCATATGCTTATAGTAATTAGCCTTAAGTGCTCAAACCAACTTCAGTGCATCCACTCAAGAGTTTAATATTTTACAGTTGCTATTGATTCATTCTATCTTCAAATTACCTTGTATCTATATATGTAGATATGTATATGTATAAATGTATATACACATATATATGAATACATACATGTAAATACATATATCCACACTTTGTTTTCAACTAGATTATAAGCTTCTTGAAGGCAAAGATTATTTCCTCCATTTTTTTTCTTTTATATCCATAGTAAGATGGTTCCAGGAACACATTTGGTGCTTAATAAATATTTATTGACAGATTCAATGATATACCAGGACATCTGGGTTTAGTTTCATGATACTAACTATATAATCTGAGTAGCACATAGAGTTTTTCATTGTCTAGCTTTTAATCTGCCTAAGTACTTTTCACATAATTCCCTGAATTCAAACTACATTATAGTCAAACTGGCTCATTTGTTGTTCCCCATACATGATATTCTATCTCTTTCTCCTATTTCCTTTTTTTTGCACAACAGTAGCCCAGCTTCTTAAACTGTGGGTCATGACTCTATATGGGGTTTCATAACTGAATATGGGGGTCATGAAATTACAATTTATTATCAGTAAATGTTTGATTTGTATACCTATTTTCTATACCTATATATCTGGGATCCCATAAAAATTTCTCAGGCAAAAAGGGGTCACAAGTGGACAAGTTTAAGAAACCTTGTTCTATAGTACACATTTTGACATTTTTTTTCTGATGTCAATATGTTGTGAGATATCAATTTATTTTAGAACAAAAAGATTGGTTATAAAAGACATATATCTGTCACCTGGAAAACATCCTAGCATCCTTTTGAAATTAAATAATTTAAACAGCCTGGATTTATTATAATTACACTCCAAACATTGCTCTTCTAATATTAATGGATTTAAATTTAGGAAAGGAGAAATATATGAGGCTAAACATGTGCATTTTTTCCAAATACTTCAGTTTGAAAAATCCTTCAAACTCAAACATAGCAAACGACGAGTTTGTTTTTAATTATTGCTCCTTAAGACTTCTGTGAGTACTATTTTATAAAACATGACAATGGTCCAAGAGGTAAGTAGGGAGTCATTTCATACCAGATCATAGAGAGATAAAGAAGACCCTAGAGGTCAGCTGGTTTAGTATCTTGTTTCCAGGAAGAAGGACCTCTAAACTTTCCATGATAGATGACGTTTTGCATCTTAGAAATTTCCAAGGAAATACCCTGTCCATTCCAGTTTTATTCATATTCAGGTTTTATCACACCAATGAAATTCTCTTCTATGCCCATTCTGTTATATCTACCAGGAGAGCAGGTCTAACTCCCAGCTTGGGTATCACTTCAATACTGACATGAGAGAAGAGGCCATTCCTCTTGAGTCTACTAACACAAAAACTATCAATGTCTCATAAAAAGACTATTTGCAGCAGTACTAGAGATTTATTGACAACATCTTGTGACCTCTAAAGCCAGACCAGATAGATTTTTAAGAGAAGTCTGCTTGAGGAAATGAAGATTAAATTTAATATCATCATCAACTTGGGCTAATATTCTAAATGTCTAATATATCTATTTTCTATTAACTGCTGAAAAGCAGAGTTGGTGATGACAATCTTCTCATTCATTTAAAAAAGTACTAGAAGGGCAACTTCATTAACATGTGTCCAAATTCTTGTATTCCTCAAATAGTCATGGAAATGAGAAACATTTTTCAATTGAGGATGAATTTAATAGCTATTGATTAAGCACCAACTATGCTAATTCCTGGGGATACAAAGACAAAAATCAAAACAATCCCTGCCCTCAAGGAGATTGCATTCTACTGGGAGGGGCCTAAAACATAAATAAATCAATATAAAACATATCCAAAATAATTTTAGAATAGTTATGGAGTGATAATATCCTAGGACTTTGGGAAAAATCTCATATAGGTGGCACATGAAATGATACTTAAATGCATCAGTGCTCAAAAACAAATGTTTTTTCTTGCATAGAGGCTAGGGCACTAAACTTGGAGTCAGGAGAGCTAGATTCAAATACTCCATGTTTTCATCTATAAAATGGGAATATTAGGAATAATTTTCTTCTAACTTTAAATCTATGATCCCCCAATTCTTTTATTCTATCTACTCATCATCATCATCATCATCATCATATTGAACAGCAAATAATTTAAAACTTACATTATTTGTTGAAGCTATTTCCTAATTTATGACAGAATTATAGAATCTTTAGTTATAATCCAGTTCAATGGCTTGATAAAATAAAACCTGACATGCAATATAATATTACCTATTATTACATAAGATTGAAGATACTCTGGATTCCACCAAATCTTCCTAGAATATATCAAGTACATAGAATAGGTATGTCTCATGTAAACTGAAGTTCAGATTTAATTTTTGTCCCTTCATATCACTATCATAAAGCGTTACCACTGAGTTTTTTAGATTGGACTTCTGGACAAGAGGTTTGTTTAGATAGCAAGTAATGAACCATTTATTAAATGAATAATGGTCAAATTCCATGATAGTAAAGGGAGGAAACCTATTTATTTAACTGTCTATTTTGGGTGTGAGTAATGACAAATGTCATTTGTGTAAAATCACATGAACAATATCACATTTAGCAGCAAGACTCTAATCCTGTGCATATTTTTTTAAGCACTGGATTAGCAATTCAAGGATGAGTCATCATAGATTAGCACAGAAAGACAGAAACATTTATATTATCATTTAGATAATTTATCATTTAGATAATGCTTTTCCTTTTTTTTTCCTACAGGACAATTATCATTTTAACTCCACATAGCATAGAAAGGCAAAATATCAGTTTTTTCAGCTATTTCAAGAATTCCCTAAATGATTTCCTCACTAGTATGTAACTACAACCAATCTTAGTAGTTACTGTCAGTTTTTAGGTAAACATTTTTATAAGAAGCAGCTACAGAGCTCTATAATTCAACTAATAATTTCCAAGAAAATGTGCAAACTAACTAGGCAAGAGCTCAAATACTAATATTGTCATCACATCAGTTTAGTTTCCTGAAATTTTATGCTTTGAGAGATCAAACTCATAGGTACAAACTCTATATGTCTATAAATTCCAAATGGAAAACTTCTAAATAGCTATCAAACACAGTACAAATGGGTGTCATTGGTCAGAATATGGAAAACTCAGTCTGACCATGTTATCCTATAACTCCATCCCATGACCATGTCAACTCCAATATCTCCTACTACCTCCATGATCAAATAAAAGTTCTCCATTTGGCATTTGAAGCTGTTCATAGCCTGACCTTTCTATTTTTCCATTCTTTTGATATTTTGCTCCCCTCCATACAACCTAGTAGCTTTTCCACATATGGTGCTCTATCTCATATCTCCATGTCTTCCTATTAATTGGTTTTCTCCCATGCAAAGAATAATTTTCCTTCTGTAACTCCATCTCCTATCTTCCCTCAAGACAGTTCAAATTCTACTTTATGCAGAAGGTCTTTCCTCTCTGATTCCCTTTCCCTATCCCCCACAGTGCCTTTCCCTTTAAGGTTACCTAATATATTTGTGTGCCTGCCTATGTGTATCTTGAATGTACCTAGTTATTTACATATTGCCTATTTAAAATATGATCTCCTTCAGGACTGGGACAATTTCTGTTGATCTTAACATTCCTAGTACTTAAGAAAGTATCAGGACTATAAAAATAATACATTAAATGCTTGGTGACTTGAATTAATATTAGGTCAATTTTGGAATAAAAAATACTGTATATTCCAACAGTACAAAACTTTTAAAGACACTTATTATGTTATACTTTACCTGATCCTCCCAACAACCTTATAATGATATAGGATTGGTTATCTTTTGCCCATTAGAAAAACTTTACCCCCTCTTCAAATTTAAATGACTTTCCTGAAAACAGTTCTTTATAAATGCTATACTTATCATACTGTGGGAAGTTGAAGTAAGTAAGTAAATTTACATAAAAATATGTACTTATTTTCTTTTGATCTATAATAACGTAATATTCAAAACTTCACAGTACACCTAAGAAATACTCATGGTATGCTTTTTGAGAAGTACTGTGTAACAATAAGGACAATTTAAAAAGTATTGTATTGAAATATATGCTTAAAAACAAACATAAAGGAAAAGGCAATTATATTTTCATGCAAAGTCACCTCCTCCTCCTCTTCTTCCTCTTCTTCCTCCTCCTTCTTTCTTCTTCTTCTTCTTCATTTTACTTTATATTGTTACAATAGTTGTTTGATTCACTAAAATAATCTGCCTGAGATCACATAGCTAACTTGTTAGGCAGGATTGTAATATAGGTCTTTGTTACTCAAAGGTCGTTTTTTGTGTACTTCCTCTCATCTCTCATTTTGTACTTAGTGGATAAAGAATAATAATTGTTTGTTGAATTAAATTGAAGAAAGCCAGTGAAGCCACATGTTGAAAGAATAATATATAGAGAAGCTTTGACATTGGGTAATTTCCATTAGAGAAATATCTGTCACATGGGCTAAAGTGATAAAAATGAGCCACCAAAGATAATTTTTATTATTAAAGAATGATAAAGCTATTTTAAAAAAAATTCTACAATTAGGTGAAAAAGTAAGAAAATATGTGGCTAAGTGATCTCAGAATTTTGAATAGCAACTTCCTGTGTCTCTCATAAAGTTAAAAATATCTATTTGTTCAAAATCATAGATGTGATCTACAAAAAAAATTAATTTTTAAAAGTTTATTAGTTTTGCTGTAATGTAGTCCTCAGATAACTGTTTAAAAGTGATGTTAACTTATTATACTCTTTACTTAAAAATACAAATACTTTATAAAATAACCACCTATCAATGAAGAGATCCTTTTGTGATATTGAGATTTTTCTTGATAAGTCAAAACTAAAAATAATGAAATGGTTAGTCATATTAAAAATAATCAGGCACTTGTAAATTAAAAGAAGGGGTTATATATATATATTGGGGGGGAAACCTATATGGGGAGCAGGCAACATGAATTTTAGTTCTGGTTCTACTTGACCTTGAATAAGTCCTTTAATCTCTGAGTCTAAATTTCCTCATCTAAAAAAGAAAAAAGATTAGAATCTAAAATAATCCATCTCTAAGATTCCTTCCATTTTTAACACACTGCAATTTCATCATGGAATAAATATATGGACCACATGGTTAGAAAGTGAAAATCTTTCAAAAATCATAATTCTTCTATTAGGAAAAAAAAACACAAATTGTGCAGTTCCTGTTCCCTGGGGCAAAGTGAATGAATTGGAAGTTTTATGCATGGGATAAAACTGGAAGTTGGTTAAATAACCTAACAGAAGAAATATCCCATTCATTAATCTTTGCTTCGAGGGTTTCACTTATATTTTAACCTATCTCAAGAAAACTGGGGGGAGGGGTATTTTAAAAATACCAGCTCAGGTAGTTTTTTATCTGAAAGATATAAATATGTTATAAAGACAAGACTAATATTTTCTTCTTTGATTCCATCACAGATAAACACCACTGAAAAATTAGCAATGTATCCCAATGGAAAGTCAACAATAGATGGAAATATTTGAATCATCTGGTATCCTGTTGCCAGGGGCCTGAAAGAAATTTCAGCAGCTCATGATGATGTTAAATTATCTGTGGAGGATAGATCAAGGGGAAATCAGCTTAAATTACAGCTTGGGAATGAGACATTTATCGGTCTTTGGGGGCTAAAATTTTGCAACAAATTACTGAAAGAAACTCTAACTCACTAGAGATTTTAGAGAAGAATTAGTCATTTGTCCTAGATAGTTTAGATAGTCACCTGCCTAAATACATCCACTGATTTGAATGATCACTTGGGGTTATCTTCAACTCTAGATCTTCATCATCAAAACCAAATGGTGTTATTCTTCAATTGTTTTAAAGTCTTGATGACTCTTCATAACCCTATTAGGGGTTTCCTTGGCAAAGTTACTGGAATTATGCCATGTCCTTTTTCAGCTCATTTTATATATGGGGAAACTGAGGCCATCAGGGTTGTGACTTACTCTGTGTCACACAACTAACAAGTGTCTGAGGCCATATTTGAATCTAGGGAAAAGCTTCTGACTCCAGGACCAGTATTCCATCTTCTTTGCCACCTTACTGCCCCCAAATCAAATGTTTTTTTTTTCTCAATTCCACATCAAAACATTGATTTTTAGCATAAGAAGGAGACAAAGATTATCTAGTTCAATCCCTTCAATTAATAGATGAAGAAACCATAGTAAAGTGGCAATGAGTGGTTTTCACAAGAATATTTGCTAGTTAGTGACAGAACTGAGTCTGAAACCTGGAATTCCTATCACATAAGTTGATGCAATTTTTTTTTTTATCTCAGTTGGTTCTTTGTGAAAGATGTGTTGACAAGAAACACAAAAGATTTTTTTTAACTATTTGCTTTCAACTGTATCCTTTTGTCCCTTCTAATTCCCTATTTCTCAAACTGACAAATATACATAATCAAATAGACCATATTATAATATTGACTATGTTTAAAAAAATACATGTCTCAACTTACACTCTATGGTCATCACTTTTTTGTATAAGGATATATCATGATTCAAAAATATTTTAATAAATGTCCTCTGATCTTTAAGTCTAAAACTGACAACACTAGCATAATTGAAAATAAACACATACCAAGTTCAATAAGAAAAATGAGAAATATGTAAAGGTAATTTTAGAAGAGGGGCATCAAGGTGACAGTGGATAGAGTGCTAGATCTAGAATCAAGAAAACCTATGTTCAAATTCAGACTCAAATACTATCTCTGTGACCCTGAGCAAATCACTTAACCTATTTGCCTCAGTTTCCTCTTTTTGTAAAATGAGATGGAAAAGAGAAAAACCAAACCATTCCAATATCTTTGCCAAGAAAATCCCAAATGGGGTCACAGAATCAGACACAAATGAGCCAACTGAACAACAAAATATTTTAAAAGAAAATCCCAACAGAAAAGCCCATATAAAATGAGTGTTCAGGATTTATCGGCTGGGAGTAGATGAGTAAAGAAAAGAAATGAGAGAAAAATCCATTATATTATCTTCAAATAAGTCATGGGTGGTTTCTTGAAAGAAATGACATTTTTAAAAAAGATGGGAGAAAAAGGTCTAGGGGAACACAAAGAAAGGGTCGGGGGGGAGGGAAGAACAAAGAGTCATAAAATGAAAAGGCAGGAAAACTGAATGGAAAAAACATCAAGAGAAGTGTGACTAGGAAGATGGAATATAAAGAGGGATGCTTTTTAGTTGAACATGGTCTTTGTAACAGAAGGTAAGAATGAACTTTAAAGCAGCTCAGAGAATAATCTTAAAGTTGTTAAATGGAAAGATTTAATGCTGAAGAGAAGAGGAGGAAGGAAAATCAAACTATTTGTTGTATACCAAATAACAAATTTGGCCTATGGTGACTCTTTTATTCTTGTTCTGTTTCGTTATCCAAATTCTGCCTGCTGCCTTCATTAGGATGTGTTAGCAAAATCAGGTTGTTTACTGAGTGAGGAAGATTGATAGAATGTTCCATGTCCTTGAAACTTATTATTGTATGGCTATACTACATTTCTTTGATGTGGTAACGGTCCCTAAAGGGAACAAATGGGTTCTAATTCAGAAGTTACTTTGTAAATTAGTTATTTGAAGCTTAAAACACATTTCATTATAAAAAATATAGAATTGGGTGGCTCAGTCTCCCACAATCCCTTACCCAAGAAAATCCACAGTGTATTTTAAACAATATATGTTTACAATGCAAAAAAATCAGAAAACAGTACTGTTGCAATGCTAGTAATTAAACAGAACAGAAAAACACAATTAAACAAGATTTACTTTTAATTTTTTTCGCATGTGAGAGCTTAAATAAAATCAGGTTTAATGAAAGAAAGCTGTAGAGATAAATAAGAGACTTCTGTAGAAATTCTGAAGGGGATTTCTGAACAGTTTCAAGAGCTTTTGAGCTGATTACAAAGATAATTATGTTTAATTTCACTTCAAAATTTATGGTTTTCTGCAAAACAGGTGTTTCACCAATACTACTCTTACATAGCAGTCATGATTAGAGTTTTTTTCTTTTAATTTTAAAATCATGAATTGGAATGAACAAAGGAAAAGGAAAAGTGTGTGTATAGAGACAAAAAGAGAGTGTTGGAAGAGAAATAAAATAGAAGTGGGAATGGAAAGAAACTACATAGAGGAAATGGCAGAGAGACTCTCCTAAAGTAAATGGACAAGATTTAGAAGAGAGAAGAGGGAATTAGTATGCTTGCATACATTTGAGGAGGACTTGTCTGAGGTGGATTCAATGGAATTGTTTGGGAGGAATAGGAAAAAAAAATGATTTAGGTGGTAGAGAGAGAATAGATTGTATATTTTTAAAATTAAGGGAAAAGAAAGCATGTGCTAGAAAAGTAATTTTGAGTCAGTTAAGTTTGTTAATACTAGCCTCTGGAATATCATAGATCTGGAACATCATAAAACTACAGAAGTTCAGCTTTTGAAGGAATATCAGCCAGCATTTAGGTCAATCTTATTTATGTCTCCCAAACTCCATCAAAAAAAATTCCTCTATAGACTATCCAATAAATGACTAAATGATTATTTCTCCTTCCTTTCTTTCTTCCTTGCTTGCTTCCTTCCTTCCTTCCTTCCTTGCTTCCTTCATTTATTTATTTTACTTTTATATAGTACAATAGTTGTTTGATTCCCTATTATTATTATTATCCTAACTGAATATATCAGGATGTATGCTTTCTCTAGACTCATTGAAAGCATAGACAGGACAACCTGATTTTGCTAACACATCCTGATGAAGGCAGCAGGCAGAATTTGGATAACGAAACAGAACAAGAATAAAAGAGTCACCATAGGCCAAATTTGTTATTTGGTATACAACAAATAGTTTGATTTTCCTTCTCCCTCTTCTCTCTTCTAAATCTTGTCCATTTACTTTAGGAGAGTCTCTCTGCCATTTCCTCTATGTAGTTTCTTTCCATTCCCACTTCTATTTTATTTCTCTTCCAACACTCTCTTTTTGTCTCTATACACACACTTTTCCTTTTCCTTTGTTCATTCCAATTCATGATTTTAAAATTAAAAGAAAAAAACTCTAATCATGACTGCTATGTAAGAGTAGTATTGGTGAAATACCTGTTTTGCAGAAAACCATAATATCGAATAATAGGAAGTATAGGTACCTCATCTTATTGTCACTTCTCCTAGGTCTTTAAACTTTGAGAGATATAAGGAAATCATCTAGCCCAAATTCCTGATTTTGTAGAGGATTAAAAGCCTATACATACAAAGTGTTTTGTCCAAAAGATCTAGAGATAATAATTAACACAATCAGGATTCAAACCCAGGTCTTCTGACTTTTTTTGCATTTTTTGTAGTCCCCCTTTAGGAATTTTTTTTAAAGAAAAAGTATTTAAATTATGACCTATTTTGAAGATTTTTGAGTTCCTAAGCTTAATGGCCATAGGAAAGAAAAAATTGATTCCATAAAATTAATATAAAATGCATAGATTTAAGAAGTTAAATAGTTATAGAAGTTCTGTCTCGTTTGGCTTCAAATACAGTAATAACTAAGGTAACTGGCATTGGAAAATAAATATTGAAGTTTCTCTTCTAGTGAGAACAATCAAATATGAAAAGTCAAGAGATCCCAAATCAAAATACAGCTGTTCAGTGGTGTTCTTAAACATAGATAATGAAAAGAGACAAATGCTAAAAAAAAAAAAAAAGAGGTGAATTTACTTTCCAGGCTTCATAATTGCTTATTGCCATCTCATTCAGAAGGAAGTGATGGATGGAGGCCTTTTTTTTTTTTTTTCAGGACAATAGTAAGATTTGCATGCAGATTATACACAAGAAAGAATTAACAACATTATTACTAAATCATAGTTTGCAAGAAGTAAGTGAAAGAGTAGCACTTGACACTATAAACTGCACAAATAGAGATGGAACTTGGTTACATGAAAAATCAACACTCTGTGACAGCCTCTTCCAGGGACACAGTTTGCATCATAAACACAATCGTGGCAAAGAGTGGATCTGGTAGCTTCAGTTTGGCTTAGTTTAAAAGTCATGGTCTCAGTAGGAGAGAAGTATCATTATGTGTCATCATCCAGCAGAAGCCCACATCGCTAATACAACCAGACACCACCAGGCACAACCTAGACTGTCAGCCCTGGGAAAACAGAACTGAGTCAGTTGACTACAAGTCTCTCTGGTGTTGGCATTCCAGAGCAGCTTTCCATTTCATCAAAGGCTCCTTTGTGGACCAAAGCTCTGGCTGCTTGCTTTGTATTCTCTGGGTTCATAATTTGGGTTTTATGGTTCCTGTTAAGACCCAAATGTTTTCCTCTGGGGGGTGTTCTAAATTGGGCCTGCTTTTTTTTTTCAAGGAAGGTCATGGTTTTCAGCAAAGATTCTCAAAAACTCAGCGCTGGGGGGAAAAAAAGCTCTCAAAAAATGCAGTGCTTTAATTACAGAAAAGAACTTTACTTTGGAGAGAATGAGATTCCAAAGAAGTTCTCTTTCTCCCCAAGGGAAATTCTCATTCTCCTAGTCCCAGGAGTTCAATTTTTCCTTGGGTTTTGATTTGTGGATTGCCATCCACTGTGCCCTCAGGGTTTATGTGATAAATACTGCTTGTATGACATCGGTTTATGCTTCTTTTTACAAGTTTTCATGACTCCTTTTCATGTGTTTATTTCATATACTTTGTTGGGTAGGGATTAAGTATTCTACTTCTTTTATACTTCATTCCAACCAAAATCAACTTATTCCTCCAAGCAACACCATGACAGTGAGTAGAAGAGGGAACTTGTACTCTGGAAAACTGGATTTGAATCACACCTGGGCCATTTATAAACTGAGTAAGTCCTTTAGTTTTCCAGAATGTTGGTCAAATGGTCTCCAGCTTATCAAAGTCCTTGCTAAAGTGAGTTACCTAGTAGTGGAAACAAAACTTTAAATGTAGTCTACTCATGTTAATCAATCATTCTTTCAAATACTTATTAAGTGTCTCCAATGTGTTAAATACTGGGCTTTTGGAAGGGGGAAAATTTTGGTTTTGCAAGGGTGAATGTTGAAAATTATCTATACATATCTTTAAAAAAGCTTTAATAAAATGAAAAGGGAAAAGAATAGAGGAAATGCCTCATGCTTATACATGAAAAGTTACACCTCCAGCTTGCCTAAGGTTCTTTTTTTTTCAAGTATAGAACTTTACATTAGGACCTCAAAAGAACCTTTTGAAAGAGATAAAAACAATTATTATTATTTCCACATTAAAAATGAGGAAATTGTCTCAAAGAACTTAGTCCAAAATTATCTAGTTAAATATGTCAAAACCAGGGCTCAAACTCCAAGTCCAGGACCCTTTCCACTGCATCACTATGATATAAGAAAACCAGTTACAGACCAGTAATCAATGCAATTAAAACTTTAGTTGCAGTCCATTTTAGTCACTCAAGCCCAGTAGTATCAAATATATCTTTATTCTGTTACTTAAAAGTTTGAGAAAAGCTGGTGAAAATCATAAAAATATTCCAAAATCTAATTTGTAAAAATAATAAAAAAAATCAGCTTGCTATTCATGAATTCCCTGAAGAATTTTAAGTTTAATTAGTACATGAGTATAATGGAATGTTACTCTACTATTATAATAGCCGGCAAGTATGAAAAGATTTATATGAATTGATGCAAAGTGAAATAAACTAATCCAGGAGAACAATGCATACAATAACTATTACAATATAAATGGAAGGAAGTACAACCCAAGATAATTTAATGTAATTATTGTGAAATGTTAAAGAATAAGCATGGTCTTAAAAAAGAAATATAATAAGACATCTCATATTACTCCTCTGAAGACGTGAGGATCCTTATATATGGAAAACTATATAACATCAGACTTATTTATATATATGGTCAGTTTTGCTGAATTAAAATTTTTTGCATCCTTTTTTTAAAAAGTATTTGTTATAATGTTTTACTATCTTGAAAAAAGAAGGGGAGATAAAAAGACAATGCAAAAAGATAAAAATATCAATTTTTGAAGGCCATTCTTCCAATTTAATTTTAATCATCACTTATGTTTATAGATCCATCTAACATGTTCACATCAAGCATCAAGTTTTTATAACTCCCTATAATATAGAAATAGGTAAAGCTATGAAGATCAGGTAGTAACAGAGCTCAATGACTATGACAGAGCTTGAATAGTGTCAGCTAATCAAATGGATCAGACTTATTTGGAAATTATGTTTTAGTGGGGAGAAAAACTTATTCAAAGGAAAATATGAATTGCAATGTATGAAAATGGAGATGCAGATAACATTGACAGGAACTGGCACTAGGGAGATCTAGAATCACAAGAGTCACTGGGAATCAGAGTTGCTGGGTCAGAGAGAGATTGCTAAGGAGGACACAAAAATTAGGAAAACTAGAGCCAAGAAATCACAGGATTTGAAGTTGAATAAATTTTTAGGGGCTATCTCTTCCAAATCCCTCATTTTATAGATGAATAATTTAGGATCCATAAAGTTAAGCAAATTTGCCCAAGATTATATAGGAAATACATGGCAGAATCATGATTTAAATTATAATCTTTTAGTACTAAACACAATGCTCTTTCCTCAGTCTATGAAAAGTTATACAGAGCTGAAGAAGGAGCTCTAATAATATTATTTCCAATTTCAAATTTCCAAGCCTAGAGTTTAGTTGTATAAGAGACATTTTTTTTTTTTATGAACAAGAACCATCTTTAGCCATCTTCCTAATTCTGAAACCCTCAGAGATGGGGGAGGAGGGGAAACAAACAACAAATAAACCAAAAAACATACCTTTACTTATACCATGTACTAAGACATAGGGTAAAAATGATTTAATCAACTGATTCATATTTACTAAGCAACTTATTATATGTGCCAGGAACTGTATTAAAAGATTCAAAGAAAAAAAAATAATAGTCATAACCCTCAAAAAGCTTATATTCTGATATCAGAGATAGATAATTTCATGACAGACAGAAAAGCACAGGATCTAGAGCTGGAACATAGAGATCATTTACTTCAATCTCCTTATATTTACTGCTCAGGAAGCTGAAACCTGGGGAAATTAAGTGATTGCCCCAGAATAATACAGGGAATAAGTAGCAAAGATGAGATTCAAACTCAAGTCTTTTGATTCTAAGACTAGGACTTCTTCCATTCTATTACACTAGTCAGAAAGTGAGCTGCTTTGTGACTACAATGTATTGCTACAACCTCTAAAGACATGTTTGCCCATTTTCTGGGAAACATTAAAATAAAAGACATCAGGTTTGGATTCCTGTATGCTTGCTCAAGAAATAGTTGCAACATCTGGCTATGTCCCTTTCAAATCAAAGGAAACCATTACTGTAGTCTGACTTGACTAACATGAATATTCAATCACTAGCTTCCTGTTTGGCAATGATGGTCCTGACAGTGATAGATATCTCTATTTAGGGGGTATAGTTGATGAGCTTGAGGAACCTTTTCTTCATAGGACATATATAAAGTTTAGCTTTTGCTATTTGCACCTCTTTACATCATCTTTACTTCCAGATTTTGGATTGCAAACAACTAGGATCTGTTTCCACTGCTGTCTGAAAATCTATCTGTTATCTTTCCTCTCACTTCTCCCCAATGACTGGGTTATAATTTTTATTGTGCACATATATAAGGGTTTCAAGTTACCATTTGTCTTTTCTGCTTATAGTTGTCCATTTCCCATGCCTCAGACATCAACCACTTGAATATATTGCTATTATTTGTTTTGAAATTTAGGTCACTTTTTAAAATAGGAATTACAAGTTTACCAGGATGAATTTAAGTCATTTAGCTCATGCCTCACTTTCCTCATCCAAAAAATGAAGGAATTGGATCAGAACATTTCTAAGGGCCTTTTAGAAAGCCTGTGAGTCTAAGCTTTTATGAAGTTTTTCTAAATATTATCACTCATCACACTACAAATATTCCTATGTAAGAAGGGAAGAAGGGAAATGGGGCTCAGGGGGAATGGTGAATATCAGTGAGAAAGCCTGCTTAGTACATTTGGAGGGAATACTTAATAACATAAGACTGAGCAGTCAGTTCTGCCAGGGTAATACACAGTCCTTCAGGAGTCTCAGAGGGAAGCACCAGAATGCAGTGAAAGGATTCAGAATTAGTACACGAGGGCTGGAAACCTGATTCTACCATGTGCTACTTATGTGACTCTGAGCAAGTTCCAATTAGCTCCTTGGGTTTCACTTTTCTCATATATAGTAATAACAATAATAGTGGAAATTTATATTATCATTACCCATTTCCTTTTAAAAAATAACTTCTTTAAATGAATATGAATATATTTTCGCTCCTTTCCATCCTACTTGGAAAAAAAAAAGAGAAAAACAAGTTCCTTGTAATATATATTCATAGGTAGGAAAAGAATTTCCCTCATTGGTCAGCAAATATATACATACACATACACACACACACACACACACACACACACACACACACACACTCATTCTAAAGTCTGAATACATTACTTCTGAGTCAGGAGATAGGTAGCATGTTCTATCATTAGTCTGATGGAATTCTGGATGGTCATAGATCAGAGTTCTTACAGATTTCAACATTGTTTATCTTTATAGTACCATCAACATTCCATATGTGAAATAATCAGGACAAAGCAAAGTAGGAAGTTTTAGAATAATTTATAGTTTTTATTTGATCTTCAAAACTTTTGGGGTAGTTGCTCTTATTATTTCCATTTTACAGATGAGGAAACTAAGGCAGAAAGATTGCATGATTTATTTAACTTCACACAAAAGACTAAATGTGATAGATGGGATTTGAACTCATATCTTCTTGTCTCCAGTTTAGCAGTCCTTTCTGCTATGCTCCCATTAATCATCTAAAATAATGGGTTTAGATTAGACAATCTCCAGCATGCCTTTTGGCTCTAATTTCTATGGTCGAGTGCCTAAAAAGCATGTAGACATCAACAACAATAACAATAACAATATTTAACGCATGTTAAATAATATTGAGAAAGTAGCTTCCAACCAAGACTTGCACATTTGAATGAAAATGACCCACTGAAACATTTCTCCCTTCAATTCCCAGCCAATAACAACCTAATCTAAAATACTTGGCCAAGAGTAAAAGTCAATCATCAGTCATTCTGCTGCTCTTTTAGTAATGCGTTGTTATTCTCTGTCACTTTTGATGACTCAGTCAGTCATTTGAAGGTTAGAGTGACTTGTGTGTAGAACATAGCATATTATGGTTATGCTATAATAACACAGATGGCCACGCCTAGTCAGTTTCTGCCCAGAAAGATCTGATATTGCAACTGCTAATATTTTCAGGAAAAAAAAAGCCAAGAAAAATAATGCAGTTTAGTAGAAAGCAAGGGATGAACCAGCTGTCAGTTTGGGGATTAGAAGAGATTTGGATCAAAGAATAACATATTTTGAGGTGAAGGAGATCATGGAAGGCAAAAGCTTTCATTTATTAATGAACCAATTGAGGATTAGTGACATGAAAAAATTAGCCTAGTCACATAGACAGTAAATGTTAGTGTTAGGATTTGAACCCAGATTTTCAACATTAAATCCTATATCATGATGATTCTACTACAGCTGAACCAGCTGATTGCTACTTTTCAGTAATACATACTGCAATATCAGCTCTTGTAGACTGTAACCAGGCAAAGTTTTAAGTATGCCTTATATCATGGTTTTGTGACATCTCAAGAATTGAATTAGGTTAAATAACACATTTGCTCTGACAGATCATTGGATTACTTGGAGTTCATAAAAGCAAGGAGCACATTCTAAATCTGACAATAGCAAAAGCAAAGAAATGATTTTGCCCAATGTCTCATTTAAACATAGCTATCAAAGTGCTTTCTAAGAATGACAATATTAAGAAACAAGGTCAATTTTCTGACATTATATATAATCAAGTAAACATTATTTACCCCTCATTAAATCCATTCATCAAGACAATGACAAGTTTTGTGGAACAGAAAAGGACATGACCACAAGTGGGAAATGATGATTGTAAGGGGTGATAAATATAGCATGTAGCAAAATTTGAAATTGTGACATCCTCATAGATGTCTAAAAGGTTGTTTGTACTCTGTGAAAATCACTTTTAAGGCCCAGCTTAAGTCATATTTCCTTGATCATTTCCCCTACATATTAATTATTTCCTTCTCAGGACTCCTTTGGGACAGTCTGATGGAGTGGAAAGCACTTTAGATTTAGAATAAAATACCCTAGTTTCAAATCCTGACTTAGTAGATATGTAAACTGGGGCAAACATTTCCAAATCCCTGGCCCTCCATTTCCTCTTAGACTTAATGAGAAGTTTGGATTAACACAAAAGAAACAAAATCACCGATATTTTCAGATTATATAATAAGTTTTTTAGAGAAGTTTAAAGAAATATCAAAGAAATGAACTAATTGGATTACTAGCTTCAGAAAAGTTTTCTCTCTTAGTAATTAAAAGTATACACTATGCTTCCCTACTTTTAATGTTTAATCACATTTTGCCTATTTCTTACAAGGAATTAGTTCAGGAAACTATAAGAAAAATAAATAGAAAACTTATCCCAGTATACTAGGAGACTTAGATCTTTTAACTATCAAAGAAAGAAAATAAATCTACAAAAATTATCAGCAATGTCAAAATAATACAGTGATGTAGATAAAAACAAGGGAAAAATAAATAGCAACTATAATAATGTAAATGAAAAAACAAAAATGGAAGAGATTATTGTGTAAAGGTAATGACTAACCTTGACCATGAAATACACATGAGATAACATATTCTCCTGTTACTGAAAAAATGAGATTTGCATATTGATCATATCAGACATAGTTGCTCTGTCAGACAAGCAACAAGCATTTCTGTTAAATGACAAAAAGTATACCAACCAATGGGGATAAAAGGAGGTCAAATTCTAATGGAAGAGAGAACTTGCAAACTGCTATGTACAAACAAAATATGTAGAAGATAAAATGGGAATTGTCTGATAGGGACATTACTAAGATTAAGAGAGTCTGCAGGTCTTTGGTTAAGCTTTGAAGAAAACAATGGAAATTGAGAGGTAGAAATAAGAAGGGAGAGAGTTCTAGATAATGAGACAGTTAACAAAAATGCTTAGTTAGGATCCAGAGTTTCTTTTGTAAAGAGTAACAAAGAGTAAAGAGTAGAGTCAGTGTCAATGGATGCCAGTTACATGGAAGGTTTTATAGTAAAAGAATTTTGGAAAAAAGGGACAAGGTCTTTTCACAACCAAACTTAGTTCTGTATCTGATCCTGGAAGTAACTGAAAGCCACTGGAGATTGTGGAACTAAAGAGGAAGTAATATAGTCAGCTTTAGGAAAATTCATTTGACTATTGAGTGGAGAATATGCTGCAAAGGGCAGAGATTTGAAATGGTGGAAGCAGGGAGACAAATAAATGTTATTGGAATAGTACAGCATGAGGTGATGAGGGCCTGCATCAGAGTGGCAACGATGTCAGAGGAGAAAATAGAGATATATAAGAGATGTTATGAAGGTAGAAATGACAAGAACAAGAAGGAAGAAGAAAGGAAAGAAGGAAGGAAGGAAGAAAGGAAGGAAGGAAGGAAAGGGAGATAGAAGAGGAGAAGGGAGAGGAGGAGAAGAAGGAAAAAGAGAAGAGCAGCAACAAGTATTTATTTGGCATTTTAAGCTTTACAATATGCTTTATGAATATTAACTCATTTTATTCTCACAATAACCCTAGGATATGCTAAACTTTATCATATTATTTGGTAGATGGGATATATCCTGTATTACTTAGCATCTTTTGATTTAATCATATAATGCATCATAACTTTTCATGTTTATATATTGTATATACATAGCTGCATACCTACATATATGTGGATATATGAATATGTGTATACATATTTATATGTCTATAGATAGAAAAATCTAGCATATTGCTAGATACATTATAGATGCTCAATTAATATTCAATCATTTGGCTTCCAAGCATATCCAAGAACTTTAGTTTCTGAATACAACATAAAAATTAGCAGATTCATTGAGGAACCTATTCTAGGTCATATAAATTTGGAGAATAAAGGTATCAAAACTCTAATATATATAAGGATAAGTCTTTTATTATTATTATAACTTTTTATTGACAGAACCCATGCCAGGTAATTTTTTACAACATTATTCCTTGTACTCGCTTCTGTTCCGATTTTTCCCCTCCTTCCCTCCACCCCCTCCCCTAAATGGCAAGCAGTCCTATATATGTTAAATATGTTGCAGTATATCCTAGATACAATATATGTGTGCAGAACCAAACAGTTCTCTTGTTGCACAGGGAGAATTGGATTCAGAAGGTAAAAATAACCCAGAAAGAAAAACAAAAATGCAGTTTATATTCATTTCTCAGTGTTCTTTCTTTGGGTGTAGCTGCTTCTGTCCATCCTTGATCAATTGGAACTGAGTTAGATCTTCTCTTTGTCAAAGATATCCACTTCCATCAGAATACATCCTCATACAGTATCATTGTTGAAGTGTATAATGATCTCCTGGTTCTGCTCATTTCACTTAGCATCAGTTCATGTAAGTCTCTCCAACCCTCTCTGTATTCATCCTACTGGTCATTTCTTACAGAACTATAATATTCCATAGCATTCATATACCACAATTTACTCAACCATTGATAGGCATCCATTCATTTTCCAGTTTCTAGCTACTACAAACAGGGCTGCCACAAACATTTTGGTACATACAGGTCCCTTTCCTTCTTTAGTATTTCTTTGGCATATAAGCCCAGTAGTAGCACTGCTGGATCAAAGGGTATACACAGTTTTATAACTTTTGGGGCATAATTCCAGATTGCTCTCAGAATGGTTGGATTTGTTCACAACTCACCAACAATGCATCAATGTCCCAGTTTTCCCACATCCCCTCCACCATTTATCATTATATTTTCCTGTCACTCTAGTCAATCTGACAGGTGTATAGTGGTATCTCAGAGAGGTCTTAATTTGCATTTCTCTGACCAATAGTGATTTGGAACACTCTTTCATATGAGTGGAAATAGTTTCAATTTCATCATCTGAAAATTGTCTGTTCATATTCTTTGGCCATTTATCAATTGGAGAATAGCTTGATTTTTTATAAATTACAATCAATTCTCTATATATTTTGGAAATGAGGCCTTTATCAGAACCTTTAACAGTGAAAATGTTTTCCCAGTTTGTTGCTTCCCTTCTAATTTTGTTTGCATTAGTTTTGTTTGTACAAAGGCTTTTTAATTTGATGTAATCAAAATTTTCTATTTTGTGATCAATAATGATCTCTAGTTCTTCTTTGGTCACAAATTCCTTCCTCCTCCACAAGTCTGAGAGGTAAACTATCCTAAGTTCCTCTGATCTATTTATGATCTCATTCTTTATGCCTAATCATGGACCCATTTTGATCTTACCTTGGTATATGGTGTTATGATAAGAAGAAGTCTTAGTAAAAATGATGCTTATATGTCTCCTGCAAGTTTTTCTAGAAATTTAGATTCCTTGCAGGAGACAGGCAAAATGAAATTAGACATTTGAAAAAAAAAAGTAGGAAACATTGTTCTTACAAGACAATCCAGAGTATACTTTTAATTACCAAGAGAGACAGCTAATATTGACTATCAGAATAACTGCAAATTGCTAGATTAATTCATATTCAGTGCTGAATGAATGTGTAGCACATATTCCCATGGTAACTGGAGTGCTATCCAGTTTGATGGGTTTATAGAGAATATATTAGAACAAAGGCAATAGACAATTTCAAAAGATCAGCATTAATGACATGTCTAAATTTATTTTCCAAATATCAAAAGTGCTCTTTCTACATTAGAAAATAAAAGATTGTCAAAAATTTCACTAAGAAAAAATGTATATGAAGAGACCACACAATCTAGCCATTTTTGAGCTCTAGCCAAATGGATAGCAGAGCTCAATTTTCTTAATACTCCCCTAATTACAACAGGATTATTTTGAACACTGGTAATAAGCCTGGTTGCTATGGCATCAAGTCTGAGATTTCAGTGTGCCAGATTTCAGTAAAAAGCAAGTCGTGAATTGTGCTGAAATCAGCCTACACACAAATAAGGTTTCACCCAGGAAACTGACCACAAAACACCAAGCTAGGGAGCAATTACTGCAAGGCAAAAAGGGAGCAAGCCATGGCCTGGGATCACTTCATGTCCCTAGGCTCTTCTTCTCTGGCTTTTCCTAATTTACCATGTCATTTATTATACTTTTTCTAAATAAACAAGGACACCTTCAAACAGCATATCTTTGCCTGCAGTTACTGTGTTATGTGCTAAGAACCACATGGAAATATGTTTAGAGCTAAAAAAGATGGCTCCGCCTCTGCCCTCCCAGCATTTTTAGTGATTCCAAATTTTATGTATGACTGTGACTGAAGAGAAAGAAAGAAAACAAGAAGTTCAAAGCTGAATTGAGAGAACTCAGATGCAGACCCTTGTCTCTGGTAAATACCAGAAAAGTAACCATAGGGAATTTCATCTGTAATTTCTCAGCAGAGTAGAAAGAAATGTAGGTATCCCTATCCTAAACACTGAAAAAAGAGGTAAACATTGGCTCCCAAAGCTATGTTTTTGCTTCATATCTACTTGACTTCTCAAGATTCCTTAGAGCTATGAAATGCTACTCTTCTACCATCTCTCAACAGAAATGTTGGAATTTTGATTCTTTGTGCCAGTTTGGTTAATCTGGGATTTTTCAGGGAAGAAAACAACAATAACCAAACAGAAACTCAAGTCAGAACTTACTCATCTAACACATTAAGTAATCAACAAACAATTATTAAGCCAGTAATTGTGCTAGCAAAGAAAAATGTTAAAAAATGCCTATTCCCAAGGAAATTATATTCTAGTGGGGAAAAAAAACAGCATTTATACAGATATGATACATCAATAAAAAATAGAAAGGGGATATAAAGACAATTTCAAGAAGCACTAATAGGGAGCTAATTGCAAAGGGACCTTAAGAGCTGTGTTTTAGATACATTGGAACATTGAATCAATGTCTGGGGGAAAAAAATACACATTAGAGAATGACTGTAGATAAGCTTCACAGACAACAGTCATTCTCTTTTAAAGCTCCTGACTAAGGTACCAACCAGTTTCTATCATTTTTACAATTAGATCCAAATGTATAATGGATTCAGTTAAGTTGATGCAATGCAATTTAAGAAGCTTTTTATTAAGTGTCTACTGTGCTAAGTACTCTGCTAGGTCTAGGGTATACAGTAACATTCTGTTCCAGGTGAGAGAAAGAAGGATAAACACAAGCACAAATAGGTCAATATACTATACAGACAAAATAAATATTATATAACTTTAGGAAAAATACTAACAATTGAAAGGCCTGTGTAGAAGGTAACAGTAGAACTGTGCAAGGAATGAAGCTAGGGATTTCTAAGAGGCAGATGGGAAGACAAAGAATATCCCAAGCATGGAGAAAGGACAAATATGTATATGAGAAATACTGAGGAAACAAATGAGAAAAAGAGCAGGGGGAAAAAAAAGATTACAGTGAAGTCACCTTAGTTCAGTAATTAAAATTTATTGGAGGGGGGGATGAGATTATCTCCACTGAGGATCTAGAAGTCAGCTATAGCAGAAGAAGAGTTTAAGGGAAAGGAAAGGAAATCAATAAGCATTATTATGTCAAGTCAACAAGCATTCAAATGCTCACAATATGCAAAGAACTGTGCTAAATATTGGGGATCTAATGGCAAAAAGTGGGGAAAATAGTAAATTTCAACTTGGAATTTACATTCTGGAAGGGGAACAAAATTGAACACAAACATATGGACAGGTATAAGAGCACATAGCTATAATATTGGCTATGAGAGAGGCTGGTGATCACATATGCTGGGAGTTCTAGCTGTAGCAGAGCAAAAGTCAATAAGATTTGCACTAGTATGACAAATCTGGTGAACATCCATGAACTACAGGAGTTACTAGTATACTTAAGGAGGTGCTTACCAGTCAAATTGAAAACATAAATGATTGATAATTGGTAATAGAATTGAGCTATACTTAAGTAAGATAGGGAGACAATCTGAAATAATAAAAAATAGATACATAAATCAACATTAATACAAAACAATTTTGAGATGGATTGCATTAATAATGGGGTCAGGGAAAAAGGAATGGGGAAATTAATACAGGCTTCATGTAGAAGCTAGTGCTTGAGCTGAGTATTGGAAAAGATCAGGTGGGATGTGAGCAGGGAATGTATTTCAGCTATGGAAGGACTCCCAGTGCAAAGATATGGCAACAGAAGATAGAGGATTGACTATTCAAAACAAAGAATATGTTGATATCACTGGACTGCAGAATGGGGGAATAACATATGACTAGAAAAGAAGAAAGGGGGCAGTTTCTAAAGAAACAAATGCCAAAGCAAAAGCTACTCTATGATAAGCAATTTACATCTGGAAGCTAGACACGAATTTTTCACAAGCTTTGATGTTTCATTATGAAAGTACATAGCTATGATTATGCATGGGAGCCATAAAGCAATCCATTCCTTCCTGGAATGGAGCCACCATAATCTTATCAGTGAACTCCACTGGTGATGGCAGGATTCTCCTTCTAGGTATGGTTCTAAGACTAATGGATAGTATTCAATTGCTTTCTTGAGTAAATTAAGAAAGATTATGCATAGTAAAATTAATTCTGAAATTCTCATTTAGAATAATAACTTCATTTATATAGCACTTCAAGGTTTGCAAAGCACTTTTTATATATCATTTGATCTTCACAACAACCCTAATGAGGTAAGTATGTCCATTTTTACAGAGAAAACTAAAACTGAGAGAAATTAACTGACTTGCCTAAATTACACTGCTAGTAAGTGTTTGAGAGGGGATTCTTACTGCCCATTAACACTACAATTGTCAGCGTGGACTGGCAGACTTTAGGGGTCTTCATTTCTCAACACCATTAGGTAAATCCCTGATGTTGTATTCAAGCCCTGACTACCATGATAGTAGAACTAGTTTCATTTTAGCCATTATATTTCTAGGCACTTGCAGGGTACTCTGGAAAGAATTTTAGCTCTGAAGTCAGAAGATTTGGATTCAAATCTCATCCAGGGATGAGTAAATGTCAGGACATTTACTGCCTATGTGCTCCCTGGGCTTCAGTTTTCTTATCTGTAAAATGAAGAGTTTAAACTAAAAGGTCTCTTAGGTTTCTTTTATCTTTGTATCAATGATCTTATGATGAAATCAGATGACATTTTTAGGCTCTCTCATTAACCATTATTATTAAACCATTATTGTGTCTGTTGCTTGTTATTTTTGTCGTCTAGTCCTTTTAGTTGTGTCCAACTTTTTGTGACTCCTTTTGGGGTTTTCTTGATTTTTTTAACAAATGAAGAATTGAGTTGAGTGAGTGTGAGTGACTTGCTGAAGTCATATGGCTAGTAAGTGTTTGAGATCAGATTTGAATTCATCTTCTTGATTTCAGGCTTGATTTCACTCTGATAAAATATTCAGCTGTCCATTATATCTGTAGTTCAATCAAACCCCAAGAGTTGTTATTATTTTTCTCAACATAAACTGAACTGCTTACTAACCAAATCCTACTGTATTTGTGTAGCTTGTTTTGTAGCTAAATAACAAGACTTTACAATTGTCCCTATTGAATCTTTTCAAGTCAGCTTTGTCCTAGCCAGCCAATATGTTCCCAACTCCATCATCCAATACATTGATTAGCTATCATGTCTTCAATAAATCTGATAAGTATATCAAATATATTTTCATCTATGTCACTGATAAAGTATGAAAACAGAACAAAAACAAGGAGAGAGCCCTAAAGCACTCTTTTAGTGATTTCCCTTCAGATAAATAGTATTGTCTTCTTTGGATTTTATGCTAAACCATTTTATACAATTGTAGAATCATAGTCATACTAAACTCACATATTTTTAACTGCTGCTGCCTCATTGCCTCATTCATTCTCTGGCTAGGTTTGGGCAAGGCAAAGAGTATGTCTTCTCATCCCCCCAAGAATAGAAAACAAATTTTTAAAAAGGTTTTATGTTATTCTGATACACCTCAATTCATACTTCCTATATAAATTTTATAGAGACAGGAACAGGGTTTGTTTTAGACATATATAGATATATAGAGAGAAATAGCTATATAGAAACATACATATATCTATATAACAATATCCATCTATATAGCAATAGCTAGATGTACTTGTTCTCAGTTGCCTGTTGCACTTCTACCTCTTAAATATGTCCTTTTAAAATCTGGTCTTAATAATGAACTGTGTGGCCAAACTATTTCTTTGCATAACTTTTCTTTCTTTCTCCCCTCATTTGAATTGTTTAGGATCACCTGGTCAGGATTTTGTTCAAGAACTCTTCTTTAATTAAGCTTTTCATTTAGAGATTCAGGTCATGACTTCTATCAAACCTATCTTTTCTCTAAACTTTTTGAAATCTAATATCCCAAAGTCTTTAGTACACATTAGATCATGTTCAATATTCCCTTCCTTACGTAGGCAGAACTCGTAGGATACCACATACTTCATTCCAAAATTCCTATCATATTTACTTTGCCAACCACTTCCTCCTAATTGGTCAGTATCAGGTTCTCTTTATCATGTCTTCTGCCTTCTAAAAATTGACATAATCAACAAATTTTTAAAAAGTGTTAGACGCTCTGTTTCTGTCAGTGATACCTCAAACAAATGTTCAATGGAAGTCCCCTATTATAACTATATGCTTCCTGCATTCATGCCATATTTGTGATTTATATTAGGAACCTAAAATCATCTCTTTCCTTTTTTTTTTTTTTTGTCTCCTGATCGAATAATATTCTGGCCACATTATCTGGTTTATGAATTCCCCCATAACTAACTTTCTTTGCTATGTCTAATGCTTTTCTGCTTCACCTTCTATCTAATCTATTCCTTTTAAACAAAATATATTATTCTATTACAACATTCCAGGTAAATGTATCCCACAAGTCTTCATGTTCCCTGTGAGTTCAAATATATTTTTCTACATTAAGACCTCTAAGTTTTAGAAACAAAATAAATATAACTAGATTAAGGAAGCACTGAACATATTATAAGATATGAAAATAATGAAATATAATTGATCTGTAGGAGATATTTTTAAAATCACTGTAAGAATTGGATTAATTAAAGTAGAACAAAGAAAACTGAAGTGAATAATTTACAATGTGTAGAATAACAAAAATGAAAACAATATACTTTAATTCTTTTGATAAAGAGGTAGGGACTATAGGTGTGGAATGTGATATGCTCTCAGACATTTTCTGTTTTGCTTGTTTCTCTTATTCACAACAGAGGGTTAAATGGAAAGGAGTGGGAATTTAGGGAAATGAGAATCTATAGAGCATATGAGAAATGAATATGATGTTAAATGAAAAATATATCAATTAACCATGCAAAAAATCTCTATTTTTCCCATACTTTGAGCACATATGTAGCTCTATGAGGGTAGGTATATGACATATAGGATCCATTTATAACATATAGGATTCTGAGACATTGAAGATTAACTAGTTCATCATCTCATATGATTTATTAAGGATTTATTTAAGCAAGTATTAATTAAGCACCTACTATGTGCAAGGCAACATACTGATCTCTGGGGACAAAACTATAAAACAAAAATCAACTCCTGTCCTCAATAAGCTTGCATTCTATATTCAGGTCACAAAATCTTTTTCTTTTCTTCAAAAATAAAATGATAGAATTGTTACTTGTATTGTATTGATTAAATGTCTACTAAGCAAATATTCCTGAACTCTTGAATATCAACTTAGGAAATTAAAACATCTTTTTTAATTTAAAGTAGAAAGCTATGAAACAATATGGTTGATCATTAGAATAATATATTTAAATCCCCCTAATTAAATAAAATAATCTTTATAAATAAATTATGAGTTGAGCTTTTTATCATCACAACTTAAACATTTTAACAAAACCATTTTCATTGAATATATTTGATTATAATACTTTAAACTTTCATATTTTTGAGATGGAGAAATTGATGTCTAAAAAACTAATTGGCCTGAATTTCCAAGATCACCCAATTAGAAATCAGTAGACTAGATATGTAGCTCAGAGCATCTGATCCAAATCCAGTTGCCCATTCTCCTCTTCAGTGTAACTCTTTTTCCTCATTATTACTTACTGTGAATTTCTGCTATTCTTCTTTGTATATTATATGCAGTGTTCTGTATGGTATTAGCATTTGCTTTGGGCAGTTTTCTCCCTCCCCCTTCATTTTCAGTTTAAAGTTTTTTTTGATCAGCTCAGCAAGTTTCCAGGCAAATACACATATGGGTTCTGAAAGTGAAACAGGCCAGGTGGAGGCTGTCCAACAAATGGTTTCAATCCTATGCAATAGGAATGTCTGCCAGATGGACAGTCTTATCTCTCAATATTCATTCAACCTTTGATTATACATGATCCTTTCTGCATCAACACCAGAGAACATGCTATGCCAACCAAAAGAGACACACTTCCAAGAAGACAGTCAGTCACAAAGGCTAATGAAGTCATATTGCCAGGTCAATTCATTTATGATCATATAACAATTCTTTTCTGATCCAGATCTGATTATTTTTTCACAAACTCACCAATGACTCACAGGGCTTTAGAGAAGAAAATGTAGTAAGACAGCTTTAATTTGGAACTGACTAACTTAGAGATTATGTTCATTTCACATAATAGTAGCTGACATTTATGTAGCTTTAAAGTTGACAATGAATTTTAAATCTATTAACTCTGTTGATCTTTAGAGTTATCCTCTAACTATACTTTTATCCCTATTTTTCAGATGAGGAAGCAGAGGGCTGAAGGGGTTGTTTGCTCATAGTCATGTGGCTAATAATAATAAAGACAGGATTTGAACTCAATTCTCTGCTAATTTTCAAGTCCAGTTATAACTCAACCTGGTTTGAAGTGTGTGTGTGTGTGTGTGTGTGTTGTGTGTGTGTGTGTATGTGTGTGTAACAGAGAAAGAGACAGAAAGACACAGAGAGAAACAGGAGGATTTCTTTGGCAGTCTGATGAAGTTATAAGCCCCTTCTCTAGATTGATGTTTTTTCATTTTATTTATCTATCTATTTATGTGATTTGCTTATTTAATTTATTTATCTATTTATTTATCCATACATACACATATATATAACATATATACGCACATAAATATGATATAATATTATATATGTAATATGTAATTATATATAATGTTATTTAACATGATTATATATATTTAGATGTGTATGTATACATATATGTAAATATATAAATATACATATTCAAAGCAAAGCAATTCTATTGAAATACGGTTATCTATGTATATGTGTATATACATACAGAGAGAGAGAAATTTAAAGTTCATAGACCTCAAGTGAAGAACTCCTCTACTAAATGTTTTCTCTCAGTAGATTGAAATTTATCTTTGTATTAAATATAGAGAAAAAAAAGAAAACTCTGCTTTCAAAAAAAAATAGTTAAAATCTTATCTAAGAAGACCCATTTAATTTATTTTAGAGAATAAGCTCTTTTCAAGAATGTCAGTGCAATAATTTTTAATGATTAAACAAATATTATTTATAAGTAATTAATATTTATTCATTAAAGATGGTCCTAAGGAATTTCTCCTTAGAAATCCTTCCTTAGTTGTTAGCTCAAATTACTATATGTACTGAAAAATTGATAAAATCCCATTTAGAAAATATTCAATCATTTAGTCTAGCTGTCATCCCCAATTAGTTCAAATTAGTGAGGTTTCTTGCTATAGTCCAAACCTCTTAAGTTCATATAGTCATAACATCTGACAGAAATACATGCTATGATCTATAGCACAAGCATGATCTGATCACAGCTAAGTTGCCATATGTCTTTCAACTGTTGAATTCTGTAGAGCAAAACAGTTACATTAAGCAACAAATGTGGGAGGTCTGCAAACCAGATTCCATAATAATTCAGCTCTGATATTATCAAAGCATAAATCAGAAGGGCTGTAGCCTAATGAGACAGTTATGTTGTAAGCTTTCCACATTCATTCTTTGACTGGTCATAAAACTAACAAGAATACTTTGAAGAGGAAGTAGGAAGAAAATATATATATATATATATAAATTGGTCAATTGGTGTCTATCTTGACACCAGCAAAGGCAACTTTTAAATAAATACAGTCAGCTCTCAATTATCTGTATTTATAAGTTACTGGGGATTTATTCACTAAATCCAGCATCAGAAGGAATATAATTCCAGAAAGCATCTACTGCTCGTTAAATAGAACTCCAATAAGTATGCTGATAACTGAGAATCCACCATTAGGGTTTAATTCTTTTGAAATGAAGTCTTTCTCAAAGGATACTTGCCAAAGAGTAGAATTTGAGGGGCTGGAGGGAAAGTAGATAATGATAATAAAAGATAATATTTATATATATAAAACTTAAGGTGTTAAGGTTTATACAAAGTATTTTAACAAATATCATCTATTTTTGATTTCAGAGGGCAGAAAATATAAGGGCATGGGCCTCCAAGGAAAAGAGATTGGAAAGGGCACCACAAAAGTAGCATTGGAGGAATTGCCAGAAAGTTAGAACAACAAGGAAACTAATGTAGATGACATTCTTTGTGTACTACTTAGGTTTTTTTTGTGTGTGTGTGTGTGTGTGTGTGTATGTGTGTGTGTGTGTGTGTGTGTGTGTGTGTGTGTGTGTGTGTTTAACATAATGTCTCTCAACCAATTGTTTCTATTGTTCGGTCATTTCAGTCCAGTCAAACCTAATTCTTTGTAACCCTTTTTGGGGTTTTCTTGGCAAAGATTCTGAAATGGTTTACCATTTTCTTCTTTAGCTCATTTTACAAATGAGGAAACTGAGGCAAACAGGATTAAGTAATTTGCCCATATTAAATGACTTGGATTTGAATTCAGGTCTTCCTGACTCCAACTGGTGCTCTTTGCACTGCACCACCTAGCTGGCCCTGTGCATCAGTAGCATAGATAACTGAAGATAAGTCATTCAGTATTAATAATTAATAGATATGAAATTGTGATTTTCAAGTATTCAAGTAATATTCACTAATTTGTATTTCAGAGGCTATCTATTCCAAAATAAAATAAATGCTTTATTTCCATTTTCTAAAATGGGAAGAAGGGGGAGTTTTAAGTGCTGGAGGAGGAAATCTATGCTTGAAAAGCCACAAAATCCTTCAGAAGACTAAAAATGCTTTATAAATATTATTGACACATAGCTCATTCTCAGTGCTATGTCTTTAGTAGGCTTTCCTCTCTCTCTCTCTCTCTAAGATGCCCTTTGCACTCTTTATGCCTGTCCAAAATGACTTGTGCTTTAGGGCCAGGTCAAATCCCACCTTTTCCAAAAATCTGTCCTTGACAGATTTCTTCTAGTTAGGAAAGTCTAAACTACTGGAAGTCTACACTTTTATCATAGAATATTCTAATGTTTTGTATTGCATTTATCTAATTACTAGAGACTATCTTTTCCACTTAACTCACTCCTATTTCCCCATTTTAAAGATGATGAAACAGGCTCATTGATGACAGTGATTTGTCTAATACCACACCATAAATTGCAGAACTGAGACTAGTTATATATATATATACATATATATTTATATTTATTTAATATATATTAAAGTTCTAATTTCTCCATCCCATTAAAGTTTAGGAAATAATTAATCAATATTTTGAATGAATCAAACAGAATTTGGTTACTGAAATATTTAAAGGATTTTCTTACATGACTGTCTCACCAATGGTGGGGTGGGGAGAAGGGGAAGGGAGAGATTTCCTACACAATAGGTACTGGGGAGGGTCTTATAGTAAACCTTCAGGATATTCAATTTCACTTTCCTGTTAGAGGAAGGTAAAAAATGTTAATTTTGATTTATCTTTAAATTTGCTGAAAACTAAATAGCTCAGAATTTCTCAAGAAGAAATTTGGAATGACAGAGTTTAAAGAGAGCTATACTTGGAATTAAGAAAATGCGTACAAACCCTATTTTTGACAGGTGCTAGCTAAATGATTTTAGGTAAGTTATTTAATCCCTCTGTACTTAAAACTGATTCACTAAGATTTAGCTACTAAATTATAGTGTCTTGTGATTTGGGGAAGAATGATTTGCCTGAGAATTCCCCATAGTGATGAAACCACAGGTCCTTCAAGCATTCCTATTTGCATATGGAAATATCATTTGTTCACTATTATAATTCAATATTTAACAAAAATAAAGTTCTTAATTATTGTTTTAGTGCCAATTTGCACATTATTGAATAAGTTCCATTTTATCTTTGTTTTAGTCTCAATGTTTTAATCAAATACAAACAGATGTTTGTATATGCATACATGTGTATATTTGCATATTTGGATGATTCTTTACTTATTTCAAGTATCCTGTTTCTAAGAATAAACTATTTTTGTTTTTCTGAAATGCCCTGAAGCTATAGAATCAATCTAAATAATTCAGTGACCACATCTATAGAGTCATTCCACCAAGACTTAACTGAAGCCCTTTAGTGATAAACTGGACATTATAGAAACAAAAGAATCAAAAAAGAGGTAAGAACATTCTAATCAGTAACAAATGAACAAAATATAGGAGTCAAATAGTTGTTGACCTGGAAAAATAGTCAGTGTTCAATGAATGCATATTGAATTGAATGGGAGAAGTGGACGTAACAGAGATTGGGAGGGTCTTACAGGGGAGGGCATCAGTGACTAGATAACTCAATCCTTTTGTTCTCTAATTTTGAAGAATTATGAGATACTGTCAGATGATACTTATGAAACAAGTAAGTTTGCTTCTTGGATGTTTGAGAGCAGAAAGTTCTCATGCTCAAATTTCTTGAAAACTTAGTTAATGGCATCTGTGGGTTACTTACTCTTTTGAAAATAGTACCTAAGGGTACTTTATTAGCTAGCTGTATAAGTAAGTTTTCTCATTTGCAAAATGGGGATGATAACAACTAACATTATTGTATTTATTTAGTTCATAATTAATATATATTTACTTATGTATATTTCCCCAGGTAGAATGTAAGTTCCTTGAGGGCAGAGATAGTATCACTTCTACTTTTGCATTTCTAGCACATAATAAGACATAGTAAGTATTTTAAAAATACTTAATCGACTAGTCTTTTAAAGATAGGTGATGAAGTTACTATTTCTGTTTTACAGGGGAAAAAAATAAGGCTAAGAGAAATTAAGTGATTTATTTATGTCCAAAGAGCTAGTGCTCTATTTTAGGTTCTTTTCACAAAAAAAAATGTTTCTTTTTTATGAAATGTGGAAGTTGATACCAAGTACACTTGCTGATATATATTCTCACATCTGGCTGTAACTTCTCTAGGAGAAGATCACAAAATAGAATCTATTTCACCCAATATAAATTTAGACTGCCTCATCTTAGCTGGAGCCCTATTTCAGTTTAACAATCTTTCTCTTCTATATCTATTGATTTCCTAGTTCATTCTCCAAAGCAATTGTTTGAAACATTTTTTCTCTCTCTACAATCTTCTAGCTAAGTCCCAGTATATTACACACACACACACACACACACACACACACACACACACACAAAATATATAACAGACTTCCTATTTTGTGGGAAGATAGGCTGTTAAAAGCTCCAGTAAATCCCTCCTGCAAAACTTTAAGGGTAATCCCCTCAACTTTTGTCTTTATCCCATCTTCTCTAAGAATTCATTCTAATGGTCTCTTTTCTCATGCACTTAATTTCATGCTATCTTTATGCCTCTTTCTAAACACCTTTCTTTCAGTCCACAAGTATATTCAAGTCTCTCCAGTTATAAAGAAGGCTTTCTTTAATTCTTCTATTTCATCAAACTATAATCCTTCCTTTCATGCCAAACTTCTGGAAATGATCATGGTGGTATTTTCACTTAATCATTTTAACTCCTCAACCCTGTGTTGTCCAACTTCTATTTCCAACATTGTAATCCATGAAGTCTTTCAACTGATGTTTCATTTTCTATATTCAGAAGTTCTAGGCAGTTCTAGTGTATTCCTTTTTGTGGGATGTTCATCTTATCATGTTCTTCTGTGAGATATATGATCCTTACGTTATCTCTACCATCCTGTCTTTGAGATTAGTATGACTTGCTAGGGTAGTAAGCATGTTTTTTTGTTTTGTTTTGTTTTGTTTTTTGTTTTTGTTTTTGTTTTTAGTATTATTGTTTTGCAGTTTCTCCTCTTCTAAACTGTCCTTCACTCTTGTATATTTGCATTTTCAATCCATTATTCTTCCTTTTGTTTCTTTGGTAATATTTGCCATTGCAAACTCTAATTTGCTTGTTTGTTTTTTAATTCTACTTTTTTCTCTGTCAATCATATATATTCTGCTCTCATAATTCTTGTTTATTTTTTGAACCACTCACGAACAATTTGTTTTGGTTCTACATTATTTTTGTTCACATGTTCACAAGGTCCTCCAGCTCATCAAATATGCTTAATCCTTTTTCTTTGTCTTGTGGCATTTATTCATAGATATCTGAATTTATTTATTGAATCTGGATGTCCTATTTCCTTTTGTTTTTAATATTTTCCCTGATGAGTTATCTGCTTATATTGAGGTCTTTAAGTTTTCTTTTTTCAAAAATCTTTGGTAATTTCAGGCTCTCCTTTCCTCCCTCTTTTTTATTGCTCTCTTTCTGCTTTCTCTCCTCTGATATTGATTTCCTTGCAAGCTGATCTCAATGTCTTTCAACCTCTTGCTGCACGGTGCAGTTCATGATTCACGAGCCTAGGTCTCTGTCTGCTCCAAGAGACTTTGGGATGGGGAGTACTGGTCTCAGATGGATGCTGAGCGCTTTCCCTTAGGCTTAGCGTAGTTGGCTGCTCAAACGCCAGCCTCTAGGCACAGAGTCCTGTCCTGATATCCCGTTCGGCTCCCTCTGTTCCTTACGTAGCATAGCAGTTCGAAATATTGCTGCACTGGTGCTTTGGTTTTGGAAGCTTCAGTGTCTAAGGCTGACAGGAGGGAGGACTGGAGTGTGGAGTTAAGCTCTATTTCAAGCTCAGACATGTGTCCTGACCCCTTTCCAGTCTCCTGCTCTCCTGCAGAGATCGTTTGCCGCACAGATCACTGCCTGCCACAATGCTATCTGGCACAGTTCCAGCAAGCTTCTGCCCTTAAGAGTGCTTCCCTAACACTGGCTGCCTGTCTAGGCTCCAACAAGCTTCCAAACACTAGAGTGTTCACAGAATGTCAGCGGAGCAATAAAGAGGGAGAGCAGACAGTGTGGGACCGGGTTTTGTTTCAAGCCAGGTCCTTGGGTGGGCTAGTGGAGCCTGTGGAGTGGGGGACAGAGGAGCGATGCTGGTGAGCTCAGGATAGATGTCAGTTCATGAATTTTGTTTTGCTTTTTTTTTTAACCTTCTTTTGAACTCTAAATGTTCTAAACCATGGCTACAGATGAAGTTGCTTTATTTGGGGGGCAAAATTTCTGTTTTGAAGCCGTCTGAGAAGCCACAGGAATGAGAAAAAATGTCTAGTCTTCATTTAGTGGCTCACATGACCCAGAATTCCTCATTTTCATTCATCATATGGCTTCAACCCTTATCATTTTATAAATCCAGAGACACAAATCCAATTTTCTAAGGATCATAGTATCTATCTTTCTGTCTCTATTTATCTGTCTGTCTATCTATCTTTCTGTATGTTTATCTGTCTATTAATCTATCTATCTATCTTTCTTTCTGTATATTTATCTATCTGTCTATTAATCTCTGTCTATTGATCTATCTATCTATCTGTCTATCTATTTATCTAATATTTCTTTCCTTGACCTTTATCCTAAGTAGCACATCCACATCACTAAAGGTCCATATTATATTTCCACATGTATGATTTACTGGAATCTCAAACTCAACAAGTCCAAAACTAATAGCATAAGTGATAGAAATAAGATTACTTGGACATCACTAATGAAGGTGGATTGAAGAAAATATAGGGTGGGATCAGAAAGACTACTTGAGTTCACAAAAAGCAAGGATTAGAACAAGAATGGTTACAAAAGAGAAGATACAGAGATTACAGAGATAAAATCTATAGTTTTCTAACATGTAAAAAAAAAATATGTTTGGCCTAAATGGCTTATGAAGTTTCTTATAGTTCTAGATCTGTGCTTCACTTATACTATGGAAATTATATTGATTCCTCACTTGGCCTTCCCTCATATATTCCATCTGTTATCAAATTTTATCAAACTACTTCTAATGCAGGCCTTTATCACCCCCCAGCTGTATTACTGCAATAATCTTCTAATTAGTTTCCATGACATAAATTCCTACCCATTTTCATCCATCATCCACTAAGCTGGCAAACTGATTTTTCCTAAAGCTCACTTCTGACCATGTCACTCACTCTCTATCCCATTCAAAAAACTCCAATGGCTCCCTCTTACCTCCAGAATTAAATATAACCTCAACTATTTAGTATTCAAAGACCTTTACACACTGATTTCTTCTTATATGTATGGTAATAATTCCATAACTCTTAGCTTTTATTACTCTGTGGTTTTTATTCTCTTAATTTACATTGATGACATATTTATAATCTGTCTCTTACAATACTACCAAACTAATTTTTCTTATGGATGAAAGAAGATGAGCCCAGTCGAAAACCTTCAAGCCATATATCCTTCAAACTCTAGTACTATGTGTTTCTTGAACTCACTATTTTCGTGTATGTTAGCCAGGCCTTTACATTAGCTATCATTTAATGTTTTTCCTTTGAATCCACATCTTTTAGATTCACAATCTTCCTTTGAGGTGCAACTGAATTGCTAATCTCTAGATAATATCCCAGATATGTCCACTATTACATCTGCCTCCCTATTCTGAAATTTCTTTATCAATTCATTCGATTTTTCCTTTGACTAAGTCATTCACTTCCTCCCATTATACTTTTTTTGTGTGTGTGCACATATTTGATCCACTGTGTGGTAAGGACAGCATGAACTTTAGATAAATCATGATAATTTTTGTTTAAGGCCAGGAGATCATTCTCAATATTTTGTAGTTCTCTAGAAGATGAAGGTTTTAAAAGTCCAGACCAATTGAAGCTAGACTAATTCTTGAAGTCTGGAATGATCCTCACTATCTGAAGGGACATCTTTATGATCCAGCATTGGTGCTCTGAAGAAAATAAATAAAAAATGGTATAACATTGGTTTTGTGGACATCCATATTTTTCTAGATTGCTGGGACTGTCCCAGTCTACTGCTCAAAATTCATTTGTTGGTCTGCCCAGGGTTTATTATGATATGGTAGGAGACACCCATAACTAAAATCTGGACTTCTGCCTAGAAAAGGGAATCTCTCTGACACAGAATGGTCATAAAGGATTTGGGAAACAGCATAAATCCAAATCACCAAATCTATCTGTTTTAGGAATTCTATCCTCTTCTCTGCTGATCCATATTGAAGAAACAATTTTAGAAGAAATCCATCCTTTTGACAGCAGATATTTAATGGTCCCCATATTAGTCACTTACAATGGACAAAAAAAAAAAACCCGATATATAACCATTAACTTTTTAATTTATCAGAAAGCTAACTATGCCATAAGCAAATTATTGTCTAAACCTTTTCTAAAAATTCTCAAATTCCTTGGGGTTGAAAGCCCTCCACTCTTTGATATTTCCTTGGAGGGTGTCACATATTTGGGGCAGTAAAAGGGCAAGTTTCAGGCTCTTTAGTTATCAGAGATGATTACAAATTCTTAGCCACACCTCTGCTATCATGTTCTTCTCTTACAGCAATATGTGAGATTCAACACATTCTCCAATAGGGCCTCTAGATAATAGCCTCTAAGTTTTCACCTTCAACTTATTAGTCCACAACCTTATCAAATTAGCATTCTTTCATCTGTGTGGTATATAAATTAAAAAAAAATAGTTTAATACCTCCAAAATATGATCCTTAAAACACGAATGCATATACATCTCTGTCTCAAATTACATCACATAAAAAGCAAATGTATTTTTTCTAAACTGTTATTAAAAGCCATAGAATGTTGCTTTTTGCAGTATTGTTATCATCTCTTTTAAATTCTTAAATATACTAGAAAGAACAGCCATGTCAGTTGATGGAAAAATATTCTTAAATTTTTGTCCTATCAAGCACCAATCATTCTAATATTACAAGGTCAGTGTGGATTTCCTTCTAAACCCATTGAAAGAGCTTCCTAAATATGACTAAAATTAGTGTAGCCACAGGATAGCAGGTGCCTACATCTGGCCATCCAATCAGTCAAGACTTCCTTTCACCATATATCCTTCCTCAACTTCAACCACAACAACCACAAAGTCACTGCGATCCAACCCTGCCTAATATGCCAAAATGTGTTGGGTCCGGCCCAAGTCAGGCTACTCCAATGAGTATGACTCAGGTTTGGAATGCAATGAAACACTGTGGGCCACAAGATGCAATAAAAATATCTTTATATTCAATACAGGATTAAAGGATATAATTGACAAAAATAAATGTTGCTTTCTTCTACTTTGGCTTTTCCCAGACAGCAATGGTGGGTCAAAGAAATAAAAAGTGTATTTCACCATATCTTCCAGTCATTAGCTCCTCAGAATCTATGTGTTTTATGTTCCCAATGTTCCAGACCATCAAATACTGAGGAAGGCCGCCTAGCCTCCATAAATGGGAAAAAAAGACTACGCAAAATTTAGACCATAGTCTACTATACTCCTAATAGAATAAAAGCTTCTGAAGGAAAGGTACACTTCTGTTTTTATATCCCAAGTGTTTTGCATAACACATTACAAATTAGAAAAAAGAAAATAAATATTTGTTAAGCAGCCATAATGTGTCAGACATTGTGCTAAATGCTTTACAAATTATATCTCATTTTTATCCTCACAACAATCCTGGGAAGTAGATTCTATTATCTCTATTTTATAACTGAGTAAACCGAGACAGATAGACATTAAATATCTTTCTTAGGGTCACATAGTTAGTATCTGAGACCAATTTGGAACTCTGCTCCACTATTTATTCTATTATGCTAGCTCTCTCATTAAGCACCACTTAATAAATATTTCTTCTATATTAGTTCATATAGAGGAGGTATGATATAGAGGAAAGAGTGCTAGACCTGAAACTGAAAGAAAGGAGGGTTAAAGTTTTACTTTCATCAATTCCCAGATGTTTTTCCATGAGGCAATTCACTTATTATCTCTAACCTTAATTTCCAAATGGGAAATAATAATTGTAGTACTTTATCCCACTTCTATACTTAAAATCTGTCATTATTTCCTGAATAAAATTCAAATCGGTTGCCAGAAATCTAAAAATGTCTAAAATTTGTTAACACCATTCCTCATTTTGTAGTCTGTACTCCAGCTAAACTGGATGACTCAGAATTACAACATGCTTAGGCACCTCCCCCCTCATTATACAGATTGTGAAACTGAGGACCTAAGTTAAGTGACTTTCTTGGGGTTACACAGCTACTAAAAAACCAAGTAAGGATTTGAATACTTTTTTTTCCTGACTATAAATCTAGTACCTTAAACATCCTGTATTTTCTCACAACTGTGTCTTTGTTTAATCTGTTCTCTGTATAAAATTTCCTGTTCTCAACTCTTTTACCCTTCTATCTTTTAAAATACAGCTGAAATAATAACTTCTTCCAGGAAATCTTACATTATTTTCCAAATTAGTAGTGACATTTTCCATTGAATTTTAAATAACTTTATTGTTCCATCTAGGCCCTTATATTGCATTGTTTTGTAATATTCTTACTTGTGGTTTTAAGAGGCAATATGGTCTTAGGGATAGAGCTCTGGATTTGGAGTTAAGTTGTATGACCCTGTTATCCCATATGAAAAATAATAGTATCAATCCATTAAGGCTGTTGGGAGGCTCAAGTAAGAAAATGTCTATAAAGAATGCTCTAAACTTCATATTACTATATTAATTTAATTTATTATTAAATCATTTAACGTGTTAAAAAAATCAATAAATATAGGACATGTGTGCCAACAATTGAAGATGACCGATAAAGATTCCAGGAAGATCATGGAATTGAGGTCTGAAATAAACATGTTGCCAATGTTGTGGCAGAAGTAGGGCATGTGTCATATTCACCTAATTGGCTATAAAAACTATGAAATTAGGTGTCATATTCTATCTAATGTTGTATTTCTCAGAATCACTAGAAGAGAGATCTATGGCCACAGTAGCTTGATGTTATAAACATGTCTGCTGAATTAGAAAGATAAATGAAAATGAAAAGCATGCATGTGACTTGGATCATTGAATTTTCATTGGTGATAATTTTGCTCAATTGTCCAACTTGCCACAAGGATGTGACATCCATGCAGAAAAATGTGATTAATTCCTACTTTCTGTTTCTCAAGAAGTAACCTTGTCACAATTTCAGAGATAACTGAGAAGACCTTTATGAATTGATTCAGAACAAAGTAAGCAGAAGAAGAACAAATTATATGTTTTCAATCTTATAGAGAAAAAATAACTTTAGAAGAAGCCTTGAGAACTCTGATCAAGGCAATGATAAATCATAAGTTCAAAATAATAAAAACAAAAAAAAATGCCACTTATTCCATGACACAGACGTCATGAATTGAAAGTACAGGAAGAAACATGCATTTTTAGACATGATTAATATGGGAATTTGTTTTGCCAAACTATGTAGATATGTTTTAAGTGATTTTTTTAAAAAATTATCTGTTTAATAATTTGGGGTAGGGGAACAGACAAATTAATTTTTGTCTTCTTACTTGAAAAAAACACAAATCAGGAATGTCTGATTCTTCCTAACCTCAGTTGGGATTTTCTTGGCAAAGATACTGGAATGGTTTACCATTTCCTTCTCCAGTCCATTTTACAGATGAGGAACCTGAGGTAAACAAAATTAAGTGACTTGCCCAGGATCATATAGCTACTAAGTTTCTGAGATCAAATTAAAATTCAGGTCTTAGTGACTCTAAGACAGGCCCTCTGTCTACCATACCACTTAGCTACCCTGTAGTTTATTTATTTTTTATTTAGTTATTTACCCTGTAGTTTATTTACCATGAAAATAAACCCATGGGCACATTCTCTATTCTAATAAAAACGAAGATACATACCAGAAAGTATATGTTTAAAAAAATCTTGCAATAAGGGAAGCTTTTCCACTGACCCAAATGCAATAAGTGTACCTTGCTGCTCTATTGGACTGTTATGAAGATATATAGATTGCTTTGGAATTAGCTTGAAAATGTCAGTAACCCTGAACTGTAGAACACACTGTCAATCAGCTCAGCCAGAGCTGACAAAACTGCCAGAGAGGAGAAAGATATGGACAGTCAAATACCAATGCTCAAGAGCTCTGGTTGAACCCTCTGTTTCCCCTCCACATTCCTGGATCCCCTACTAAGTGAAATCTCTTTAGCACTATAATGTCAAGTTGCCTAGGCTTTTTAAGACTACAGGGAACACACTGCAGTTCACAAACCTTACCTGTAAACTGTTTTCTGCTACAGAGAAAAAAAAATATATATATATATTCTGGTTGGAATATCTATTTTGTGAGGAACTATTGGATTTTTGTTACGTGAAGATGTGCCTCATTTTATAAAGAGGAGATATTTCTTAAAACTTGCATGTAAAAATTGCATTTCTGTACACTAAATCAAACCCAGTTTTGAATTTATTAGGCGATCTGGGCAATTAAAGAAATATTTTGCAGGTAATGAAACCTGGAAATTTAGCATATTAGAGATATAAGACCAGAGCCCCAACTTGAGAAAGAAGGATAGGCTCAGTGATTACTCCATGCACTGAATACTTTTGGTAAAGTGAATTATTTCTTGAGAATTTCCTGATTTACCTCTTTTTGTTGTAAATTTGAGTTTCTTTATGTGGGACATACTTCAATCTAGTACATCTCTATTCAATCTTATAAGTAGTAGAGTTTCTAAGACCTCCCTGGATGTCAAGTTCTTTTTTTCTGCGTTCTTACTTCTTCCCTTCCTTTTACATTTTGCTGATATTAATAAGATATGACTATTATTTCCTCATACAATGCCAATAAAATTCTTTCTTACATCAAAGAAAGTATAATTTAGGAAAAAAAGGCCAATTAATATATTGATGATATCTGGTATGAGCTATTGCTGGTACCATTTCTCTATAGAGAGGAAGAAGGTATGCTTTCATCATCTATTAAGAATTAGCCTGTTCACTGATCTGATTTCTGATACCTTCATTTCCATAATTGAGGAAGTGACCATAACTGTTTTTTACTTGGTTTGCCTTACTGCCATTTCATATAATTTTCCCAATTATATCTGGATTTTTCCATATTGTTCCATATGTTATAATAATATTCTACTACATTTTTGTGCCACAGTTTTTTTTTCAAATATATATTTAGGAGTATTTTATAAGGTTGATGATTGAATGATGGGGGATTAGGTATTTTCTTCTATCCTCATGACCTTTCAAATAAGAAAGTAAAAACAATTTCAATTATTTCCATGGGCACCAGGAACTCTAAAAAGATAAAAACCAATGAACTAATTCTATGATTTATATACTGACATTTTGTTCCCAGCATTGTGCTAGATGTTGGAAAGAAATAAAGAAGGAAGGAAAAGAAGGAAGGAAGAAGGAAAGGAGTCAAGTGAAGTAGTAAGGAAGGGTAGCTAGGTAACACAATGGATAGAGTGCCAGGTCTAGTGGCAGCAAGACTCATCTTCAAAGTTCAAATCTCTTTTCAGACATTTACTAGCTGTGTGACCCTGAGCAAGACAGTTAACTCTGCCTGCCTCAGTTTCCTCATCAGTAACATGAGAAGGAAATAACAAATTTAATATCTTAGTTAAGAAGCCCCAAATAAGATCATAAAGAGTGACTTGAAACTGAAAAGTGAAATGAAAATGACTGAACACGAAAGAAGGAAGAAGGGAGGAGAGGGAAGGAAAAGGCAAAGTGGAGGACATAATAATATAATAGAGACAGGACATTTCAATGTCTTTCTCCATTTTGGATAGGTACAATATAAATAAAAACAAAAGGAAAAATATAAAACTGGATGAGTTGCTAGAGAAACTAGAGATAACAGACCTATAGAATCTTCTAATTAGAACTATTAAGGAATATATATATATATATATGTGTGTGTGTGTGTGTGTGTGTGTGTGTGTGTGTGTGTATACACATACACATACATATACACAAGTATATACAATAAAAATTGACCACTACAACACACAAATATTTAAGACAATTATCACTTGGGTACAAAGAAACTACTCTTATTTTGGGTTCAAAGAAACTACTTTTCTTATTCTGGATTTTCTCCTGTTCAGATAGGTGTGAGGATGTTGGTAACTTCCCATCTAAGAAATTTCATAATTTTGAATATGTGTGTGACTCCAAGCAAAGCAAGTCACTTACCCTCTCTAGATCTCACTTATCTGATATGCAAAATTAAGGACTATTCTAGCATTAAATCTGTGAGACCACAATTCAGCCAGATAAATCAGTTCTCTTAATTAGAAATGAAGATAAAAAGGGAAAGAGGTAAATGTTACCTTTAAGAGGAGCTGTAGTCAAATAGAATTGTCAATTCTATCCTTGTTGAAGTATTCATTGATGTGACAGTACATGAATACAAACACCTTTAGTGAGTGTACTTATATGAAGCTAAAGAACTCTAAAAATCAATTCCCCAGAGAGAAATGTTTCTTTTCAACCTCAACTTTTTTTTTGAGGCAATTGGGGTTAAGTGACTTGCCCAGGGTCACACAACTAGGAAGTATTAAGTATCTGAGGCCAGATTTGAACTCATATCCTCCTGACTTCAGGGTTGGTGCTTTATCCACTATGCCTTCTAGCTGCCCCTCAACCTTAACTTCTTGAAAATATTTTGTTCTACTAACTTTCACCCTTTTTAAAGAAAGGACTAAATAATAGGAAGACTATAATCAAATCTTACTTTTTATCAAACATACTGTATTTCTATATAAGAAGATCTGGAAATGAAATACTGATTGACCAATTTGCAAAGAACAGATGGAATCACCATCAATCTCTACTTCTTTACTAGAGAGGAATGAAAGCCCAGGAAACCTCTGTACTATCATTTAGCATTTACCACCATCATTCTCTCCCTTTCTTCACTGAGCCTTCATGAGAGGCCTGACTCTATAATTTTGTAGAATAAGTTTCCCAGAAGGGTTAGAACAATACGGAATTCCTTTAATGACTTTACTAAGGGACATAGTAGAATTTCTACACTCTTTTTTTAAAGCTTTTTTATTTTCAAAACTCATGCAAGGATAATTTTTCAACATTGACCCTTGCATAGCCTTGTGTCCCAAATTTTCCCCTTCTTCTACCATCTCTTCCCCTAGATTGCAAAAAATCCACTATACGTTATACATGTTAAACTATATATTAAATCCAATATATGAAACATATTTATACAATTATCTTTCTGGAAAAGAAAAATCAATCAAAAAGAAAAGAAAATTAATAAAGAAACAAAATACAAATGAACAACAACAAAGAGAGAGAAAATGTTATGTTGTGATCCACACTCAGTTCCCACAGTCCTCTCTCGAATGTAAATGTCTTTCTTCATCAAAAGATCATTGGTACTGGTCTCAATCATCTCATGTTTGGAAAGAGCCACATCCATCAGAACTGATCATCATATAATCTTGTTGTTGCCACATACAATGATCTCCCGGTTCTGCTCGTTTCACTTAGCATCACAGAACTTCTATATTCTTTACTCACATAACATACTGCTTTCAGAATGTACATGGTTCCTCTGATTGTTATGGCACACACACACACACACACACACACACACACACACACACACACACCACTAACACTTCAGATTCTATGAATTTGTTTTTAATATTCCTGGTATCAGTGAGTACCTACCCAATGTCTCTTTCTTCCTGCCATTGGCTTGCTAGCTATTACTTTACTTTTCTCAGATAAGAAAATTACAGGTAACAGCCACTTAAGCAGTGAAATTTTATTTTAAGATTCCAGATAGACTTTGGTTTAGGGTGGGAGGAAGAGTTTGAAGTATGGGGGAAATTTTCCATATGATACTTAAATTATAGCTGATATATAAGCATCTAAAATTAAGGCCCTGATTAGAATCAGTAAATTAATTTAAGGACTGTAGTACTTATGCATAATTCATTAAGTTCCATTTGTTTCTTCCTACCAAGCCATACACACCATAGATGTTCAATAAATGTTACTCTTGAAGATGATAAAAACAAAAGCAATACTATCAAAAGAGGTAAATCCAAAAGGATGCTGCAAAAATTTCTGGCAACATTCAGAGAGTCTGTTTTCCCAAGCAACAAACTCTTATGAGATTGGATCTGGACCAATTCCCAGGCTTGGCAAGGTCCTGGGGATTGGCAAAAGGCCACTTGTCTCTATTGCTTCCTCTTTCCTTTTCTGCTATTTGTAGCAGCTGATAATCAATCCCATTTAGCCCATTCTGGATTTAGTCTCACAAGACAATGAGAATAGAAGAAAAAAAAGGAGGTTTTTCTTTTTAGGTTTCTTTCCTATAATTAATCAACAACTATGTAATGTGGTTGCACAACTGACCTACACAAGGCAAATAACAAATGACAGCTTCCACTATCACTTTATTACTCTTATTGAGACACTAGGTATAAGAAAGTCAATATGAAAATTCATACATGTTATATACTACTTAGAGATTGTGAAATAAAATTGCCCACTCTCAAAAAGGGATAGGTATGTTTTCTCATGTATGTTGGGCTGGTAGAGAATTTCAACACAATATAATACTGATGTAAGAAAGACTAGCACACTGCAAAGTTAATAGGAGAGAGTCATAAGCAAGTTGAAACAAAGAAGAAATGAATTAAAAGTTCTATGAATCAGACTTAAAATAAAATGACATAGCTATTGATTTCATGATGGTAACAATGGTAGAATGACCAATCTTGGTCACTGGAAGATCATCAAAAAGTAAGCCCTAAGTGTTATTTTTAGATGATTGATTATACAAATAAAAATTACTACACAGCTTTAATCATTTACCTCTGGAACAATTAATTACAATTAAAGATAGAAAATTCTAACGGCTAAGACTACAAGCAGTCAAATGGCAATGATATAACAGCATGAGAATGGAAACTGAATAGTTAGACATCCTTTACAGATATTAACTAAATTCAGCAAGAGTTCCAAAAGTTCAAACCATGAAAGCAAGAAAAAAATGTGCCATCTATTGGAGATCTCTAAAAAATAATAGTATCAAAAAGATGACATCAACTGTTTGTGTGCTCAGTTTAGAAAAGACTGCTCTTCATACATGACCTTTCAGAGCCAATCAGACCAGTAATTAATAACAACTATATCAATATTCATAAGTTTTAACAAAGAGATCAAGTAGGTCAAATACTATAAACTTCTCAAAAATACACATATATATATTTTACCATATACAAAGTTCTTCCACATCATTGATAATAAAAAGTAATTCAAATCCAAAAAGCCTTGAGATTTCACCTGATACCTAGAAAATTGGCAAAGATAAGGTGAGAAATGTTAATATTCAAGGGATTGTGGAGAGATAGAGATCATTGTAGATTATTGGTGGAGTTGTAAATCAGTGCAAACATTACAGAAAACAATTTGCAATTATGCATATAAAAAGACAAAATGTTACTATCCTTTGACACAAAGATTCCAGACCAGGTCTATACCAACAAGGAAATAATTAATAAGAAGAAAGTCCCTATATATCTAAAAATATTTATAGTAGCAGTATTGCCATAGCAAAGGAACTCAAAACAACAGAGACGCCAGTTCCCTGGAGAACTGCTGAACAAATTGTGGTATGTGACCATAATGTAATCTTACTTTGCTAAAAGAAATAATATGATAGATACAGAGAAGCACAAAAACTTAAAATGATGCAGAGTGAAGCAAGCAGAGCCAAGAAAATGATAAACATAATGAATGATTACCACAACATAAACAGAAAAATCAATTGAAAGGTAATGTTACAAAATTACAAAGAACAAGTATGGCATCATTGTAGACATATGAGAAGATACTTCCTCAAGCCCTACACCTTTAGAGAGGAGAAAGGTCCATGGGAATAGGAGGGGCTACCTATTTTCAGACTTTTAAAAAAACTTTTCAAAAAAGAAATCTTTGCTAAATGAGATGACTTTCTAGGAGAGGGAGGGAGAAGGAAATTGGGAGAAATTTAGGTAATAAGAAAAAACAAAAAAATACAAAATTTATTTTATTTTAAAAATGATTAACACGTAACTATATATCTGTTGTGGTCTCTTGAAATTATCCAGAGTATAGGAAGTTCAATTCTGTTTGACAAACATTTATTGACCACCAATACTTTGCTATCCAATGGGGATAAAATCAACTTCAAAGAGATGTAACTCAACTAAATAGCCTGCAAGTTAATAGGTAAATTCTAAGTATGAAATCTGAGAACTGAGAAAACTGAATCACTACTCAACCCCATCAAATTCTCTCTTTGCTAATATTCCTTGTGTGATTTTAAACAAGTCACTTCATCTCTGTAGACCTCAAGTCAACTCATTTTTTTTAAATAAGAGGATTGAAATAGGATTGGAAAAGACTGAATAGGGTACTAATTCAACTCTCTAATTTAAAAAAAGAAACAAGTTCCAAACTTGACATGGAGACTGATTAACTGGATTACTAGGAGATACTACTTGACTTCTTTGTGTCTCAGGAAACTTATAGTTAATCAATGTCCATTGCAAGTTTGGAATTCAGATTTTCCTAACAGCAAGATTATTCAGCAGTCTATCTACAATACTTACACTAACAATTCTACTAGCAATCAGACAAATAAATAAAAGGGAATTTGAGACAGAAGGAAACAAACATAGGAGTTCAGAGCAAAGCTGAGTTCTGAAGACAGCTAAGGAGCCTAAGAAGCAAAAAAATGAACTGGAAATACATGCAGAAGCATCGTGGGCTAGACTAGTAAGAGAGGGCGTGAATTCAGAGAGGCAAGAAATTAAATGACAAGTTCAGGCAAATTAAATGACAAGTTGACATGGCTAGAATATCTAGTACCTTGAGAAAATGCATCATAAAACTGGGAAGATAAGTGGAAGTCAAATTGTAAATAATTTTAAATCAGACTGAAAATTTTTTATTTTATTCTAGAGTCAACAAAATTCTTAAATAGGGAGGCAAAATGGTCAGATATCTAGCTCATGAGGATTATTTTAGAAGCCATATGTATAATGGAGAGGCAAGAAACCAGGAGACCAATTAAGATACTTATTAAACTGAATCAGATAGATGCAATGAAAGACTAAACTAGAGTATTAGCCATTAAAAAGAAGAGAAAGAGAAGGGAACTTAAATGTTGATACTGACAGTCTATTTTACAATAAGGCTTTAAGTGTGTTTTGTGTTCCATTATCCTTCTCCCCTAAATGTATAACTATACGGTAGGCAAAGAGATACAGAGATTACCTGAAGAAAAGCTTTGTAAGTTGCACTCCAATAAGATTACATTGACTTGGATCTGTTCAGTCTTGAGGGAAACTAAAGATTTTCAGAGGTAGAAAAGGGCAGGCCCTTCTAGACAATGGAGACAGCTATTATAAAAATTTGGAAACAGAAAATGGATAATCATTTTTGAGGAACAGGAAAAAAAGATCAGTTTAACTACATCCCACAATGCAAGGAAGAGAATAACGTTTTAATATTGGAAAGGTAGAAATGAGGCATATTTAGAAGAGCTATAAAAGATAAGAGAGAGGTTTATATTTTTTGCCAAAAATAATAGGGAACCACTGGAGTTTATTAAGGTGTAAGGGGGCAAGAGTCAAACCTGCATTGTAGAAAAATTACTTTGGATAGTATTGGAGATCAGATGGGAGGATTAAAATAAGGTGAGACAAGTCAAGGAAATCAATTAGGAGGTATTGTAATAGCACAAATATAGGACAATAAGAATACATCTCTTCAAAGAACTACGTGCCGTAACTGTTTATAGAGAGAAATTCAGACAAATTTGATTCCTTATTATAAAAGAATTACAAAATTAGTATATGAAAAGGACATAGTGGCAGTAATACATCTGGTGTTAAGTGAAGCATTTGATGCAATGTATCTTGGAATTATTCTTGAAATATTAATTCAAATTACATAATAAATGAACTCTATCACAAGTACTGAAAAGTGGAAGAAGCATTGTAAACATGGAAGCTGGTGCCATAATATTATTTTTTTTAAAAAGAGCATAAAGCAATGAGAAATTCTGCCTAACGAATGACTATGAGCCCTGTGGGCTCCTAATAAATATTAATTGATAATAATGAATGATAGTACAGGGCAGTAAACTAGGAATATATCTCCAGGCTATTCAGATATAGTTTGTGGACTAGAAATTGATAAATAGCTGTTAGAAAAGAAAACAAAAGTAATTTGAAAGCATTTTGTCTGCAAATAAGGGGAAAATGTCATTAATAGAGTCAGAAATGCAAGAAAAAAGATAAATCAGATGTATGTGCTCATGACTATACTGGAAATGCAATGAGCCAGATTCTTCCAGGTCTAAAGTTGGACATCTTTGAAGGCCTTATTGATCCACCCTGGACATCAGGGGACTATTTAGAAAATAAATGCATCAGTAAATGAAATGATACCCTAGTTAAAAATCGAGAAAAATCTGGTTTAATATCTATAGCTTGTCTAAGCCTTGCTAAAGAGAGAAGCTTTTAAAGCCAATATTCTTAGTCTGAGGATGTGGACTTGATTTTCATTTGTTTGTTTGATTGATTTTTAATAATTCTATTTCAATGTAATTGGTTTCCTCCACAATCTTATATATTTTACTTTATGCCTTTAAAACAATTATTCTAAGAAAATAAATTGCTAAAGGGATCTATGACATTAAAAAGATTTTAAAACTCTCTTTTAAAATTTGCCACCTACAGGAGGCTTTCTTTGATCACTCTCTTCTGGAGTTGTCTTTTCATTTTCTGAATTCCTAGAACCCCCACTACTTAAACTCTTCAAAAGATCAACAATTTAAAACTAGTTGGGACCTCAGAAGTTGTCTAGTCAAATATTAACTTTACACTTGAGAAAACTGAATCCCAAGGAGATCAAGTAATATTAATCTTTGACTCCAAGACTACTAATTTTAAACCCACAATTCTGTTAATTGAATCAAACTGAGGCAAGAGAGAAGCAATAGAGATTTAGTTAGGTAAAATGACTTGCCCAATATCCCATAAACAATAGATATCAGTTTTATTTAGCCAGTCTTCTGACTCTAAAGTTAGGGTTCTTTCCACTATTTATACCATCTTATCTCTAAATATTATAATTTAATTTAAATTATAGTCATTTGCTTATTCCCCTCATTGGATTATAAGGTTATTGCTATATTCTTTTCTTTGGGGGGAGGGGAGTAGGGTGGAGGGGGCAAGAGGAGACTGGGAAAGAAGACCATAAGGTTGTGGACACAAGAAATGCTCAAAAAATTTCTGTTGATAGGCTAAGAAAAGAAAGAAAGAGAGAGAAAGACAAGAAGAGAGGCAGAAAGACAAAGAGTGAGAGGCAGACAGAGAGACAGAGACAGACAGAGACACAGAGAGACACAGAGAAAGAAAGAAGTGAGGGATGGAGGGGGAAGGAAGTAAGGAAGAAAAGAAGGAAGGAGGGAGGAGGAAAAAGAAAGGGAGAGAAGGAAGAAGGGAGAGATAGAGGAAGGGAGGGAGGGAGGGAGGAAAAAGAAAAAGAAAAAACAGAGAGAAAGTATCCACAACAACTCTCTGACTTCTAGCTTAAGGATCAACTTCTAAGGGAAATGATAAAAGCCCCACCTCTTGATATAGTCAAAGCACAAGCAATGAAATATTCTCATGAGAATGATTCTGAGCTGTCAGGGGGATGGAGTGGAAAACTCGTCAGTAACCATAGAAACTCCTATGATCTGATGATTCTCATTTTTGAAGGATGGTGAAACACTGAAAGAATGACAGGCAAATCTTGGCATCACAAGAAAACATAGACAATAAAACAAATGTCGTTGATCATTTGCACTTGTTCCCATTTTAGCAGTTGTGGTATTTTTCTATCTTCTTTCTCTAACATAGTATTTGTAAAGGTGTGTACAGTAGCTCTCATCCATCCCTTTTATTGTGCTTTGAGACAACAAGAAGTGAACAGAACAAGAGGTAACAGAAAATGACAGCAGGGTTATCTTAGATCAAAGCAGAACCAAGGATAATCTAAGTGAATTTAAGTCATTCAGGGGGAGCAGATCTCCTACAGTGATATTTGAGGTCATGGCCACGCATCTCACATCACATATGTCAAAGATGACTTATTTTATTTCTTTTAGTGACCCAGCAACCAGGACTGTGAAGGAAAGGTTTGCATGGTCATGAGGACCAGTTTTAAGCAAAACCATAAAGAAAATAGAGTTATTCACTGATATCTCCTCCCCCCATTACTAATGTTCCTCCTTCAGTAGCTATCTTCTATCCCATTCTTCCTAAGAAACTAAGCTGACATTGAAGTGACAAATTGGAACCATGTTAGTAAGCGGGTAAGGGATTAAAGTGTGATTCAGGAACCTTTATATTTAAATTGAGGACCCCTGAAGCCTCCTAAATTTGTCCCTGGCCATTATGTGTACAAAAGTGGAAAACCATGCTATCATCTTCCTTCTTTCAAACATCTACTTCAAGACTAATGAGCACCAATGCCCTGGATTTCCCTGAACTCTGTAGACAAGACTTCCCTGTGCTTGTATCCATGAATAATCACAATTTCTCCCATTATCTGTGCCCCACTTACTGGGAAGTAAACAAAGATTTGGCTTGCCGCTTCAAAAGTGTTGCCAACCATTCCCCAGCTTAAGGTTTCCAAATTTAATTAACTGCCTGTGTCTCATTAGTCGTGGAGACCTGAACCCAGTTATATTTTTCTATCCCTAGCTCTATTCCAGACCTTCTAAGCTTACCTGAAACTTAAGGATAAAGCTGGGATAAGGACCATGTTGCAACTAGATTAGTCAGAGGAAAGAATATTGTATTTGCTTTTTGATCCCCTTCTTTCACTTCATGCTGTTATGAATCACACTAAGGTCATTTTAAACTCTGGATTAAAGGTTGAACTCTCTGTGAAGATCACTAGGAATCTGTCAATACACTACACTTTGTTGTTTTTCAAGGATGGGTGGAAAGGGGAAAGAGGAGTTCCAACTTGAGCACTCAATAGGGTTAGTCATGCATACTTGAAATTTGCATGGTGAGGGTTGCCTAGAACATCATAAAATTGACTCTGAGACATCTGTAGTAGCTGAAGTAATGTAGTCAAGTTAGGCTGTGTGACATGAGGCATAAAATGATATTATATTAGAAAAGGACTGATTTTTCTAGTACTCACCGCATGAAGTGACAATAATTAATAATGCCATTTTTTTTTTCTGCTTGAGAAGAGGTTCAGTGAGACCTGAGCTTTCCAAAATTTAACTTGTTTGACTAAGTTATTGTCAATATAAAGGACATATTCACCTTTACGGAAAAAAATCTAGAGAAGAAAACTCAGCCTCTGACCAAAGGAAATAAAAAATGAAACAACCTCTTCCTACAAAGAGCTTACATGTTTCATAAGAACTGGGACCAACTCCAATATTTCTTATATAATTAACCCTAGTTCATCTCTGGGGATATAATGGGCAAATACTTATTGATTGTCTTTTTAAAATATAAAGACAGAGGACCATATGACTGTAATGATTTTGGTGAGACTTGCTCAAAAAGGGGAATGTAGACAAGGTGACCTATGGGGATCTTTTCCAGCCTCAATGACTACTCCAAATTACGCCTCATGAACAATAGTGATGTCTGTGTAGCTGACACAGTGACCAGTCAGAGTTTTGAAGAATTGGGAGGAATCCATCAATCACCAAGGTAACAATTACTGTCATCTGCACTTAAAAGTGAAAGCTTTCTTTCAAATTAAGAGAAAATGTTTGCTGTTGAAATGTGAGTTGCTGAGAAAGATATCTCACTTCCTCACCTCCTGATGGCTCAATGCTATCACAGCTTCCAAGTGTCAAATCGTTGAGTGTACAGCCTGGGAATGATTCTTGCAAATAAAAAGCACAGCTTGAAATACTGACTTTTTCTGATCAAAAAGTATCCTGCAGACAGCTGAACAGTCTAGGGTCAAGAAAAGACCTCGTTTTCTAGTGTGATTTTTATTATCATCAGAGAGAAGACTGTACTTGCCCCGAATTTACAGCTACTCCATAGACTCCCACTGATAGTAGCAGTTTTGCAGTCAGTAAGAGCTTTCTGTGTATTCAACCTCCTCTTTTACTTCTCTCCTCCTTACCCCAAACAGAGATTTTTTTTATTAATATATATTTTTTGTTTCCCTTATAGGATATTTTCTTCTTTAAAAGAATGATTTATAAAAACAAAATATAGTGAATTTCAAAAATCACATTATCTGTGTGTGTGCCCACGTGCATGCAGAGAAACACACACAGCCACACACACGAATTCCAAAGCTTAAATTAAGATTAAAAACCACTGGTTCAAATTCCCAAATGGGAGTAATTTCATCACACATACAGTAAGGTTCTTCATTCTGCGGTTTCCTGTGCCTGAAGAATGCAATTACTTCAAAATGCACTTCCTACAAAACCCTTTGCAATTTGATTATGTGCTAAATGTAATGAAGCTAATGGTCCCCTTGTTCTTAGTCAAAACAGTATGTTATGGGTTTGGACTACAATCTGTAAAGGAAAATAACTGGTGCCTCTTGATACTCTGGATTTGGGCTATAATCTCTAAAGTGATGGAAATTTAAGGCAGTTTCCATAACAGGATTTAAAGATGGAAAAAAAAATCTTTATGGTTAATCTATCAATCAATTAATAAACATTTATTAAGCACCTACTATGTGCCAGGCATTGTATTAAACATTTGCTCACTTTCTCCATTTATGAAGGATTAAAAACCAAAGAGCTGTTGTGACTTGAGCAATCTCAACAAGCTTATGAATATCTTGAACCAGGACTTAAAACCAGATCTTCTGACTTCAAATCCAAAGGACACCTTTGGGGGATTAAATCCTCCCCCACCAGACTTCACCCCTAACCCAATGATATCAAATGAACAATTTTACTATAAATAAATGAGTAATGGAATCATAAATGCCATGAATATAAGCAGCAGCACCAACACCAGCAACCAACATTAAGTGCTCCTATACAATCTGACTTCACCTCATCTTCCACCTGAAACTACACTTTCTTTAAATTTCTTAATTGACAAATTTATGATCTTTTCTCAGTCTTCCTTTTTCATGACCTTCCTATAGTATTTAGTGCTGCTAACCACCTCCTCTTTCTAACTACTTTGTTCTTTGGGATTTCCTGATCTTATATTCAGAAGGTTCTCCTCCTATCTCTCTGACCACTTTTCCTCTCCTGTAACATCATTCACATTATGTGTCTTAATCTTGAATGTTCCTCAAAGCTCTGTTCTGGGTCCTTTTCTGTTTTTTCCATTCTTTCCATATGCACTCTCTTAATGATTTCATCAGCTTCCAGGAGTTTGATTATCATGTCGATGCAGAAGATGATTCCCAAATGTATGCACTCAGCCTCTGTTTCTCACCTGAGCACCTTTCCTGTATCAGAAATACTTTTAAACTAGATGTCCCATGTATTTCTTAAATGTGATACATCCAAAACACAACTCATTTTTTCTCTCAAATTCACTCAAACCCAGAATTTCCTATTTCAAAAAAAAAAAAAGAGCCAAAAATCTCGATATCCCTCCAGCATCCCAAGATCCCAAATTCACAATGCCACTATTATTGTTACTTCCTTCACCTCACAAATCCAACCATGTGCCAACTTTGGTCATATCTATTTTTGTATCTCTTGAATCCATTGTCTTCTCAATACTCATATAGTCACCAACTTAAATTGTGCCTTCTTCACTGCTTTCCCAGATCATTTCAATGATCTCTTTGGCCTCCCTGTTCTAAATCTTACCCCACACCATCCATCCTTCTCACAACTCTCTCAACCCAAGATGAACTCAATAGAAAATTTTACGTATAAGAGCCAGCATCAAAGATTAACTCCAAGATTCACAATAATGACCAAATTGTTTAGGTTTTATATGTGGAAATGTAAACCATGTGTCTAAGATGGATATTAGTAATTGAGTAGAGAAAAAAAAAAGACTAGGTCAGAGCTGAATACGATTTAACTCTAAAAAGCAAAACTATTTAGGATAAGGTAAAAAAATACTTATTATATTATAAAGAATAAGGTGCAGAGGAAGAACCAACACAGAGACAGTAGATAGGGGAGGAGAGTTGGTGGTTCTGAAAACCTATTCACAACAGGAATGGGCTAAATAGGGAACAATAGATACATATACCATGAAAACCTAGCACCCTCCAAAGTCTATAAAGAATTAAAGGAAAGAGGGAATAGGACAAGGTGGAGAATAGAAGAGTGTGTAGATTAATGGGAGTAGGAATAAATATATAAATTAATGGAAAAGGGATAAAGAGGGAGGGAAAGAATGGTAGGAGATGATAATGAAGGCATCCATAGGGAGAAAGGGACATTAAGTAATGGTAAGGCAAATTAGGGAGTAGAACTAAAGAGAAAAGAGTTAGCAGGACATAAGAAATATATAGAAATACAATTTAAAAAGGGTCAGGAGTAGAAATTATTAGGGAAAAAAAAGTAGGGCTAGTAGTTACTGATCTCAGACAAAGTCAAACTTAAAAGATTCAATCAAGAGAGAAATCTACATTATATGTCAGCCATATTAAGATTGTTTTAGATGCATGTATAGGTATATGTAAATATGTATGTATATGCATGTAGGTATGCATGTAAATGTATGTATGTGTGTGTGTATGTGTATAATGTAGTTGTTTGTGTGGTTGTATATACACACACACAAATAAATATAGTTGTGCTTAAATGTAATCTGCTTTGGGGAAGGTAGGGTGATGAAAAGGAAAAAAATAATAAAGTAAAAAATGCACAGCAGAAAAAAGAATAACTATAAGGAAGCAAAGAAAAAATGGGCAGTATGATGTCTTCTAGTATTATATATGTTTTCTTGAAGTAGAAATGTTCTGCCAGGCACATGACAATGTTTTTGTTTTTCCTTTTTTCTATCTTTTTTTCTTATTTTGTATTTAGTTTTAAATTAATTATTTTTGAAAAATGAAAACAAATAAGAATTGCTCAAGGAAAACTTGATTGATTCACCCAGGATAACATACAAGTATGTGGCAGAAGCAGGTCTTAATGTGGACTTCAAATCCTAATCTCTATCCACTATGCAACACTGCATATCTAAAGAGTAGTAACTATCAAAGAATAATAAGTATAACAATATCTTCTGAGACCACTCCTATTTGAATTCCATTGATAACAAAAACAACAGTACCAATGATGATAACTAAGAAGGAAGGATAGTGTAGTAGAGAAAAAAGCAGTCTTAGAGTCAGGAAGATTAAATGGCATATACACCCTGTGTGATATAGGCAAGTCTAGCTACCCTCAGCAATTAAGACTACACGCTATATAACAGTTGCAAGTCTGCAGATCTACAAATCTATAACAAAAAGAGTTTTCCATCCCATAGTTCTCTATACTTATGAAATCATTGTTGTTTTTCAATTGTGTACAACTTTATGATACAATTTAGGGTTTTCTTGGCAATGATTCTGGAATGGTCTGCCTTTTTCTTCTCTCACTTACTTTACAGATGAGGAAACTGAGGCAAAGAAGGTTAAGTAACTTGTCCAGGGTCACATAGCTAATAAGTATCTGAGATCACTTTTGAACTCAGGTCTTCCTAATTTCCTAACTCTAGGCTTGATAATTCTATCTACTGTACCACCTAGCTTCTTTAATGAAATGAAATTTTAGGTCTGGACAATAACTAGTAAAAATAGATTCCAAGAATTCACTAGTTTTAGTTCTAACTTAGAATTCCTAGAACAATATATATGCATGTGTATATGTTATATACATATTTGTAAAATATCTTTTGAGTTTCAAAATAACCCAGTAATTAGAAAGGGGAAGTATTTCAGGTATTTTTATTATTATCATTTTATTGAGAAGGAAACTGAGTAACAGAATTTAACTAAGTTGTCCAAGGAGACAAAATGTGTTAGAAGAAAGATTCAAACTCAGCTTTCTTCTCTGCTCCGAAGCCTGGCAATCATTCTGCTATGCCACATGAGTTTTTCCTACATGAATGGCAGCATATAACATGTAGATAAATTCACTTGGCATAAACCATGTCATGGCAAGTGATTTTTCCCATTGTTATCAGCTATTAAGCACCCACCATATACTAATGAAGCCATGCAGCTATGTGTGAATATGTTTTATCTCAAGGTTTCCCCCTGTAGGGGAGTAAAGATGGCACTAACAAAATCTGATTTTAGATAACCAAAAGAAAATAGAATGGTGTTTAAAAAATACGATATCATGAGTTTTTTTTAAAGAATCCATTGTATTTTATTTTGTTTCAAGTCAGAACTAAGCAATATAATCTCATGGTCAGGGAAGTTTTAAATGATGATAAGTCATGAAAATCAACTAAATGATATTCATTTTCCAAAAGAAAGAGATAACTAAGAACCCTAATTCTTTATGCCCGTTCAGTGGGCTTATGTGAACAAAAACCTAGACCTGAAGTAATAGGGGGCAGTAGTAACATAATTGAATTTTGTGCACATATTTATAAAAAGACATAGAATTTCAAAGGTGACAAGTACCTCAGAAGTCAGGTAGTTCCACTCATTCTCGGAGTCAAGACAAGAAGTACTTACTAAATGCATAATATGTGCCATGCACTGAGCCAAGGTAAAAATAGTCTCTTCCTTTAAGGAGCATATAGTTTTTCTAATGGATAAATTAGATGTATTAGCACAACCATACAATCCCTACTACTTGGGAGATTGAACTTATGGATTTCTTTAGTTTGGAGGCTCTAGTCTGCAGTGGACTAAATGGATTGATACCATCCAGCACCAATTTGTAAAACTCTTAGAGTAGAGGACCATCAGGATTCCTAAGAAAGGAAAACTTTTTAACCCAAAACTTCCATGCCAATGAGCAGAGAGACTGTTGTCATAGGAAGATGCTGCTCTTCTAGTATAGCTGAGATAGAGAAATCCTAGTTTCAAAAGGAAAATATATATATATATATATATATATATATGTATATATATATATATATAAAATCTATTGTGGGAGAAAATGTGCAATAAAATATGTACAGAATAACTTGGAGGTAATCTTAAGGGAAGGTGCTAGAGGTAAGTGGGACTAGGAGAAAAAAAAGATTATTATAGAAGGCAGGAGTTTACTTGAGAGTTGGCTTAGATTTTCACTTTGGAGGTTTGAAGAAAGCCAAAAAGATAGAAGGTAGGAACAAGGAGAGAAAGCATTCCATGCATAGAGGTAGGCATATGGGGCATCAAGGTAAAAAATCTAGAGTCGAGAAATGGAGGAATGAACAAGGATATATTCAACAACATATTCAATAAGAAACCATCTAGCTTTTCCTGAAACAACTTCAGTAAGAGGGAAACAATGCCTTTTGGGATAGACCTAATTAATTGTAAGAGGGTTTTTCCATTTTATTTTGAGCTGAAATCTCTCTTTTCCTCACTCCTTCCCTTCCTCCCTCCATTTTTGCTTCCCTCTCTCCCTTCCCTCTTCTCTTTCTGTCATCTCTGTCTCTCTGTCTTTTTCTCTCTCTGCAACTTGGATATACTGTTCCTAATTTTGATGTGTGAGTTCATGCAGAACAATTGTAATCTCTCTTCAAACACCTAAAGATAACTATATCAAGTCCCTGCCCTTAAAACTTTGCTTTTCTCCAAGCTCCCCAAGTATGCTTTCATCCTCCTCCTCCCCTCCACCTTTCCAGTGTCTTCTTCCTTATCTGTGGTCCAACTCTCCTGAACTTTAGGCACTTACGCTTTTATACTATGATACTATGAGCTAACAGTGCCCTTTCTAGACCACCCATCCTAGCAATGCCACATAATTAGGATTTGTCTGTCCAAGGCATGTCCTCAGCTGTCACTTGGAAAGGCTCAAGGCAGGGGTTCTTAAACTGTGTGTGGAGACAGAGACAGAGAGAGAGAGAGAGAGAGAGAGAGAGAGAGAGAGAGAGAGAGAGAGAAGAGAAGAGAAGAGAAGAGAAGAGAAGAGAAGAGAAGAGAAGAGAAGAGAAGAGGAGAGGAGAGGAGAGGAGAGGAGAGGAGAGGAGAGGAGAGGAAGGGAAGAAAGGAGGAAGGAAGGAGAAGGAAAGAGAAGAGAAAAAAGAAGAAGAAGGAAAGAAGGAGATGGAGATAGAGACAGAGAGAGAGAGATATTAGAGTGGAGAGGAAGGCAAAATGGAGAAGAGGAGGGGACAGGAGGGGAGAGATAGACCACTTTTTACAAGAGACAGACCATTTTTACAATATGGTAAAGCCTTTCTCACTCAAGGTCATAGAAATCCTAAAATCTATTCATGGGAATCCATTGATCCCTAATCATGAAGCCCTGTTATATATATATATATATATTTAATTGAGAGAAATTATATTTCTCATCCATGATTGATAATAGTGATGACATCTCAATGCTCTATGTTTTACATAGTACTCATATTTTATCCCATTTGATCCCCAAAACACAACCCTATGAGGTAGAGCAGATGTCATTATTCCCATTTGACAAATAAGAAAAGCCTGATTTACCAAGTTTAAGAGACTTGTTCAATATCATCTGACCCCACATGTGCTAATTCCAATTACAGTAAGCTTTCTTGCCTTTCTTTTTACAGAAATTTATTAATAAGAGACAATGTCATAACCTTAAGGTCAACCAAGGTCATCAGTAACAATTCATCTAGGGAACTATATGGAAGTAGGAAGACCTTCCTGGTATCCATTCAAATCATATGATATAGGCAATTATCAATTCTTCTTATGCCTAATAGAGTTTCTATGATTATATCTGCATACAAAGACAACTTAACATTCCTGCTTTAGATGGATGGTGGCAAAGAGACAAGGGAGAGCATATTTGAAACTCAACACTTTGCTCCAACTCAATCCTCTCAAATGCTCCAACACAAAAACACAATTTTCAACTTTTTTTTCTATCTGGAGACAGAGAAAATTAGGAAACAACTTGAGTTAGGGCATCTTATTGGGAAAAGAGATTAGAATAAAATAGTGAATTTGTGCACTGGCGAGGTGTTGCTTAATGTATAATTCACAAGTACCCACACATCTGTGCGGAGATTTAGAATATGAGTTTAATCATCAGAAAAAGATCTTTTTAAATACCTTTTATAATTCTCAGAAGTTCCTTTCTTTGAATAGTTGGAGAGATGAAGAGTATACCTGGAAAGAATACTACTGTTCTGGAGACTTAGAATACAACAATTCTATCCGCAGTGTTTAAAAACTGTGACTTACAAAAATCTAATCCTGGAAGAAGAAAAAAAAAAGTAGGACTAAATCTCCATTTCACTCTCTGGTTCCACAGAAAAAGAAACAATCCACTTCATTCCATTAACTATTTCTCCCATAAGTAGTAAGATGGGAAAGAATAGCTGATATAATGGGGTCCAAAGCAGGAGAAAGAGTTGAACTTCTGAATAACAAATAGCTTAGTCTCTTTCACAGACAAGGCACAATCCCCCATGACTGCAAATATCCAACCAGATGGTGAATTTTCAAAACAACTCACATCTGTACAGAAACTTGGAAAGAAAAGTGTAATATTCCATTAAACTAGCCCACATACCCACCTCCAAATTTCAGGAGCCAAATCAGCTCTTTCAGAATTGAAACTACATGCATTCTTAATAGTCTGGTCTATAACATAAGGATAAATTTGTGAAGGAAGAATTCTATATAGAGGCCTTATATTTAGCAGTAACCATACAGTAGTGTTTTTGTGTAGGGTGATGTCTCCTTTAGATGGAATTACAATAATTATATATAATGTTGACAGATTATGACATTCACCTATTAAGATACTAGACAAACATTCCTATAATTTGCTGCCTTTTGAGTTTGTAAAAAATAAATGAAAGGAAATCCCCAGGGATGCTGCTAATGGGGTATCTGGAATGGTAGTTTCAAAGGTACAGGGTTCAGGAAATAACAGTCAAAGAATAATGCTTTTTAAGCCAAAACATATAGAGCAGTAAATGAATATTTTAGTACTTACCACAAGACTGCTGTCTAGAGACAATCTTTTTCCAAAGTCCCTTTTCTCGAGCTGTCTTTTCCCCTCCATGGATGAAGGTATTTATTTTCCTTTGTGATTTATAAGAAATCTCAGGCTGTTTCCAGGGTCACTGCAAAAAGGGAACATGTGTTCTACTATCCATGTTAACATTTCTTGGACTTTCGTTATTAACTCTCTAACCAGACACAAATGGTAGGTAGAGAACTGGGGCTATTGCAACCCCCACACCCTTAAGGGTGGCTAACATTGGTGGCTGACTTTATTGAGGCCCCAGTGTTTTTATAGGTTTTGTTAACAGAGCTGGGGAATGGGTTTGCAGGGCTAATCAGCAGACTGTGGAAAAAAACAAACAGTTCATTTCATGCCACACTTGTTCCACACCAGTCTCTTTCTATTGGCATGACTCACTCTGTTACTATGTACATGGATGCTTTCTGCAAATTCCATGAAGCCAAATTGACAAAACTATCCCTTACAATTGATATTTACTGATTTCAGACTACCTGACTGAAGACTACCTCACTGAAGGGGGAAGCAAAATGCTCCCACCCATCCAAAAATATTTAAATTATCATTAAAATTCAAGTTTTCACTAATAAAATAAAATAAAATATTTGAGAGGCATCATTGGATAGATTCCCTTTGCAACTGCTAGACTGAGAAGAAAAAGATCATTATCATTATCAACAATGAATGTTTACCAAGAGACTTCTAAGTGAACTTGGCATTAGGAGAGCCTTGGATTCAATTCTTGACCCTGACACTTACTGGATATATTACCAAGGATAAGTCACTTAATCTCTCTGAACCTCAATTTCTTCATTTGTAAAATAGGAATAATCACACATGCAACAACCTACCTCATGGGGTTATTGTGAGGAAAAATTTTTGCAAACTTTGAATTGCTAGATAAGTTTAGTTTAATGTTATCAAGTTACCAATTTTCAAAGATTAGAATGATTTAAGATTCACTTAATGTTAAAACTCTATAGAATATAATTTCATCTTTCTTGATTATCCAAAAGGCACCTTAGGATCTTGTAGTAGTCATGAACTTGTATGATAACAGTATTATTGATAAAAGTGTATAGTCAGATAACAGGTATTTCACGTTAAACAAAGTACCAGATAAATTGATTTTTATTGGAAATTCAAGTGGAGCATTAAGATAATAATGATAATAATAATAATAATAATAATCTAAATGCATATGTCACTTATTGATTATCCCACCGAGGGTAAGATAGCTGTTAATGTTAAATAGTTATGCCCCCTTGGGACAAAGTCTGTTTTTCATATTTATATTGCCAATACCTAATTTGGCACATATTAAGTACTTAACTGAGAGTTTACTGAACTGAAATTTGCTGAAACTCCATTTTACAATTAATGAAAGTGAAGCCCAGAGAGATTAAGTGAGTTATCTAAAGTTAAATGGTAAATGGTAGTTTTGAATCTAGGACGTCTGACTCCATTCTTCCTAATTCTCAAATGCTTCCATTCTAAGATACAAACATTGATTATTTTTCTTTCCTTGTTTCCTATTATATTAGTGTGTTTAAAATACGACAGAAATTGAACCTGTGATATCACTGATACAAGGCGGAGACTGGAAAGCTGACCTGTGGACCAGATCTACCCAATGCTTGCTTAACCCCCAAGTTGAAAATGGGTTTATGTTATCATTATGTTACAAATTTTCAAAGATTAGAATAAATTAAAATTCAATTAACATTAAAATTCTACAGAACATAATTTTACCTTTCTTTATTATCCAAAAGACACTCAGGATCTTGTAGTAGTCACAAACTTTAATGATAATGGGATTATATAGCTAGTTAACAGATATTACAAAGTATTTCATTTAAAAATATGTTTAAAAAAACTCTCATATTCCATTATATATAGCTTGGGTAATACAAAATAGGCATGCAAGTGATCAACTTGTCTGCCCCTTAGTATTACAGAGTTGCCTCAAAGTCTTAAAAGATTAAAAGACTTGGTTAATGAGCATTGGAGGTCTTTCTGGAGGGAACATAGGTCTTCCTAATTCCAAGGTCAGCTCTCTCCACTATATGATGATGCCTCACTATTAAAAATAAATACAAAATAAATATAAGGCATGAACATCTAGAAGGATCAAGAAAGGTCTCAGGAAATCTGGGGTAGGAAGATAAGTTCTGGGTTTTTATAAATTAAGAAATTTTTTTCTAACATTTTCTAGGCAAGCACACTAATTATTAAAAAGGAAAGGTTTTTTTATTATTATTATTAAATTTCACAGTTGATAGTGAGTCTGGTGAAACAATTCAAAACTTTTTTTCCTCCTGGATGAATTTGAGGATCTGATTGACCCTGAAATCCTAGCCAAGTAGTCCACCTGATTTTCTCCCCTTCTCCTTTCTCCACTGGCCCTTCTACTTTTTGACAGTTAACCACCTTAAGAAAGCAGTCTACAACTGTCCTTCCATTTACTCTTCTCTCATTTCTTCTGAACCTGCATTCCAGTGTCTCTCCAAAAGCTAGCAATGAATTCTTCATTGCCAATTCTAATCACCTTTTCTCAGACTTTAGTGGCTCAGACCCACTTTCATGCATCTTACCGCCCACCATAGGCACTGTGATCCAGCTACATTGGAACATTTTTGCTTCCCCTAAAACAGTACTTTATCCCCTGTCTCCATTATTTTGTCTTGACTCTCCCCCATGTTTAAAGTGCTAAAATACCTAAAACCTAGCACTTCTGCCTCAGCTTCCATAGCTTCTTTCAAACACAAATCTCATCTTGTGCAGGTCTTTCCATCTGTGAATACCTTCTTTCAGATTTGATTCATCTGCTCAGCTTGTGTCTTACTTTATATATCTTATTACATAATGCTCAATTGATGTATCATATTTATATTTGTTTCCCCTACTAGAATCCATCCTCCTAAAGATCAAGGAGTATTTTATTTTATTTACTTATTTGCCTTCCTTTGTTTTCCTACAGAGTAAATATTTAGCAAATATTTATTGATGAAGTGATTCCCCATATTACTAGGTTAAAGAGAACATAAATGTATTACTAAAGCAAATATGCTTGGAAAGTTCACCTCGACCCTTTTTAGTGGTGAGAATGGAAGTGCTCAGCAACCTGATAAAAGACAGGAAATTAAGTTTTCTTTTAAGCAACAATGACTGTAGATTATTTTCTTTGCAATTCTATTGCCAGCTAATGAAACTTTCACTTCCAGATATTTAAAACTCTGAGTCAGTCTAAATAAACTCCGTTGTAATTTTCCTTGCATTTAAATGGTCCAAAGTATTAAATAGACCTTTTTAATATTTCTAATGATGCCAATAATTCCTATTTGCACTTAAACTTTATTAACAGGCAGCATAGTCTTGGAGGAACAATAATTGAATAATACTATTAAAGGAAACCTTCAAGGCATATTTTCCAACCTATATTTTACATGTGCACATTTTGAGTATAAAATAAAAACAAATTTCTATCCAAATTGATTTCAATCTTCCTGAATTATTTTTCCTCTTCTGCTTTGAAATATCAATTATACAGCCAGAAGATTCTTTAGGAAAATCTACTTTGACCGTCTCAGGACAGACCAACTTAAATCAAAGGAACAGCTAGCATCTGGACAGTGACTCATACTGGACATGGTAAGAACTACTCTGCTTCAGTTAGTTTAGGTTATAGAGTTAGTTTAGGTTATAATGTAGGTGAGGCTGTATAACTGGTCCTTATACTCCTACAAAAACTACTTCAATACCCAAACTCAAAACCTGAAAGAGAAAGATATCCTTATGTAAATATCACCTCTTAATCACTTACACATCCTCTATCTTTACTGTTATTTTCTCAAAAATAGATGATTAACTTTAAAAAAAAAATCTTTATGTATCACTAAATAGTTTTTCTATTAATTTTGGTTTCACTCAGGATAAATTATTGTTCTATAATAAATAGAGGCTCAAAATTCAAAGATTATTATGGATAAGGACTATCAAAGATCAAAGTTCATCATTCCTAAAATTTATTCTCCATTCCCCCATCTCTCCATATGCAACACCCCTTCCTCAGATTGAAAAGTAAAATAAAAAGAAAGAAGGAATTCTAAATTTGAAGAGAATGTATGTATGAGTATGCACATGCACATGTATTAATAGTTTAGATGTGTTTTAATTTTATTCCCTATTATTTACAATTACTAACTTTACTATCTGGGACCTAAATTCATTTTTGACAAACCATTCCATTCCAATCCACTGAACATATATAAGCACAATTTTCATGTATTCATGTTGGTTTTTATTAGAGGACACATTGGGTGGTTTAGGGTTCTGACATTGATGTCATAAGTGGAGTGCGTGTTTTTAAGTAGATTGATGCAAAGATATCAGAAATAAATGGAAAAGAGAATTGTCCAGATTTAGGAGCTAGACATAAGTGAACAGATTCAAATTCATGTGTCTTTCAATGTTTACATGCCTTTTGTAATCAGCAAAAGCATCCTGAAGCAGATTGACCACTAGGAAACTGAATGGTAATAATTCTGGAAGACAGATTTCCCAAATGTGATGTTCTTCATCCCTGTCAGAGAGTTTAGCAGTTGGAAACAGTCTCAGAGGGATGTCACAATAGCCCATCATGGTGAAGTGGGAGAAAATTTTGCATGATGATAAAAATTGGTTTGTGAAAATGGTTTCATGAGTACATCCACATTAAACTCCAAGCTCAGGATACCAACAGCCCCAGGTTGATGATTTAAATGCTAAACAGTTCCAAAGTAACATTGCCTTATGGGCTCACTATTTCCATAGACATCTGACCTTACATTTAGAGACTTAAAAACTCAAGCAAGATCTAATTCCAGAGCACTTAACTCCTATTCTGCCTGCAGAATCTTTGGCAGGAAAATAAAATGTACTGTCTCCTAAATGTACTATCTGGCCAGTACAGCCAGATAGGAAAAGAACTGTGATTGACCTGAACAGAAGTTTCTGAGAGGTTGAGAAAAAGGAAACCTGCTATCGTTAAGAAGTTCCTCCAAATTTAGCAAAGATTGAACACCACGTATGTAATGAACATTATTCTTCATACTAGGAGAGACATAAGGATTAAGTCAAAAGTTGTTGCCTACATAAAGTTCACAATCTAGGAGAGATTTAGGACTTGTACAAAAATTATCATAATGCAAAAAAAGCATTTGTGAGAGCTGCAAAGTGCAATGAGAAGCTGGTAGTGGGATGGGGGGAAATCATTGCAGACAAGAGAGATTAGTAAAGATCCCAAAAATAACTGTACTAGAACTCACCATGACAAAGTGGGAAAGAGCTGCTCTCTTTTCCCTCTTTTCCGAATGCTCATGAGCTTGACCTGTCACCAGAGATATATGATCAAACTCTACATGAATCTTCATTACACTGCCTGGCATTAAATCAACTTCCTCATAGAAATTCATCTTCTTCATTCATCATTTAGCAAATAGTGATGAGTACTTGTTATGAATACCAATAGCATGTATTAAGTATGCACCTATTATTAGTATATACTAAATATGTATTAAGTCCCCTGTTAAGTACACAGATATGGAACACTACTTTCTCTTAGAATGTAAGCTCTTTGAGGGTAAAGATCTCTTCCTTTGGACACTATATGTAAGGTGAATAGCCCAGTATCGTGCCTACACTATAAAAACTTAATGAATGTTCATTGAACTGATAATAAAATTGCTGAACTTACAATTCTGTAGGAAGAAAAGCTATGTACAAAAAAACATAATCCAGTGTGTTGTGAATGCCATATTTATGCATAGACAACAGGTATAGGAGAAAGCAATCTTGATAAATGAATTGAATTAATTGATGAATGAATTTTATTGAGTCAATGAATGAAAAATAAGTGAATGAGTTTGGAGAAGGAAAAGATTGCTCCAGCTGAAGTTGTTAGAGAAGGTCTGCTCATATTGCCCTTAAGTCAGGGTGTCAAATTCTTGTCAGACAAATTCCACTGACATATAATTATCGATATGCAGTAATTATAGTGCATGAACTAAAAACACAAGGGATTGTAAGTAAGAGATGTCTACTAGAATATAGATAGTGCCTTTTTTTGCACTTCACCTCTTCCTCAGTTTCTTTCCTGTTTTTCTTTTTCTCTGTGTTTTCATCTCTTTCTGTTTAGTTTCTTCAGTCCTTTTCTTTTTTCCTATTTGATTGGTTTATGGAATGTTTCTGATTCATTATAAGGGTCTATACACAGCCTTTAAGCCCTTCAGGGGGAAAGTCACTGTAGAAATCTAATAAATAAATAAGATGCCGCCTATAACCCCAGTGGATTAGAGGAATATTTAGATAAGCAATTGAGGAAGGAGAATCTTAACACTGTGTCATCTGCTAACGTTAATGAGTTAATTAAATTAGAAAAATTCCACTGCCAAAAGCTAAAACACTCAGTTAAGTAGGATGCTAGGGGAATTAAATGACAGTGTTATTCAATGCATTCTGCTCAGGCTTGTGATTTTTTTTTCCTTGTAGGCTGTAGAGAGCTACACTTAAAAAGCCATCTAATTTCAAGAGAGTATTTTCCATCTGGGGCCAGTTGGGTAGAATATGCTGCCTACTCTGCAAAGCCTGTTGGAGGAAAATACTTGTTAAAGAAACTGTTTACAAAAAAAATGTGGAAAAAAAAATCCAACATGGACTTTGTAGTGACATCTTCTGTAAACACAGTTATAGCTATTATTTTCTCCTAAAACATCTTTGCACATAAATGAGGAAATAAAATTATTTTAGAAATGGGTATAATAAAATAAATTGGTAGTTGTTGCATCTCTGCTACACATTTATTATAGTTCTGAAACATTCTTCTTTTCCAGGAAGCTAAAGGTTGGTGTTTTTTTTTTCTCTCCTTTTTTTGGGAAAGCTCCCCAATAACCTAACTGATGTGAATAATTCAAAGAGCCATGCAAACAAAGATTAAGGGTATAAGAATCAGAAAGCCATTACACAATATAAAGAATTTCAATAAACCATAAAATAGTAAGATAAGATATTAGAGATGTTCTAAATAATAACAGCTGTCAAAAATAAAATGCATAAGAAAAGTTTCTAACGTTTATCTTACCCTCTCCTTGTCTAATTAAAGGAAGAGGACTATTCATTCATGCAAAAGAGGGATAGGTTAGAAACTCAGAAAAGTATATAATATTGAACAACTGCCTACCTAAATGGGTATCCTATCCCCAGAGAAGTGTAGACCATTTCCCTTTTTAAAATTAGCTATAGAAATTTTTTTATTAGGCTGCTTAATCCTCTGACTAATATCCTTGCCTATTACGAATTAGGAGTATTTAATGGCCAAAGTCTTTAATAACTTTGATTATTTTTTTAATTTTGATTAGACATTCACTTTTGTCCTGGATAAAGGCCTAGTTTGATGGAGTTAGGAGTCAAAGAAATAGACCAAGAATGGCCATAGTATCTAGCTTTCTTGTTTTGTTTTATGGGATTTATCTAGCTCTAGTGTGATAGGTAATAGCAAACTGGATTTCTTCATTGGATGATACTAACAAGAGGACTATTATAAAGCTCTTGGTAGTATAAGGATATGAGATATATAAAGGTAATAGGAGCTTTATGGGTTGTGACTTGGACTTTGTACAACTCTTCTTGGTCTAACTTTACCTTGAGGCATTTAAAATGATGGAATCAAAAATAACAGGAACCTTAGCAGTCAACTAATGGATAGGTCAAACTCCATCCAATACAATATTTTCTCTATCACATGGCTTACATAGAATTATCATAGTTTTGCACCTTCTTTTGATTGGAAATTACCTAGTAAGAGATTTTTGCTAATTTATTAGTCAGGCCATTCTGCTACTGGGAAATTTGTTAGTAATATAACTTGTATGTATTTAGCATTTTAATGTTTGTATAATACTGTATTTATATTAATATACATGTTACTTCACTTAATCTTCACAAGAATTCTGTCAGGTAAGCTGTACTAATTCAATTATTTCTGTAAAATAATTGAGTAAATATTAAAGTAAAATAAAGTATCATAACAATTAAAGAATTTTATTTAGGTCTTGGCTAGTAAATAGCAGAGATAAAACCTGAATTAAGATCTTTTGAGTCTATATCTAGCATTATTTCTTTTGAGGTACTCAAGATTAAGGGACTTGTCCAGGGTCACACAGCTAGTGTATGAAACCAGATTTGAACTCAGATGCTCTTTACTTCAGACTGTCACACTATTTTCTATACCATCTATCTGCCCCTATATCAAGTATTCTTTAATATTTACTGCCATCCATTCTCTGAAGAAATTTACAAATGTCATCAGCAAAAGAAATTGGGCTTATACTGGGCTGAAATCAGCTTCTCTATAATTTTGACACATTACTTCTAGTTTTGCCTTTTGTTGTCCTGTAAGATCTCTTTCTTCTTCTACATGATAATACACAAAAAATCTGAAGACAGTAATTATTTTCATCTGTATCTCTTCAGGGATAAAGATCATGACTTCTTGTAGAGGGCCAAAACTCTTGAGTGGTTGCACTGAGGTCTGTTCAAGCACTTAGGGCTAATTACTGATTGGACAATACTCTACTGGCATGTGCTTGGGAAATGGCCCTTTCCACTATCCTGTGCTGGCTCGATAATTGGTTTATACAGAGAAGTGTAGGAGGGACTAGAGAGTGGAGTAAGACTAGCCAGGGTCACTCTCTGGGCAGGAGATGAAGAAGGAAGGTTGTGGGAGATTCTTCTTCCATCCAATTCAATCCTACCTCTAAAGACCAAGAATAAAGACTGAGGACGTTTGCTTATCCTGACTCAGCTGATTCTAAGGTATCCAGGGTGCTAGCCCTGTCATCTCCTAAGGATCCTTTAATATGATTTTCAGCCCTTTATCCATCCTGACATCCTTCATTCTAATCAGTCTCATTTGATATTCTCTTTTGATATATAGTTCCCAGACTTAAACTATACATAGTCTGTGTGTGGTCTTACAAAAATAAAGTGAGATGATTGTTAATTCTGATAAAGATTCTATATTTATTTTGATACTTAGCAAAGAAAATACAATGTACCATGTGATATATCATCTAAATAGTCTAGATACATACATTAGTATCTAGCACATGGTAGGTATTTTAAATTTTTCATCTTCATTATTAATAATGTCACATTTAGTTCATACAAAGCTTTTACAAACCAATTTTTTGCATGAACTTCTTTTAAATCAAAATAGCCCCCAATCAGCTATTTTTTTCAAAATACATGCAAAGATAGTTTTCAACATTCATCTTTGCAAAACCTTGTATTACACATTTTTTCTCCTTTCCTTCCTCGCATCTTTTCCCCTAGACAGCAAGTAATCCAATAAATGTTAAACATGTGCAATTCTTCTATTCACATTTCCACAATTATCACACTGCACAAGAAAGATCATATCAAAAAGGAAAATGATGAGAAAGAAAACAAAAAAACAAGCAAACAACAACAAAAATGGTGAAAATACTATGCTGTGATCTACATTCAGTCCCCACAGTCCTCCTTCTGTATGCAAATGCTTCTTTCCATCAAAAGCCTCCTACTGGAACTGCCCTTAATCACTCATTGTTGAAAATAGCCACGCCCATCAGAATTGATTATCTCCTTGTTGCAGTGTACAATGTTTTCTTGGTACTACTCATTTCACTTAGCATCAGTTCGTTCAAGTCTCTCCAAGATTCTCTGAAATCATCCTCTCCTCATTTCTTATAGAGCAACAATATTCCATAACATTCATATGACATCACTTATTTAGCCATTCTCCAAATGATGGCCATTCACTCAGTTTCCAATTCCTTGCCACTATAGAATGGTCAGCAATTGTTTAATGTATTTTTAAGTACAGAAGCATTCCTTTTTAATTTTTATTCCAATTTTATAATTATCATACCTAAGATTTGCTGGACAGAAAGAATTGAAGATCTTGGCAACATGTGTTGTTGTTCAGTCCTTTTAGTCATGTCTGATTCTCTGTGACCCCATTTGGAGTTTTTTTTTGATAAAGATAGTGGAGTGATTTGCCATTTCCTTCTTTGGCTCATTTTGCAGATAAAGAAACTGAGGCAAACAAGGATAAGTGGCTTTTGTAGGGTAGCATAGCTAGTAAGTGTCTGAGGCCACATTTTAATTCAGGAAAATGGGTCTTCCTGACTCCAGACCATGACTGGTCATCCACTGAGCCACCTAGCTGTCCTACATACCAAATTGAATGATAAAAATCTTTGTAGTCAAGAATCACCAAACTAAAAACTAAACTTCGAAACTAAAAAAGCCAAATGTTTGAGTTGCATTGTGGTGAAAACTACATTTTTCTGATAATCTTTCCATAGATTTAATTAGCTACTAGTGATCTGACTGATGAAAATCATCTGCAGGCTTTCTGGCAGGAAAAATTATATCTGGGCACCTCCTTACACATATTAGACAGTATCCTTTGCAAATAGATTAGAGACATTGTGTCCTGTGTTTTCATTTGATAAAAGATACATTTTTCTGGCTTCAGCCATTTCTTATATGCATGACCAATTTAAACATTCTAAGCAATCAACATGCCTTAGTGAAATCTTCAAATCCAATTCATTAAAAAGGCATTGAACACCAATTTGTTGAAGCACTTGATGAAAAAAAAAAAAAAAAAAACCACAGAACTTTGGATTAGAGCAGGTCTTCTTAAACTTTTTCCTACTCATGACCCCTATTTGCCCAAGAAATTTTTATGGACTCCAGATATATAGTTACATAAAATAGGTAAACAAATCAAATATTTACTGAAAATAAATCACAATTTTACAACCCCCACATAATTATGCTACCCGATATGGGGTTGAAACCCACAATGTAAAAAGCTTTGGACTAATTCCTCAATCAATAAATGATCAAAGGATATGAATAAAAAATGACTAATATAGAAATATGTTTAAAATGATTTTACATGTAAAACCTATAACAGTTTGCTTCTTGGGGAGGGGTAGGTAAGGGTGAAAACAATTTGAAAGTCAAAACCTTACAAAAATGAATGTTGAAAACAATATTTACATGTAATTAGAAAAAAATAAAATACTATTCAATTCAGAAAAAAGAAACTTTGGATTAGATTGCCTTCCAGCTCTATAATTTTGTGCTTCTGTGCTTTTCAATATAAAATATATTAAAACATCCAAAGGGAAATACTCATAAATCTGTCCAAAATATATATACTTTGAATAAAGACTTGTCATTTCACCTTAACTTTTTATGCCAATAAGAAAAATTAGATCATTTTATTGAAAATGAACTTCATCACTTTCAGCATGAAGGAATACAATGTTAGCAATTGGTGTAGAATTAGAAAAAATTAAAATAGAACACTTCATTCCTCAGTCCCAAATGATTACATTTCCTGAGATACTAAATAAATTGGGAAAGAATGTTAGTAGAGGGGCAGCTAGGTAGTGCAGAGGATAGAGCATCAGCCCTAAAGTCAGGAGGACCTGAGTTCAAATCTGCCCTCAAACACTTAATACTTCCTAATTGTGTGACCCTGGGCAAGTCACTTAATCCCAATTACCTCAGCAAAAAAAAAAAAAAAAAAGAAAGAAAAAGAAAAAGAAAAAGAAAAAGAAAAAGAAAAGAAAGAAAGGAAGGAAGGAAGGAAAGGAATATTAGTAGATATCAGATTCTATCAGTACCAAAATTATTTAATAAGTAATCTAGCCTTTGATTGGAGACTTCCAAATACCTTTATTTATTAGAAGTACTAGAACTGTTAGGAAGTGTTCTTCTTATATCAAATATAAATGTGCCATTTTCAGCTGTTTCTCTAGTTCTCTCTAGAGGGACCAAGCAAAAAAGGCTGATACTACATTCAACTAGAAACATATCAAATATTTGAAGAGAGCATCATGTCTTCCCCTGTGCCTTCTGTTCTCCAGGCTAAATACTCAAGGACCTGGTTGTTCTTCTCTATATGCTTCTCTATATTTACATGAAAATCAAAATTAAACACAACACTGTTTATGTGTGTGTGTTATATAAGATGTGAGCTGATAAGACAGATTGTGCTGGGATTACAACCTCTTTTCCTAGAAGTTCTATTTTTCTTAATGCAGGCTAGGAGTGCATTATATTTTTTGGATGTTATAGCATCCTCATATCAAATGCTCTATTTCCCCATAACAAATCACAAGAGTATTCTAATTCCCAGGACCAATTATAATTAGTAGCATTGCCATTTTTAAAAATATCACAATCAATAGTTTACAAAAATTAGAAAAAAATGTTTATGCAAACACCATCCAAAAAATTTGCTTAATAGAAAAATTTTACTATATGAACATGGAGAACTATAAGCAATTTTCCTAATTATTGATGTTAATTAAACTTTTGATTTTACTCTACAATTTACCTTGTAGTGATATAAACTATTTTCTGAGGTATGAAAGATAACAAACAAAATAAGAAAATTCTTAGATAATAAAATATTTATAAGTACATTTTTAGGGAAATGTATCAGCATCTTATAAATTGAAATTATGAAATATTTAAAAAATAAAAGTCTTTAAAATAAATTCAATTAAATTTAATAAGCATTTATTAGTTCCAGACCATGTGCCAGAAATTCTGCTATGTACTAGGGACAGAAATAGGGGGCGGGGGAAAGACAATCCCTGTGCTTAAGAATCTTATAATCTAACAGAAGACATAAGGAAGCTGAAAAGTGATGGAAGTGTGGTGTTCTTATGGAGTCAAAAAAAAGTAGAACTGTTTTTAAAAATGGAGTTTCCCAGGAAGGATGTAAGCCTTCTGTAAAGGAAGGCTTTGGCAGATGTTAAATGATCTGCCTTTGAGACCACCTTCAACCAGAGGGTAGAGACAAATACTATATATTGTACTTCCTCCATGATCTTTCGCAAGGATATCAAAACATCAAGTCATCAAAATAGAGAACCATACATCTTGTCTTCTATATTTTGCATTTATGCTAAGAAGATATTATTTGTAAGTTCAGATTCTCTTTTGATCCATTCTTTTTCTTCATAATCTTTTTTCATTCTGAATAATGAATTATGATTTGCAGGGACTCATTCCATCATTTCTTGGTTCTTTTTACTACATACTTTCATAGTAGTTTTAGAGTCTTATATAACCAAGGATAATTTAGCTTGACTCTTAGATATCAAATTAACTTGATAATCATCCATTTTATTCTTTATTTTTGTTTGTTTAGACATAATCCCTATAGGTCTTAATGAATCTTAATAAAATCTAATTCATAAAATAGTTAAATAAGAATTAGAGCAGAAATCAAGGGATTCTTTTAATAGTCTCATCATTTCTGCCTCTTTTTTGTTAGGCAAGTAATATTCCCTGTCAACTTTTTTTTTTTTTTTAAGTTTTAGGGTATAAGTAGGAAGAGTAATAGATTTTAAAATTAGAGGATCTGAGTTTACATTCTGTTTTGCCATTGACTATACGACTAATCTCAGGCAAATCATATGACCTCTCTGTCTTTTATTTTTCCAATGGTAAAATGAGAAGACTGAACTTGATGATCTGAAAAAAATCTACTAATTATATTTCTAATGTCCTATTGTTTTTTCATATATGTAAAATGTGCGACTTCCACTAGATGGTTCCTTGTGTTTCTTTTAAGATTAAAATTTGATGACTATGAAATGTTAAAAGGATATTTAGACTTATTTGTTTTTAATTTCATATCTCTATTAATTTGTTTTAACTAAAAAATGTTAAATCACTAGATTGTTAGATTTTTTCAATTTAAAGCATATAATCAGCTTAACACATTCTCAATTTCATTTTTATAGCTGAATCTGGAATGTATAGATAGTACAGTGAATAGAAAATGGAACATGGAAGAAGACCTGAGCTAAACTCTCACCTCAAATACTTTCTACTATAATCTTGTTCAAGTCATTAAACCTTTGCCTCAATTTCTTCATCTGTAAAATGAATATAATTTCCAATATTGTTGTGAGGTCAAAATGAGATAATAGTTTTTAAATGTATTGATTTATTTAAAACATATATAAAATAAGCAAAAATGAATAGAAAAATAGAGAATTTTTTTTTAACTGTCATGTGCAATGACAAATGTTGGAGAGGATATAGGAAGACTGGGACTCTAATACATTGTTGGTGGAGTTGTGAACTGATCCAACCATTCTGAAGACCAATTTGGAACTATGCCCAAAGGACTACCAAACAGTGCATACCCTTTGATCTAGCAGTGTTTTTATGGGGCTTGTATCCCACAGATCTTAAAGGAGGGAAAGGGCCCCACATATGCAAAAATGTTTGTGGCAGTCCTTTTTGTAGTGCCTAGAAACTGGAAACTCCAAATGGATGCCCATCAGTTGGAGAATGGCTGAGTAAGTTATAGTATATTATTGTTAATGGAATATTATTGTTTTGTAAGAAACAATCAACAGGATGATTTCAGAAAGGCCTGGGGAAACTTACATGAAATGATTCTGAGTGAAATGAGCAGAACCAGGAGATCATGGTACACAGCAGCAGCAAGATTATATATGACGATCAATCCTAATGAACGTGGCACTTCTCAACAATGAGACAATTTAGACCAGTTCCAATGACTTTGTGATGAAGAGAGCCATCTATACTCAGAGAGAAAACTGTAGGAATTGAGTGTGGATCACAACATAGCATTCTCATGCTTTTTGTTGTTTGCATTTTATTTTATTTCTCATTTCTTTCCTGTTTGATTTGATTTTTCTTGTGCAACAAGATAAATGTATAAATATGTGTGCATATATTGGACTTAACATATATCTTACCATATTTAATATATGTTGGATTACTTGCTATCTAGGGAGGAGGTGAGTAGAAAGAAAACTGAATACAATGTTTTGCAAGAGTTAATGTTGAAAAATTATCCATGAATATCTTTTGAAAACTAAAAAGATTTAATTATAAAAAACATCCATTACCCATAAAAAATAAAAATAAAAAATTATCATGTGCCCAGGATATCAAATTTTGTAACAATTCAATTCAAAATTTGTAACAATTTCCATTTCAAGAAAGCACATATAATAATAAAAGAATGAGATAATATTTTAAAACACTTTGAAACCTTAGAGAACTAATTAAGTGCTTGATATCTTATTAAGTTTTTATTAAGTTAAACTTTACATTTTCTAACTTTTTAAATTAAATCAGGAAAATTCTGCTAAAGTGTGTTTCACATATATTTGCATAACTAAGCTCACTTAGCTATTTCTTTAAAGGGAAACACAACATTTTACAGCTTGAACAATATGTATTTTAACCATTTTCCATTTTCATTAATTTTTATTCATTGAGAATCTAATACATGCATAATCCTGCCTTTAACTTTGCAGGCCTGGATCATCAGTACATTTATTCAGAAGAAATTAATGCCCAGCAATTTCAACTACAACAACATCAAAAATTCATATTACTTTAACTCTGGCATCACCACCAATGTTCAGGTGCTTTAAGACTATAACATTAAGTAAATTTTTCTATTTCTCAAAGCTTCTTCACTTGATTAAATATTTGCAATCCACTTCCTCTTTGTTCCCTGACAATAGACAAAAAGTAACTGAGCCTTTCATTTATATCCAAAAAGCTCTTCCCGTGAAGAAATAACACTGTGAAGAAGGGGTTCAGTGCTACTTCAGCATGGTAGAATTCCTTCAAATTTTTATGGCAATTTTATTTTTTTAATTAAACTTATTCTAATAAGTCTGAAGATAAGTGAAAGGTAAAAATGCAATGAAATAGCTAATAGAGGGAAAGAGAAATGAATGAAATAATAATGTCTATAGTTCTTTTCTTTAGCAACATAATATATGTTCAAACTGAAAGAGAGTCACTTTGGGTTCAATTTGAGAAGAATGTTCTTCAATCACAGACCATCTCCCTCTAGACATATGGCTCTGTCCACATGCAAAATTCAAGTGCAAGAAAATTGGACATGGTTTGCAAAGGACATTCACCCAGAAAAATGAGATAGGGAAGGGAACAATCTGACAGATGTTTTAGAAAATGATTCTGAATTAGTGGAACCAAAAAAGATGAGACTGACATAAGCAGTGAAAATTAGTTTTATGCAGTAAGAAATTATGAACTTCGGAGATAAATATAATGTTCAGCTACCTTAACATAAATTTTAAGTCCATCTAGAGCCATGCAAAAAACATGCAAATCAAGTCACACTTCTTCTAACTATTCAAACATCTAAAGAGAGCCTTGAGAAAATCTTAGTAGAGACAAAATTTTTAAATCTCTCTTTTATGAGACAGTTTGAGGGGAAGGCAAGAAAGAAAATAGTAAATGTATACATTGTACCTGAACTTTTTGTAAGTAGCAGTGCTCACACATCTAATAATTTGATGTCACTTTGTTTTATCTTTATTTTTAATTAATAATACTTTATTTTTCCAAATACATACAAAAATAGTTTTCAACATCCATCTTTGCAAAACCTTGTTTTTCTTTTTTTTTCTATCTTTCTCCCTTGGTTCCCCTCTCTCCTCTCTCTTAGATATTCTTCTAAACATATTTCCATATTCATCATGCTGCACAAGAAAAATCTGATGTCAATTTATAATGATAAACTTTTGTCCTAAGTATACTGCTGTCATTTAAAACATTTCTGAAACTCCACTTTGAATATTACCCTTAGAACCTGTGTTACATTCTTTTCAGCAACCCAACTGGTAGTAACTATTCTCTGAGGTTAGATGTGAGTTTTGAAAACAGCCAAAAGTTTCTCAAAATCACTATCAAATAAGGTGGGTGATCAAGCTGGAAAGTACTAGTTTCAATGAAATCAGCTAAACTAGATAGTGAGGCTTAAGGCAGTTTTATAGCAAGAGAAGTTGATAGAGGCTTAAGATAATGATTACAGTTTTCTTTTGTGGTTCAGGATGTCTAGGAAGCTAATTTTAAAGGCGAAAAGGAGCTAAATTTAAAGGAGAAAATTTTAAAGAAAACTTCAAAAACCTTTGAGAACATTGGTAAAATGCAATACAGAGAATCTTGAGAACATTACTTCAGAGAATGACACTTAACAAGATACATATATTCTGTATAGGGGCAGTCCTATTTTATATTCATTCTTAGTACTTTTTCATTAATATACTGTATCATTAATATAAGGAAATCCTGAAAAGAAATTCTCTCTACCAAAGCAGATCAGCATTTGATTTGAAATTTATAATTTTATAGAATCGACTGGAACACTGAGAAGTAAAGAAACTTGCCCATAATTACAGAGCTAGTGTGTGTCTGAGGCAGGACTTGAACCCAAGTTTTTCTGATTTGAAGGTTAGCTTTCTATTCATTACATCCAGGCTAATTCTTTGTATTTTCATTTTTTTCCTGAGTACAAGATTCTTCCAATTTAGCATTTATTAAGTATCTATGATGTGCCAGGCACTGTGATATGTGTTTCTCACATTTGGTATTCAGAGAGGGACCTTGTACATGTAATACAAATCATTTATATATAAATATATTTTTTATTTTGTAAGCTATTCATTTCTTGATTTCACTGTATCCTGAAGTCCCACTTTCTCTCTGAAGCCTCATACAACTAATGGCAAACAGTGTTATTCCTTTCTCAACCAACCATATTATGCTACACATAATAAGATATATACAATGTCTATTATGCCAGTCCCCAGTTTATGATGGAGTGTTTGCCTCCAAATATGTAATTCTCATTCTTTTATAAAATCATGAATTTAGAATTACATTTTTAAGTTTGTGACTATGAATATCTAGAGAATGAACATCCTAAAACTCCCAACAGTTCCTGAATATTAGAGAATACCTGAAGCATGGAAGAATCTATCTACACATATACATCGAACAGCAACAATATAAAAGATTTGTCTCAATCCTTTTAAGCTTTCTTTTGCTTATTATTATTATTATTATTATTTGCTGAGGCAAATCACTTTACCCCAATTGCTTGGATTACCTCCAAAAAACAAACAAATAAATAAAATGAAACAAACTAATTTTAGAGAAGTCATGAAAACACATTATGCTAACTGAAATTAAAATAGGCACTGTTTCCTCCCAGCTTCAGGTAGGTCTTTCTGCTTTTTGGAGCAATTCAACAGTTTATTTCTTTCCACACAATTATGACTCTTCATGCCTTTTTGGAAGCTTCTAGTTATACCCTTACTTTGTATAATCACCAGAAGATTATTGTGACTGGCAACTTAAACCACATGTAAAGCTGCTGATTTCATCCATCTCACAGTTTACCTCTGATTTATTATCTCTTTGGGGAAGGGTTCATTCCTCCCAGTCCCACAGAGTCTGCCCACAGAAGTTTCCCTGCTGCTTTGCAATGCACCGTATCACTGAGCAGCTGCTCTCTGTCCCTCTGGCTGCCATCTCTTCCCCTGTTCTGTTCTATGGATGGTTTGTGCTCTGACTCAGAAATGCAGACAGCGGCATCCAGATTCCCTGAAATGCATCCCAGACTGTCTTCCATCCTTGGAATTCAGAAACAAATTAGAGCCACATTGAAAAATGAACATGTCAGGTGTCCAGGTCTTTCTGTCATGTGGAATTGTATGGTCCTCATCCAAGACTGCTGTACTGCTGGCTTCTCTCTCTAGCACAGATGCCCAATCAAGCAATCAGTGAACACTTGATTAAGTGGCTCTGTGCTGAGTACTGTTCTAGGTGCTCAAGACATAAATACAAAACATAAAGTAGTCCTTGCCTTCAAGATGGCCACATTCTACTGGGTGGTACAACACGTTCACAGATAAATATCAGGAGGTATACAAAAATAATAGCAAAGTAGCTTGGGGAAGTTGGGAATAAAAGCATGGGATCAAGAAAAGCCTTTTGAAAGACATTGTCTGAGTAATTAAGCCTTGAATGTAATTAGTCCCAAGAAGTAGAGGGAAAGAAGGAAAACATAAACCCCTTCTACAATATCTCCAAGAAGTCACCTTTAGATCTTGGAATGAAAAATTCCAGTGATGGTAGACCCGTTATTTGCTTTTTTATCTTTAATTATAATTTTACTTATTTTTTTCAATTATCAAACATTACTACTTTTTAAGTTCCCATTTTATATTGTATTATTCAGTTCTTTATCTACAACCCACATTTTTTAAAAAGTATGTCTGTGAATTATGTGAGTTATAAATCATATGAGATCTTATAAGGATTTTTTTTGAATCTGACAATGTTTCTCCTTCTAGAATTAGGGGAAAGCAAGGACAAACTGGGACAATATGTGGCTAGAGTACCAGATAGCTTAGAAGCAGGAAGACCTGAGTTCAAATCCAACCTCAAATACTAGTGTGTGACCCTGGGTAAAGTAATTTAACTTTGTTTGCCTCAATTTCCTCATCTGTAAATTGAGTTTAAGACAGAAATGGCAAATCCTTCCAGTATCTTTGCCAAGAAAGCTCCAAATAGGGATCATGAAGAGTAATTTTTTTAAAAAAAAATAGCTTTTTATTGAAAGAACCTATGCCAGGGTAATTTTTTACAACATTATCCCTTGCACTCATTTTTTCACTCTGATTTTTCCCCTTCCTCCCTTCACCCCCTCCCCCAGATGGCAAGCAGTCCTATATATGTTAAATAGGTTACAGTATATCCTAGATACAATATATGTGTGCAGAACCAAACAGTTCTCTTGTTGCACAGGGAGAATTGGATTCAGAAGGTATAAATAACCCGGGAAGAAAGACAAAAATGCAAGCAGTTTACATTAATTTCCCAGTGTTCTTTCTTTGGGTGTAGCTGCTTCTGTCCATCCTTGATCAATTGAAACTGAGTTAGATCTCCTTATCGAAGAGATCCATTTCCATCACAATACATCCTCATACAGTATCGTTGTTGAGGTATATAATGATCTCCTGGTTCTGCTCATTTTGCTTAGTATCAGTTCATGTAAGTCTCACCAGTCCTCTCTGTATTCATCCTGCCAGTCATTTCTTACAGAATAATAATATTCTATAACATTCATATACCACAATTTACCCAACCATTCTCCAATTGATGGGCATCCATGAAGAGTAATATATAACTGAAACAACTACCAAAAAGGGTAGCTGGTTAAAATAAAAACTACTTTGTGCAGATTCACATTACTTTAAAATCATTCCAATGGTATGCTTTATAAGGTAATAAATGATATGTAGTTAATGATTATCTTATTTAATACTTGGATTTTACCAAATGAGAAATAAATTCCCAAAGAAAATAGATAGCTAAAATTTACATGTAAATTACTTTAAATATTTTTGCCCATTTGAACTTCACATGAATCTAGTGAAGTAGTTACTTCAGATGTGATTATGATAATTTTAGCGATGATAAAACTGATGTTCATAAAGATTGAAGGACTTGCCTATATTCATAAAGGTGGCATTCCAACTCAGATCTTTCCTCACACCAAGTCTATACTTCTTTCAATAATACTATGCCCAAGAATGCGTGTCTAAATAACATGAAAGTTAAAATTCAAACTCAGTTTATCGGATGCCAAGTTCAGCATTCTTTTTGCCAAATCGGCTTTCAGAGACAATCTCTATGCTCCCTTGTCTCTTAGTAGTTGATCAAGCTCTCCTTTTTCCTGGCATACTTGGTTCCTTACCCTATTCTTCAATATCCCTCTCCTTGAATCATGGCTTCTCTGTTCCAAATCCCACTCTGATATGCTCACTCTTTTCCCCCAGTGCTGCCTCTGTTCATCCTTGGGAACTTGACCCAAGATCACATTCCCTACTGTTGCTTCCAGGGAAGAAGCTCCTCCTCTGGATAATTCCTCAGAATGACATTCTTCTATTGTGCCTAACACCTTTTGATTCAACCACATTTCCTTCCACACTAGGTACTGGTGCTAACTCTCTAAGCTGTTCTCATTTTTACACGATGAATAAGCATTAGACAGATGGCTCCAGAGAATAGTCTTCTTTAACACAGTGTAATTAGAAAGTGTGGCAACAACTCAGCTATTTCCAGACTCTGGGTCAAGATGGCTACAATTAACAGATAATAAGTGGAACACTGCTCATTAGATTTTATTTGGATTTCGAAAACTGTAGACTAAATTGCCTCTCAGGTCTAGACGGCCGGTGCTGTGCATATTTTAAATGGCATTACAGATCAAGAAGGGGCAGGGCAGCACTTAGAATGATTTTCTGCTCAAGATGAGAGCAAATAGGTACCAAGTTTGTGTTAGCAAAGCTGTATTAGTTAAGGAGCCCCTCCTCCAAGCCTTCTGCTCCTTTCAAAGCTGGAGCAGGCTAGCTCACATTCTTACCATCTGCCCCAGATCTAATATAAATGGAAATCTCAGAAATGCCATGTTGTCGCTCTTATTTGTATATTTTGTTATCCCACCAATGCCTTTTGTTATCCCACCAATGCCAAATTACTTTCAGGTAGACAAAAGCATACTGGGTAGTCAAATGGGAAAGCATACATACATTCATGAAAAGAGTAAAGTGGATATAAGAATATCCAATTAATATATATTGGCCAACAAGGAAAATCTAAGCCTCCAAAGCTCAAACACATTTTCCCCACTAAGCCAATTTCCTTCATTGTCTTTGGGGAATTTTGTTGTAATCATTTCATATTAATTTTGGAAGGCAATCTGGGAAAGTGGGGAGAGGGCCAACTTTTGAGTAAAGAAGACTTGGATTCAAGTCCTACAGGGTACATGTACTCACCATGCACAAATTACTTAACCTTACAATGGCAGGTAACTCCTTAATACTATAAGTTATAGATGAGCTGACAATTATATGAAAAGGAAGAGCTTTTATACAAGAATTTCCCTAAAAGGAAATGACAGATTTGGATAAAACAAACAAATGGACATACAAAACAACTGCAATTTAATTTGAATCACATTTTGCTAAGCACATATTTTAAACAAGCCAAAAGGAAACATTGGCATGTGATGAGTTAATAGCATATTTGGAGCCTGATATTGTGAGGCTATTGACAAAGTGATATGCAACTACTAAGAACTGATTGGCTCAGATACTCACTTCATGTAACCTATGGCAAACACGAGTTTAAGGCAAACCAGGAGAACAGAAATATGGAAATAGGAACAACAGGGATATATGTTTTCAAATTACAGTGAAGCTTACTTCAATAAACAGGCATCATAATGTAGTAGAAAGAGCCCAGAATTGAGAATCTGAAGATTAGGTCTTCAAGTAGAGTAAGACTGACCACTTTGTTAAAGACAGGATATTTTTTTCAAGCATGGATCAGACTTGAATCAAGATGAACTCTGAGAGTCATTCCACCTCTGAGAGTCCATGATTCAGTGATTCTGGCTCTACTCCTAAGTGTCATAAACTAGCTCTGTGACCTTTGGGGATTTTTTTTTTACCTCTCTAGGTTTAGAAATTAATTGGGTTAGAAGACCTGTAAAATCCAATTCTCAAGCTCCTTTCTGTTATGATAGAAAGAGCATGATAGTGAGAATGGGGAGATCTGGGATCCTAGTATAAACTCAGCCTCTCATTAGAAATGTGACCTGAAACACTTCCCTAACTCCTCTGGGGTGTGTTTCTTCATCATTAAAATGAGAAGATTTAATTTCTAGGTCACATAACCAATGAGATGTCAGATTAGCTGCTTTCTCCAGACTATTTTCACTCTCTAACCATTCAAAAAGAGGAATTATATAACAGATGTAGAGTATCTCCAGCTGAATCCAAAGGTTAAATAAGAGGGAACTGAATGCTGGTACAATGTAAGATCCTTATGAATTCATTAATGCTGGATTACTGTATTTCTTAAAGTAATAGTTCAGAATCCCTTCCCTACTGGGTTTCTGCTATCACAGAAAAAGATACAATTTAAATGCCTATGTCTACGATAGATTTAAGGGTACCTGCCTCTCCCCAGGTGCAGAGGAATATGTCAACATATCCCCTCTCTCCATCTTCTATCCTATAATAAGCAAGGTTGTCTGACAGGGAAGAAGAGGGGTAAGATGGTGAGCTGAAAAGTGGTCCCTTCTGACTGGGGTTTGACCTAAGGTTAAGAATCACCATGATTAAGGCTGAAGCATCCTTCCTGCTGTACTTTCACACTGCAAAGAAGAGCATATACTATTTTGCCCTAGCCAAAAATGAAAAATCCTCTGCTGATGGAAATGAATTTATCCAACTTTTTTGGAAAGCAATTTAGGACTGTGTTAAGAAAGTGGTTGCAATGGACATACTCCATAGTCCAGAGATTCTATTGTGTATGTTTTTCTGTTTGCTTGTTTGTTTGGGTTTTTTTGCTGAAGTAGTGAGCCTAGGGTCACACAGCTAGGAAGTGTTAAGTGTTTGAGGCCAAAGTTGAATTCAGGTCCTCCTGACTTCAAGGGCTGGTTCTCTAAGCACTATGCTATCTAGCTGCCTCCAGAGAATCTATTGTTAGGTATGTACTACAAGGAGAAAAAAATATTTTTAAATCAAAAAAGTCCTATATACACAACAAATATTTGTAATAGCATTTTCCACAGTAAACAACTGAAAACAAGGTGAGCACTGACCATTTGGGAAACAATTAAACAAACTGTGTCACATAAACGCAATGGAATATTACTGCTCTTAAGAAACAATGAATATACTGAATACAGAGAAGTATTGGAGAACTGTTATGAACTGATACAAAGTGAAGTAAGCAGAACCAGGAAAGCAATATATATACACACACTATCCAAAACAATGTGAATGGGAGAACCAATAACAATGATTGAAATTGAATGCTGTGAAATAATAATAACCAAAAATAGCTTCAAAGGTGAAAAATACACAAATCACCTCCTTCCTTTATTAGTATTGTGGACTAAAGTTCATCAATGAAAGTTACAAAGAGAAAGTGGAATTTGAGCTGAGACTTAAAGGATGGAGATATTTCAAAGTAGAGAAGATGGAAAATATATAATCACAATCCCAAAAGTCTGTATTCTTTGTATTCTGCTAATTAGTCAATGGTCACAAAAACCACTATGAATAAGATAAGTAATTGAACTGCTATAGGACTGCTATTACAATTCCTTGAAACCCTAAGATTCTAGGTCAATTATGTTTATATTCATTGGATTTTATGTCAGCTTTACCTAAGAAGTGATACTCTGGCTTCTAAGACAGAAGCAGAACATTTAAAAATAATTTGTTAGGAGGAGAGAAAGAAGGATGAAAAGGTAAGAAGCACTTATCTTGAAAAGATTTATAGCAGCTTAGAAATAACCTCTCTAAATTGGAGAAAAGAGCATGAAAACCTCTCAATCAAGAATAGGCCACTTTCACTTTTAAGAGGATGGAAGATTGATATCCCTACTTAAAATTCCCTGGAATTATTTTGGTTTGATATAGTATTTTTCCAAAATCAATTAGTTTAATTTGGAACTCTAATGATGAAGGATGACAGTTTATAATTCTAAGTCTAAAGGATTCTGGGTAATAAAACAAAAACTTGAAAGAAAAATTTGAATTAACTGTGCTAAGAACTTTTAGGTTTAAAACTTCAGTGACAATGATCAAATAAAGCAAAATGAAAAACTGTGAGTTCAATGTAATTGCTGGACAAAACTGAAATAGAAAGGAGATTAGCATTAAAGAAAATATAAGATAAAAAGCAAAAGACAGATCATTTGTTTTATATGTGATGTCTTTGAAACATTGGAAAATATTGAAAAGAAAGCAGTGGGAAATCCATAAGTCATGTATTTACTATCCATATATTCTTGGGCAAGTCACTTTCTCCATTTAAGTCTCCTTTTCTCTAAACTATACTATCATGAAAGAAAATACAAAGTGGTAAGGCTCTAGTCCAACTTCCATCACTTAGTATCTGATGTTCTTTGCCTTAGGTACCTAGGACATTTTTTTCATTGGAAAAATTAATATGGTGACCAAATAGACCAGATTCCATTCTAGTTCAAACTATTTTGATAAGCATGTTACCCCATCTGCTTAACATTTTCATCTGCATTCAAATAATTCAAGCAATCTCACAACTTTGCTGTTTTAAAATCATGCAGAAATACAGTATTTTTAATACATTATAAAGGATTTTTGGATGATCTAAAGAAAGAGAGATATGAAGAAACACCGGGCCTTTCCAACTATTCTGCCCCAATGCCTTAAGGCCGTCTGGGTCATGCCATCAGCAGTGAATCTAAGTCCTCCAGATCTGTGGGCACTGCCATCTGCCCCCTTTAAGTCTGTATTCTCCACAAATTACAGCATTATCTCCTTGACAGCAAGGGCTATCTCACTTTTTTTCTATATGTAATCCCAGGATTTAGCACTATCCTTGGCACACAGTAAGCACTTATTGAATGCTTTTTTATTCAATGATTGATTCATTATTTCAAAGACAAGTGAGAACAGAGAGGGATGAATTAGTCATTGAAAAATTCATGAAAGAATTGATATTTGATCTAGGCCTTAAAGTATAATGAAATGTACACTTTTCTTTGTAACAGACTTTGTAACACCTTATCTCCCAGTGTTTTCCACAAAGGACCTTCATCTCCAAACCAGTCCTCTCCTACCTATCCAAATTGCAACTATACCCAAAGGCTCAGATCAAGTCCCCACATCTCCATAATAGCTTCCCTGACAACTTCAGCCACTAGAGTCTATATCTTTTCTGAATTAATATATCACTTACTTATGGAACTACATAATTAATAGCCTCTCATTTCCACTACTCTATTCCTTAGCTCCCCATTTTCTCAACTAATCATCCAAATATTCTAGTCCATTAAAATCTCTCCCTATTTGATATAGCCATAATATCTGTCACAGAAAACTAGAATTCTGGAGCTGTAAGGGTGCTGATCATGTAATACAATCTGTATATAAAGTAGATATTTGCTGTCTAGTGTCTTGAATTTTATGTTGTATTGGACAGAAAACTTCCAGTTACAATTGTAGTTACAGAGATCTCAATATATATATTTGACATATCTTAAAATTTTGAAATGCTTCTTTTTATTCAGTCAAATTTTTCCTTCCTATATTTTCACTATTACTACCTAATTGTCATACCTATGACATGTCTACTCATTCTTCTGTATTAAGATACAAATCAACTATTTGGAAGACAACTAACCTATTTCCCCCACCAAAGTTTTCTTCAAGTTAAATATGACTATTTTTCAAATGGTTTCATTTCTTTTTTTTAAGTTTGATTGGTACTTTAAAAAAATCATTCTCACTTCCAATAACGTCCATCTCATCAAAAAATTCTCATATAAATATGTTAAGCAAAACAAACACATCCACTGACCATTCCTGAAAACATAGGGCTGGTTTCACATGAGTCTTTCACCAATGCTACCAAGGAATCTGGGATCAAAAATGTGATCTTGTTTTTAATCCTCTCATAATCCTGGTCATTTTTCTCTAAATATTTTCTTATATTAGATTGTATTGTCAATACAATAAAGAGCAAGGACTGCATTTGATTTAGATTTCTCTTGTAACACCTAGCACATTACTATTCACGTGGTTGACAGTCAGTAAATATTTGTGGAGTGAATAAGTATTTGAAAAGAGGAAAAAAAAAAAAAGCTCAAACTTTTTGACAGTTTTAATTGAACTTCCTTTGTAATGAACTGATGCAAATCTGAAATCCTTCCAGGTTTCCTTTCCTTTTCCTGTTAAGTAGAATAGTTTTGGGGATGAAAGCTGTCATGAAAATAAATCTAGTTATTCTCCCTCACATTATCCCCTGTAAATAATTATATTCTCATTGTCATAGACACTCCAGAGTTGGAAAAGACCACCTTACCCAAGCCATACTTGAAAATGTAATCCCCTCTTCAATGTGATTAATGACTTCCTGGGAGGGAAAACCCACTGCTTAAAATTGTAAGGATTTTTTTTCCCAAGCTGAATCTGGGGCAACTTCTGACAATTGCTTACAGTTTTGCCCTTTAGGGCCAAGCAGAATAAGGATAATTCATCTTCAATGCTCAAAATTGAAGACAGCTATTGGCTCCCTCCTGAGTCTTCTCTTTCCTGGGCCAAACATCTTTAGGTCTTTCAAATGATTTTCAGTAGTCTCTTGTCTCCTCTTTCAGTGTTCTGTTCACTTGTGGGGACCAACTCCACTTCACTTATATGTTATCTGCTCACATTATAGCATAAGCTTTTTTGAACACAAAAACTGTTTCAATGATCTTTTTTGTAGTCTTAGAACTTAACGTGGTAATGGCACATAGTAAATGTTTCTTCCATTGTTTTTCATTTGTTCATTCACCTTCGTATACCTAAGGCCTTCAGGCTGGATATTTAAGATGTATCATCTATACCTATCTTCAGAAGCATACCCTTTGCTCTAAATTTTTTTTCCACTTTTTTTGCTTATGAAGATATTCTCATCTGCCAGTTAGAAATGAATGCTCTAATCTGGAATTATGCCCAAAAAATTATCAAATTGTGCATACCCTTTGATCCAGCAGTGTTTCTATTGGGCTTATATCCCAAAGAAATACTAAAGAAGGGAAAGGGACCTGTATGTGCCAAAATGTTTGTAGCAGCCCTATTTGTAGTGGCTAGAAACTGGAAAATGAATGGATGCCCATCAATTGGAGAATGGCTGAGTAAACTGTGGTATATGAATGTTATGGAATATTATTGTTCTGTAAGAAATGACCAGCAGGATGAATACAGAGAGGACTGGCGAGACTTACATGAACTGATGCTAAGTGAAATGAGCAGAACCAGGAGATCATTATACACTTCGACAACGATATTGTATGAGGACATATTTTGATGGAAGTGGATTTCTTTGACAAAGAGACCTAACTGAGTTTCAATTGATAAATGACGGACAAAAGCAGCTACACCCAAAGAAAGAACACTGGGAAACGAATGTGAACTATCTGCATTTTTGTTTTTCTTCCGGGTTATTTATACCTTCTGAATCCAATTCTCCCTGTGCAACAAGAGAACTGTTCGGTTCTGCAAACGTATATTGTATCTAGGATATACTGCAACATATCCAACATATAAAGGACTGCTTGCCATCTAGGGGAGGGGGTGGAGGGAGGGAGGGGAAAAAAAATTGGAACAGAAATGAGTGCAAGGGATAATGTTGTAAAAAAAAAAATTACCCTGGCATGGATTCTGTCAATATAAAGTAATTATTAAATAAAAATTAAAAAAATTAAAAAATTAAAAAAATTTAAAAATAAAAAAGAAATGAATGCTCTAAAGCTATTGATTAGGTGATGTTGTATAATTCCTGTTACCTTTCTGAGCCTCTGTGGGCACAGTAAGAAGCTGATACAGACAAAAGGGGACAAAGGGATATCTAAGTCTGATCATACAGATCATCACAATCATCACAATCCTGGGTGATTGGGACTATTATTATCCCCATTTTACAATTAAGGAAGTTGAGGCAGACATGGAATTGCTTGCCCAGGGTCACTTAGTATCTGAGGCTGGATTTGAAATCAGGGCTTCCTGAATACAGGCCCAGTGCTCTATTTAAAAATAATCTACCTACCTTTTAGAGATCTTCTAGAACAATCTTACTGCACAGATAAGGAAACTGTACTTTAGCAGGATGAAATGACTTGCTCTAAGTTATGCAGGAAGTCAGTCAAGTTAGTAGAATGAAAATAATTCTTTGTATGCTAAGAAGGTCTCTAGCTGATTTCTTATCTTTCTAAAACAAACACTAACTGGAGAAACCTAGAGATTACGTACTGTTTCGAGAGTGTTTTCACTTATTTTGCTTTGTTTTGTTTTGTTTTTCTTTCTCTGTGTTTGCACATTCATTCTCAAGCTTGGCATCTGAAAGCCTGCCCCATTGCACAGGCTCTCTTGAATGTTTCCTTTGGCATTTGCAGATCTTTCTCTAAACACTGTTCATAAGTCACCTGTACAGGCAAATGACAGAGAACTTTGAACTGTCCATTCACCTGTACACTGTTAATTTTGTAGCAGCCTGCCTTTGTCATTGCTCAGTCCATTAAAAAACCTACTAATATTTAACGATTTTTAAAAGGAGAACCAGTGAAAGAAAGAAATTACAAATGTGTCAAAGAACTTACCAGTCCTATTAAGAAACTCTCTCCAGAAAATTGAAGACACATGTCAAGCCTTCATAAAAACCTTACAAATGGCAAAGAAAACTCTAAGGCAGTAACTCATGCAGAAACTATTTAATCAAAGAATAAAGACAATTATAACATCTGTTAATCTTTTGTGTAGGTTATAATTAGATGCTTCAGAGAAACACCCTTTCAAGGGTGATCTTTTAACATCTGTTATGAGGATCAGCAGCACCGAGAATCTCCTAACACCACTGCTGTGCTTAATTGAGAATATCTTCAGCACAATAGGTTGACAAAAGACTCCTGAAGTTTTCAAGAATGATGCAAAAATCAAGACAGGACATCCCCAACTTTAATTCAAACCGTTAATCCAAGAAACTTTTTTTTTTCAAGCAACCATTATATTTTAAGGCAAGCTACAAGGCACAAGGGATGAAAAAAAAAATATATATATATATATGTATATATATATTTATATATACATATATATATATATATATATATAATATATATAAAGAGAGCAGTCTTTGTTGTGAAGTAGCTTACGTTCTACTAGGGAGCTACAAAACTTACCCAAACATACTACCAGAAAAATTAAGGAGAGGATGAATACTGACAGTTGTTCAGGGAAGGCTTCACCAAGGAGTGGGCCACTGTGGTAAGCCTTGGCAAAAACACAAATGACAGATTTAGAGCAGAAAGAAACCTTACAAGTCATTGATACTAATTCCTTCATTTTATAGGTGAGGAAAATGAGTGTGATGTTCAGTTCAGCAGCTATTTAGTTACTCAATTTGGGGAAAATTATATGACTCTTCTCTTCCTCTCTTAGGTCAGAAATCTATTTCAACTACAGTTGACATAATCCCTTCTTAAAGGAAAGAAAAAAATAGAGGGATTGACAGAGAAAGATGAAAGCAAAGGTGGAGGAGAAAGACAGGTTGAGATCCAAGTAAAATATCATATCATAGATTTAGAATTGGAAATAATTCAGATGATGTCAAATCCAATCCCTTCATTTTACAGATGAAGAAACTGAGTCCCAGAGAGTTTAAGTGCCTTGCTCAAGATTACATAAGTAGAAAAATGTGTGAGGGAGATTGAAACATGAAACAAGAGGTCAACCAAATCAAAGAAAGGAAAAGAAGGAAGGTGGATAAGAGAAACAGACTGAAATACAACACTGTCATTCATCTCACTTCACCCCACTTCAATTTCTGATTGTACTGCTGATGCCAGAGACCATCCATATAACAAATTGCAGAATTTTGCATTTTTGCCAAAAGATATGCAGAGAGGACAAAGCTAAGGGCATCATATAAACAGATGTAATTGGTGGCAAAATGAAAAACCTCCACATATGGGGATAATATAACAGAAAGCACTCAGTACCCAGTTTGGGAGGGCAGCTTCCCAAATGGTTAGTTCATGCTAAAGAGATTGGTTTATGCCAAAGTTGTAGTGAATCACTGTCGTTCTCTGACAAATTCAAGAACTGATTCACAAAGGGATTAAAACTCTCTCTGTCCCAACAACTGGAAACCACATTTCTAGCATTATCAATCCTCAGTTCTCTAAAGCTGTCCCTATGAGTATTGGCACCCCTCAATAGTAACAGATGGGGTATCTCCAAAACTTGGACAGCTTCTTTAGTGCCCCCAAGTGAATCCTCATGATGTGATGTAGGATCCAGCTACTCCAGCAAAGGTTATTCTATGATTCAAGGAACTGGTATTTTTCTGGTCCATCTGGGAACAATCAGAAGTTCTTAACCTTTTTTTGTTAAGGTCTGGATCTCTTTGACATTCTAAGGAAGTTTATGGACTCTTCAGAATAATGTTTTGAATGCAGAGAATAAAAATGCATAGAATTAGAAATGAAACCGATTATATTTAAATATTGTCATTAATATTGTTTTACGATAAATTGATAGAACTGAAATTAAGAGCCCTTTCTCTTAAATGGTCATACTACTATTTTGTGTTCTAAATGTCTTTCTCGATACACTTCTTCTCTCAACCTTTTTTATAGAAAGATTATTTTGTCATCAAATAAAAAAACCACATTGCATATTTCCTTCTTTAGTTTCTCTCATTCACTTCATTCCTACAATTCATTCAACAAATATTGATTGAGCTCCTATTTGACAGTCTTCACAAACATGAACACTTATACAGCCCTGAAAATAAACAGATTCTCTCTGATTCATAACTTCCTGAAAACAATGCCAATTACCCTTTTGTTATAATTCCATGAAAACTGATACAAAGTTAGTTTTGCAATATTAGTGTTTCATAGAAGGGAGCATACCCATATGTGGAGAGGCAGTCATACAATAAAGATAGCAGTGTATAGGACTTCAATTCTGTTCCCAGCTCTATTGATAACTATCTGGAAAAACTTGGGTAAGTTCTTTTACTTCCATGAACCTCAGTTTCTGTACCTGTAAGATGGGTGAGTTGGCCTTGGTGATCTCTAAGATCTTTCCAACTCTCAAGAGAAAGAAAATTCATGTTATATCTTTTATCGCACTAAAGAAAAGAAAACAAATTTCTTGTTAGAAAGGGACTTTTCTAGAGAAAGTTTTTTTCAGTTCTCTTTATTATCTTCAACTTATCCTGTAGGTTTGTATATGTATGTAATTACAAATATAGATAAATATAGATCTTATTTGTCAATCAATACCTGTTTTTATGTTGACTAAACCATTTGATGGATTAGGAGGTCCTTGAAAACAGGGGCTGTCTATTGCCTTTCTTTGAATTCTTAGAACAAGATCTAGTGCAGAGTAGATACTTAATAAATATTTATTAACTGAATGGCTCACAAATGGAAGTTAATATAGATGGAGTCAAAGAGGGTTTTTGTTATTTTTTATTTATTTTGGTTTCATTTGTTTAAGCTGTTGTGCTAACTGAGGGATAGCATTCTCTTTGCATTTCTTAACTGATAATAAACTACTTAGAAGCTTGGAGTTCAGGGTTCAAGTTAAAATTATTTAATAATTCTTAATGATCAAAAGGTTCCTATTGAGACCTTGGTTCTTAATCCAGGTTCTTGAGCTGCTTCTAAGAAAATTGAGCATAGAGAAGAAAAAGTAGGATTTCCAATTTTATCCTATTGGAAGAGGGATAAAGTAAAACTTAGGTTAGGGACTAGGGCTTTTGTTTGTTTGTTTGTTTGTTTTTATTTCATGACAACTCTTTAGGAATATTAGAAAATATTTAACCAGTAGGAATTCAATTCACTGGCCCTAGAATTTGAAATGAAACATAACTCAGTTTAACAAGGCCCTCTGCTGACCATCTCTATAATGACATCTTACAAAGATGAACTCAGATTTTTAAGAGACTTTATTGTAAGTACATATAATAAATAGTAACATATTTGGCATTTTTTTATTATAGAAACAGGAGGAAAAAAACTAGTGAAAAAATGAGAGGGAGTAAGAAAAAATATCCTGCAGTTTTTTCTTATTTATCTATTCATAAAGTCCCATTACATTATTACTTGCTTTTGTTTTTCTCTGATGAAACTATACCAAGATATCAAGTCATTATACTGAAAGAAAGGTGAATTGCATTTATTATTTTATTGACAGCCAAATCTAGCTTTAATTCTGATTGTCTTGGGGGGGAAGGGGTTAAAAAAAAAACCTAAATATTGATGGAGCAACATGAAAGAAATTACGAATGTTATTTATTAGCTTGATATACATCTCCACATTGGTAATTAACTCTAATTAGAGTTAGAGAAAAATTGTACATAGGCATCCAAATTGCAACTGTTGTAATAATATTTAATAATTAACTCTTCCTACTTATGTTGTCTGATGACTGACGAAGAAATGGAGTACATGGCTAACTTCAGAACCTAACAATCTGGAGAAGAATGAATTATTAAAAATCAATTAGACCTTTAAAAAGAAAATGATTTGAGGTATATCTTTTGGGCTAATTAAAAAGGGCTAAGGGTTAAACCAATCCTGTGTGCTTACACAGAAAGACTTTCAGAGGCCCAGCCTAAGAGTAGCATTTTGTGCACTGGACTAGCATTTCAGGATTAACAGCTCTGCTTTCAACTCCTAATGTTTATCTGCCCTTTTTATTATCCAAGCTGCCATTCACAAGATCCAAATCATTTCCAGCTCATGCAAACAAAATTGGTTTGGGATTTCCCTCTTGAACCAAGCCCAGTGGGCTCACCCAAAGCCATCTAAATTTTACTCAAAGAAATCATTATTACCAAAAAAAAGTTACTTTCTAGCACGAGAGACTTGTTTTCTTGCCCTGAAAATGTAGATTAATTTATGTAACAACTGGGAAAGAGCTCATGTAATTGAGGCTTCCAAAGCCTACATGATACACTTCATTAGACAAGTATGTATTGGGACATTGTAAACGCTATGGGTAATGTTCTACATATCCTGGAGATTTATTATTTCATCTGTTAAAAAAAGCACATTTGGGAATGCTGAATTCCACAGGCATCAACCTTGTAGATTTAGGGAACCAGAGAAAAATAGGGCTATAAGGTCCCTCACATTCCACTGGTTGAATGCCTTGCCACAAACAAACTTAAACAGACTCTTTCCCAATGAACTCTTTAGCCTGATCTTTACATCTACCAATGGAGAAATTCTAGCCCTTTCCCTTGGAAGACTATTCTAGAGGTTAACCAAACAAGGAACCAATGTTTCCAATTGTTTTCACCTAAATCCCCTGAATCCCTGAACTATAATCTTCTTCTCTGAGCTTTGAGCATTTACAAATTCCTGGACCTGCAATGTAAGTGGACTTACTTGTTCATGTTTATCCATAAACTGCAGCTAATTTACATGAAGTTTCATGTCTGATTTCTTTTAAGTATCAAAGGAAAGCTTTACTATTCTTTGCTATTTAAAGAGAGGTAGGAGAGGTGGAGAACAAATGGACTGGACTTTAGGCATTACTGAAGGATTCAAGAATCTAAAGTACTGGCTCAGTGCCAGATAGCTCCTCGAAATTTTAGCCTAATTCTTAGAGGTGAGCCAAGGTCAAATGATTCTGTTGGCATACTGCTGAAATTATGCAAGGACTGAATCTGGAAATATCAGAGAATCATAAAGCATTGGGAATGAAAGAGACCTTAGCACTCATCTAGTCCAACCATTTACAGATGAGGAACCTGAGGGCAAGGGAAGTTAAATAAATTTGCTAGGGTCAAATGGCTAGCAGATCTAGGGCTACAATTAAATTTTCATTTTAATTGAGAAATTTTTCTACCTCACAGACAATCGTCTCGTGCATAAAATCTCTTGTTGTCTAGATACTAAAAATTTGGAGTTTTATTGCATATATCTAGAATTCAACATTGGGAAGATGCATAGATTCAAACAATTGGCAATCAACAAGCATTTTTAAGTACCTGTTATTGTCCAAGCACAGCAAAAGGAACATACATACACACACTCACATTACATAACATATACATATATAAGTATAAGTATACAAACACATGTACAAATATACAACATAATAGATAGGCATGTAGCTTCTACTGATAGGCAACCCATTGGAAAAAGAGAAGTGGGGGATGTTTTTTCTTTTAGATAAACTTTTATGTAAAGAAAACAAGGGGATAGGTGACATAGAACTAGAAATTAGTCACTTTTGCCACTACAGAAGCTCATTTTATAAACAATATAAAAAATTAGTGTGATAATACATCAGTCTTACTAAAATACCTTCTTTTGAAGCCATGCCATGGGACTACCTGATAGGTGAGACCACCAAGTAACAAACTCCTTTTGATACTTCAGTAACTAAGACCCCTTGGATGGGGCCCAAAACAAAGCTACCTTATACCCAATGGAATTTTACTCAATAACAAGGAATACTATATTGAGGGCTACCAATGTGAAAGTTTAAGATGCTTGTCATTTGAGTACCTAAAACCATTCACTTGATCATTTTGTAACCTATCAAATTTGAATGTAAGAACAAAGTTATCCCAGTGCTTAGGTGAAAACACAGAGGACAAAAACTACATGGCTGTGACTCTATAGGAAGGTCAAAAGTAAAGCTTTCTCTTCGGAGAGGCTGAAGAATACAATGGAAAAAAATGTTGGATTTTGGACTTAAATAATCTGAGTTTGAATCCCAGCTCTAGCACAGATTACCCATGTGGCTTTAGGAAAGGACATCCTTCAACTCCCTGGGGATTTTCTCATTTATAAAATGAAAGGATTGCACTAAATTACCTCCAAGATCCCTTCCCACTTTAAATCTATAATCCCATGACTGTGATAGAACTAATAAATGTTTTTTGTTTGCTTTTATAAAGGAGAAAATATTAAGTTATAGGCAGGTTCCATACACCTACCTGACACATTTTTTCCTGAATTTCAAATGCAAAAAGAACTTAACTGACCGCCAAAAGAATGGGAATCTAGATAAGACCTGGTCTCTCACTGCTCACCACTAAAATCAGAGAAGTGACTAGATGATCTCAAACTCCTTTTCAGCTCTCAAATTCTGAGATACTGTAAGAGAGAAGGTAGCACGTGAATGCTTTAACTGTTGTGCTGGCTTGACTTAGCAGCTGGGTTCAGGAGCAAGTTTATGTCTTAGGGAATGAGTCATGGAGATAACATGCTGAAGGTAACAGGCGTGAATATTTTTTGCCAGTCTGCAAAGTAAGGTCGGCAGACCTTGGTCACTTTAGTAAGAGGCGAGTTCTGCTGCTGACTGGATTGTTGGGGATAGGGGACAAACACAGTAGCCTAGTAAAAGAAGGGGGTCACTTGCATCTCCATTTAACAGAACTGACAGAACGTCAATCCAAACAAATTACATGAGAACACCCTTGTCAAAGAGCTGTGGTATTCTTTTAATAATAAACACTCCTTAGCTGGCTGACACACACCTTTCCACTCTCTCTGTAAATCAGGTCACCTTGGATGGGGGGTGGGGCATGGACAAAATGAAGGCATGTTTAAGGAAAAGGAAAATCTTAGCCCATGTGAATTTCACTTCTAAACTGTGCAACTTTTCAGAGGCAGAAATAACAGCAAGCTAATCCAGAGGATGAAAAGGAACATTTGAAATTACTCTAGAAGCCCAGGGAGGAAGGGGGAGGGGGGAAGCAACAATTCAGTTCTTACAGGAATGGTTTCCATTTCAAGACATTATTTATATCCTACCAGAAATTCCCTGAGTTCATGAGGGTGAAAAACAACATCAGCAACAACCAATATAGATCACTGGATGGTTTATCATAGCAAAACTGTCTTATGAAGGGACTCTTTCCAAAACGGAGCAACTCACTCACAAGGACCCAAGTTAAAAGGTTATATTTTCCCAGTAGAATAACTAAAAGATCATCTTCCCAGTTTTTTTTCTAGTTATACTTAGGGTCAATCTAATAATCTTTTGGAGTGGGTTCCTCTCCTCCCCTCCAAGCCATCTTCTTGATCACTGACATGGGAAACATAGCTATTTGCCATCCCATTAGCATGTGCTCTCTGTTGTGCCAGTTAAAAGAGACAATGAGGTTTCCACACCTAAATCCCGTTCAACTTTAACGCTGTAATTACTCAGAACAACTGCATACTTGCTGTGGCAGCCGGAGAAAGCTTGGAGAAATTCGCTAACCTAATCATATCACTTTAAAAGGAAAGCAAGCTGTACAAATAAGATAAACTGTAAGAACAGAGGTTGGGGAAGGTGGGGGGGAGGTGAAGAGAGAGAAAAAATCTTACTTGTAGTTAGTTCTTCAGTCAACACATGTCACAATCCTGAAGATATTAGAATTGCTCTCATCAGCTTAAAAATCCTCCTGAGTTTATCCTCTGTTTATTTGTGAAACTTTAAGAGTCTGTGGTTATAGCAGAGCAGAATGAGTTCCCCAGAATATCCAAAGCACCCACAAAGTTCTCCAGAATCTGTACAGCAAGTTTCCTGAGAGTTAGTTCCTTCTGCTCTTCTGTAGTTGTTCCGTACTTGTAAATACAAGCTCTGTGGACAAAGTCCCAAATGACATCACTGGCAGCTGCATATTGTTGAGTCTTTATTAACTGACTGTCAAAAAGAAAGAGGGGAGAGGGAGAGAGAAATAGAGAGAGGAGGAGGAGGAGGAAGGGGGAGGGGGAGAGAGAGAGAGAGAGAGAGAGAGAGAGAGAGAGAGAGAGAGAGAGAGAGAGAGAGAGAGAGAGAAATAGGAGAACAACTCACATGTATCTTTCTTCTAGCCCCAAAACCGGCAACATGGTGTGGATTCCAGTTATACATATGTAAATAATTCTATTGATTCTTTTCTTAGGTCAGACCCATTTTCATGAGAAAGAAAAGGATAATTGCCTCCTCCAATTTACAAGCTATAAGCCCAGGACTGAGAAAGAAAAGTTTGAAAGACTAAGCAACAACCTGACAACTTTTTTCCCTTCATATTTCTGACATTTTATTTCTTTAAAAAATGAACATTTACAAATGCAAGAATTTCTTTTTGTTATTTGCATAGATACACCCCACATATTTCAAGTGGATAAATTAGAATTTATGATCTATCTATGTCTTCCTGAATTTAGAGTTTTTTGACTGATGATTGGATTCATTTTCATATATATTTTTGATGGAGAAGGGACTTGGAGACTCCAAGATCATAAGCCTAAAGGGAGGCTTAGAGGTCATCTGATTTAACTCCTTCATTTTACAAATGAGGAAAATGAGATCAGAGGTTAAACATTTTAACCAAAGTTACACAAAGTGTGTACTGCAGAACTGGAATCAGAAACTAGCTTCAAAGTGCTTTGTACCTAGTAGGTGCTTATAAACCTTTTTTTTTTTTTTTAAATTGTACTGAAGCTCATCTAACTCCCTCATTATAGGGAAACATATCCAGAGAGGAGAGGCAACTCGTTAATAGTTACACAGCTAATAAGTCACAGAGTTAGGATTTGCACCCAAGGCTAGTCTCCAGATTTTAAATCCAGAACTTTGCCCTCTGCAACACATTATTTTTTTAGAATGTTTTATTTATTTCTTCTCTTTTTTTATCCCATATTCACTGTTAGCCACCTATCTACCCCAATAGAACTTTCCCTTGTGACAAAAAAAAAAATTTAAACTAAATCAAGTGACATAGTCCTAAGTGACACATTCCAAATTTACAGTCCCCCATTTTCTTAATGAAGTGGTATAATCACTGCATCAATTTATCAACTCTCTTTGTCATATGATTCCTAATCTAATATTTCCCATCACTGGTTCCTAATCCCAGTTGGCTAACACTCCAAGGTATAATTATCTGTAAGGAATAATTATCTGTAAGGAATCACTAAGTTTTATTTTTTAAAAACCTAAACATTTAATGAAGAGGAAAAAAAATCACCAAATGCATTAATAATTCAAATATTATACCCTTCTAGATAGTCTATCTGTATTCCATCCTTCAAACAAGTTAAGCACATTTCCATACTTTTATTCACAGTACCCTCTTCCCAGAATGGTTTCTTCTATTCCTTTCTGTCCATCAAAATCAAATTGACCTATAAAGCCCATGTCAACATCCTTCTACCAAGAATCCTTTATTTCCCACCTTATAATGAATCCTCTCCACCTTAGAGAACTTCTTGATTCTATAACATTTCACACATTATATACTGCCTTGTAGTATTCTCTCCTTCTTTGTCTCTCTGTCTCTCTGTCTCTCTGTCTCTCTCTCTCTCTCTCTCTCTCTCTCTCTCTCTCTCCCTCTCTCTCTCTCTCCTTTCTCCCTTCTCTCCCACCTCTAACTAGATTATTAGGGAAAACAGGGACACTGATACATTGTTGGTGGAATTGTGAACACATCCAGCCATTCTGGAGAGCAATTTGGAATTATGCTCAAAAAGTTATCAAACTGTGCATACTCTTTGACCCAGCATGTTATTACTGGGATTATATTCCAAAGAGATTTTAAAGAAGAGAAAGGGACCTGTATATGCAAGAATGTTTGTGGCAGCCCTCTTTGTAGTGACCAGAAACTGGAAACTGAGTTGATGCCCATCAATTGGAGAATGGCTGAATAAATTGTGGGATATGAATATTATGGAATAATATTTCTTACAGAAATGACCAGCAGGATGATTTCAGAAAGGCCTGGAGAGACTTACATAACTGATGCTGAGTGAAATGACCGGGAAATCATTATATACTTCAACAACAATACTATATGATGATCAATTCTGATGGATGTGGCCCTCTTCAATAATGAGATGAACCAAATCAGTTCCAATAGAGCAGTAATGAACTGAACCAGCTACACCCAGGGAAAGAACTCTGGGAGATAACTATGAACCACTACATAGAATTCCCAATCCCTCTATTTTTGTCCGCCTACATTTTTGATTTCCTTTACAGGCTAATTGTACAATATTTCGAAGTCCGACTCTTTTTGTCAGCAAAATAACTGTTTGGACATGTATACTTATATTGTATTTAACTTATACTTTAACATATTTAACATGTATTGGTCAACCTGCCATCTGGGGGAAGGGTTGGGGGGAAGGAGGGAAAAAGTTGGAACAAATGCTATCAATGATGAAAAATTACCTCTGCATATACTTGTAAATGAAAAGCTATAATAAAAAAAAAGAAACTTTATCCTGTACATCTGTATTTCCAATAATAATAGCTTTAGAGATGCAAACATTAAAATCTTCTAGTTCAACTTCCCCTTTTTCTGAGGAAACAGACCAATAGAGGCAAAGTGACTTGTGCAAGTTCACACAAGTACAAGAAGTATAGCAAAAAACAGAAGCTATGCTCCCCAATTCCAAGTAAGCACTTTCCCCAATACTATTCTCCTATAGCCTTTAACATCTATGTGCTTTTTACATGGTAAGTATTTGAAGATCATTTCATGAGAGACCTATTTAATGAAGTCTGAATTGATTCTAAAATTTTCACTAGATAATTGATAAAGCAAGAGAATAATATCTCAAAGATAAGTTGGAAATGAATTATTTTTTATCTATAGAGAGTTGAAATAGATGATCTCTAAGGTTATTTCCAATTCCATAAAATCTTTGATTTTATGCTTATGAAAATATTATAGGAATGATTTTATTTTGTGTCAGGAACTTCTGGGTGAAAAACTCAAATAAAAATTTTGACACCTTTTCTGCAGCTTGAAGTCTTAAGAAAGTGAATTGGAACACTGTGAGGTTAATTACTTTGTCAAATGTCATACAACCATTATGTGTCAGAAGTGGGTTTTGAATTCACATCTCCCTGGCTTGTAGACCAGTGATACAAAGTCTCTATAAAGCTTCTATACCCTATAGGTTCTCATGATCTGATAATCCTATGAAACTGTGACACTTTTTGGGGTAATATTCAGTACAAAAAATCACCCTCTCATTTACTGGATGCCTACTTAATCCAAGTCCATCCCTCCCAGCCCAAATCCTACCCACTTTTATTATAATTAATAGAATTTTTGAAAAATCTTTTAGAATCTACTTTTCCCCAGTCTTAAAGATTGATTGAAATTGCTAAGAGAACATAAAGGAATGACCTTTTATTTCTGAGATTGCTGCTTAACAAACAGGGATTTAAAATGAGACTGGCTCATACTGCTTTAAGTCCATTTCACTGAAAGTTAACAAATAGTGGAACAGATATCAGAAAACTTAAGACTGTGACACGTTTGGTTTGTCATCAGACATTAAGGAAAACCTCACAGTGAAGGTAGCAAGGGAGCCAAACCTCCTGTACTCTGATGATGAATTTTCATTCAAGGGGAACTTGGGTCAGCTGAAGGTCAGTGATTGAGAGTCAGTGAAGTATTGCCTTGGTATACTCCACCACTCTTGAGAAAGCTTTCTGTAGTGGGAACCATAGGCATAGTCATGTGTGTGATCTTGCATTTCTCCTAGGAAAATGGATACCAACAACACATATAGAAGAAAAAAAAAAAAAACAAGAACTAAAGGCTTCAGTCAAGGTAAGTTGGTTTTTTTAAGAGAAAATTTTATTCATCTAGAGAAAACATCATAACAAATCTTTGTCTTGCTTCACAGTGTGTCTATTAACAGTTTTAAAAAAGGAACACAAAACCCATGTCACTTGCATGCTTTAAAAAATAATTTGCCTATTTCAATACATATTTGTGATCCTTTATATATGATCAAGACTGTGCTTTTCTTATTATTATTATAATAGCTTTTTATTTACAAGATATATGCATGGGTAATTTTTCAGCATTGACAATTGTAAAACCTTTTGTTCCAATTTTTCCCCTCCTTCCCCCCACCTTCTCCCCCAGATGGCAGGTTGGCCAATACATATTAAATATGTTAAAGTATATAAGACTGTGCTTTTCTAAGTGAAAATTAAATATGTGTGTGTGTGTGTATGTATGTATGTATGTATACACATTTTAAGGTAATAGGTGTCCTCAACATTCAAAATTTGGTATAAAAGATATAGAAGGGAGAATAGTTAGAAGGCAACACTTTTACTTTATTTGAGGTGATCATTAAAGTTCTTGCCCAAATTATCTTTACCTGTTTATTCCTAAACTTTGATTCTTCCTTTCTCTTTTCCAACTTCCTTCCTTTCCTTTATTCTGATAGTTTTCATAGCACTCTCAAGTGTTTTTCAGACCAGAGAGCATGCATGGTTTTCTGGTCTGAAGCTCAGGATTATAAAGCAAGAAACTAGCCTAGCCATTGTCCAATGTTCTCTCATTTTCATAACACTTTTTTTCTTTCTGGGTTGATACTATTTCAGATGATACTGCTCTCTAAAAATACAATTGTTGAGGTCCCTTTCAACTCGTTTTCTTCAATTCTGATGTGGGGTGTGACTTGATCTGTACAGTTATTCCTTCCATATAACTACTTTCAATATATCACAGGTCAGTATAGAACAGCAAAGGGGAATTTTGTGGGAGTTTTGCAAAAATTTTAGATGACACATAAAGGCCAGCATGTGACACAAAAAAATTTAGGAATTCAGACATGCATATAATATCTATATAGTATTATATAATATCAACATATTTTATCTTTTAATACCATAAAAATTCAGATTTCTTCTTTGGTATTTTTTGGCCAAAAATTTTTATATGGATTTTCCATCCCTTAGGCATGCCACATCCCTAACCCTGTTGTAGTGAAAGGCCTTGCTGAAAAGGTGTTCAATAAAACAGCTGATGGGGTCACCATTATGTCAATGAGAAAAATTATCTCCAATTTCTGGAGGCCACTTCTAAGGCATGAATTCCAGCTAGATCTCTTCACACTACTATGTGCTAATTTATTTATTATTCCTCCCCCAAATGTGGTATTTTATAGGGAGAGGGTCTATGAGACTCCAAGGATTATAAATGCTGAAATGCAGACTGTAGACCTTTAAAGTGAGTTGAATAGTAGCAGAAAGTAATTAAAACCATGTAGCCATCACAAAAATATTCTGTTCTGATTCAGGTACAAACAATATAGCACATCAACAGGCATTCAACAAGGATTTAAACCCCAGTCCTTTCCTCCTACCTCCTAAAGGTGATGTTTCTACTGCCTTCTCGCTTTCTGTTCCATAAAGATCTCTGTCATTGGCTTCAAAGCAATGTGGCAATAAAGATGGCAATCAAACCCAAGGAATGTAGTCTGGGGGCTTTGATATGAAGGGTAGGTACGCTTTCCTATGTCTTGGGACATAGGAACAGGTAAAAGGAATGAAAATCAAAAATTCCATATGGTGAAAAGAGAATACTGGATTTGGAGTTAGAGTTAGAATTCTAACTTTGTTACTTATTACCTGTGTGGTCTTGGGTAAGTCTGTTGGGGGTTGAATTGGAAACTATTGGGACCAATGTGTTTGAAACCCATTTTAACTATAAATCTATGATCCTCTGAGACAGTGTGATTTAGAGTGATGGATTACTGTGTGAGCATGGACAACTAACGTCTCACTCTCCATCTATAAAGTAAGAATGGAGAGCTTGCTTCAGCATCAGGAGGACTTCAATTCATGCCTTGTCCTGCATACATATTGTCTGTGCAACTCTGGGCAACTCCCTTAACCTCCCAGTGCTCTAGGCAACTTTCTAATACTGCATGTTTCCGAGAAGCTGCCAGTCTGCCTTGGTACAGAGAGTTTATCACTGGGAGATCTCTATAGAGATGAAATCACAGATCCTACAAACAGACAAAACCAAGTGGAGGTAATAATACCTGGAATATTTGTGTCACAGAGTTCTTATAAAGATGAAATGAGATATTTAAAGTGACCTGCAAAACTCAAAAGTGTTTTAGAAATGCCAGTTAGTAATGTTAGAGAAACAAGCAGAACCAGGAATACACGATACACAGTAACAGCAAGATTGTGCTATGATCAAGTATGAAAAACTTGGTTCTTCTCAGTGCTTCAGTGATCCAAGGCAATCCCAAAAATCTTTGGATAGAAAATGCCATCTGCACCCAGGAAAAGAACTGCGAATATTGAATGTAAATCAACACATGCTATGTTCACTTCTTTTTTTTTTCTGTTTTTTTCTTCTCTTGTGGTTTTTCCCTTTTGTCATGATTTTTCTCTCCATGAGATTCATAAAGAAATATGTATTTTAAAAAGTTAATATACATGTATAACCAGAAAAAATTTAAAAAGCAATAAATAAAAAGAAATGTCAGTTATCGTTATTTATCTTCCAATTACATGAGAAACAGCACAGTGTAGTGGAAAGAACAATGGCTATGCAATCAGAAGACCTGGGTTCGAATCCTTGCTGGCTATAGTACCTAAGTGATCTTAGAACAACATTTCTCTCAGCCTAAGTTTCCTCACCTGTAAAATGAAGATATTGGACTAGATGACCATTAGGGTCCTTTACAGCTCAAACTCTAAGATGCTATGATCTCTAAGACACTAGAAGTCCTCTGCAAATCACATTTCTTGTTTTGGGGGCCCAACAGATCCACCCAAGATAAATAGCCCAGGTCAGGAATCTGTTCAATTGTCTACTTACAGCTGATAGACCCCAGCCTTGGCATGATCAGGAAATACTGAGAGAAGATAATTTTCCTATTCTGGAGGAATGTAAAAATTTTTTTTCCCAAGATGTGTAATGCATTAAATGTTCCTTATCATTTTTATGCAACAGATCCCTATGCAAATCTGGTGAATCCTATTGAGCTTTTCTCAGAATAATGTTTTTAGATGCATAAAATAAAATACATAGGTTTACAAAGTAAAACAATTACATTGAAACAAACATATTTCTTTTTCTAATTCATGGACCTATTAAAACCAAGATCCTTGGGTTAAAAACCCCTATATTAGTATGTGAACACAGATCAAGTGTATTAGAATAAATTTTTATATGAAATTAGGTTGTGAAAAGTTGAGCCTAATAGAATGAAAAAGTTTTTGTTTCTGTTTTCTGAAACAAGAACTGTCTAGAGCATATAGTGCCCAGGTAAAGTCAGTCAGTGGGGAAAAAAATTTTAACATACCTACAACATTCCAGGCACTGTGCTAAGCAATTCACACACACACACACACACACACACACACACACACACACACACACACACACACCAAAAAAACAATGTCTGTTTTTGAGGAAGTTACAGACTAATGAGGAAGACTACATTCAAACTAATATATACAATATATAAATAAAATATATACAACATATATTGGAGGTAATCAATGGAGAGAAGTCAATATTATTAAAGACAATAAGGAAAGTAAGTGGGGTGGTTTTAGCTGAAACTTAAAGGAAAGAAACCAAACAAGGGAAAATATTTTACTACTGAGAAACTAAAAGGATGAAAATAGCAAGCATCTAAATGATCAGGTGCGAGGTTTATAGAGAACCAGTCAAAAAGAAACACAGAAAACAAAAAGAGGAGTTGTAACAAAAAAAGCAGGGGACTCGGAGTAAGAAATACTTCTTCAGGTTTTCTCTGGGAAATGAAGTGTCATCTATCTATCATTCAATTACCCTGCTGGCTCCTGACTCTAGCCCCTTTCTCAGAGAGGAGTTGGGAGGGGGTTAATGTTGCTAAGACATTTTAAGTGTCTTGATGAAAGGTAGTATATAAGTATAAAGTATCACAGCTGAGGTAGAGTATTTTATTTCAGTCTCCTTATTGTGTTGTTGACAGTGCACACAGTGAGTTTAACATTTTTAACTACTTTGCTTGCCCCAAATAAAAGGGGTTGGTGGACTGAGGTGGTCCTGGGGGAGGATGCATAATCTCTGTTGGTTTTGCACAAATCTAACACACAATGTAAAAGTCTAGTTCTGGCAAGCAGGAGCCCGACAATTCGCCTGCTCGGATTTATATAAATTCATTAGGCTACGGGAAACAGGTTACATTCCTTTTAACCTGAGAACAGAGTCAGCTTGTAACCAGACTCTGAGGGCGGCAGAGCTGGGGACATCAGTCTGTAAATTGAGAAAACAACTCAGCTTGAGATGTATAATTGTCTAAATGAAAATGCCCTGCATTTATATTTTCACAAGACACTTAAGAACATAATAAAATCAGAGATAGCAGAAAGAGGCTGCGGAAAGGAAGGGACTGAGCCATTCATTTTCATGGCTGTGGCTGAGGTCTGATTAGAGGCCTCAATAAATACTTGTTGAATTGAATTGAATGTTAGCTCCCCACAGTTCCTGAAGCAACAACAGAGGGCTAGAAAACAAATGTCTCCCACAAATAATAGCCCTGACAGTGATCTGGTGCTGGGAAAGGGAACCAGAGGCAGATAATATACCTGGATTTCATTTTAGAGCTCTCTTCTCCAAAGAGGAGTCTCTGATAGGCATCTCTCTTTCTCCAGGCCTCCCAGTGGAGAGCTGATAAAGCTCAGTCCACCTGATTTCATTCCTCACAAACAATACCCAGTGGCCCCAGAGCCCTTGGCTAAATGAGAAAACTCAAAGCAGGCCATAGCCTTCACTTCTTTGGTTAAGAGGACAAAGGTGGGGGAGGGAAAAGGAGGGAGGAATTTGTTCTCTTCGGTATTTTTTTTCTCCACCCCTCCCCCAAAATAGACAATATGAGTTTTTGTTCTCAAAGTCTTTTTTCCTGAATAAAAAAAAAAAAAAAAAAACCTAAGAGAATTCTCTGTATGGCAGACATTCCTTGGGCACTTGGGGAAAACATCCATCCTTACCAGGTGCATTAAGAAGGATCAGGTAGTGAGCAGCAACCATCAAACTTAAAGCCAGGGGTCCCTGACCCTGTACCACAGAAGGGCTCAAAAGATAACAGGATAGCTCTGGGGCTAAGAGCTGCCAAGCCAAGTCCAAAGAGCATACACTGAAACTCAAGGCTAATACTATTCTGAGGAGCCTAAGCCAAGCTCAGGCTCCCACTGGGGAGTTTTTACAAAGCCAAAGCAGAGATTGCTCTCTTGCACTGACTGAAGAACAAAGGGCCATATAGTTCACTATTCAAGCATCTCTAATGCGCATTTAGACTTCCTCCCCAAAAAAGGAAATGGCTTCTGCATTCCCCACATTAGAGGATGAAGCAGAGGGTCACAGTAGTTAGAAGGGCACTTCTTTTGTCCTGTGAAGCTATTATACGCTTATATAACTGTCCAAGAACATACATGAGTATGAGGTATAGAAACTGAAGGGAAATACTTTTTGATAAATCATTTCTCATCACTAACATTACTCTTCATTCAGTTCAAGAAAAATTTATCATCATTATCATTGAGTTTTTTAATTGTAAGTGAATCTGCTATAAACCATAGATGAGTTTTTGACCCAATAATTTTCTATAGCATTAAAAATGACCAATGAGTTACCTAAAACACAGCATTTAAGCTAGATCTCTAGTTCTATAAAATGTTGACTGAATGCAGGCATTATTATTAGTATCATTATCATCTCATCCTCATCCTTTTTCAGTGGGTAAAATAGAAACAATCTTGGCACAAATCACTATTGTGTCATTATTCTTTTATATTTAAGGCTCTATAAACTATTGTACAGGGAGATACAATAACTACTTTTCAAAGGTGCATACAAGTCACAGGGTATATATTCAACCTCTGCAGGCACTTTAAATGTATCCTCAGCATAACTCTGGGGAGCAGAAAGGAAAACAGATAATATGCATTTACTCCTGTTGCCACATAGTTTTGATATTTTCTATCTCTATTTATTTTGAAAGCTTTTTTATTTCATGTAGTTTGTGGAGATTAGGTATTTGATGTAGCAACATTTACTACTGTTCTTAAATTTTGATAAGTCCATGAACTATGTCAGGTAATCAAGAACAATAACAGTTGCATCTGGGATAAAAATATGATTCCAATCCAGTGCATTGGTGGAGTTCCTTCAGGAGATTTTCAGATAGACATTATTACTGCTAATATTAAGGCATAACAAGTAAGTACATTGAATCTAAGCTCTTTATGGGTAGAAAATGGTTCATTTCTGTCTTTGTAGACTTAGCATAAGGTACAGGTGTTTAGTAAATGCTTGTTTAAGTTTTTTATGGGAGGCAGATTTTTTGCTAGAAAGAATTGTCAATATGGTGACTCCTCTATCAGTACAGCTTGACACCCTGTCTGCCATTTAAAGACTTAGATTCCAGACTATAAGGACTGAATGTGGATCACAACATAATATTTTCACTTTTTTAGTTGCTGTTTGCTTGCTTTTTTTCTCATTCTTATTCCCTTTTGATCTGATTTTTGTGTGTGTGTGCAGCATTATAAATGTGGAAATATGTTTAGAAGAATTGCATGTTTTACCTATATTAAATTACTTGCTGTATAAAGGAGGGAGGAGGGAGAAAAATTTGGAACACAAGGCTTTTGCAAGAGTGAAGATTCAAAACTATATTTGCATATATTTTGAAAATAAAAGGCTACTATTATTTAAAAAAAATAAAAAGCTACAAAACCATTTCATGTACTTTGACCACAGAGTTTGAACTGTTGAGCATTTAATACAAAGATGTAAATACTATTCCTATATATGTCAAAATATCTATAATAATACATTTATGATAGCAAAGAAGTACAAACAAAATGTTTCCAAAACAAAAAACACACAAACAAAAAAGATTCCTGGGACACTCAAATGTTATAGCAAGGTTGTGTCAGGTTCAAAACTTGAACTTGGTTCTCCCTCATCATAAGACACTGCTTTGTGGTTCCTGTCTTTGTCTGCTTGAGATAATGCAGTTAAAGCACTTTGTGATCCTTAAAGTATTATATGCCTTCTTTATTTGATCCTTATTTTTTGTTGATTTTGGAAAGTAACCTGTTTTAGGGGAAAAAATACCAAACTTGAAAATAGAAGAAATGGGTTTGAACATTGAATTCAGCCTTGTCATGTGACTTAACCATCCTGAGTCTTTGTAAAAGAGATGTAAATGTATTTGTAGTTTCTAGAATCCTGTGAAATTAGAAGAAAATACAAGTGTGGCACTCTGAGAAAAGAGCCTGAACTTGTGATTTCATTGATATAGATAGTCTTCACATAAAGAATCTCTTGTCGGTACTAGTTGACACCTCCTCTGCAACCAACAATCTTTAAAAGTTGCCCAGAAAACTGAAAAGTCCAGTGACTTCAGGCATATCTATAGGTGGCTGATGCACCTAAGTTTTCCTGACTTCAATGCAACAATGCCTCTCATAAAAGCATTATATGTTTGTTCTTGTTGAGATAGAAATTCCTTGATGGTAAAGTCACTAGGCTTAAATATTGCCTTCTTAATGGATATGAGATTATATCCAGATTAATTGAATTTGGAGGTAAGGATATTTCATTCCATAAAGAAGCAGAAAGATCATTAAAACAAATTAGCCAATCTTATCTACTGAACAATTGTCTTTGCTTCAATTAAGAATGAATAGATCACATATTTATTAAGTGTTTACTATATGCAATGTACTATGCTAAATGATGGAGATCCAAATAGAAAAGTTAGTCAAATTCTGTTTTAGAGGAACTAGAATTCTAATTCGGAGAATACGCAATGGAAGGTTTCAGCAATCAATCAAATGGAAGAGATCCTTCTAGTGCAGCAGCAAATATCTTCTCTAATGTCATTATTTAATGTTTTATTTCCAGGAGAACTACTATTATTTTAGTGTTTTAGTATTTTAGGGCAGGTAGGTGGCTGAGTGTATAGAGAACTAGGTCTAGAGTGAAGAAAGACTCATCTTTTGAAATTCAAATATAGTCTCAAGACACTACATGTGTGATCCCAGATGAATCACATAACCCTCATCAGTTTGTTAATCTATAAAACAAACTACAGAAGAAAACAGCAACCCAATACAGTATATCTATAAAGATACTGTAAACACCAAACAGGGTCACAAAAAGTCAGATATAATTGAAAAACAATGAACCAATTTTTAAAACTCATAGGTTTAATGTCCTGAACTATCCCAATTAGAGTCTGAAAGAAAGTGGTGCTAAAGACAGTGATAATTTGAGTTGACATGATGTCTCCTATTTTTCCCTTAAAATTCCTTGCTGCTTCACCTAGGCTACCTTCTCTACCATGTGTGAGCAGTTGGTGTTTATTAAGAGAGAAATAAAAGTCGACCCTTTAAGATGAGAGTTTTTGCAAATGACAGATGTCATTTATATGTACATACTGGTATGATAGTTTATGACTATAAAATAGTTCTATTAGTTAGTGTGATTGTCACAACAGCTCCATAAGAGAGGAAGAAGTAGAATGAGGAGAAGTCACATGAACAGAAAGAAAATCAAACATTTTCTTTATACAAACCCAAAATCTCAAAAGAAACAACTAAGTATCATATCTACATAGATAACAGCTAAATCTATAATTTAGAAAGACCGATCCCCACACAAGGTAAAATACCAAAGAATTAATACCAGAGATTTCATTCAGTATCCCTATCCTTGACCAGCTCCATAAAATAAGTGTGAAAGCTTTTGATAATTAGCTTCAGATGGAGAGAGACTCCAGGGTACTAGTACTAGTATTACTAGTAGATTGTGGTAATCTCTTCTTTTCTAAAATATAATGGTTCTCTGGGAGCAGATTTCTTGGGGGAAGTTTTCTGGAGGCAGCCTTAGTTTCAGTTTAAAGTAATAATCACTTCAAACGCAGCTAGCTGTTAAAATCCAAATGTTTATTTTCTCCTTCCAAGTCTTATCTCTTTCCTTGGGCCCAGGTAGCTTTCTTAGAGGCCTATCTCACTCCTTGGTTCCAAAAGCTGTTGCAGCTTGTCTGCCAGCTTCTGCCTCCAGCTCTCTCTGAATCTTCTCAACTGGACGCCTCCACTCACTCCTGGCTCTCAGTCTCCCAGAGTGCTCTTTGGCCCTGAGAGCTTTTTGCTTATATGCTGTACACTGAATACACACCAATCATTATATCACTGGGAAACCATTATTTGTTGTAGAATTAAATCAATGCTAAACTAGATTTAACCATTGTCTCCTCAATTCCATTTAGTACCTTGTTTCAAGTTCTGGCCCATAACATCTCCTTGTAGGATCAAATCAATCATACTGAACCATGCTAAATTTGATAATTGTTGTCTATCAATTCTAATGACTTAACACTTTGTAAGGATTCCAACAGTAGATCACAAAGTATTAGTAGTAGTATTACTAATATTAGTTGTTGTACTAATAATAATAATAAAAACTAGCATTCATGTTGCACTTCACGGTTTACAAAGAGAACTGCTTGCCTGTTATTAAGGTTTAGATTTTTTTCAGAATACATATTCCTTTAAATCAAAGCTAATCTAGAAGAAAAATCTAAGACTCATTTAGTTTAATCTCCTCATTAGAAATGAGGAAATTGAGCCTCAGCTTAGTGCTTTATTCAAGGTTAAACTGGTAATAAGTGGTGAAGTTCAAATTTGACCTCAAGTATTATTTTAAGTTGACATATTTTCCATTGCATCACGTCACCTCTCCTAAAATGTGCATTTATTAATATTGGGGAGAAATGCCACAGCAACTCATAAAGAAAAGCACATTTTCAATTAATACATGATTATTAATTAAATATTAACAACGAATTTGCACAAAGTCAAAGTACAATGATCATTCACAAAATAGATGCCACTGGGTTGTAAGGTCAATTTCTATATTGCATATAGTACTTTGTGGCCAGGCTGAATATAGTGCATTATATAGAATGATTGACATTTCCAATTAAGTGTGAGTCTACTTCAAGTACCTAAGTGTTGTGCTGGAATGAAATAGGCTAATACAGCTCCTGAAAATGAGGTTCCAGTCACAGGCAAGTTCATTAAAGCCAATTTAACTATCCCAAATCTCTTCCCAAATCCAAAGAGTTGTCCTAAAAGCTTCTGTTCTGGGTCTCTTCTCATCTCCCTCCATACTATTTCATTTGGTGACTCATCAGCTTCAGTGGGTTCAATTATTATCCACATGATTTCCAGATGTCTATATTCAGCCCTAACTTCTTACCTGAACATCAATATTACATCAACAATTGTCTTTTGGACATAACAAATTATAAGTCCCACAGGCATCTCAAACTTAACATTCTAAAAACATTACCTTCCCTCTAAAACTTCACCACTTCCCACTTTTCCCATTACTGTGAAAGTTCTCACCATAATCCAATGTTCACAACCTCAATATCACCCTCAAAGTCTGTCTCTGTGTCTGTCTGTCTCTCTCTCTCTCAATATATATATACATGACAGATATACACATATCCAACCTGTTCATCAATCTTGTCATGTCTACCTTCACAACATGTCATATATGTTTACTTTGCTCCACTCATATAGCCATCGTCCTCATATAGACCCTAGTTATCTCTCATCTGAATCATTATAGGAGCCTTCTAATTGGCCAGCTTGCCTCAAGTATCTCCCTACTCCAATCCATTCTCCACTTGGCTGTCAAAAATTACTTTTCTAAAGCATAAATCAGACCATGTCATCACCATTACTAAATAATCTCTAATGACTCTCTTTTTCCAAGAATCAGTAACATCCTTTCTCTGGAATACAAAGCCTTTACTGCCTGACTCCTCATCACCTTCAGATTCTTTGTGACTCTCTATACAGACTATGATCTAACTACACTGGCCTACATATGAGTATTCTTCACACATGATACTCCATTCCCTGATTCTATATATTTCCAATAACTGTTCCTTGCACTTGGAGTTTTCTCATTCTCTTGCCCTACCTCCCAGCTTCCCCAGCTTCCTAAATGGAAATACAACTCTTTGCAAGAAACATTTCCTAATCTTTCTCTATGCCACACTCTACTTTTACTGCAAGTGCCTTCTCTGTAAGCTTATCTTCCATTATTTATTCCATTATTCCTGCATAATTATTTACATGTTTTCCCACCCCCATTAGAAAATTTGTTATTCAATCATTTAGTTGGATGTGATTTTTCATGGCCCCCTTAGAAAATACCAACTCCTTTTATAAAGAGACTATTTTTGCTTTTCTACATATCTCTTGTATTTAGTACAGTGTCTTGAATTTAGGAAAATCTTAGTATATTCTTGTTGACTGACTGACAAGAAAAATAAGCTCTTTGAGGGGTTCTATCAGTTTACCTTGTTTTAGTTTGGTAGGGGATCCTTCAAGAAATTCCTAAGTGAACCTCACTGTTAGGCTTGTTTTATTGCAAATTTCTTATGGGAGGCAAGAGAGAAGACACAAATGCTTTCGGAGAGTACATCAAGTATATAGTGCTTTAAAAATGGGAGGCAACTTTTCAAGAGAATTTACAATGATTCAAACCTGATCAGATATTTGTGAAAGTTAGCATGGTACTGTGCAAAAGAGCATGATGTAAAAAATCTTAAATCCTATTTTATAGACCCTTAGATAAGGGACTAGGTTGAACTCTAAGGTCCATCTCCAAAAGTCTAAAAACTCCCTTGCAGTTGTAGAATCAGAGTGGAGAGTGGGGAGGTGCAGGAGATATGAAACAATACCATCATCCAGGCATATGCCACTTTACATTTGCTTTACAAACATATTTCACACATGGGTTAAAGATGAGAATAAGGGAACAAACTTAAAATTAAAGAAAGAAGCATGAATCAGAACACAAAAGACTCTATAGGTCAAGGCTTGCAAAGGGTCAGAAAACCAAAGGGCTGATGGGCACAGCAAAGCGAAAGCTAAGAACAGGAAAAAAAAAAGAACTAAGTAGGTAATTGGATAATAAAAAAAAAGAAGAATATTCATCAATCAGAAATAACTTTATTAATGATTAATAAATAGAGATGTCAATTCTGATGTAAACACCTAAGAAGGAAGCTTCTAAACTATCGTGTTTCATCTCCTTGGACCTCCCTTCAGAGGTCTTTGAATTTTATATCTAAATCTAGAGACCAAAGGACCTCTTGCTTTATGGAAAAGGAATCAGCTGCCCAGAATAAGTGACTTGCTAAAAATCACATAGGTAAGTATTAAAAGTAGAGCACTTTTGAATGAAAGTGGAGCTTTTTTTCATAATGTAATAATGATAATAATTTTAATAATAGCTAATGTTTATAAAATACTAGAAGATTACAAATTGCTTGACAAATATTGTCCTATTTTTATCTTCACAAAAACCTGAGAGGGCACTAATGATATCCCTATTTCAAAGATGAAGTAACTGAGGCAAAGTTTAAGTGATTGTCATACAAGTAGTAAGTGTCTGATTCCAGGTACTGTGTTTTGTTCACTGTACTGTCTTAAATGCCACCTTATCCTGTACATATATTGGTTGTGAAACCTGGGCTATTTCCTTAACATCCCAATGTGCAAGGTAGCCCCCTCATATTGTATATTTCTGAGAACCTGTCCTATTTTGATAGAGAATTCATCACTGAGAGATCTCTATGGAGATGAAATCACAGAGCCTACAAATAAACAAAATCAAGTAAGGATAACAATCCCAAGAATTTTTGTGTCTCAGAATTTTTAGAAAAATTAAATGGCATCATTAAATTGACCTGCAAAATTTAAAATATTATAGAACTGTTATTGTTATTTGCCTTCCAATCACATGAGAATTTGCACAGTATGGTGAAAAGAATAATGGATATGCTATTAGAAAATCTGGGTTCAAATTCTAGTTCTAATATACTACTATTGTAACTTTAGTCAAACAACTTCATCTCTCTGTGCTTCAGTTTTCTTACCTGTAAAAAGAACACATTGGACCAAATGACATCTGAGGGCCTTTCCTGCTATAACTATTATGCTCTGATATCTAGGATACTAGGAAACCTCACCAAGTTACATCCATTGGACTTGCATGTCCAACTAGTCACTGAATTAACAAGAGGAACTTTATGTACCATATTAAGTATGCCATTTTTTCCTCACCTGCAAAATGGGATAGACAGATTAGCACTCTGAAGTCTCTACCAGCTTCAAGTATGAGAGGAAATAATAACTGGGTTGAGTCTTAAAGGATATATAAGATTTCAACAGGCAGAGAGATGGGAGAATATACCAGACATGGAAGAGAACAAGAAAGTGCAAAAGTTGAAAGAAAGTAGGTTGTTGGAGGCATCACAGATTGTCTAATTTAACAAAAGCATAGCACTCCTGGAAAAAAAAAAGTAGTGTAAGAGAAGGTTGCAAAAATAAGTTGAGAGAAAGAAAGCAGAGGAGGAAGAAGAAGAGGAAGAAAAATCCATCAATCAGAAATAAAGAAACAATATAAGGTAATTAGATAAAATCAAATTATTTAACTAGAGATGCCAATTCTGACGCAGAAAGCTTCTTAACTATCTTGTTTTATCTCCTTGGACCTCCCTTCAGAGGAGTCTTTGAATCTTAGATCAAAATCTGAAGACCAAAGGATCTCTTGCTTTATGGAAAAGGAATTAAAGGTACAGATTAAGTGACTTGCTCAAGGTCACACAAGCTATAAGTATTAAAAATGGAGGATTTTTGACTGAAGGTGAGGTTTTTTTCATAATGTAATACTGATAATAATCTTAATAATAGCTAATGTTTATAAAGTACTGAAAGTTTACAAATTACTTGACAAATGCTGTCCCTTTTTATTTTCTTTTATTCTATAGAGAGGTTTGAATGGCAGGAAGGATATGGAATTTTTTTCTGTAGACTGTTGTTTGTCCTTCCTTCTTGAAGAGGACCATGACATCAGGGAGGTACATGGCATGCAAGTTCATTGCGTTTAAGTGAGTGCAAAGTCTCATTTTCCTCTCCAGAATCATCTGGATTCAGTGGCCAAATATAGATCAGGATGACCAGAGATGGCCTTGGATGCAATGGGAGACCTTGTTTTGGGTTTTTTGGTGTTTTTTTAAGCTAAGATCTTCAAAAAGTTTTTAAGCAGAGAGGTAGTATGATCCAAGTTGAGCATTAAAATGATTGCTGTGTCTGCAGTGTACAAAATGTGTTGAAATAAAGGAGAGAATGGAATCTGGGGGGACTGATTAAGAAGCAATGACAATTGCTATTCAATGAGGTGCTGGACTTGGGTGGTGGAAGAGGAAGTAGAGAGAACTAGATTCTAGAGATATTGTAGAGAGATAATTAACAGCTATGCAGCTAGGTAGCTCAGTAGATAGAGCACTGCATCCCGAGTCAGGAAAACCTGACTGATCACACTAGCTGTGTGAGTCTGTGAAAGTCACTTAATCTGTTTGCCTTAATTCTCTGGATAAGGAAATGGTCAACTACTCATTTATCTTTGCCAAGAATATCTTATTGTTCAGTACTGGAGTGCCATGGCCCATGGGATTAGGAAGAATCAGATATAACTGAATGAAAGCACTTGAGGGCTAAGGATGTTTTATGTAGGAACAGAGTCCGATCTGGACTAATGAAGACTTGAATTCAAATCTAGAATCCTATGCCTCCACAGAATACTGAGTAATTAAGTGTTTTCCCCAGGCTCCTAGGAGCATATGTCAGAGTTAAGGCTTAATCTTGTCTTTCCAGTTGCTAGGCCATCTCCCTATGAACTATGTCACATTGCCTCGAAATACTAACAAAATCATGGTGCATTCTACCATTCCTTGTACTGAAAATTCTGCATTAAACAGACACATTCAGATCTTATTTGAAATTTCACAAATAAATGAGTCTGAATTTCAAATTTTTAAATTTTTTCTTTGAATCCCCAGTTCTAGCACATTATATTTACACATAATAGACATGAAATAAATGCCTGTTGAATCATATTGAATGTGCATTTAAACCTTTCTCAGTTGCCATTTCCTGCTGCAGGCAGCATCAGCAAAAAATCTATAGCAAGTGTAATGATAAAGAACCCAAACATATTTGCATTCCGAACATGTTAGCACAATAAGTGGGTTTGAAGTTTTTTTTTTTTTTTCGTTCTCCCCCACCCCAACAGTGGTACAGCAGAAAAACAGGCCAAACAGGTGAGCCAACTACAAGTATGTTAAATAAATGTCAGTGGAGCATGGGGTAGATCCATATACAAATGTTAGGATACTGATTCTGTGAAGCCTCCTTAGGAAATTATTTGTATTCAGGGAAATGGTGCTGAGCTCCTGATACCCCAAGTTGCTGAGGATTTGAGGTTTTGCCCTCCCACTCCTGACTCAGGGATGAATTCTTAAAGCAATCTAGTACAATTCAAAAGTAGCAAAGGACTTGCATTCAAATCTCAGCTCTTTCACCACCTCTGTGACTTTGGAGAAATTCCTTATTCTCACTTTTCTCATCCCCAAAATGATTAAGTTTGATAAGAGGGCCTGTGGGTTAACTTTCTGCTCTAAATCTAATACTCCACCCTGGCTCTCAGCAGGACAAGGTAGGAAGGGAAGTCAGACATTCTGATGAATAAATCATGTTCCCAAGTTGCAAATTTTGTGCAGGCAGGCTTACAGCCAGAACGCACCTCATATTTCTATTTTCTTAGATCCAGCCTATTTTTGTGGTGTATATCTGTTCAAGTTTGGTGAAATATAAGCAAACAAAAATTCTCTTTTACACTGGAAGGTCAATACCCCACAATTTGTGAAGAAACCAATGACTTCAATCACTTAGCTGGGATAGTGTCCTCATGTTGATTAGTGACAAGGCAATAAATATGGCCACAGTGCAATAAACAATATATGTGTAATTCGAGCTGTCTCTTCAGCACTCAGAGAAGCATTTCATTTACTCAGAACAAATGACCAGGGTTTATTCTTCATTCCAAATTGATCATCTCCTCCATTTTTAATCACTTCTCTAGTATCTTAGAAAAATCATCATGTACAATCTCAGACTTTGCAAGGGATCTTCGTAGTTCTCAGGTTGCATGTAGAATTTTATTTTACACATTCCTGTCTGTACATTGTCAGAAATAATTTTATTTCTGACAGAAATTGTCAGGAATTTTTAAGGTCAGGTCCTAGACATATGTGCCAATATGTAACCCACTCAGAATGGGTAATCCATGCGAAAGAAAGAAAGAAAGAAAGAAAGAAGAAAGAAAGAAAGAAAGAAAGAAAGAAAGAAAGAAAGAAGGAAGGAAGGAAGGAAGAAGGAAGGAAGGAAGGAAGGAAGGAAGGAAGGAAGGAAGGAAGAAAGAAAGAAGAAAGAAAGAAAGAAAGAAAAGAAAGAAAGAAAGAAAGAAAGAAAGAAAGAAAGAAAGAAAGAAAGAAAGAAAGAAAGAAAGAAAGAAAGAAAGAAAGAAAGAAAAACGGAGGGAGGGAGGAAGGAAGGAAGGAAGAAGGAAGGAAGGAAGGAAGGAAGGAAAGAAGGAAGGAAAGAAGGAAGGAAGGAAGGAAGGAAGGAAGGAAGGAAGGAAGGAAGGAAGGAAGGAAGGAAGGAAGGAAGGAAAAAACAAGGAAGGGAGGGAGGGAGGAAAGGAAATGAAAAGAAAGGAAAGGAAAGGAAAGGAAGGGAAAGAGAAAGGAAAAGGGAAAGGGAAAGGGAAAGAGGAAAGAGGAAAGGGAAAGGTACAAAGGAAGGAAAAAGAAAGAGAAAAATAATTCCAAAAGCCCTTTTTCTTCAGGAGAAACCTGGCGAATGAAGCAAAGTTTTTTTTTTTTTTAATCAACTGTGATTTATAATCAATTATTGAGAAACTCAGCTGGGTTTCTCTTGCTTTCATTTATTTTACTCAGGTCAAAAAGACCCTCTCACCAAATGCATGTCTTAATCGCTAATTCTTGCTCACTTACAATGCATGATTTCCTCTAAAGCTACCTCATCCCAAATGAATCCCCATTGCTCTTAAAATAAACTTGGTTTGTATAGGTCTGTTTTTTCCAAGTCATTTCTGTATGAATAAAAAAGTAAACTTGGGAAGGAAATGTCTCGGATTCATTTGTGTTCCTGTTGCATGGTATTGAAATGTTGTAATCCTGTAAGACATGGCTATATCCTCCTATCTAATTGAATGACTACAATCCTCCTTTCCCTTGTTTGCTTCCTTTCCTGCTAAAATTGTTCATGGGAAGAGTGAGCCCTTTTAATTGGAACAAATTGGCTTATTTAGGGGCCTCTGCCCCTCTGTTGGGAGGTTCTTTTTGGCCATCAAGAGTCCCAGGTGTCAATTTGTGATCACATTCTTTTAGTGAAGGCATCTGGCTTCTTGGCAAAAGAATACTGACAGGTTCCATGGACAGCTGTGGCAGCAGGGCTGGGCTTTCAGGTGATTAAACAACTCTGCTTCCCGGCCTGCCCAGTATGTTTAGATTAAAACCATTTCCCCTTCAACCTACTGCACCAAACATTTCTGTCTGCTTATTGACTCATTCTTTATCTGTCCAAAAGCTGAAATCCACAGATATCTCCTTTTTTCCTCCATACTACACAAATGCAAAGTCCTTACAGTGGGACTACCAAGATAACCATATACTTTGGCTGAATTTTAGATTTTTCTTGTAAAGAATCAGAAAATTTGATAGCTTAAATCACTGAAAACCAGAGACTATGAATAGTACTGGCTAATAACTACTCTTTAAACTCTAAACATGACCACACAGAGTCATAATGAGTTATTTCTATATTTGGGGTAAGTGAGTGGTTAAGCTCACCTGAGGTAGAGTACCCAAACCAACACTATGATGGGGAAGAGAGAGAAATGAATATCCCAGGCCATTTCTGCCTTGGGAATGAATAAAAGGAAAAGCACACCAGGATTCCAATTGTACCTTTAAATTTCCCACCATAGTACAACTCTGATTGCCTCACCCTAGTTACAGAATTATGTCTGTGAAATATCTTTTGTACTGTATCTCTTCACCTAATACAGATAAACTTAGAAGATATTCAGTATACTTACATATTTTTAAGATATAAATCTATAAATAGGAAAACTTCTAGGGATTTATTTTTGTTGAAATACTAAGATTATTCATGGCATCTACTAAATCACAAGACAGACTACTATGAAAATTTGTGGGTCTCATTTCATGAAATTCACTCTGCCCCAGAGAAAGCTGTTAATAGATAATGTTAAATAGTAGTACTCAAATGGTTAATGAGGAGATTAAACTATTATTTGCTTCCCATCTCTTTGTGAGAATCCATATTATTTGGTGCTTCACATGAAGTATGAACACAAGGATGCATCCATATGAAAATTAGAGAAATCTACTATATCACTGTAATCTAAAAGGTAATGAGTCACTGAAATTTCTCCTGACATTCTTTCCCATTTGTATTTTAATTTCTGGATTTGTAACTTAGAATCATTCTAATAAGAAGCAGCTAAGTGGTGCTGGACCTGGAGTCAAGAAAACCTAAGGTAAAATCCTACCTCAGGCATTTACATATCTGTGGAAACATGGGTCTGTCTGCCTCAGTTTCCTCATCTGTAAAATAGGAATAATAATAGAATCTATCTCCCAGAATATGAGACTCAAATGAGATAATATTTATAAAGTACTTCACCAACTCTAAAGTTCTATATCAATGCTATCAGTTATAATTGCTATTACTATAATACTTCATGCTTGTCTCAGAAGGGAGAAAGCTCTGCTATAGAGTTTCCTTTTCAGAAATCTAGGATAATAAAAGCATAGGTTTACAGAAGCATAGAAGATTTATCTGAATTGATAAAGCATAAAGGACAACCAGGAAAACACTATTCATAATGATTACAACAATGTAAATGAAAATCTCAAATAAATAAAAAGAACAATTCTAATTTTAGAAACTTGGCCATGAAGATGGCCTGAGAAAATGTAACTCTCTACTTTCTTTGAAGAGATGGGAGACTATGGGTGAGATATATTGCATATACTACCAGAATCAAATGGTTTTGCTAAACTGCTTTTCCAGTCTTTAAAATGTTTTATTCCTTTGCATTTATTAACCTATATCAGATAGCTTGCTGTCTTGTGGAGAGGAGAGATAAGGGAGGAAGGGAAAAAATTTGGAATACAAAGTCTTACAAAAATGAATATTGAATAGTATCTTTACATGTATTTGGAAAAATAAAATAATATTAAAAACCTTTTATTCTTTATTATAAGAAATGACTTGGTAAGGAGGAAGAGAAAGAAATATTTAGGAATGATAATGAAGTAAAATCAAAAAATATTTTTTTAAACAATAAGAATTCAGTAAACTCTTTTAGAAGTTATCATGAATAAATATGCTCAAAATTCTGTCTGGTCAATTTAAAAGAAATCCCTTATTTTGTTTAATCAGTTTGCTTTAGAATAACATTGTACCATTGAGAATTATGTTTTTTACCTCTGTTTAGAACAGTGGGTATCAAATTACAATTCAGACATTGTTGGTGATCCCTAAGATAGTTGCAAGAGGTTTATGATGTTAAAAACATTTTTATAACAATACTAAGATTTTAATTTCTAATATAGTCTAAATTTCAAAAAGTTCTTGGGATATGTGTGTATAATAGTCATGAGAACAAAAATTTTAAGGACCACTGATTTAGAAAATAATAGCTTTGGGGAAATTTGGTTGAAATACTTGTCTGGGCTGAATTTATAAACTTGCCTTTATAGTAAGGAAGCCTTTCTCACTAATTAGAGTTACCCAGAAAGGGAACTTTTAACTCCCCATCACAAATTGTTCAAGTAGAACCAAGATACCCATCTTTCAGGGATGTGATGGAAATTGTGTCTGAGCTGAGGAAGGATGGTAAGGAATGGGGAAACTGGCATAAAATGGCTTTTTAAAATTCTAAGTCTTCCAACTTCAAGTTTCTGTGATTCCTTAATTATAATTCAGTGGATCAGAGGTATCAATATTAAAGGAGAGTGTATAATCATTTGAACAGGGATATTTGGTCTTTTTTTTTTTTAACATATCAGTAGGGCTAGGAAAACAAACTCTTTACTCCTTTACGATATTATCAAATTATCAGACTGGAGAGGTACTGAATCCACCATTCTTACTTGAGACAGATTTCCCACATGTATTCAGAAAACCGAGTACTTACCTTTTTTCTGAGATCACTCCAAGAATGGTGATTCCTCGAACTCTTTCAATTACTTTCTGGCATCAGGGCTACATGCTTTGGCATAAATCAAAACTTGGCACAGGCAGTAAACCCACACAAAAAATAGAACAAGTCCGGCTTGCCCTCCAAACTAACCCAGGATTACCAGTATAGGCATAGAGATACTTGACCAGATTTCAATAATAACAGAAGGTTTCAATTATAATAGATAAAGATTTGACCTTCCTTCCTTAAGGCCTTTATAATAAAGTTATAATAAAGTGAAAACTGAGAGATCATGATCAAAAATATTTTTCAGCCATATTAATTGCACAAATAGGTATGTCCTTGAATACTTACTGACTGAATGATTCTTCAATTAAACCCCAAAATGATCTAAATCTATCAAGTAGGTTTTGTTTTTCTAGGTTTCTAAGGTTTCTGATATTTTTTATGTCTAAGAAAATATTACCTGAGCTGGACCACAATTACTCTCCCTCTAGCCCTTGGAGGAGAATAAGAGGAGATTGCTGTTCAGTAGAATCAAAAAGTTGGAGATTGAAAAAATAGTGATGAAGAGGAATATAAATTTATGGTCTCAAATATTGAATAAGTACAAGTTTTATCACCCAATGATCCTGAGGACCTACCAAAATTCTACTAACTGAACATGCTACAACCTACAGAACTTTTGGGGGCTTGAAGTCTCAGTAGCTTGCATTGACTTTGATCAGCCTTAGCATCTGTTCTCTCCATATTCTAAAACACTTCAAAATCAGCACCCTGTAGGGTTAAAATATACAGCAGAGGGTATAATATCCAGTCGCCACCATTCAATTAAGCATTAGACCACACTTTTTTGTGTCTTCTCACTCCTAGAAAATAATAAACATAAATAGCATCATAATTCTATGTAATCTAAGTGCCACTAAGCATGGTAGACTAATGGAAAGAGGCATTTTGAAGCAGGAGACATGAGCTCAACACTTCACTTTGTGATTTGATGCATGTATGATTTGGACAATGCACTTTACTAATTTCTCTAAGCTTCAGCTTCCTCTGCTGAAGATTGTAGATCAGATGATCTCCAAGGTTCATTTCAATGTTAAATTTTGATCCTATTCTCCCACAGAATCAGCAAATGATTCCTTTTCAGACTTTTTTTAACCACAATGAGATAACTAGCAGCCAAGAAGTCCTAACCACTTTTTTTTTTTTTTTACATCTCTCAGGTACAATCAATAGGGAATGACTATTTTCACCTTTTACACATCTGTCTTCCTGCTCTGTTTCTAATCTTAATAGTATCACCCATTTTCTTCTTTTCTCCTTGTTATTACCAGGAGATAGGATCAACCCCAAAAAGATCCCAAGGAAAAGAACAAAAACTTCCCTTCAAATGCCCAAAGGGGTGATTTTATGCTGAAACAATTCTACAGGTTCCTAGAATATGGTCTTTCATTTAATTTACTCAAAGAGTGCCATTTACGCGGTGAGATTTTCTCTCAATAAGCAAGCCTAATTTATTTAGCCCAGAGATACCAGGTCATAGTGCCAGGCTGATGTGCCAACTCAGATGGAAAAGTACCTCACAATAAATATTTCCAATTTCTACAACACTTTGGGAAGACCATTCACTATGCTTCCTGCTCACAAGCAGGACCAGAGATGTTTATTATCCAGATTTAAGATTCAAAAGTCTAAGATGAACCAAAGATGGAGTTACTATTGCAGGAAAAGAAGGTGTTTTAGATTAGAAAGATTAGATTAATGTCAGGGTTTGATCAATCAACCGATTACCTGACACAACTTAATTTTCTAGTGCTATAATTGAAGCTACTTGCATTATTCATCCCTTTCCATGATGCCTTCAATCAAGGGGGTATAATCTGCTAGGTTCCTACCTGATTGAGTTCCTTGCCAAGCTATGAGTACATATATTTGGTACCATCCAATTTTATTCTTTGCATCTATCTCACACATTTTGAGTGTATCTCTTGCTGGCCCTCCCAATGTCCCTGTAATAAGGATAAAGTGTCTCATCTCAAATATCAGAGTTCCAAAATCACTTTTAATCTTTTTTTTTCCTCTTCCCACTAGATAAACAATTTCCATCCTTTAAAAAAAAAAAGATACAACCAATTCACAATCATGTGATTACCTAATAGTTTTATTTTCATTTTAAGAATAAATTTACCAGGAAGCTTATTAACCTAAATTAATCTCAAATTTGTAGAATTCATACAATAGGTGAGTGATTTCTGTATACAAGAGACTTCCTAGATGCCTTATGCAAAGACTATTTTCATTTTAAAGTACTCACTGAATGCCCTTGCCTTTCTTTCTGTAATTAACTAGTTTCCACCAAGGTTTTTTGTAGTTCTTTAATCTATGGATCCAGGACTCTGAGAACTGTGACATCACACTCTAGAGGCTTGCATGGCACAGTCACATGGGAGAATAAATATTAACAGCCATAGCAAATGCATACCCTCCAACCTCTAGATAAAAATGGGAAGAGAGACAGAAAAAAAATAATTATAAAAAGGAATTTGTTTTAGACTTCCTGCTTCAATGTATTGGCATGCAGTTTTAAATACCATGGTTTAAAGACTGTTATTTTTCTAAAGTTGTCACGTTTCTAAGATCTAAAGATAAATCCCTCCTCCTATCTGAAGGGGAAAAAATGCAAGAGCACAGTACTTGGTGAAGCAGGAGTCTGTTCTGAGTTAATGAATACTTCCTTGAAGTTTTGCCTTCTCTCAGGAAGTATGTAAGGTTGCATGTGGGGAGCTCACATTCTACACCTTGGAGCATCCGTCCAATACAGGTAAAAGCAGAAGTGGTCTTGGACAACAAATGAATGACTGAATTTGATACCAGTGGTCAAGTCCAAATAAACAATGCACAGGGGGAGGGGAAGGGAGGAGAGGGGAGGGGAGGGGAGGGGAGGGGAGGGGAGAGAGAGAGAGAACCTATATAAACTAGCTGAAATGGTTGATTTCACCACCAGCTGTGGACTCTTTGCTACAGCTAACCCTGGCACATTTGCCACCTAGGTTTCTTGAAGTTCTGTGCTACAGAAAACAGCTGGACTTATTTGCTCCTAGGACCTGGTATTCTTTCCAAATGCCTGATTTAGACATCTACTACTAAAATGAAAAAAAAAAAAAAAAGAACTAAATGTTTATAGGAAGAAAGACCAAGAGGGGAGGGTTACAGAATTGGTCTAGGGAAGGCAAGAGAAGAATTGGTAATACATGCTCTTAGTGGGTTTTTAAAGAAAATTCAAGATCATACTTCACAGAATTGATGGGAGGATCAAATGAAAAAATAATAACTAGGATTTATGGTTCATTGTAAAGTTTATAAAAAGTTTTAAATATGTTATCTCAGTCTATTACATCTATAAAGCACTATGCCAGCTTCAAAGTGATATTTAAATAGTATTATTATCATAATTATGATGTGCCAGGCATTGTGCCGTGTGCTAGGTATATAAAAACTAAATTAAATGGTCTGTGACATCAAAAAATCTTACATTCTATGGAAGGAGCACCCCCAGGCTCTACAGATTGGACTCAGATAATTAGGTCGCAGAACCAGCATTGAACACTTAGGAACAATTTTGAAGACAAGAAAATGTATCATTTTTTCATTCCTCCTTTACGGATTCTTTACTCTGATTCTCTCCTATCCTAGAAGGATCCCCATTGCTTTCATACCAGTCCCTAAAGTCAGCAGTTCAGAGTTCCTCGTTCTAGTATATTGCCTAAGAAAGCATTCTCTTCCCCACAGTCTGGGATTCCCTATTCTTTCTATCTTTATCTCTATCTCACTGAATTCAGACCCCTGCATTCAGTTAGTAGAGAATTGTAACACGACATTATAAACTACTTAATTCATGACTTATAATAATCATAATTGACATTTAAATATCATTTTTATACATTATCATAATTGACATTTAAATATCATTTTTATACATTATCTTATTAGGGTCTTACAACAACTCTGTGAAGGAGGTAGTACTTGTACTATTTTTACCCATTTTAGAGATAAGTAAACTGAGATTCAAAAAATTCATGATTTGCCTATGGTCACACAGCTAATGGAAGATGTAAGATGTAAACCCAATTTTTATCTCTAAGCCACTTGGTCTAACATATGAATAATTTAGCTATTATTTGATATTGTTTAGATCAAATTCCCTACTCAGAAGGTGATATGATGTCACAAAGACAAAAAAAAAGTAAAGCATTGTATGTAATTTTAAAAAGGCAACTTTAATTTTTCTTATTCAATAATAAATTCCATTTTCTCCATCTAACTTGTCTCCCATTGCCCTTTTGTGGAATATTTTTCTAACTAGTGTAACATTCTGGGGTTGACGGATGACTCAAATTACTGTGAAAATGGCTTTTATTTTCTATTTTTTTCTCCTCAAGTGCAAACATTTTGGGATTTAAGATTCAAGCTTGATGTAGAAATCCAACAGAGTTGTTGAAAATGGATTCACTTTCATCTGGATTAAACCGCATTCCTAGCTTCTGCCCAGGACCCAGATAACAAAACATACACTAATTCTGTTTCAGGAATATGCTGATTTAGAGCTATTAAAACAGTCGATCAGTAATAACTACAAAACCGAAGCAACCAGCTTTCTGATTTGTGTTCCATAGGAAAATCAAATAGTTCACAGCAATTGACAAGATAAATAGTAATAGTTACTGTAATTTAATGTGAATATCTACCCCATAAAAAGCGAAAAAGCATTAAATTATAATTCCCAAAATATCAGGTGATGATATATATATACATACGTGCATATCTTAATGCACATGTATACACATGCACTGATGTGTGTATGGTTTGTGTGGATATGTAGTGTGTGTGTGTATGTATGTGTGTGTGTGTGTGTGTGTGTGTGTGTGTGTATTCTTAGTTCCTTGAATTCCAATCCCTGCTCTGCTAGTTACTATATATGAGCTTGGGAAATAGTAGTGATAGAAATGAGTAGTGAGAGTAGTAGTGATTATGGTGGTAGTCATAGTCATCAATAACATGAAGGGGAGGAAGAGGAAGAGGAACAGTAGTAGTTATCATTTGTCTTTTGTTTCAAAACAGACCAGTGACATCACAGGATGATGTCTTGACTTTTGAGTGAATTGGATTTAAGGAAGCTGGAGTCACACAAAATCATCAACCTCTCTTTCAATCATCAAAGTCCAATGGCAATACAAAAGTCAGGATGGCTGATGAAAGCCCAGGATGCAGTGGATGACCTTGGCATTTTTCACTGACCAAGCTCTCAGCACTCCATTGTATCTGCTTCAACCGTTCATGGCCATTGGAACAAATTCTCGGCTATCCATTCCACTGGGAGGGGATAGGGAAACCTTCCCATACAGCAGTAGTATGAATAATAATAATGCTGATAGTGATAATAGTCAAAGTAGTAGTAGTGATAGTAGTGGTAGTGGTAGTAGTAGTAGTAGTGTGTAGTAGTGGTGGTAGTGGTAATAGTAGTAGTGATAGTAATAGTCGAAGTAGTAATTGTAGCAATAGTAATAGTAGTAGTAGTAATGGTAGTAGTTGTAGTAGTGATGGTGGTGGTGGTAGTAGTGGCAGTAGTAACTGCAGCAGTAGTAATAGTAGTAGTAGTAGTAGTGATAGTAGTGGTAATAATAGTAGTAGTAGTAATAGTAGTGGTGGTAAGGTTGTGGTGGTAATAGTAGTTGTGATAGTAACAATAGAAGTAGTAGTTGTAGCAGTAGTAATAATAGTAGTAGTGGTAGTAGTTGTAATTATAGTAGTAGTAGTAGTAATAGTAGTAGTGGTAATAGTGGTGGTGGTGGTAGTAGTAGTGATAGTAATAGTAGAAGTAGTAGTTGTAGCAGTAGTAATAGTAGTAGTGGTGGTAATGATAGTAGTAATAGTAGTAGTGGTAATAGTAGTGCTGATGGTAGTAGTAGTAGTGATAGTAATAGTAGTAGTAATGGTGGTGCTAGTAGTTGTAGTGATAGTAATAGTAGTAGTAATGGTAGTGCTAGTAGTTGTAGTTGTTACAGTAATAGTATTAATGGTAGCCATAGTAGTTGTAGTAGTAGTAATAGTAGTAGTAGTGGTAGTAGTGGTAATGATAGTAGTAATAGTAATAGTGGTAGTAGTGGTAATGATAGTAGTAGTAATGATAGTAATAGTAGTAGTGGTAGTAGTGGTAATGATAGTAGTAGTAGTAGTAGTAATAGTAGTAGTGGTAGTAGTGGTGGTGGTAATAGTAGTAGTGATAGTAATAGTAGAAGTAATAGTTGTAGCAGTAGTAATAGTAGTAGTAGTAGTAATGATAGTAGTAATAGTAGTGGTAGTAGTGGTAATGATAGTAGTAGTAGTAATAGTAGTAGTGGTAGTAGCGGTGGTGGTGCTAATAGTAATAGTGATAGTAATAGTAGAAGTAGTAGTTGTAGCAATAGTAATAATAGTAGTGGTGGTAGTAGTGGTAATCGTAGGAGGAGGAGGAGGAGTAATAGTAGTAGTGATAGTAGTGGTGGTGGCAGTAATAGTAGTAGTGATAGTAATAGTAAAAGTAGTAGTTATAGCAGTAGTAATAGTAGTTGTTATAGTAATATTAATGGTAGCAGTAGTAGTTGCAGTAGTAATAACAGCAGCAGCAGTAGTAAATAATTAACCTTTATATACTGTCTTAAGGTTTGTGAAGTACTTTGAAAATATTCTCATTTGATCCCCATAACAACCATGATAAGTAAGTGCTATAGGGTTTTATAGGATAAAGAAAATGAGGTAGATAAAAGTTAAACAGCTTGCCCATGGTCAGACAGCTTGGAAGTATTTGAGTCTCGATTTAAACTCAAGTCTTCCTGTTTCTAAGTTGAGCACTTTATCCTTTGTATACTTTACCTCTCTGGCCCTCAGTTTGCTCTATAAAATGGGGATAATGATATCTAAAGTACATACTTCAAAAGTTTGTTGCAAAAATATAAAACATTTGATAAATCTAAAAATATAAAAATATTGCAAATATGTTGGGAGGAAGAGAATGAGTGACTCAGATATGTGACCTCACCTCTCCATCAATCAATAAACTTTCATTAAGTAACTACTATGCTTTAAATGGCAAGTGTAGATAATGGAGTGGATACATAGTGCTAGGCCTATAGTCAAGAAAACTTATTTTTCTGAGTTCAAATATAATTTCATTACATGACAGGCAAATCATGTAACTTTGCCTCAGTTTCCTCCTCAGTAAAATAATCTGGAGAAGGCAATGGTAAACCAGTTCAGTATCTTTGCCAAGAAAACCCCAAATGAGATCATAATCAGAAATAATTTTTTAAAATGGTTGAAAGTAATCATGTATTAAGTATTTGTATTGTACTAAGAATTAGTGGTGGAATTATAAAAAAGGACAAACCCTGTCCTCATGGAGCTTACAATCTAATAGGGGAAAATAGCTAAAAGAAAACCGGGAAAATACCCAACTTTGGGGGCATGATAGATAAGTCAGAGAAGGCCCAGAGTGGTGCAGCCAGCTGAGAAATGAGGTATTCTGTACTTTGCTTCCTCCTTAAAAGAAGGCTTGAGAGTTCATGGCTCTACCTCCCTCCCCCACCCAGCCAGAACAGAGGTTGGTGATGATGATGAGAATCAAAGCAGATGAGATCTTGCAGGATAATGAAGTTTTCCCAAAAATGAACTTCCTGGGCCCCAGTGAGAAAGAGAAGTCTCAAAATTCAGTGCAGCCCAGTGAAATATGAGGAGTGGAAATTTCTTCTATTGAAGCTTCTCAGAAGCTCACCTTTAATTTATATAATTGTTACATAGAACTCTGGGAAGAGATACTACTTGTCCATGGTCAGTCAATCAACAAACACAGATTAAGTTCTTACTCTATCCTAACAGTAACAGTTTGTATTTCCAGCATTTATGTATTGGGATTACAAGTTAAAAAGTGGAATAAATGTAGTCACATAGGTAATATCAGTTAGGCAAACCATCTTCCTGACTCAGAAAACATTCCTCTATCCATCATACCTTACTATCTCCCTATGTAAATATACTATTATTGGTACATGTCTATGGATATAAGCACATGAGCCTATTCATTAATTGGGGATGCATTTACTTGTGACATTAGGCAAATCAAATCATTTCTCTGATTTACTTATATCAATAAAATGAAGGAACTGGATTTAGTGTTTGAGGCAGATATGATTAATTGTGAAATTAACCTTTCTCAAAGTGAGTATTTCAGAAAAATAAAAAATAAAAAGTAGGAGAATTTAACTCAGAAATATGTTGCTAAAGTTCTGGGTTCAAATCCCAATTCTACCACCTATTACTTATAGGATCTTAGGCACTTCCTTTCTCTTGTCCTTTGATTTCCTCCTGTATAAAATGAAAGAATTGAACTAAATGATCTCTAAAATCTCTTCTAGCCTTAAATACCACGATCCTATAAAATGCTCTGTTTGCTTTCTCTCTGTGCACTAATGGGAATTCCACAAACACATCAAGAGTAGACTAGCCCCAGAAGATTGCAAACATGAGATCAAAGGCAAATGGAACCTCGTGTATATGTGATGATATATATAAACTGCATGTTCTGCTCTGCCAAAAGGCTTCTGCAATCTGCAATTAGTGGAAATGTTCTCATTCTTCTGATATTTCCCCCTAGGGTTGCAGCAACATTATTTTATAAAAAGACAACCCTCCCTTTGATAAGTTAATTTGGTGTGATCAATGCAATGGACAGCAGGCTTCCCTTTTTCCTGAGGAGTTCTTACTATTTGACACTATGGCCCCTAGATAGATAGAACTCCCACCTCCTCCATGTGCTGTGCCTGGAAGTTAGTTTACTGCCTTAAAAAAAAACTTTGTGGTACAAAAATCATCTTCTAAAGAGGATCCCAGGAATGGAAAAAGTTAATAGATTTGTAGGATTAGAGGTCATTTGGTCCAAATCCTACCCCCACACCCATTTGACAAATGAGTAAAACTTACCCAAAGTTGCCCAGGGACAAGCAGGATATGAATCCGAATCCTCACACTCAAAACTAAATGTTCTTTCACTGAAATCCATTGCCTCAACTATTCCAAAACCTGGAGCAAAAATGTACTGCATATTTAAAAAGGCACTTCTGTTACTAGCCTAATTCATACTTTATTAGAATGAGGTCCTTGTGAAATTAGGAAGTGGTTTTTGCTTTTTAATTTTTTTTTTTTATTTCCAGCACCTGATAGGCATCTGTGACTGTGTCTGAAAAGTTTGGGTTTCCAATCCTGGGTTTTTTATCAAGTGGTTTTAAGTCTCTGAGTAAGTAATAATCTTGCTGTCCCTTTCTTGGCTTTCTGGGCTAAGTTTCTATTCTAGTTCCCTCACAAGGATAAAATGAGGAAAATATCAATCATAGAATTAATAAAATGGAAGGAAGGTAAAGGATCATCTTGTCTAGTCTATACTAAAATAAAAATCTCACCAAGAACATTCTCAACAATTGGTCAATTTGTGACTACTTGAAGACCTTCGAGGAAGGGGGTCCCACTAGTTCCTGAAATGGTTCTTTTGGAAGAATCCTAATTTTTAGTAAGCTCTTATGTGAATTGAATATGAGTCTACCTCATACAATTTTCATCCACCGCTCTTTTAGGTCATGCTAAATACATTTAATCCTTTCATGGCTGCATTTGAAATACATTTGAGGATAGTTATCATTCCCTCTCAATTCCCAAGTTCTTCTCTAAGATAAATATCTCTAAGTTTTTTAGCCAATTATCAAAGGGCATGATCTCTTCCCTTTCCCAACCTAGCTTGGCTTCCCCTGGAAACTCCCCAGTTTATCAATGTCTTTTCCAAAAGTTGGTGTTGATAGATTGATAAGGATTAGATTTGTTATTGGGAACTCTGTGTTGAAAAAACTTTTTCTACCAATCCAATTTGGCAGTGTCCTCTATAACGTATCTTACAGTATTACCTAGAACAAGGCTTCTTAAATGTTTTCTATTTACTACCCCTTTCACCCAAGAAATTTTTACGCCACCCCAGGCACATAGGTATGTAAAATAGGTATACAAATCAATCACGTACTGGTAATAAATCATAATTTTGTGACCCCCACATTCAGTTATGAGACAGTTAAGACCCCATAGGGTCTTATTTTAAGAAATTGGGACCTAGAGCACTGAAAAGTTAAATGGCTTGCCCAGAGTCACACAGATAGTATAGAAGTGAGACTTGATCACCTGATTACAAGGCCAACTTTCTATCCACTATATCATATTTTACCATAATTGTGTCTTTGGATTACCCTATTTTTAACCCAAATTATTATGAGAAAAGAAAGGGGAAACGGAATATGAATAATCAAAGGAAAAGGAGCTATAGTGTAGAAATTTGTTCTGGTTTATAAAATCTGTTCTTTTCCTCACTTTCCAAGCAGTCTGAGGCTCCAAGTGAAGTGAATTTCATTTGGAAAAGGACTGTCTGTATATACCTTCTTTTTTTCCCCAAAAAGATTCAAGCTCACAGCCAAAGCTACATGTTTCTTTCCTCTTACTCCCACCCCTCCTCCTCCAAGAGAGAGAGGCAGAGACAGAGACAGAAAGACAGAGAGAGACAAAGCTAGACAAAGAAACAGAGAGGCAGAGAAACAAAAAAAGACAGAGACACAGAGACAGAGACAGAGAGAGGGAGAGAGATAGAGACAGAAACAGAGAAAGAGAAAGGAGAGACAGAAACAAAGACAAGACAGAGAGACAGAAAGAGAGAAAGAGACAGAGACAGAAACAGAGAAAAAGAAAGAGGAAAGACAGAAACAGAGACAGAGAGAGAGAGAGAGAGAGAGAAGAGGCAGAGAGACAGAGACAGAGAGAGGAAGAGAGAGATGGCCTCCAGGGAAAAAGAGAGAAACATTTGAGTCTTGGCACACTGCAGCAAGCACACAAAACCTTTTTTGTTCCAAGGCAAAACCCCCAAACAATGAGCCGTAGGGGCGCTTTTTACAAATCCTCATGTGCCTAGTGAAGCAGAGCTGACTGAGTTATAAGCAGTGATCCCAAGAGGTGGCTGTAAATTGGTGCAAAATGAAGTTCTATTATTAAGCCCTTTAATGGGAAGCACCCGTTGGCACCTCTCCCTCCACGATGTGGGGAGTACTCTGTCCTTCTTTCTAAGAAAGACTCATCTCAAGACACCGTGGGGAAATTCTTTTCCAGCAGGAAAACAAAAATTAAGCAAATCATTTCTGATTGATGTTTTGCGGCAATATGACAGATTCAGGGTGAGGGATGGAAGAGTATCTGCCCTATGGAGCTCTAAGCTTACTGTCCATGTCCCATTGGTATTTGTAGTGCTTGAGAACTGGGAAATATAACCCAATTTTATAAGAGGAACTGAGGCAATTGGGAGAAAGAGGAAAAAAAAAAAACTTCTAAAGTGGTGGAAATGCAAGCTGAACCAAGACTAAAATATCTTCACCGGGGGCAAGTTGTGTAGGTGAGCAAGAGAGGTGAGAAGAGGGGATAGTTAAGAAGCTCTCTGGTGAGGAGAAAGAGCAACCCGGATTACCTCCAGTAGCTGCCCTGCCAGGAGGAAGAAGCATATTGCCACTGCCAAGATTCAGCTGGGTAAAACTGGAAAGGAACTGGCAGCATCAGCCAGTCAAGAAGAGGGAAGTATGTTGCCCACTGCCAGAGGCAGAGCTATTCCAGAGAAAAACAGATGCCAGACTCAAGGGAAGAATGACATAGCTGGATGAACACCTGCCTTCATGCCAGCACTCTCTAAATTAGCCACCCTAGGAAAAGTCCTGAGAGCCTCTCCCTAGTTACAGCTCTGAAAGTAATTCTAGTCCCTCTCAGCCTTAACTGGGATTCAATAAGGCTATTTTCCTAATCATATATCTCCAGTGGGTATTTACTGTTGATCAAGAAAAATTGAAATCCCTTTGCCACATATACCTTTGTATTCTGGCATTAACCTAGCTTTCCAGCCTTATCGCATACTATTCGCCTCCATGTATTCTACAATCATTCGAACTAAATCACCCTCCTTCCTCTAAACATGCTTTGTGGTTTTTTAAAGGATCTTCCCATTTTCCCTATGCTGGGAATCCTCTCCCCATCTTAAAAGCCCAGCTTCAATGTAACCCTTTGCATGAATCTCTTCCTATATGAGGTAAAGATAAGGGTCAAAGAATGTATAAGATTGTTCCTCACTGAATGGGATGATGCTAATGGAGAAAAGACAGAGTTGTTCAAGCTTCATTATGCTTCTCTGTCAAATGCTAAAGGTAAAATAGCTAGTAGCACAGACAATTGAGTGCTGGGTCAGAAATCAAGAAGACTCATCTTCTTAAATTCAAATCTGGCTTAAAACACTAATTAACTGGGTGATGCCGGACAAGTCACTTAACCCTATTTGCCTCAGTTTCCTTTTTAAACATCTGCAAAATGAGCAGTAAAAGGAAATGGCAAATCATTCCTATATCTTTGTCAAGAAAATCCTAAATTGTGTCATGAAATATCGTAGATGACTGAACAACAGAACAACAAGAAAAATCAATCTGAAATGGATATTCGAGATTATTCAAAAGATAGGAAGGGATGATATACCTGACCTCGATGAGTTAAAATCATCACAACCAAGTGAACTATATCCTCTGGATGCCAAGATAACTGGCAGATGTAGACCTAGCCAGATTGTTAAAAAAAAAAAATCTTTTTCACAAAAGGAATAAGAATGGAATTATAATCTTGATGACTTTGATTCCTGGAAAAATCTTAGAATGTATTAGTAAAAGAGTAGCAAATGAATATCTTAAAAAAGGAGCAGTGATCAAAGAACTTAATAGGAAATACCAAGACTAAATCATGTCTGTCTAAGCTTATTGCCTTGTTTAACAAGGTCACTAGGTATGTAGCTTATATGACTACTATAGATGATATTTATCTAGATTTCATTGAAACATTAAACAAATTTTCTATAGATAAATAGTATAATTCTGAGATTTAGAAACCGATTCAGGGACTAGACTCAAATAGCTAATATTGATGTTTGTTTAATGATTCTATATCTTCTACTTAACCTGTAGAAGAGAAGACTTAATGACATTTGCTACCTATCATCAAGCATTTGAAGGGTTGTCACTGGGAAGAGGGTCATTTGTTCTAAATGACCACAAGTATAAGAACTAAAACCCAATGGATAGAAAAACAGTTTAGCCTGATAATAAACTTCCTTACAATTAAACTTGTACATATACTAGACCTATACATATGAGCTTCCTTCAGAGGCAAAGGGTTTTTTTTTTTCCTAACAGTCATCAAGCAAAAGTTTTATGACCACTTGTTACGTCATAGAGAAGAATTAGAAGAGAATAAAGCTTCACAAGGAGGCAGTATGAATTGGGCTGCATGATTCCCAAAGTCGCTTCTATCTCTGAGATTCTGTGACCTTCCTCTTAAGAACTTCTCTCTGCCATGAACAAGAGGCTCTTGTTTCTTATCTGCGTCTATGTCTTGTTCCCCGAATATACTTTAAGCTCTGTGAAGACAGGAATAACATTTTATCTCAACTTCACATTTCTTGCAGTAACTGCTGTAATGCCCTATCCATATACTTTAATCTATGACTTCACTTCTCCCAGCATCTTTCTTCCTGTGTCAGTCAACCAACCAACAAATGTTTTCATTGAACCCCTACTAGGTGTTGAAAACTGTTCTGGTGCTATGGGACTTATAAAAGAAGTCTGATGTGCTCCTTGCTCTCTGGGAGCTTACAATCTTGATGACAAAATAATATAGTGTTAAGTTTATGAGTCCTCTAATAAGTGCTTTTTGAAACCGAGAAACAGGGAAGATCTGTCTAGCCTGGGGTAACATAAGAAACTTGGGAAGAAGATGGATTTGATCTAAATCTTTGGGGATAGATAAATTTGTTTAGAGGTGAGAAGAGGTGTTCCACTCCAAATGGAACAAGAGAAAATAGCAAAAGTAGGAACCCAGAAGAAGCAGAAATTAGCAAGGACCCTTAGAGGAAGGAGGGGAACAAAAAGAGAAACACATTTAAGAAACACTTTTGAGAGAAGAAAATAAACTGAGATTAACACTCATTGGAGTAATTAGGTTCTGACTAGTCTCAGCATTCATTAGTTTTTACTCTAATTGACTATTTTCGCTCTTTCCTTCCTCTTCCTTTTTGTTTTATTTCTTTCTTGTCCTCTCTGTGGGTTCAAACAGAGAATATCACTATGGTGGGATGACAAAGGAAATCATTAAACAGTGACTAGCCATGGAGGAGGCATAGGAAAAAGTAGGGAAGTTATTTAGAGTAAGGGGAAATAGCTTCTCAAGTCCCTATCAAAGGAGTAGGCCTCCAATTACTAGAATCAGAAAGGGAATGGATGTGACAAACACCAAATCTTTAGAAATGCCTTATTCTCCCTTTTTTGGTTCTAATCCCTGAGAGAAATTATTTTCTATTATGATAGAATTTTTATTTATTTATTTATTATTCATGTTAAAAAAGGATTGAGATTTTTCCTTTTTCCTCATTCAGGGACCATAACTTGTAGATCAAATCAGGCAGTCTCAGAAGGACATTGCTGATAGAGGAGATTGCCCAGATCTTCCAGGTACATGCTCTATGATCTTGTGCTGGGCTCAACCCAACTAAAAGACTTTATATACAGAATCTAGTTTAGGTGAGTTCTCACCCTTAGGAAATAAGTCCTGTCCTTAGAACCTTCCGTTAAAATTTAGGGTAACCTAGTTTAAGAAGGAGAAAACCAAACAATATTCTGGTTAGAGATGAATTCCTCTGTCCAGATTGACGGAGGCAGTTGGGTCTCATAATCAAGTCACATTCTCAGCAGGAGAAATGATAGACTTTTAGCCTGCCTCCTTCTTAATATGTCCATCCCAGTATCAATTGTTCACCAATCAAGGTTGATTTCAGACCCTGGAAAAGATACCTAATTTTTCAAAAGTATTTAAGCATTCATGGATCTCCATAGTTTTGTCTTTGGTTGTCAAGAGACACTAGTGATTATCAATGAATTGATTATAAGTTAGCCTAATTAACACATTGGTTGTTAATTACCCAGAAATGCTGTCTCTTAATCTGTCACATCCTTTAGAGAGAAGACAAATCTTCACAACTCATTTGATAATAGCTTCTCTTACCTTAGTGTCCTTTGTGAGAAAGGTGATTATTTCTAGAGGTTGAAGTGAGTGTAGGGGGTGATGGTTAACACTGTATTTTTTTTTTAAGCAAAGAATTTCTTTATCTACGTCCACAGCAAAACAGAAAAGTGAGAAAGTTTACATAGGAGAAAATATGCATGAATGATTGCAGACTTAGCTGCTATCCAGAGCTATAGAAAGGATTAAAACCAAACTCACAAATGAATGACAGAATAGCCATTGAGCCTCGTAGAGGAAAGGCTTTTTGTGTTTGTGAAACAAGCAGTGTCTGACAATCTCAAAGTCAGTGACCTTTCCCTATTACCATCCATATTTTAGCCACCTGTAACTTGGGCACCTTACCAGCTCTTAAACTGGATTTTTTAGTTTACCTCTTAGTTCTTTCCTCCTTGCCTTTACATAGACTATCCTGCAATTCACTCCCTTCTCATTTTTCAGCTTTCAATAATAATAGAAATTAGCATTTATTTAGCACTTTGAGTTTTGCAAAATGTTTTACATTTTCTCATTTAATCTTCTTAAGAGAGGTAGGTGCTATTGTTATCCCCATTTTGCAGATGAGACTGAGAGAGAGTAAATTAATTATATTTAGTAAGTGTCTGAGATCACATTTGATCTTAGGTCTTCCTGATTCTAAGTATCTACTAGAATTCTTAGCTTCCTTCAAGGTTTCTCTCATGATATTTCCTCAACAAAGGCTTTTTCTGATTCCCTTGGTTGTTACACACACACACACACACACACACACACACACACACACACACACACAAAGAGAGAGAGAGAAAGAGAGAGAGAGAAAGAGAGAGAGAGAAAGAGAGAGAGAGAGACAGAGACAGAGACAGAGACAGAGACAGAGACTATTACTTTGTTTTTACTTTAGGTCTATTTTATATTGACTTATCCCTGTGATAAATAACTCCTGTGATATATAATCCTCAACTCCACTAAGAGAAAGCTTCATAAAAGTTAGAGACTATTTGGAGTTTTTCACTTATGGAAAGATCACTCTCTCTGGATTGAGTTCAAAACTAGATTAAAATCCTGCCTCTGGCTTTTACTATCTTTGTGACCTAAGGTATTTACCTTCCCTGAACCTCAGTTTCCTTAGCTATAAAACAGTGGATGGAACTAAAGGATTTCTTAGTTCCCTTCTAGATCTAGATGATATTACTAAAATTTACACAATACCTGATACATAGTAGATATTGAATAAATGAATGAGTTCATCCTCTGTCTTGATTGAGTCAAGAAAAAAAGGTCTTTGCTAGATTCTTCCTTTCTTAAAAGAAAGATATAGATAGATAGATAGATAGATAGATAGATAGAGATAGAGATAGAGATACAGATATAGCTGTATGAACAGACCATGACCAGTCTGAGGTTAAATCTTGAGCTGTCTGCCACCTGAAAGTTCAAATTTTGATTTTCAAGATAGCACATCCTATGAGTAATTCCTGAGGATCTGGAGGTTTGGTAGAGAGAATGAATAGGGTAAAATAACTTAAAACTATATCGATTATTAATTAGAATTTTATTTAGAACTAGATTTAATATATAATTATTATTCATTGATTTTCATGTAACATTGTTATGCAAGTTTTATTCAATATAGTTAATTTGTGAAATAAGTTGTGCTTAGTTAGCATAAGTCCTAGCCAAAATAGGTATTCAATAAATGTGTTGATTTGATATGTTCATCTGAACATTAATAGTTTCCATGGAGCTCTGAAGAATAAAATGTTGGAAATACATTATTTGGAGGGGGTCTATTGAAAATTTTACACTTTATGATCACTGCTATAGAACAATAATGAACTAGGCAAATCAGATACCACAGTTAGACAGAGTGTTTTTCTCCCTTCCCATCCTATCTCTAAATTAATTGTAGAGTGTCGCCGGAATAGGCGACATGAACAGAAGGCAATTACAGGACCTGGTAGAGAACACAAAAAAGCCCACTTTCAATAGTGTTGACATGATAGTTCCAAGTCTCAGTATAGCTTTGCAGCTTTTCTGGGTAGACTTATCCTGATTCAGACCAAATTTCAGACTTTTCCCAAGAATCTCAATGAAGAATTGCGACTAATTCTAGCAGCAGTAATATGAACTCCTAGGGTCGTGCACAAGGTCCCTATGTTGAAAAAATAGTATGTGAAAAATCTCTATGGTTCAAACAGTTTATCAATAAGCAGCACTTTAAAGGGGATGTGTGGATGCCCAAACACCCACTGGGTAGGGTGAGGGAATGGGAAAAAGGGACAGTGCACAAGAAAAGGCTTCTTTACATTACACTCAATTCACTAGTCTTTGGAGATTAAGATTTCCTTTTTTCCTTTCTACCAACCTTTCTCTCGGCACTTCTTTTGAATGTGCAACTACCTTGTACAGTGAATGAGAGCATAAGCCTTAAGTTTAAATGTCACCGTGTAACTCTGGGCAAGTCACTAACCTTCAGTTTCTGTTGGATAGAAATAATAATAGCACCTACTTCACATGGTTGTTGATTAAAATATATATAGTGCTTTTCAAATCTTTATATGTATATATACATACATACATATATATAACTATTAGTAATATCAGCTATAATGGGGGATAGGAGGGTTAGATGTCACATTTGGAATCAGGAGAACATGATTTCAGATCCTGCCTGACATTCAATTGATACCTATGGGAATTGATATCACAATGTCTCTGAGCCTGAATTTGTTCATCTTGAAGATAAAAAAAAAAATCTACAATGGATAGAGTAAGGAGTTTGGAATCAGGAATACAGTAATTAAAATCTTGCCTCAGGAACTTATTAGCTGTGTGACTCTGAACAAATCACTTAGTCTCCATCTGCCTCAGTTGTTATGAGGATAAAATGTCCTAATATTTGTAAAGTACTTTGCAAACTTTACAAGGCTATCTAAATGATAGCTGGTATTAAACTGCCTATGTGACTTTAGCAAATAGCTTAAGTTTTCTGGGCCTTAGTTTCTAATCTGTAAAGTAAGGGATTTCAACTATATGAATGCTAAGGCCTTTTTGATTTCTAGATCTCTGATTCTATCATACCACTAGATACTCTTCAAATCAAGATAAACAAATAGAGCCTAACATCTCAGAACTTAAATTATAGAGGCCCCAGTCCCACTAATCCCTGTGAATTCCTTATATATCAATAAAATAATAATATCAACAGAAGATATTTCTCTGAAAACATTCTAGCAGAGCATCCACTTCAAAACCCTCATTTAGGCTAAGGTCTTTCTCAGGTCCCAGTTTATCTGAGGCAACACCCATTCAGTAGAAACTCACAGAAGAAGAGAGAATAGCCATCAGGAGGTAGGAAGTATAAAGAAATTTGTTTAATATCAAAGAGTTGGATTCAAATCCTGACAATATCATCTACTTCCTACATGGGCTTCAGCAAAGCATTTTGTTCACAAAATCACAAAACTTTGTGTTGTGCACAAATGTTTAGAGCATCTCTTTTGTGGTAGCAAAGAATTGGGAAATGAGTCAATGTCCATCAATTGGGGAATGGCTGAACAAGTTGTGGTATATAAAGGTAATGGAATAGTATTGTTCTTTTTAAAAAATGAAGGACAAACTGATTTTAGAAAGGCCTGGAAAGATTTACATGAACTGATACTGAGTGAAACAAGGAGAATGAGGAATACATTGAACACAATAAAAATAAGAATGTGCGATGATCAATTGTGAAAGACTTGGTTCTTCTCAGCTGATTCAGTGATCCAAAGCAGTCCCAACAGACTTTGGGCAGAAAATGCCATCTGTATCCAGAAAAAGGAATGTAAATGAACACATGTTATGTTCACTACTTTTTTCTGTTTTTTTAATTCTCCTGTGATTTTTCCCTTTTACTCTGATTTTTTTCCCCAACATGATTCATAAAGCAATGTGTATTAAAAATAAATAAATTTATTAGAAAAAATAAACTCTTTAGAACCCTAGATGGGAAAATGGAAAAAAAAAAAAAAAAGAAAGATAATTTTCAAAATACTAAAAATTAAAACAAAATAAATAAACTCTTTGTGTCCATTCTCTAACCTATTAAATGAGAGAATGGTATCAGAAGATTATAGTTTTAAGAAGTAAACCTTCTAACTTAGAGGTCATTGAGTCTAATTTCCCCCCCCCCCCTTTTTTTTTTTTACAAAGGAGAAAACCGATATTAAGATACTCAGTGACTTGTCCAGTTTATATAACTAGAAGCTGAGGCAGGATTGGGAACTACCATTTCCCCACCTCAGCACTCTATGCACTATTTCATGTTGGATTTCAATGTCTATCCTAGCTCCAGGCCTATGAACAGGCTTGTCAGCATTTCCTCCTGGGGGTTCCTGTTGCCTGTGAACAGAGGAGAAAATCCCAACCTTACCCTTTTGTGAGCCACCAAAAATGAGACTCAGATTTCCTCAAATCTGTCTCTTTTGTCTCAGGGGACAGATTGAATAATTTGAAAAGCAAGATTTCTAAGGTACCTTTCCGGCTCTCAAGTTCTATATTTCCTTAGTTTGGTAATTCTAACTCCATGAATTCAGAATATGTGATAATTTATACTTGTTTCAATCAGTCGACAAGCATTTACTAAGTGCTTACTATGTGCCAGGTGTTGTGATAGCAGTCTGCTAGGTAGCTAATTGAAGAAGTGAATAAATATCTGGTTGCATTCCAGCTACTTAGTGGCTCATGCATGAGGGCCGACTAAACTCTAATAAAGTCTACAGGCAACTAGGTGGTGCAGAAGATATAGCACCAGGCTCATTTTCCTGAGTCTTGCCTTGAACACTTACTGACCGTGTGACCATGTGCAAGTCACTTAATCCTGTTTACCTCAGTTTCCTCACCTGTAAAATAAGCTAGAGAAGGAAATAGCAAACCACTTTCTTTTCCAAGAAAATCCCAAATGAAGTCATAGAAAGTCAGACATACTTGAAAAATGATTGAACAACAACATTTTCTCAAAGTAGAAGATGAGTTTCACTGCTGATAAATGAGGGGAGAAGAATATTACATACAGCTTAAGGAGAAAATTTTGGGAATTTCTTCTTTGGAAAATGTAGAGAGGGAAATAAAATGAAAGAGAAAAAGTATTGCTATCTAACAGGAAGGATCCAGTTGTTAATAGATAATAAGAACTTGTAGTGGGCTCAGTTGACAATTTGGTGACTTTCTAAATCAGCATTTGGTAGCACATGAGTCCAAGAGGGAGCAGGGAGATGATGGAAGTAACCCAAAGATTGGGCTTTAGTAAGCCAATACTTTCTTCAAAACAAGGGAAGCAAGGAATTTGATGATAGAATATGCACCTAGTTTTAGTAAAAAATCATCAAAGTGGCAGTTAGGTTACATAGTGGATAAAAGGCTAAATTTAAAAGACAGGAAAACCTGAGTTCAAATCCTGTCTCAGGCAATCACTGGTTGTGTGATCCTGGACTTGTTACTTAATTCTCTCAGTCTCATTTTCCTCCTCTACAAAATGGGGATAATAATTGAATTTATCTCAGGGTTGTTGTGAGGATTACCAGAAAATATATATGAAATTCAGTGCCAGCTTTAAAGTACTATGTAACTTATAAGAATCTTGTGGGGGCATGAAGGGGAAAATGAAAACTGAGAATAGAGATAATGTTATTGGGAAAAATAGGAAGAATAAGTAGGTTCAGGAGCAGTGATTCAGAGGAAAGGTAAGAAGACAGAAATTGGTGATTGGAGAGAGAAAAATCAGTGGATTATATAATTAGCACATTTATGACTGAGCATGGGATCAAATGTACAACAATTCTTATGGAAGTTTGAGGAGAAATGAAAATATGGGTCATGAGAGTGGAGAATGAACTGAGAAGTCAAATAGTGTGTGTTATACAAAAAGCACTGCCCTAGGAATCAGGAAACCTGGATTTTCATTTTTATTTAGAGAGTAACTATTTGATTTCCAGCCAACATGTCTGTCTGAATCGAGACAGAATGTCCAGCACCCACATAATCACTCCAGCAAAAGCCTGTAATTCACACCAGACCAAATAATAATCAACAAATCCAATGAGAAAATATGGTGACCTCTTTCATCTAAGAATGGTACTGACAATCAGAATTTCATGTGCTATAGAAAGGAGGGCTGCCAATGCACTAGAACTGGCAAAGAAGCTGCAAGTATTCAGTACACTTATATTTGGTAGGACTCCGGGTGCTGAAGCAGTGAGAGTCAGGCACCCCCAGAGAGCCCCAACATAGTTAAAAACTCTCAACCCGAACCTTGACAGCTGCCCAAACTGGTAGCAACCTATCTAGAAGATCCATCTCAGACCAGGATTAGCCCGGGCTTCCTAAAATTCTGCTCTGAAATGCATTTATTTAATTTCCTATTCCTTGCTTCACATCTTTTAGGTATTCATGTAGTTCTTATGGAAAATACATTTTTTTCATCTGCATACTTTGCTTACAGTTAGTGTCTTTTTTAGTTTACTCATCTCTACAGCTTTAGTTCCTAGATTTGGGCTTTGTGCCAAGCTCAAGTTCTTCCCCTTGAACAAATTGTATTGTATTTGCTTGTCTATTTACCTTGTTTTGTACCCTTCCTTGCAGCATAACGTAAATGCCTTGAGGACAGAGAATGTCTTTTTGTTTTAGTCATTATATCCTCAGTGACTTTTTGTAATAAATGATTAATAAATGTTTATTTAACTGTAAAAACCTTTTAAATGAATGAGATCCTGCTTGGTCTCATTCCTAATTTTTTGGGTAACTGCACTGACTTCCATCTTCTATAGTTAGATCCCTCTGGATCTTTGAATTTCAGAGTGCTAGGTCGTGTGTGTGTGTGTGTGTGTGTGTGTGTGTGTGTGTGTGTGTAGCATCCAGAAAAAAGTTAAATTTCAACCACAACCTGTATTACACAAGACCTGATAACTTCTACTACAAACCAGAGTGGTTCTTGGAATACCATCTTCCAGAGTCGAGATATTTATTACCAGAAAAAAAAAAGTGATTATATAATCATTATTATATAAAGTTATTTTATTTTATTATTTGTTATATGATTTTATATTATTTATTATAATTTTTTTCCTAAAAGGAAACAATAAGCCTTTGATAGAAGACTTTCAAGCATTTTTGATGAAAAGACAAAGCTGAATAGAAACACTGAAATTTAAGCATAAGAATCCAAAGAAACTTAGCAAAGTAAATATATTTGAACAATCAGTAAAAACTGTGTGATGAAATAGTGCAAACATTATAACACGTGAGAAGAAAAAAGTGTCCCTTTAGAGTCTTAATGTCTCCAAAGGATATTGATGGAATTAAATAAGAAAAACAAAATTCTAAGGGATGGATGGGTTGTGTTCTGAGGGTTTGAAGAGGGAAAAGAGAGGGGAAGATAAAAGGAGAAAGGCACTAATAAAGAGGAATAAAGTGTGATTTATTATTTCTCAGAATTAAGGTATGTGAAAAAAGTATATAAATATGAAGGGAAGGATAGAAGAAGGCATCAGAAACATCTCATTCTTATTTGAAATTGTGTGGAACAGGTGCTACACCCCTTTCCCAAATTAACTAATCAGAGACATCTTCAGGTACAAAGAGAAAGCATTTATTTAGTCCCTGCAGGGAGAGGCCCAGACACATCTGGGAGCCATCCCAACTCCCACCATGTGCTCCTGGACCTGACTAGCTTCCTGCTTGTCCAAGATTTAAAAAGCAAAAGACCCAAGCCTTTTTATTGGATAGACTAAAAGAATGTAATCATCCTTGACCAATGTTATCTGCTTCTTGTAGGTCACATCACTTCCTGTGGGTCACATCACTTCTTGAGGGTCTGGCCTTTCGAAACCATGTGACTCCGTACAACCCAGGGTTCAAGACCTGGGAACGGGAACCACATGACTTAATCCCAAACTGAGAAAGCTTCTTCTAATCAATCCCATTCACAATGACAGAGGGTTGAACACATAAACAAACTCAATCTCACCAATTGCTTGTAGAAATGCACGAATATAAGTGGTCATGGAAGGAAATAAACTTTCTGATCTGAAAGAGAGTGATTTAATAGGAAAGGGGAACAGGAAAGAAAGAGGGAGGAGAAGAGGAAAGGAAAGGAAAAGGCAAAGGGAAAAGAAGAGAAAAGAACTAGAATATAATGGATTGCACATCAATAGGGAATAGCAAAATAAATCAGTAAATGAAATATTATTGCACAATAAGAAATGATAAAACATAGTTCAGAGAACCCTTGATAGTATGAACTGATACAAAATGAAGTAAGCAGAAACAAGAGAACAATTTACATATGGACAAAAAAAAACAATAAGGGAAAAACAACTTTGATGGAGTTAAGAATTTTCATTAAAACTTTAATCAACCATGTCTACAGAGGATCAGTGACTAAGCACGTGTAACCCAGTTCTAAAAGAGAGATAACAGGCTTAGGATGAAGAAACATCCATTTTTGGAAACATCCACAGGATGTATTTATTTTGTTTGGATATTTTTATTTGTTACAAATATTTTTTTCTTTATTTTTAAATGGAGGAGAAGAGGAGAGAGATTAGCCGGTGCAGTGAGAAAAAAAAAAAAAAAGGAGGGGGGAAGGAGTTTCCATTGAAGCTTTTAAAATGCACAGAAAGCACAAATAAATAGGACAGTTTTGAAAGTAATGAGTTGGATTTATTATAAAGTTTGTTTTTAGAACAAGTGGCTCAAAATAAGAGATTCATAGCTCTTTTTTTTGTTGTTCTACTGTTTATATGGAAATGTTTCTTTTTGGTTTTTAAATTCAGAATTTAAAAAAAAATAGTAACAGGTTTCAACTAGTCATGTGATCTCGTCAATCAACATACTGAGCCGTTTTCTGCTTTATTAAATAGGGATAATAATACCTCCTCACAAGATTTATTTGAAGATTTAGTGGATGAAAAAGTACTTTGGAAAATATTTCCATTAATATAATGGGCAAGGCACAGGGTTTTCCTATGGAAATTTATGGTTTTTTTTACAGTACATTCTTTCCTCATAACAATCCTGTAAGGTAGGTAATGTATAATTATCCTCATTCTACAATTGAGGAAACAGAATTTCAGAGAAGTGAAGTGACATCTGTGAGGTTGTATTGCTCTGCAAAGGATTTTCTATGGTGCATGTAGTATTTTTGTGACAGTGGGTTAGTTATTCTCTTAGTCTCAATTTCTTCATCCATAAAATAAGGAGTTGAATTAGATATGTGCTGAGGTACCTTCAAGTTCTAGCTCTGAAACACTACAAATTCAGGATAGATCCTGTGGGATTGGGGACTTAAAAAGGGACCAGAGTATGGATGGTGTGAGAAAGTAATAAGCAGGATATCTTATATATAACCAATATTTCATGGACCTTTGGGGAGTTGAAATGCTAGTAAGATTGTTCCTTGCTCCATTCTCCTCTCTTTTTATTTAAAGTCCTTTCATATTTCTGTCATCCCATGCATCCCTCTATCAAACACAATGCAAAGGAAACCTTCAACAAATATGCACAATCAAGCAAGGCAAATTTCCTTCCTGGCCGTGATCAAAAATTCATGTCTCATTTTGAGTCCTTCACATCCCCATCACTGCTTCATCTCTAATCATTTGAAACATTATTTTTCATCACATTAATCAGAGTTCTAAAGTTTTTCAAAGTTACCTTTCTTTACAATGTTACTATTATTGCATTAAGTATTCTCCTGCTTCCAGTTCTCTTTTCATAAATTTGTAGAGGTTCAATTCAATAAACAGTCATTAAACAATTACTATGTGCCAGGCACTATGTTAAGTATCGGGGATACAAATAAAAAAAAATTAGTTCCTGCCTCTCAAGAAATTTACAATCCAAAGGGGGAAGACACCTCAAAAAAGAAAGCTGGAAAGTGGAAGAGAGGAAGGGAATACCAGGAGATATTTGCATGGGTATATCTTGTTTATGGAATTGAAACCAGATAATGTAGCAAATGGAAAGTGGATTGACCTGGGACTCCAAAATTTGACCTCTGTAAAGTAAGGCATGGGAAAAGTTTAGTATCCTACCTTCCAGCCCTTCAATCAGAGGCGGGAAAAAGGAGGTTGATGGAAATAGTAGGGTGATGGGATTAAAAGTGCTGAGTTTACCCTGGGGCTGAGGGTGGAGAGTAGAATGATGATACATCTTGTTTTGAAGAATTGAAATCAGGCAGAGCTGCAGATGTTGCCAGTATTCTGAAACTATCCATTTCATCCTTTCTTAAACTTATGCTATGCTATGATATTAATAATTCTGCCTATTTGTTGTTTTTGTTCGGGTATTTTCCAGTCACATCTTACTCTTCATGTCCCCATTTGGAATGGTTTGTCATTTCCTTCTACAACTCATTTTACACATGTGGAAACTGAGGCAAATAGAGTTAAGTGATTTGGCCAGGGTCACAGAGCTAGTAAGTGTCTGAGTTCATTATATTGTATTTGCCTATTTAGGGTGTTGCAAATAGGTCAATGAGAAGGAATGAAATAGATGATGATATTGACTGAATAAATTCAAAGATTTAGGATGTGTCCATAGATCACTATAGTGAATTAATAACTCAAGCTGAAATTTGAACCCAGATCTTCAAACTGCATATAAAATATTCTATGCCCAAGTAATGAATCAAATCATTCCAGGACCAGAGTAGTCCCTGCAAGGTTTAAGACCTGTACTAAACCAAATTATACAGCTCTCCTCAAAATCCTTCCAACCCTGCTTTCTTCAAGCAAACACTTGTATACACCTATGATTTTGCAGAAAGAAAACTGGAATTTGGAATGAGACTATCTCACTGCAAGTTATGTCTCCGTTTGTTGTGTGCCCATCTATAAAATGAGAGGAATGAACTAGAAAGATCTACAACATTTTTCAGCCTTAAATCTTAAAATCCTTAATCCTTACCTTACTTAAAATCCTTAAAATCCTACCATTAAAAAAAAAAAAAAAAAAAAAAAAGAGCCGCTTTAAAGAAAAAGCAAGGTAAAAAAGTCACCAGAGAGAGAGAAAGAGAGAGAGAGGGAAGAAGGAAGAAAGGGAAGGAGGAAAGGAGGAAAGGAGGAAGGAAGGAAGAAGAAAAGGAAGAAGAAGAAGAAAGAAGAAGAAGACAGAGAAGGAGGAAGAAGAGAAGTAGGAAAGAAGGAGGGAGAAGAGAAGGAAGGAAGGAAAACCTTATCTACTTTACCTTAATGATTGTAGTAAGGAAGAAGGTTGGGAGGAGAAGGGAACAAGATGGGCTATATCACAGGGTGAATTTATTTATGACATTTATGACTAGCTAGTCAGCTGGCCTCTCACAGCATCACTTTTTTTTTTCCTGAACCTCTTGGGGAAATAAGGCAGCATAGTAAATTGATCCCAAGAACAGGTTTGTATAACAGAAAGTTCACCCTTTTTTAATTTTCAAAGATTAAAAGCAAGACCTTTGTGGAAGCACAGTAAGCACATCAAATCTTTGTGGACATTTTTACTAGAATGATAAAGTCTGAATATTTGGATAGAGTGTGTTGAGAGTAACTCATGGGCAGTTTTCAAAGATATTTTTTGCATAATTCTTTTCAGACAATAAATAAGACAGAAAGCTCCACCAATACAAAGAAATTCTTGAGGAATTTTTATTTGAATCTGGCTTGGTTTTACTCTTAAGAAATAGGGTACTTTTAACCTGAAAAAAAACTTCTCTCCTACCAGGAGGGCAATGATCCTAAAGGAAAGAAACAGCACAATTTCCTGTTTGCCAAGCTTTGACCTCATTTGTTGTCAATAAATTATATGGATTATCTATTTTGAACTCTATCTGGCTCCTGGTTCGTGCCTTTTGTTTTAGATCACACTTTCTCTTCCTTAAAGTCATGAGGAGAGACAGAACATGAAGATTTCCATATAGAAAATTTGGATGAACAAAACTTGTTGGGAGATACTCTCCTTGACAACAGTCATTTTTTGGTGTGCCTTCATATGGAGTTATGATTAGAGCAATGTGAATAAAGTTTTGTCATATGAACAAAAAGTAAATAAAATGTAGAGAGTGCAGTCCAGATTTGAAGTCCTTCAGTAGTATAAAAGCAATGGGACTTACCTCCCTAATCTAGTTAGCAAAAATATAAACATCTTCTTTTCCACTTTGTCCCTCCCCATCATCCCTTATTGAATTCTTATGTCCACTGGCTGTCTCTTCTGTCTCTCCTCTTAAGAGACTGTTCTCTCCCCACTCTCACTCAAGTGAGGGTTCATGGTACTTGCCTCAGACACAAAAAAATTCTAGTTATAACTCTCCCCTGATAGTTGAAGATTAGATAGAGTGGTTGAGGATCAGCTCAGTTCATTTGGAAGCAAATCTGTGGAACTTAAAGGGAAATTCTGTTAATATATGTGTTTGTTCTTAGAGTATAACTCTATGAGAATGCAGTTGTTAAGTCAAATAACCAATTCAAGAGCTAATGATTAAAAAGATATCCAAGACTATTCAATTAGTTGGCCAACAAACACTTATTAGGTATTTATTATGTGTCAGGCTCTATGCTAAATGTCCAGGATAAAAGAAAGGGAAAAAGTGGGGTCTCTGTTCTCAAGAAGCTCACATTCTAATGGGGGACATAGAATATATATATATATATACACACATATATATATATACACATACATACATACACATGTATGTATGTATGTATACACACACAGAGGGAAGGTAATCTGAGGGGAGAAGGCTCTAGCAGCTTGGAAGACTGGAAAAGACCTCCAGTTGGATTTAAGTGATATTGAAGGAATCAGTGAAATCATGAGCCAGAGATGAGAGGGTAGATAGAATGTTCCATGCATGTGGGATAACTATACACAAGTAAGAAAGTGGGAGGTGAAGTACAGTATTTGAGGAACCATAGGGAAACCAATATCTATCCTGGAGGCAATAAAAAGCACTGGAGCTCACTGAGCAGAGGCTTGACAAGGTCATACATTCACCTTGGAAGTTAAGTGGAGATTCCTATCCTCTGGGCATCTCTCCCATCTGTTTCCAATGAACAGAGCAATTTCCACACTTAAAGGTTACTTCAGTATCTTCCCAGTCAGGTCCCCTAAGCAAAACTTGAAAATCATCTGAAGGGAGAACTAATAGAGGAAAAAAATTATCAAGCAGTACCTGAGTGGGCCCCCAGTTGGCCCAGGTATTCAGAGTAAGAATACCAGCCCTTCCCTTTTTTTTTTTTTTCTTTTTTCCTTTATTTTATTGGAATACATTTTTAAGGAAATAGAATCGGTGGTTCAGAGGGAACTTCACTGAAACACTTTGTGAGTGCATGTGAGTGTGAGTGTGAGTATGTATGTGTGTGTGGGGGGGTGGAGGGGGGAGAGTTAATAAGAATACTGAATCTTTGTTACAAGATTTTTCAAAAGCTTCCCTCACCATCACCCCACCCCTTTTCTTGGAAACAAGAGACCAACCTTTTGCTCAGAGAGAAAATGAACCTGCATTTAAATTTGAAATGCCAAACCACTCTAAAATCCTGTAAAGTGGCATTTTGTTCAAAAATGTTTTCCTATTCATTGTTTAAAAACACCTGATGCTTCCATCTGATCGCTCGGCTGAAAGTGGCTGTATACTCCTGTGAAGCTTGGGAGCCAGTTCTGCCTGCTGATGCCGGAAGATTTTGTTTTCCAATTCCTTCCTTCTATCAGATTGCAACAATCATTTTCTCAAGGAGGACGAAAGTCAGGGAGAGGGGAACAAGGAAAGAATGTTTATCACTCAGACCTCTATCCAATGGCAGGCAATCTCCAGACTCCTGACTGGTACAGCAGCCAGCCATCATTTTTTGAGGAATTTAGGCTTTTATTTTATGACTTTCCGTCTGCAATATCTGTTAGAATCGCATTTTTGTAGGTCCTTCCAATTCCCCCAAGCACTATGTTTTCACTTGTTTACTTTGCTGTCAGTCTGAGGCAAATGGAATTCCTCTCCTCCCCAGGGATTTTCCTTGGTTTATACATTTTTTCTTGTCCTGTGCAGCCCCTATTGCCAGATTTCCTGGGGTGTTCTGTTTAAAAGATAAGTCACATAGCTACCATTAGACCATCTTAGACCTTCTATGCACATACTACATAAACATATCTAATGTAATGTCTTAAATGGAGTAAATGCTCAACCATTACATTTTGATTGGTTTCATAGAGAGACTGGTAGCATGAAGAAGGAAAAAATCCCTCAGTTTGGGGGGAAACTCAGATTCATAAAGCTTCTGTGCCCAATGGCATGCCTCTGGTCTAGACATGCTCCCATCCCATCTCCCCCTTTCTGATAAACATCTTTGCCTGGACCATTTTCTGATTATCGGGAATTGGCCATACTGGGAATTTCTAGTCCAATTCTGTACTCAGGCAAACCTCATGGCATAATAGCTGATACCTCCTTGCTTACTGGTGATATCAGAGTTGGAGAACTGTCCAATGCACCTAAATAAAACCTTGCCATTCCCTATAAAATCTAAGACAATTTGTATCACTTAACAGGTCTGTCATGAAACATAAAATGGTGGAACTCCACATCAAACCAGAAGGAGGGATGAGAGCTTTTCACAACTGTACGGGGCCAGCAAGGGGGAAGCTTCTTGATAGAGCAATCATCAGACTCCTTCCTTCTTTTGCTGCAGTCCAGAAAGATCATAGATCAGAGACCCAACAACTGAACCACCTAGTTGTAGGCAGAATTCTCCCTCTGGTGGCTGAGACTTATAGGTATCATTCCTTTCAAATCTATTTTCCCTTATGTAGTTCCCAAATCAGAGACTTTGGACAGGTTGTCTCTCATAGCTGGAATGTTCTCCCTGTTAATCTCCCATCTTGTAGAAGCATTGGCTGCCTCTGAAATTAAGCTCAAGTGGAAACCCCTCCAAGAGGCTTCTTCTAGTTTACCTTGCACTCAAAGACTATTTTCCATCTCTCCATCTTGCATGTATTCATTGATGCTTATATAGACCTAGAACTGCCTAAGGATAGAGACTGTTTTTGATTTGTGTTCCCAGGAGTGAACCCAGTGCTGGCCCATACTAAGGACTTAAGAATTGCTTATTGAAAACTGGGAAAAAAAAATGTTTACCTTCAAGGGTTCTGATAAAGGCCTCATTTATAAAATATATAAAGAATTGACTCAAATTTATAAGAATTCAAGCCATACTCCAATTGATAAAAGGCCAAAGGATATTTGACAATTTTTAGATGAAGATATTGAAACTATTTCTAGTCATATGAAAAGGAACTCTAAATCATTATAGATCAGAGAAATGCAAATTAAGATCTCTGAAGTACTACTACATACCTCTCAGACTGGCTGATAACAGGAAAAGATAACGACTAATGCTGGAGAGAATATGGGAAAACTGAGACACTAATACATTGTTGGTGGAGTTGTGAAATGATCAAATCATTCTGGAGAGTAATTTGAAATTATGTCCAAAAGGCTATCAAATTGTGCATACCCTTTGATCCAGCAGTGTTTCCACTGGGCTTGTAGCCCAAAGAAATCATAAAGGAGGAAAACTGACCCATATATGCAAAAATGTTTGTGGCAGCCCTTTTTGTAGTGGCAAAAAACTGGAAATTGAATGAATGCCCATCAGTTGGAGAATAGCTGAATAAGTTATGGTATATGAATGTTATGGACTATTATTGTTCTATAAGAAACAACCAGCAGGATGATTTCAGAGAGACCTGGAGAGACTTACATGAACTGATACTAAGTGAAGTGAGCAAAAACAGGAGATCATTGTACATGGCAACATCAATATTATACAATGATTAATTCTGGTGGATGTTTTCAACAATGAGATGATTCAGGCCAGTTCCAATGGTTTTGTGATGAAGAAAGCCATCTGCACTCAGAGAGAAGACTATGGAAACTGAATATGGATCACAGCATAGTATTTTTACTCTTTTTTGTTGTGATTTGCTTGTATTTTGTTTCCTTTCTCATTGTTTCCCTTTTTGATCTGATTTTTCTTATGCAACATGTTAGTTGTGGAAATATGTATGTATAGAAGAATTGTACATATTTAATACATATAGGATTACATACTATGTAGGGGAGGGGGTGAGGAGAAGGAAGGGAAAAAATTTGGAATACAAGGTTTTGCAAGGGTGAATGATGAAAATTATCCATTAATATGTTTTGAAAATAAAAAGCTTCAATATTAATAAAAAAATAAATGCTTGCTGGTTGATTGCTTTTAGCCCTAGTTGTCTAAAGTTAGATCTCTAGTGAACTTTGGTATAAATTAAAGGGAGTCTGGAATAAAAGCCTACTACTTTTAAGCTCTCTGAACAGTCTTCCTATTCTGTGAAAGTCTCTAAGTCCCAGAGCAAATGTAATAGCCTGACACATACATCCTTCCAGTCAAAGTGGACAAAATAAGCCTTATAAGTCCACAACTACAAAAAAAAATTAATTCCTTTTGATCTTCAGCAGGTAACAGAAAGAGTGCTGGATTTTCAGTCAGAGGGCCAGGCCCCTGGCTTTTTTACTTATAACCCTTGCAGCCTTTGCCAAACCAAATGACTCCTCAAATGCAAAATAAAGGTGTGTGCTTAGATGAGCTCTAGGGAACCTCACTGCTTTAAGCTGATGAGTCTCTCATTCTAGTTTGTAATAGCTTATCAACATCTCTGGTATTAAAGGATCAGAAACTTATTAAAGAAAATAAGTATATACAGTCCCCAACTTATGAATAGGTTTTATTCTCTCAAATTTGTTTGTGAGTCAGTTCTTTGGAATTCATAACACATTTTCTTACAGAGGCAATTATATAAATTGTGGTTAGGTTTCCAAAAAAGTCCACAAAAGCCATAATGTACCTGGAGTCTCTATTAATGATATTATTTCAACTACAATTAGTTACCATTTATAACTATTTCCTTCAGGAAAAATATTCTGATTTCCAATTCAGGACCTCTTTTTCTACTCTCAAAATTGTACTAATTGTACTAATTAGTTGTACTAATAATGGTAAGAGTTGGAAAAGAGGGACATTTGTTTCAGAAAATCAAAATTTTAAAAAATTTTCTTCAGCTGCATAAGAAAAATCATTGTTCCTATCTTCTGATAAAATAACAGAATAATTGCTCCCCAGGGCTTCTAAATTGAAGAATAAAGAAAAGTTACCCCTAACCTCATACTATGATAGCAATAGTTAATATTTATATAGTGCTTACTATGGCCTAGGCACTGAGCTAAATGCTTTATAATCATTATCTCATTTGATTCTCATAACAACCCTGAAAAAGATACATGCTATTGTTATCCCCAATTTTACAGATGAGGTAATTGTGGCAAATAAAGGTTAAATTACTTATCCAAAATCACACAGCTAGTAATTGTCTGAGGTTGAATTTAAATATGGGGCTTCCTGAAACCAAGTCCAGCGTTCTATCCACTGAATCATCTAGCTGCTTCAGAAATGATGATCCTTAGACAAGTGGGTCTGTGTTTAGATTTCAGGGGGATCTGTGACTTGAATGCAAAAAAAAAAAAAATGACATCTTTATTTCAACATATTTGAGTTTTCTTTATATTCCTACGTACAGGATAGATAGATAGATAGATAGATAGCTGATAGATGAAATTGCCCTAAATCCTCTGGGAACATGTTGCACAGTCTTCTGCAGATCCCCACCCAACAAAGAGATCCTGTATCTAATTAGAGTGTAAACAGAATCAGATGATTTCCATACCTAAAACATTAATAGATAGATGATAGACAGATAGATATAGCTTTATAGCCTGCATTTTATAACAAGTAATAATAATAATAATAAATAATGAAATAAAACATTATTCTGAGAAGAGGTCCCTAGGCTTCATGAGCCTTCCAAAGGGATTTATGAAACAATAAAGGTTGAGAACCCCTGGCTTAGGTAGAGATCCAACCTATTAGTAGTAATTAAATGGTGTTTAACTTAAGATGTGTCTGTTTCAAGTACTGTTATTTTTACCAAAAAAAATTGCCTATAATTCCTACATCACCAAACACAAGAAAAGTTCTAATATCATTGTTTAGAAAATAAAATACATTCCATCTTTCCACTCACTAGAGGAATGACCTTCTCACCTCCTTACCACTATTGCTATATTATCCATCTTTTATAGATGTGGTACAGGTAGAAAGAGGATATAGAATCAAAAGGATGTGGGTTTGAATCTAACTTTTCAACACTTGCAAGCTCAGACAAGTCACTGACTTTTATGACCAATTATCCTCACTTTCATAATCTATAAAATGGGATTGTGAAACTCAAATGAGATAATGTATGTAAAGTACTTTGTAGATCTTAATATACTATATAAATATTAGTTATTGAATGCCCAGCTTAATTATTTCTTCTGATTATGCAAGACTATAATAAGCAAGTCAACAAGCATTTATTAAGGGCCTATTATGTACCAGGCACTGTGATAAACTCTGGAGACAAAAAAGGAAAAAACTAGGCCTTACCTTCATCAGTTCACAAATGATCTTACCCTCCTCTGATTTGGCATTTACTGCTGAACTATTCATTTGACATTTTTCCTCATGCTCTAAGATTTTTAAATGTAAATAAAACAATAATAGATAATATTTATATGATGATTTAAGATTTGAAAACATTTAAATATAAATGATCAAATTATTTTGTTATAGAAACATAAATACATGTTTGTATATATGTGTATATATATGTGTGCATATTTTTTTTCTCTCAGAGGCACAAAGCTAATAATTACCTGAGGCAGAATTTAAATTTAGGATTTCCTGAATCCAAGTCAAGCATTGTATTCATTGTACCACCTGTTTGCCTATATATATTCAGCTCCTTTCTTCAACTAGATCTACTAAGATGCTTGAGATATTTCTTTATATCACTGAAGATTTATGGTCTCATACCTTTAGTATTATAAATTGAGAGAAATTATTTTTTCTAAATTAAATTAGCATTAAGGCTTTTTTAATTTCCTCAGTCAGTAAATCTCTGATGGTCCTTGCTGATAGATGAAATTGCCCTACATCCTCTGGGAACATGTTCCACAGTCTTCTGCAGATCCCCACCCAACAAGGAGATCCTGCATCTAATTAGAGTGTAAACAGAATCAGATGATTTCCATACTTAACACATTAAGCTTATGTTCTTGCACCCCTCCATTAGAATTTAGAGTGACCCAGCTCATGTGTAAGAAAACCAACAAGAGCTATTTAGATAGAGAGGATTCCTCTGTCCAGTTTGCTATCCAGACTCAAACCAGTTCTCCACAGGAAGAGATGAAGACTTAACTCGTATCTTCATTTCAGTGCTCACCTCATCATTAACTGTTGACTAATCAGAGTTAAATTTCTCATGTCAGCTGAATTCTCTTTCAAAAAAAATACTTAAGGCATTCAGTATCTTCATTAGGTATCTTTGGTTACTGCAAGAAACTATTGATCATCAACTTATTATTTCCTAGCCTAATTAATACATTGATTATTAATTACCCAGAAACCCCCCTCTTTCAGGGTTTTCTTTTGTGTAAAAGCACTTAATAAATATTTCTTGCTTAGAGGAGGTTGAGGGGCACTTGGCTTGGAGTCAGAAAGATCTGATTTCAAATCCCACCACCAGCACACAATTTTTGTGACCCTCCAATTGTATTATTTTCTTCATCTGTAAAATGAGGATAACAGCACCAACCTTCTAAGATGGTAATAAGGATCAAATGAGACAATATTTATAAAGTGCTTAGCACAGTGCATGGCTAACATTTACATAGTACAGTTAATGTTAGCTATTATTATTATTTTTATCAATTGATTTGTCTGCTTGGTTTTGTTTATGTCTATCTATATCAAAAGCTATGTCAATAATTCTATACTACTAGCTCAATACTATTAGTTCTTCAGAGGCCCTAACAAATCAAGCCATAAACAATTATTGGAACCCATAAGATTTGGAATTAAAAGATTTGATCTAATTCAGGGCTTCTTAAATTTTTTCTATTCACGATCCCTTTCTGCCCCGCCCCCCCCCCCCAAAAATTTACAAGTATATAGATATATAAAATAAAACATTTATTAATAATAAATCATAATTTCATGACCCCCACATGCAGTTATAAAACCCCATATGGGATCACAAACCAATTTAAGAAACTGGATTCTAATTAAACTTTCTTATGTTATCAATAAGCCAGAAAAATTATGTGACTTCCTCAATGACAAAGGGAGACTTGAACCCAGATCCTCTAACTCCAAATTTAATCTTTCCACCACAGTACTGTTCTGACCAGTCTGCTGGAAACTTACTGGAGAGAATGAAGCCAGTGGCTGTCCCCAGCCTCTCTCTTTTAAATTCAATTCACTTGCAAGTCATGGCATCACCTCCCTGATGTCATTGTCCTCTTCTAGAATGCTTTTCCACAACAAAATTTTCTGATGATTTTATTGCTCTTGAAAGTACCTACTTCTTTGGCTTTCCCAGTGATACAATACCCTTGCTCTCTTCGTCTCTTACTACTCTTTTCCTTTTTCCCATCTCCTAATTTGGGTAATCCCCAAGGTTACTTCTTGGTCATTTGCTCAACTGCACTATAGTCTCTCCCTAGAACTTAATTCCCTTCTTAATTTCAATTCTCACCTCTGTGTAGATGAGTCCCAAATAATTATTTCCTTTCCTGGTCAATCTTCTGAATTTTAGTGTTAAATATCCAACTGTCATTTCCATTAGAATGTTGTAGCATTACTCTATATTCAGCATATCTAAGGCCAAATGCATAGTTTTCCTCTAAAAACTGATTATCATTTTTCTTTCTGTTCTTTCTTTTGTTAATGGTGTGAACATTTCTTAGTCACTTAAGTTTTAACATTTAAGTCATATTTTACTTTTTACCCCATTTTTATCCTCACACTCAGTCCTCATCTCATGTTTATTTTACCACAAAATATCTCTGTCATCTCTTCTTTTCTCTCCATTGTGACTGACATTTCTCTATTACTTCATGCTACATTGGCATAATCCAATTATTTTTCTTATCTCTTCATGTCAGGGGTTCATAACCATTTTTGGTGTCATACCTTTAGTATTATAAATTGAGAGAAATTATTTTTTCTAAATTAAATTAGCATTAAGGCTTTTTTAATTTCCTCAGTCAGTAAATCTCTGATGGACCTTGCTGATAGATGAAATTGCCCTACATCCTCTGGGAACATGTTCCACAGTCTTCTGCAGATCCCCACCCAACAAGGAGATCCTGCATCTAATTAGAGTGTAAACAGAATCAGATGATTTCCATACTTAACACATTAAGCTTATGTTCTTGCACCCCTCCATTAGAATTTAGAGTGACCCAGCTCATGTGTAAGAAAACCAACAAGAGCTATTTAGATAGAGAGGATTCCTCTGTCCAGTTTGCTATCCAGACTCAAACCAGTTCTCCACAGGAAGAGATGAAAACTTAACTCGTATCTTCATTTCAGTGCTCACCTCATCATTAACTGTTGACTAATCAGAGTTAAATTTCTCATGTCAGCTGAATTCTCTTTCAAAAAAAAATACTTAAGGCATTCAGTATCTTCATTAGGTATCTTTGGTTACTGCAAGAAACTATTGATCATCAACTTATTATTTCCTAGCCTAATTAATACATTGATTATTAATTACCCAGAAACCCCCCTCTTTCAGGGTTTTCTTTTGTGTAAAAGCACTTAATAAATATTTCTTGCTTAGAGGGGGTTGAGGGGCACTTGGCTTGGAGTCAGAAAGATCTGATTTCAAATCCCACCACCAGCACACAATTTTTGTGACCCTCCAATTGTATTATTTTCTTCATCTGTAAAATGAGGATAACAGCACCAACCTTCTAAGATGGTAATAAGGATCAAATGAGACAATATTTATAAAGTGCTTAGCACAGTGCATGGCTAACATTTACATAGTACAGTTAATGTTAGCTATTATTATTATTTTTATCAATTGATTTGTCTGCTTGGTTTTGTTTATGTCTATCTATATCAAAAGCTATGTCAATAATTCTATACTACTAGCTCAATACTATTAGTTCTTCAGAGGCCCTAACAAATCAAGCCACAAACAATTATTGGAACCCATAAGATTTGGAATTAAAAGATTTGATCTAATTCAGGGCTTCTTAAATTTTTTCTATTCACGATCCCTTTCTGCCCCGCCCCCCCCCCAAAAAAAATTTACAAGTATATAGATATATAAAATAAAACATTTATTAATAATAAATCATAATTTCATGACCCCCACATGCAGTTATAAAACCCCATATGGGATCACAAACCAATTTAAGAAACTGGATTCTAATTAAACTTTCTTATGTTATCAATAAGCCAGAAAAATTATGTGACTTCCTCAATGACAAAGGGAGACTTGAACCCAGATCCTCTAACTCCAAATTTAATCTTTCCACCACAGTACTGTTCTGACCAGTCTGCTGGAAACTTACTGGAGAGAATGAAGCCAGTGGCTGTCCCCAGCCTCTCTCTTTTAAATTCAATTCACTTGCAAGTCATGGCATCACCTCCCTGATGTCATTGTCCTCTTCTAGAATGCTTTTCCACAACAAAATTTTCTGATGATTTTATTGCTCTTGAAAGTACCTACTTCTTTGGCTTTCCCAGTGATACAATACCCTTGCTCTCTTCGTCTCTTACTACTCTTTTCCTTTTTCCCATCTCCTAATTTGGGTAATCCCCAAGGTTACTTCTTGGTCATTTGCTCAACTGCACTATAGTCTCTCCCTAGAACTTAATTCCCTTCTTAATTTCAATTCTCACCTCTGTGTAGATGAGTCCCAAATAATTATTTCCTTTCCTGGTCAATCTTCTGAATTTTAGTGTTAAATATCCAACTGTCATTTCCATTAGAATGTTGTAGCATTACTCTATATTCAGCATATCTAAGGCCAAATGCATAGTTTTCCTCTAAAAACTGATTATCATTTTTCTTTCTGTTCTTTCTTTTGTTAATGGTGTGAACATTTCTTAGTCACTTAAGTTTTAACATTTAAGTCATATTTTACTTTTTACCCCATTTTTATCCTCACACTCAGTCCTCATCTCATGTTTATTTTACCACAAAATATCTCTGTCATCTCTTCTTTTCTCTCCATTGTGACTGACATTTCTCTATTACTTCATGCTACATTGGCATAATCCAATTATTTTTCTTATCTCTTCATGTCAGGGGTTCATAACCATTTTTGGTGTCATGTACTCTTTTGGCCAGATGATAAAACCTATGGACCCCTTCTCATATAAATATGTTTCTAAATAATTAAAGGTTTATTCAAATAAAAATATATTTCCCCTTCCCAACTAACGTCATATATTCCCTGAAATCTATCCTCAGATCTCTTAGGGATTCTTGGACCACGGGTTAAAAAAAAATATTCTATCCTCTCAAATGTATCCTACAAATTACCACCAGATTAAACTGTTTAAAATAGCTTAAAAAAAAAATCTAGTGCCTCCTTATTGCTTAAATGATCATGTTTCATATTCAAGGATCTCTATAAATTAGTTCCAAACTAAATTACTTATTGCTATTCAATCCAGGTCAATTCAATCTATCTAATATATATGGATTATCTGTTATGCATAAGGCAAAAAATCAGGGACAAAGGATCCACAGAGAAAAGTTAAACTATCCCCTTAATTAAAGATTAATTAATTAAGAGTTAATTAACAATAGCAAGTTGACTTTTATTATCTAAAACAATGATTCCTGTCCCTGCCTGATCTATTCAGTGTTTCAGAATATAATTTATACCTTAAATTCAATTCAATAAACATCTCATTGGTGCTATGGTATACAATACACCTTGTAACAAGTTCTGGGGAAAAATGATGACTTTCTTTACCTTAGTAATCTTAGTAGGTGAATTTGTGCCATACTAGATACAAAGGGTAAAAGTATCCTTCTAACTTCCACTCATATTTTTTCCAATATAAGTGAAAACACACTTCTGTAGTCTTTCTTAGCCACATTCTGGGTTAACACCACTACCAAGGAAAAGACCACGTACATAAAGCATTCATTTATGTATTCTTCCTTCTAAATGTTTATTTATGGTCACAGTGACAAAAGACTGAAGATTCTGCATAGCTCCCTGAATGAGTTCATTTTTCTGAAAAAGCTATAGCAAGACCTTGTTTATTCAAGGGTTTCATTTGGTGATTTTGTTTTACTGAATGAGTAATTATATTTCAGTATAGTCTGTCATAGATTAGAAATAAGTAGGCAATAATTCTTATAAAAATACGTTTTGATGATAAGGAGAATGATGATGATTTATGTGTCCCTGGTGACCCTAAAAAGGTGACAGCAAGAGATAGTCTGCTATTATGGCATAAGAACAAGGGAAAGGACTTACAAAAGTGGATGAAAGAGAAAGAGGACAGTGGCCATAGTGAAAGTACAGTCCCCAAACAAGAGAAAAGATAGAACAAGAATCCCAGCAGCAACAAAGAGAAGTGAGAATGATGTCTACACACAAGACATGATCACTTAGCTTCTCAGGAACCCATATACAATACACCTCTACATAAATAGGACAGAAAGCAAGTTGAATCTGCTTTGCACTGAGATATATTGAAAAGGGGCTGTTATGAGGCTCAAATGAGATAATGAATTTATACTTCTTTGCATACTTTAAAGCATGATCTAAATGTCGGAGTTTTTGTTTTATTTTTTAATAGTATTTTATTTTTCCAACTACATACAAACTTAGTTTTCAATATTCACCTTCGTAAAGCCTTTTATTCCAAATTTTTCTCCCTTCTTCCCCCGCTCCCCAAGATATAGAGCAATCTAAAAAAGGTTAATTAAACATGTGCAATTCTTCTAAACATATTTCCATATTTGTTATGCTGCACAAGAAAAAAAAACCAGATTAAAAGGGAAAAATACAAGAAAGAAAAAAAAAAAACAAGCAAACCATCACCAACAACAAGGTGAAAATATTCTGCTTTGCTCTACATTCAGTTTCCCTAGTTCTCTTTCAGGATGAGGATGGCACTTTCCATCCCAAATGTATTGGAATTGTAAATGGCAGTTATTATTATTATATTATCACTAGTACTCTTCTTACTACTACTACTACTACTACTACTACTACTACTACTACTACTACTACTACTACTACTATTACTACTTCTAGCCTAATCACCTGGTCTCCACTTGGTGATGATCTTATTTCTAAATGTTCTGCTGAACTGAAAAAATGTTATACAGAAATACAGGGGTGTCTTGATAAATGTTTAACAACCAGCACCTCTGACCAAAAAAACAAAAACAAAAACAAAAACAGCACACACAATTAAAACATTATTAAAATTTTCTTAATTCTATACAATCAATAAAATAACAAACCAAGCCTTGATTTTCACTGCCAATTTCTGAAGTCTAAATACTCATTGAAAATTGCATTGCTTTATAAGCCAAGTAGAGCTGATTCCAGCACCAACTTGGGTATAGCCACAAGATTAGGCAGCTAGAAAGCTGGCCAGCCACCAGGGGAACAACAGTACTTAATAATGTCCTTTAATACTTCTTAGGACAAGACTATTTTTATTTGGCTAAGGCCAGACACTTATGATCAATGGACTGCTCTGGGAACTGGCTCTGGAGAGCCAGAGTGAGAATATCGAGCCATAGTAATGGTTTATAGCTTAGAATTTTGGGAGGTTGTATAGCCAGGATAGCTACTATACTGATGACAGTGTTCTTAAGTATAAGCAATCAGTGTAAAACCCCAGGATTTCTTCAAATAGATTTTGAAATCCAGGAAGTTTCTCCAGTCTTTGGGAGTTGGGGGAAAGGGAATAGGTGTAGAGTAAGAGAGGGGGAGAGTAGGGGAGCCAGACTGAGTAGAACGTGGGAGTTTTGGCTAAAGAGTAAGCTGGAGTATGACCCAATCTTCTCAGTTCAAAGAAGTCACACTGATATAAAATGGCCTCAGGGTTTATAGACATTTGAGGGCAGGAGGAATGACTGAGGCTTTCCCTACTAATACCATAAGAGGCAGTGTTGAGCTGAAAAGATAATGTTCTGAAGCCATTTCTAACTTTAATTTCTATCTGCAGTTGCCTGATTCCCTTTTCTTTTGTGGTTAGTTCCCTAGACCCTTTGGCCTTATTGCTAGGAGCAGAATACAATGAGTTTATATAGGCTAGAGCTATTTGAGAACTCTAGCAAGCATTGTAAACTCTATAGGAAAGACAAATTTTTGAAGATAGTTCCAATTCATGCCCATCAATTGGAGAATGGTATATGAATGTTATGGAATATTATTGTTCTGTAAGAAATGACCAGCAGGATGAATACAGAGATGCTTGGAGAGACTTACATGAACTGATGCTAAGTGAAATGAGCAGAACCAGGAGATCATTATATACCTCAACAATGATACTGTTTGAGGATGTATTCTAATGGAAGTGGATATCTTCGACAATGAGACCTAATTGAGTTTCAATTAATAAATGATGGTCAGAAGCAGCTACACCCAAAGAAAGAACATTGGGAAATGAATGTAAACTATTTGCATTTTTGTTTTTCTTCCCGGGTTATTTTTACCTTCTGATTCCAATTCTCCCTGTGCAACAAGAGAACTGTTCGGTTCTGCAAACATATATTGTATCTAGGATATACTGCAACATATTTAACATATATAGGACTGCTTGCCATCTAGGGGAGGGGTGGAGGAAGGGAGGGGAAAAGTTGGAACAGAAGTGAGTGCAAGGGATAATGTTGTAAAAAATTACCCTGGCATGGATTCTGTCAATACAAAGTTATTATTAAATAAAATAAAATTAAAATTAAAAAAAATTTCTCTGGCATAGGTTCTGTCAATAAAAAGTTATGATAAAATAAAAAAAGAAATTATGTGGTTTATTTGAATAATGATCCTTATTCACATTATTCACATTAAAAGCACTCTTTGAATAAAGAAAAAAAAAGAAGAAGAAGATAGTTCCAATTCATTCATCAATAAAATTCTAGTTTAATTCAGGGACTTCATTGTTATCCTGTGTAGATGATCAAGAAGAATTAATTTACAAGAGTAGAAATCAGATTACTGTTACATTATTGTACAATGTTCTCCTGGTTCTGTTCACTTCATTTTATATCAGTTCATAAAAGTCTTCCCAGTTCCATTCACTCAACTTTTAGACAGCTCTATTAGTTAAGAAATTCCCCTTCCATTTAATTAAAATTTTCCTTTTTGCTGCCCTTATCCATGACTCCGAGTTCTGTCCCATCTTCCCCTAGGACAAAATAGAATGACTCTAATCACTTTTCTACGTGGCAATCCTAGAAATACTTGAATATAACTATTATTTCCTTTCTCTTCGGCTATATGTAGAAACTAGAGTTATAGCATCTGACATCAATCAGTCCTTAAAATAATTAATCCTAAATATCTATTTATGAAGAAAAAACACTCTTAGGACAGGCATGGTAGATAGGGTACCAGACCTGGAGTCAGAAGAACCTGCCTTCAAATCCACCTCAGACTCTTACTAGATATGGGCCCCCAGGCAAATCATTTTACTTTAATTGCCTTCAAAAAGAAAAATACTTTATTGATAATTTTGCTGTTATTTTCTAATTTGCAAATAAGAAATATTCACATATGCCTAACAATTACTAATTGTCAATTGCTAATTTTAGAGGATTTCATGTAGATTACTAACTGGATGATATGGGTTGAAAAAATAAAATAAGGTTGAACAATCTGAACCAATGATGATAAGAACAATGTCTGTTCTGAAAGAAGCATTATGTTCTTCTCTTATCCTGAGAGAGTAATAAAGCAAGACCTAGTAATAAAATAGGATGTACCTCAGGTAGAGTTAAAGGGCACAGATGATTCTTACAGCTGCTCTCCTATCTTTCTCTCAGTAAAACAAGCACACAGACGAGACTGTTTAACCTTCTCTCAAGGTTTTTCACTATGTATTAGTAACTATGTGAAAGCTAGCAAAAGGCCAGATAAAACTGGAATTCTTTCTTTTTTATCATATTCTTGGGGAGGAAAAGTTCCTTTTTCTATAATTTATTCACAAATACTTTTTATCTTTTTTTAAAATTTTCAAGTAAGTTCTTTTAGGAGAGACAAAAAGACATTCATAATCAATGATTTGACAAGAATTTGTTAATTATTAATTGCTTATTATGTTTTAGGCATTGCGCTAAACACTGGGAATATGAAAATAACCAAAAGCAATAATTTCTACCTTTAAGGAGTTTATGTTCTCATGATGGAAAACATCACAAAAAAAAAAAAAGAAGAAGTTTTAAAGGGGAGTAAGGTACCTGTATGCCAGACATAGTAAAAAAAATATTTTTTTAAAAGCTTAGAAAGTCAAAAGCATACATGAGAGGGGAATGATTTTTTTTAAAGAAATATGAAACCAAGACAGAAGAGTAAGCACTAATTCGCTATAATTCTCCCATATTCATCTCCAAACAACCATAGCCATAATCCAAACAAATCCTGGAAGAGTAGAACCAGCCAAAAAAAATGGGGTAAAACAATTTTTTAGCCTAAGAAACTTGGAAGTTCAGCAGGAAAAGTCTGTCTCACTGGTAAAAAGGGAGCACAGTCTTAAGACAGTAAACATCCCAGCATGCCAGCGTAAGTCCCACCTTAGCAAACCAACAGGAGAACGCAAGCTTCAGTACAGTGGAGCAGGCAAACACTAAGGTTCCCCATGTGCTTCAACATAGCCAGGGAATAGCAGATTACAGCTCTGAGAACAGCTTTGTGGTTCAACATAGCCCTGAACAAACAGGTAGATACCAGCAACTAAGGCCTATAGGCACTAGCATGAGAAACTTGACAGTGCCCCTTCCTCTCTGCAGCAGAGCTCAAATTTAAAAGAAAGGAAAAAGACCCCAAAAAGATGAGCAGATCTAAAAAGAATCTGACCATAAAGACTTATTGTGGTGACCAGAAAGACCTCAAGACATAAACTCAAAAAAGAACAATAATGTCAAAACACCTATGGATAAAGCCCTAAAGAAAAATGGAAAGTGGTCTTAAGCTCAGAAATAACTTATAGATTCACTCAAAAAAGAGCTTAAAATCTTATAAGAAAGATACAAGAAAAAGCAGGAAAAGAAATGAGGGTGGTGCAAAAGAATTATTTTTTAAAGAGTCAATAATTTGGAAAAAGAAAACTGTTTAAAAAGTAAAATGGACAAATGGAAAAGGAGACACAAAAATGCACTGAAGGAAAATAAAACTCCTTAAAAGGTACAACTGACCAAATGGAAAAGAAAGTACAAAACCTAACTGAGGAAAACAACTCCTTAAAAATTAGAATTGTGCAAGTGGAAGCTAATGACTCTATAAAGCATCAATAATCAATCAAATTCAAAATAATAAAAAAAAGAGAAGAAAATGTAAAATACCTCAAGGGAAAAACAACTGACCTGGAAAATAGATCCAGCACAATGTCAGAATCATTGGACTATCTGAAAGATATAATCAAAAGGTGGACCCAGATTGCAATTTTCAAGAAATTACCAAGAAAAACTGACCTGATGATTCTGAAAACAGAGAACAAAATAAGTACTGAAAGAATCTATCAATTATCTTAGGAAAGAAATCCCAGAAATATCAGATCAAGGAAAATATTCTGCAAGTGGCCAGAAAGAAACAATTCAAATATGGAGAACATTTAGGATGACACAGGATTTAGCTGTAATTCTTAAAAATTGTACCATTAATAGCACAGCTAGAAGGAATATATATATATAGAGGGGGAGGTACAAGTATAAGGTAAATTTGAGGGAATGACATTTAAAAAAATTAAAGTATGAAAAAGAAGAGTAAACTGGGTATAGAAAGAAGGAAGAGTTAGAATACAATATTTCACATGAAGAGGTACAAAAAATCTATTTTTTTTTTTGTAGAGGGAAAGACGAGAGGGTAGGTGATGAGCATAGTTTGAAACTTACTTTCATCAGTATTGGCTCAAGGAAGGAAATAAATATACAATCAGTTATTTAAAGAAGTCTCTTATGTGACAGGGAAGTAGGAGGGGAAGAGATTAAGGAAAGGAAGAGGAAGGAGAACTGATCAAAGAGAGAGCAAATCAGGGAGCAAATCAGAAGCAAAACACTGTCAAGGAGGGAAAGGGTGAAAGGATAGAGAACAAATTGGAGGAAAAGTAGGTTGGAGAGAAATATACAGGTAGTCATCATAACTGAATGTGAATAGGATAAAATCTCTTATAAAAAATAAGTGGATTACAGAATGGATCAAAAATCAGAATCCTACAATATATTGTTTACAAGAAACACACTTGAAGCAAAGACACACAAACAAAGTAAAGGTAAGAGGCTGGAGCAGAATCTATTATGTTTCTGCTGAAGTAAGAAAAGCAGAGGTAACCATCCTGATTTCAGACAAAGCAAGAGCAAAAATAAACCTAATTAAAAGAGATAGGAAGGAAACTACATCTTGTTAAAAGGCACCAGAAACAATGTGACATAATATCAATACTAAACATATATGTACCAAGTGGCAAAACATCCAAATTCTTAAAGAAGTTAAGTGAGTAAAGAAGTAGAGTTAAGAAATAATTGATAACCTTAACTATTTCCTTTCAGAACTTGATAAATTCAATGAAATAAACAAAAAAGAAACCAAGGAGGTGAATAGAATATTTAAAATGTTATATGATATTCTTTTGAGGAAAAATAAATGGGAACAAAAAAGAATATATATATATTTTTTTTTCAACAGTACATATGGTCTACACAAAAATCTATTTTTTTATTAGGGCATAAAAATCTCAAAATCAAATGTACAAGGCAGAAATATTAAATGTATTCTTTTTGGATTATAATGTAATTAAAAATGACATACAATAAAACAAAAATTAAAAAACATGTTATAGCAAATTTGTTTTATTCATTCATTTATTTATTTTGGGAAGGAGACAATCAGCATTAAGTGACTTGCCTAGGGTCACATGGCTAGTAAATATCTGAGGTTGGATTTGAATACAAGTCCTCCTGACTCAAGACTGATGCTCTATCCACTGTGCCACCTACCTGACCCCTTCTCTTTTTATAATGGCAAGATAGGAAACAATTTATTATAAAGAGAAGAAAAATTGCTCATCTAAAATATAGAAATCTACTACTTTGCCACAATCGATATACAAGAACAATACAAATTTACAAGAGTTAATTTACCAAATAAAAGATAACTAACAAAGTTCACAAAATAGAAAGCAGCTTGTGAAAAAGAAGAGGAATGAAGAAACGGCAGCCTTGATTTCTCCCTAAAATGTATTCCCTGGGCAGAATTCACAAATTGGAAAAGAAAGACTGGGGCAGTCATAGAGGGATAATGTTCATATCTGTTGTTATTTGTCCTTTGTTCTCAAAGAGGACCATGGCATCAGGGAGGCGATCCCATGGCATGCAAGGGAATTGGACCTGAGTGAGGGAGGCTGTGCAAGGTCACCTGCCTCACTTTCCCCTCCAGAGCCTTCTGGGTCCAGTGGCCGGATATAGATCAGGATGACTGGTGACAACCCTGGACGCAGTGGGAGACCTTGGCCTTTTTAAGCTAAGGTCTTCAACATGTTTCAGTTTGACTGAAGCTGCACCCATTAAATGATTGAGGTTAGGTAACAATTGAGGAAAAGAATCTCCTCGTTCACCTGGTCCAAGAAAAATCTAAATAAATAAGTCTGGAAGGGGAAGATCTCAGTTTTTTTGGACAAAGCATTCAATCTGAATCAATCAGAAACCAAAGGATGATCAAATGGGGCTTGGCTAGGTTCTCTTGGTGGCCAATTACAATTAGATTGGTTTGGGTTTAAGGCTGGAATGTTCATATCTAGAAGGCCAGAAGCAAAGCTAAGAGAATATTTTTGATTTTGAAAAGTTATAAATGTAGAGCTAAAAGAGATCTAAAATCAGGAATATCTGAGTTCAGATCCTGCCTCAAACATTTCTTATTTGACCTTAGAAAAGTCATTTAACCATATCTAAATCTATAATCCTATTAGCCTATAACACTAAGGTCCAAGGACTTGTCTGATGTCATGTAGATTATAAATAACAGAAGCAGAATTTAAACCTAGATCTTCTGACTCTAGACCTAGACCTCACTACCGCTCTCTTAAATAAGCATCTATGACATGGCAGGCTCTTTGCTAAACCCTAAGGATACAAAGACAAGATCCTAAACAACCCTTGCCTTCAGGAAGTTTATAGTTTTAAGGATAATTATTGTTTGTCTTTCCTTCTCAAAGCAGATTAATGATATCAGGAGGGTGATATCTTGACTTGCATGTGAGTTGGATTTAAGTAAGGCAGTATTACAAAGTAGTCAATCTCACTGTCTCTCTTCTAGTCATCAAAGTCCAAGAACAATACAAATGTCAAGACAACTGGTAATGGCCTTTGGATACAGTGAATGACCTGGGTATCTTTAATATCTGATCAAACTTCAGCCATTTTTATGGCCATTAGAACAAATCGTTCTCATCTGCTCAGCAAGTCTTCACATGCTTGGATTAGTTATTACCTTAACTTATTGACTAGATTTAAGTCCCGTCAATTACCCCCAAACATTAAAAGATAAAAAATTTAAACATTTAAAGTTTATAAAAGTTAGGGATTTTCATTTACTTACTTGTTTTTTTTTTTTTGTAATAATAAAATCCAGATAGTACCAGCTACAGAATTTTTAAAGTTACTATTTTTTGCTACTGTATATCAAATTTTCCTCTTCTCACTTTAGGCCTCAACCTTAATTAAGTTTAGTTCTATAACCACAGAATTATCTTTCCATAATAGCAATATTATGCAATAGCAATAGCATGCCTTTCCTAATTTTGAAGTAATTTGGTCATCCTTGGACAGTTATATTTAATTCATTGGGCAGGGTTTGGCAAAAGCTACCCTACATTCTCTTAAACTTCTTATAAAGATAGACATGTCCCTTTCTGAGCCCCAAAGTAGCCACTCCCTAGGTTTTAAGTCCTAGTATCTCCATCACCGTATTGGAAGGACTCTAATATCAGTCAGTCAGTCAATTAACAAATATTTATTAAGCACTGCATCATAGATTCTGTTATAAGTCTGGGGATACTGAGAAAGGCTCTAAAGGAATTTACATTCTAAAAGGGGAGACATATGTAAATATCTATGTAAATATAAGATACATGTCTTAATCACTGAATGGATACAGACTCAATCAAACTGACATCTGTTGAAGATCTTAGCTTAAAAAGGCCAAGATCTCCCTTTGCAGCCAAGGCCATTTCCAGGTGTCCTGATCTATATCTGGCCACTAGATCCAGATGGCTGTGGAGGGGAAAGTGAGCCAGGTGACTTTTCACAGTCTCCTTCACTTAAATCCAATTTCCTTGCATGACCTCTTTGATGTCTGGTCCTCTTCAAGAGCAAAGGACAAACAACCACATTCAGAAGCCACAAGTTTTTAGAGCTGATTTCTCTGTTCTTTTTTGGACCTTTATAACAGATTCTTCAAGCAACATCTTTTAGCTAAACCCTCTAGTCCTTGACAGAAAAACTGACTATTTTATTTATAACATGTGGGCTTGAGCCAGTGCATCCACATTCCTCACAACATACTTCTCCAGGACAAACCTGTCCTTAGTTCTAGATCTGACATTCCAGATGGGTCTACAAAGCTTTCTATTATTGTCCCAGCTAAGCAGCTCAGTGGATAGACCAAGAGGCCTGGACTCAATAAGACCTGAATTCAAATTTAGCTTCAGATGAGTACTACTTGTGTAACCCTAGGCAAATCATTTAACTTCTGTTTGCCTGTATCCTCATCTGTAAAATGGGGATAATAATAGCACCTATCTCCCAGGGTACTTGTTAGGATCATATGAAATATTTGTAGAGTCCTTAGCACAATACCTGACACTTAGTAGGTGTTATATAGATGTTAACAATTATTATATTAATCTGACAGACATGGCAATGACAATAGAAACTAGGCACTTTTTTTTTTCTTAGCTTGGAAATCAGGAGGGAGGGAAGGAAGGAAGGAAGGAAGGAAGGTAGGAAGGAAGGAAAGTAGGTAGGAAGGAAACAAGGAAGAAAGGATGGAAGGAAACCAGGTAAGAAGGAAGGAAGGAAGGAAGAAGGAAGGAAGGAAGGAAGGAAGGAAGGAAGGAAGGAAGGAAGGAAGGAAGGAAGGAAGGAGAGAGGGAAGGAAAGAAGGGAGCAAGAAAGGGGGGAGTGATTTTTTTTTAATAATCTGCTTTATAAAAATATTATCTTATTTGAGTCTTACATTGATTCTACAAGTTAGGAATTCTTATTATCCCCATTTTACAGGGATTTTAGGATTATAAATAATGCGTCTTACATGGATTCCCCATACTCTACTCCATCTTCCAACTTCTTCCTTCAGGCCACAATTTTTATTTGTTTATTTTACCATAATTCCTAACAAGAAGTCATGGGCATACATAGAATTAATTATATCCTTTCAGACACCTCTAATAAGCAAGTATGGTCATTTTTACTACATCTGAAGTTTTATCCTTCTGTTTTTCCTCTCCCAAATGATCTTTATCTGCTTCCACTTTTAAATTTATGGATTTACACTGGGCTAAGAACCTTTCTGAGGTATAGTGCTTACTATATCACTGCACCTGGAAAAAAAAAAGAAAGAAAGAAAGAAAGAAAGAAACCAGTGCTATGTTCTTTCATTTACAGGTACTGGTTTTTTTTTTTTTTTCCCTCACAGATTTGCATTTTGCCACAGATAAATATCTTAAATAAGTGATCAAATTCTGTTAGATAAAACATTCTTTACCATCCAGCAAATATAAGAAGTATTGGCTTTTCCTTTCCATTTCTGAAAACTTCCAGAGATTATAAAATTCTTTAATAACTCACAATCAATCAGGCTTTACTATGTCCCAGGCACTGTGCTAGTACAGAGGATAAGAAGACAAAAATAAACAGTACATGCCTTCAAAGAACTTTGAGTCTTCAGGTGAACAATATGTATGTTTATACATAGCACAAAAATTCACTTAGAGATACAAATCCACTTTGAGAGGATGGCATTCACAGGTGCAAGATTAGAAAAGGAAATGGAGAAAGACCTAAATTCAAAGGATACCTGGGATTCTAAAAGAGACACATGGGGGGAATCAGTCTAAGCAAAGTCAAGGAGATGGAATTCTGGATTGTGAAGAACAGCACTATAGTTTGTCCAGACCCCAGTATGCAAATAAGAGAGCAGTGTACGATAAAGTTAAAATCTTAAGTCAAATCCTGTTGGCAAGAGTTTTAAATACCAAAATAGCTTGTTTCTGAACCTAGAGGCAACAGGGAGCCTTGAAACTTTGTGACTAAGGGAATACCATTGTCAGACCAGGGCTATAGCAATATCATTTAGGCAACTTTGTAGAAGATGAGCTTTGTCACAAAGTGTTTTCCTTAGTTTGTTACACACAGATCCCAGTATTCTGATTTTTTTTTTTTTTACCAATGTATAGACTTGTAAGTGATTTTTTCTCTTTGAGTAAAGGAGAGTATCTTCCTCTATTTTATCTCAAGCATATATAATGATGAAGGCTAGTAAGCATGACAAAAGCAGCTGAGTGACACCGTAGATAGAGTATTGGTCCTGGGAATAATCTCAGACATTTACTATGTGACCCTGGACAAATCCCTTAACCTTGTTTGTCTCAGTTTCCTTATTTGTCAAATGAGCTGGAGAAGAAAATGGCAAACCATTCCATTATCCTTGCCAAAAAAACAAAACCAAAACCCAAATGAGGTCACAAAGAATAGGACATGACTGAAAACAACTAAAGCAGAAATTGCTCTAAATTTAAGTAGAGTAGATTGTCATCTATATGTTTAGAGGCATTAGGAGGTCTCTCCATCCCTAAAGCTTTTATCCCATTTATTGACTATTATTAATGAAATTCCACCATTAGAAGTTCTTTCTTCTGGGTTAAATATTAACTGATGCCTAAGGTGTTCTTTTAAAATACAAATATAAAAAATATAGTTACATACCTTTTCACACAAAAATATGTATATACGTATGTTATATGAATGCATATATTATACAGATTTATACTAGTTTATATGCATATATTATACATTTGTATATCAATTGTATATATGCATCCATATACTATAAATACTTGTAAGATATATATGAGAAGATAAGATCATATATAGACATAATATTTATAATTATAATGTATATACATATTAAGTTTATATCCATGTATGCAGATAATATGTCCACATATACATACAATATATAATAATATATATTATATGTGTACCTATTTGTGTATTTTTATGTGTTTTTATATGTATACCTTTCTCTAATGCAGGAAAAATTGAGGAATTTACATTGTGTGTGTATCTTTATATGCACACACAAAACCCTTTGAGAGGCAGCATGTTAATTCACTAACACAGCACCTCCCTAGGGATGAAAGAAAGAATTTATCAGAGCACTTTTTTCTGTGACAGAAGGGCACCATGGAAGCAGCATATGACTTGGGAAAGGGAAGGAGGTCACAAGAAGGGGAACTGGTAGACAGAAATAACCAATTCCACCTTCTTTACAAATCAGCCTAGAGCCAAGCCTGATACAGCAGCTTCCTTGGGCATCCTCCCACTTGGACAGCTGTACCCTCACTTTAGCATTTGAATTGTTTTCTAAAGAATTCTAAAAACTACACATGATAACACGAAGTATTGTCAAAGCTGATGCACCACAATTTCCTCCTCAATTCTGTTGGAGAAAGAGAGAGAATGGTGTGGAAGAACAGGGGGACAATCTACCCTGAAAAGCATCTTCCCTAGTCCTGAGTAGAGAATCAAAGAAAAAATATTTTTGCGAGGTTTCATCCATACTCTTAGCATGAAACTTTGCATCTGCAGCTACAGTTTTTAGCATCTACTTAAGTGGAACCTTAATCATCACTCTCCTTTTCTCTGGTTATTATCTGTTAAGCCCTTATAATACCTGGCTGAATATTTCAGAAATGAAGTCACAAAGTCAGTTGCTTTGTAGTAGGGGAACTCTTCATTGGGTTCTTCTTCAAATTTATGGTTTGATGGCATGCACAAGAGTTTGGGACCTCCAAGTAAGGTAGTGATCACATTGTCCATCAATTAACTTGTTCTATAACATTATAATTATGACCCCTTTCCTAACCATCCCTCACTACAAAGAGCTGTTTAACTCCTTCCTCAACACATACACTTTTTCACCAGACAGTTTTTTTTTCCCCTTGAATTACAGAGTATGTGTCATCCAGATGTGGTTACTACTCTAGCTTGGTTGTATTGAAATAATTATCAGAAACACCCTTTAATAGCGAATTGCTACAGCTGAGAACAGTTTTTAAATACAGTGCTAATTTTTTTCCACTACCCTTCATTAGGGTTAATTAGCTCATTGCTATGTTACGTTATTCTCCATACTTGAAAATTATATTCTTTCCATTTTTGTCTGATAGACAAATTTTTATGGGAATATCACTGCTTCAAATCTCCTCTTCTAAATGGACTAAATGGAAAAAAAGTTCAACTTTGGATTATTTGTATCAGGAAAAGGATAATGATAATAAACAAGAAAGATAATTTACTATTACAAAGAACAACTAGAAGACAAAAGCTTGGTTTTCCAAAAAAAAAAAAATTCAAAGAAATGAGAGGCTAAAATGCATCACTGACACACACATGAACAGTATGAATGGAAACATAAATCAACTAGTCATTTTTATTTATAATGGGACTTGAAATGGTGGAGACAGAAGATATGGTCCTTCTAATTGAGGGATTTACACTGTAAAGAGGAAGGTGGATCAGACACACATGTGTAAAAAAGATATATAAAACAGAGAAAAATATAAAAAGGCAATAAATAACATTTTAGGGGAAAATATACATAAGTACTAAAGGTTTCAAAACATTAGAAATTTAGAACTAGAAGGGACTTTTGGGGCTCATCTAACTCCACTCCTCATTTTACAAATGAAGAAGGAATATGGGGATTGGGGAGATTAAGCATCTTGCCCAAAGTCACACAGTAAATTATAATAGACAAGATTTAATCACAAAAGCTCTGGCTTCAAAGATGGACTTTTCCTACTGAACCACATTAAGTAAGCAGAGCTGGAGCAGGAACTTACTGGGAAAGAGTCTTCTTGGAAGAGATATACTTTGAGCAGGAAAGGAAGGAAAACAGTTATCCTTTCTACATCATAACTTTCCCAATGTGGTTTCAATATATTTTAGGTCACCATAAGAAATTAAATGGGCATTTGGGGAAATTTTTTGCTAAAACTGTAGATGACAAAGACCAATAAACAGCACAGAAAAAGTTTAGAAATTTAGAAATGCATAAAATATATGTAAGTATTATCAACATATTTTATCTTTTAATAACACTGATTCAGGCTTCTTTGGTCTGAAGGGAGGGTCAAATGTTGTATACAGATCTTTCAGATTGTAGGGGCACCAAGCCTCCACAATATGGAAGAATTAGCTGTGTAAGGACATGATTTTGACAAGAGACAAATGAGTTTGGGAAGAGGTTTTATATTAAAACTATGAGGCAGGAGTAAAGACTTTATATAAAAGAAATGATGATCTAAAATTTCTTTAGGGCCCATGACCCTGTTCTCTCTCTCTCTCTTTCCTTTTGTATAGCTTAAGCTTCTGTCTCTCATTCCTCCCCCAATATAACCAAAGACAAAGTAAAGGTCACATGTAATTAGAAGCCAACTCCACTGCAATTATGTAGTGAAGATCAATGAAGGTAGCTGGGGTTTCAGAGGTATTAGAATTAAGGGCTACGTCCATTGGCCCATTCCCATAATCTCGTGAGTACAGTCTTAAAGTCATGATTAGGAAGAGTAACACATACTGTTTTTATTAACATCATTATTTTATATTTGAGTTCTAAGATCCCAAGACTACAGCATAAAATGACGACACTATTATTTTATAGAAAAAGATTCACAAATTTATCCCTCAAGAGACTATTTCTTCCTATATACAATGCATATAATTAGAGTATATATACTGCTTTGCTGTTTTCCATGTTAGAGTTGATGTTCTGTCTAAATTCTAAATTTGTAGATATTGAAAATGGTTTCTTCTCCTAATTTGTGTGCTTGAAAAATTCAGATCTTCTTAGAATGTATCTACTTGTACCAGGTTCTACTTAATTAATTGTTGATTTTCTGCTTGAAAATAATGACATAAAATTGTCAATGATTGGAAGCAATAACTAAGTTTACAGCAAATTTTCAAGCATTTTCTAATCAAAGGAAAAAATCTAATATCTGCAACCATTTCAAAATGTAAAATGCACACTAGCTATTAGTTTTCAAATATGTATGTAGATTGATTCTTTCAGGAAATAAGAAGATGGATGGATTTGGGGCAAATGCTAAATAAGCATTTCAAGGTGAAGTTCATTTCTTAGGTTAGAAGATTTTATTTAGCATATGCCCTGAATACACAAAATATTATGTTATTATGGTAGGTTCATATCTTATTAAGAACTCATACTTAAAATCCACAAAAAAATCTTCAGTTCTTAGAAAACTATCTCCTGAGAAAGCAAGAACAGCTCAATATCATTTATAGTTAAGAGTAGAGATATGGTCTATGGGTTCCCAGTGGTCCTTCCCCTCCTCCTTTATAAGAAACTCAAAATGCAATAAAAATTCAGCTTATCTTTATCTAGTGACAAAATCCACCACAAAAGTACATAGGCAAATAAATAAATGAACAGTGTGATTTTGCCAAGAATCTGAGGCAGAGGAAAGGGAGGAAGTGAAAAGAAGAAAAATTTCAACAAGTTCCAGTAGCAGTAGCAATGGGAAAAACTATAAAATGCTGTCCAGACAGATCTCTCCTTAAGTTGATCAGTGAACCAATAAAACTCCAACTGATCAGGATTAGATTCAGTTAGAGATAACAGCACCCCCCATTTGCAACTGGCTGGTACCAAGATCTTGAGCTTCCCCATCACTTGTCTTCCTCCTCCCAAGATGCATCACTCTTTTCTAGCTGGGAAAAACTTTTACTTTCCCATTAGCCCCTTTACTGATAAGAGACTAGACATGTTTTGCTTAGTAGGAGTAATAATGAGACTTTTGATCTTATCAACCATATCACCTTCTCTCCTACGCAATATCATCTTAAGCCTATTTCACTGGTTAACCTACAGTTCATACCAGATCTCAGATTCAATCCTAAAATCACTGTATATTTTAAGTGACAATTCTTTATGAATGGTACTTTGAGTATGGTCTAGTTTAAAGGAATCCCGCAATCTATTGACCATCAAAGCTTTTTGGGAAAAGCAGCTTGCTTTAACAATGAGACAGGGAAAAATGGGAGAAAATTCTTCTTTTAAATGTTTAAATTAAAATTCCTTAACAATTGTTCCAAAAGGATTTCTATTAAAGCAATCATCACAAAATATGAAATCTGATATAAATGCATAATCAACAAAGACAGCTGTCCTTAATTTTATTGAAATGAGTAAGAGTCCATAGAAGTAGAAACTTTACAAATTAAGCCCCATTTTCAAAGGAATACTTTGATAAAATGAAGACTTTTTGCACAAAGCAAATTATATCTCCCTCATTTATCTGCTTGGTAAATCTAGATTTTCATCATGTTTATTTAAAGCATGTCCCACCTGTACAATCAATTCTTGATTCCTTATTTGCATATCCAGGATTTGGCATATCCCTGAAATGTGTTTGATCCTAGCCTTGAGTCCTGCTGCTATTCATTCAGAGCATTTCTGGCCTGTTTCCCCATGACAGAAATTGGTGTATGAGCAGGGGATACAAATTCATTTTAATATAAACCAAAGCACAATAAGATAAGGATGGTAAATCTGCTGCCAAAAATAAATGAGTACAGAAGTCATATAGTGCATTCCAAAGACAAATAGAAATTATTTGGGTTCTCTGTTGTTTGGGAATTATCCATTCCATGACCAAAACCTTCATTTATATGGATAATAGAGACATCTATGAAACCATAAAACTGCTAAGGACCTACATATTAAAATTTCATATTAAAAGGTTCAAATTTGCCTGGTTTTTTTTCTTTATTTCTTTCACTAGAGGACTAATTTTTATCCTAGATGACACATGTTTTTAGTCCAAAAAGCAATCCCCCCCATCCCCTACAAAAAAGTGGAGATGCTGTTGATACCTTGCTTCCATCAGTCTTTTCTGCATGAGCCGCTGGTCCTCATTCCTTGGCTTATTGAGTAGCCTGGGTCAGAGAACTGTCTGATGAAGTTTAATTCCAGCCCTTCATGTCATGTCAGCAAACAGATGGGAATACTCCAAAAATGTGGTTTCTTGAGGAAGCCCACAGCCAGGCCCCAGCTGTTCTGCGTGCGGTCAGCCTTGCATCTGTCCTTGTGGAGATTGGGTGCATATGGCGTGGGAGTCAGCAAAGGGAGAGAGAACCCTCGCCAGAGCTTCTTGCCAGGGCATGAGGCAGTACTCAGGCAGGGGGCCAGCCGAAGTCTGAGCTGGGGGACCAGGACACAGCCAGTTTAACCAGCTCAACCTGAGGGCACTGACATCTATTCAGATGAACTTGAGGGGGTGGTATGACTTCAGATACCCCAGAGGGCTATTGGCAAAACCCTGAATTAAAGTTGTAACAGAGCCAGCCTGAAAATTACCTTTACTCTGCATCTGGCCACAATGATGCTTAGCAAGCTTGTTAGCTAGAGATCTTCCCTTCTTTAATGATCACCATTGACAGGAGGCCAGTATATCCAATCTGTTACCTTACCTAATCATACTGAATAATTTTATACCTTTACTTGAGTAAGGGTGGGGATATTTGTTCCAACCCCAATTAATATAGTCTCAGAAAGCCCAGATATCTTACTTCAATCAGTCAATCAAAAGTAAACTAGGTATTAATACAGCCTTACTTAATTTTAAAGATTCTTAGAGATTAGGCGTTATTGAACAAAAGCAGGTGATGACACATAGGAAGTAACTTGTGATTGACTGAAAGAAACAGGTATACCTTTGGGTTAATATATACTACAGCAAGCCAGTCCAAAATTGTACATTCTAGTAATGTCAGTTTAGTTGTGATCAAATCCTATTTGAAGGATTTTGAGAAAGAACTCTGCTTTGATGGGAGGATGTTCCCTTCTTCCCCAATATTATATTGTGAATACAAAAATTTAAAAGACCTGGATTTCCTGTATGGATTATGAAGGTCAGAGTTTTTAGTAGGGCCACTGGAAACAATAGAACTGTTCCCAGAGCAAAAAATATCCGATGGGAGTTTCTGCATCAGGAAATGAAGGGCTTGCCTGAGAAAAATTAAATTCATCAAGGAAAGGCAGTTTCAGGATTTTATAAGGGTACTAAACCTTAAAGCCTAATAGAAAACTGCACATATCTTCATGAGAACTTCGGGAGATATTCAAAAGAAGAAAGGTATTCATAGTAACTAAGAGCTATGAAGTTACCCCTCACTGATGCACTTTCCAATTTTGAGCTCACTGTCCCCAGGGACTCTATGTAAAAAGGATAGTGTGCTCTGATTTAAGAGGATATTTCCATAATAACTATCCTTCCTATGCCTTTCTATATTCTTTCTAAAAACTAATTAAATCTAGCTAATAATCTATTTAGAATATTATTGGTAGAGGTTCAGGAGCAACAGTACTAGAGAAACCTACCTATTTAGGATTGTTGCTGGAATGTTCAGGGGGAAATTAGTAGCTGTCTCTGATGGACATGTCCTATAAATGTGAGTGGGAGCTGGGGAAGTGGCCCTGTAAAGGCTGTTATACTTGGATATGCTTATAAAAAGCCTTCTTTCATGGATTTGGCTGCCATTTCTGCCTTGTCTATGTGGAACAGTCTATTGCAGAATGTGATTTGGTGGGCAGATCAGAGAGGGTAGGTTGGAGAGAATAGGGACTATTACATAAGAAAAATGTTTTAGTAAAAATGATTTAATGGAATAAAAAGACTCTGGAGATAAAAAGATAACTGGATTAAAAATGATTCCAACTCTAAATCTGTGATCTTAAAATCCATCATGCTGAGGAACATCATGGTAGAGGGAAGCACATGTTGGTTTTACAATCTTGCTTTTGTCACCATCATATTGACAAGACCTTAGGCAAAGACAAACTATCTGGGTGATCCTCCTCCTGGGGCAGGGACAGTGTTCTTCCCCCTTTTATCCCTCTCGGTTACCACAGAACCTGATACTTAGTAAGTTCTTAATAAATGTTTGTTGACTGACTGACTTGTGAAATGAAGGGGTTAAATTAAGATGGACTTTTACTATCTCTTCCAACTCTAAATATATGATCCTATGGTACAAGTCACCAATCTACCATTTTCTTCTTATGTGATTTTGAGCAAGTCATTTTGTTTCTTGGCACTTCACTTTCTTTATGTAAAGAAAATGCACTCCTCCATTCCATAAAATTAGCATATCAGAGACATGAAGCACCTGATCTCTCTATCTTTTTCCTATAAATTTATTTTCTTGCTCCTGGTTCTTTGCTACATTATCTTAGAAATTATGTTGTTTTAATTGGCATTACAATTATAATAAACTTTGTCTCTTGATTTGGAAAAAAAAGAACAAGTTTGGACTAAATAACATTTAAGGACTCTGCTCTATTATCCTTTGTTATTGTTGTTATTGTTATTTTCATTATTTCAATCATTTAAGACTCCTCATGACCCTATTTAAAATTTTCTTGGCAAAGATACTAGAATGATTTGCCATTTATTTCTCCATCTCATTTTTATCAAAGAGGAAACTGAGGTGAACAGGGTTACATGACTTGGCCAGAGTAACACAGCTATTGTCTGAGATCACATTTGAATTCAGAAAAATAAGTCTTCCTGATTCAAGGTCTATCACTATGCCACCTAGATGGCTATATTCAAATTTAAAGAAATAATTTCTTTCCAATGTATTTTACCAGTAAGCAGGACTGTGGGAATTCAAAACCCAGGAGTCTGTGAAATCTCACACTGCCCTTGGAAAGCTGTCAGGTAAAACTCTATTCAGGGCAGCTTTTATAAAGTTTAAATAATGTAGTAAGAAATCACACAACTAAGGAGTTGAAATCCCAGCTGCCAAGAGCAGTTGGTCAAATCATTTATGGTAGTAAATAAATGTTATGAAAGTTCATGTAGAAACCATTATCTAAATGATTAAATAAGAAAGGACTCCTATCGTGCCCAGGAATGCATTTCTGGCAGAGAAAATAAGTTTGTACACAATGTCTTTTTTTAGCTCGCTTTGAAAAGGAATGCCAGCATTATTGGGGTCTTTGCAAACTATTGCAAGTTTCTTCTTTTAAGGAATGAGAAATGACATCAGTTTTCATGACATCTGAGAAGAATAGAATTTATGCTTTTGAAAGTCATCCAAATTTTTCCCTCTTTGGATGGCTTTGTTACTGAAACAAACTTTTTCATTGTTAATTGTTTGACAGTTTATGGGATTGGTAGCTAAAGAAAACTGTATTTCATCAGCATCATCTGAGCATATGCCCAGTCTGTTAACCCTCTGTTGCACTAACATTCTGAATCAGTAAAAGAAATATTAAAGAGATTCACATTTAAGACATTATTATAAACTCAGGAGACTTTTAAATTTTGTACATTCTACCCAGGTTCTTCTGAATTATTAGCTTCAGTCTTCCCTTCCAATCTTATCTCCTATTGACTCAGCTACAGTAATGAAATGCAACAAACATGTATTAAGTACCTATTGGTCACCAGACACCATGATAAATGCCAGGAATATAAAGACAAAGAAATCTGATAGTCCCTGTCATTGAAGAGTTTATTTTCTATTGAAAAACCATAGCATGTACACAGAAAACCTGGAAAGATCATTGGGGGTTTATAGATTCAGAACTGGAAGGGAGCCTCTAGTCCAGGGATTAGCAGATAAAAAAGAGGCAGTAATGCTCGGGGGCTGAATTTGGTCTGGCTTTGACCCTCTCCCCATTCCATTATTCCAACCCCATCATTTTACATGTGAAAGAACAGACACAAAGATTAATTGATAATGTAAAAGGTAATATAAGAATGAAATGACAAGGGCAACATAAATACAAGTAAGTGCGTAAAACTAGAGGAAACAGGTAAGACCAGTCTTCTCTCCAGACCTTGAATGTGACCAACACATCCATTCCTTTGTACTCCTATTCATATAAACTTAGAATGGCCTCAGCTCTGTTTCCAAATCCTACCCTTCTTTCAAAGCCTGGCTTTAATAGGAGGTTTCTCCATGATAACTCTAATCATCAGGCTATCATCATTACTTCCTCCTTTGAATATTATTACTTGTACCAGTTTTTTGACACTTAAACATCCAAATTACCTTGTGATATCTCCTGATTTTTTTTTTTATCCTTTGTGTCTTATGTATGTTGGGTTTCTTCAGTTCAAGCACTTAAGTATCATGTGCTAAGTTTCTCCCATTGAGCGTAGCACATGGTCCTGAATATGTGATAGTGTTTTTCAATAGACATATATTGCACAAATGAATGAATTGGGCAAACGGATGAATAATCCAAAGGGTATCATGACATATCCAATATAGGATCATAGAATCACAGAATTAGAAGTAGCAGGGAATTAGGAGGTCATACAAAACAAACGAGGAGTATGCTGATAAATGTTTAATTGGCTCTTCAGGCAGAAAAAATGTACTCATTATACACTTTAAAAAAAAACGATCTACATCATTAACATTTTCATCATTTTCTTAAATCTAGACAATCAACAAAAAAGTAAATAATGCCCTGATTTGTAGCATTTGTTTATTTCCAAGACATAAATCTTTACACTGATGATTTTACAATTGGGTCACAATCAAGTTAGTGCTGGTTCTAGCAAACCACAGGTCCAAACTCCTTAATTTGACAAGTAAGGGTAGTGAAAACCTAGAAAAATGACTTTTCAAAAGCCACGAATTAAATGATAGATCCAGTATTTGAACCCAGTTTCTCTTCCTCCAAAAACTAGTACTTATTGGTCTATATTATTTCACTTTATAATGTACACCCTTCAGAGCCTTCTCTACAAGGAGGTGGGGATCTCAGTAATTTCCAAGGGATACAGAAATAGTGCATGGCAGCATGATACTAGGAAACTAATTGTAGACTGTCATACTAACAAAAATCCTTTAGAAAAATAGTAATTTCTTTGGAACCATGCTCAAAAAGTTATCATACTGTGCATACTCTTTGATCCAGAAGTGTTTCTACTGGACTTATATACCAAAGAGATTTTTAAAAAGAGAAAGGGACCAACATGTGCAAAAATGTTTGTAGCACCCCTTTTTGTAGTGGAGAGAAACTAGAAACTGAGTGGATGCCCATTAGTTGGAGAATGGCTGAATAAGTAAGTTATGGTATATGAATGCTATAGAATATTATTGTGCTATAAGAAATGATCAGCAGGATGATTTTAGAGAAGTCTGGAGAGACTTGCATGAAGTAATACTAAATGAAATGAGCAGAACCAGGAGATCATTGTACATACACGGCAACAAGATTATATGATAATCAATTCTGATGCACATGGCTTTTTCCAACAATGAGATGACTGATGCCAGTTCCAATGGTCTTTTGATGAAGAGAGCCATCTACACCCAGAGAGAGGATTGTGGGAACTAAGTGGGGACCACAACATAGCATTCTCACTCTATTTGATATTGTTCACTTGCATTTTGTTTTCTTACTCATTTTCTTTCCTTTTTGACCTGATTTTTCTTGTGCAGCAAGAGAACTGTATAAATATGTTTATACATATTGGATTTAACATATATTTTAACATATATAACATTTATTGCATTGCTTGCCATCTAGGAAAGGGGGTGGAGGGAAGGAGGAGAAAATCTGAAACACAAGGCTATGCAAGGGCCAATGTTGAAAAATTATCCATGCATATATATTTTGAAAATAAAAAGCTTAAAAATAAATAATTTCCTTATCCTCTGAACATCCTGAAACTTGATTTTCTGTTTAGGTAGACATTAAGTAAAAAAAAAAAAGAAGAAGAAGAAGAAAGAAAGAAAAACTGATTTATTTAGTTAGTGAAAGTGTTAGTGAGAGAGTGAAGTAAAGAGGGTAGATCTTTTTATTCCCAGCCCAATGTTCTCTCCGAATGGGGACAACCTTAGACAAACTGAGACTTGTTAAAGACCTTAGCTTAAAAAGAGCAAAGTCTCATATTGCTTCTAGAGCCATATCTGGCTATTGAACCCAGATGGCTCTGGAGGGGAAAGTAAATCAGGAGACCTTGAACAACTCTCCCTCACTTAAAATCAATTCACTTAAATTCATGGTATCTATCATCCCTCTGATGTCATGGTTCTCTTAGATAATGAAAGACAAACAACAATCTCCAGCTTCTATGCAGATGGTAATATATAGAAAGGGAAAATGATGCAGAAAACTTACTAAAAACTTATTTATGATGACCTTTTGGGCAGACTATCTTAGACCATAAACCTTTATGTGCTTTTCTGAGTTCTTATGCATTGATGTTTTCTGAGAAACGTCCACTTTAAATTAGATCCTACTCAACAAAAAATCATGTGATAGTAGAATTCTGGTATATTACTAATAGGAAAAAGGGAACAGAAAAGGGAACAAGCTTTTATTGAGCTCCTCTTATATGTTAGGCACTGTGCTAAGTACTTTTTCAAATATTATCTCATTTGAAATTTAATTGCATTTAGTGCTATTAAAAAACAAGATTACAAGGTTATTTGTTGTTCAGCTCTCTTATAGATGTCTTATTATAAAGAGTCTGATAAACTAATTCATAATGAAATGCTAATGAACAGCTTATTCTATTAGTCTTCTCACAAGTATTTTGATTTTAACAGGGGATATCTCTTTCACTTTAAGGAATGAATCTCTAATGGCACCATTTCATGTACAAGCGCTAGACCAGTGGGGAAGAAAGAATGAGAAGTGCCTCCCTGAAAGAGCTTGCAGTAGCTTCAGTCAATTAAGAAAAAATGAATGATTCAGCACTGGTAAGGGGGAGAGTCATGAATACTATCAGACAAGAAGCACCTGGACTTAAATATTAATAGCTTTGTTCTTTATATAATGTTCTAAGTTTTCACTTTATCAAAATCAGTACTGAACATTTCAATCTCACATTTTTTGAACTTCATTCTTTCTGACAAGTATCTCTTCTAAATTGCTTGCTTCAACATTCTCATAATGTCAAATTTTTACTGCTTGAGTGCACTTTTCATAGTCACAAGTAAGAAAAAATTGTTTGCAAAGTAATTAGCCCTAGCCTATTGTTTTTATATAGAAGGAATCCTTCCTTCTTCCCTCTTTTCCCCACAATCAATAATACTACTCTTAAGAAGAAGAGAAGGCATTTCAGGGGTCCTCAAACTACGGCCCACAGGCCAGATGCGGCAGCTGAGGATGATTATCCTCCTCACCCAGGGCTATGAAGTTTCTTTATTTAAAGGCTCACAAAACAAAGTTTTTGTTTTTATTATAGTCTGGCCCTCCAACAGTGTGAGGGACAGTGAACTGGCCCCCTATTTTAAAAGTTTGAGGACCCCTGGCAGTAGACAATTAGCATTTAATAAATGCTCACAGTCCAGGAATTAAAAGCAAAAAGATACAGTCATTCACCTAGGAGTTTAAAATTTATTTAGGGAAACTGGACTGAGCTTATACATAAAACAAAAGACTAGCATATACAGAATACCATTTCCATTCCATTAGAATATAAATTCTTTGAAGAAAGAGACTATTTTAGTTCTTCCTTTGTATCCCCAGAATTTCGAACAGTGCCTGACATATAATAAGCAGTTTATAAATAGTTCCTGATTGATTGATTTATAGTAATTCCATGTGATTTTACATAGCAGCAATTTCACATTAAAAACTGAGATATCCTTGATATGTCAGAACAAAAAATAAAGTCCTCTAGCACACCATGTGGATTCCTACATAGAACTTGTGGAACAGCATGGACAAGAACTGAATAAGATAGCCAGGCATGGATAAAGTTGGAAACTTCATAATTGAAATCTAAATCTAAATCTAAAGCAGTAAGATCACTGATTCATATGAGCTTTGAGTACAAACTTATTCTCAGACAGCCTGTGAATGTATGAGATTTTTTGATTGCCAAAACACACTGTCAACTCATATTGAATTTGCAATCTACTAACACCCCAGATATTTTCCAGAAGAACTGTTACTCAGCTTCCACAATCTCACAGTTGTGAAGTAGATGTGTTGAGCCCAATTGGAAGATATGATATTTATCCCAATCAAATGTCTTAATGGATTTGGATGAATAAATCTAGCTTAACTTCTGAAACTGTTTACATCTTACCTCTTTATCCAATGTGTGTGTTATCTCTTCATTCTTATTCACTCAATTTTGTACTGTCTACACATTTGATAAGCTTGCTATCTATTTCCTAGTCTAAATTATTGAAAAAAATATTAAAAAGCACAGGAACAAGACAGATCCCAGAGGCATTCTTCTAAACACCTCCTTCTATATTAACATCAATTTATTAATGACTATTCTTTGAGTCTGATTATTTAACTAGTTATGAATTCACCTGATTTTATAATCATCTATAATGTCACATTTTTAAGACGTCCTTTTCTAAATGTTCTCTGATATCCCTTGACTCTTAACTAAAATTTTACCAAGAATTGAAATAAATTTCAGGGGACTATATCTTGAAAGCTCTACTCTTTGGGCACTTGCCCATCCCTACATCTATGATAACTCTTCAATTTTCTATTATCATTAAAAGAGCAATGATAATGAGTTGGCAGTTCACTCGGGTATTTCCTCCACTTCCCTAGGACATAGCTCCTCTATAACTGATGGTAAAATCATCAAGGGCAATGTAATATTAAGTTATTATCTCATCTTGGATTTAATTCTCTGTTGACTATTTTTATCCTAACATTATGATCCTTTATTACTCTCCTTTTCATACCTACTTGAAGTCCTCTATCTTCCTGGATTCTTCACTTTTCTCCCAAACCCTTCTTCCTTATTGATTAGGAAGTTCCTTCAAATGTGAATGACTTCTTTCCATGTTCATAAAAAAGGAAATTCAATTTAACTAGGATTTAATTAAGTCAGTAACTATGTTCTGTGATATGAAAAGTTCTTATCTATATGTCCTCCAAATAAGTTTTCCATAACATTGACATTTTCTATAATTAAAGATCATTTGGTAAATTAATTATTATCCCCAGAAGGCCTCCATTAAAAGAAAAATGCATAAATAAAAGAGTAGTGTGAGCTTATGAGAATAGCATTAGAAACATTTTGAGGGCAGGAATATTTTTCCATTTTGTCATTATAGACAACAGAGCCCAGAACAATGACTTGCACTGTGTAGAGGCTTAATAAAGGCTTATTATATTACACTGTTGAATTATGAAGATCCAGGCAGGCAAAAACAACAACAAAAAAGTTTTTTGTTGTCGTTGTGGTTATTTGTAAATTCTATTTGGGAATCAAAAAAAAAAAAAAAAGGAAAAAGGGCTAGACTCACTGTATGAGGAAGGTGGTGTCACGTTAATGAATGGTTGGGAGAAAACAATTGTTAAGAAGCAACATAGTTTTAAATGGGAATGGGCAGAACAAATAGAGTTTATAGGGAACTGAAGTCTAAAAGATAGTATATTATCATTTAAAATTAACTCAAATATTGTGGTCCAATAAAATCATACCCTTGGATATGTGAATGTATTTAATTCAATAATTCAATATCTATTAGACACCACAAATGAAGAAGGCATTGTAGTAGGTTCTGGAAATACAAATATAAAAACGAAATAATCCTTATCTACAAGCAGCTTATAGTTTACTGATGGCATAGAGAAGAAATATAATAGGTACACAAATAAATATCATCAAGGAAAACTGAGGAGATCCAGTATACTAATCATTGGGGGAAAAGGTAAAGCTTCAGAGAGGATATGTCACCTAAGATTACTTTTGAAGGAAAAAAAGGAAATGGAGATGAGGAATGAGTGCATTTAAGGCAAAAGAATTGTTTGTGAAATGTTCATTCTTTGATCCTTTATTTTTTTTTTGAAGAGAACTAATATCCCAGTATGATATATTGACTTGCTTGTGAAATGGATTTAAGTGAGTCGGAGTTGCACAAAGATGTCAGCCTCATTCTCTCTTGCAGTCATTGAAGTCCAGTGGCAAGACAAAAATCAAAATGACTGATAATGGCCCATGATGCAGTGGATGACTTTAACATTAGAGTGAGCTCTAAGCACTCCATAGCACCTAGTTCAGCCACTCTCGTGGCCATTGGAACAAATTGTTCTCCTCTACTAATTATGATGGAGGAAATCTTCACCTTTGGGGATGAACATTCCCCCCAACTCACTGACAAGTTTGAGTCCTATTGGTTTCACTCAACCTGGTTCAGCTCATATGTTGAGGTGGTTTTTCCAGGCTTTGATCATTGCTCATGCTATAGCTTTGTAGAGCCACAGGTGAGAGTTGGGTGTCAAGTGTACACCAAAAGTGGATGAGCAGCCCTGAAAAGCAATCCTGAACATTAGAGGTTCCAGTCTTCTCTGAACACTCCATACATTCCTGTGAGAAGGTATGAAAAAGTGTGAAGGTGTTAGATGGGATATATTGGGTTAGTTCTAGAAATGTTCAGTCTATTTTTTCCAGATAAAAAGTTCATATTAAAAAAAAAAAAAAAAAACAAAGAAAGGATGTTGAACTATGATGGAATATGCCTAGAAATAGAGACGAGAACCAGATGGTTGAAGTCCTTAAATGTTAGGCTGAGGGAAGAAAGAGTACATGAGAACAACCATTTATTAAGCACCAACTATGTATTAGGCATTATGCTAAGTGCTTAGAAATATTTCATTTGATCCTCACAACAGCTCTGTGAAGAAAATGCTTTTATTATCCTCGTTTTACATTTGAGAAAACTGAAGCAAACAATTAAATGACTTGGCAAGGACCACATTGCTAAAGGGTCTGAGGTCAGATTGGAACTATTTTGTCTTCTAAGCAATAGGTGGTTCCAGAAGGTCTTTGAGAAAGGAGATGAGATAGTCAGATGCTTTAGGAAGATGATTTTGGCAGCCGAGGATGGATTAGAGAGGAAGCAAATAGAAACAAGAAGAATAGCTAGTCCAGTAGGCTATGTGTGAAGAGGGAGGGACTGATCTTCTAGCAATAATTCTGAAGACATGACTAAGGATCTACTTCTGGTGATTATAAAAGACTGAGAGAGGAGAGCCAATGGATTGCAGAATTTTATGGCTCGAAATAGCCTTAGAGATCCTGTAATACACCCACTTCTTTTTACAAGTAAGTACACTTAGATCTTATGAAGAATAGGATCAAACAGGAAAGTAGAAGAAAATTTTTTTCTCCAATTTTTGAAACAAGGTAAAAGATAAATCTTAGCATAGATTTTCTAGAACATGTGTGTTCCATCATTTCAGTCATGTCCAACTCTTTGTGACCTCATTTGGGATTTTCTTGGTAAAGATACTGGAGTGCTTTGTCATTTCTTCCTCCAAATCACTTGACAGATGAGGAAACAGAACAACAAAAAAAAAAGGATTAAGTGACCTATCCAGAGTTCTACATCTAGTAAGTGACAGAGGCTAAATTTAAACTTAGTAAGATGAGTCTAACTCTTGGCCTGGCGCTCTATCCACTGCACCACCTATAGACAGTAAGCTTGACGTAAATTATTAGCAACATTTTAGAACAGAATTTTAAACAAATGACATGTGCCCAGAAAAGGAGTCTCGTTTCCTTTTTAAATAGAATTCTTGATTAGATGAAGGGAAAAGCATAGATATGTTTGGATTTTATTGCTACATTTGGCAAGACCTTACATAGATCCCTTAAGACCAAATGAAGAAAAATGGGCTGGATCACAATATTGAGTAAAAGGACTGTAAAATGACATGATATGAATCCAGGTGATGGCTTTAGGTAGAATATCAAAGGACACACATTTTTAATCACTCCCTTCAAGACAAAAAAGCTAGGCTTTTGCTTATCACAATTAGAGAAAACACACAGCTGGGAGAAATGGACAGCACTTTGCAAGAATGAAACAATGGTAATGACCTGTAGGAATGCTAGGTTGAAATCAACAAAAATGTAAAATCATTCATTTGGATTTAAAAATCAATTCCATAAGTATAAAATGAAAACTTACCTAATGGTCAGTGGAAAAGATCTAAGATTTCTAGGCAATCAAAGTTCATTGATATGTCAGTTTAAAAAAAAAAAAAAAAAGCTGAGACACTCTGGCTGTAATACCATTAAAATACAGTTGTTCCAAAAGTATTAGTGTAGTTTCTTGCTATTAAAGCTTAAAATTTCATTAAGACTATGAGCTGGTCAGCCTCCATTCAAAATGACTATATTTAACACTGGGCATTATATTTACCACTAGAAGTACTCAGCATATCAATTGAGCTAAAATTGTTATTATATTTTTCTTTTGAAGTAAAAATTACTTTGAAATAAAAAATTAAAACTGCCATTTCCTTGTCTTGTGGATTTAAAAAAAGTACTGTATCAACTTCATTATTCAAGTGATTCTTAGATTGTGGTCTTTTTTTTTTTAATTTTATTTTATTTAATAATAACTTTGTATTGAAAGAATCCATGCCAGGATAATTTTTTTATAACATTATCCCTTGCACTCGCTTATATTTCGTTTTTACCCCTCCCTCCCTCCACCTCTCCCCCCCCCAAGATGGCAAGCAGTCCTATATATGTTAAATATGTTGCAGTATATCCTAGATACAATACATATTTGCAGAACTGAACAGTTCTCCCGCTGCACAGGGAGAATTGGATTCAGAAGGTAAAAATAACTCGGGAAGAAAATCAAAAATGCAAATAGTTCACATTCATTTCCCAGTGTTCCTTCTTTGGGTGTAGCTGTTTCTGTCCATCATTTATCCATTGAAACTCAGGTCTCTTTGTCATAGAAATCCACTTCCATCAGAATACATCCTCATACAATATCGTTGTCGAAGTGTATAATGATCTCCTGGTTCTGCTCATCTCACTGAGCATCAGTCCATGTAGGTCTCTCCAAGCCTCTCTGTATTCATCCTGCTGGTCATTCTTTGCAGAGCAATAATATTCCATAACATTCATATACCACAATTTACCCAGCCATTCTCCAATTGATGGGCATCCATTCATTTTCCAGTTTCTAGCCACTACAAACAGGGCTGCTACAAACATTTTGGCACATACAGGTCCCTTTCCCTTTTTAGTATCTCTTTGGGGTATAAGCCCAATAGAAACACTTCTGGATCAAAGGGTATGCACAGTTTGATAACTTTTTGGGCATAATTCCAGATTGCTCTCCAGAATGGCTGGATTCGTTCACAACTCCACCAACAATGCATCAGTGTCGCCGTTTTCCCACATCCCTTCCAACATTCATCATTATTTTTTCCTGTCATCTTAGCCAATCTGACAGGTGTGTAGTGATATCTCAGAGTTGTCTTAATTTGCATTTCTCTGATCAATAGTGATTTGGAACACTCTTTCATGTGAGTGGTAATAGTTTCAATTTCTTCATCTAAAAATCGTCTGTTCATATCCTTTGACCATTTATCAATTGGAGAATGGCTTGATTTTTTATAAATTTGAGTCAGTTCTCTATATATTTTGGAAATGAGGCCTTTATCAGAACCTTTAATTGTAAAGATGTTTTCCCAGTTTGTTGCTTCTCTACTAATCTTGTTTGCATTCGTTCTGTTTGTACAAAGGCTTTTTAATTTGATATAATCAAAATTTTCTATTTTGTGATCGGTAATGGTCTCTAGTTCATCTTTGGTCACAAATTTCTTTCTCCTCCACAAGTCTGAGAGATAAACTATCCTATGTTCCTCTAATTTATTTATAATCTCGTTCTTTATGCCTAGGTCATGGACCCATTTTGATCTTATCTTGGTATATGGTGTTAAGTGTGGGTCCTTGCCTAATTTCTGCCATACTAATTTTCAGTTATCCCAGCAGTTTTTATCAAATAATGAATTCTTTTCCCAGAAGTTAGGGGCTTTGGGTTTGTCAAACACTAGATTGCTATAGTTGACTATTCTGTCTTGTGAACCTAACCTTTTCCACTGATCAACTAATCTATTTCTTAGCCAATACCAAATGGTTTTGGTGACTGCTGCTTTATAATATAATTTTAGATCAGGTACAGCTAGACCACCTTCATTTGATTTTTTTTCATTAATTCCCTTGAGATTCTCGACTTTTTATTGTTCCATATGAATTTTGTTGTTATTTTTTTCTAAATCATTAAAATATTTTCTTGGAAGTCTGATTGGTATAGCACTAAATAAATAGATTAGTTTAGGGAGTATTGTCATCTTTATTATATTTGCTCGGCCGATCCAAGAGCACTTAATATTTTTCCAATTATTTAAGTCTGACTTTATTTGTGTGGAAACATTTTTGTAATTTTGCTCAAATAATTACTGACTTTCCTTTGGTAGGTAGATTCCCAAATATTTTATGCTATCAACAGTTATTTTGAATGGAATTTCTCTTTGTATCTCTTGCTCTTGGATTTTTGTTGGTGGTGTATAAGAATGCTGAAGATTTATGGGGATTTATTTTGTATCCTGCTACTTTGCTAAAATTATGAATTATTTCTAATAGCTTTTTAGTAGAATCTCTGGGGTTTTCTAGATATACCATCATATCATCTGCAAAGAGTGATAATTTGGTTTCCTCATTGCCTACTCTAAATCCTTTAATCTCTTTCTTGACTCTTATTGCAGAGGCTAGTGTTTCTAATACAATATTGAATAATAATGGTGATAGTGGGCAACCTTGCTTCACTCCAGATTTTACTGGGAAAGGTTCCAGTTTTTCCCCATTGCATATGATGCTTACTGAAGGTTTTAAATATATGCTCCTAACTATTTTAAGGAAAAATCCTTTTATTCCTATGCTCTCAAGTGTTTTTATTAGGAATGGCTGTTGGATTTTATCAAATGCTTTTTCTGCATCTATTGAGATGATCATATGATTTTTGTTTGGTTGGTTGTTGATATAGTCAATTATGTTAATAGTTTTCCTAATATTGAACCAGCCCTGCATTCCGGGTATAAATCCTACTTGGTCATAGTGTATTATCCTGGGGATGATTTTCTGTAATCTTTTTGCTAATATTTTATTTAAGATTTTAGCATCAATATTCATTAGGGAGATTGGTCTATAATTTTCTTTCTCTGTTTTCAGCCTACCTGGTTTAGGTATCAGTACCATATCTGTGTCATAAAAGGAGTTTGGTAGGACTCCTTCAATCCCTACTTTTTCAAATAGTTTATTTAGCATTGGAGTTAATTGATCTTTAAATGTTTGATAGAATTCAGATGTAAATCCATCTGGTCCTGGGGATTTTTTCTTAGGGAGTTGATTGATAGTTTGTTCTATTTCTTTTTCTGAGATAGGAGTGTTTAGGATATTTACTTCTTCCTCTGTTAGTTTAGGCAAGCTATATTTTTGGAGGTATTCTTCTATTTCATTTAAGTTGTCGAATTTATTGGCGTAAAGTTGGGCAAAATAACTCCTAATTATTGCTCTAATTTCCTCTTTGTTAGTGGTGAGTTCTCCCTTTTCATTTTTAAGACTAACAATTTGATTTTCCTCTTTCCTTTTTTTAATCAGATTTACTAAGGGTTTGTCTATTTTGTTGGTTTTTTCATAGAACCAACTCTTAGTTTTATTAATTAATTCAATAGTTTTTTACTTTCAATTTTATTGATCTCTCCTTTTATTTTTTGAATTTCAAGTTTAGTGTTTGGCTGGGAGTTTTTAATTTGTTCCTTTTCTAGCATTTTTAGTTGCAAGCCCAATTCATTGACCTTCTCTTTCTCTATTTTATACAAATAGGCCTCTAGAGATATGAGATTTCCCCTTATTACCGCTTTGGCTGCATCCCATACGATTGTGGTCTTTTAAGACTGTGAAAGAGTAGATTAAAAAAATCAGAGAATGTCTATCAAGGTGATGAAAATACTAGAAATCAAGTCATGCAAAAAAATAAAGATAAGAAACTAAGAAACATGAAAGATTTTAAATAGAAAAGGGAAATGAAAGAGAGAAATCAGTTATCCTCCAATATATAAATAGATGTCACATAGAATTATATGCAAATTCATTCTAGGTCACCACAAGGGACAAAGTTAGGACTGTTGGAGTGAAATTTCAACATTTTTGATTGTAAAAATAGAAAAACTTTCTAAAATCAAAAGTAGTATTAGAATGGCTTGGATACTTCATGAAGCTGTAAAATTTTTATCACTGGAAATAAAATGGAAATGAGGGTTTGATGACTCTCAGGTAGGAATGACAGCCCTTGAAAGCTAGGAGTAGATCAGATAATTTCTGTCATGCCTTCCAGGTCTGAAAACCTATGATTCTATGAAAGGTGAAGGGTTTATGGGGAAATTATACTTAAGAAAAGGAAGAAAGAATCTTCTATAAAATATGTTTGGAGACCTGAAATTAAAACTTAAATTTCTATTCTCCAGGAGATTATTTCTCTTTAAGAGGAACTTTACTAAGAGTTGGCTGCTTAGATAAAGGGAACTTGAATTGATTTCATTGGGCATATAGAGAAATTCCTGTGAATATGACATTGGAAGCTCTTCCAGATGTTGGACAGCAAGAAAGGATATTCAGAAGCAAGTAGATTAAAGAGTCTAATTGAGAGTTGCTTTTGATTTGATGACTTCTCAAAATGTTCCAACAACTGTTCACTGACTCACCTTTAAAAAAAAAAAAGCATTTTGCAAAAGCACTTTCACACACCCAACTTTGAAAGCATTTGAAGGAAAGTAATTCAGAAATCCAATTCCTAATTGGGGTGTAAAAGACAAGGTCAGCCAGACTATCAAAGTTTCATAGAGAAACAAAGAATATGTCAAATTGTATATTATAAATGGTAATCCTAAAGAAAGGCAGGGACATGGTGATTTTTAGCCCAGAAGCTATTGACCCTCAAAAGAAGAGAACAGATAGGTGAAGGATAGAAATTGAGCATTCTGTGCTGACACAAGCACATATTCAAATACACAAGTAAATGATTAGTGGACAACTCTAATTAAACATGAAGTGGGAGCTTGGTGGAGAATTTCTCCACTTAGAGATTTTCCATTCAAAAAGGTTTATGGCCAGAAATTGTTCTTCTTTCACTACTGTAGTCTGCATTCTTGATAGCACCTCTCAAATACTGCCAACACCATTAAAAGCTTGCTTTATATGGCTCCATGCAGTTCTTCTATTTCCTATTAGTCAAAGAAATTCAAGAAAAGTACTGAGGGAATATGAACAGACAGGATGGCTCCCAGGCTTGGAAGTCTTTGCTTGTTTCATTTCTATCCAACTCCAGAGTTGCTTCCAAGACAATTTGAGTTGATAAAAAGCACAGATAATCATCATTTTTCTGTCACTGTTAGAGATCCATGCAGCAAAATATTAATAACAATTCACATTTCTATAACATTTTAGGATTTACGAAATGTATTTATCACAGTCTTATGAGGTAAGTGGGGCAAGTGTTATTATCCAAATTCTACAAATGAGAAAATAGAGATATAGCAGGTTCCAATGACTTGTCAAAGAAGTAGGAATAGAACTTGAACCCACAACTTCCAACTGTATCAGTTCTTTTTCTTCTATACTATCCTGCTTCTACCCATCCTAAATTCAACCCTCTTTAGATCATTTGATATACATAAATGAAGAAAATTAATAGTATCTGTTGCTATCAGTCCCTTATGACCCAAACTATTTTTCAGAGGGGTAGTAGAATCTATAGGATGCTAACAATTTTTTTTAATGGAATTGAAGGTTACACACACTCAAGATAAAGACACCCATGTGACAGATACCAGGCACTTGTTCTAGAAGAAAAAATTTGTTTTCCCCTACCACGTACTTAGGAGCAGTCATTTTCCTCTGACTGTATGGACCAAATGAACCAAGCCTTTAAAACTATAAAACTATATCAGTCTCTGTTTCTCTGTGTCTCTGTCTCCCCACATACACCTTTCTTTCTCCCCTCCAGTAGGTGAAGGTCCTAGTCTTTCAAAACACAGGTCACGTGCAAAAAAACTGAGAAGAAAGCTTACTTTCCCTTTCTTCCTTTAGTTTCTGTGACCCCAAGAAATGAACCTAGAGATTGGTCTCCTTTTCAACTTCAATACAAGTTGTGGAGTCCCCAGAGAATCATGCAGATTACAGGGCAGAGGTTGCTGTCAGTCTATCAGGTAAACTCTGAAATGTCAGGAAGCTGGGTCACAGGCCCAGCAGAGACTTTGGACTTAGAATTCAGTGGGACTATGCTCATAGGAATTGAGTTAAACTGCAAACTTAATTTTCTTCTACAGACAATGAGGGGCCATAAGAGGAATTATACCCACAGGTGTTGGGGAGGATTTTTGTGCTATATTTTTGGTGTGGGTATGTGTAGTATTTTTGAAGTAAAAAATTTATAATTTTTAATAAAGATATATTTTATTTATAAAAATATATTTTTGTTAAGATATATAAATATTTTATTATAAAATCTTTATAAAAACTAACCTGGTTGATTTTAATATAAAATTTATAAAATCTTTATAAAAACGAATCTGGTTGTTAAGTAGTTAAATAGAACTGTGATTCTGAGTACTCTTAAACTTAAAGGAACCCACTCAATTGGGATTTGAGTCACTAGCAAAAACTAGTAGAATCCTTAAATCCTGTAAGAATAGTAGAGAAACTGAGAGGAAGGGGTGAAATGCTATATACTTGACCTTCATTCAGACAGTAAGTACTAGGATTGATCATTAGGTACATTTATAGTAGAGGGAGCTAAAATATCAGACTGTGAATGAAAACAGAATGGGGGCTGAAATGAAAATGAAGTCATAACCAGAGGACAGTATAAAAACAAAACAAAATTAAATTAATTTAAATTTAAGCTAAAATAGAACCATTAAGAATATAGCAGTCAAGTGGGAAGTCAATATTAGTGCTAAGGCACGGCAAGGAGTTAAATTCAAAATATTCCAAAGGGATACATTTGGTTCAAGGGTTCAGGATGATTATCAGGAATTGAGACAAATTGCTGACTTCAATGAAGTTTTCCATACCACTTTGCTTTAATGGGGAACCAATGTCAAAACGTGCCAGCTATTCTTTCTCCCACCTCTCAAGAGAGATCTGTTTGTCAGAAAGCAGCAGGTAAATCTTGTGGTTTTGGGGAATTAGCTTTGGGAAGTATTTCTATCAGTTCTTTGGAGGCTTAAAAATTCTTCCATAGTAAATCAAACTTATTCATGCATTCCCCTTGCCATTTATACCTTCAATTTATAGCTTGTTATGTTGAACTTACTTTGTAATTACTTTCAAGTCCTTTCATATGTATGCGTTTTATTATCCAACTAGATGAATGCAAGGATCCATAGGTTCTTATTCTGATGGATAATCCAACATAGATAAAGCTATTATTCTGAAGAAAATAGATGGTCAATGTTGGCAACACACAGGCACACACTCTGCTACTACTACTACTACTGCTGCTGCTGCTGCTGCTGCTGCTGCTGCTGCTACATATTTTCTAAGTGCCCCTGTGGAAATTATGTATTTTAGTAGGAAGAGGACTGATCTTGAATCAGAAGAAATACATTCAATCTGACTTCAGAATTTATTCCCAAAATAATCTTGGAAAAGTCATTTCTCTCTGAGTCCTCAATTATAAAATTGGAATAACTATTTGCATAATCTGCCACTAGAGTATCTTTTGAAGAAAGCACTTTTTAAATCTTAAAGCTATTATATAAATTTGAATTGTTAATAGCATTCTTGAAACTTTACAAAGCATCTTATGGTATCTTATTTGATCCTCACTATCTCATTTTGAAATAACTACTACAGGTATTATCTTCCTCGTTTTATAGATAAGGAAAATGAGGACCAGAGAAGTTAAAAATGTGTCCACAAATAAAATTAAAATTCAAATCTCCTTCCTTTGCCACTATCTCACACTATATGCTTCCAATGAAAATGGAACATGGGATTAAGCACAACATAATATGATTGTATCTCACTTTATAAATCACATTTACAATGTCATTCTAAAGACATCCTCTGTTCTTTTAAACTGTTTTATAAAATGAAGCAAATTTTGTTAAGAAAAAATAACAGCTCATATTTTAATCAAAATTGTATAACATTCTCTTAAAATAGGGCAAAATTTTATACATGTAGGATATCTTCTTGGCTAAAATTCAACAATTAGAGAAATATTGATGGACTATATTTTAGAGGCTAGTCAGTTACTTTTGATAGCCAACCTTAGGAGAAAAGGCTTTTATCAACATCTTAGCTGGCTTGAGTTTACCAGACATGGAAATCAAATGGGCCACAGGACAGATAGGAAAATTGTGGAAAGATTACAAACACTCATCTTGTATACCTTCCTTGTCTTCAAAAATATATTATCATCTAATTTAGTAGATGAGGCCCCAGAGATCAGAAGATGTTTTCTAAGTTTCTACTGTTTGTAAATGGTAGACAGAGGTATGAACCTGTGTATCTAACCTCTTTCACAATGCTTCTCCTCTACCATACATTGGTCAGTTAAAAAAACAACAACAACACTGATGCATGAATTCAATTTTAAAATTATTTCTCAATGAACTATTCTGTGCCAAACAGTGTACTAAATGCTGGAGATATAAAAACAAAATGAAACAATCTTTGCCCTCAAGGAATATGCATTCTGTTGGAATAAACAATGTGTTTTCATAAGAAATGTAAGAAATGAAATAATTTCTAGATTATAAACAAATAAAAAGGGAAATTTATTGACCATGGAATAAGATTTCTGGATGACATAAGAGAAGAATGGAAAATATATGAACGGATATGGAGTAGCAGACAAGGGTTGGAGAAAAGAGCTTCTGTTTAGGTAACCTATAAATTTGGATCAACGGCCTTCCAAATGAAAGACAAAGGACAATAGATCATTATATCTTTGGTAATAACAAAAATCTTGTTGGTTTAAATATTGAAATCTCGGAGAGAGAATGGGGGAGGGAAGGTACAATTTAGTATACATATGGAGCAGCAGATGGTCAAGACGGGTCAGTGGAATTATGGGTTGAACTGGATATTGAGGAATAGGGCATAGTAGAGGTTCCACTCTCAACCACTTCAGCTCTGCCTTCAGTATAGGCCATGAGAGCCCCAGGAAGAATTAGCCAAAGCATTATCTCAATTCGTGTCTTCCTAAAAAAAAAAAAAAAAGAAAGAAAGAAAAAAAAAAAGGAAGTAGAAAGGAACTCTAGAGAATGTAGATCAGATAGGATGGGTATTTATTTCTTCTACATGAAAGTTCCCTGATCCTTCCTCTTCCTTTCTTCTCCAGTGTATTTCTTTTCCCCCTCCCTTTCCTTTTTTCCTTTAAGACCATCAAAACATAACAAAACCATACCAGGCCCTCTGGCTTATTTAATTCTCTCCATGACCTCTAATAACATGAGGGTTCTCAGGGGACTTCCTCAAGGTCAATTCCTCCATTAAAAATATAAACCCTTCATCCTTATATGGACCATTCCAATTGCTACTCCTTTCCCCCTTTTTATGATCTCCTCCCAGAATATATGGAGAAGGAGGTGGAAGGCCAGAGGGTCTTTTGTTCCTGGATTGAGGACAAGACCCACCATACTGTCATTTCCCCAATACATATAAATTCTACTATAGTACTTTTTTGAAAGGCTTATTCATGGCACGTATATAGTGCTCCATCTGGCTTTGGTTGGGCAGAAATCACTTCTGGAAGAATTAGTAGCTGTTTAACTGATTCTTAGCTTGTGCAACTGACTTAGTATGGCTATGAATGGCTATATCTGATGTGTAAAGCTGACTAGGGATCAAGTTGACATTCTTTTAACTGGCATATTATCAATTTTCTGTAGAAATTCTGTGCCAGAAAAGACAAACTCCAGATTAGAAAGCCATGATACCTTGGGGTCTCATAGAAGTCTAATTTAATCTACTTTTCTATGGGAGGTGACAAACCAGGTGTCATGGGGCAGAATTTGGCCTCCCTTTAACCTATTAGGTTAACCCATTAGTTATTTATTTTTGTATTTGTCTCTGGCTCTGACTTTTCTTGTAAAGGCCAGCTATGCTGTGATGGGATGTCCTGCTTTTGGATATGCTCTAGTTAATGATTTAGCAGTACATATGAAATAGCCTTTAGGTTTTTGCTGTGTTTTTTTATTACCTGCAGGGGGTTTTATATTTTTATGATGTCCTTTGTGTCAAATGCTGTGAACTATCTACATATAGATGCATGTAAACCCTGAAAATAGAGTCTTGCCAATACCAGTGATCTATACAAGGCACCCTGATTCTGTCCCACTAGCCCTGGAGCAATGATCTATCTGACAGCCAACAGTATCCACAGCCTAAAGACATACTAGAGAATTGCCACTGCCAGTTTTTATTCAAATACAATATAATTTCTCTGAGGCTCATCATCAATTTGCAGGCCTTTGACTTCACAAATGCCTTACTTCTGTACATATAACAACACAGAACTACTGTTGAGCCCAGGGGGGTTGCTTGGTTAATCACCCTCTCCTTCTAAAAGGGCCCAACTCTTTCATATACAAAATAAGTTCAGTCCTGGGGGAGTCTCGGATCTGAGAAGGGGAACCAGCTTCTATTTCTTGTTCTCTCTGGTTCTTTATACTCCATAGAAACTCCAGGGAGAATCACCTAAAGTACAGGTTTGGTTCAGATTTAGAGTCTCCCTGGAAAGGGAGTAAAAAGGTATTCAGTGGGGAAAGTAGATCAGACATAGGATGGAAATTTGTTTCCTCTAAACAAAAGAAATACCTAAAATACAAAAAACTCACAAGTGAAGCAGTAACTTACTATTTTATTCTTTGAGGAGGTTGATGCTTAAAATATTAAAATATGAAGCACTTAAAGAAAATGTTGAGTGGGAATCTCATTTTCACTCAATTTAGTATGTTCAAAAAACTCCCTCAAAGTTTATGTTTTCTGACATATAGGTCTAGGGCTACACTCCTCCTTGACTTAGTGTCAATGATTATCTTCTCTTTCAAGAAATTCTGTAGTAAATAGGTGGTGAGGGAGTTACTAGTACCAGCAGTGCCAATGGAGAAAAATAGAAGACCCCAACTTTACACATTCACTAAGCTGCCTCCAAATTGGCCAATAAAGGTCTCAGAATCCCTTCACTCAGGTCAAGAAAAAAAGGTAGTCATGACCTTGAGATCCTGACTCAAGCTGACCTGAAGAATTATCTTCTATGGTAGCTACATGTGAGTGACTGACATTGTGCCCCTCCCAAATATTCCTTTTCTAATCATCACAGGGAGTCCTAGAGAAGGTGTTCCAAGCAGCAAGTTCAGGAGAATGGAAGTGACAGTGCTAGAAGGCAGAATCACTGCTTTTAAAGTATATAGAGTCAACTCTTGTCAACTCAGTGGTTTATCCTCTCTGATGAAAATGGGGGTGAAAAGGTGGAGTAATAAAGGGAGAAAAAGACCATTTATAGAACCAAACCAGCAATGTCTGGTGGTACTTGTGTTGGACTGAAGGGCCTGCAGGACAGGTGTTTCTCTAAAAGGGATCCAGCTCCAGACCTGCTCTGTGAGGTGTACACTAGCCATTGATAAAGCACAAGAAGGAAGTTCCCTGATCATGTCATTAGGCAGATAGTGGAGCAGTGGACAGAGCATTGGGCCTAGAGTCAGGAAGACCTAAATAAAATCCAGCCTTAGACACTTACTTGCAGTGTGAGTTGCCCAGTAAGCGCTTAATAAGTACTGTTGTTATAATTATTTATTCTTATTATTCATTTAATAAATTTATCTAGTTGCTTATTTATTTGTTTTACTGCACACAAGACAAACAGCAAACAAAATCAGTCCTACATATAGGGATAATCTCATATTCCATTGAATCCGAAAGGTGAGAGAAAGCAGAATAGTGAGATCATGGTACCACATCTGTAGACAGAACCTTCCTTTACCAATCTAATACCACCTTATCAGTCTAATACCACCATACCACCAATCTCAGAAAATAATGATAATATTATTATTCCTAACACTTTAAGGCTTACAAAGTACTCTATAAATATTATCTCATTTGATCTTTGCAGCTCTGGCTAAAGTAGGAGTTATGAATATCCTCATTTTATAAACCAAGAAATTGAGACAGACTGAGGTTAAATGACTGGCCAGGAACATAGAGCTAATACCTGAAACCAGATTTGAATTCAGGTTTTCTTAACTTAAGATCCAGGAGTCTAATTAACTCTAATTAACTGTACCATCTTGCTAGATGAATGAATTGAAACTAAAGATCTAGAAAGTTAAGTGGTGTCTTCTAACTCTACCAGGAGGAATCCTCCATCCTAAAAGCAGCACTTTTCTTTGTTCAATGTTTGCCTTCTATTTTTTGGCAGGGAAAGGAAGGAAGTGGAGCATACAATACCAATCAGCTAGAAGAAAAGCATCCAATCCCAATGCTCTTTGCCACAGCCTATTCTTATTCATTAGAAGCTAGATCAACTCTTAAGATATAACATTAAAAAAAAATCAATCAATCAATAATGAACAATTATTTTCAAAGTACCTATTTTGTGCCAGGTACTGTACTAGATACTGGGGCTACAAGTACAAACAATGAAACAATGATCTTACATTCTAATGGGGAAGACAACAAAAGTATGTAAATATGTATGACATAAAAATAAAGGTAATAAATGCATATATGAAATATATATATTTTTTTTACAAAATAGTAAAATACAAGGTAATTTGGAGGGATCAGAAAGACTTTATGCAGAGTCACCCTATCTAATTATATTTTTAAAAGTAGCCCAGAAGTCCCATACCCTTAAATATCTTCTTGTTCTCCCTGCTGTAGTTCCTAAAATCACACTCTTATTGGCTCTTTGAGGTTAAGCTCGAGAAGGTGTCTGATAATATGCAAAACTTTTTTCCCATTCCAGGTAAGGGGAAATAGAGTTATATCCCTGAAACCTTAATTGTTTATTAAATTAGTAAGTAAGCAGGACCCTGAAGGATAGAAGAGAAAATGGGTAGATTCTGATAGAAAAGATCATAGAATCATATATTTAGAACTAGAAGGGACCCTAGAGATCATCTAATCCATTCCCTTAATTTTACAGATAGGGAAGTTAAGTCTAGGAAAGGAAAAGACTTACCAAGGTTATAGGAAGTGGTAGAATCTGGTTCTCTCACTACAAATGCAGAGCACTTTTCACTGTCATCCCTATTTGCAAGGATCCAGAAAATGGGATATTAGAAGGAAAGGCAGGAGAATAAAGTAAACTACAACAAGTAAGTCAACACAAAGACCACAGGACAGGTTAGGACACAGAAAAGAAAGGATCAGTTTAATAAAAGTGGTGTCTTTGTATATTATGGATCAGCCTACGAGAAGTCATCCCCAGTGACCCTGACCTTAAGTTCTCAGGTGGAACCTATAAAGATATGAGATGGTTATTGTGTATTAGCATCATGGCGGGTTTTCAACTAATTTAGACAGATGAACAGATTCTCAAGACACCCTCCACAGTCTCTCTCTATCCTACCTCCTCCTGACCTCCAAGAAAATCCATCCTAATCCTATGGCTCCATGACTGTGCTTGCATGTGGGGAAAATGTTAACAAAAGTTCTGAAGGGTATGGAGCAGCCTTGTATGCTTTGGCGTCATCCCATGTGAGTAATAAGAATAGCAATTCTCACACAACACTTAGAATTTAGTCTACCAAGATTAAGAGCAGCTGCTCAAACTTAACAGGACTAAATGTTGGCAGCACAAGTTCGCAGCAGTTTTATTTGAAAGGCAACATGGTTCTAACATGCAGCAGGGCAGATGGAGGTCTAGGAGAGGTGGAGTCCCAGCAGCTCGCCTCAGCTCTGCCTTAGACCAGAAAGAAGTCTGTATTTCATTCCCAACCGAGCTGACGGTCTCCAGTGCCTTACCAGGCCGGCAGCGGTACCCAGTCTGGGGGGTGAGCAGGAAGCTGATCTAAGGATGTCAGAAAGCCCTCCCCACATCCAAATCTCCCCATCACCTCTTAAATCTGCCGTTAGAGGGTTAGTCCTATGGGTCTTATAGGCTTCAAGTGTCTCCATAAAAATAGAAATACCCCTTAGGAGGGGGAACACTTTAGGTTTTTATCAACACCTTAGATGGAATGAGTTTTGACAGATGTGGAGACCAAGGTCCTATAGAAACAGCCACAGAATGGATTCCTAGGAGAGGTGGAGAATATGCTTCCCTTAGTATTCCATATTTATTTATATATGTACATTTTGCCTCCACCTAATAAAAAGTAAGCTTCTCGAGAGAAGAGCATTTTCCCTCCTTAGCTCCACATTGTGTTAGTTCAAATTCTACCTTGTATTGGACGCATTTCCAATCCCTCCCTGGTCCTATCCCTGCTCATGCCTTCTCTATCAGATTGTCTTTTATTTATATTGTATATATTTCGTATTTCATAACGGTTTATTTGTCTGAGCTCCTTGAGGACAGGGATTCTGTTTCCACCCCAACTTTTTTTTTTAATGCATCTGACATTCTGTAAGTACCTGATAAATGCTTGATGATTATTAGACTGAAGTGGGACAGTAATGGTTTAGTTACTTAATAATTGATTGTTGACTGATTGACTTTATATTCCCAGCACCTTCATAGTACCTGGCAAAGAGAAAGTACTTAATAACTACTTGTTGATTTGGATCCTTACCAAGAACAGAAAAGTTAAAGACAAACTGAGCTGGGAATTACTTTACAATAATCGGGGTCAAAATAAAAGGCAAAGGAAATAAAGGATAGGTTTTTTCCTCCATTAATACGGGCTGCAGGAACACAAAGGAGTCTCCTTTTGTATACTCTTGAATTAAAACCCAAGTAATCAACATACTGGCACCCCTAAGACCACCTCCACCATCAAAACAACACTAACTTTGTTTCCATGTAACACAAACACAGCACACTGCATTCTGTGTCCTAAACCCCATGGCTTGTGGTTCCCTTGGTAACAAAGCTTCCAGCATGGCTGCTGGTCACAGGGTCTAGTGGAGGATTATGTAAGGGTGGCAAAATTAATCTGATTTACTGCTTAAGACAGACCTCCTTTACCATCCTTTGCTTCCTGCCTCCTAAAGGAAACCCCTGTGCCGCACAAAGGAATAATAAGGTTCCAGGCCCAAACTCATGAAAATATATAACAGACTGTGGGGCAAATACACACTGGAACACAAGTGCCTTTACCCAGAGCCATATATAGAAGTTTTATTCCTAGAGTGCTGAATTTAGAAGGTACTAATTGTAGTTGTTATCCTTCAGTAATTTAAGAAGACTACTTAGTTAAATCCAAAGCTGTGACATCCTAGTTTGGGACTAGCTTCTTCCCATTTCTTCTTCTCTCCCTTTCAGCAGAGGTCCAAAAGCCACAATTCTCATATCTCAGGATCCTTCAACTTCATATAGTCCTACCTCCACTGTCCACCCATCTACTCTGCAGCAGCAATAAATAAACAAAGAATAAATAGCATAAAGTGTTTTTCTCTCACTTTACTATTCCACCATCTGAGTCACCATCCTCTCTATCCACCTCTTCAACTGAAAGCACATTCCTAACACTTATCCTTAGGGTACCTTGTAGTACTTGTCCTGAAATTATAGTGATGGCTCTGTGTTTAGCTAATTAAACATAATCAATTTTGAAAGTCCAAATCACTATTAAACAACGAAATGCTCTTTCACTTTCTCAGTATGAATAATAATTCTTTTTAATTTATAAAAAAATACTTGTGACATTTCTATATTGTAGATTATGTTAGTGTAAGTATCTCAAAATGAGGAAACTGAGACTTAGGGAAAAAAATTACTTCATCCATGTCACATAATTAGCATGTGATAGACGCAGAAATTAAGTCCAATTCTACAGACTCCAGTTTATATTCTTCCTATTTCAAAACCTCCATTTAAGAAGAGGTCGCACCGACATCTTATTTCTCACCTTACTGTACCATTCTGAGATTTCTCTGATTCCTCTACCATTCTCCCTTTAATACTGCACATTTTTATTCTTCCCCTTTTCAGCTTCCTTTTTCGCATTGTCTTCCTCTATTAGATTGTAAGTTCCTTGAGGAGAAAAAAAAAACAAAACTATCTTTTTTTTTAGTATTTGTATCTCCAATGCTTGAATAAGTGTCTGGCACATAGTAGCCAATATATAAATATTTATTGGCTATTATTTGGGTGCCTACTTTTTTGCTTCCTTTATATCCAAGATTAAAATTATTTTCATTATCATACAGGTTTATTCAGTCAGTCAACCAACATTTGTTTTAGTTTATTTTATACCAGGCACTTCCCTATGTGCTGGCAATAAATATAAGCAGAAAAACAGTTCCTACCTTCAATAAGTTTATTTTCTAATGAGGAAGAAAGTTCAGAAGAGAATCAAGAGTATATCTTGGAAAGGAATTAAGACATGGTTGTCTTAGGCTTTCTCCTTAAAATGGAGGTCCTGAGAGGAACTATCCAATCAGAAGAAAAGATTGAAGGATAGAAATTGGAGTAAAAGATACTTCCAGTGTGTTAATTCCAGGACTGAAGTGAGTTTCTAATATGAAGAAATTGCTGAGGCACAGGTAGAGAAAATCTATGAAAGAGTCAACTTTTGACAATGAAATATTAATTTTGTTTTCTCCTTCTCTCTTTGATACTTTCCAAAGAATAATAGTTACCATTTCAGCTTATCTAATACAAAACTATCTTTTCTCCTAAAAGCCAAAGGACATAGTTATATTTATTGAATGGAAAGGATAAGAATAATAATAACTGAGTAGAATCCAGAAGGAAAAAAAAATACACCATCAAGATTTCTCTAACATTGTCTACACACAAATTTCAGTATTGGAACCATATGTAGGGGAGATCAATTTGGGCATCTCTTTTGAACACAAACCTGAAAGACTACTTCCTCGGGCAGTAATTGGCTCCTTCCTATAGGGGTTCAAAGGCCACAATCTTAAAGCTTCATGATTCAATCTAGGATTTAGCCCCAACTGCAGGCTTACATTCTTACCGGATTCTGGTGGGAAACACATATGGAACTCTGTGGGGGGAGATTGTTCCCTCTCCCAACATGATGGCATCCATGGGTTGGGCCATTCTATGTCTGCAAGCCATCTTCCCCAAGTGTCTTCTGCTTCATATGCATCCTGACCTTTTTTGGTTTTGCCCCAGGTGAAATAATTATTAGTTATACCTCTTAAAGTGACTAAAGTAAGCTTTTGTAGCATGGCAATAAATATACTCTTCATGAAAAAAAAAAAAAAAACATGTAGATGCTACAGGGCATTAGAGACCCTAGAAAGTGTTAAAAAAAAAAAAAAAAGTAAAATTCAGCACTGTTGGGAGAAAACCTCAGTAGTAATGAATCAGATTTCAACTATTCAGGGGGATTCCATCTGCTTCCCTCGGGAATGGCAAAGCAAAATCGACACCAGTGTTGGGCTATGATGATAAACAAGGGAAAGAACCAAAAATCCCACTAGATGAAGATAGACACAACACAGAGAAACACCTCACCAGGCATTTGGAAACTGAGAACCAAGGCAATATAAAGCAGCTATATAGAGCTCTATTGAAACTGTGAATTGGCTTTCCATTCCTGCTACCTACTCAACTGAGTTCCGCTCAGGCATTTATTTCACTTAAACTAATTCATATCAAGTGGACATTCCCTGAGTACATACAGTATCAAATAATGCTAGGAGAGGGAGACCCAGGAGCATGTTAGTTTGCACAGGGAAGCTAGATGTGAGATCAGAACAGTGACAGCATAGTAGTGTTCCTCTATATTCATGTATCACACTGTGTTTAACCATTTCTCAGTTGATAGGCAACCCCCTTAATTTCCAGTTCTTTGGCTCCACAAAAATATCTGCTATAAATATTGTTGTGCCTATAGGGTCTTTTCCTATTTTTGTTATCTCTTTGGGATATAAGCTATTCAGAGATATGTAAATGTAATGGAAAGTTATTATGTTATAAAAATGAGAAGATAACCCTCAAAAATCATGAATAAACTTGTATGAGCTGATATAGAGTGAGGTGAGAAGAACCAAAAGAATTTGTACATCGATACAATGAAAACAATTTTAAAGATTTGTATAAACTGATAAAGAATAAAATGTTCAAAACCAAAAGAATAGCTTATACAGTAATACTATAAGGATAAATAACTTCAAAATCCATGAGAATTCTGATAAATGTAATGATTATCCACAATTCCAGAGGGCTAATGATGAAACATGCTATCCACTTCTTGACAGAGACCCTGATGGACTTAGTGTACATAGAAACATACACAGAGAGAGAAGGGGTGGGAAACAGGGAGGGAATAAGGGAATTTGTTTTTCTTAATTATGTATATTTGCTACAGGAGTTTTGTTTTTGTCCCTCAATGGGATGTGTAAGGGAAGGTAAAGAAAATAGATTTCTGTTAATTTTTTTAAGGCAAAAAACATTGGAAAATAATCCAGATATAAGTAATTAAGATTAACTATACTCATTCCAATATATCAATAATATCAATTTCCCATATTTCTGTAATATTGTACAACTTAAAAAGCATTCTCCACATATTATACTGTTATTTCACATACATAATATCATTCTCAAAATCCTTGTGAGATAGGTAGGGAAGTTTTCTACATTTAAAATTTAAAGAAACTGAGACAGAGAAAGATTAAATAGCTTTTTATATGTTTATATGTTATATATATGCTTTTTATGTTTATATGTTATATTATCCTTTATTAAGTGTTTAACTAGTAACAGGGGCAAGTTTTTAATCCAGGTGTTCTGTCTCCAAACCTATGGTTCAGTTCATCATATCAAACAATAATTATAATCAATTAGCACAAATGGTCCTGCTTAGGGCAATTTCTTTGTGGGGAATAAATGGAATTAGAAAAACATGTTCCTAAAATAGCTTGCAATCTAATTAGGAGATAAGATAGGTATATAAGGTGTGTGTATATATATATATATATATATATATATATATATACACTTTCTTGGGTGTGTGTGTGTGTGTGTGTGTGTGTGTGTGTAAATAATAGGAATTCAGAGGAAGGAAGATCATTACCTGGTCAGGATTGTTTTAGAGAGATTTTCTTCAGTCAATCTATAGGTTTAGTGGCCTGGCTGACTTTCTGTTATCACAAATTATCAAAATACGAATTCTGAATTTTATTTATCACTTTCACATATGAAAACATTATATTACATGATCCTAACTTTTTTGTTCCCTATTCGTTGTCAGATAAGCAGCATAGTAGGGTGAAATGGTCTGATTTGAGTTAAAGGACCTAGTTCTACTACTTCTTAATACTTAGAAAAGATATTTTCTTAAGAAATTCTTAAGATTTCTTAAGAAAGAAAATTAAGCAAAAAAGTTTAAACAATTCTCTTAAACTTTTTAGGCAGTTTTTTTATATGTAGGATGAGTGGTGTGAGTTGAATTAGATAACTTCTAAATTCCCTTATCGATCTAAATCTACCGTGACTATGTTAGAGAAGGGAAAGGTTAAGGTAAGATATAATCTTTATTTTCAAATTATACTGAAGCTATCATAGTATCTCTCAGTCTTGTTAATGGACATATAAAGCAAATGGAAACAGATAAAATGATAAATTAATGTTCTTGATATTAAAGTTCTCTTTCCATATACATGAAAATATACATACACAAGCATCTATATATTATATATAATATCAATTTAAGGTGCATGTGTAACCTTCTTAAAATATGTATCATATATCTATAATTTTATTTATATAATTAATGTAATTATATATTTTATATATTTAAAATGTATGTATATATGTTTATATAGGTATGTGATTTTTTTTTTAACCTGAAGAGAAAGGACTATGAGGATATAGAATGTTCCAGTTGGAAAGAACCATAGAGAGCATCTAGTCTGACCACCTTCATTTTAAAGTCAAGGAAATGAGACCCAGGAAGGTGCATATTCTAGGCTTCTATGACTTACCCCAGGTCACACAGCAACTTAGCTACAGAGCTACAGAAGCCCGAGTCCCTTGATTAGCAAGCTCATGTTCCTTCCTCATGCCATGGTGAGGATACTGCTGCCTTCTTCAATATTTCAATATGTTCACTGTATTGAACAGAGTATGAGTCAGCCTCATTTCACCTTTCTTTTACAACGTGGTTCCATCATGACGCATGCAGTGGGGATTGCAGGGAAGCAAACTTGCCAATTCCAGCAAGCCAGGTGAGACAAACATTTAATCCAGTTTGCAGATCTGACATGGAGATACGAACCAAGGCTCACGCACCTTTTGAACTTTCTTTGGCAGCTTCTGTTTGGATTCAGCACGAATGCCAAAAAGGTGAGTGATTAGTATCAGTGAAGCCCTACTCTTACACTCACAGGCTTGCAAAATTTTTCTGGTCTAGACAATAATTAAAGTCAGAAAGTTGACTTAATTAAAGAACATCTTTCCCAACCCTGAGGGCAATTCCTGAGCATTCAAGAAGAGTATTATTTATGAAGACAGCTCTGATACTGCCCAATTCAATGAAGGGATATCTTCTTAGGCAAAAATCTTCCCTTCTTACAGTCGGATGAGCTATCAGGGATAGGCAGTGGCAGGGCTGGGCTGGCAAGAGCAGGGAGATAAGCTGTCCATGATCCTGAATATTTCAAGTAAAGCCAAATATTCAAGTTTTATTATAAAGTCATCAAACAGAAATGGAATCTGATTCATCTTCAGATCAGTTGAGACACATGACCCTTAGGGCCATGTCAATACCTTACTCTGTTCAACCATCTAGTTTGAGTCCTTTCTGTGCTTATAAAAAACTGGAACCTACTTAACATACTGCATTGAGGACCCATGACATGGAGTCATAGGTCCATATCACATAGATGAAATTGCCTTAAAAGCAGACTTTTGGAATATTCCAGTAATTATATCTCCTTAAATGGAAGTAAAAAAAAAAAAGTACCACCTTATATCCAGTTTCCTTCTATAGTAAATCAAATGATGAAGTTCTTAATTTACATTTATAATTTGTCTGTTGTGAGTTGTTTTTAAATCATACACACATCTTTTCACCATATATAGGTTCATCTCCCACACAAGAGTGAACCTCCAGAAACACAGAGATGTATTCTTCAATTTTTAAAATATTCCATAAAAACCTGAACACACACACACACACACACACACACACACACACACACATTGTAGTGGAAAATACAAATTGTTATGCAAAGGATCTAGGGGAGATCTGTGATGTTTTAATGCATCCCTATAACAAAACCTGGCATAAAAATATCTTTCATTATGGCATAACATAGTATCTTTTTTTTAATTTTATTTTATTTTATAATAATTTTTTATTGACAGAACCCTTGCCAGGATAATTTTCCTACAACATTATCCCTTGTACTCGTTTCTGTTCCGATTTTTCCCCTCCCTCCCTCTACCCCCTCCCTAGAAGGCAAGCAGTCCTATATATGTTAAATATGTTGCAGTATATCCCAGATACAATATATGTCTGCAGATCTGAACAGTTCTCTTGCATAACATAGTATTTTAAATCACATAAGTCTTTTCATATACTTATTACTTTCAAACTCAGACCCTAAATAGTAGGGCGTTTTTTGTGTGTGTTTCTCCCTCTTATGCTCTCTCTTTTCCCTTATAGAGATGTTTGGCACCTGATTCCAACATTTTACATAACTCATTATCCCTGACCTCCAGATACTACAACTTTCTATGGAGAGTTTAACTCAAACTCACCAACTAACTGGATGCCAGTAAGTAGTCTTTGCTTCCAAATGCAACTTTATCCTTACTCTATCTGGACACTCAGAAATCAAGGTTTATTATAGAGGTGATCCTCAAACCCCAAGGATCTACATACAGTCATAGTCATATGTCTCTCATATCACATAATCTTTCTAAGATTTCCAATTATCAATCTAAACACAGCATTAGCATTCTTCTCATAATACATTTTCTAAATTTTATAAGTAACATACTTTCAATACTATCACAAATACTCAGGGACTCTCTTCCTTCTATCTGAATCCCACCAATAAATAAATAAACGCTTGGATTTTATCACAAATTATCACAAATTATTTTATCACAATTATTCTCCCAAAAGACCCTACTTTATGCTTTCACTATAAAAAAAAATTTTGTTTCATAATTGTTAATTTTGTTTTTGTTTGATTTTTCAGAGACTGGTTGCTAAAATAAAATACAGCCAGTTGATAACATCCAAACATTTAATTTCTCCTTCCAAGTCTTGTCTCTTTCCTTGGACCCAGTTAGCTTTCCCGACTCCTAGCAATCTTCCGAACTGACTGACTGACTGAAGATCTAAGAGCTTCTTATATATGATCTCTTAAAGGTGTGAACACAAAAGTTGACTCCTCCTCTGAGAGAGTGGGGTTGTGGGAGCTGTGACTTGTGAATCTCCTGAACTTGTGAACTTTAACACGTGAGCTAATGTGTGAACTTTCAAAGGTGTGAGCTCTAATGTGTGAATTCTTAAAGGTGCAAACCCAAGTACACAAGTATTGCTTCCATCAATTCCATTGAATTATCACCTTGTTTCAAGTTCTGGCCCATAACATCTCCTTGTAAGATCAGATCAATCATACTGACCCATGCTAAATTAGATAATTATTGTCTTTATCAATTCTAATGACTTAACACTTTGTAAGGATTCCAACAAATTATCAGAACAGGCAATTAAGTGGCACAATGGCTAATGCTAGGGCTGAAATCAGGAAGATCTTCTTCATGTGTTCAAATCTAGCCACAAACACTATCTATGTGACTCTGGGCAAGTCACTTAACCCTATCTCAGTTCTTTCTCAGCAAAATGAAGTAGAGAAAGAAATGGAATATCACTCCAATAGCCTTGCCAAGAAACCCCCCAGTATGCAACTCACAATGAGTTGCATATAACTGAAACAACTGAATGACAACAAAAGTTATCAGAATCCAAAAAATAATCTGACTATCCTTTACAGTCTGGGTGAGGTGGGATGGGCACATAGTACCCTTCAATTTCTCATCTGAAAGGGACTTTATAGATAGGCCTCCATCAATTTAGAAATGAAGTCACTGAGAACCAAAGACAAGAGTATGGTCCAAGGTCAGACAATTAGTTTGAATAAGAAGCAGCAGTACAGAGGTTCCGACTTCTAGTCTCATGCTTTCTACAATTTACAACATTCAGAGATTTTGTGTTTATCAGTATGGGATCTTCCCTTTACTAATTCAGATTACAACTTTTTCTTGAGCAATAGATAGTCTTTGTAAGTTATTATGGATAAAAAAATTCTTCACCCAGGTGAAACTGATAATGCTTCTCTGTGTTTAGGTGGTCTTCAGATGATATACATACAGTCCATTACTGGTCTCATGTACAGAGCTGTTCCAGATTGTTAGAATATAAAAGACTTTGCACTTTAATGGCCTAGCTTTCACTCTACAATAAGACAATGGCACAGGGATTGAGTACAGGACCTACACAAAATTTTATTGACCATTACCAGTACAATGATCATGCAATAGTTATCAAATATATTTGACTAGGAATGTTATTTAACTCATTCCCTTTCTCAGGCAAATAGGAACTAATGATATCTTTATCATATGCTAGTTTAAAGAAAGAATACATGTTAAGAGATAGATGAGTACTTATTAAATAATCATTTGATCAACAGACATTTATTATTTACCTCCCTGAAGGGCCTGGACCTAAAAACCAGATTCAAATTTCCCCTCAGCTACAACTTTCATAATCTTTGTAACTCAGACAAGTTACTCAGTTCAGCACTTAGCATCATAGTAAGCATTTAATAAATGTTTATTTATTATTGATTAATTGAACAACTTCTTTGGATCTCAGTTTCTAAATCTGTAAAACAAGGGGTTTAAACTACATGACTCTGGACAGCTCTTTCAGCTCTAAGCTATGAGCCTATATCCCTATAAACTTATAGAAAAAAATAAAGACACAGATCATTGGAAGGATTGACTCATATTGGCACTGTAATTGGAAGAAGTTGTAAGGAATATAGGTTTTTGAGGCATTTTAAAAGTAGAGAAGAAAAACTTGGAGAAGTAGATAATAAAAAGAGAGTTGAAAAGTTCACGAAGAGTAATACTATCAATTCACTGTTTTCCCTAAGACCAGATTTTCTTATTAAAGGCTTTATTAAATTTTATAATTCAAGATTAAATAATCCAGGTAGCACATATTGTCAAATCCTCACTTCATAGATATCTTTTCCCTTCCTTATACAGTCAATCACCTATTCTGAAAGCACAATTTTCTACTTATAGTAGAAGCAATAAACCCCAAATAAGGCATAAATACCAAGCCATATCTGGATTAAGATGAGAAAAAAAAATAACTCTTGGATGCAAACCCCATGACAGAATATATTAATCACACTGTTTTTGTCATAAAATTATCCAGAGATTGTGAGAATGGATGATTAATAACCAATATTTTGGGGAAATTCAGAGGCTCTCCCCTTTTTCTAAACTTCTCATTTTAAAAACTCCTCTTTTCTTGAAGGAAATTACTGATAATTGAGATTGCATTGACTTTCTCAGATCTTGGTCAGACCACACCCAGCCTTGCAAAAAATTTAATCTAGAGTGGGAAAGCCAATTGTGTTCTACTCAAACTTGGATGGAGACAAATCCTTTCATCTAGAGAGCCAAAGACTAAGGGTGATCTGAGTAGAGATAATTTCTGTCCAATGGTCACTCTCAACCCCCCACTCCCATTGAAAAGGTTATACATTGTTGATTTCATAGCCTAAAGCTATGCTTGATCTGATATAGAGATACTTTCCCTATCCAAAAGATACTCAGTTTTTCAATTAAAAATAGCCTACCTCCAATCACATTGACCAATTAGATTTGATTGCTATTTGATGGGCTACCTACTGTTTTGAAGAATATTTAAACTATAAGTACTTTGCCATGATGGCCTTTTGCTCTAAGAGATATGACTGAATAACTATCATTTTGTTCATAACCTGCTAGGCTTATTAATAAAATGATTAAGTTACCCAGGAACTATGTCTCTCAAACTTTTAAATAATCATAGGTGACGGGTGAGCATAGATGAACAAGTTTCAGATAAAAACTTAATGCCATTGAATATAAGCTCATTTTATGTTTATATAGCCTATGTATCAATCAGACTAATGTTGTTTCAATGATTTGATAATCAACAGGTGTGCCCTAAGCACCTTTTTCAACCATAGAGACACAACAATTTGCTATAATCATAACGCACATGAAAGCATCATTAGCAAGAACACAAATACATAGGTGCTGTAATTCACAAGGCTGATGAGGAATGACTAATTATTTGGAAGCACTCTGAAAACATAAAAGGCTATAGAAATGCTAAATAGCATCATAACCCTAGAAGGGCAATTAGAGTGTTTAGAATTAACAACCAGTTTGTTTTTTTTATTTTCCTCAAACACAGGTTATTACATAAAAATAACCATAGTAGGCAAAATTGTGTTTAGTACCAAATCTAATTAAGTTTTTCTAATATTAAGCTAATTTTATTAACTATTTTCAACTCTTATTTCCTATGGTCATTAGTGTGTTTCACTAAATGTGACCATCACATAGATGAAAGCTTAACATTCTATAGGGAAGGAAATAAGCATTTATTAAGTGCTTGCAATGAGCCAGACACTGCTAAACTCTGGGGATAAAAATAAAAGCAAAAAGATAGGCCATGCCCATAAGAAATTTACATTCTAATGAAGGAAGACAAAATAAAAATGATAGTTAAAAAGGGAGGAAAAGAAGGAGAAAAAAGATATCTAATTGGGAATTTGTTTTTGAAGTTCAGGAAGGAGCAGAATCAGGAGGGGAATGAAGGGGCCCCTCTAAAAAATGGAGACCTCATACTCTTTGCCAGCAATGTCTCTACTGGGCCTATATCCTGAAGAGATCTTAAAAAAGGGAAAGGGACCCACATGTACAAAAATGTTTGTGTCAAGAAACTGGAAACTGAGTGGATGCTCATCAGTTGAAGAATGGCTGAATAAGTTATGGTATATGAATATTATGGAATATTATTGTTCTATAAGAAATGATCAGGAGGATGACTGTAGATAGGCCTGGAGAGACTTACGTGAACTGATGCAGAATGAACCAGGAGATTATTATACATGGCAACAACAAGATTATATGATAATCAATTATGATGGACATGGCTCTTTTCAACACTGAAATGATTCAGGCCAGTTTCAATAGACTTGTGATGGAGAGAGCCATCTACATGCAGAGAGAGAACTGAGGGAATTGAAAGTGGATCACAACATAGCATTTTCACTTTTTTGGTGTTGTTTGCTTGCTTTTTTTTCTTTCTCATTTTTTCCTTTTCATTCTGATTTTTCTTGTGCAGCATGATAAATGTGGAAATACGTATAGAACTGCATATGTTTAACAAATATTAGATTACTTGTTGTCTAGAGGAGGATGGTGGTGGGAAGGGAGGGAGAAAACTTTGGAATACAAAATTTTACAAGGGTAAATGCTGAAAACTATCTTTGCATGTATTTTAAAAATAAAAAGCTATTATTAAAAAATGAAGGCCTCAGAAAAATCTCAACAATTTGAGAAGGAAGCTAAACAATATTCTAGAATAATAAAGCAGTTAGAGTTGGGTATTCTTAAGTAAGAAGGCCACTCAAGACCAGATCCAGGATGCAATAGCAGCTAAGGCATGGTTATAAATTAGAGAATGATGTATATGTTTCCTATTACAAGTTTTTTAAAATGTTCATAATGCCTTTCATAGTTGTCATATTTAATCTTTACATTTCAAGACCTAAAAATTACCTAGAACTTTATACTTTCTTAAACTTTATATGTTCGTGCCTTATCTTCTCAAGTATAAGATAAATTCTTAGGGAAATAGTGGCCAGTTTTTATCCTTCTGTGTTACCCCAAAGCAAATTATGGTACTTTTCAATGTATATTACGTGTGTGTGTGTGTGTGTGTGTGTGTTGTGTATTTGTGTGTGCATGTATATATATGCACATATATAGAGAGATATATAAATATACAGACAGATACTGATTCAACTTTAATCAAAAATGCAATAAACTTAATATTAATTTTGACCTTTTAGGTCATCTTAATTGATCTTTCTTTTCCTTTTTCAGCAAAAATAAAACTAGCTTCTTCCATGGAACATCAAACAGACCCTTTCTAACACTTTCTAGTTCAATTCTTTACCAAATTCCAGGTCCATGTTTTCCTTTTTCTTATACTCAGCTCCTCCTCCAATCCAAGTGCTCTCTTTTCCCATGTTTTCCAGAACTACACCAGTCAAGGCTTTGTCATCGAAACTTTCAAAATATAGACGTCATTACAAGGATCACTTCCAGCACCTACTTTTTTGAAATCTCTTGGTCCTGCTACATAGGTGAGGGAATACTAAATATCCAAAACTCAAAGCTGCCACACTGCAAACTCAAAATCAGCTTCAGGATTCCACACCCAAATTCAAAAGTCCTAAAACATGACCTCTAATTGCATGTAATTATCTCTCCAAATAAACATACACTTAATTATCCTCTCTCTGACTCCATAAAACTAAACCTTCAGCACATCACTAGCAAACTTTCTGCCTCCATACAAATGATATCACTAACTAATCAATCATTCCCTCTTTCCACATATTCAAACCAAACACTAGCCCTCTGCCACACACTTGCTACTTCTCTACAAGTACCCAGAGGGTGACTTTCATCAGCATCAAGAACCTATGCTAATGCTTCCTTATAACATGGGAGCTAATTCACATTTTCAGTCAGTTGCACAAATGCTCTGGCTTTTCTACACAGTAGTCTGTGCTGTCCCAATAGAACAATAAGATGTGTCTAAGCAATGTTTTTGTGTGCCCAAATAGAGACGGCTGGCATCTAAAGAACCCTTGGCATCCTCATCTCCCTTCCAACTCTCACATTCTTTGGTTATGGGTGTATGTTGCCTGGACAGTACACAGAAAAGCTATAATAGGAAACCATCTCTGACTAGAACACAAGGAATAAGTATTAGTCTCCAAAATCAGTTCCCATTCTTAGTAAATTCATTTCTAGAGATTACAATGCTCTAGCACAGGAGTACTTAATGGAACTTCTAAACAAAAAAACAAGAAATATGGATAAATATAGACAACTATATTTAATATAATGCATTTGAAAGCATTGTTTATTGGAAGGGTCCATAGGTTTTGCCAGATTGTGAAAGGAGTCTGTGATACACATTTTTAAAAAAAAAACCCTCAACTATGGAACATGATGGAAATATTATAGGTATATTCCAAAACAAAAAATTCTAAAATGTTTTTTTTAAACTTTTTTTTTTTTTAAAGGCAAATGTGTAAAAAAAGATTTTCTTGTGCCTTCCTTATATCCATCTGGTATACGATCCATTGCCATTTGTCTTCTTAACAGTTTTTCAAATAAGACATTCTATCTCCCAACTCTGGGCATTTTTTCTGGTTATTCCCCATTCCTAGAACTCTCTCCTCTTCCATTTCTGTCTCTTAGCCTTCTAACATTCTTTCAAGTCCCAGTTAAAATTTCATCTTCTATAAGGAACCTTTTCTGATCGTCTCTGTTCATCATCTTCAATTTATAATGTATTTTGTTTATACAGTTGTTTGCACGTTTTCTCTGTCATTAGATTATGAGCCTTAAAAGCAGAGACTGACTTTTGTTTTTCCTTGTATCTGAGGGCTCTTAGCTTAGCTGGCAACAATAGGTGCTTAATAATAAATGCTTATTGACGGACTAAATGAATTATAGTAAACCAACATTAAATACAGCAAGATCTTATAATGTCAGTACCTTCTACTCATTTGTATAATAATAATGTAGTCTGATATATGCAATCATTTGTGAAAATGTGCTTGTTCTACTGTCATACTTTGATTTAGGATACCCTTGATATATATATAGATTATTCTCATTAAAATTTTGTAGAGATGGGAAAGTGTGCATATGAGTTAGTAGTTATTAATATTTTCTTGATTGCCTATTTCATGTCTAATTTTTTCAAAGTACTTTCTCTTTCTTTTAAATATATTACCACATTAGTCATATTGTGAAAAGCAAAACAGAACAAAAAGTGACATACACACACATTTAAAATGAAAACAGTATGCTTCAACTCCATAGTTCACACTCCATTGTTCTGCATTCAGACTTCATAGTTCTTTCTCTGGATGTGGATACCATTTTTCATCATAACTCTTTGCTATTGTCTTGGATCATTGTATTTCTGAGAAGAGTTAATTCAAACATAGTTGATCATCACACACATTGCTGTTACTTTGTCCAATGTTCTGGTTCTATTCACTTCACTTAACATTAATCCATATAAATCTTTCCAAGTTTTTCTGAAATTTACCTGCTCACCATTTCTTATAGCTCAACAATAGTCCATTGCATTCATATACCACAACTTGTTCAGTCATTTCCCAGTTAATGGGCATTCACTCCATTTCCAATTCTTTGCCACTACAAAAAGAGCTGTATTTTTGTACATGTAGGTCCTTTTTCCTATTTTTATGATATCTTTGGGAAACAAAGCTAATCATGGTATTGTTAGGTCAAAGAGTACCTCTCTCTTTTTTTTTTTTTAAAGCTCCAAGCACAGACCTACTATGAGTAAGTTTTAACTAGTTCAATTGTTTTTTCTCATATTTGTTTTTTTTAAACATGATTTCTATTTTCTCATGCAGTACTTAGGGAGCTATACAAAAATATATTATTCAATAGACAAGGTGATATCTTAAAGGCTACTTTTCAATGAGGAGCCTCCTCCATGCATATATGAAAAAAATATGTATTTCCTTGAAATAGTTAATGTCAGTGATGACTTCTGTGGGCACACCACCTTTTTATTAGCATCAAGTGAGGCATAAGACAAGGGATCTTATGTGGATCTAAACTGCTTCCACTTTGATAGAAGTTCAGTACAATTCAAACAAAAGAAGGATTCTCAAAAGATGGTCTTCTAGATGCTCCTGGTTTCAGACGGCTTCTTGCCCCTTGTTTCACATCCTAGAATATACAGAACCAATTAAATGAGATCCAGAGCCGCTGGTGCTTCTCCTTATCTATTTCCATGTTGCCTCCCCTGACAGAATTTAATTTCCTAAAAAGCAGGAACTATTCTAATTCTGTACTTGTGTTCTCAGAACCTAAAATTGTAATGAGTTCATACACAGCAAACATTTAGGAAATGTTTGCTGATGGATACATAGCCTCTCAAAGAATTCAGAGGAACTTCAGCCTAAGTATCCAAACGGAGGAAAAAATCAAAAAACAACGACAAAACCTGGACTAGATGAAAAATGTCTCTTGGCCAACCTGTTATATAGTGAATGGATCCCTCAAAGAGTTAGTGTGTGTATGTGTGTATATATAAAGATGTATATAATATACAACAACACACATATATATATTTTATATATATATATATATATATAGAGAGAGAGAGAGATCGAGAGAGAGAGAGAGAGAGAGAGAGAGAGAGAGAGTAATATAGCATATATGCATCCAAACATACTATATTACTCTCTCTCTCTCTCTTTCTTTCTCTCTCTCTCTCTCTCTCTCTCTCTCTCTCTCTCTCTCTCTCTCTCTCTCTCTCTCTCTCTCTCTCTCTCTCTCTCTCAGACTTTGTGGGGAAAGCTTGGGAAACTCCTTCAAAGAGGCTCTCCCCTGAGAGACCCACCTCAGGGAAACAAGATAAAGTGGTTTCATTCTGTTATTTGGGTAGGACTAGTTGAGTGAGTCCAGGACCACTCCTACTTAGCCCAAGCTGGAGATTTCTATCCAATTATTTAGTTGGAGATTAGTCCAGGGACACTCATTCAATTCCAAGATTCTCAATTTTGATTCCAACTCAAACTGCTCTCAGCCCTATCAAGAGCTGCCCATATAACAAGCTTCCTTTAGCACAATTCCTTGCAGAGGGCCAAAATCAGGAATCAAGCCAAGGAACCTCTCTCTCTCTCTCTCTCTCTCTCTCTCTCTCTCTCTCTCTCTCTCTCTCTCTCTCTCACTGGCATAGCTGTGACCCTCTGTCCACTGAAAAGATATTCTCTTTTCAGCGTTATTCCCTCTTTATCTCTCTCACCTATTTCCCTAATAGACCCTTTTTATCTTTCTGTTGGGATTTCTCTGCTAGCTCTTTACTTCTCTGTCAGGACCCTGACACTAAGGAAATCAGCCTGCAAAAGCTGACTTCTCAGTTCTAATAATAAACTTCTTTTGCCAGTTTAACTTTTCAGATTTGTAAATTCACTTACGAAGGACCTGCACCAACCAGAAGGGGATTCCCACAATTCCCTGCTCTGTACCAAATCTCATCAAATATATGGTATTATATAATCATACATATGCATATGTATATATTTTATTTTCATTCATAAGTGTATATAATAGAACAGACATGGTGAATGGACAACAGACTGAATCAAGAATAAAAGAATTAAATTAGAGATTATATATTTCAGTCAATTGCATATTGATAAAAACATTCTAATCAGTATAGTTAACATTGATATAGTACTTTACAATTTGCGAAGCACTTTGCATATATTATATCATTTCATTTTCACAACATCCTGATAAAGTAGGTGCTATTATTCCAATTTATTTAGTAGGTTCTATTATTCCAATTATTCCAAAGGTGAAGAAAGTAACACAGATGTGAAGTGATTTCTCCAGGATCACACAACGAACTAAGTGTTCCTAGTAGGATCTTAATTCAAATGAACTTAATTCTAGGTCCAGCATTTTGTCCACTGCACTCTCTGATTATCTTAACAATATACTATGGAAAATCACATATGAAAAGCCTATTTGTCTTCTCTAACATCTTAGTCAAAGATGCTATCACTACATGAATGAATTAAAAATCATTTATTAAACCCTTACAATTTACCAAGTAGTACATATTTTGGAAGAAAAACCAATAATGATATATTTTTTAAAATCTATCCTTTAGATTTTCCCACTCACAATGAATAAAATGAGATAAAATTGAGTTCCCCAGGTAAGAGGAATCTAATGTTATACAATAACAAATGTCACACATAGAATTTATACAGCACTTTAAAGTTTGCAGAATGCTTTGTGAATATTATCTCATTTGATCACATGAAGAATTCAGAGTTACAGATGTCCATAGAATAATATGGTGGATGATGGTGAATAGGGTGGTACTGGGGACAAGTCAGAGCAAGTAGGGAAGGTTAAAAAAGTCATCTGCTGAAGTAATCTTTCCTGAACAAAATTTCCCTCAGTTGTTTTAGTGAATGCTTAAATACTATGAATTCTAACAACCCTTATTATGCAAATCACCCTTTTTTCCATGGACTCTAATTTGTCAACACCTTTCCCAAAAGGTGAACACAAATGCAGATGGATGTGATTACAGCAGGATGGAATGTCACAAGTGGGACCATTGTTTCATTGAGTCTAGACACTATGCTTATATTAATAATTTCAAAGTGAATTGAATTGAGCAATGTGGTGTAATGCATAGACATTCAGCCTTACAGGCAGGAAGATCTGAATTAAATCTAGCCTCTAATACATTCTAACTATATGATCTTATGTAAGTAATTTAATCATTCAATGTTGTAATGTAAATAACTGTCTAAGACTATAGAAAAGGTGCCAATTCACTTTAGTAGAGGGAATTTACTTTTCTTTGAATTGCCTAAGCTCAAGAAATCACAAGTCCTATTTCTCTCCTTATAGTAATCTGAGCTTTCATTAGTTTTTCTTGTTATAACACCAAACTCCTGGCCTATGTTGAGCTTAAAACTCTCTAAAGCCCCCATGTTTTTGCTCCATATGCTATTATCTACCCATCCTGTACTTATCATGTAATTGATCCTTAATTTTTGAACAGAACAATTTCAAAGGCAGGTATGTTTGGGACAGTCTATTGAAGAACACTTGTCACACCAGTGAATTGTAGTAAAACAGACTGAAAACTTGAAGGACTTATAGGAAAAGATTAGTCACATACTTAAAAAGGGAAGAAATTTATTGGTACTTATGTCTTGGCCAAGAAGCAGTCTATGAATTCCTGTTTAGCATGATAGATGGCATTAAATGCATTGCTTCTCTGTTTTATATAGAATTTATATCCTGTTAATTAGAAATAGTAAAATATGTTGATTCATGTATATTTCCACATGACCATTCATAACAAAGAAGGGGAGAACTTATCTCCCTTCATTGACCTAAACATCATTGAATGTCCTGCATATGGATCAAATAGGGAGTAGGCTTCAATTTCACAGAGCTTGAAGCCTGATCAATCATTACTAAGAGCCCCCAAGAATACTTCTTCCTTTATTGAAATTATAATAGAAATGGGGAACAAAAGCAAAATGGATGGTCATTCAACTCTAATTATGCACAATATGGAATGGAATCCTTCTGGTTGAATGAACCTGTTATATATCCTGAAGAAGAGAATTCTGGGGCCTGGAATCAATATGTGATTTAGAGGATTCAAGTATCTGTATATTTTTCCACTATTTCTCTTAAGTTATTTTGACATCTGGCATACAAATTCCTCTCGTCTAAACCAAGAAAAAATATGATTATCTAGATCAAAGAATATTGTTAATTACTACTCTTTGGGTCTAGTCATTTAACCACTTCTGAACCCAGCTAAAATCGCTATCATCCAATCTACATCTTTCCATCTTATTCCCAAGGATATCAAAAAATTACTCAAATTACCCAATTAAATACCTTGCTGAAATGCAAGGATTCCAGAGCTTTGAAATTTTCCTAATCAAATGTGTCTATCAGAAAAGAAATTAAACTAGTCTATCAAAACCTATTCTTTATGAATCTATACCATACAAAACTACACATAAGGAATTGCAAAACTAGATTTTGATCACTGACAGAAATTCAACAATCACATTCCAATATTCTTTCAGGGTTTTGGCATGTACTGGAGAATTAAATCATTAAGACATTTAGGTGCTCTTTAATCTTCTCACAAATTTTGGAACGTAATTCCTTGTTAATATTTTTTCCTATCTTAACCTATCTAGATGAAAGAATGAGTTGATTCCCTATGACTAGAGTAGGTGACTTGTCTAGAAACTAGTTTGTATGAAAAAGATCTGAAGATTTGGAAGTACTACAATCTTAGAATAAGTCAAAAGAATGGCTTGGCAGCAAAAAAAAAAAAAAAAAGAGAGAGAGAGAGAGAGAGAGAAAGATAATTCAGGATTAGGCTGCAGTAAAAAACATGTAGTATCCAGAAAAAGGGAATTAATAGTCATGCTGTACTCTGCACTTATTGTACTATATATTACATTGAATTCTAGGCATTATATTTCAGGAAGGAGATTGAAAATTTGGAATATTTCCAGAAAAGAAATATATGAATAGTGAGAGATCTGGATACCATTTCATATAATAAGGTGAAGATATTTAACCTAGAGAAGAAAAGACTCAAGGAAAAAATAGTAGTTGTCTTCAAATATCTGAAAACCTGTCATGTGAAAAAGGAATTAGATGTCCTGCTTAGCACTGAAAATAATTGAAGAAAGCTGTAAAAAGGTAGATTTGGGCTTGCTGTAAGGAAAAACTTTCCTAATAATTAGAACTGTCCTAATATGAGATAGGTTGCCTAAGGTGATAGTGTATTCCCTATTTTGGAAGACTGACATGTGACACCATGAAAATGGCTTTTGGTCATTTGTTTATATATTTGTACTTTCACTTCAAGTGGAAAAATTGAAGGTTACAATCTCATGCATTTCAAAAAGTCAATAGATTAAGGTATCCAGGCATCCAGTGTCAGGTGAGTTCATGACAGGTTTTTCAGTTAATCCAGAATTCACTAAAGGTGTTACCTTTGAGGTTTAGTCCAATGGTACTTAAGAAAAAAATTCATCTGGTAATCATGCCATATCTGGATGTGAACTTGTGGAACCAATGCTATGTAGAAACAATGCTATTTCTGAGCCCACTCTTCCCAAGTATTGAAGCGACATAGAGAGCATTTTCCCTCAAGACATTTCAAGAAAATGTTTGTTCTTCTATTACTGAATATATTCAAAATAAATATCCTTTTATGAAAGTTAACTAATGTTAAGTGACTGAATGAAATCCAAATAGCCTTCATTGTCTCCAACAGTGGAGAAACAGAACCAAAAGGGGGCGGGAGGGGAAGGGGGGAGAGGTCAAGCCAATAATATTACAGAAAAGTCATTCCAAACCAGAGGTATACTGATAAATTTCCAGCTCTCTGGAAAAAAATATATTTTTATGATTAATCTGCAATGCTTAATTGTTCTACATCACTTTCTTAAGTCTAAATAATAAACAAAACAATGAATCTAATTGGTACCATTTTCTGATCTCTGATGTGCAAATGTTCATGATGAAAATTTAACAAACTGGCCTAGGTAAACCAGTTTTAGCACTTACCGAACCCAAAACCCTCCAAAACCCTCAGTCATACTCCTAGGATACTAAAAATATAGCATCTCTGATTCTGGAAAGTGAACCCAGAAGGTTCTTATTACATAGAGAACAAGAAATAAAAACAATTTTTAAAGCCAAGTTTTCTGTTTCTGGATCAAATGATTTTTTTTATTGTGCTGCCTTAAAGACTTATATGTTAGTTATTATTATTATTATTGCTATTATTCTACCTACTTTATTCTATTTTGCCTCCTTTTCATTACATAGTCTGAAGAGATAAGAAAACCGTCTCTATGTTGTCACCATTGTAAAATAGCTTTACTAAATCTCTCTTAATTTCTACTCTTTAGATTCCTTATACAAGCAGTTAAAAGAAAATGATTACAGGATCATGTGATCAATAAGATGGAAGACTAGAAATATTCTAATGCCCAAAACCTTCCAATTTCTTTCAAAATTTAAATTGTACAGCAAAGGTAAAGCAACTTGAACTGTTTCCTTGATTTAGGACAACTGTAATATAAACTAGAAAATAAAATAAAATATTTCCTTTGGCTCAGTCAGTACCCCTTCCATACTGCTCACCAGTGTTGGACTATACTAGCCAATCTGAGGACCTAACCCAAAGACTTGTACCAAAATTTATCCTTCTAGTTTAGTGTTCTCTCCCTCTTTCTAGTGCTGTAAAGATTTAGGGTCCAACTTGTAGAAGTCTGCTGAGAGCATGATAGACAAGTATCGACACAGAATTCCTTCAGCCTAAATAACCTTTATTTAGGGCAACAAGCTAAGATTAGCTAGAGGTTTGGTAGTAGCATTATTTGCTATAGAAGTCTGTTTAGGAGAGTGGAGGAACAAAGGTAAAGGGATAAGACATGTGTCTGGGCTTAAAACAGAGCTCAAACCAATTTTCTACATGCTCCTCCTCCCAGAGCCTGAGAAATAGAGAATACAGAAATAAACCTCATACCACCAGCATAACAGCTTTCTATACTAGTAGTGGTGGGTCAGAGAACTGAAGAATAGTGAGCAGGACAGAACATTGGGACAAGGCATTATAAAAGGGGAACTATATAGGACTCCAGTATGGTTGAAGATATTATATTTTGTCAAAGGATTTTTTCCCCCTGAATATATTGATAAAACCAAGATTTTTGTAGCTTTTGTTATCGATATAGTCAATTATGATTGTAATTTTCCCAGTATTGAATTAGCCCTGCATGCTTGGTATAAATCCCACCAGAAAATAATGTCTGAGTTTTGTGATATATTGTTGTAGTTTACTTGCTCCTATGTTTTCAAATGTTTGCACTAATATTAATTAGGAAAATTGGCCTACAGTTTTCTTTTTATGTTTTTGTTCTTCCTGGTTTAAGTATCAAAACCATATTTTGATATATTATAAAATCATATATCATAAAAAGAATTTATCAATTTTTTTTCTAACAGTTTGTACAGTTTTGGAATTTTCCTTTAAATATTTGTTACAATTCAATTGTAAACCCATCTGGTCCTGGGAAATTTTCAGTTATGACTAATTCAATTTGTTATTTCAAGGTAGAGTTATTTAATTGTTCTATTTCATTTTCTGTTTATCTAAATAATATATATTTTTGTAAATAGTCATTCATCTCACTTAGGTTATCAGTTTTACTGACATAGAATAGGACAAAAATTCCAAATAATTGCTTTAATTTCATCTTGATGGTACATTTACCTTTTTCACTTATGATACTAGTAATTTGGTTTTCTTCTTTCATATTTTAATCAAATTAATTAACCCTTTACTTATTTATTTCCCTCCAGAAAACCAACTTCTGGAAGAGAATATGGAACAATATACTGTTCCTAAATGATTTAAAAGAGAAATGAAGATTTTAAGGACAAAAATTATGTCTTCAACAGCAAAATAATTGATAAAATAGAAATAATATAAAAATAAAATGAAATGCTAATTAAAATTATTCAGATTGCCTTTAAAGGGGGAAAAAAAGACCAAATCAGCAAACTCCAAGATATATAGTTGTTAAATTTAACAAATCAATCAAGAAAAGTTCTGCCGACTATGAAAAAGACCTTCAAAAACAAAAGAAAGGAAATCTGAAAAACACAAGACTATTCTGTACACATCAAAATATAGGAAGAAATGGAATAAGATGAAGAGCAATAGAGAAGAGGATATATCCCAATATGTCATATTCTGCAAATCTTAGTTCAAGTATAAATGAAAAAGGATAGAAATTTTATAATAAAGAGGTGTTGGAAACATTTTTAAAAAGAAAATCAGACCTAAAGAAATGATTTGCTTCTCAAACATCCTAGACAAGGGAAAAGTAAGAGAAATAAGGACTACAACAGTAACAGAATAACAACAGAAAAACCAGTAAGAAGCTTCTTTCTAAATGGAATACAAGGAGATAGAGATGAGGGAATGGCAGAGGTGGAAATAATAGTGAAGAGGTGGACCTGAAATGGTCAGAAAATGACAGTTCTTTATATACAAATCAATCTTTGGTTGTTGTGGTGTTACCTTACACAATAGGTGAAAGGGAAAAGGGAAGCAAGAAAATAGAGAGAAAAGTATGATGTGAAATTGGGGAAGGAGGAAAACTGTGCTTTAGTGATAAAAGGCATTCTTTTGATAAATATTTCTCTGGGTAATGAAAGATTTTCTTTTAAGAGATTGAAAGGAGGTTGTGCTGGATATGATCTGGAGAATTAAGTGCTTGAAAATACCATGTAGGCTACCTTGGGAGGAGACAAGTTGGAACTCCAACTGGATCCTGAAGGACTGGGGTGGAGGATAAATCCAGGAAGAAGAATTTAAGACAAATGGTAATGATGATGATAATAATAATGTGTTAAATTAGTAACAGTGTGCATAATTAGGGAGATACTATGGGGGATATCACTCTGAGATAGTAGTTCTCTTTGTCACCTGCTAGAATTGGCATTGTTCTGGCAATGTGGTACAATTTTAAAAAAGAGGGATTTCATGGGGCAAGGTCTACAAGGTAGGAGAAGAAATTACAGTCAGTGGAGAGTCCAGTTATTATTTCATGAGAACTATGGAGAACATTGAAAGGCTAGATAATTAAAAGGATGATGAAACAACAACAACAAAAGATGATTTAGGATACACTAGAAGAGAGGAAGGATAATGAAGAGTGTGAGAAAAATATGCTTCAGAATTGTTGTGGTTATTCAGAGATTTTCAGTACTGTCTGACTCTTCATTACACCATTTGGAGTTTTCTTGGCAAAGATATTGTAGCGATTTGGCGTTTCTTTCTCCTACTCATTTTATGATGTTATAAATGGGGTTAAGTGACTTGCCCAGGTTCATATAGTCAATAAGTGCCTGAGGTTAGATTTGAACTCAGAAAGATGAATCTTCTTAATGTCAAGCCAAGAATTTTATCCAAATCATTTAAAAACACAACAATGAATAGTACTAGTTGAAGAAGAAGGAGAGGGAAATATATTTGACTGAGAAAAAAGGAAGTAGAGGGGAAATTTTTTAAATAGTCAAAAGTAGGGGGGAAAAGTAACTTTTAAGAAAAATTTCCAAATGAAAAAGGGTAACAAAGGGGAGGGAGATTGAGAGTGGGAGGTGTAATGTCCGCATATTAAAAATCAGCCTGAGTCAGGAATTCAGGTTAAGGGAAAAATCTTCAATCTTTATTGAAGTGAAGAGGTGAAAAAAGATTGCGATAGCAATATGGGCAGCTGCGACAGGAAGCCAGCTAGCAGAGAGAGACCTGAGCTGAAAAGCCGTTGCAATGGCAATGCAAGCAGTCTCTCCTTCTCCTTCCTTTTCCACTCCCCTGCTTCCACGTACCAAAATCGTCATTTCCTATACAACACATCAGGACTTGCACAAAGAGTGGGCGGGGGTCATTCTTTCTCTAAGCTTATATATTAATAGAGTATGGTCCAATTACTATTTAGTCTCATGTGCTTGGGACCTCAGTGCATCAACTCAAGCCTCAGCCCATTACAGGGAGGAAGAAAACCATTTGTTATAAAGCTACATCAACATAGTACTGTGTTTACAGCAGAAAAAAAGAAGAAATCATAACTCAAGAAAAACCTATATTAGAGACAAAAAAAATTACTTTAACACAATTTTAAATGTGAATGGGTAAAACAACTTTTTGGCCCTCTCTTCATACAGAGAAGTCTAACTCTTTCTTTTTTTTTCTTTTATAGGATATTTACATTCCCTTACTGAACAATTTGGATTAAGTATTTGGTCATTGGGTATATATAGATTAATGTTAAGTAAAACACATACACTTTTTACATATATTTTATGCATTCCTAAGTTTCAAAACTTTTTCTGTATCATTTGATGGCTTTCATATGTTGTCTGTGACTTCTGCAAATCTCCCTAAAAATTTCCATTTAATTTTTTATGCAGACCTGCAATATACTGAAACCACAATGGGGAAAGTCACAATGTGCAAGGGATAACTATAGAGCTAAAAGACTTTTGACATCTTCTAAATGATACTGTAAAAACAAAAACAAAAACAAACTAACTGCATGTTTCTTAATACCACACAGAACTTGTACAAAAACTGACCCACAAAGATATTATAAACTTACAAAAAGGCAGAAACAGTTAATTTGTACCTTGATTATAACACACTAAAAATAGTCACAAGTTCACAAACCACAAACCAAAGACATAGTCCCAAATGGAAACTTTACAATGACATTCAAAATAATGATTGAGTCAAAGAATATACAAAAAAAAAATCATGTGAAAGAAAGTGATAATGATGAAACAACATATTAAAAAGTTCTGCCATACAGCTAAGGCAGTTCTCAGGAGAAAGAGCATATCCTCATACACATACATAAAAAATAAAAAAAGGAGGGTAAATGAACTGAGTGTGCTTTTGTAAGTTGGAAAGTCACCAAATAAACAAAAGTAAAACAAACACAAAAAAAGGAGAAATGGAAAATTAGAGGAGAAATAAATAAATTGAAAACCAAAAGAGGAATGATAAAACAAAGTTGATTCTTTAAAAATAATTAAATAATAAAATTGATAAACATCTAGCTAATTGAATTAAAAAGAAGAGGGCAGAAAATCAAATCAATAAAATATCAATGAAAAGTAAAAAAGAATAATCATATTTGTATAATTAGATGTCAACAAAGCACAGAACACACACACACACACACACACACACACAGGCACGCACAAAACACTTTAAAAATACAAAATATCAGCAGACTACGTAAAAAAAGTCTTAAAAAGCCAGATCAGAAAAAGAATCTACATGGAATCTACATGGAAAAAAATAGCAAAAACAGGAGGTGAGAGTGGAAGGGAAGTCTCCTGGTCCTGAAAGATTTATAGAAATAGTCTTTCAAACTTTTAAAGAATAATTAATATCCATTTTTATAATTTTAACCAAATAGTAAGAAAGTAACTATTACAATCCTTTTATGAGACAAATGTAATCCCAATTTCCAAAATAATAAATGATAAAACGTAGAAGGAAGGCTATAGGCCAATATCATTAATGTATACTGACTCAAAAATTCCAAACAAAATTCTGTTAAACAATAGCAATTTATCCAAGAAATTATTTATTATGATGAAGTATTTGTAAAAATGGTTCAACAGTAGGAAAGCAATGACCATAATTAATCATATTGAACAACAAAACATCCAAAACCACATGATGATCATCTCTATGATGCAGAAAAATCCATAGACAAACTATAACACTATCTTTTGACAAAAATTCTACAAAGGGCAGACATAGTGGGTAATTTTTAATGTCATAAAAAAGCATTTATCTAAAACCAAGAGAAAACAACATATACATTACAGATACACTAGAAATTTTTTCAGTAAATTTAGGAGAAAACAAAGAATGCCCATTCTCCCCATTATCATTTGATTTCATTCTAGAAGTGGTATCAATACCAATATCATAAGAGAAAGAAATTAAAAAACATAAAGATAAGTCAAGAGATAAAACTGTCCCTATTTGCTGATGACATGGTGATATATTGGGAAAATCCTAGAGAATCAACAAGATACTAATTTAGGCAAATTAATACCTTCAACAAAGTTTCATCCTTCAAAAATTAATAGCATTTTCAGTAACAATAACAACATACAAGAAGAAATAATAGAAAGGGAACTATCATTCCAAATAATTATAATATGCATAAAATTTCTGTGTTTCAACCTACTAAAGTTCACAAAAGACTTGTATAATTTAGTTATAAAATGTACCTTAAATAAAAAAGCAACTTTAATAGCTGGAGGAATATTCAGTGCTCATGATTAGGTTGTGGGAATATAAAAAAAGGTTGACAAAACTACCAAAAGTAATTGACACTTTTAAATATATCAGTCAAATTACCAAGGGAACTTCAAAGAACTTGATAAAATTATGACAAAATTCATTTGGAAAAACAAAAGAACTAGAATATCAAGGAAAATGATGAAAAGAAATACAAATAAAGGAGGAATAATATTTCCAGACCTCAGAGAACATTTTAAAGCAAAAGTTACCTGAATTATCTGGTATGGTATAAAAGTTAGAGATAGACTGATGGAACAAACAAGACAATGGAAAATCAGAAACAATGGAGCTCAATTATCCAGTGTTTGAAAAATGAAAAAAGTATTTTAAAAACCCAGTGAAAAAATACTTATTTGATAAACACTTCTTGGAATGTAGACTGATATAAATTAAACTCAGACCAAAATTTTACATGAGAGGTAATAAACACATATAACTTGATTAAAATGTAATAAGGAACAATTTAACTAATAAGATAAATATAATAAAATGTAGTAACATTGACATGCATTTTTCTAAGGCATTATACAGCCATCAGGAATTTTTATGTAAAGTTTACTGACTTTCATTTCTTTTTGAGTTTGACACCATTATAATATACTATATTCAACAATATATAATAAGGTCTGCAAGATCTTAGTACTAAAGATCATACTATTTTTTTAAAAAGAAGAGAAAAATGAAACAAGAAATACAGATGACTATAAAAGATAAAATAGACAATTCTTCATGATTACATGAAGTAGAAAAGTTTCTGTATAGACAATATTAGCATATCAGGAAAAGAAAGCAAATATTCAAATGTGGGGGGGAAACATTACTGATAAGAGTTTGGATTTGGAGTTCTATATATTTGTGTGTGTGTGTGTGTGTGTGTGTGCGCGCGTGTGCGCATATCTCTCTATACACACATATATAGTAAAGAAAATGTCAAATAATTAATGATAAGAGAAAATGTTTTTAAGTCAAAACAGCCCTGAGAGTTCACCTTACACTGCAAATTGGCAAAAATAACCCCAAAAAGGCAATAATCAATGTTGTAGGGGTTGTGGAATAATAGATACCATCTCTAACTCTTAAGAGAGTAGCTTCTTTTTGAATGCAATAACTACATGGATGAAATAACAAATTTTTTGAAGTATTGAGGTAAGGTATCTAGGAATCAGAAGACAACAGATAGTTCTGTCTTGTAATCTGCTCTGGTCAGTCCAAGCAGGGGTCCTCAAACTATAGCCTGCCAGCCAGATGTGGCAGCTGAGGACGTTTATCCCCCTCACTCAGGGCTATGAAGTTTCTTTATTTAAAGGCCCACAAAACAAAGTTTTTGTTTTTACTATAGTCTGGCCCTCCAACAGTCTGAGGGACAGTGAACTGTCCCCCTATTTAAAAAGTTTGAGGACTCCTGGGTTGATCTGGGTTCTGGGTAGCATATTTTAGGGAGAATATTAGTAAAGTGGAGAGCATACCACCTGAGGATCTGCTGGAGGAACCAGGGATGTTTAACTTAGAAAAGGTTTCTGAGGTGGTAATGGGTATCATGAAGTGTTTGAATGGCTATCACATAAAAGAGAGGTTAACTTTGTTCTGCTTAGCCTCAGAGGGAAGAACCAGGAATAATGGGTTGAATTTCAACTATATATATATATATGTATATATATATATAACTTATATTGTTTACATATTATATATTATTTATATTGGCAAAAATACCATCCCAACAATTGCTGTTTGACCTTCATTCTCAGAGGACCATGATATCAGAGAGGTGAGACCATGACTTGCAAATGAATAGGATTTAAGTAAAGGAGGACTATGCAAGGTCACCTGCCTACAGAGCCATTTGGGTATAGTAGCCAGATTAAAACTATACAAAATAGAATTAACTGTCTGGGATTAGGAGTAACTGAGTTCCCCAACATTGAAAGTCTTTAGTCCAAAACTAGGTGACCACTTGTTAAGCTTCCTGCTCCCATCCAAAACACTTTTGGGACATTGGACTAGCAGCAGCTGGTGTGTGTCCAGAGAATACCAATCTATGTTCATATTTATCTAAGAAAACTGCAATTTCAATTTCATCATTTGCATAATGAAAGGACCTAAATAGGCGATATTTTAGTTCTAATTCTATCATTGAACATTAAATGCTGATAAATTCACCAGGTGGAGAAAAAAAAAGTTAGCCACAAAGGAAATGACACGCCACAATTGTACCATTTACAAAGAATTTTCATATTTATTATTTCATTTTGTCCTCAGAAAGCCATGAGACAAATATTACTTCTTCCAATTGAGAGTTTAAGAAATGGAGGAACAGAGAACTTCAGTGACTTTTCCAAAGTCACAGTTAGTGCTAGGGCAAGGATTTGAATTGAGGAGTCCTGATCCCCAGGCCTATACTGTTAAATTTTCATTATGCTTTTCTTTAGTATTACTACTGATCCACTTAAACAGTCCTCATCCAGATCCAAACTGACTCTTATTGCAAAAAACACATCTCCAATATACCTCCTTTTTGTTTTCAAATGGTAGACTCATATCCCATTCAAGTAGCAGCTTTCTTTTTCAGTCAAGAATAACAATATTGAATTGATGCTTTCTCAATTAATTAAAACCAAATTAGAATGGAACCATCACTTAACTAGATTTCATGGTTGTTTCTTCAACAACATTCTACTTTGAGGGAAAAGTGACAAATGGTATAAATATCAGGGATTGAGGTCAGTCAAGAGTCAGCTCAATTCAAATTCAAATTCAGCAGACATTTTTAAACACTTATGTACCACGTTACTATAATGGTTTTTCATAAAATCCTTCCAGAGTTCAAGCTCAATTTCTTGCAACTTCTATAGTCCCATGCAAGTACTGCTAACACTCCAAATTTTGACCTGCCAGCCCCATTGATGAGTGGAAAAAAGGAGAAAGTCAAAATCCCAAAACTTGAGAGATGGACAAGAAGTTAGTGGCTATTTAGTTCATGCCACAAACAAAATGAATTCACTTTCTATCATTTGTGACAAGTGGCCAGCTTCCATAAAGAAATATTTTCAATAAGAATTAAATGAAAAAAGGGATTGAGATCCAATCTTCAAATCAGAAAATTAAGTTGAGCAAAATATGCTATTCCCTAAGAGAGCTAATTAATTAGAGTAAGGAAAGGAGTTAGAGAGAGCCCACAGCCCCAAGAAAGATGACTTGGCACAGTGGATAATAGAGATGTCTTTGAAACTAGGAGAACCTGATCTCCAGTCCCATTTTTGACACATACTGGTTATATAATCTGGACAAGTCATTTAATTTTTTTTAGTTCTCAAGGAAAAAAGTGTCAAGCATTGTAGCTCATTAGTCATAGGAGGCCATTATCTTCCCAAGCACAGCATGAGATTAAATAGTAATTTTAAAATATTTAACAAAAATTTAATAAAATGCCCACAACATTACATTTTAAAATTCATTTATTATAGAGCTGCTGGAATCCTTTTGTATGGATTAGTGGCCTTGTTTCTATTGAATTTAATACTACTACTACTCAGTAATTCTCTACAAATGAATATAAATTGCAGTGAAATTGCATATATATATATCTGCAAGTATGTATAGATGTAAATGTGACTTATGATTCAAAGTCTATTTGCATAAGAATTTTCTCATTAATATAGACTTCTCAGTGTTCTGTACCTACATGAGTGGCAGAGTTGACTAGAGCTTGGGACCATATTTTTATAAAGATCTAATAACTATGATGCTGTTACAACTAGCCAATCTTGCTTGTTAGCTAAGCTTTGCTTGGTTGTATATGATTGATTGCTCTGTATAATGAATATGCATGAATTTTTAAAACATGCATTTATGTTCTGCATATACTTAGGTAAGTTGTCTTTGTAATGCCTTCTCAAGTAGTGTTCTGCCATGTCTTCTGTATATACTCTTAATGTTCCCTTAATGATTTTAGTTTCAACAATATTAGAAATTGGTTGCTTAGGAAACCAAGAAAATGATCCATGTGTTTTAAAAATGCTAAATTGTATAGTTAACAGGTTTCAAGGTTGGCCCCATAGATTTTTTGCAAATAACTGAAAAAAAATTTGTCCCAAGGGAAAAATGTAATCTATGGTTCAAACTCTATTTGCATAAAGCTCTTCTTCTTGGTGGAAGTATTATCCACTTCTCTGAGCCTAAGATGGAATTGATTAGAATTTAGGAAAGAAGGGATTCTGGTCTTCTGACTTCCAGTTTCAAGAAAGACTTTTGATTCCAGATTCTCTTTATCTACAATGACCTAAGGTCATTGTAGATTAAAGGGAATCTCTCTTTCTCTCTGTGTATGTATGTGCATGTACACACATTTATATATCTAGATAGATAGATATGTGTACATATATGTATATATTCACACACAAACATATACATACACACATCTGTGCATATATGTGTACATCTATGAATATGTATAAAATTTAAATGACTATTTATTACTGTTTGTATCATAAGGATAGAAGCTCTTTGAGAGTCTAGGCTGCTTTTTGCTTTTATTTTTATCTTCAATACTTATCAAGATGCCTAACAGAGTAATCACTTAAGAAATATTTGTTCACTTGATTTATTGAGTAATAATTATGTAGATTATAAATCTTACACAAAAACATTTTTAAAGAATGATAAAGATAAAATAATATTTAATCTTAAGGTCAATGGGGATCACTAGAATTTATTGAGCAGGGAAGTGGCTTTGGCAGTTATTCAGAAGAGTAGATTGAAGAATAGACTTGAGGCTATTAGTTCTATTAGGAGGCTGCTATAATAGTGATGACAAGAGGTGATGAAGACCTAGATGATGTAATTAGAATTAATTAAAGAGACAAGAGAGCTATTGTAAGAGGCAGAAATAAAAATATTTGGCAACTAAATAAATATGCAAAATGATAGAGAATATTGAATAAAGTTGTCAACCAGAGTGACAGAGATAGGTGATGGTTCTGCAGAAAGTAAAAAAGAATTCTGGAAAAGGGGAGAGCATAAGGGGAAAAATAATGTAATGAAATCCAAATTACAGATCAGAAGCTATTCATGTTTCTCATGTTGTCCATCTCAGTCCAACCCAAAATAGAAAGAGAGGTGATGGTGGAAATGGGTTTCTTATACTCCAATCATTGTTTTAAAGCATACTCCAAGGAGCATCTGGTATAATCAATCAGTGATGTGGACATAGAAGGTAAGAAGAGACATAGACATTTTATAATGGTACTCTATAGTTGCTGCTAAGGATATCTGCATTGCAGAAATTGGGGGAATGAAAACTTGTACATCAAAAGAAAGGGGTGACATGGGAAATGTAGCCGATGCTTATTTGAGAAGATCCTTATGATCTGGGGAAGGTAAGATATCCATTTTCTTACCTTTGATTAGTCAGTTTATATACCTCTTACAGTCCACAGCTCCAACTTGGGAAAACTCTCTTTTAGATAATCATTCACATATTATTAGTCAAGGTCTGATGTACCTAACTTCTCTGGGCCTTAGTTTATTCATCTGAAAATTCAAAGACTTAGAGTGTATGTTCTATAATTTCTCTTGCATATTTATAAAATATATCTCCTTGATTGAACTGAAAACTCCTTGATGAAAATACCGTTTTCATCCCTTAATTTGAGAAGGAGAAGTTGAGGGCAACAAGCAGAAGGAGGAGGAGAATAAGAAACTAGCATTTATGTAGTGCTTGAGAATTGCATACATTTTTTTTTTTACATTTTTACACACATTTTATCCTCACAATAATAATGATAGATAGATGCTATTATATCCATTTTACAGATGAGAGAACTGAGGCAAATAGAAAATAAATGACTAATCAGTATCTAAGGCAAAATATGGATTCAGATCTTCCTGCTTTTATATCCACTATTCTATCCATTGTACCACTTAGTTGCCTCTAACTGCTGACAATAGTTCTTAAGCCCCTGAAAATCCCTTATTGACTAATCCCAACACCCAAATCTATTTCCTTCATTACCAACCTGGTAGTTATTGAACTCATTAATCTATTCATCATAGAATCAGGCATGCAGGTACTTAGCTTGTTGGAGTTGGTCATCATTAGCCATTATTGCTCTTTCTTCTGTAAAAGTTTTTTTTTCTTTCCTTTTTTTTTTTTTTTTTTTAAATAGGCCCTTTGTTATTCTATACTGCTACAAATACTCTAGTCTATCTGGGTGAAGTGCTTCCTTCCCCCCATTCCCATGTATAGAACTCAGTGTTTCTCCAAGCTTTGGATCTGCCACTGGCAAGAAAGCTTTATTCGTTCACATATGTATTGGTTCACACAACCCCCATTTCATAAACACAACAGTCATTCAGTCTAGCTCCTTATTCACACTCCCACACATAGACACACATACTTGTGTGCGAACTGATGATCCCCCACAAGTTGCTCTCACACACAGAGGGTATAGATTTGCATGGGTTCTTTTTGAAATCTTTGGAGTTTCAACTTTCCTAGGTTCCTGCAAACTCAATGGATAAAACTGTGCAATTGCAAGATTCCTTAAAATCCCCCTTCCAGGCTGCCCAACATTTATTTTGGCAGCAGGTACCTAGACAGTTTCTGAAAGCCTCAGTTTGGCCTGGCCTCAGAGCTACTGGCACAGTAAAGATTAATAAGGCTTATTGAGCTGAACTCCTCGAAATGCAATGTGATCCTTTACCATGAAATGGGCAAGATTCTTTGTTTGCAATGAACAAAAGTGAAGCCAAAAAGAGCTGATTGTGACATGCAAAAATAGGAAACAATCAGGAACTGTGTATGTTTTAGGCTGGTAATTTGATGGCTAGAAATCCATGCCTTCTGCCTACTCTCTGTCCCATTTACAATTCACAAGAGTAGAAGATACAGTGGAATGATCTATAGAATGGTGCTTTTTCTTCATTTCTTTTTTCTTTTCTTTCTTTTTCTTCTTTTCTTTCTTTTCCTTCCTTCCTTCCTTCCTTCCTTCCTTCCTTCCTTCCTTCCTTCCTTCCTTCCTTCCTTCCTTCCTTCCTTCCTTCCTTCCTTCCTTCCTTCCTTCCTTCCTTCCTTCTTTCTCGCAAGTATAATGCATCAAAGAGACAGTGCATGTTGAATTGTTTCTTCAATAGATCAAGAAAGAGTAATTGAGAAGTATTACCTGATCTAAAAAATCTGTTTTAGGAATGATAATAAGTCAAGATAATATGGGATATATTCAAGTATTTATGTTTTTGCTTTTGAATATGAAGCTGTTAATGTTAGATTGATTATAAACTCACGCAGAAATCACTTTTCAAAGCTAAGGCATAAGAAGAATGGAATTAAACTTTTGAGAGACAGAAACAGAGAGACAGAGACAGAGATAGACAGAAAGACAGAAACACAGACACAGCAGAAGCAGGGGGGTGGGGAGTGGGGGAGGGAGAGACAGACAGAAAGACAGAAAGACAGACAGAGAAATAACTTCATCTCAGGTATTGGTGGGAAAGCAGAAAGTAGTTGTAAATCAAACAGAACACAGCACCAGACACCTCTATGCAAGCAGGTAGAAAGACGGGTCAGCAGACAGCCAAGCCTTTAAAACCCCTGGCAGCCCGGAATTGGGCCGCCCCGTACGGCAGGATAAGTCCTATCTATTTAACACAGAACATCCCATCGCGTTCTCCAAAAGGAGAAAAATCCCAGGCAAACATTCAGTTTGTCAATCAAAGAGCTGAGGCTGCCAGCAAGTCGTCAATTCTATGCAGACATAAACATTAAAGTGGGGGAGGGGGTAGAGGGGGCTCTGTCCTTACCTAAAAGGCATGGCAGACAGGGCAGCGCAGTGTTTTCGCTGTGCCCAACTCAGTGCTTTCTCTTTCATTGGGCAACGCTCTAAAGCTATTGAGGAGAGGGATTTTTTTTTTTTCGGATCTTCCTTCCAGAGTTTTAATCACTGACTTCCCCAGTCCGGGTTTAACAAATACCGCTGTCTTCTGTCAATATTTGTATGCAACACCACATCGGGCAGCCCGCCAACATACAGGGTTTCAAGAGGTAGGGGTAGAAAACTGACACCCTAACAAACACACTCCCGGCTTTGTGTCTTTTAAGGTGGTGCTAAAAGTGTCATCTTTGATTCTGACAGGAGCTAAAGATAGTCTCTTTTATGACTTTCTCCGCTTCCCCTAAATGCTCCGCTGGCTTGCGCGGGGAGGTGTGGTGGGGTTGGGGGGAATACGGGGTGTCCTGGGCAGAAAAAAAAGTTTGTTTTTTTGTCTCCTGGCCCCAAAGTTCCCCCTCACAATCACATGGCTTTCCTTTCCACCAGCTGCACTTTAAATGTATTTTAATTGGCTGGAATGTAGAAAGAATCCATTTGGCAGTCATTTACATTTGAAGCACGCCCTGGGCAGCTGAAACAGGCCCCAGAAGCAGCCGATTACTTCATCAAAAGCTGTACTTAGAATACCATTGACTCCTACATAACTACAGTGAACTCTATTCTATAGTGGGGGTGAAGTAATTAATAATTTTCTGTGAAAATTCTTCATTAATCTAAAAGCTTAAAAAAAAATCCTCCCTAACCCATTCCCTACACAACAGTTTCTCTGAAAGGAGATTTGATTTATGGCCCTAGGTTTTATTCCTCCCAAACACTGACTCTGTGAAGCATTGCAAAAAGGGTGTAAATAAGTTGGTTTGCCTGCACAGTTAATTTAAGTCATTTTCCTTTTGAATAATCCTCTGAGAAACATTGTTCTATTACTTCCTTACACTTAGCTATGTGCTACAATAAATATTGGCAATACTTGTGGCATTTCCTCTTCCTTTCCATTTTTCATAGTGGCTTACAATAATTATGCCCTCGACTCTGCTAGAACTTGAGACAAGTAAATTCACCTGGAGTCAGTGTTGGAAGAACATATATGCAGGATTTGTAAGCCTAAGAGTTAAAATCCTATACATGGGGAGAGGGCGATCCTATGCCACTCAGAAGAGAATACATATATACAAAAGCACAAAAGAGACTATTGAAAAGGCCATACATAATTTTTATTTTTTGTTATTATAAATACACAATCACAGAGAAAAAAAGTCATGTTTCAGTCTCTACATTGAAGCTATATCTATGTGGAAAAAATATACTGTGAAATTTATCTCAGGAAGTTTTTCTCCCATTTCTTTAAAAGTAATTGTGGTTCTCGAATGAGATAATGGGGCAGAAAATAGTGTGTTTTCAGTCTATTGTTTGGCAAAGATCAGGATGGGGGAGAGGGAAAGAGCATTACTTTAATTAGTTATGAGTTTGAACTTGAACCCTGAACAAAGAGGTCTTTCCAGGAAAATCATGGAATAAAATTAAATGGAAGAATAGGACACAAAGTATGTGAGACAAGGAGAAAGACAGCAAGATAACTGGATTAGTACTAGGAGTGTACCTGAAAAGAATGGACAAGTTCATTTCTTGTTAATGATGGTGTCCATATTCCCTTCCCTTGGCCCTCTCTTTACCCCATGTCATTATAGTTTCAGTCTCAGGGGTAATTAATTAAAAATTGTAACAAAGTTTCCATAGTAGAAAACATATGGAATTTGCAAGTAGAACTGACTGTGAACAGAGGCTGCTGAAAACCTTGCAGCTCATGAGCCACATATAAAAAGAAAAGATGAGAAAGTCATTTCTGTGACTTCCTTCATTCCTGCTCCAATGATAACATTAGAGAACAACAGGTTTTACCACTTCAGTATCCTCTTTACCCTACTTTTCCCTATATTGCCTGATATCTCTTCCTTTGAGCTAGAACTGTTTGAGAAAGAACTGTCTCTATTACTTTTAGAGTAGTATACAGAATTTTCAATACTATTAAACCTTTTTTTGACCAGCAGATTCTTTGTACTTACTAAAAGAGGTTGGGGTTTTCATAAATTATAGGTTTTACTTGGATCTGTTTTTTTTTTTTAAATCTTCTTCTTTCTATAAAATAGGAATACCTACATTCTAAATCCCATCTAATCCTTTGTAGCTAAATCTCATATTTTGTTGATTGATTCTTAAGGTAAATTTCAATCTTGCATCTCTCTCTCTCTCTCTTTCTCTCTCCCTAATTGTTTTATTATTTTTTCAGGGAACAGATATATTTTGATCATGAAACTTACTCCACTTTAAATCTCATCCAGAAATTAGAAGGGGTACAGTTTCTTCTTTTGGCTAGCAAGCTTTTTGCTCCTAGTAATACTGGTCTGGTCATTCAACAAAAATCCAGGGTCCACAATATTTAACCATTAAAATTTATGTGTTAATTCTTTGATTTTTATCATTCCCTTTACAAAATTTCAAAGTATATCAATCTTCCAACTCTAATTTTTTTTGTAAAAAAATTGGTAAAGCCAATAGCTACAATTAAGCCTTAATTTTCTACATATAATCTTTGCATTATTTAGGTATGAACCTGGGGCAGGTAGGTGGTGCAGTGGATAGAGTACCAGGCCTGGAGTCAGGAGGATCTGAGTTTGTTGACAGACATTATCATGAAAATTACAAAATTTATGTTTGGTATTTTTATTGTTCATTCCAATTAAAATTGTTGTAATCAATGGACATATCATTTTACCAGTTCTGATTATTTAATTTTGCATCAGTCCACATAATCCTCTATGCTTCTCTGAACTTTTCATATTCATCATTTTTTTATTTTTCAATAATATTTTTTAATATTTTATTGTATATTATATTTTATATGTTTACCACAATTTGTTTACCTATTCCTCCAATATGTTTGTCAAGAAATCCCAAATGGAGTCACAAAGAGTTGGAAACAACTAACTGATTGAACAGCAAAGGTTTGAAACTATGAACCAACTTTCTTTGTCATGATCCATTCTTGAGGCTAGTCCACATCGACTTTCACCTACAGTGAAATAATTGTGGAATCTTGAAAGTTGAAAGGAAACTCAGAGGTCACCTCCTCTAACTTGTATCTAAACTACAATATGATGAACCAGATCCCTAGAAAGTGATCATTAATCTTTGAAGCTTCAGTTGTAAGTAACTATTCTCTGCTCTTGCAGTTCATTTCACTTCTAATTGATTGTTATTGTTAGGAAGTGTTACATGTCTGAGACCAGATTTGAACTCAGGTCCTCCTGATTTCAGGGCTGTACTCTATCCACTGTGCCATCAAGCTGCCCCCTCTCATCTCAGATCTTGCCACAGATATTTATTACAAATGTTAAGTACAATGAAAAATGCTTATTATTTATTAGTATTATTATTAAACATTCTCAGTTAATTCAACCAATATTCCTATACTATGATATCCAGTCTATTCATCTTCCTAATGGCTAGCCTATCAATCCAAACAAGTTTGTCATTGTCCTTCCAAAAATATTCTATCCAGATCTAAATACAATATTCCACATGAGTCCATATTAGGTCAGAAATCAGTGAGAATGCACTAGATATTTTTTCTTTTTAAATGTTGTCTAAGCCTGAAGTACATTTTTGGCTGCCACTTCATCTTATTGATTTATCATATTAACATTAAATTCATTAAAAATCACAGTCTTTTCCCCTTTTATATGAATAAGTGTCTGGCCATTTCTCCACTATCCTTTTCTTGAAGAATTGATCTTTTTTAACTCAAATATAGGACTTAATATTTATCCCTATTAAATTTCATTTGAATTAATTTTGGTTCTCTTTACTAGTCTTTTGAGATCTTTTTTGCATCCTGACTCTTTCATTCAACATAACTCTTCTAACTTTAGGTCATTTGAAAACTGGAGATGCATCCATGCCTTTATTCATATTTATTTCTTTTATTCCTCTTAACCTCCCCTAATTAGCAAGGCATCCTTTGGGAATGGGGAAAAGGAAAAATAATTTAAAAGAGGAGGAATAACAATTCAGGAAAATTAACCATCACATCTACTGCATCTGAAAGTAAGTACAATATTTCACACACATATTCTACCAATTCTCCAGTGAAAAGAGGTAAGTATCTCAAATCTTTGTTGACATTGTCATGATAATTGCAAAATTTTAGTTTGGGTATTTTTATTGTTGTTCATTTAAAATCATTGTAATCAATGGACATATTATTTTTACCAGTTCTGATTAGATAATTCTGCATCAGTCCATATAACTCTCTATGCTTCTCTGAATTCTTCATATTCATCATTTTTATTGTTTAGTATTATTCTACTTTATATGTGTACCACAATTTGTTTGCCTATTCCTCAATCAATACTTTTCTGTTTGTGGTTCAATGCTTCCACAGCCAGAACTAGCTCATATATAAAGCATTCTTAAATAATCAAATTTCTACAATATACAGGTAGCTAAAATGCTTCATATGTAGCCTAATTATTGTAATTGTCTAATAGGAAAAGTCCAAGGGCCTATGGCTTGTTGATCCCTTTAAGGGTTGGCAGCATACTTGTCTTTGGATTGTAAAATGAATGTCCTTTGGTCACCTCTTGGTCTAAAAGTCATTAATTAGTATCTATCCTTCTCCTCCTTCCAGAGAAGTGCCTAGTTTTGAACTTTCTCACACATAGGTTCTAGTTTGCTTACATTTTGGAATTAATTTGAATTCCAGGAAGAAATATTCGATTTAATTCTTAAGCTCTACTATGTATAAGTCACTGCTTTCTAATGTAGAATAAGATCTAAGTCAAAGTTTCCTAAAGTGTAGTATACATATACCCAGCAGGTAGGTACAGTAAGCTGCTCAAGGAGGGGTAAGATAGATAGATAGATAGATAGATAGATAGATAGATAGATAGATAGATAGATAGACTTTAAAATCTGCAAATCATTTTTAGCAATATCATATTCTTTAATCTTCACAATAACCAGAAATGTAGATATCATTATCCCATTTTACAGATAACAAAACTGAGGCTGAGGAATTCCAGTACCACAGCTAAAATATTTCTGAGGTGGGATTTGAACTCCAGTCTTCCTGGCTCCCGGTTCATTTCTATATCAATTTCATTATATTATCCTATTGAGGAACTTCAGAAACTCCAACATGACAATCAATGGTTAAAAAAAATTGTTATGTCCTTGGAAAAGCACATGCCATTCTAATTAAATATACTGAAAATGCTGTGATTTGTCAAAGTCAAGAACTTCATGATTCATTTGAATGTTTTCTTCTAAACATCTAACAATATTGTGATATCAAAAAAAATGGCATATACCAAATTGTTTTCTTAATGAAAACATTATTTCTTTATTTTGTTTCTATTCTATCTTTCCAGCCACAGAGATACCTTGATATTCTCCTTCATTCTTCACTCTCACTAATACCACATATCCACTATATTGCCAAGTCTTGTCATTTCAGTCTTTGCAACATTTCTCATAAACCTTTCCTTCTCTCTGCTCACAAAATCACCATCATAGTTCAGGTCTTCTTCCCCTCTCACCTGAACACCCTCTGTTTTCACCCCCACTTCAATTTTCTTGCCACTCTAATCCTTTTATAACTACCATGTTCCGCTCAGCAAAGCGATTTTTCAAAAAGCATTTGTTATTGTTCAGTAGTTCCAATCATGTCTGCCTCTTGGTGACCTCATTTGAGATTTTCTTGTTAAAGACACTAGAATGGTTTGCCATTTTCTTCAGCTAATTTTACAAATGAGGAAACTGAGGTAAACAGGATTAAGTGAATTGCTTAGGGCAACATAGCTAGCAAGTGTCTGAGATCTGACTTGAGCTCAGGAAGATGAATCTTCCTGATACCAGGCAGTTTTCTATTCATTGTTTCCCCTAGCTTCCTTCCTAAAGCTAAGTCTGACCATATCATCATTTACAAAATGAGCTCCAGCCAACAACACATATAATTTTCTCCCTCTGTAAACTGGATTTTACTATCTCTCTAGCCTTCTTTACACATTTACATTACATTCCCTTCTATGCATTCCACAAAATTACTACCCTGGCCAAGTTGGTGTTCCTCATACATAACACTGTCTCCTGCCTCCATCCTTTTGTAGTGACTGTCTTCTATGCCTAGAATGCTTAGTAGCCTTGCTTCTATCTCTTGGCTTAAGAATCGGCTTAAATTTTTGTTTCTTCAGTATGCTATCCTCCATCCCCTCACCCCATATCTGCTTGTTAGTGTCTTTCTATTTTAAATTTTCTTCTACCTACTCTGTATATATCTTATATGTGCCTAGTTATTTACATACTATTTTCCCCATTAGAATGTGAGCTCTTGGAGAGTAGGAACAGTATTTTTCCTTTCAGTTCTTTCTCTTAGAACTGTCCTCAGTACATAGTATTTAATAAGTGGTTGTTACTTATGGAAAACAATCTATTTTATTTTTATATTCAAGTGCATAGTAAAAACTAAATTTTTATTTCATTTTATATTCAATAGGAGGCACAGGAAACCTTCACTAAAATCAAAAGGATACGGAGAGGGGGAGTTGGGAACCCCTGAATTAAGTTGTCTTTCTCTTCTTATTGGAATTCCAAATTCTCTTCTATCTAGTCTACATATCTTATATATACTTAATTATTTATATGCTATTTTCCCCTTTAGAATGAGAACTCCTAGAAAATAGGAAGAGTGTTTTTCATTTTAATCCCCTCTCTTAGAACCATTCTTGGCATATAGTATTTCTGAGTCTGCTACCTGGATTGCTCCCCTGTAGTTCTGGATCTCTGCTTTCTAGGTGTCTCATTTTGGGGATTCCTAACTACTTGCTCCTAGCTTTTTTGTCTGCCTTGCCTGGTTTCCCTACTGTGCTCTAACCTGTGGAGCACATATAAACAGCTATTCTGGTCTGCTCCTCTGATTCTAGCTCCCTGCCCTGATTCTGCTGATAGCTCTTGGATCTCTCTTTAGTATTCTGGTCCACTTTCACATATACCCTTAGCCACTTTCTCAGATTCATTTGAATTCTTCCTGTGTCCATGATATACTGCTACAACTTTTGTGAAATTTAGAACAGTGAATATAAAAAGCAATTGTCCACATTATCCCACATGCAAGGTTTGATCATCATATCAACCTAGGGATTTTTGGAACACAGCATGAAAACTCTCCTCTATCAATGGTACAGCTCTCTCTATGGTTTCTAGAGCATCACTAAATTGGTGGGTCTAAGACGTAGAAGAGATTCTAAGTAGAGCTCCAATTGTGGAGCCTTTGGCCAGCTATCCATATAGTATTTCACAGTAACTAAAGGAATCCAATGCCATTCTGGGATGTAAGGAGCCACACAATGAATGTAAATTAGGACTAGAAGAAAAAACAGAGCTAGAAAAATCAGATAGAACCCAGCAGGCTAAGAATGGCTAATGGTTACAATCAGACATGTCAGTGCACATGTGTACTGGACTACACCTAAGAATATAACAGGCAGTGTCAGCAATATAGTGCAATCCCAGAGAGACTGGGAATGGAGGTAGTAAAGGTAAAAAAAAATCACTTCTAAGAGTATCCAGCTCAAGGCAATAACCAAATAGAAGCCAGAAGCAGGAGGAGAATCCAGGATCTAGAAATTTAGATTGGCAGCATAGTGACACAAATGTAAAGGACAAAATGTGGAAATATGATCTAAAATAAATCACAAGATCAAGGAACCATTTGCCCAAATAGATTTGAGCTTAATCAGAGAAGTAATTTACAATCTGTTTTCCTGAAAATGATATTCAGCCAGCGTCATTTTGAGCTCAAGCATCTGTGTTTAAGCCTAATTCCTTTGCCCTTCTGAAAGAGGTTCAGCTATGGACAGCTCCTACCTGCTATTAATGTTTTCTTTATGGGAAAGAGATGTATTTATAAGGCAGTTGAGAGTCTATGTTTTAGACATCATACATGGAGTCATACACTTCCAACATCAGTGCTCCCCCCAGCCAAAGACTACATCTGAGTCCCAAGAGTGATCAAAGACAGAAATGCTGCCCATGCAGCTGTGGAGCTATAAATAATCAGAAAAAAAAAGTGACTTGGAAATGATTATTATCTTGGGATATACCACCTCCTTTTCTCCCCACAAGACTCTGAGTTGCTTCTATAATAAAAACTGAAAATACCAGACAATCTTGGGCAATATGGTGTCTTTGGGGTACTCTTGGATCTATTAATTCTTTCTTCACAGATGTTTAATGTTTTACTATAGATCTCTCTGCCAACAGCTTATTGGCCCAAGATACAGCTTTATTTTTTGCATCCTCAGAAAATCAGTTTCATTGAGATGTCCTACTTGTATATGCTATGAAGTATATAAGGTCTACTCATTGCATCATTCTATCAGCAAAGCTAACCACCACAAGTGGAGTGGCCATTGAGAACCTGACACACAGCTATTCTGAGAACTCACCCACTTAAAGACCTAGGATTAAGAGGGAGTGGTTTGTAAACTCAACAGTAAGAAGACAGAAATCAAAACAAGCAAAAGGAAAAAATACTAAAACTAAAACTAAACAGAAACAATTACCAGAAGGTAGGCAAATGATGAGAATATAAGAGGTTTTCAGGAGTTAAATCATAAATGCACATTCTAATCTCTTTCTGTTCATATAACTACTACCTTAACTAAGCCCCTCTTTCATACTTCACATAATAAACTACTGCAAAGGCTTCCCATTTGGTCTTGCTTCAAATTTCTCTCTGACCCAATCCATTCTCTTATAGAGAATGGATTGCTAAGGTGATTTTCCTTTTGTGCAGATCTATCACTTTCCTTTACTCAATAAACATCAGTGATTCCCTCTTACCTCTAGGATAAGGTATACCCTTACACCTTATATATGATATATATATATATATATATATATATATATATATATATATATATATAATGCCTACTTCTGTCCCTTAACTCCAATTTATTTTTTCAACTTAAGTATTTCTACCCTTCCTACAATCTAGAATCCAAATAAATTATTTTCTTTCCGTTTTTTTTCATAAATGATTCTTTATATCCCATCAGCACATCTTTGAATTAGTCATTCTGCATACCTGGAATCCACTCTATCACTTCCATCTCAAAGAATCCCTCATTTTCTTCTAGATGCAGTTCAAGGATCACTCAATGACTTTTCAAATCTTCCAATCTTAGGGCTTTCTCCCCTAACTTTACTGTATTTATTTTTCATTTATTCTGTAAGTATATATATATATATATATATATATATATATATATGTATTGTTTTCCCAAGTAGAATATATACTTCTTCAGTTTTCCATTTCTAGAACCTACCACAGTGGCTGGCATGAAGTAGGTATTTAAAACATGTTTGTTAATTGATAGCTACAGAACTTCAAGATTCAAATTTTTTTCCCCTCACAACAACCTCATAAAATAATTAGTGTGGATATTATTAACCCCATTTTACAGATAAGCAAACTGAATTTTAACAAGTTGAAATAACTTGCCCATGGTCCCACAAGTGAGAAGTGTCTGACCAAAGAAAGGATAACAGAAGAAATACACCAGCAATAAGAAGAGCAGTTAACTGAAGCACATAAAACAAGTAAGAAGCAGGATCCAGGCTATCACAGCCAAAAAGCCTAAGCCTTGCAGGTGGAGAGACAAATGAAAGGATCTGGCTTCAGAAATGATATGAAGAGGCAGAGAGAAGGAAAACTACTGTGGTTATTCCTATGTATGTGGACACCTTGGAAGACAGAGTTAATGTGAACCAATCAATAGTATATCCCGAACAAAGGCCAGTAACTGATGCTTCATATCTCACGAATATCTGCATCTTGACTTTCAAGGGGCATGGAATATGAATCTCTAAATTTGGTTATTGGTGAGCTTCTCCAATTGAGTGTGAGCTGAAGTGAGAAAGGACAGAGATGTTATCTTCTGACAGATGAGGATGAAAGGACTATTTTACTGATAACAAAATAAAGATACCCTTGATGGTGTTCACTCATTTTATGTAAATTATTCTTTCTCATTTATTCTTTTTGTTCCAAGGGGAAATGCATTCATGAAATTTATCAGCTCAGTCCACTAGGACAATCTCACCAGCCTTTCAGGAATTAGACTGTTCTCAGAGTTGGATGAGACAGCTTTTTAGCAAAATCAGTGGACTGCTGAACACTAGGGATTTCAGATCCTGTTTATCAGTGAACAGATAATAATTGATGCTGTGAAGAAAAAAAAACTTCAGTTTTATTTGTATTCAGTGTCTATTCTTAAAAAGCATTAAGGTCGCTGATAAGAATATAGCTGTGTCTGCATTTCTCCAATAGGGAACAGATTGGTGTATGTGGTAGTTATTGGCAAATGAGCATATATAACTTTCAACTCTCCATTATCTATATTCATGTAGGATTCATGAAAAATGTTTTAATAATTTAAAATTTCTATTTAGATTTCAAATATAATGTATGATTTTTGCAAGAAATTAATCTTCTTCATTGTACAGAATGTCCCAAAAGTTTTAGTGCAATTTGAAGCTATGAAAGCTTTAATACATTAAAAATGTACTAATATATCTTTCATGGGATTTTATTAAAATTAAATTGGAGCTTCTGTGCACAGTGTTTCAAAAGCTATCCCTGGAGAATGCCGAATAACAGGAAGAAGCTTGGTGGGATTTTAACTTTTATTCATATTCCACAAAGATTCACACAATCCAACCCTATCTTGCCTATATGACCTAATTTTCCACTATCCAAAATTAGCTTTTTTGCTCTAATCCTTCTATCTACAATCCCATGGAACATATCAATGGTACTTTAGTGCCATCTTAATACACAATACACATACACATGTGCCATTTATGTATATGCGTATATATGCATCTTACTACATTGTGTGTATATTTATTTGTATCTGTGTATATATATATACACACATATATATATGTGTGTTTGTGTGTACATTTTTATACATATGTATAATGATTTTTCTCCCCATGAGAAATTTTGAAGTTTATTTTGCCCAATGGTTACTTCAGATGTAGTTGAATATGCTCATAGGCAAATTATACATACATATGTGTATATACATATACATATATGTATTATTAACTTGATTTACTGTAATCACCACATTATTATTAAAATAACTGAAATTTATATAGTACTTTATAGTTTCTGAATTGTTTTAATGTTAGTAATTTAACTGAGCTTCAATAACCCTATGAGATAAGTACTATAGGTACCAGTATCCCCATTTTTTATGTTTGAATAAACAGGATTTATAAATGTTAACTGACTTGCCTAGAGTCACATAGTAACATGAACCCAGGTCTTTGGGATCTATAGTACTCTATTATATTACACATTTGTCAAATTTGAGTAGAGTTATTGAGTATGCATTATTTATTTTGGAAGGGAGAAGTAAAATTTAAAGAGATAAAAGTTAAAGGAGATCCTAGGTGAATTTAAGTACAGATGATACTGAGTACAGAATTCTGATACTGGTTCCTTAAGGTGATGAGTCCAAGCCATGGAAACAATTAGGTTCCTTAGATATGGTATTATAAATGCAACATAATGGTGTCGATGGTCTTGAAAACATCAAGGATGGAAAATGAAACATTGTATTCAATAAACTGTTCAAAATATTTTCCACAATTAATGAAAAGGATAAGTAAAATGCAAACAGGATACATGTGTATACATATGTATCTATATCAAAATATACCTGCATATGCATTTATATACATAAATGTGCATATATGTATATAGTCACATATAGCCACACTATCTCAACAGGGATAAACTAAAGAGTTAAGATGAATAGAAACTCTAGATTCAGATTGCAATGATAAGGAAAACTAAACTAACATAATTGCAGAAATCATTTACCAAGGAATGTATAATATTTTCAAGAAAAGGAAGAATCACAAATATTGGATTACAACATTTGAAAATGAAGGAACATGAACTGTGAATCCTGCATTACTTGCTCAGCAAAACTCAATATTTTCTATAAGGATATGATGGATTTTTTAAAAATTAAAGCTTTTTATTTTCAAAACATATGCATGGATAATTGTTCAACATTGACCCTTGCAAAACCTTGTGTTCCAATTTCCCTCCCTTCCCCCACTCCTTTCCCTAGATGGCAAGTAATCGCATATATGTTAAATATGGTAAATATATATGTTAAATCCAATATATGCATACATATTTATATAATTTTCTTGTTGCACAAGAAAAATCAGATTAAAAAGGGAAAAAAATGAGAAAGGAAATAAAATGCAATCAAACAACAAAAAGAGTGAAAATTCTATCTCGTGATCTACCCTCAGTTCCCACAGTCCTCTCTCTGTTTTTAGATACTTCTCTTCATCACAAGATCATTAGAACTGGCCTGAATCATCTCATTGTTGAAAAGAGCTGCGTCCATCAGAATTGATCATGTATAGTCTTATTGCAGTGTTCTGCTCCTAGTTCTGCTCACTTAGCATCAGTTCATGTAAGTCGGTATGATGGGTTTTTGAGAAGCAAGCAGAATGAAATTTTTACAGAAAGTTATATGTAGTTGTAAGGAAGTATATGAACAAAAAATTACTCTCAGCCAAGAAGATATGAGTATCTCAAATAATCAAGATAGGTCAGTTACTAATGAAACATAATAACTATTTTGGTAAACCATTAAAGATTTCAAAAAAGATATTTAAAAAGGCAAAAATTAAAAAGAAATGTCAAAATATAGAAGGAAAGGGGGACATCATAATGATAAAGTGAAGTTAATGTCTTTAATAAAGGAGTTCAGGGGGCAGCTAGGTAGAGCAGTGAATAGAGCATCAGCCTAAAAGTCAAGAGGACCTGAGTTCAAATTTGGTCTAAGACACTTACCACTAACACTGCCAAGCTGTGTAACCCTGGGCAAGTCACTTAACCCTAATTGCCTCAGGGGAAAAAAAAAACTTACAAAAAAAAAAATAAAGAAGTTCGAGTCAAACTAACTCATATTAGTTTCATGAGTTCTCATAAAGTGGTAGAGTTTTGCTTTGAATAGCTCTGATAGTTTTGGATTCACAATAGAAACTATTAGAATGAGAAAGGAAATGTCTATTCCCTTCAGATAGAATAACTGAAGGAAAGACAAATATTATGGAAGCAGATGTTATATAATTTAATAATTATATAACAAAGCAAAAAAGAAGTTATGGAACTCTATAGTATACTGCCTTAAAATAAGCATATTTATTCTAGAAAGATCTAAATAGATTCAAAATTAAAATGCACTCTTATCATTTACCGTGCTACTTCCAAATCATGAAGAGTAGAAATGGTGTTAATGATACTGGACAAAGCTGAATACAAACCAAGTATTAAAAGAGATAAATGAGCATTATTTTATGCTAAAAGTTGCTAAACAAAATGAGAACATATGCATCTTAATTACATACACATCTGATCATTCTGCAGCAAAATTCATAAATGAAAACTCACAGTCTTGCAAAAAGAAATTATTTTTTAAGTATGAGATTTTAACATTCCATTATCAGTACATGACAAATATAAGAAAAAGATAGATGGAGAAAATTTCATGGGCAAAAATCAAAGAATGTGCTCTTTTTCTCCCCAGCATTCTTAAAACTAATAAAAAATGATCAAATGTTTAGGCACAAAGAAAACATGGGCAAATATCAAAGAATATATTAGAGGACCATAATGTAATAAAGCTAGCAGTAAATAGAGATAGAATGGATAAAGAATATAGCTCCCCTCCTTCTGCACTCAACTTAAAAAAACAAGGCTTTAAATAATGGCTAGAAAAAAGAGAATTCTAAAAAATAACAAGAGCAGATTACATAAAAGATAATACCTATTCCTCAAAATGTATGAGATATAGATAAAAGAGGGCTCAAAAGTAGGTTCATAGCCCTTATTTTTATCAATGAGAGAGATAACATTAATGAATAGCCTGCATGTACATGCATATGTGTGCACACACACACACACACACACACACACACACATACACACACACATATACCACAACCTTAGGCAAGGAATAAACCAATAAAAGGAGTTTAAGAAAAATCCACATCAGACTAGAGATCAATATGATGAAAAAGAACAAAATTGAAATGATAAATCCAAGAGCAGGAGTTTTCATAAACTAAAATTAAATTATTAAACAATGAACAATCTAATAAACAAAGGAAGGAAACAGAAGTAAATCACCAAAATTAGAAATTGACAAGGAGAGATTCCAATGAGGTCAAAAGAAAACAAGACAATTTTATTTATCATAATACGTACTTCTATGTTCAGAAATTTAAGGATATATTAAACACAAAACAAAAAAAATAAAACCTCAAAACACTACATTTTAAAGTATGTATGCTTTTGTTTAAAAGGCAATCTTTCAAAATCAAAAAGAAGAAAAGAGCATTTTTTTGCATACTCCTCATGGACATTTTTCATGATATTTGACCAGCTTTCAATCTTGGCCCTACCACTGAACTAGAGGAAAAGAGTGATTAGGGGAAATGGAGAGGGCTTCATGGAAAAGAAATGAGTCCAATAAGGCTGGAAAGCTAATTTTTATCTATGCAACCTACAAGTGTTTAGGAAATGATAGTTTCAAATCCAGCAAAGACGTCTGGAAGAGATATATAATGTAATTAGAGTAGCTGAGACTGGATTAAATCAAAAGAGTGGCTTGAATAACAGACTAAAACACTATGGAATTTATGACAGCAATGAAGCACAGAGACCTGGCAAAACACGTGCAAAATGATTATATATTGGAACAAGAAACATTGAAGAGGATATCAGTAGGTTATCATAAGAGAAGCTAGTTAGTTTGAAGGTCAGCATCAAAACAGTAAGATAGTAATTAGAGGATATTCTTCCAGGGTAAATTCTTTTTTTTTTTTTTTTTGCCTATAAGAGAACCTTGACCTGAACAAGGTACATAAGAAGTCTTTCATTGTATATTGATAGAACATGTTGGCAATGAATAGTGGTAAGCTGAAATGGCTATTGTTCCAAATGCTATAAAGTTTCTTGTTCAGTTATTCTGTAGGAGATCATGCCAGGCTAGAAAAAGTAGAGAATCCAACATTCAAAAGACACTTGCACTGAATCTCACAAATGATGTGTTTGAATTCATTCAAACCTTCCAAAACTTAGTCCATACTCCCTCACCTCATATTTGAGTATTTTAATAATTCATCCCCAACCTACATTTTCAATCCTATTTCTCCATCCTGATTTGTTTAGCTCACTGCCCCTATCTCAAATTGGCCAGGACAATTGTGACATTGGTGCTTTTAATTACAATGTTCTTTCCATCTAGAAGACCTTTTCCCCTTTATTTATGTCTATTGACATCTTATCCCTTCAAAATCCAACTTAATCCCTATCTGGTTCATGAATCTTCTCTGACTACTCTAAATCACATTGCTCTCTTCTATCTCTGTTCTGGCTAATACTTTTCATTTAACATTTATCTATTGCCCAGAACTGTTAGTTACCATGTATCCTATATTTCTTTGTGGTCAAGACCATAATGCTTTATTTTAGCAATAATATTTGTTTGCTTACTATTGCTAGTATTCAGAATAAAAGGGCATGACAATGAAAGAGGAAGGAAAATGGGCAAGAAATGATTGGAAAATATTGAATTGGAAAATATCTTCCCAAAGAAACCATTACTTTGTTGAACCACTAACCTGAGGGTAATTCATGAAAAGAGATGCCAAAGACATGCAGAGGGAGGTCTACAATAACCACAACCTACTAGCTGCTCTTTCTCACTGAATTGTCCCGCCCTGCTGTGATGTACCCAAGTAAGAAACAAAGTGCAGACTACAGCAGGTCATCTTGAGAGGAGACCCCGGCTTTTATCTCAAGATAACAACTAGAGATATTGGAGCAGCAATGCATTACAAGGGGATCAATATCATAGAAATAAGTGACAAAGAGTTGACATAGCAGTTCTAAAAATCCAAATCAATTCAGGTGCCAGTAATAAAAGCAAGATCAAATGACTGTAGGATCAGAAACGAAAAGGCTCTCAGACACAATCTTCTCCGACATTCCAGAAAAGGAAAAAAGACCTAGAAAATTTAATTAATTCACCTAACTTGATACAGGTAATAAGTCATAGAGATAGAATTGGATACTTTCTCTGATTTCCAATTCATTTATATTTTACTGAATCATGCTATCTATAAGACTGAATCTCCATAGAGTCAGAATCAAGGATTCTCAACCTTCTAAATTTATACTTGAGGAAACTGAGGCCCAGAACAGTATAACTGAACTGAATCATACAGGCACTAAGAATCAGAAGCAGTTTTTTGTAGTGACAAGAAATTAGAAATTGAGTGGATGCCCATCAGTTGGAGAATGGCTGAATAAGTTGTGGTATATGAATGTTATGGAATATTATGGTTCTATAAGAAATGATCAACAGGATGATTTTAGAGTGGCCTGGAGAGACTTACATGAACTGATGCTAAGTGAAATGAGCAGAACCATGAGATTATTGCACACAGCAATAACAAGATTATACAATGGTCAATTCTGATGGACGTGGCTCTTTTCAACAATGAGATGATTCAGACCAGTTCCAATGGTCTTATGATGAAATGCGCCGTCTACAGCCATAGAGAGGACTGTGGGAATTGAAGATGGATCACAACATAGTATTTTCACTTTTTTGTTGTTGTTTACTTATATTTTATTTCTTTTCTCAATTTTTTTTCCTTTTTGAGTTGATTTTTCTTGTGCAGCAAGATAATTATATAAATATATATGCATATATTGTATTTAACATATATATTGGATTACTGTCAAGGGACAGTAGGAGGGAAGGGGGAAATTGGAACACAAGGTTTTGCAAGGGTCAATGTTGAAAAATTATCCATGCATATATTTTGAAAACAAAAAGCTTTAATAAAAAAGTTAATAAAAAGAATCATAGACAGGATTTAAATTCAAGAGCTCATGACTTAAGAGTCAATGTTCTTTCCATTAGGGCAGGGGAAGTACCAAATATTTATTAAGCACTTACTTTGTGCCTGGCTCTGCTAAGTGCTTCCTTCACATATATTATTTCATTAGAAAACAAGAACCAAGAACAGAAGCCCACTTTTTAAAATTTGGGGATATAGAAAGGAGTCATGGAAATTGAAACAAAATCAAACAAAACTAGAAGCAGAGTAACAACTGTAGGACAGTTTGATATATTCATCACATGCCTCCATTTATGGAAGATTTGTGAGCCACTCACACCTTCCTTTTCTTGTTCTTAAGGGAGATCGTGTGTGTGTGTGTGTGTGTGTGTGTGTGTGTGTGTGTGTAGAAATATAGCATCTGACATATCCCAAGAGTTCATTTCAGTCTTACCCTTCACTTACCCAAGTGCTGCTATTTCAAAAGTAGAAAACCTCTGGAGGGAGGGAACTTCTCAACTCCTAATGTGTTAAGTGCTTCATGCTTTAGCTCCAGTAATGACAGAAGGTGAAGAACAAGAAAGGAAATGAAAAAGACAAGGAAAGGAATAGTAGGGGGAAGGAAAAGAGAAACATTCTGCATCATTTCCCAATGTTCTTTCCTAGGAAAATCCAGCCAACCCTAAGATACTCAGACACATCGCCAAAAACCAAGAGATTTAGTGTTGCAGCTGCTCCCGTGCCATTGGTGCTGCAATCTACAATCCAGCAGTGACATATGGTTCTTTACGATCAGACCTCAAAACACTAAACAATAGGATCTGCCAAAGCGAAAATATTCATTTCAGAATTTTGGATATAAATTTTCTGTCTCTTGTGTTTAGTGTGTCATTACTAATAGCACATAAAGAATGATCCAAATGTAAAATAAATAATCATTTGGTTTTACAGTGAAAACAGCAGCTCTGCCTTGTACAAGTCAAAACAAAGCAATACAAAATTGGAGCCCAAATCAAAAGGTGATCATCTATAGGAGCTTCAGATGCAATGTTCACACTGTAGATAAATTGCTAGATTCTAATATGTACACTAAAGCCGAATGTTGAAGCAAGATGATGAAAGAATGAAGTCATTTACAGATCCACATGTTGTTCAATATTAGAGGTGGTCCCAAATTATAAATGGCTTCTGTTCTGAAACCTCATTTGGAAGTCAATTACTCAGAATTGATTTTTCACTGTTATGCCATTATAGATGGGATTAAATAAATTTTTAAGCAAGCATCCCTCCAATCTTTTGGGGGGGGTCTTTTCTTTATACAACCAGTGTTCAGCACAGTGCCTAGAATGAAGTAGGTAACTGATCAATGTATGATGAATGATTGATTGACAGCAATCTATTCTAATCCATCTTGCATTTAATCTACACTAATTTTCACTACCTTCTTTCCAGATTAATTATGTTTTTCCCCCCCATGGGAACCAAATAATTCCCTAGAACATTATTTTCAGAAGAAATTTGTAATCAAATTCTTACACATCTCCCCTTGAAATAGCAGGGAATCTTTCCCTCTTTCCCTTCCTTTCTCTATCCTCCTGTAGACATGATAGGGAAGGGAGTCAATGATATTAATAGAGATAACTCTGAGAAGTTAAGGCTACACTCTGAAATTCTCCCATGCCCGAACTCTTCATGCTGAAACTTCACTCCAGCCCTGAAATTTATACATAGGAAATATCTTCTACCATCGAGACCTATCATCTAATTGCATGACTGCTCTGGGAACCTCCATTTAAAAAGGGTTTTCAGTCCACCCACATGTTATTCCTCTCCAGCTACATTTCTAATTCCTTCACCTTACCTCTAGTATCTTTGGGTCTAAGAACTCCCTCTTTTGTCAGTTTTCATTTATGCAATGTCTTTCCCCATTACAATGAATAGGGGGGAAACAGTTTTTCTTTCTACTTCTATTTGTATTTGAAGCACTTACACAGTGCTTGGTACCTACTAAAAGTTTAATAAATACTAATTGATTGACTAATAGTCTCTAGAGATTCCAGAAGTAATAGCTCTAGAGAAAGCAGAAAAGGAATTCTGTCTTTAATGGAAATGTCAGCAAGTGTATACTTCATAGTTTTGGAACTGAAAGGATCTTGCACAATATAATAAGTTCTGGGCTGAGTCAGGAAAACTTGAGTTCCAGTGACTAGCTATGTTACTATGGACAACTCAGCTTCTCTAAGGCTCAGTTTCCTTATGTGCATATCACATGCCACTGTAGTTCCCATTGTTTCAAGGCCAGGTAGGTTATATTTGATGTCTCTTGCCAAGATTCTCTGATACCCTTAAGGGGAGGGGATGATGGTGGTGACTTGGTTCTGATCTCTGCCAATGGTTCCATCCTGGATAGATCTTCCTTCAGTTGTGGAGGTGATTCTTTTGCTTCCTAGTTCCATTAGTTAATAATTAGATTAGCTTTTATTCAGAAATATTTACTTGAAAAGGTATAATCATAAATACAAAAACTTACTCCCCTAACAGATGGTAGAAATAATTCTCCTCATCCTACTTTCCTGCAGCATCTTAATCTCTGGGGAATAGAAGGAAATTATGTTCATAGTTTAGCTCATTTCCCAGAGAGTATACTCCCAGGCGTAAGTCCAAAACCCCCAGGGGGCTTGAGTCCTGGGTACTCTGGATTCTTACAGTTTCCATGCCAGGCTGATTGGCTGTACTATCCTGTCCCCAATCTTGGCTCCAAGGTCACTATGGCTTGAATTGTCACTCAAGGGAGATCATCTGGCACCTGAAATTGAGAAGGACAAACAATATAGAACAGAAACAAACACCCCCAGATCCATTTCTCAGAGAAAGATCAAAAGAAAGGAAGCAGGGTAAAGGAAGCCTTTTCCTTTTCACTGATTCAATTCATTTTGCCACCCATGTTATAGGTGAACTTCACTCTCTGAATACAACAGATAAGAGAACAGCAGAAGAAAAAAAAAGGCAGCTTATCAGAGGAATCTGCATCCCACTCATGTAGGAAGAATGCAGTGAGCTCCATGTTAGGTAAATTGTACATGCTCAAAAGGCTCCTCTGAGGTATCACCATGTTAGAACTGGGCGTGCCCAGTTTCATTAATACAAGATGGGGATTGGACTAAATGGTCTCTTTGGTTCCTTCCAGCTTGCATCTTATATTTCTATGCATTATTTTTAGGTCTTCTAACTCAGATGTCAAACATGTTGGCTACAAATCAGATTAAACTGTAATTGGGAAATATTTAACAAAAATGAATAAAAATCAATACAGATATAGAATATAATTTTACTATGTAGTTTTCTAAATAAATATGTGACCCACTGAGATCCTTCTTTTGGTTTACCAGCCTTCATTTCTATTTGTCACTATTGATCAATCACTTCATTTTTATCGGTGAGAAAATCGAAACCCAATGAAGTTAGATGAATTTCCCAAAAATCACACAGACAGGAAGTGGAAGAGGCAGGATTGTAACCCAGACATCATGGCTCCCAATCCAGGATTCTTTTCATCATACCATATCATGAGGTGTAATGCATGAACCCATTACTCAGTATGAGTAATGGCAGCTTCAAAAATACTAACAGTAAGAGGAAGGGACCCATTCTTATAATACTGTCTCTAAGTATGAAATGTTTGTAAGTTAAATGTTCACAGCTCAAGGATTGTCTAAAGAAGGTTTGTATTACAAAAGGTATTTTCAGAAACATATCATAACAAAGAGAATATATTGATATGTGTTTAACAACTTCACAGGAAGTAGCAAACATGAATGGAAGTTACAATCTGGTGTAAGTCTTCATCACCTCATGCTTGGACTACTGTAACAGTCACGAGGTTGTTAAATTATGTGATAATGAACTGTTGCAGACTAGACTCTTCTTAACAATGTGATGATTCAAGGCAATTCCAATAGACTTGGGATGGAAAATGCCCGTTGCATCCAGAGAAAGGACTATGGAAACAGAATGTGAATCAAAACATAATTTTTCACCTTTTTGTTTGTTTTTTCATGGTTTTTTTCCCCTTTGGGACTGATTTTTTGGTACAATATGACAAATATGAAAATATGTTTAAAAGGATTGTATATATTTAACCTACATCAGATTGCTTGCTTTCTTCAGGACAGGGGAGGTAAAAGAGGGAAAAGGAAAGACTTAAAACACAAAAGTCTTACAAAAATGAATGTTGAAAGCTATCTTTACATGGATTTGGAAAAATAAAATATTATTGAAAAAAATAGTAAAGTAGTTGGTGTCCCTAACTCAAGGCTTTCTCTGGACTAATCCATCCTTCACCCAGCTGCCAAAGTTATTTAACTATGTTACCCCTTACTTCAAAAAATTCCAGTTCCCTATTACTTTCAGGATTAAAGACAAAATCTTTTCTTTGGCATCTAAAGCTCTTCACAACCTGGAACCTTCCTAACTTCCCTCCTTTATACATTTCTTCCCTCCACTTAATTTGTGAACCAGCTGTGTTGGCCTTCCTCACATAACACTCTATTTCCTAATTCTTACTTTTCACTAGCTGTGCCCCCATGTTTTCTGTCCTCACTTCTGCCTCCCAGCTTTCATGGCCTCCTTCCAGACATAGCTCACATCTCACCTTCCACATGAAGTCCTTTCTAGTCTCTCAAAATGTTTTCTGAGGTCACCTTTCATTTGTACTGTATATTTTATATGCATAGCTATTTACATGGTAGCTCCCTCTTTAGAATGTGACTCCTTGAGGATAAAGATTGGGACTTGTCATTCTTTGTGTTCCCAGTACTAAACAAATATCTGGCATTTAATAAGTGTTTATTGATTAATCATCTAATACAACTTTTCTCCTACTTCAAGTATTTTTTTCTACAACAATCCTGGTGGAGGAGATCTAGATGTAGGTTTTAGCAATAAGGAGAATATCATTCTAATTTTAAGGAGCTCTAATTGTTAAGAAAGGTAGTGATGCAATGGATAGAATGATCTTCCTAAGTTCAAATCTGGCCTCAGCACTCACTTGCTGTCACCTGAGCAAGTCATTTAACCCTGATTGTCTCCATTTCCTCACTTATAAAATGATCTAGAGAAGCAATAGAAAAAACTATTATTATCCCCATTTTGTGAAGAAGAAACTGAATCAAATAGAAATTAAGCAGCTTGCTCAGAGTCACATAGCTAATAAGTGTCTAAGACTTCATTTTAAATCAGGTCTTCCCTGTTTTCTAGATCTAGCACTCTATCCACTATCCTACTTAACAAAGCTATCTATCCAATTATTCATTACATGAGGGAACCAAAACCCTGACTCCAGAGATGCTGTGTCTGTATCTAAAAGAAATATGAGTTGAATATTCCCATGAGAGTGATACTTAGAATTTTTTGGCCTATGCAGGACCTAAATTGTTCATTTTCTAGAACCCATGGGTTCACAGTGATTCAGTATTTGGGGTTTGTATGGACTTTTTAGGGCAAAACTGATTTTATAGACACTCAACAGATCTTATATGTGACTTACTGATTCTATGTATTTCCAACATGTAAGTCTACTTTTGTGGCTAACCAATTCCATTAAGCCAGTCAAAAGACTAGGGGTACTAGTCTATGAGCTAGCATTCATTAAAATAGCATTGTTCAAAGGGTTTGAGAATATTCTCCCAAACCAATGGTACAACGATACTAGTGCTTATATATCCCAATTTATGATAAAATCAGATCTTTCCTATCCTGGTGTAATAAAATTAAATTTTTAATTCTAAATGAATTCAATTGTATGCTTAATTTCAACTGGTTATTTTGGGATTCATTAAGATTTGGTGTTGTGTTTTGCTTTGCTGTACTCCTAATTCTGTCAGATAAGGTACTGACTTTTCCTCTCAGCATTGTGTTATCTACAAATATGATCAGGAGGCTTTTTGTGTCTTTAATAAGATAATGCATTGAAAGCACTTTATGACCATCAAGCACTACATCAATATAAGCTATTATTGACATTCAACTTAAAATGTCAAATAAAATGGGACCATGTAATTACATCTACTCTACCATCTTCCCTACTCTTTTTTATCCTTTTCATGAACCTGGAAATAAAGTCCCTTTGGATGACAGCAAGATCAAGGCTATGGCCATCTCTACCAATAGCTGTGGTATAATAGAATAATAAGTCATAGGGAATAAGAAAATTGAAGAATTGAGAAACCAGGGTGTTGGAAGGAATATTGATACATAGCTTGAAATCCCCTCCTATGAAGGCAGCAGTTGGGGAAGAAAGCCTGAGAGTCATGCACTGTATTCAATGAAGAAGAAAGGAGAATGTAACTATGAAACTATTAATTGGGTGATAAATATGAATTGAATGAACCTCAAAGGAGAAGTTCTGGAATGATGTTGGTAGTGAGAAACTTTGAAAGTGATAATGGGGAATAAGGAATAGTTTGACTATTGGTAGTTATTTGAATATGAATACCTACCAGTATAGGAAATGATGGCCAGGAAAAATATGTCATCAGAAGGGAGCAGATCTCAGGGAGTGAAAGAAGTAATAAAGGAAAAAAGGGAGGTTAATATGAAAGCAACTTTGTCACCTATGGCACGGGAATTACAGAGGTTACAGTGGAAGGGTTGATAATATTGGAGTGGGACATTGGGAAGAGAGGGTTTGCATTGATTTGAATAAAAGAGAAGTCAATGGAAGATGGAAAAAAGGAGTTTGAACAATGGCATGTAGGGGTTCAGAATCATTGGGTTGGGGAGAATTTAACAGGCTGGAAGTATAATAATCATTGAAGAAGTTTATCATCAATCTAAATGGTTTATCTGTGGCGTGTTATCATCTCAGGAGGTAGTGGAGGGAAGTGCCTGCAGGAAGTAGTGGGGGAAAGCAACTATTGTGGAAAAGGTATGGGAAACTCAACCAAAAAACCATCCCAGGGAAGCTAGAATACTTCCCTCCCTGCAAGGAACTGGCATGAAGTTCAGAGAATTCTTGTCTTGTCCCTAGAGGGCAGAAGTAGAAACAAAGAGTGGAAGCTGCTGAAGATAACAAGAAAAAAACCCTTCCTCATAAGGGTTACTGAAGTATTTAAGCAGAAGTTAAGCTACCATTTGTCAAAGAATTTTTAGCAGACAAAGTGGTGTAGTAGAAAGAGCAGTGGATCTAGAGTCAGATAACAGTTTCAAATTCTTGTGCTGTAACTTACTACCTAAATGGTCCTGAACAAGTGACATAAGTTCTGTAAGCCTTAGTGTTCTCACCTGTAAAATGAGACACTCGGATGAGATGGCCTCTGAGGTACCTTCTTGTTCTAAATCTACATTCCCTGATCAGATATGGGCTAAGTGAATTTTTTATTAACATCTTTTTGTTGAAACTCAGTAATTTTTAGTCATATCTGGTCCCATTTAGGATTTTCCTGGCAAAGATATTGTAGTAGTTTGACATTTTCTTCTCCAGCTCATTTTACAGATAAGGAAAAGGAAATAAACAGATAAGTAATTTGCCCAGGGTTAAAAAGTAGTAAATGTCTGAGGCTGGATTTGAACTCATGTAGATGATCTTTCTGATTCCAAAGCCAGTGTTCTATCTACTACCTGCCTCTCCTTTTGTAAGTCCTCATAATTTGGAGGGGGATCCAGACCTATAATTTCATTGGCCATAAGAAATAGGATTTGAACCCAGAACTTGCTGACTCAGAGGCTACCTCTCTATCTACTATGCTATGTTGACCCTGTTATAAAAATCTGTTTGACTTTGGAGCTGTATGCTCATAAAATAATCTTTCTTCAAAAATAGAATTTAGGGGATGTTGGAAAAGAAGATTTAAATTAAAAAGTTTGGAGGTGAGATCAAGATTAGATTAAGTTGTGGTTGAAAGAACTAAATATTCAGAAAGGCACACAATGATATCTCCATATTTCTTTCAAAATTATCTAAATATATAATCTTTAATTATCTTTCCTGTTAATTACATTAAGCACATGGCTAGCTCATCTGCATGAGGAAAAGGAGGTCCCAAAGGGGTAAGACAAGCTGATAGAAAAAAGTCAAGTTCACTTACTATACAAGTGGGTCTAGTTCATCAACTCATAGGATTTAGAGCTAAAAAACACCTCCGAAATCAAATAATTCCAGGCCTTTAATTTATTAATGAGAAATACTTAATCTGAGGGTAGTTAAGTGAGTTTATTAAAATTAACAGTTAGTAAATGTAAGAAAAGCTGAAATTCATTGTAGGTCCTCTATCAGCAAATCCTGTGCTTTTTCAACTACATATGAGTCAGTCAGACCCTGTCCTACTCTTACCCCTTTGGTGAGTCCATTCTCCACTGTTAATAATGCTGTTTTCATAGAATTCTTTTTAATGACTCATTCCAAAACCTGTTTTACCTTTTATTTTATTTACTTACCATATGAGAAAATAAAAATGTATGTACACTTTGCCTTTTTGATATAACTATCAGGGCTCCAGCTCCAATCTCCTAAGGTTCCCTAGAGGTTCCCATTGATATACTCAGAAGAAACACCTCAGAAGAAACAGTTGGTTATGATATTGGTCACAGTACATAAGAGCCTCCTCAAAAGGGATCTCCAACTGCTGGCCACCTTGTATCCTCTTCTTTATCTGCAATGAACTTTCTCAAGTCCCTTAATCTTGAAAGAGCACCTGTTGCACATAAGACCAGGAAACCATCTGTGTTTGTGTGTGCTGAGACCTGAAGCCGTGGAGAAGCAGTCACCTTGAAGAATAGTGTTTGTGTGTATTCACTTAAAAAAAAAAAAATTAACAGGGAAAAAAAATGTCTAGATTTAAGAAAAAGGCCATCCTTTGTACAACCTTATACAACACGAATGAGATCAAGGGTCTACCACCACCTGGTGGCAGCCCTAGTAAATTACAGGAAAAGTATTTAAGGAAGCAGAAAAATTCTACCTTGAACAGTGAACTGACAATTTTTAATTTTTGATATAACAAATTTGCTGACCTATAAAATGAAAGTAGATGAATTAGTGGATTTCTAAGATCCCTTCTAAAAGAAATGTCATGCTTCAAATGAGTAATTAATATCATACCTGAGGTGAATGTTACTATGTCCTTGTCTAAAAAATATATTCTTTTTATATTAGAGCTAAGTCCCCTTTTGTTGATTGATCCATAACCTGTGAGTACCTTATTTTGTTTCAAAATTAAACTTGAACTAACAGGGTACAGGCCTGAATCAGGCCAAACCTTAATTAACACTGATACTCAATCCAATTCAACTAGAATTTATGGAGTACTTAGTATATGAAAATCATTGATCTCTGTCCACAACACCATGCTGCCTCTGTTAGACCATAATGCCTTTATGGGAATGCATTCAAGCACAGAATGCAGTTCTCTTTGGATCAATCCTGGGGTGGTACTAGCCAGGAATAATAGAGATTCCTTCCTTCACTACTCTCTCTGAGGTCTCAGAGAAGGGCTTGCTAAACTTACTTTTTTCATCCATGGCCGCTTTTCACCCAAGAAATCTTTATGCAGCCCCCATCTCAAATCTGCCTTTCTGGCAGCATTTACTCATGTGCAGGAGAAAGTATGCATTTCATGTGTACAGAACCAAGGCTGCAGTGAAATCACCTGGTGCAACACGAGCAAGCACTATCAGAAACACTTCAGATTTATCACACATTTGATTTTAAATTAATTTTTGGTCATTGTATTCAGACAATTTTCAGACAAATTAATAAAGCCAAAGTATTTTTCGTGGACCACCCCCCTCCCCACATTTAGTTACACAACCTCATCTCGAAATCCATAGTTTAAAAAGTTTTGTCTTAGAGCTAATAGACAAAGGTCAGTCAGTGGGGACAGGAAAATACACAATAGCAAAGTTTCAGCTCACAAGGTCCCAGAAACAAGATATAGGGAACAGAGAGCAATGATATTCACCATCAGAATAATAACTATGAATTTCAAAGCAGTCAGAGGCTCAAGAATGACCACTCTTCTGTCAAATTCTGTGATTGTGTGTTTCTGTAGGCCAAAAGTGGAAAAAAGGCAAAGTACAATGAGAAATCATGAAAAATAGTCTGAGACCAGACTATTTTATATGAGTGTGTGTGTGTGCATATATGTGCATGACATCAGGGAGGTGATGCCGAGACATGCAAGTGAATTGTATTTGAGTGAACATGTCTGTGTCAGATCATCATGGAGAGACTAAGTAACCTGCCCATAGTAACTTAGCCAGTCAGGATCAGGGAAAGAACTTGAATTCTGGTCTTCTCCATATTGAGGCTAGTTTTCAATCTGGAATTCCATATCACCTTTATATAAAATACAACCAATTCATTACACAATCGCACAATATTAAGATATTATATTTAATTTTCAAGATTTATTATAATTTATAGGATAAATGGCAAATGATACTCATTTTTGTCCAGTTCTTCATGATCCTCTGGGATTTCCTTGGCAAAGATACTGGAGTGCCTATGGATGGCAAGCAGACAGTAAGTAATTGAAAGCATTTAGTCTCTCACCTGAAGCAGAAAATTGCAGAATTTCATCTTTCATCTTTCTTGTTGATTGCAATAGCATTACACATTTTTGTATCCAACAACTTCAAGACATTGTTTTCTTTGTTTCCTATAGAAAATCAATTGAGGATTCATAGGAATAAAAATATCATGTCTTACTCTATAGAAAGTCTCAAAAATTTTGGAAAGCAGCTTTTGTTTTCAACTAGAACCAAATTTACATTGACTCAAATAATTTATGACAATACCTCTTTGTGGCTACATCATCTTTCTCCTTTTCTCTCATTAGGCAAGAAAAACATATCTCTCCTTTAGCCATATGAATACTCACAATTTTCCTTGAAAATTCAATCTAAAACATCATAAAATGTTTTCATTAGATTTCTTGTAGTCTCAAGTTAGGCTTTGAAAAATAATTCTCAGGGAATGGAAAGGGTGATTAATTTGAATAGTTACAGAGAAGTGCAAGAAGATCATAATGCTGTTAACATGTTTCAAATCTGATGTAAATGATCATTTTTTGAGTTTTGTTTTCATAATTGCAAATTTCTGCACATTGTATTTGTTTAACCTAAGGTACAATCTATATTGCATCATCATAAATTTTATTTCTAAAATTCAGCCATTTTTCTAAGATGACAAGAAATTTTGCATATATTTTAATCTTCACAGTAACATTCTTTTCTATTGGCTCTTGATGTTTACCTACCTCTACTTCAAATTCCATATTTTATCCCTAGATTTCATTAGCTTTATTGATCCACTTGAGCATATCTCACTACTGATCTTCCCTGGGACCTTTAACTCTGTGGTAAGAGTTCATGAATAACTTAGCAATTAGGAGGAGGCACAATTTGAGATGAGATAAATAAAAAGTGTAAAAGTTTTATATATATATATATATATATTAGTGAAAAAATTTAAGAAATCCTAGCATTTATGGATAGACAGTTCTTTACTATAAGCAAAATGCCATTGGTTATAGAGGACCTATCTTGCAGAAGGGAAAATCTGTATTCAAACTCTACTTATGGAGGCCATTGAAAGCTCAATGGATTGGGAAATGAGTCTTAATTAAGAAAAACTCTCAACAAGGGATGATGAAAAGAATATTTTAATCAGATGATCAAAAGAATCTCTAACAATGCTCAGATGTTTTTTCTCTCCAATTTTCCCCAAAATAGTCTTAAAATTCAGAATAAGAGGCAATAGAATAAGAAGCCAATTTGGATGATCAGATAAAAGTAGGGGTTTTTTTGAATGTGAGATAAATGATGTTTCATCCAGAAGAACTGGCATATGGTTTAGAATTTGTCAATATTCAAAATGTATTTCATTTTCAGGAAGTGAGGAGGGGCAAGAACTACTTGCCCCAGGCCTCTAAGATTAGAAGTTTTATATCTCTGATAATCTGTATCTATGAAGGCTATTTCCATATTGGGATTTCCCATATTTATGAAACATGTAAAGACAAAAAATTTAATTCTTTTAGACAAGTCCTCCAAGAGACATCAGACTGGTTAAAATGAAAATAACTTCATTGCTATTTTACCTCACTTCTTTCCTCTGTCCCTCACTCTCACTCTCTTCCTTCTTTTTTTTTTCTCCTCACTTTATGTTAAAGCTGGTTTTGACTCAAAACATACTCACACATTAAACAAATCAAATCTTTAATAATTCTTTGGTTTCCAATGACATTCTGGCTTTGACTCAAACTATCTCCTTTATGTCTTCAAGTCACAATTTGATTTAGAATCTTATTTTGATATTTGGGGAAGTAAAGAGGAAAAAATGACATATTGACTGCCAATTGAAAATGTTTGTACAGAAAACTCTTGAAGTGGCAAAAAAAAATGTTTAAAAGAAAGCTTTTGACAAAATAAGATAAAAATTATTTGCATGATATTTTAACAAAATGTAAAAAACCCAAATATCCATATTGCCTCTTAGTCATGTACCTATGGTTCTAATCACAAAGCAGAGTAATAAAGCCAATACCAAAAGTAAAATAATTATATAGCTTTGCTACTGAATGGACTAGATTGGAAATGTATGTATGGAGCAATACCAGTAGGCAAAGAAGAATTGAACAACAGAGGAGCAAGGGAGCTACATAGAGAATGAATAACTTTACACTAAGTTCAAAATATTTTTTCTGATAGACATAGCAGAAAAGGTTATAACAGTATGCGCTCAATAAGATTCATATACAAGAAAGGGACATAGTATAAGATAGTTTTTTTTCCATTAACTATTTCTTTCCAAGGAGCTATATACAACAGAGGGGAAGATAGGTGGTACAGTGGGTAGAGTGCCAGGACCTGAAGTCAAGAAAACTCATCTTCTTTCATTCAAATATCTTCTCAGACACTTATTAGCTATGTAATCCTGAACAAGTCATTTAACCATTTTCTTCAGTTTCTTCATCTATAAAATGAGCTAAATATGGACATGTCAAACCATGCCAGTATCTTGGCAAGCCATCCTAAATTGTGTAGCAAATAGTGAGACACAATTGAAACAATTAAACAACAACGATATAAAAAATAAATGGTAGTAATTGAGATTTAAATAAATTTTATGCAATTTACCTATAGTTTGATGAGAAAACTAATAGTAAAGATGTAATTAAATGACTACTATAGTGAGAGAAAAGTGAGCAATTAAAACATAGTAATGATGATGATGGGGAAGAGGAGGAGAATGTTCAGTCATTTTAGTCATGTTGTATACTTCATGATCATATTTGGGGTTTTCTCGATAAAGATACTGAAGTGATTTGCCATTTCCTTCCTTCTTTCTACCAAGTAAGCCAAGCTACTTGAATTTTGTTCAGACTGCATTGAGGCTAGAATATCATCATCCATTTCATTAATTCAATTTTCTCATTATGACCCTGAATTTCATACTAATAAGGCCTTGGAACCATAAAATACACAGTAGACAAACACATAAAGGAATTTTTTTGTTGTTAATCAAAGACAAGTATAGTTGTGATTCATCTGAAAACATATTTCAATACTAATGAATATATAATCTCATTGATGTGGGTTCTACAATTTGTCACCATATCTTCACATAAATTCTCCCCAGATGATCCATCCAACAAGCTCAAAGCCTATGTTTTTTAACCTCTTTTGGGGCAGTATTGACACATGTGGGCAATATGCATGATCCTTAATATTCCTTTAGGAGATACCCCCTCTTTCTATAGTAACATATTTATTTGATTATATTTATGCCATCTTTTATACATAAATTGTCACTGATGTCATGTTGTTACCTATGCATGTATACCACATATGACCCATAGGGTTACTAAAAATATTAATTCTTCAAAAATTATGAGTTTCTATAGTTTTCAGTCATATATTATCAGCAGAAGAAAATTGATATCCAAAAATTGCTTTCTTTTGCTTTCAGAGAGAAGTTTTGGATCATTTTAATATATTAGTCATTAAGCAACAACCTCATATTTGGAATTTCTTAATGTTTATAGATGGTCTTGTAAGCTGTGTAATTCTCAGCAGCCTCTGAGTTCTTTTCCTCACTATAAAACATTCATTACAAGAGCCTAAAGGGTCCAAACAGAACTGAAGCCATTTTGAATTTTCTTTTTTCTCATGGACTGTCATGCCTAAAGAATGCATTTGAATGTCAAGATGCAAAATACAAAAACACTTACAAAATTACAATACATTTCAACTAAAAGTTGTTCACGTCTAGAGTCTTTCATTTAATTCTCCTCCACTTTACCTTTTATAAGTGCTCCTAGGGAGTCTAGTTATATCTCAAGTTGAAAGTGACTTTAGAAGAAAGATAGGATGGCAATGGGGCTTTCTACAAAGGTGGTGACTTAGTGGTGAACATTCAATTTATGCTGTCTGTGGAGGAAAACCCTGCCTGCTGCTGCTAAAGCAAGAGAAAAGTTAGTTCAGAAGCCAGCCTCTCCTCTGGGTTTCCTTTTCCCATTTCAATCTCAAACAAACAAACAAGAAAAATTTCACTCTCTTCCCTGTTCTCTATTTGGTCAATACCATCAGGTAGTGACAATCCTGTGAGACATTTTTATGGATCCTGGCCCAGGAAACAAGAAAGAACAATCAATTGGTACAGTGAAAAGAGTGTTGATCCTAGAGTCAAAAAGATCTGATTTTGAATCCTGACTCATATATTTATTGGCTGTGTGAGCACGAGCAAATAATCAAGCCTCAGTACCCACATTTGTATAGTAAGAGGTTGGACTTCATGATTCTAAGGGTGCTTCCAACTCGAGATCAACCATCTTATTATGATCCATTGAGCCATGAAAGTGTTTTTGTCAAGTGGCCAAAGAGAGAAATGGTCTCATTCCACAAATGCTAAATGTTTGTGTCACTAGGAAATTATTTAAGAAGACTTACCTACAAATATCAGCTATTCTAAAATGTTTAGGCCCAAAGGGGGATTAACTTGATACAGTGTATACACTAAACAGAAAGTTAAACATTCCAGAGCAAACCATCTCATTTCTCAAAGCATAGGACAATCCACTGAGACTATTTTGGGAGGACTTTGAGATTTCCACAGAAGAGAAAAGCCAATGAATAAATGCTAAAATTTATTTTGCAATTTTATTTCTAGTAAGGGATAGAACTTATCTTGAGACATTCATAAGGAGAGGTGAGAAGAGGGGATAGAGGGAGGAGAGGACAAAAAATATATTCAGTTCATAGCCACTAGAAAAAACAACTAGATGTCTGGAGGGGCAAAAACTACCCATAATTCAGTCAAGAAGCCTTGTACGTAATGGTTTTCAAGCTATAGCATGACTTGGGAGAGAATCAATGAACCCTTACAAAGGCCCTTCCTGGTTTTTATATCTAGTGCTTTGATAATGTGGTCTCTTCCACATAGCCTGGGAGCTCCTTGAGAGCAGGAATTATGTCGCTTTTTTTTTAAAATTTGTATCCCTAGCCTTTAGTACAAAGTTTGGCACATTATAAATGCTTAAGTAGTTTTTTTTTTTTTTTTTTTACTTTTTTCATTCATTCATCCGACTAAAGTAACCCACCAGGGTCAATGCCCAGTTTGTACCAGATTCTAGTCCTTTTTCCTAGTATGTAATGTATAGCATTGGTGATTGAGCCACCTACACAATAGGGATGCTTCCCAAAGTGAGTGATGACTTTTAAAAGAGAGGGATGAGAGGTACTACTAGTGGCTGTGAGTTCAGAGACACTAATTAACAAGGCTTCATGAGGCATAAAAGTTTATGGCATAGAATGGCACAGAAGATTCCAGAAAGGGGAGAGGGCATACAAGACAGGAGGAGGGAGCATGTCTGGGGCAGAGAGAGTCTAATACAAGAAAATATGCACACACACCCCAAATAGAAGGTTTTTGGACTGTACCTCTTAGCATTTAGACATGTGTATGTATGTGTATATTTGTATGTGTGTATGAATAGACACATATACATATATAAATGTGTGTAAATATATACATGTGTATATTTATAGCATTTGTACTTGAAACTGCATTACGCATGGGCATGATTTTATTCAGTACTTATCTTTCCTCTCAAAGGCAAACATTTAATCAGAACCTGCATCAGCTACATTGTAGTAATGCAAAGTATTATCCTCTCTGATACAGATATTATCACCCATAGTAGAAACTGTCTTTTTTAATGTTGTTATAAATAATTTTTGTCTGCTAAAAGTTCAACTGATTTTTGTCTATGTGTGTGATATATTTCCCCTTACAAGTAGCTATAGTCCCAACCCATCTGTTGGATCCCCAGCAAAGCGGTAAAGAAATTGAGCTGAGACCTGCTAAGGTGGGGAGTGCAAGGATTGAATTCATAAAGTTTGAAAGGGCCTTTGAATCCATCAAAGCTGAAGCCAAAAACTCCTCGTGATATGAGGATCAGGACCAGGTGGGATGTGGAGGGCAGAGATGGGCCAGACTAGATATGACTGCTACCCAACAGTCCCTATGGCTTGTCCTGCAGATATGTGCATCTGTGAGGAAGGCAGGACCTGGCACTTCTAGAGCTGTATGGGTGCCCTCAGTTATGCAGTAAGCTATCTAGGACCAAGAAAATTTTGGAACTGTGTCAATGATCACATTTATATATACATTGTCAAATAAGCCCAGGAAGGTTGGTGGTAACCTCCCATGAGGCTCATTCATTACACATACAAAAAGATACCTCTTATAGAATTAATATAGTAGAAGTGAGACATTTGATAGTGAATTTTGACTTTAGGGTATGCAAAGAGCTGTCATAGCTTAAATATTCCCTTGCTAAGCTAGAATTCTCTCACACACACAATGACTAGAAACCTCTGGGTGGTTCAATAAGTCTCCTTGTGCTCCTGGGAAACTACATTGCCCAATAAAGGGCTGTCTTCTAAGAGGTAAGGAATTGGCCAGAGGAGGAAATGTCCTTCTAATTAGGATAGTTCAAAGGCCACCTTCCCCCACACAGTGGTGAGGGGTGGGAAGAGGGAACAGGGAGTACCTGAGAGATGAGCTCCATAAAACTTTCTTCTCCAGCCATGCCTTCAGAAGGCCTGAGAAATTTAAGTCACTTTGTTTCAGGTAAGCACAAAAATCTACTTCACCTGATCTTGTATCTATAAATATTCCTCAGACCCTCCCCAGTTCTATAGAGATCTGACTCACTATTGCTGTAGCACTTGGACAAGTTTAATGATTTAGCTCTAGAAAGGACCTTGAAGAGCATCAAATCTGACTACTTCATTTTACAAATGAAAAAACTGAGGCACAGAAAAATTGTATGACTATAACTCAATACCCTCATTTTTGAAATGAGAAAAGTAAGGGAATATGATTTAGAATCATAGATTCACAGATTTAGGACTTCAGATATCATCCCATCAAATCACTTCTGTACAGATGAGGAAACGAAGGTTCACAAAGATTAAGTGAGTTTTTACAAGTCCATGAAGACCTTGTCAGAAGTGAAACCTGAGCCCAGATCCTATGATTTTTTTTTTTTGGTAACCATGTATAATCTTCCTACTTTCTTCTTACCACATAATATGCTTTATTTTTTTCATATTTTAATAGTATTTTATTTTTCCAATAATATGCAAAGACAATTTTCAACATTCATCTTTGCTGAACTTTATGTTCTAAATTTTTCTCCCTCTCTGCTCTCTCCTCCCTTTCCAAGACTGGAAGCCATCCAATACAGGTTAAATATATGTAATTCTTCTAAACATATTTCCATATTTGTCATGCTATGCAAGAAAAATCAGATCAAAAAGGGAAAAAATATGAGAAAAAAACCAAGCAAACAAACAAAAACAATAACAACAAAGGTGAAAATATTATGCTTTGATCCACATTCAGTCTCCATACTTCTCTCTCTGGAAGTAGATGGTACTTTCCATCACAAGTCTATTGGAATAGCCTTGAATTATCTCATTGTTAAAAAGAGTAAAGACCAGCAAATTTCTAGATCTTATGATTTTATTACTCTTTTGATTACATTGCACTGTGTAGGTAGCATTTAACAGCCCCAACCAACACAGATTTTCCAGCTCTGACAAATCGAATGTTCCTTTCTCTATTTTGCACTGCTTTTAGATATCTGATACATGTCAGATTATTTTATTCAATTTCCTTGTCCAAGAGCATGTTCCTTTATGGTAGCTCACTCAACTCTAGTCTCATTGTAATTTTCTAGTCATTGTTCCCTCCTTTTGCTGCCATCTTTGCTCTCCCTTTCTTCAGGACTCTTATTTGCCATTCTTAGATAAAACAGATGTGAATCATCAGAAAGAGATTTAGATGGCCCAGAGAGAGAAGAATTAGAACTGGAAAATGTGGGTGGAAAAACTGTGTGCTTTGAAGAGCAAAGAATTTGGCAATCATCTATTTTTATAAAATCATTTGCAAAACTTCATCTCTAAACACTCCGATACAGATGAAGTCCCTATATATGTGGTTTTTACAGCTTACCTACAAGAAGAAAGAAATCTTCACATTAAGCAGAAAGAGCCATAATGGAATAATCATCTTTATGTGCTGAATACAAAAACATTTTCATTTTTTCCTCAAATCTTTTGGGAAGATAATTTTAAACTCTAATCCATAAAAAGCCCATTTCTATTGCTGTCGATAGAGCAGAGAAAATAATTATAAGCCCCAACATCATTAGCTATGACAGCAATTGCAGAAATTGTAATTGACCATTAAACTATTAACCTTATTCAGGAAGTCAGTTACAGAACTTTCAAAAGGCTATTAATGTTCACATTTCAGTAACAGCATTTAGTACCTGTAACAAGGTGACAATGAAAAATGGAACTACATGCAATCTATTATGGAAGGTGAATTATTAATGATTGTTTTAAAATTCATAAGTAGGCTTCCATATTTCACTTTAAGGCTATGACTACAAAAGTGAAGTGAAAGGGTGATTTAATGCAATTATCAGCATAATTGCTATACTAAAAAGAAGTAATAATCAAGCTTTTGAAAGGACTTGAATTATCAAATTAATAAATATATTGATAAAGTACATTCTCATTTTTTTCAGGAAATAAAACTGCAGTAAAGTACTAAATGAACAAATTTGTTTAAATAGTCAAGGATTGGAATGCCTTTTAACATTGAAAAGCCTGAAAAAATATACAACAAAAAGCTACAATTAATTCATTGAAGCCCTTAAATGAATTTGTATTTTATTTTGAAAAGAGTAATACATGTATGTATGTATATAAATATCTGTGTGTGAACAAGCAATATTATTCAGTTGGTAAAAGATATTGTGCTCATTTTATATCATAGGTCTTGGAAGGCATCTTGGAGGTTTTCAAATTGAGTCCCTTTATTTTAGATGAGAAAACCGAGGTACAAAGAGTTTAATAAAGTCACACAAAGAGTAAGTTTCTAAGGTGGAATTTTAATCTTTTTCAAGTGCAGAGGCCTACCCATTGAGCCATGCTACAAAAAATACACCGGCTTACTGATGAACTCAAACACCTTTTCAAAAACCTCCAAAAATTCTGTAGCCCCTACTTCTCTCCTAGATTAGAAATCCATTAATTTAGGCAATTTAAAACTTTGCAAAGCACTTTCGGCTAACTGCACTCTATTTCCTCTATCTAGAATATTCTTCCATTAACCTCTATTCATTTAATTCCTAATCACTTTTTAACATCCAACTTAAATGTTTTTTATATGATGACCAATCAGTCATGATGTGTATTCCTTGGAACTCATGCAGTATTTTGGTTGGATTTTTCTCATTTAATTTCATATTTTGTTTTATAATAATCTCTCTCTCTCTTTCTCTGTGTGTGTGTGTCTCTATCGCTCTGTCTCTCTTTGTCTCTGTATCTCTGTCTCTCTCTCTGTCTCTGTCTCTGTGTGTGTGTGTATGTGTGTCCATCGCTCTTTCTCTCTGTCTCTCTGTGTCTCTTTTTGTCTCTCTGTTTCTGTGTCTCTGTGTCTCTGTCTGTTTCTGTCTATATATATAAATATATAAATATATATATATCCATTTCTCTCTCTCTCTTCTCTCTCTCTTCTCTCTCTCTCTTTCTGTGTGTGTGTGTGTGTGTGTGTCTATCGCTCTTTCTCTCTGTCTCTCTTTCTGTCTCTCTGTCTCTCTCTGTGTGTGTGTGTGTGTGTGTGTGTGTATCTCCACTATTGTATGATAAACTTTTTGAGGTTAATTGCATTTTCTCAATGCCTAGGCAGTACTATGTACTTGGTTTTGATTATCTTTGATTAATTTAATTGCCTTGTTCCCTTGGTTTCTGTTCTATACATACCTTCACATAAGTGATAACAATGAAAATAATTGACATATCACTAGTATTTTGAAGTTTATAAAATGCTTTGCACATGATCACATTTGGGCCTTTCAAAAACCCTGAGTTTGCTGTTATGAACATCATTATGGTTGTCCTACATGCTATAAAGGAACCAAAATAATATCACTATTTCAGGGTCAAGGTACAGTGACTGATCAGAACAATATGAGCTCAGAGGACTCTTCTACAGGTTGGTCACAAACGGTCCTTAGGAACACTTGGAGTGAAGATGTCTCTAACTCTGTTCATTTTGTGTTTCTTTTGAGCTACTGCTGTTTGCTTTGCTCACAGAGCACAGTATCCTCACAATCAGTTCTTAAGTTCTTTAGAGAGACATGGTGTCTCTATGACTTTTTCTGACCTCTGGGTGAGCTCTTGCCTTGTGTTTTTTGTATAATATTCTTGTAGGCATTTGAACAACACTGCCAGCTCATTAGAGTTACACTCTCCACAGTAGACTTGGAATGCTTGGCAGTTCAGCTCGGGAAAGTCTGGTACCTTACCTGCAAGGTGATCTTCAGAATCTTCCTAAGAAGAATCAAATGAAAGCAATTCAGTTTCCTGGCTTGGCACTATATACCATCCAGATTTCAATGAGGTCAGCATAGACTTTTAGTTTGGTAGGTTGCCTAATCCCCCTTTTCTCCCACACTTTCCTTTGCAAACTTTCAAACACCGAGTTAGCTCTATCAATGTGTAAGACAACCTCATCATGAATACATACATCCCTAGAAAGTACACTGTCAAAGTAAGGGAACTTATCCACAGATAAGTTCTTTTCCATTTCTTATAAGTTATTATACCCAACTTACAGATGAAGGAATTGAATTTTTGAAGGCCTAAGTGACTTGTTCCTGATTTCACAGCTACTACTGTAGCCTAGGATTTAAACCTGGGCCTTCCTGACCTTAGGGCCAAGCAAACATTGTAAGAAGTGCTTGTAGAAGTTTCTTCTTATTAGTTCCTTGAAAACAGGGAGCATTTCATTTTTGTCTTCTTATGACCAGAGCCTAACACAGCACTTGGCATAATGTAGATACTTAATGTTGATTGCTATATTGACTTAGGTAAAGCATAAAAAGTAACATTGTCATCTGATCTTCCTGGCTCCTATATGATTATACAGATCTAGTTCTGTGAAAACAAAAGTTTATCTGAATGGGACTTCATTTTAGCAACACTGCAGGTAAATTTTTCCTGTTCCATAAAGATCATCTGCAAAACTCTCATGTTCCATGTGAACATAAGTGTTTATAGAATAGTACGCAAAGCAATAATTCAGTTGTATCTCCCCCTACTATACTGTAAGTGCCAGTGCACAGAGCTTATGTATTACTCCATATCTCCCTAGGTGCCTCTCACAATGGCCTGAACAAAATAGACCCTTCAAAGAACAGGCCAAAGGGAATGTTCCTCTGGAGTGTACAACATCCCTGGTCAATACTCCATACACCTATAATAATATTCTATACCTACAATTTAATAGGAATCTCCCCATTGATGAAATCCATTTTACTAATTCAGATTAACAACTTTCAGCTATTTATACTATTACAAAGTTGCCTGGGATACTAATCTTTAGAGTTCCAGTTAGTGTCAAAAAAAGCCTAGGTTTTCTCAATTCAGAGGCCAGCTCTTTTTTCCACTATTCCCTGCTGTCTTTCCTGGCAGGGAAAATGGTTTGACAGGGACAACTATATGCTCATTCATGGAAAAAATGTTTTGACCTCCTTTGGATTTCACAACAGGAACAACATTTCATGGTAATATACATAAGGAAGAAAATTACCTGGAGGACTAGATGACCAAGGATTCCAGAACTGGGCAGAGGGTCAATGAAAATGATTAAGGATATAGAATAGTATGTGTGAAAGACAGATGGAGAAAGGGAAGAGGGGGAGGTAGGTGATGAAAAGAGAACACAAGAATTACAGCATCTTCTAATTGATCTTATTTCCAAGGGAGCCAAGAAGACTTTATCTGATTAAGTAAGTGCTATGGATAATTATCGAGGATTGAGTGAATAATGAGGTGACTCAATTTTGGACTAAATACAACTATAAAAGACACAGCAGGGACAGCTGGATAAAAGATGTTCTTCTGTTCTCTGCTAATTCCAAGGCTTTCAAATATACCCATGCAGGCATAGTTAGTGAAACAAAATTCTTTAAAATGATGAAAGAAAAGGAAACACTATCTTCAGAGTGCTTTATTTCTCATGGCTCCTTGCCTATCTTCTCTGTAGGCATGATTGGAAAGGACATCAAAGATATTGGCCCTACCCTCAAAAATCTCATCTAGGTGTTCTGATGGATTCCTAAAATGTCATCATTGGTCATCGCATTAACAATTCCTCAATTCATTTTAACACACACACACACACACACACACACACACACACACTCATATTGCTAAGAGATCCAATCCATTAAATTACCAATATTTTGTGTAAATTAATTTATGAATTCAAATACTACAATAGAAAGAACTGGAGGTAAAAAGGAGTTTGCAAGAAGAAAGGGTGGGAAGAAAAGGAAGGAAATGGAAGATGGAAATAGAAACAGTGCACTGAAACTAGATAGAACCTAAGACAGAATGTTGTTTTTGGCTAGTCCAACTTCCCCAATTGAAATAAGAATGCCAAAGAGATTGAGTAAATAATTGCCAAGAGTGCAAAATATTCATTTCAGATATAAATTTGATTGAGTTTTGGTTCTAAGTCACAAAGGAAATCAATCCTTCCAATAAAAAATACTAAAAAGATCCAGTGTTTGTTTTATGAGACTGTGCCACTAAAAACTATAAAAACCAACCAGTCACAAAATCAACAAATTAAGGAGCCCCGGCATAGGTAAGGTGCTGGGCACCTTGAATGGCTGCCCAGCCTTCTTCAGGGGCCACACTCAACACCAGTTAGGACACTACAGAGAACCATTCCTCGCATCTGGCACATCTTATACAGAAGATTCTTAAACCTGATATAAAATGCCTTTTTCCTTTGTCCCCTAAAGAACAAAATGATAGAAACCTCACTCATTGACCTGTCTGCCTATATATCCTGCCCCAAAAGAAGCTAGTAGCCAGGCTCCTCTAACTTTCTATTGTGGGTCTATCTGATTCCTAATAAGTCAGCATTCTAGCCAATGGTCCAGGGGAAATGGACTTTTCTGTACCCAGGAAAAAGTCAACAGGATTGTCCCCTTATTTTCATGTAAGGAGACAGAGTCATTATCATACTCTTAAATTAATTAATACATGACATTATATTATATGGGTCAAAGTCATGTATATTTTCAATATGCTCAATACTCATATTCATTATACTGCTGAGGTATATGTGACATTTCAATATTCAATTTGATCAATTCAAAAATTCCTTCCAGGCATCCTACCCCTACCTGCTCTAATTCCAAAGCCCATCATTAGGAGTTTATTAAGCCCTATTGTTCTAGTAAGGATCTTTTATCAGAATATAATGAATAGTGTAAAGAAATGGTTAAAGCATGACGATTCAAAGAACCAGTTGGGTACTACCATAACTCCCCAGGGAAAAGATAAAACTCACCTCCACAAAAGACATCTAAAGCTTTTCAACCAGTGATAATTAGCCTGTGTAGTATCTGACTTTGAATGATAACCAATGTAAAACCCTGTTTCCAATGATAGAGAAACTATGATCTATTTGGGATATACAGAACTTTTTTAGCTAAGAACCAGGTGAGAGTAAGGCCATAAGTCCAGACAAAAAAGCACCCACATTATATGCTCCATAAATCATATTCTTCCACTGCCACTTTGGCAGCATTCTTGTCTTTCCACTGTAGCCCATCTTTTTTTTTTTTTTTTTAAATACTAATAGCTTCCTAACACCACATGAGGAGCATTTTATTTTACTCAAGTATAAATATAAATCAATATAAAATCTGCGAGACTTTAGATCAATCTATTCAATATTTTCAATATCAATTTATGAACCAAGATAGAGATATAGTCTAGAAGTTAACAAAGGCCCCTAGATTATTTCTTTCTCATCAGAGAGGTTATGAGCAGGGCTGTCCTGGACATGGAATTCTGTAAAATTGGGGCAGATAAAATACGAAGTACCCAGTGGTAAAATCTGTTTTAGCTAACTTTTTTTTCAAAGTGCCAAATTAATTCACTATATCTCTTTTACAAAGTAAAAGTAGGGAGGGAGAGACCTTTATTGTTGTCTAACTCTTTTCCTGAATACTCAAAACTCCATAGTCCTTCCTCCTTTCTATATTTAACTTCTACAAAATAAGTTGTCTCCATTTTTCGATTCTTATTTGGCTTTCTGGTATCAAAAGTAACAAAAATACCTTTGAATACTAAAAGCATTTAATAGAGACTCAATGCATGTTTGTGCATATGCCTATGTGACATATAAAACCCAGCAGTCCAATGAGGATAGGCCAGAGTAATACAACAAAGATGTTGTCCATTTTCTGTGAAAAGCCTTTCTCTTGGTATTGAAAAGCTTGCATAGTGTTGAAAGGATACTGTTCATGTGTTGTTGTAAGGTGGGTGGTCTCCTATCCAAGCCAATGATGGCCTCTCAAATGGTCCTCAGCTGAGATTCCTGAGCAGCTGCCTCAAATTCCAGTTTGATTCTCTCTGGATGCACAGTCAGCTCTGGATCAGTCGGGCTTTAAGGCCAGACACCACACAGGCCAATGACCTCTGGCTGAATTACTTTGCTGGACAATTATGAACTTAAGACCTTAAAGTCCTCACAGAAGCCAGAGCAGCACCCTGATGGTCCATTCTAACGTTATGCTTTCAGCATTTGTTGACACAGTTCATGCCTTACTTGTGCAATGTCCTTATTAGGACAATACTAGGACAAAATAGGCTGAGTAAACTCCAAGTGATGAACCTCAGCCAGTAAAGAAAGATTGGGGGGGGAGGGGAACACCTGGGTGGGATTCCCCCACTGGCCAAATTGAATATTTGAATGTTAAAAGCACAACAACAGCAGATTGTGTACAATAAGTATTGTGTAAATTGCCAGACCATTTAGTTTATCTACCCGATATGTTAGTCTAGAATGCTGAATAGAGAACAAAATAAGCCAGAAAGATTTTAAAAGACTTTAACAAAGTTTTCCCCACCATTCCTTTTAGCTATCCATCCATGAGAAAAGTCACAAAACTGATTCTATACCAAGAATTGGTGTCATAGCTTTAAAAAAGTTATTTTTGATTTTTTTTTGTTTTTATATAACCTGCACTATTATATCTCTATTTCCTCCCCCAAAAATTCCTTATAGCAGACAGATAGACAGACAGAGAAAGAGAGAGAAAGAATAAAGTGGTAATAATCAAAATATCAAATATATGCAATGTTTCTTTTTTTTTTTCTTTTTAATAACTTTTTATTGATAGAACGCATACCAGGGTAATTTTTTACAGCATTATCCCTTGCATTCACTTCTGTTCCGATTTTTCCCCTCCCTCCCTCCACCCCTTCCCCCAGATGGCAAGAGTCCTTTACATGTTGAATGGGTTGCAGTATATCCTAGATACAATATATGTGTGCAGAACCGAACAGTTTTCTTGTTGCACAGGGAGAATTGAATTCAGAAGGTATAAATAACCCGGGAAGAAAAACAAAAATGCAAGCAGTTTATATTCATTTCCCAGTGTTCTTTCTCTGGGTGTAGCTGCTTCTGTCCACCTTTGATCAATTAAGGCTCTCTTTATCAAAGAGGTCCACTTCCATCAGAATACATCCTCAAACAGTATCGTTGTTGAGGTATATAATGATCTCCTGGTTCTGCTCATTTCACTCAGCATCAGTTCATGTAAGTCTCGCCAGTCCTCTCTGTATTCATCCTGCTGGTCATTCCTTACAGAACTATAATATTCCATAACATTCATATACCACAATTTACTCAACCATTCTCCAATTGATGGACATCCTTTCATTTTCCAGCTTCTAGCCACTACAAATAGGGCTGCCACAAACATTTTGGCACATACAGGTCCCTTTCCTTTCTTTAGTATCTCTTTGGGGTATAAGCCCAGTAGAAACACTGCTGGATCAAAGGGTATGCACAGTTTGATAACTTTTTGAGCATAGTTCCAAATTGCTCTCCAGAATGGCTGGATGTGTTCACAATTCCACCAACAATGTATCAGTGTCCCTGTTTTCCCACATCCCCTCCAACATTCCCCTTTATCTTTCCCTGTCATTCTAGCCAATCTGACAGGTGTGTAGTGGTATCTCAGAGTTGTCTTAATTTGCATCTCTCTGATTAATAATGATTTGGAGCATATTTTCATATGTCTATAGTTTCAATTTCTTCGTCTGAGAATTGTCTGTTCATATCCTTTGACCATTTATCAATTGGAGAATGGTTTGATTTCTTATAGATTAGAGTCAATTCTCTATATATTTTGGAAATGAGGCCTTTATCAGAACCTTTGATTGTAAAAATGTTTTCCCAGTTTATTGTTTCCCTTCTAATCTTGTTTGCATTTGTTTTGTTTGTACAAAAACTTTTCAATTTGATATAATCAAAATTTTCTATGTTGTGGTCAATAGTGAGCTCTAGTTCTTCTTTGGTCATAAATTCCTCCCTCTTCCACAGGTCTGCAAGGTAAACTATCCCATGCTCTTCCAATTTATTTATCATCTCATTCTTTATGCGTAGGTCATGAACCCATTTTGACCTTATCTTGGTGTACGGTGTTAAGTGCGGGTCAATGCCTAGTTTCTGCCATACTGATTTCCAATTTTCCCAGCAATTTTTGTCAAATAATGCATTCTTATCCCAGAAACTGGTGTCTTTGGGTTTGTCAAACACTATATTATTAAAGTTATTGGCTATTTTGTCCTTTGAACCTAACCTATTCCATTGATCAACTAGTCTATTTCTTAGCCAATACCAGATGGTTTTAGTAACTGCTGCTTTATAATATAATTTTAGATTTGGTACAGCTAGGCCACCTTCATTTGATTTTTTTTTCATTAATTCCCTTGAAATTCTTGACCTTTTGTTTTTCCATATGAACTTTGTTGTTATTTTTTCTAATTCATCAAAGTAGTTTTTTGGGAGTCTGATTGGTATAGCGCTAAATAAGTAGATTAATTTAGGTAGTATTGTCATCTTTATTATATGTGCTCGCCCAATCCAAGAGCATTTAATATTTTTCCAGTTGGTTAGAACAGACTTAATTTGTGTGGAAAGTGTTTTGTAGTTTTGCTCATAAAGTTTCTGATTTTCCCTTGACAGATAGATTGCTAAATATTTTATACAATCAGTAGTTACTTTAAATGGAATTTCTTTTTGTAACTCTAACTGTTGAGTTTTGTTAGTGATATATAAGAATGCTGATGACTTATGTGGGTTTATTTTATATCCTGCAACTTTGCTGAAGGTGTGGATTGTTTCTAATAACTTTTTGGTAGAATCTCTGGGGTTTTCTAAGTATACCATCATATCATCAGCAAAGAGTGATAATTTGGTTTCCTCATTGCCTATTCTTATTCCTTTAATCTCTTTCTCAACTCTTATTGCCAAAGCTAGCATTTCTAATACAATATTAAATAGTAATAGTGATAGTGGGCAACCTTGTTTTACTCCTGATCTTATTGGGAATGGTTGGGAATTTTATTGCAGTATATTACATATAATGCTTACTGCTGGTTTTAAATAGATGCTACTGATTATTTTAAGGAAAAGTCCATTTATTCCTATACTCTCAAGAGTTTTTAATAGGAATGGATGTTGGATTTTATCAAATGCTTTTTCTGCATCTATTGAGATGATCATATGGTGTATAATATAATTTTAGATCTGGTACAGCTAGGCCACCTTCATTTGATTTTTTTTTTCATTAATTCCCTTGAAATTCTTGACCTTTTGTTTTTCCATGTGAACTTTGTTGTTATTTTTTCTAATTCATCAAAGTAGTTTTTTGGGAGTCTGATTGGTATAGCGCTATATATATATATATATATATATATATATATATATATATATATATTAATAATTAATCATTTGATTATTAATATGGCCAATTATATTGATAGTTTTCCTAATATTGAACCAGCCCTGCATTCCTGGTATAAATGCTACTTGATCATGATGTATTATACTGGGGATGATTTTCTGTAGTCTTTTTGCTAATATCTTATTTAAGATTTTAGCATCAACATTCATTAGGGAGATTGGTCTATAATTTTCTTTCTCTGTTTTCAACCTACCTGGTTTAGGTATCAGTACCATGTCTGTGTCATAAAAGGAGTTTGGTAGGACTCCTTCATTCCCTATTTTTTCAAATAGTTTATAAAGTATTGGGGCTAATTGTTCTTTGAATGTTTGGTAGAATTCACATGTAAATCCATCTGGTCCCGGGGATTTTTTTTTAGGGAGTTGATTAATAGCTTGTTCTATTTCTTTTTCTGAAATGGGACTATTTAAGCAATTTACTTCCTCCTCTGATAATCTGGGAAGCCTATATTTTTTGGAGGATAACCATTTCGCTTAGGTTATCAAATTTATTGGCATAAAGTTGGGCAAAGTAACCCCTTATTATTTCTTTAATTTCCTCTTCATCAGTGGTAAGTTCTCCTTTTTCATTTTTAAGACTGCCAATTTGATTTCCCTCTCTCCTTTTTCTAATCAGATTTACCAAAGGTTTATCAATTTTATTGGTTTTTTCATAAAACCAACTCTTAGTTTTATTTATTAGTTCAATAGTTTTTTTTTTTACTTTCTATATTATTAATTTCTCCTTTTAATTTTAGAATTTCAAGTTTAGTAATTGATTGGGGTTTTTAATTTGGTCTTTTTCTAACTTTTTAAGTTCCAGGCTCAATTCATTGATCTTCTCTTTTTCTATTTTATTCAAGTAAGCCTCTAAGGATATAAAATTTCCCCTTATTACTGCTTTGGCTGCATCCCATAAATTTTGATATGATGTCTCATTGTTGTCATTATCTTGAGTGAAATTATTAATTGTGTCTATAATTTGCTGTTTCACCCAATCATTCTTTAAGATGAGATTATTTAGTTTCCAATTACTTTTTGGTCTATTTACACCTAACTTTTTGTTGAATGTAGTTTTTATTGCATTGTGGTCTGAAAAGAAAGCATTTACTATTTCTGCTTTCCTGCATTTAATTTTGAGGTCTTTATGTCCTAATATATGGTCAATTTTTGTGTAGGTTCCATGAACTGCTGAGAAGAAAGTATACTCCTTTCTGTCACCATTCAGTTTTCTCCAGAGTTCTATCATACCTAATTTTTCTAATATTCTATTTACCTCTTTAACTTCTTTCTTATTTGTTTTGTGATTTGATTTATCTAAATCTGAGAGTGCAAGATTGAGATCTCCCACTATTATAGTTTTGCTGTCTATTTCTTCTCACAGCTCTCTTAACTTCTCTTTAAGGAAGTTAGATGCTATACCACTTGGTGCATATATGTTTAATACTGATATTGCTTCATTGTCTATAGTACCCTTAAGCAAGATATAGTTTCCTTTCTTATCTCTTTTAATTAGATCAATCTTTGCTTTTGCTTGATCTGAGATAAGGATGGCTACCCCTGCTTTTTTGACTTCACCTGAAGCTTAATAGATTCTACTCCAGCCTTTTACCTTTAGTCTGTATGTATCTCCCTGTTTTAAATGTGTTTTCTGTAAACAACAGATTGTAGGGTTCTGACTTTTGATCCAGTCTGCTATCTGCCTCCTTTTTATGGGAGAGTTCATCCCATTCACATTTGCGGTTAAAATAACCAATTCTGCATTTTCTGCCATCCTAATATCCCCAGATTATACTTTTCTTTTTCTTGCCCTCCTTCCCTTCTTCCCTATTGGTCCCACTAACGTCGCACAGCTCTCCCTCTTTAGTATCCCTCCCTCCTCCCTTTGAATCCTTTCCCCTTTCTTGTACCCTTCTCTTATTACTCTTTTTCCTTCTCCCTTTTCCTCTCCCACTTTTTAATGAAGTGAGAGAAGAATCTGTGTAAGACAAATATGTCAATTGTTTCCTCTTTGAGCCAACTCTGATGAGAGTAGGATTCACACAATGTTTCTCCCCCTCTCTAAGTTCCCTCATATATGATAGGTTTCCTTTGCCTCATTGTCGCATGTAGTTTCCCTCTTTTTATCTCCCTTCTTCCCTTTTTCTGACGCTATCCCCTTTCCATTTCTACTTCCCTTTTTTATGTTATATCGATAAAATCAAATTATACATATGGTTTTTATGTATATTTACAACAGAAATACAGTTCTCAAGAGTTCCTTTTACCTTTTTCTACTTCTCTTGATTCCTGTTGTTGGAGATCAAATTTTTTGTTTAAGTCTGGTTTTTTCCTTAGAAACAGATGGAATTCCTCTATTTCATTAAATGTCCATCTTCTTCCGTGGAAAAAAATACTCAGCTTCACTGGATAGTTTATTCTTGGCTGCATTCCAAGTTCTTTTGCCTTTCGGAATATCTGATTCCAGGCCCTTCGATCCTTTAATGTTGAGGCAGCCAGATCTTGCATGACCCTTATTGTTGCATCTCGGTATTTGAACTGTTTTTTCCCGGCTGCTTGTAAAATTTTTTCTTTAGTCTGGAAATTCTGAAGTTTGGCCACAATATTCCTCGGAGTCTTTATTTTAGGGTCTTTTTCAGAAGGTGTTCGATGAATTCTTTCAACGCCTATTTTCCCTTCCGGTTCTATTACTTCTGGGCAGTTCTCTTTGATGATTTCCTGAAAAATTGTATCTAGGCTCTTTTTTTCATCATAATTTTCTGGTAGTCCGATGATCCTCAGATTATCTCTCCTAGATCTATTTTCCAGGTCTGTTGTTTTTCCAAGTAAATATTTGACATTTTTTTCTAATCTTTCATTTTTTGGTTTTGCTTGACTGATTCTTGATGTCTCAATGAATCAGTCATTTCTATTTGTTCAGTTCTAATTTTTAGTGAGTTATTTTCTTTGTTAGCTTTTTTTACTTCTTTTTGTATATGTCCAATTGAGTTGTTTTGCTCTATGGAATTTTTTTCCATTTCACTAATTTTTTTTTTTTAGTGAGTCATTTTCTTTTTCCAATTCGCAAACTCTGTTTTTTACCTTTTCCAATTCACATTCAAATTTTTCTTTTAGTGAGTTATGTGTCTTTCCCCATTTCTCTTCTAGCTCTCTTTTAAGGTTTTTAATAGTCTCTTCTAGGAGAGCCTTTTGTATTGGAGACCAACAATTGTCTGGAGACTGTCTGCTATTAGTCTCTTCAGGGTTGAAAAGCTGTTCTCTTTCTGTGTAGAAACTATCAATCATTCTTTTGATTTTTTTACTCATTTTGTTAAAGCCTGTAAGGTCTGCCTTCAGAGCCAGGAGGTTACCAGCTTCCTCTGCAGAGCAGTGAAAGGTATATGGACGGGTAGCTGTCCTGCCGACCGGCTACAAAAAGCAGCAAGGTGCTGGAGTGCTCTGGGAAAGAGTTCCCCACCCGAAAGTAACTCAGGCCTGCAGGGCCGGGCTGGGAAAGTGCTTTTCAAAGAACCTCAGCTGTGTGAGATGACTGCCCTGGGGCTAGACGCTTAGCAGTGAGAGTTTCACTGCCCCAAGCCAAACCCTGCCCTGGGGCTGTGGGTATTAGCAGCTGAGCAGTGAATGGATTTGCAGGGACTGGAAGTGAAGCGCAGTCAGCTGGGGAGGTTCTATTGCCCCAGGCCGAGCCCCCCACACTGCCGATTAGAGGCTGCCCAGGCTGTGCCCCCTTGCCGTGCAGATTAGTAACTGCCCCCGCAAAAGCCCCGAACTGCCGGATGTGGCCACAGGGCTGAGGTAAAGTCTGCCTGAGTCACTTCCGGGTTTGAGGGGTTACAGCCAGATCTCGTTAGGTTCTGGCATTTTTTAGAGGACCCTCTGTTTTAGGCTTTAACTTCTCTGCCAGTTTACTGCTTTGTAATCAAGGCAGAGCAGTTAGCCTATAGCAGAGTGGTCCCTATAACTTCTCTAGCCACAGAGATCACCTTCTCCCCTGGTCTGCTCAGGACACTAGCCTCTCGCTGCCTGTGCTAGTCTGTTCCTGGCCCCTCAGGACAAACCCTTCCTGGCGAGCTTCCGGATCTGCTGGTAAGTTGTAGTGCTTCTTATTTTCATGAATTTAAGCAGTGAAGAGCTGTTTTTGAGGCTGGATTAAATAGTTGGTTATAAGGGTAATGAGAGGAGCTTAGAGAGTCTTGTGTGCCTGCTCCGCCATCTTGGCTCCGCCCCCTGCAATGTTTCACACATGTAGTTCCCCACCTCTATAAAAAAGAGAGAGAGGGGTGAATTTTCTCATGTCTTCTTTGGAGAATGCTTGTTCATTATTCTTTGCTAGTTTATCACAGTTCAAATGATCAATCGCACTATTGAGCTGGCTGAGATATGAGTGGCAATGTAATGCAATACAAAAAGAAGTGGATTCCTGTGTGGATCATGAAAGATCACTTGATTTGGAATCAGAAACTCAATCTCCCTGGATGTTTTCTAGTTGGGTGATTTTGCATAAGGCCCTTTTTATGTTGGACCCTTGGTTTCTTCATACACACACACATATACATATACATATGCATATGCATATACATATACACATACATATACATATACATATATAATCGAGTTAATATTTGGTAAAAAAAATAAATAAATAAAATTATTCTTAACACTGTCTCTGGCACATGATAGGTGCTATCTAAATGCTTATTCCCTTCCTTTTCTCTGCATGATGAAAATATTTGATTGAATGATCTCTAAAGTACCTTCTAACTCAATTCTATAGATATTCATTATGAACTTGAGCAAATCATTGGAATTCTCTAGATCATCATTCCCTTGTCTATAAAATGAAGATATTTAAGACAATTATCTGGACCCAATTGCCTGTTTTTGTGCAAGTGAATATTTAAATCAAAGTTTTTTCAACCAGTCCATGATAGTCCATAGCCTACTAGGAAACCTCGAAAGTCTTTCTGGGGCAGATCTTAGCATATCACTATCATCTGCCCTCTTCACAATTTGGTATGATTTTCAGCAGGTGAGCAGCCAGCAATGACAACTCCTTTCTTATATTATATATCCCATCCTAAACCTACTGCTCTGGGACTTCAAATCCCATATTGGTGGGTGACCTCAAGATTTCAAAGAAATGAAACATGGAGTGTCACTAGAAGGTAGTCATAGACCCCTGATCTAAGTCATGCTGGGCAGATGGTTTGTTTTTGTTTTTTACTGAGATTTAGGAATGAAAAATGAGCTACAAATCAGCTGTGTGACTTTGATCAAGTCTTTTATCTTCTTTTTAATCTCAATTTCAACTTCCATAAAATGAGAGAATTAGAAGTGATGCGCTCAGGGGTCTCTTCTAGTTCTATATACTATTCAATACCATTTAATTTACTCTGAATCAATCAGGGTCCAAAAAATGACCAACTGGGGCTTGTCCTGGAACCTATAGTTGGCCAATGAATGAAAGCCAAAATGATTCAGGTTTAAGACATGGTCCTTAAAAAAGAAATCTAGGCCACTAAATCCAAAGATATCATTTGGGAAATTTCAGCAATCAAAAAAAAATTACATTTCTTTGGGCAAAGCACCTACAAGTAAGCATATGATATCCTATGGGAAAAGGAAGGAAAGAGAAAAGAAGAAGGGAAGGAAAGAAGGAGGGAAGGAAGGACTGAATGAAGGAAGGGAGGAAAGAGAGAAGGAAGGAAGGAAGAAAGGAAGAAAGGAAGGAGGGAAGGAAGGAGGGAGGGAAGGAGGGAAGGAAGGACTGAATGAAGGAAGGGAGGAAAGAAGGAAGGAAAGGAAGAAGAAGGGAAAAGAGAGAAGGGAGGAAGGAGGGAAGGAAGGAAGCAAAGAAGGAAGAAGGGAAGAAGGAGGGAAGGAAGGGAGGAAGGAGGGAAAAAAGGAAGGAAGGAAGGAAAGAAGAAAGAGAAGGAAGGAAGGTAGGAAGGAAGGAATGAAGGAGGGAAGAAGGAGAAGGAAGGTAGGAAGGAGGGAAGGAAAGAAGAAGAAGGAAGGAAGGAAGGTAGGAAGGAAGGAGGGAAGAAGTAGAAGGAAGGAAGGTAGGAAGGAGGGAAGGAAAGAAGAAGAAGAAGGAAGGAAGGTAGGAAGGAAGGAGAGAAGAAGGAGAAGGAAAGAAGAAGAAGGAAGGTAGGAAGGAAGGAAGGAGGGAAGGAAGGAGGGAAAAAAGAAGGAAGGAAGGAGGGAAGGAAGGAAGGAGAAAAGGAAGGAAGGAAAGAAGGAAGAAAGGAGGAAAGAAGGAAGGAAAGAAGGAAGGAAAGAAGAAGGAAGGAAGGAAGGAAGGAAGGAAGGAAGGAAGGAAGGAAGGAAGGAAGGAAGGAAGGAAGGAAGGAAGGAAGGAAGAAAAGAAGGAAGGAAGGAAAAAGGGTTGTATTACTCAATTGACCAGTTCAATTGAGTACTCAGTGTGGCAGCTCTACTCACAGAGGTTGTTATTTGTCCTTTATTCTTGAACTATACCATGACATCAGGGAATTAATGTCATGGCATGCAAGTGAGTTGAATTTTAAGTGAGAGTGCACTGTTGCAAACTCACCAGCCTCACTTTCTCCTCCAATGAATATAAACAGCAATTATTTCTATTTTGGTCCAAAACACTAAGGTTCTATTCCAAGATTGGATTTTTTTGACTAGGTAAAAAAAGGCCATTCTTTGCTTCATTCTTACCTGTCTTTAATCACTGAATGGACAATGTCTCAATCAAACTGAGACCTGTTAAAGACGTTAGCTTAAAAAGGCCAGGATCCCTCAGTGCATTCAAAGCCATCCTCAGTCACCCTGATTTATACCTTGCCACTTCCCCAGACGGTTCAGAGAAGAGAGCAAGGTGACTTTGCACAGCCCTCCCTAACTTAACACCAACTTACTTGAATATCACGTCATCGCCTCCCTGATGATATGGTCCTCTTCAAGAAGAAAGGACAAACAACAACTATTATTCAGTACTACATACCTCCGTCCAAAAACAAGTTTTTCTCAGTATCCCCTTTTAGTATCTTGTTACTATAACAATCAATAAATCAATAAATGGCTGAATCAATCATCTCCTGACTCCTAATTCAGTTTTCTTTCTATCACTTTTTCTGCAACTTCTTTAAGTCACTTAACTGTTTCCTAAGAGCTTCTGGCACATATATGTGTAGACATCACTTATATGGGTATATGTATAGGTGTATAAAAACATGTATATGCAAATATATGTGCAGGTACACATACTATATCCATATATATAGTGTATGTATGTGAATATACATGCACATACAAATATATTCACACACATGTACATCTTTTGCCTTTACCACTCAAGCAGCATGAGGACAAAGTATTATGAATGTTGATTTTGTTCATTGGGAAAATTAGACTAGAGAGGTAGGAAACACTCTGAAGTGTAGAAACTATGATTGGAATAAAAACTAGTTATTTTTGAAAGGCTACATAATTATGATGATGATTTTTAATTAGTCAGCCAAATTTGTTATTCTTATCCCACAGCTGGGAAAATAAAATCCAGATCAATGAAGAAAACAATGTAGAAATGGAAAATGTGCTGTCAACTTCCTCCCTCTCTCCCCACTCACCCACCCATCTTTCTCTGCCCCTTTAATACTATCTGAATATTCTGAGTGAGCTCTGATTCATTAGACCTGATGCAACTGTTTTCCAAACTTTCAGTACTAATGACAAGGGTATATTTCAATAGATCCTTGATGTAATAATCAAAAGGGCACTTAAAATTCACTGTACTATTACAGTCCCATTAAACCTAAATTAATCGCACATTTGAGTCCCTAAATTTCATCTGCTCTTTCTTTGCAATGAGCACACAGTGTATTTCCATTCTGATTCATCAAAGCCTTGCTAGGCTTCCCACATGGCTATGGGAACAGTTTGCTTATCCATGCTAACAAGAGGTTGGCTATATGAAGTGACTGACTGACATAGCCAATGGGAACTGGGGGCTGACATATTTTCCTACAACAAATCAAAGGAATAGAGAACAAAAAAAGAGCAAAATAATCAAATACATAAAAGCAACTGGCAGCCCCAGGGTTACTGCCCTTTCTCTCCCAACTTAACCATTGTCCAGGGAAATCTGAAATAATTTTACTGAAAAGAAAATTTTAAAAAATCTTAATTTAAAAATTTCTCCTTTTGTTCCTGCTCATGTTTCTTTCAAGAATAACTAAGTAAGACCCATCTAAGGAATTTTTCAATCCACAATTACAATAATAGTAATAATAATGAATTATTATTATTATTATTACTATTACAAAGTATTGAATATAAGATGAGAATAATAATATAAATGTAAAAATAATCCAAATTGTCCTCATGTCATTCATTATTAATTGAAATATATTGAGCATTTTACAAAGAATTTCTGTCACAACAACCTTCTGTGGGTAGAGAGAATCCAACTATTATTATCCCTACAGGATAGATGACTCACCTAAGATCACAGAGCTACTTTGTGTCTGGGAGTTAACACTCATGTCTTTTATTCAAAGTCCATTACTTCTTTTCTCTATTACACTGACTTTCACTCAAAACATGTGTTAATTATCAATTATATAGTTCAAAATAATTATAACGCACAAAGGTTTTAAGAGCAAACACAAAAAGGGGGAAAAAACAATAATCAATTGCTTTGTGGGTAAGGATATAGAAAGGCTCCATACAGAGGCAGCTGGACCAGCCAGCTGCTATGTGGAATACTTTTGATGGATAGCTTCAGTGGAGGACAATGAGAGCCCAAAAGGAGTAAGTCATTGTTCTTTTGGCTCTTGGCCCCTTTCCTCTGACCTAGCACTATTGACCCATGTGCTGAGCACATGGCCTGAAGATATGGCCATTAGCTAGTTGTGTCTCTACAAAATTGCTCAGGCCAAGGGAACAGTGCCTGATCCCCCAATTCACAAGGACTACTTCAGATTAGCCAGATGGCAAGAGGGTTGGAGATGAAATGCTGGCCTACAGAGAACAAAGTTTCTGATCATCACTTATTCCAATAACCACTGACCACACAGCCTGGGACCAGTAGGGATTCTATTTTTTTTACTCAATTGGAATTTGCAAGGGAACATGCACAGGTGGTCACTTGAAGGCATAATTAATTTGGGTTTGAAGTTTATAGACAACAATGGGAAGAGCCTGGAGCTCAGAATTTGCAAGTATTTTAATAATCAACACTATCACTAGGAAATGTGTGATCAGCATAGGGACTAATAAAGAACATTATATTGAGAATGAAGTTGGATTTTAGCGTTAGTTCTGTCATAAATTGGGACATCGAAGACAATGTGCTAAATTTCTATGGGGCTCGTTTTCTTCATCCATAAAGTGGGTCTAGAAATGCAAGGGTAGAATGAGAAAATAGAAAAAAAATGAGTCTAGCTAAAAATTTATACTAATTTAAAGAGTCATTATAAGATATTAGTCAAGAGTCAATGCATAAAGTGCTTTAGAGTATGTGTATGATTATTTTAAAACACTCTGTTTTGGTCTAAATTCCACTGAGCACCTTCCATACTGCAGAGTACCTTAAGGGATGCCTTAGAGGTAAGACATGATAGCATGGTAAAGTGGATAGAACACTCATTAAATGTAGAAGTAGGAAGACATGTTCAAACTTCATTTTGATTACTACCTAATTCTGTGATTCTGAGCAAGTCATTCATTGAGTCTCGGTATCCTCATGTATAAAGCAAGAGAACTGAATTCTATGGTCTCTAAGGTCCTTCTTGTTCTATTGCTAGGATCCTGTGATGATAATCCTTGATGGCTTCTCTGACTTTCTTCCAGGTCGAACTTATTGTAGAGAATCATATCTATGAAAATGGCATCCATATTTACCTCTACTTTTGCCCTCTCTCCCCACCAGTTATCACTACCTGGATATAGTAGAGTTGAAGAAAGTTCCAGGATAAAGCAGCAGCAAAGGTGTGCTTTTGAAATCCAGATATAAGACTAAGATCAGATCCTCCATAAAATGGAAGTTCCAAGAGGTATCCCAAGAAATATTGATGGGGAAAAAGGAGTGGGCATAATAGGAGGGTATTCCAAGTTAAGGATCTCAAATTTAGTTTATTGAAAACAAATTCAAAATATCTCATCTCTTTATTTCATAATTTCATTTTATAGAACTACTATTCTCCCAGTCACTTAGTCTCAAATGAACTTAAGGGTTCATTCCTCTTTCTCATTTGCATCCCCTTCATGGCACCAAATACCAAATGCTATACATCTTCATCAAATCCAGGCAAAGTGTGTTTCCCTAATACTTCCTCACTTTCTCTAACTCCATCCAACTTTCCATCTTATAAAAATTCAGATTTATTCCCTCGTACATCCCAACTTCAACTCTAATCCTTTTGTTAAGTAAGTTTCATTTCAACTGCTCACCTGTTATTGCTTCCCACTTTACTTTGGATACTGGTTCACCTGTAGCACTTTCATTACCATTCCGTCTACTGACTGATTTATCTACGAAGCTTTCCTACCAGCTGAGGCCTGGATAAATTGATCTTGTTAATAGATTATCTGGTGAAAATCCTGTCTCCTTATCATATAAAACACAGAGTTAAATATAAGGCTTAATCAAATATCCTCTTTCTATTTTGACCAATTATTATCACTACTATTACTTTTACTACTATCACCACTAACTACCATACTACCACTATTACCATCAATAATAATAACTAGTATTTATCATTACAAAATTATAACTAGTACCTTAAGATTTCCAAAACACTTAATATGTTATCTCATTTGATCCTCACAATAAATAATCCTGTGAAGTAAGGGGTTATTATTCCCTTTTTTACAGACAAGGCAGTGAAGGTAGAAAGAAGGAGGTTAAGAGATTTGCTTGTAGTTATATAGGTAATAAGTATCTATGGTAAGATTTTAACTCAGGTCTTTCTTACTTTAAATCCAACATTCTATGTGCTGTGCCAACTATCTCCCACTACCATCTTGATTTAAACTGATGTTTATATTTTATTTCTTGTTAGTTCCTAATCATATTACTATAATAATCTCTAACTTTTCTTTAAATTTACAAACTTTAAAATGTTGATTGTTTATAGTGGTTATTTTCATAATTATTAGTCTCCATTTTCTTCTGTGCTCCAATCTATTTTTTAATACTGCTAGACTAAACTTCTAAAACAGACTTCTGGTTATTTCATTTCTCTGCTCAAAAATCTTGAATAACTCCCATTACCTAAAAGATAAAGTCCAAATTCATATGTAAGTATCCAAAGATACCATGATCAAATGCCAATCTTTCTTTCCTACTTCATTTCCAATTAACTCCCATCATATTCTCTTTTTTATAAAGCTTTTTATTTTCAAAACATATGCATAGATAATTTGACAATATTGACCCTTGAATAGCCTTGTGTTTCAGATTTTCTCCTCCTCTCCTCCTGTGTCCCCTAGATGGCAAGCAATTCAATATATGTTAAACATGTTAAAATATATGTTAAATCCAATATGTATAAATATATTTATATATTTGCTGTACAAAAAAATCAGATAAAAAAAGAAAGTAAATGAGTAAGAAAACAAAATGCAAGTAAACAACAACAAAAAGAGTAAAAATGTTATATTGTGATCCATATTCAGTTCCCACAGTCCTCTGGGTGTAGATGATACTCTTCGTCACAAGATCATTGGAACTGATATCAATCATCTCATTACTGGAAAGAGTCATGTTCATCAGAATTGATCTAAAAGGATAAATAATATTGATGTTGCTGTGCATTCTCTATGTTATTCATCAGCATCTTCATTTTCTCATGTCTATATATGCATTTATTAGTGTCTTATATTTCTTCTCTTTACATTTTCAACTATTGAAATTCTCTTTCACCTTCAACATCCAGAACAAATGGCCTTTCCTCCATGACACCTTCTTTTTGTCCCAAAAGCCCAATGGACTGTTCTTCTTTTGTAATAACTTATTACTGTCCTTTATTATGAATATTCATGCATTTGTCTTATATCTTATGCTATATTATGTCAAAGAATTAACCCAATATGCTCTATTTTTCTGGATTTGCCCAAGTATTTTTATTAATTGTATATTCAATAGGAGAACAAATCCATGGAATATAAGCAGAGAGCCATGTTCTCCAACTAAGTACAATATAGATGATCAACTTATCGTTTTATAATAGGGGTACATGAGGTATTCAGGGAGATCTAGCCCCTCAGGCATGAGGACTTGCTGAGCTCTTTTCAGGGTTGCTCATTCACCTTTAATATCGTTTGATTCACCCATTTCTCACCTGTGTCTCCAAGGAGATTTAGTTTGCACAGCTTACTATATCCCCGTAAATTGTTTTGTCAAAAGGGGTAAATAGACTAACCCAGAGTGAGGGTCACTGACAGACATCAAACCCATCTCTGAATTAGGGGGATGTCTACCCCAAACTTTAGATTTCTGAAGGTTTCTCCCAGTAGTACACATAGAGGAGAACAATTTGTTCCAATGATAATGAAGGGTGGCTGAAGCTGGCACTGTGGAGCATTTAAAATTTTGTCAGAAATTGAGATGTCAAGATTATCCAATGCATTCTGGACCATTGCCAGCCATCCTGACTTTTGCCTTTTTACCGAATTTTTGATGACTCTGGAAGAGAGCATGAGGCTGACAACTTTGTGCGATTTTGCCTCATTTAAATCCAAATGATGTCATTGGTTTTTTTTTATAGACAAAAGATGAACAACACCAACTTTACAATTGGGTTATGAAGATAAAAGATAAATGGGGTGAGGAAAAGAGATTATAAAAATAAAAATAGAAATTGAATGGATAGTAATATAATTAGGGGATATGGAAGGGTTAAATTAAGAGGTTGATGAAGGTTTGGTTAGTAGAACAAAGTGACTAAGTCTGTAATTAGAATATTCTAGAAAAAGCACTCACAAGTAGAGAAGTCATTTTCTATTGCCCTATCTTAGAAAGGCATTAGGTGTTCTAGATGTAGCCTAGGGTCTTAATTTGACAATCCTAAAATCCTTGAAGGCAAGAACTATTTTATCTTTGTATCTCCCATCTAGATGAGAGACAGACAGATACAGAGAGACACAGAGACAGAGATAGAGAAGGTCAGAAGCACACACAGAAAAAGAGAGAGAGAGAGAGAGAGAGAGAGAGAGAGAGAGAGAGAGAGAGAGAGAGAGAGAGAAAGAGAGAGAGAGAGAGAAGAGTAACTGAGCCATTCCAACTCAACTTTAATCCTTTCTCAGAATGAGATATAATTTATCTTATGACATTCAATTGCATCTGATCAAAGAAATAATAGAGAATATGCTCATAGAAATAGTGACGTCCCCTCCAAAGGCAATCCTACCTTCCACTTTAAGTCTTTCTCCAACTATCTCAGCTTTCAGCTCTTCCATCTCTGCAAAGAAGCAGAAGCAGATGTCTTCTCATAACTATTATTTCAGGCTAAATTCAATCATTATAATTTCTTAGTATTCAGTTTTCTTTGTGTGTTTTGTTTCTTTCCATTTACCCTGCTGTAGTTATCATGTGTATTTTTTCATGGTTCTGTTTACTTTATATCAGTTCTGTCCTCCTACAATACTTTGTAGTCATACTATTGATTGTTTCTTATAGCAAAGTAATACAGAATAGGACATTTTCTGAAAGAATCCAGACTGAATTAATTTTCCAAAAGATCATCCTATAAGCAGAGAAATGACTCTCACATCAAAAACCTGTATATCTGAAAATCTTCTATTTTTCCTGAATTTTTAAATAAATTCATTTTAGTGGTGAAATCTCTAGAAGTCAAAGTCACTTTTGAACCAGCTAATAAAAATTTAAGGACCAAACCTATCTAGTTATCTAGACATATAGATTAACTAGGTAGAATCTAATCTATTCATTCTGCCCCTAAAATTATCAAGTTACCCCCATCCACATCCTTCCATTTCACATAATCAATTCAGCCATGGAGCAGCTAGTTGGCGCGGTGATTAGAGCAGCAGCCCTGAAGTTCAAACCTGGTCTCAGACACTTAACACTTTTAGGTGTGTGACCCTGGGCAAATCACTTAACCCAAATTGCCTCAGCCAAAATTAATTAATTAATTAATTCCGCTATTCTCAGCAGCTAGTATCTGTGACTCAAAGCAAGAGGGGGAAAGGGGGAGGACAAAGAGTTAGAAGACTTAGTCAGGAGTACTGTCTCAGCTTCAGGTGGCAAATAGCTGAGTTAAGAAAGAAAAGACCAGTTTAGCTTCTAAAGACAGAGAAGGAAGAAAGAGGAATAAAGTATTTCATATTATTGAGCACATTTTTATAGTGACAAAATTTATCTTCTTTGAAAAGTAAAACCATGTGACATTTCAAGGCCACTTTATGTATTGTGCAGTCATTTATTTTCACATTTTTATATCATTTTCTTGAGTGTTATTTATCCTGTCTCTCTTATTAAGCCTCAATCTTACGAGCAAAGACAGAGTGAGAGCTCTTAATTCTTTCTTGGGTAGTATACATACTAAACAGGAATTGGAGAAGTAGGGAAGGATACTCAAAGGAAGAACTGGCTGGGCCTAATCTAGAGACAGATTTTAGTAGCAGCTGTTCATAATGTGATCAACATAGACTAACTCTTCAAATCTCTCTTACTACCCTACACATAGACATAAACCAATAAGCTATTTTCCAAAGAATTCTTATCCTTTCATGAATACACTGATAAGACATGATTTGTAAACCAATATAAATGGACAAAGTCTAAGGCATCCATCTAAATATACAATGGGCATCCATCCTAATATACAGTGGGCATCCATCCTAATATATACAATGTACCTCCATCCTAATATACAGTAGGCTTTCTAACCATGCCGGTGAAAAGCTCTCCAGTAGATCGGATCTGATGAGGGTTCCATAAGAGACAAATTAAGCAGGGACAAGCATTAATAATTAGTCTTTCCAGTATTAGAACATTCCAGCCACTGGATATTTTAGAATTTTAGAATTAGAATTATAGACTTAAGATTAGCATTAGAATTAAACCTTATAAATTATAGCTAATAGAAACATCTTCATATTTGCATCTTTTCCTATACACCTCTATGTTATGTCTTTGCTTTCTCTGTCCTATTGTATTTGTTAGTCCGTTATGACAACACTTAAATTCTGTGTTTTGACCCCATACAGGTTCACGTAACTGAAGGTGGGGCTTGCAAAATTATGATGTATTTGTCAGTAATTGTTTGATTTTTATAACTATTTTATATATCTACCTAAAGTTCTGTAAAAATTTCTTGGACAAAAAAGAGATCACTAGTGGAAAATGTTTAAGAAGTCCCTGATTTTTTTATATATATCTCATATCTGAGGGGGTCAGGGCAGAATTTTTATCCTCTGTAACTAGCCAATATGACTCAGGGAGAGATAGACAGGAAAGACTGAACCATTGAAAAAAAAAATATGGTTTCTCTTTTGTACTTTACCATAACTGCTAGTTGTTATACCCCTTACATAGAAGATATTTAATAAATGCTGTTAACTGATATTCTACATTCATTTAACATTAACAATCTTACTTGCACCAAACACTGGCAAAATAGGTCATCCATTTGGCAAGACTAACATAATACATTGGAACTGGCTCAATAAATAATATGTCAAGTCATTCAACCTCTCAGAAAAAATCACATCCTTACTGCAAATGAACCAGACTACCTGAAAATAGTTAAAAGCTGATCATTTTCCATAGATGAATGATTTAGTTAAATAATTGCAACTAAAGGCACAGTAAAAGATTAGAAGCAGAAAAATGTTCATTTGTTTCAGGCCAAAATTTGTCATTTGCAAAGTGATGCAGTTCCACCAATCCCACAAGTTGGAAATAAAAGAAAAAATCAAGAATGAATTTGTACCATTACAAGGGAAGGGAATGCACATGACATATGTGACTTTGAGAAGGTGCTTTGAGAATAACGAATGAAACCATACCATGTCTGTTCTCTTTACCATTTCACCAAAAGTTCCCCAACTTTTATTATGGTCTGAATTAGGATATTTTAAAATATTATTTGCTTTTACATAGTTGTTATCATGTAGTTTTCTCCATTAGATTTCAAAGTCTTTGATAACAAGAACTGTTTTGACTTGTTTTGTTGCTTTCTATACCCAGGACTTTACACATAGTAGGCTCCTAATAAATGTCTACTGACATTGATTTTAGCAAACTTTCAGAGGCAATAATAAAGAAAAACTATACACAAGAAAGAAGCCATGCAATTTCCTCTAAGCAGATCTTGTTATTAGAAGTTTATGAATTCATTTCAAAGGGTCTATAGTTACCAGAAAAGGGAGGGTGAGATTGATTAGGAAAATCAAGCATAAAATCCTAAAAGGATGAATACTGATAATGATTTCACTACTTGCTTATTGTTGCAAACTAAGGGCTAAGATCTGTTCTTTTTAGCTGCTGAAGGACTACAAGTATAGTCCATGTCCTTTAAATTCTTGGGACTGGGTCAAACCCTGACCCACATATTATTTATGGCTCTTGTATAAAACACACACACACCACACACACCACACACACACACACACACACCACACACACACACATACCACACACACACACACACACACACACACCCCACACACACACACACCACACACACACACACACACACACACACACCCTTACACATATATAAAGAGAAGCAACAAAAATTGGCTTCCGTTCTCAGAGAGATTAATTAGTAATCTCTTTTTTAGATGGAATTTATGAGGATAGTTGCCCAATAAACTTGTCTAATAAATTCATCACGTCCATGGAATGGAGCATAAGTATAAAACTGTCCATGGGTTTAGGTGAGATAAAGAATTATAAATGGCCTCACATATCATTCTACAGGATATTTTCCTAGCTTTAAATGGACTGTGTTAGTAGAGGTGTATACAGTAATGCCTTTTCTGATAAGGGAAATATCGCTTTTTTATTTGCATTAAGTTGTGCTTCTGTTTGCAGGCAGGAGGATGAATTATAAGACCTCCAGTGGTCCAGTGGAGATAGCAAATGCTACAGAGCATTTGCTCTAACTCTAACAGAGTTAGAAGTTGTCAGTTCAAATCTTGATTTTTATGCTCCATTTACCTCAATAAACCTCAGACCCATTTCCTTATCCATAAAATGAGAGGATTGGATTCTTTAGGTTTTTTGACCTCTACTATCCTTATAATGTCTCTTATACGTATTCCCCCTCTTTCTTTCCTCTGACACTGCCAGCACCAAGCCCTCATCATCTCTTGTCTATAACAATATAATAACCTTTTAGTTGATATTCTTGCCTCAAATTTTTCCCCACTCCATTCTATCCTGCCCTCAGTTGTCAAATTGATCTTTCTAAAGTTCAAATCTGACCATGTCACTTCTTCCCACCCTCCACCCCAAATCCAGTGGATTTCTTCTAGGATCAAATATCAAATTCCCTACTTGGCTTTTAAAGTCCCTCATAAATTAACCACTTCCTGCCTTTCCAATATCCTAAAATCTTGTTTCTCCTGTTCACTCCCCACTCCTGTCCAGTGATACTGGTTCCCTTGTAGTTCCTTACACACTACACTCCATCTCCATTTCATTAGCATTTTTTTTTTTTTTACTTTTCCTCATGCCTGAAATGTTCAACTTCCTCATCTCTGCCTCCTGCCTTCCTTTGAGTCTCAATGAAAGTCCCACTTTCTTTCTCTCTAGCCTCCTCAACTTTAGTGCTTTCCCTCTCTGAGATTCCTTCTGGTTTATCCTGCCTATATTGTTTGTAAATAATTGCTTTTATATTATGTCTAGTGAGTTCCTAGAGAGAAGATATATATATATATATATATATTTTATCTTTCTTTGTATTCTGAGCACTTAGTACACTGCCTGACATATGGCTGGTGCTTAATATTTTTTTAATCTGATTGGCCTTCTAATCTAAGTCTATGATTTAAGACCTTATTAGAATTTTATATTATGTTGAGTGTTGCCAAAGAAATTGTCTCTATATTTTTGGTACTATTAGCCTTTTCTATTATTCTCTTATTTCTGATTTAGCTAAGGAATCTTTTTCTACTTTTGTTCCTCTTTCAAAGTTACAGTTTATTTCTGTAAAAAATCTTTTTATAAGAATACCCTTATGTTTCTGAATGAAAGGTCACTCAAACAATCCTCCTATTTCTAGAACTGGAAAGCAACTATATACAGATGTGATCAAAATACAAGTCCTCATCACTGTCCTTTTCCTTAACATCAAATTTCCTTTTAGTCCCAGTAGTCTAAATATGGATGAGAAATGAGAAGGCTGTAGCTATGCAAATCAAATTAGATGCATAATCATGCATTCTGTGTTCGGGTTGCCCATCTCAACACAACAATGCATTAAGCACATTAAGTAAAAGAAAATGTGCACAGCACCAAAAATACAAAAACAATTCACAAAACACAAAACAAAATTTAAATAGCAGTTCTTGCTTTCAAGGAATATATTCTGTACAAGAAGATGCAACATTTGCAGAAATTATTAAAAACAACTTAATTTAAAGAGGATGAAAACATTAACCATTAAGGGTTTCAGAAAAGGCTTCCCATAGGAAGAGCTAACCTTGGTTTGACAGTAAGGGCACAAAAAGTTTTCAAGCCTAGAATGTCAGGGTTATTCTAAGAAGATGCGAAATTCACAAAGTCTTATACGTGTTTCCAAAAAAAAATCAACTTCTTAAACACACATGAAAGAGATATAGATATGCAGAAATTTGCATGAAAAAGTTCTGGGGATTCAAGAGAAATGCACAAATTCAATATAAGCCAATATTGTGACATGAAAATCAAAAGAGATAACAAGATTTTAGACTTTGAGTTAGGTAGCACAGTAGATACAGTACTAAGCCTGGAGTCAGGAAGACCTGAGTTCAAATTCAGTCTCAGGCACTCACTAGCTGTGTGATTCTGGACAAGTCACTTAGGCTCTGTCTGTCTCACTTTCCTCAACTGTAAAATGGGAATAACAATAGTACTTATTTCCCACAGTTGTGAGAATTCAATGAGATAATATTTGTAAAGCACCATAAAGTATGGGAAAGTACCATAGCGCCTGACACAGTGTTGTTCAATCAATTATTTGTCATCCCATTTGGGGTTTTCTTGGTAAAGACTCTGGAAATATTGGCCATTTCCTTAATGGAATATAGTGAGAAGACTGAAGAAGTAGGAAAGGATCAAGTTATAGAGGCTTTTATGTTTATAGAGAGTTTTATGTTTCCTGTTCATACTTAATACCTGTACAACCTTGGACAAATCACTTTTCCCCTTGTACTTTAAATGTTCTTATTTATAAAAATAAGAAGATTGAACTAAAAACCAGAAATGTATCTGGGCCCTCCCTATCAAGAGGCTCTGACATAAGGGTTATAATTTTTTTCAATTTTTCCCTTGTTATTCTTATCTTCCCCACCAAAATATAAGCTCCTTGAATGCTGGGACCAAGTGTTCCTAGTCTGCACATATAACAGATGCTTAATTAATATTTGTTGAATAAGTGAATGAATAAAAAATAGCTCAATTTCCATTAGTCTGTTTAGAATTTTTTTATATTTTGAAATGTATTAGGTTAGCCTTGTCCACAATGATGTTCATCTATCAATTTTCTGCCCATCCACTCAGGCTCATAAGGTCTTTCAACAATTTATTTCTTTCATCTTCTATTATCTATAAATCTAATATTTCTACCATTTTTTTCATACATTTTTCAGATAAGGCAGTTAGACGACAATAGTCCTATAGAACCTGAGTTCAAATCCAGCCTCAGACACTTACCACTTACTAGCTATGTGAACCTGGGCAAGTCACTTAACCCCAATGGAGCGGGGGCAGACATTTCTCAATTCTATCTCACTCTTCATTTGGTGTTTTCTTGGCAAAAATACTGAACTGGTTTTCAATTTCTTCAACTCATTTTATGGATAAAGAAACTGAGGCAGAACAGGGTTAAGTGGCTTGCCCAGCGTCACACAAGTAGTAAATGTCTGAAGACAGCTTTGAACACAAGAAGAGCTCCTGACTCCAGACTCGACATCTCTATCCACTTTGCCACCTACCTGCAGTTTACTCTTTCAAATACTTTAATGTCATCTACAACATTTTTCAAAGCGTTTCCTCCCATTCACTGAGATGCTCTGATCCCATATGCCTGATTCCCCTCCTGCCTGAAGCAGAGAGGAGGAGGCTCCTTTCTATCCAACAGTGATCAATGATGACCATTCTTCATTAAAAGTGGAAGTGTCTATGGTCTTTTTGCAAGCATCATCCAACTAATGTCTTCAGGCTTTCTAAAGTTTAGTGCATTTTTGTTGTGATTTGTGATTGGCGTAGTGCTCTTCATGATAACAGCAATCTCTCCTCAAGCTCTGTGATTTCCATTCCTTATAACCCCACATAATGGACAATGAGTTTTCATCATTAACAGGGGTGTCCAACATGTCAACAACTAAAATGTTTTCATATAATGTGAAAATAAATGGAAGAAAGACAGTAATCTGTGTGCCATTAATAATAAAATTGAAGGGAAGGTGGCTGGAAATGAGATTCTATTGCAATTGCTTCCTATTTGTTAAGATTTAAATCTCAATTTAGGATGACATGGGTTTGAAGCATCTTCCACTTTACCACATTATCGTTGATCCAACTTAAATTCGTTCAGAATATAAATCTTTCTGCCTTCCTCATTTCTAGGCAAATCCTTTCCTTAATTCTCTCTATGCGTCTAAGTTAAAAGGAGAGAATCAATCCTTCAGTTATTACAGTAATACTTCACATTTTTTAAGGTCAGACTTCTAGCAACATTAACCCTCTTGAATACAATTGAGCACCAGAAAGTAAGTAGAAAAAATTCCTCTAATATCTTCCCCTTCCCTGGCTCCAGATAATTGTTATAAAATTACTGGAAGAAAGAAAGTAGTATACTTTTCTCTTTAGACATCACTCAGTCTTTCTGAGTCTGACTTCCTAGAATCATAGACTCTCAGACCTGGAAAGAATCTTGTGATCCTTTTATGCAAACCTCCACTTTACAAATGAGGAAACTGAGTACAGAGATGAAGTGACCTTCTCCAAGTTACATAACTAATCAAGTGAAAAGGCCCAGGTTTCCTGATTCTGAATTAAGGACTATTTCCACTATTCTACATTACTTAATATATAATTTTTAATAATTTTAGCATTAAAAATTAATATTAATTTACTAGCTGTGTGACTCAGGACAAGTCACATAACTCCATTTGCCTTGGTTTCTCCTTTATAAAATGAGCTCCAGTACTCCAATAACTTTCCCAAGAAAATTTCAAATGGGGTAGCATAGAGTCAGACATAATTGAAACAACTGAAACACAATATTATTATATTATTTATAACTAACCAAAGATTGATTATTCATTCAATTAATATTTAATTTGTAATTATCTAAATGATTCTTAATAACATCGGTGAGCTAACAGCAGTTAAAAATGGAGAACCAGCAACTACTGATTAGGAAAATTTATCAGAAAAAGATACAATAGTAGAAATGGCAACCAGTACTCTCACATCTAGCATTCCAGTCCATCCAACATGATCTTCCTAAAGTACCACTTTGGCCACGGTATCTATTTAATAAACTCCAATGGCTCTTTTCTCACCTTCATGATTAAAAAAAAAAAAAAAACCTTCTGGTGCTCAAATTCCTTCATAATATGATCCTCTCCCTTCCCAGTCTATTTACACCTATATTCCACCATGTATACTACAATCTAGTGAGACTGATTCCTTTGCTGTTCTTCTAACAAGACATTCCCTCTCCCAATTCTTGACATTTTCATTGATGTCCTTCATGCCTAGAATATTCTCCCTCCCATCTCAACCTCCTGACTTCCCTTGAATCCTAGCTCCATATCTTGCCACTGGATGCAGATGGCTCTGGACAGGAAAGTGAGACAGGGGATCTTGCACAGCCCTCCCTCACTTAAATCCAATTCACTTGCAAAATCATGGCACACCCTCCCTGATGTTGTGGTCCTTTTTGAGAATGAAGGAGAAACAATAGATAATATCCCTCCTTCCACAGAAGGCCTTTCCTAATCCTTCCTAAGTCTAATGCCTTCCTCTGCTCATCATTTCCCATTTATCCAATGTATAATTTGTTTATGAAAGCAGAATTATTTTTACACTATCTCCCACACCAGATTGTGGCTTCCTTTACAATAGGAATTTTAGCTTTTCTTTGTATCACCACTGTTTAGCATAATGCTTAGCATATAGGTGCTTAATAAGTAGGTGATTAACAAATGTTAACCATTAGTTTAGTATCATCTTTTTAAATAACCGTTAAGGCATATAGTGTACTTTTAAGTTTTATTGATCTTTTGTTTTTATATCATAATCATTTCTAGACATCAACTTTCTCTCCCAGTAATTCTCCCTTATAGTCAATAGTTAATAATCAATAAACATTAATTAAATGCTTATTATGTGCCAGATACTCTCCGTAGCTCTAGAGATACAAATAAGAAAAAGAAAGATAGTCTCTGCCCTCTAAGAGCTTGCAATCTAATGGGTAAAGATAATGTACAAAAGCAAGCTATAAAAAGGGGGGAGAAAATACACTACCAGAGGCTACCTAGTATGCTTGCATGTTCATAGAATACTGACCAAGCAGAGCAGCTGAAGGGAGATAAATATAACTGCAAAGTTCTTGGCCCCCTATAAATAACTTCTTTGGGAGATCTTTGTTATTGTACTGTAGAACAGAGGCAGCTAGAAGGTGAGGATGAGTATTAAAACTAAATCAGTCTCCAAGATGATGAGATTTCAGTTGATGAGCTGATGTTTCTAAAAAAAAAAAAAAAAAAAAAAACAAACAAAACCCTGTAGAGCAACAGATAGAAAATGAAGATTTATAACAAAAACGGTTATGTAAAAGAAATTGATGGCAACTTTGTCTGGCAGTGATTGCAGTATTCTGCACATCCTCACATCTTCAAGGACAAGATGGTATGTTTTTTCATCTCTTCCTTAGGGTCAAGATTGCTTATTAAAATTATCAAACAATCTATAAACACTTGTTGAGTCTGCTATGGGCCAAACAATATTAGGACTGAATTCAATTTCACTTTGCATTGTTTTTCAGATTCTACCTTCTTCACTTTATATCACCTTATGCAAGTTTCTCCATATTTCTCTGAATTTTTAAAATATTTTTGTTGCTTTTTCTTTTTGTCCAGCCCATAATTTCATTGGCATTTGGAGTTCCCAGATAAGAAAACTCTCTCTACTAATACATAACAATAATTATTCTGCAACTTATAGTTTTAAGAGAATTGTACTGAGGTAGAGACAAGATGGTAGAGAGTAGACAGGTCTTTATCTGAACTTTTCCAGACTTTCCTCAGATTAATACCAGATCAAGTTTTGCAAGGGGGAAAGCTGAAAATTATCTATGCATATATTTTTAAAATAAAAAAATCTTTAATAATTTTTTAAATTGTACGACTGAGGTTAAATAATTTTCTCACAATTGCTAATCAGTACATATCAGGGGCATATTTTGAACCTGTCAGGTTGATTTCAAGACCAGCTTCTATCAGCTATATCACACTCCATCTCTTCTTGTTTTTTTATTCCATTGCCTTCTTATATACAATTTGTCCAGCCACACTTGAATATACACATATTTTGTTTCCAGGAGCTCTCTGTTAACAATAAGAAGTGCTGCTATGATCATTTTGGAATATATGTGACCTTTCTGTGAAATACACAATATATTTCAGTAAATTTTTCATTATAAATTGTTAAAATAAAAAGGTTGCTCACTTAAAGAAAGTTCAGTTATGTAGAACATTCACTTGTATAGAACACTATATTCTCTGACAAGCCCAGATGAATGAGTTTCAAGGACAGTTGCTTTAGGAACACATTGTCAGGGAGCATGCAAAAGCATTTTAAAAGTATCGCAAAATACTACATTTGAAAAAATTTCTTTTTTAAAAAAATACTTCTCAAGTGACCCTAAACCTTGGAACCTGGTAATGTGCATTTAGGTGTTAAAGAAATCAGACATCCATGCACAAAACCTGACAAGATAGCATGAACCTTATTTTCCCTGTTAACTGAAGCAATAAAATAAAGCAAGAAGGCCAAACAGAAGCAATTATTCCAGGCAGCTTCCATGGCACATTTAATGCACTTTAATTCAAAAATGTTTCAAAGCACTGCTTGCTGGTGAACTATGTGAAAAATTTGGCAGCCTGATGATGAAGGGTTGAAAAAAGAAAAGTAAGTCAATGAAAAGTTGAAGACAGGTAACTCAGGGAACAATGGTCAGATCAAGCTTTTTTTTTTTTTTTTCCAAGATCTTCCACTGAAGTCTTATTCTGGTATTTGACTATTTCAGTCTTGGTTTTCAAAGATTATGTCATAAAAACACAAGCTCAAAGGTTGTAATAAGAACACAAACTCTGGGAGCATCTAACAAGCTGAAAAGTCCTAGGGTGTGACTAGTCACAGATTGTATATCTCTCATCTGAGGACGATTTTAAATTCTGAGAAATTATTTATGGAAAAGTTGTTCACTAGATGGAATGGAAGAAAGCATTTATTAAACACCTATGATGTACTAGGCACTGTACTAGGCACTTTACACATTTTATTGCATTTGATCCTCACAAACCCTAAGAGGTCAATGCTATCATAATCCCACTTTACAATTGAGGAAAGTGAGACAAGCAGAAGCTGTAACTTGCCCAGAGTCACAGAGTCAAAAAAGTGTCTAAGCCCACACTTGAACTCTATTCTTCCTGACTCCAATCCTGGCACTCTATCCACTAGCATACCTAACTTGCTTCTCGGGATGAATCCATTGTAAATGTCATTCATGGAAATTACCAAGAGAAATTATATTGTTATCAGTGACAGAACTGACCACATTAACAAAATTCACAAATATTTTAAGTATTAAAACTTGAAATTGATATCCTGATGCAGAAATAAGATGCCATGAGTGTGGGAGTAATGCATATTTTAAAAATTAATTCTATACACACACACATTTAAAAAAAAAAAACATGGATAGCTCTAAGAGAAGAGGAAAGGGGACTGAAATATTGGAAAATATAGGTGATGTAAAAGCAAAGGGGAGTAATATTTTAAAGCATTCAGAAGAAAGAAAAAAATTGGCACCCCTAACCATGTTTGCGTCCTTAACATAAGGCAATGCTACAATTCATGGAAAACTCAAGGCAATGGAATTCAAACACTGATTACTTCTTTTCAAAGGGCAAGCTCTTAATCTGGAAAGCCAGGGAAACTCCATTTTTATCAGCCTACCAAACAATAAAAGCCCCCTAAGTATCAGTCATTATATTTAATGTGTCAGGGTTGCAAAGACAGAAATTAAGCCTTTTTTAGTTTAAAAGGAACCTATATTCTATTGGTATTCTGAAATATCCAAGTATCATATTATAAATGTAGCCTCTAGGTATTGCTATAGTAGCCATTTCTCTATTCTTAGCACTTCTGTTGCTCCCAACCAGAAAGGAGCACGTCTTGAAAAACCCCTGACTGCCCTATCTCTGCTTCTTGGGCAAACGAAGTTGAGATTTTCTCTTCTAGAACCCAGTACCCCCTTCACTCCCTCCTCTTCCTCTATCTCACTTGAGACTTGGGGGTTGGAGGAAAGGGAGAAAGGTGACCTGTCTAGCCTGAGGGACATATAGGATAAAATGGCTCATAAATTACCCTCCATGGGGTCTCCTTGACAACCAATTCAAGAGTTAAGACCTCCATATATTCTATGAAATATAAAACCTCCTTAGAGCAGCAGAGTTGCTTCCCCCTCTTCCCCCTCCCCTTTGGCATATTTAGGCTGCATTTAGAGTCACACTCAGCAAAAGAAAACTATGTAAATTGAAAAGCTCTCTAGGTCACTGTTTTGTGACATACTGCTTCTTTCTCCTAAAAGTGGAGTAGAACAGCATATACTGCTTTAATGGTGCTTTCACTTAGTCGGGTCCTGATTTTAAAAGCTTACGTGTTATTCATTTCTGACAAGCTATAGCCAACCTGAATACACAAAAGTTGTCTATACCACTTACCCCCATTAACAACAGTAATAGCAAGGACACTGCCTTCAGAGAAAGGTGAATTTTATCCTCCAGAAAAGATGGAGTCACTGAAGCTTATTGAAGTTTATGTGGCCATATCTGCGTTTTAGAAATATCACTTTGGCAGCTGGGTAGAGAGGACAGACTGGAAAGGTAAAGACTGGAGGCCACAAGACCAATTATAAAGCTGTTGCAACAGTTCAGGCAAGAGGTAACGAGTCCCAGAATTAGAGTTGTGGCTTTGTGAGAGTAACTTCATTATCTGACTTCCATTCCCCCAAATTTATAGTGCTCCTGAGGTGTGCGATTTCAATATGTCCAGAAAATCGAATGAGCAAAAATATTTTCTTGATGAAAATATACTAAGCTTGTTCATTTGTTGCAAGCAGCTACTTTCTAGTAGCTGACAGTTACTATCCTCATCTTTTTTTTTTTAATGTTCCTTCGTCTTTGGACCTATACCAATTAAAAATTCAGGATTCTAGTCTATCTCTCTGTACCTAGGGGGAAAATAGTGTAATACAGTGAAAATAAGCAACTTAATGAAAAGGCATCTTAAGGAGCATAAAGATTGTAATTTACAGGAACCCATGTCCATATAACTGTAATATTCATCAAAATCAGCAGCCATGAAGTGAATGCACTGTAATCACTCTAGTTCCAAATGGCTTACGGAGACTTTATAAGCTATGTTTCACCCTTCTGATGCTCAGTTTCCTGATCTGTGAAATGAGGCATTTGGCCTAGAATGAGCACCAAAGTCCCTTCTAACACTTAATCTGTGCTATTGGCTTTTACAATTTGCCCTGACCACTGACACAAGATGACCACCAACTTTAAAAGCTTGCTTCACCAACAAATTCTGTGAGTTGTAATCTGGCCACAGATAATATTGTCACCTAATCAACCAGAATGTTGGTTGTTAAAAACCAGCTGGCTTTGACTAAATGATATATGATAGCAAAGTCATAATGAATGCTGGACCTAGAGTCAGAAGAGGCCCAAGTTCAAAGTTTACCCTCACTACCTATTAAGTATATGACTGAAAAATTCCCTGAGCTCAGGTTTCCTCATCTTGAGTCAAAAATGCCAACATGTTCATGGGATAAGTTTTCTGTTCCTCACCCACAGCTTCCTACCATCTGGAAAATCCATTCCTTTGTGCTGGCGGTTGCAATCCCTAGAATGCTCTCCCTTTCATCTCTACCTTTTAGATTCTTAACTTATTTTGAGACTCAGTTAAAACACCATCTGCAGTGCTATTTCTCCAGTCCCCCTGGTTCTAGTGTCTTTCCTTCCAAAATTACTTTCCTAAACACTAAAATAAGTGTATATACTTATTTATCTAAGTCTCTCTTAGCAGAATGAAACCTTCTTGAGGGGAGAGATGTTTTGTTATGTTTTGGGTTTTTTGCTTTTTCTCTGTATCTCCAACACCTAGCACAATGCCTGGCATGTAACAAGAACTTTATATATGTTTGTTTATTTGTGACAGTTTTACAATAATTAGCTCATTTTAACCATAGGAGCAAGATAACGGTCCCTAATTCTCTCCTCTTGTCTCCTCTTATGATTCTCTCCTCTTCAGATTTAGAGAGTTTTAGACTAAAGGTGATGAGTTAAGTCACAATTTCTTTGAGACCTTGGTTAGACAATTTGTTAACTTTTGGACAAAGGTTGGTTTCTCTGACTAAATTTACATTTATATTTATCTCCAGTTAACCCATAGCCTTTTTGTAATTGATGCAAACTTCAGGATACTGATTTTAAGGATGCAAAAGTAAATCAAGGAATCTTTCAGCAAAGGTAATTATTTTTAGTTAGAATTTAGTGAATTCAATTCAATAAAGATTTATTAAGAAACTATTTTTCAGACACTATTAAGTTGCTAAGGAGAAAAATAAGAAAAAGACAAATGGCCCTCAGGAAGCTTACAATCTTACAAATGGAAGAAGCTGCAAAGTAGGCCTGGGGTATGTTGTTCTATTGAACAACAAAGAGTAGAGCTTCCAGGAAGATTATGAGCTAGTGCTCAGCCTTCCAACCCCTCCAGAGAGAAGCGGCAAGTGAGGAGTTGAGAAGCTATTATTTAGTCATTTTTTCCAGTCATGTTGGACTCTTTGTGACCCCATTTGTGGTTTTCTTGGCAAAAATGCTGGAGAATTTTGCCATTTTCTTCTCCAGCTCATTTTAAAAAATTTATTTATTTTATCTTGAATTTAAGAAATCATTTCCATGACATAGTAGAATAGAAAAAAATTACTGATGAAGAACAAAGACAAACAGGATTAGATCTTTGAAGTAAGTATCTGAAGCCAGATTTGAACTAGAGAAGATTCCTGACTTCAGGCCTGATCCCCTCTCCACTGTACCAGCTAAGTGTCCAAACCTGAATCACTCTTTGTGGTGATGGTGAGGGAAGAGGGCATAGTGTTCCATGGAGTGAAAGACAAGGATTTGCTGATGGAAAATGGAATCAATGATGCAATGGAGAGAGTAATAAATAGTCATCCTTCCAGACTGATTTGTTGCAAACAATCCAATCCCCAAGGGAAGAATGAAGTTTGAGATCTCAGACACAGTTCAAGTAGTAAACAAACAGCATCCTACCAGTTGCTCTCAGTCATCTCCAAATTCTCTCCCCCTTAAAACCTTCCAGGAGAACAAAATATAGTCAGGTGAGGCAACTCTTCTGTGATTTGAGATGAGTCAGCAGCTATACACCTCTTATGATATCAGGGAGTGAACTCAAAGGTAGCTATTATAACTTGGATTCAAACCCAGGGGCCTTCTCCAGGTGCTCATAGCTAACAATGATAATAACATACTTAAATGATGCTTTATGGTTTGCAAAGTGCTTTGCAAATACTCTCTTATTTTATCCTCAAAACAACCTTGGGAGATAGATGTTATTGTTATCTCCTTCTTTCATATGTTGGAACAGATAGAAATTAAATAGCTTGCCTAGGATTGCACTGCTAATAAATATATGAGACATGGATGTCCATCAGTTGGAGAATGGCTGAATAAATTGTGGTATATGAATGTTATGGAATATTATTGTTCTGTAAGAAATGACCAGCAGGAAGATTTCAGAGAGGTTTGAAGAGACTTACATGAACTGATGCTGAGTGAAATGAGCAGAACCAGGAGATCATTATACATTTCAACAACAATATTATATGAGGATGTATTCTGATGGAAGTGGCTCTTTCCAACAATGAGGTGATTCAGACCAGTTCCAATGATCTTGTGATGAAGAGATCCATCTACACCCAGTGGGAACTGAATGTGGATTACAACATAGTATTTTTACTCTTAAAAATATAAGTATATGAGGCAGTATTTAAATATAGTTCTATCTGACTTTAGGTCTAGCACTCTATTCACTCTGCCACCTACTTTTTGCCATACCACTATCCTCTCCTGCCTCTTTTTTAATCTCATGATCTTGCTTTTTCTCAGACACATTTTTGACTCGCACAATCTCGACACCAAAAATTGTGACCATGGCAGATAGGCATTTTGATTTGATCACCATTTTGCCTTTTTTTTCTCATCTGTCCTCATCTGTCATTTGTACCCTGACCAAGAACTACATCATTCATTTTTCTGTTTCTCTATCTCTTCTGGGAATATCTTAACTTTTATAGTCAGAATACACTTGCAATACATTGCCCCACTTATCATATGAGATATCAAAGTCACTCCTAACATGTCAACTTTCTTGTACTGACAAGGGTTGTCCAAAGCAGTCCTGCATCCCTGGAATCATTTCTAAGTATGGGTTGCCCTGCTTGCATCATTCTGTCACATCACCAAATGCCATTGCTTCTAGGAAGTCTTTCAGGTTCATTCAATACTAACATAATATACTGAAAAGAGCCCTGCAATGGTTGTGAAGAGACTTGAATTCAAAGTTCCAACCTTGTCCCTAACTTGCTCTGTGATCTTGAGCCAGTTGTGTAGCACAGAAAGTTACAAAGGAAGTTTTTTTTTTTTTTTTTTTTTTTTTGCTCAAATGCTTTGAAACTTTTCAATCAGCCATCTACTCTGACTACTTGTTAGAGCATATCAAGGAATCTTGTCACAGTGAGAGGCATAAAGATATAAGTAACAAGGTAGAAGTACTTCTAGCTCACCTGGGACAAAACTCCTAATGTTCCCTGTGGTTACAACCACCATTGCCAGCTACCATGACAATTTCCCACATTGGTACTATTTGGTTAAGATGGAAATGGGTAGAAAAAGAAACAATTCACTACAAAACTACCATTACTATACAAGATATAACTCAACGTCTCACATCTCACTGTTGGCCATCCTAATTCCAAAATAATAATAACAGCTCATGTTTTATGTTTAGAGTTTGTAAAACATTTTTTCTAACAATTTCACCTGGTAGGTAGTGCCAATATTATTATTGCTTCTCCAGTTTAGAGAAGAAGCAGCTAAAGTTTCACAAAATCAAATGACTCCCATAAGAGCACAGAGGTTAGAGACACAGCTAGGATTCAAACAGTTCAAATCCAATGTTCTTTTCAATGCAAAGTCAAACACAAACATTTACTCAATTATTTGGTCACCTATTTTCAGTCCAGTCTCAGAAAGAATCATCTTCACCTCTCTTTGTCCACAGTTTCCTTTTCCAGTGGACATAAACTGAGATATGATTTTTATTTAAATATTGACTCCAAAAGAGATAACATCCCTTTTTGCCATTTTGTACTATTGAATGAGAAGCACCTTATATATTTATGAATTTGAGGGATGAATAGCTACCAACTCTAACCATAAAAAAGTCATTCTAAACCATAAAACACACTTTATTCATCTAGAGAGCTACGCTTTATTTTAAATATTTATGATCACATTTTCATAGTAAATATGTCTAATGTGCTAAGGTATGGTAATATGAGTCTCTGGAACTCAAATCCAAATTCTCTATGATTAAGCCTAAGGCCAATTGTTTCCCAAGAATTATGGGCTTTATGTATTGATGACATGAGAATAATCCAAATTTTGCTATATTAGAAGAGTAGTAATGCTTAAATTAGTAGTTCACAGGTTAAAAAAAAAAAAGTGGATAGTGTGTTTGGCCTGAGCCAGAAAGATCTGATTTTACATTTGAAATCTTCAGATATTCATTAGCTACTAGAATCTGAACAAGCCACTTAATCTTAACTCAGTTCCTTCATAGTTAATATTGGAATAAATAATAATAGCTACCACTCAGGATTGTCATGAAAATAAAAAAGAGATAATTTTGTAAAGTGCTTTGCAGACTTTAAAGATCTATGTAAATTCTAACTTTAAAAAAAAAAAAGCTTAAAAAACTGGTCTCGCATTTAAATCTGTAATACCAGTAACCAAGTTTTCAATCCTAGAGTTTTTTTGTTGATTGGTTTTTCTTTGGTACAGACCTGCAATTTTATAAACTCATAATAGATTCACAGCTTTAGAGAAGAATGAGACTCTTTTAAAAAAAAAATTGTTGTTGAGTAATTCAATAGTGCTTAACTCTGCAAGATTCTATTTGGGGTTTTCTTGGCAAAGGTCCTGAAATGGTTTGCCATTTCCTTCTCCAGGTGAAAAACTTGAGGGTTACAGGGTTATGTGACTTGTCTAAGGTCACATAACTAGTAAGTATCAGAGAATAATTGGAATATAGGAGGTCCTGACTCCATGGCAGGCACACCATCCACTGAGCCAATGAATGGATCGCTGAGCAATGGATGCTAGGAGATTATCTAATCCAACCCCATTATTTTACACATGAGGAAACTGAGACACAGATTAAGGAATTTGCCAAAGGTCACATGAGCTGTTTGGTCATTTCAGTCATGTCTGAGTCTTCATGACCCCCTTTAGGGTTGTCTTTGCAAAGGTAATAGATTTGCCGTTTCCTTCCCCAATTCATTTTACAGAAATTGAAAGAAACAGGGCTACGTGATTTGCCCAAGTTCACACAGCTAAGAACTAACTGAGGCTAGATTTGAACTCAAGATGAGTCTATCCAGTCAAGATGGTTAGTAGTATAATTAGCATTCACACCCACTTCTTTAGTCTCTAATTCCAGTATTTTTTCATTATGCCATAATTTCTTCACCACTTTATTGTTGTAGGAAACTTTTGGAGAGTTAATTTTCTCTTCTATAACTTACATTTTTTAATTTTTTTAATTTATGGAATAAAATAACCATTTCTGTAACACAATATAGTAAAAAAAAAGAAATGATTGCACACAAAACTGCAAATCTACCATGCATAACTTGCTATTCTGTTCAAATATACAACAAAATTACCCAGTAAACTTCTTTTTTTCCCTCCTCTCCACACCCTCATCATAGAGATGGCTACTATTAGATGTAAATAGGTAGAGGTATATGTGCATGCATGTGTGTGTGTGTGTGTGTGTGTGTGTGTAAAATTATGCTATACATACTTCTATTTATCAGCTCTCTCTGGATGCAGAGAGCAATTTCTTCAAATGTCCTTTATAGTTAATTTGGGTATTTATAACAGATAAAATAACTTAGTCACTCAAAGTCATTCTTAAAACAATATTACTGTATATAATGTCTCTTGATTCTGTTCATTTCACTCTTCATTATTCTGTGCATCTTCCCATGTTTTTCTAAAAATCATTGAGCTTATCATTTCTTATATCACAGTAGTATTTCCTCACAATCATAGAATACAACTTGTTTGCTATTCCCCAACTTATAGGTAAACCTGCAATTTCCAGTACTTTGCCACCAAGAAGAGTGCTGCTATAAATATTTTGGAATATATATCTTCTTTTTCTTAAAATTTTAGAGAGTTACCCAGTTGAATTGGCTTCCCCAAAGTCACACAGCCAATATTTGTCAATTGTAAAACTTGAACTTTCATATTTTTGACCCCAAGCCAAGCTCCCCATCTCTAGCCATTAAACTACTGGTGTCAAACTCAAACTGCATATTCACTTGGAAAACCACAAATTCACAGTATCTGTATTTTGTTTTAGTTTTATTTATTTTGTTAAATGTTATCCAATTATGTTTTAATCTGATTTGGGCCTTATTTTTTTCTAAGTTTTTTTAGCCAAATCCCTCTGCACTATACCATCCTGCTTCTTTCTTACCTCTTTATATAAACTATCAAGATAAAGGAAAATGATCATACTAAAATATCATTACTACATAAAAAATTTTATACAACTTAAATGAAAATAAAAAACCTTTTGATATGCTATTTTATTAGTAATCTATAAATGTTTATGTCAATGACCTTTTCATTTTCTATAAAAAGAGATAGAGAAAGATGGCCATTCCATGAAATAAGTCTTTTTTCCCCTTCCATAATCTAAGGATAGTTTTCTTTTTGTTTGGGGCAAGTGGGAAAACAACAGGATACTAAGTGATTGAAACCTTAATAAAAGTCATAGATACAACTCTATGGCCAGCTGTGAAGGGGCCCAGACTCTGGGTTAAATGGACTGTGACATATTTATAAATGAAAGCGGGCAACATAACCTTTGGCTTCCCCGCAGGCCTCAGATGAGGGATTCAGCTGTGATTTAGAGACATTTCATGGAGTCATCATGGGCCCTCCAGCTCTAACTGAAATTTATAGACAAATGTTAGCCATATAAAACTTCTGAAAACATAGACATTACCTACAACTCTTTACATGTTAAATAGAGAAGATACCTTTAGAACTTAGTAAGCTTAGACATTGGAAACAACATTTTAGAATAAGAACAGATTCTAAAATCACATATTTACCCTAAAATAATGAAAAACTAATCATTCAAAAGGACCCACGTGTGCAAAAATGTTTGTAGTAACTCTTTTTGTGGTAACAAAGAATTGGAAAATGAGTAAGAGGCCCATCAGTTGGGGAATGGCTGAACAAGTTGTGGTATATGAAGATAATGGAATATTACTGTTCTATAAAAAATTATGAACAAGCTGATTTTAAAAAGGCCTGAAAACATTTGCATGAATTGATGTTGAATGAAACAAGCAGAACCAAGAATATATTGTATACAATAAGAGCAAGTATGTGTGATGATCACATATGAAATGAAAAACTTGCTTCTCCTCAGTGGTTAAACAATCTAAAGCAATCCCAATAGACTTTGGACAGAAAATGCCATCCACATCCAGAAAAAGAACTTAGGAGACTGAATGTAAATCAACACATGCTATGTTCACTTGTTTTTTCTGTTTTTTTTTTTTAAATCTCTCCCATGGTATCTCCCTTTTGCTCTGATTTTTCTCTCCCAACATCATTCATAAAGTAATGTATATTAAAAATAAATAAATTTATTAGAAAAAAGTCAATCCCCTCAAAGAGCTGACAATCAATTAGGAAGACATTTTGATCTGCCCCTAATCTCTCTTAACTTCTTACAATTTGGCTTCCATTTATATGTACCAGTTAATCTAGAATTATAGGGAGTGATATAGAAAGTAATGAAATATAAGTAATTAAAAGCTGTTCTCTTCAAGGTTACCAATCATTATTTTTATGGTTAAATCCAACGATAATTTCTCAACTCTTGTCCATTTTTTTACTTCCTTGAAGTGTTTTATACTATTTGCCACTTCTTTTTTTTTTTTGGATATTCTCTCATCACTGTGTTTATATTATTGCATTGTGCCAACAACTGCCTCTAGTAAAAATCAAATGAATGGAATTTAAAAAAGAAAGAAAGAAAGAAAAACTAATCATTCAAATGAGTCCTTTGGTGGTCTTCTTTGATGTGTTTTTATACAAGAATCTTTTCCAAATACCTTGGAAAACATTCCACTTATATCTTGGATACTCAGAAAAGAACTGAGTAATTTGTGTTCATCAGTGACAAGTCTGCAATTATAATGAAATATCCTCAGCATCCTCAGATCTCATGTGGTGTATGGTATTCAGTCCTGGGGCCCCTCAGTTTAAGAAAAATCATTGATAAAATGGAGACATCCAGAGGGAAGCAACCAGGATACTAAATGGCCTGGAGTTCATGATCTTGTAGAAGTGGTTGAAGGAACTGGCCATATTTAACTTGAAGAAAAGATAATTCAGGGAGGACAAGATAGCTGTGTTCAGGGATCTTTTTCTTTTTTGCCTTTAATATTTTATTTTTTCCAATTACATGTAAAACAATTTTAACATTTTTTTTCAAATTTTAACTTAATTTAAATTTCAGATTTATTTGCTTCATGGAGAAGGTGAGCAATTTGGCATAAGTTATACATATTTAGTCATGTAAAACATTTCCATTTCACATGCTGTAAAAGAAAACACAGACCAAAAAATAAAAGAAAGAAAAATTATCTTTGATCTGCATTCAGATTTTACCAGTTTTTTCTCTGGAAAAAGACAACACTTTTCATTATAAATCCTTCAGAAATTTCCCCTGGCTCTGTTCATTTCAATTTGCATCAATCAGTTCATGTAAGTCTTACCAGTTTTTCTGAGAGCATCCTGCCAATCATTTCTTATAACACGATACTATTCTAACACAATCATATGCAATTTGTTCAGTCATTGCCTGATTGCTAAACATCCTTTCAATTTCCTTTTTTTTTTGCCCCCTAAACAAGCTGGTACAAATATTTCTGCATATATAGAGTCTTTTCTTTTTGTTTCTGTCTTATTTCTTTGGGATAAAGATCGAGTAGTGGTATTGCTTGGTCGAAGAGTTTTATAGCCTTTTGTTCATAGTTCCAAATTGATCTTCAGAATGGTTGAATTGGTGCTGCGTTCAAGTATCTTAAAGACTGGAAAAGAAATGAGATTTATTCTGTTTGGCCCCAGAGAGTAAAATCAGAAAAAAATTAATAAGATTTTCAAAAGATTTGAAGTCATTTAAACTTTGACAATTGAAACTGCACAATAGTGGAATAGTTTGCTTCAAGAAACCATAAGTTTCCCTTTTTGGGGGTGTCTTTAAGAAGAGCAATGACTATTTGCTAGTTTTCTTGTAATACAGATTCCTTCATGTACAGGTTGGACTCAACAGCTACTAAAGTCACTTTCTATCTACATTGTCTCAGAATCCCTCAGAAGCAAATTAGGGATTGAAAATCCCTATCTATGCAAGAGAGGATCATTAGAGGCTCTTGGCACCTGTATGAAACCATCAATTAATTATTTTTATGAATCAGTAGGTGCTCCTTCCATTGGCATAAATCATAAATTGTTCATAACTCACCTTTGTATATGTATTGTCTATGTTGGTCTATGCTCAGATCTCTTCAAAATAAGTTCCAACAAAAGATCTCTCGTAATTATATGGACATCAATGAAGGACAAGACCTTCCACCTAGTAGCTCCTGTACTTCCTATCCAACAGGTTCACCCTCTTTTGGGGTCTTATATCTTTCTGGTACATCTCTTACTTTGTTCATCCTGCATAGCATCACACTAGAAATTTGTTACAGCCTACTCTCAACCGTAAGGTGCCTCTCTTTGCCTTTGGGTGACCTCTGAGAGTGTCTTCAGAGATTATCATATTCTATGATGGCATTACCAGCAGATAATTGATGTTTTATTGGCCTTTTTATTTTAGAAATGCCTGAGATTATTAAAGTACTATGTAATTCTTTTTTAAAAGACAAATGTTTTTGTGTTGTTTGTTTGTTTCTTTAAAATCAATGTTGAAAACTATCTTTACATGTAATTGGAAAAAATTACTATTAAATATTAAGTAGTAAGTATATTAAGTGAAAAAAATTAATGTTTTATAAATGTTAAATACTGCTATCTTTTTTTGATGATTTTACCCACTCTATTTCCCTTCACTGCTACAAAACTCCCTTGTAACAAAGAAATATAATTAGTCACAACAAATCAACATGATGGCCACATCTAACAAAATAAACCTCAATCCATGCTCTTGCACAGGCAAAATTCATTATTAAATCTCTAAATTCAACCAATTGTTGCAGTGATTGAGTTCTGAGAGATTTCTATTTTGTTATTTTGTTATTATATTTATGTGACACTACCCAATTTCCCACAAGGAATCCAGATCTTCTCTTTTTTCAATTCAATTCTGATCCCAGTTCATCATCTATTCACAGTATCTGGACAAAACATATTTACTGATAGTTGTCTATCCAGCTATACAGAATAGACTAAACAACAGGTATTCTCCCTCCACTTTTGCCTGCATAGCTAATAGGTCAAATTATTTTCAATAATTATGGAATTCAATTAAAAGGCTCCACAATGGTTTGACACTGTGTGATCAAGACAATGCTGTCCATAAAGAGAAACATATGGAGGACCACTTCATTTAAAGGAAATCCTTCTTTAACATTTTCATTCTGCACTATATATCCTTCTTGATGATGTTCAAAAATACATTTTTCTGTTTTATGCCTTCTTTGGTATTAATAATCTGGAGGTTGTTGAATAAAGTTGTCTTTGATGCCATATCTTGCAAGGAATATTGTATGATTTTGACATATGCCTGGAAATCACCTCATTTGAAAATGGTCTAAATACATTTCCTGATGTAGTATTAATAATCTGAAGGTTGTTGAACAAATTATTATATTTATATTTTACATCTTTGATACCTTCACAGAGCTCACCTTGTAGGAAGATGACTATAAGGTGGCATTTTGCTTGATTCAATGGTACCTTGTATTGTCTACATCTTTTAGTCAATTGTGTTGTTGTAAATATGTGTTAATAGACTATAATTTATAAAAGCCTGACTCTTCCATTATCAAATTTGCATCAAGTACCCTCTCCATTTATAGAAAGATTATTCTTATGAAAGTTTCATGGAGATGAAATAATCTTTACTGTTCTCTCGATTGCCTTTTTTTATTAGTATAATTTTAAATGCCCCCACATACCAACTACATGAAATCCCCCTTTACTTCACATATTTAGAGAATTGATACTTCAGAGGATGTCTATCAGTTAGAGAATGGCTAAACAAGTTGTGCTACATGATTGTGATGGAATACTATTATGCTATAAAAATGATGAATAGGATTGTCTCAGAAAAAAACCTTGGAAGTTTTTATATAACCTTATATAAAATGAAGCAAGCAGACCCAAGAGAACATTGTGTACAATAACAGCAATATTGTATAACTATGAACTGTGAATGACTTAGCTATTAATGATCAATACAATGAAATAAGATAACACCAATGACTCTTGATAAAAAATGTTATCTACCTCCATAGACAGAACGGATAAACTCTAAATGCAGATTGAAGCATGTTTTTTCACTTTTTAAATTTTTTAAATTTGTGTGCATATTTTCCTTTGCAACATAACTAATATGGAAATTTTTTTTATTATTTCATATGTATAATCTATCATTGTCTTCTCAAGGAATTGGGGAAGATCAGGAGGGTGAAAATTTAGAACTCAACATTTTAAAAAAAACTAAATGTTTAAAAAGTTTTAAGTGTAATTGGTAAAATTTAATAAAATGAAAAAATATATTTAAAAATAAAAAAGAATTGATAATAATGCTTTCAAAATGTTTTTCCTATAGCATAAATCTTCTCTGGATTATATATTCTTGATATAGTCAAGCTGCTTTTTCTCTCTTTGTTTTCTTTAGTTCAATTCTACTCCCTCAGGTAGCACATTGGGGGCTATGAAGTTGGAATTCAAATATAGCAGCTCCACTGTTATTGATAGAAAAAAAAGAATTTCATAGAGAAGTCTTTACAGACCTTTTTCATTTTTCAGGTTTGTTGTCACCCTTCCAGTTTCTTGCTTAAAAGCCCTGGGGATGATTTGGCTTAGTTGTGTCTCTCATAAAGCTTTCTGCAAATTCATTTCCCTCTCTATTGCTTCTGTTTTATGGGGCTGCTCCTAATCCTCTCCCATCCTCCTTCATGAGATTTTTGCAAAAGGGTTTGGATTCTAAACTGGTATTGCCCTTGGCTGCCATCTCTCCTTTTGTCAAGATCAAGTATATTCTGGCTGAGGGAATTTTGATTTCTTTGTTGTTTTATATTGATTAAACTTTCTTAGGAAATGGTGATTGTCTATGTTTCTATTAGTTGTGTCCCTTTCCCCCCCACTTATACCCTTACTGCAGAAGCAGCAGGAGGCTTCACAGGGCTGAAGTCTATTTTGTATTTTCCTTTTCCTCCCATGTATTGCCATAGCCAAAGAATTCATCACCAAGTAGCCAGTCTATTGGTAATAAGACTCTGTGTTCAGCTGGGAGGATCCTCGGAAAGCAACCAAAGTCTGTTGTGGGTGCTGAAGGGGAAGTTTTTCCAGAATGGTAGAACCTGCCAGAGCTTGTGCTTTCCTGGCATCAGCTTTAAGAACCCAGGATATCCTCCACAGTGAGGCATCAGAGAATAACTTTGTGCAGTTTAAGTCATTTAATTAAACTTTATCTCAATGTTGAACTTCAGTTTCACTGCCTGTCATAATGGAATCTATGGGGAAATGATGGATTATATGTGAGCTCTAGAACCAAAGGTTAAAAACATAGTCCTTTTTCCATAATTGGTGATGAAATTTTAATGAACAAATGACCAAATGCTTTATGTCAGTTACTTTCATTTCATAGGTCCATAATAAAAAAACCAAACAAAACTTTGTTGAATTCATGTTTTTGAGGAGGTAAGGAAATAGGTTGCTAAAAAGAAACAGAACTGGAAATATCCCCTTAAAATTCAAATGACACCTAAAAAAGCCAACTCCAGTGTTCTTTGTGCATAAATTAGCCCATACAAATCTGGCAAACTGAAGTCAGAAGCAAATTTGAATCTGAATCATTTGACCTGAAAGGATCACTAGGAGGTAAGCTCAGATTTCATGAGTTTTTCCATCCAGGCTGCCTGTGAAGATTGCCAAATAAAAGTAGTAAGATCAAAATAATCCTCCATGATAGAGCAAAGGATATTGTTTTGGGAGAAGGATTGGGATCTTGGTGCTTACCCCCAAATGGTGGTCTGCAACCAAGTTGAGAATATGAAAATTTCATTCATAAAAAATATTCTACTTTTCTTCAGCTGCATCTGGACCCAAAGTCCAAGAGGATTCTGAAGATTTCCTTGCTTCAAATTTAGCCAGAATGGAAACATCTGTTGGGGGGACAATAGGGAGACAGATATCTGTGGCTAGAGGAAAAAATCCAGAACTCTACAGATGTCTTCAATCCAGGCCGGATCATCTTAAAGGAATCCAGCAATAAGGGAAAGTTACCAATGAGGGGTTACCTGGGGAGAATAGTGAATGTTCTACTCACTGTTCAATGCATGTACCTCAGGATTCAAGGTATCATCATTATCTTTCTAGTTTCTATTTAAATAATGCTATCTAGGAAGGAGATGAGGTATAAGGGAAAGAACTTTCTTCAACTGAAACACACTTCACTGCCTGATAATTTCCAGGAAACTAGGAAAGCAGAAGAAGTCATTAGACTCATCTAGTCATTTTCTCCAACTTTCAGATATTTTAAGTCAGAAAAAAAAAAAAAAAGATGCTACTATTTTCCAGTGTATTCTTTGCCCTAGATGAAAGTCATCAGTCTTCACAAATGCAGAAACATTCTGACAATAAGATTCAGGGACAGAGTATTCTATATTAGGCAGCCATTTACCTAATAGTATATATTATGCATTCTTATACTTACTTTAAATGGAATTTCTCTATCTCCTTCTGAGTTTTTCTAGTAATAGATAAAAGACTGGTGATTTGGGAAGGGAGTGATTTTATATACTGCTACATTTTTATTATTGTTAGGATTGATTTTTTCATTCAATAGCTGAGATCCTCTAAATAGGTTATAATATCACCTACAAATAGATATTATTTTGCATCATCTTTGTTTTTGTTTATTCTTTCAATTTGTCTTCTTGTCTTATTGTTATAGATAGTGTTTCTTTAACAAATAATAATGCCAACAACAGTTACTTCTGATTTTATGAGAAAGGACCTTTGATCTATACTAGGAATTTTGCTAGCACTTAATTTTAGATGAATACCGTTTTATCATATTAAAGAAGGTTCATATCCTATTATGCTTTCTCATATCTCTAACATAAATCAGTGCTATGTATTATCAAAGGCTTTTTCTGTATCAACTGATATAATTATTTGATATTTATTATACTGTTATTAATAGGAGATGATATGTTTATACTTTTCTTAACATTTCTTAACCCATGAATTCAAGCTAGTCACAGTGAATAATTTATAATATATTACTTTAGTCTCTTTGATAATATTTTAGTCAACATTTTTGCATAAATATTCATTAGGGATATTAGATTATATTCATCTTTGTCTTCTTTTGTCCCTAGTTTAGATATCAGGGACACATTAGTATTATAGAAGAAATTTGGTTAGGGGCCTTTCAATCTCTTTTAATGTAAGAGAATGTTCCTTATTTATTTAAAGTAGTTATATGCCATACTATTTTTCTATACTTACCTTCCAGATTAGATACAAATTAAGTTCATGAAATATTTCCCCTACTTTCTTGCTTTTTTAGTCCTCCTCTAGTTCTAAAATTATGAGAACTGCAAAGATCTTCCTTCCTACTGCCTATTCTTTCTTTAGTGTTTTTATTTATTTTTCCTCAGATTTTCTTTTTTTAAACATTCAGTCATTGAGTTTCTTTCTTTGTTCTCTCTATGAATCTTAGAGATTGAAGGACTCTGAAGAGACATTAACCTCTTCTTCAACTTAGAGGCTGTCCTTTCAAAAAGCTAAAATATGTTCACTTTGCTAGTTTTCTCTTGTCTCCTGCAGGATTTTTCAACCAAAAGGTTTGGGAATAAGCTCTATAGGTCTATTCCCATATGAGATTAAGCTCCAAAGTGTCGAATAAATTATTCTTGGTTGTAGGCCTTTTATTCTTTTACTTTTTTCAATATTGTGTTCCAATAAGTATCCTAATTTTCTCTTTCCTTTTTTATATTTGCTATGTGATTCCAATTATCACAACTTGGTGTGTGTTGTAAGATCAGAGAATCATAGATTTAGAGCTGGAAAGAATTGCAAATGCAATCAATCAAATTCTCCCTCATTTTACAACTGGGGAAACTGAGATTCAAATAAATGATTTGACTAAAGTCACAGGGCTAACACATATATAAGATAGGTCTTCGTGGTACCAAACTCAGTGTTCTCTCCACTGTGGCATCTATGTGACCACTTACAGTGTCTTTTCTATGTCTGGAAGCTCTGAAGTTTAGTGATCATATTTCTCTAATAAATTGGGAGTTTTGTTGTTTTTTTTTAGTGACCTGTAGAGTAAATTTATTTTTCACTTTGCTCTCTGGTCCTAGAAGGCCTTTTCCCTATGATTTCCTAAATTTTGATATGTAGGATTTTTGCCTCATCATGCTTTGTTTTGTTTTCAGCTTAACTAATTTTTCTAGATCAATTGTTTTTTAGAGTAAGTAATTTTATGTTTTTTGTCCCAATCTTATGTTCTTTTTATTTACTTCTAATCTTATTAGTTGTATCATTGAATTTTTGCATTCTTTTTTCACTCCATTCTATTTATCAGAGTATATTCTAATTTTCTGATGTTTTCTACCTTCTGTTCCAAGTTAAATATTCTTCCTACAATTATTTTTTTTAAGAATTCTAATTTTATTTTTAATTTTCCTTCAATTTTCCCTTCATGTCTTTTAGTAGGATCTCAAGTCATCTACTCTTGAGGCTTGTAGCCAGCTTTGGGTTTGTTTGTTCATTTGTTTTTGATTTGTTTTGTTTTGTTTTTTCAGATGATTTTATTTGTGATTATTGGAGAATTATTTGCTTCTTCTGGAGTTTTATCCTGGTGTATTTTGTTGTTTTGAAGGAAGGGCTTGTGATTTCATCATTTTGGGAAATTTCCAGGCTTAGAACTTTCTCTATTAATGCAGATTGGTAGGTCATCTAGGAAGAAGATGAGGTATAAGGGAAAGAACTTTCTTCAACTGAAACACACTTCACTGCCTGATAATTTCCAGGAGACTAGGAAAACAGAGGAAGTCATTAGACTCATCTAGTCATTTTCTCCAACTTTCAGATATTTTAAGTCAGAAGAAAAAAAAAAAAAAGATGCTACTAATTAATTGGAGAGAGCTTCCTTGAGCACTGAGGGGTCAGACAACAAGGATTTTTCAAATACCTAATATGTGCCAGGTACAGTGCAAAGCTTTGGGGATACCAAAAAAAAAGGTCAAAAATATGATCCCTGTCCTCAATGTCTTCAAGGAGCTCACATTTGAAAAGAGGAGTCAATATGTAAGCAACTATGGACAGATAGAAATATATCATGTAATTGAGAGACAATTTGAAAGAGAAAGTTAAATTATTCGCCTTCATTCACATGAACCTCATTCTTCCTGATTTCAAGGCCATCATTCTATCCATTATATCATTCTATGTCTTTTAATTCACAGAATTTCTTTACTCTATTTGGAGGATTTTAGGACAGCAAGATGGCACCATAATGCATAGAGTGCTGGGTCTGGAGGCAAGAAGACTTATTGAGTTCAAATGTTGCCTCAGACACTAACTATATGACCTTAAGCAAGCCATTTAATCCTGTTTGCCTCAATTTCCCTTCTCTGTTAAATGAGCTAGAGAAGGAAATGGCAAACCAGTATTTTTGCCAAGACAACATCAAATAGTCACAAAGAATCAGACACGATCAAAAAGACTGAACAAATATCCTCTGTTTTTTCTTCCATCTGTCCACTAATAAGAGCTAATAAAAGCACCCTGCTTTGCCATTTTTTCTGAACTCTGCTTTACAATTGCTAAAGTTATTATCATGCTAATAATCACTTAGCCCAGGACTGGGATGAGAATATAGTGCTGTCAACAGCCAGTCAGGTGTCTAATTTCTGGCCTGGAGTAAAGAAACCAGATAGTTCTCACCATTTTGAACCAAACAGAATCCTACTGTGTTGTTTCTTGCTGCAATGTTGAGGTTTCATCCTTATGTGCCTTTTTATTTCAATTATTTTTTAATCAGCACTTCCTAATTTAGTATCAGATGCAATTTGATAATAAGGTTTATTTGTGTTTTTATAAAGTTATTAAATAAGCATGGACAGAGACCCAATTCTTGCAACTTTCCCTACCCCTATCTTATGTCAGGTCATAAATCATTACCCTTAGTTTATTTTGCTTCTGCTAGTTGTCAACTCCTATCATTTTGCTCATCTCGAAGTGAATTTAAATGAATCTTGTGTTTAAAGTTTGATGAGGCATCACATCAAATACTTCTCCAAAATTGCAAGTTTATCACATTGGCATCATTGACTCTTGTTTACCCCTTCTACAATTTTATCATGAAATACCTTCAAGTTGGGTTTGTATGATGTTTTTTCTCCCTTAGCTATCCCTGCTGCTTATTAGCCATAAAGTTGTTATCTTGAGATGTTTAGCAGCTTGATTCTCAGGCTCAACACTCTGTCTGACAGGCGACCAGCTGGATCTAGCACATAATATATGCCTTGTACTTCAGCAATAAATCTGGCATCCACATGCAGGACACCTTGCCCAAGGCTCCATGTCACCTGCAGATTCATTCTACAGGACATGCTTTGCCTGTTCTGTGTCTCATCTCATACATATGCTATGTTTTTGTACATACAGTATCTGAGTGGTTTTATCTTTCTTTGTCCTGAATGGCAGAAAGAAGTAGTCAAGAGGATATAAAATAAATATTCCAACTTGCTTTTTCAGAGGTAATACAAATTACCATGCCTAAAATCCTCTAGTCAGTCATAGTAAAAAATCACTACATGTTAATTTTATTTTTAAAAATGTTTCTTTCTTTTCTTTCTTTTTCTAAATTTTGATGTCTTTGGGATATAGAAGTAACAGTGGTATTGATGGATCAAAGAATATGCACAGTTTGATTGTTCTTTGGACATTCTTCCATGTTGCTCCCCAGAATGGTTGGGTCAGTTCACAACTCCATCAACAATACATTAGTGTTTTAGTTCTCCCATATCCCATCAATATCTATCGTTTTCCCTTTTTGTTACATTAGTCAATCTTCTAGGTGTGAAGTGGTACCTCAGAGTTGTTTTAATTTGCATTTCTCTAATCAAGAGTCTTTTTAATAGCACTTATAGTTTTACAAAGTACTTTCATATAGATAACCTCTTTATATCTTCATAAAAATATGGCACAGTGAATAGGGCACTGGGCCTGAAGTCAGGAAGATAGAAATTCAAAATTGTAAAATGGGGATGATAATAGCTTTTACTTCACAGATAATGTGAGATGGTATTTAGAAAGTACTTAACACAGTATCAGGAACACATTGTTGTTCATTTGTTTCTCAGTCATGTCTGATCATTTATGACCTCATCTGGGCAAAGATACTTGAAGGTTTTATCATTTCCTTCTCTAGATCATTTGACAGATGAGGCAAACAGAGTAAAGTGACCTGTCCATAGGGTCACACAGTAAGTATCTGAAGCTGGATCTAAACTGTCTTTCTGATTCCAGTCCAGTGCTTTATCCATAGCATTACCTAGCTACCTAAAATGAAAGGAAGGAAGGAAGAGGGGAAGGAGGGAAGGAAGAGAGGAAGAGAGAGAAAAAGTAAGAAAGAAAAAAAGAAAGAAAGAAAGAAAGAAAGGGGAGAGAGAAAGAGAGAAATAAAAGGGGGGAGAAAGAAAGAAAGTGAAATAGAGAGGGGGAGAGAGAAAGAAAGAGAGAGAAAAAGAAAGAAAGAGAAAGCCAGAGAGAGAGGGAGAGTAAAAGAGAGAAAAAAAGAGAGGGAAAGAGAGAAAGAAAGAAAGAAAAAAGAGACAGAAAAAGAAAGAGAGAAAAAAAGGAGAAAAAGAGAAAGAAAGAAAAAAAAAGAAAGAAAGAAAGAGGAGGAAGAGAAAAACATTGGGATCCAGAAATATTTAGTCCCAACCTAGCCAAATACTATGTGGTAGAGACAGGACCTAAGTAGGAATCTTCTAACCAACCTATAATTCTTTCCATTATTTGCTTCCTTCATCTGAGCTGGGAGTTGGAAAAAAAAATGAATAAAAAAGTCTCTACTCTCACAATATGGATGTTGATTTATATATAAAGAAACATTACTGAAAGTGAATGAAACAAATATATGAATTCAATAAGATTAACAATAGATAATATTTTCTATAATTGTTACAGGAAAGAGGACTAATAGTATCATTTTTATACATGTTTCTAGGGAGAAGTGAAAAATGCAGATGAATAGTTTGGACCCAGCTAATTTAGAAAATAAAAATAATTAAATTTGGAGTCAGAGGGAAAGGGCTAAAATTTGGCTTTGCTCATTGTTACTTATGTGACCTTAAGCTACTTAACCTCTTTATTTGTTCTTTTCTTGACATAGTTGGACTGGGTAATTTTAAGGTCTTTTCTATCTCTAAACCTTCTATTCCTAGTAATGAATTATATTGGAAATGATTGAGGACAACTTAAACAGGTATAGAGATAGTGGTCTAAGAGACCATATTCTATTGATCAAAATATCTGGGCTTTGCAGTGATATAAGCCTGATTTCCTAGAACAAATAATTCATGTTCTCTTGCCCATTCCAAAATCTATCCCCAAAAGCAACTAAATGTAATTGCTTCAAATAGAGCTTGAATCATCATGTTTTATGTTTCCAAGATGAAGGTTTTTTTAATTTTTTAATATGTATGTTAATAAGGACTCTTAAGTATTAGAGATGTTGCCTCAGGGAGAGAGAGAGAGAAGGAGGCTAAGTAGAATAGTAAATAAAGAGTCGGCTTTGGAACAAGAAAATCTTGGGTTCAAGTGCTACCTCCAATACCTACTAATTGTAGGATCATAGACAATTCACTTAACCTATCAGTATGCTTGCACAGCTCTGTAAGACTCCAAATTACAGAAGAGGTCTTGATCTGTATTGCAAAAAGAACTCTCCATCCTGGGAGTTCCCCATCCTGATTAAAAAAAAGAGTCAAAAAATGCAGACATATTATTTTAAAGAAGTCCCTTGCACATAGTAAATATTGAAGAAATGTTCATTGAATTGAAGTTGTTTTACTTCTGTCTTCATATTTCTTATTCCTTTTCTCCAAGGAATTCAAGAGTTTTGCCTATCACATATATAATTGAATTTATGGACATGTGATTCATGAACAGATTAGGAACTTCACATAAAACAAGAATTTTTTTTTCCTCCCAGAAAGGTATTGGTTCCCTTGATTCCAGGTGGCATTGAAAAATTGCTCACCATTAGAAAGAAGAAAGTCTTAAACTTTTTCCCTGGAAAAGCCAAAGAAAAGGAGTTTAATCAGATGAGGTGACAGCCGAAACTGCCAGGAATTTGAAACAATGAAAGAACCATGTAAATAAAGGATATGCATGTAAATGAGAGGACAAGAGCAAAAGAGTACTGATGGGAGGTAGAGGTGGAACTAATATGCAAGGACAAAACTCAATATTGTGGGTGACCATGAACCTCTTCTATAGCATCAACAAAAAGGTACAGACTCTGGCTTTGCCAGTTGATGATGGTGAGTGCTCACAATAAGTTTTTCTTCTTTGTTTTAAAATGGCTACATTTAGGGACAGGAGATCTGTTTGTTTATGATAGGTTAATTGATTCAATAAGCTAGATAGACCTCTAATTTCCAAAGGCTGTTTCATTTGTTTCAGAGCAAGTTGCTTGTACTTATGGAGAGAGGATAAGTTTAAAGACACACTGCTTTTGAAAGATCTAAAAGAAGGGAAGGTGGGACAAGAGAGGAAAGGAAGAGAAAAAAGGGAGGGAGGAATGAAAGAAGGGACTGGAAAAGAAGCAAGAAAGGGAAAGGCAAAAAATAGGAAAAGAAAAACAAAAGGGGAAATAGGAAGAACAGGATAGGGGAAAAAGAAGGAGAAGATGAGAACAAGAAAGAAGGAAAAGGAGAGAAGGAAAAGGGGAAAACAGATGAAAGTGATAGCAAAAGAGAACAAGAGGAATGGAGAAGGAAAGGAAGATGAAGAGCAAAAAAGAGAAGGCAACAGAGAGAAAGGAGAGTGAAAGAAAAGGAGAAGAGAGAAATAGGATGAAAGGTAGAACAAGAAAGAAGGAGGTAAGAAAAGGAAAGGGGAAAGAGAATAGTGAGAGGGGCAAAAGAGGAGGGAAAGAGGGAGAATGAGAGGAAGAAGAAAGAAATGGGAAAAGAAGAGAGAGAATAGGAGAGAAAGAATTTCTCTTTGAAACACAAGGGCTCAGAAAGTATCCTCTCCAATGTGATTACATTCATTGGGATGTTAATGAATCATATTGAGTATGGGTGTGAGCAGGTAGAGAACATCCTTCAGACTGTACATCTTGGCTCCAAATGATCTCCACTTGTGTTAGACATGTAGGCACACACATAAACATACATGCATGCACATATCTACATAGATCTTGTCCCCCATATCTTCAAGAAACTTTCTGGGTTAATAAAACTAGGCAAAGCGAGGTTAATAAAACATACTTGAGGCTATGTGCTATTTGTTCACTGAACTATAAAACATTTTAAATGTGTAATTAATTCTAGGCAAATTAAAGATGTGACACACACCATAATATTGCAAAGGCAAGAGCATTTGTGTTAATATCTTACATTTTTTTAAGACTAAATCATCCCAATGAATGGTTTAACAGTGGCTCCATATTTATAGCTCACACAAATTTTTTTTTTCTACCTACCTCAGTTGTCAGAACATTTTGGCAAGGGTTCCAATTCAGTTATTTTTCCATGAAGTACTTAGAACTTCATACAGCAGCTTGTGATTATGTTGGCTGTGGCTGCACATAGCTGTTGGTTTCCTGTAGTATAAATAAGAGAACAGCTAAAAATGCTAATGTTTTGCTTTTGCTGAGAAAAAGTTAACAATAAATGGCAAGGGATTGCCTTCATTGGGCAATTTAAATGAAAAAGTTCAATGAAAACAAATGAGATAAAAAACATTTAAAATATGTTACTTCCTACCCAGCAGTGCCATTACTGGATCTGTAACCCAAGAAAATCATAAAGGAGGGAAAAGGACTCACATGTGCAAAAATGTTGGTAGCAGTTCCTTTTATGGTAGCAAAGAACTGGAAAATAAGTAGATGCCCATCCTTTGCAGAATGGCTGAACAAGTGGTGTTGCATGGAAATAATAGAATATTATTGTTCTACAAAAAATGATGAACAAACTGATTATAGAAAGACCTGGAAATATTTACATGAACTGATGCTAAGTGAAACAAGCAGAACCAGATTCACAATAACAGCATGAATGTGCTATGATCAATTATGAAAGACTTGGTTCTTCTCAGTGGTTCATTGATCCAAGGCAATCCCAATAGATTTTGGATAGAAAATGTCATCTGCATCCAGAAAGAGAACTATAGAGATTGAATCTAAATCAACACATGCTATGTTCACAGTTTTATTTGGTTTTTGTTTTTTTCCTCTCCCACGGGTTTTTCCCTTTTGTTCTTATTTTTCTCTCCCAACATGATTCATAAAGCTATGTGTATTAAAAATAAATAGCGTTACCTTCTTAAGATAGTGCTTCAGCTTTCAAATCCATATTCACATAATTTATATATTTTATTTCCAAAGCTAGTGGATAAACTCCTTAGGAAATAATGTCATTCTATGTTTTTAATATTAAAATATTAATAAGCTAGCCAGTTAAAAACATTAAAAGGAGCAGCCAGATACAGCAGTGGATAGAGCATCACCTCTGGAGTCAGGAGCACTTGCGTTCAAACTAAACTCAAACACACAATAGCTATATGACACCTGATTATCCCACTCCCACCCCCAGAAAAAAAAAGTCATTCATTAAGAGCAATGAAGCAGTGTAAGGGTAATGGGTAGAATGCTGAAGTAAGAAAAAATACATGGATTCAAATCTTGAGCAACTTGTGTAACTAGGAAAGTCACTTAACTTTTTTCATTAATAGTTTGTTTCTTATAAAAGAGAAAAAATAATAAGTACCTATCCCATTAGACTGTTCAAAAAATCCCAGAACTTGAGAATTAGAAGGGACCTTTGAAGCTATCTAATCCACTCCCTTGCCAGAAAGGAATTTCCAAGGTAATATCCCACAAATTGGTCTTCCAGTAGCCTCACCTACTATCTTAAAGAAAGAGAGAAAGAAATACAGAAAGGGAGAGAAAGCAAGAGAGAGAGAGAGGGAGAGAAAGAAAGAGGGAGAGAGAAAAAGGGGACAGTTCTAGTTGTCTAGGTTTTGTTCCTTTGTTTCCTGATATCAAGCCTAAATTTACCTCATTGTTACTTCCTCCCATTGTTCCTGGTTCTGCTTTCCAGGACAAAAGGCACAAGCCGATTCCTTTTCCATGTGATTGAGTCATTCTTTCAGTTGTGTCTGACTCTTCATTACCCTATTTGGAGTTTTCTTGGCAAAAATACAAGAGTGGTTTGCCATTTTCCTTCTCCAGCTGACTTTCTTACAGATGAGGGAACTGAGGCAAACAAGGTTAAGTAATTTGCTCAGGGTTACACAGCTAGTAAGTATGTGAGGACAGATTTCAACTCAAGGAGATGAATCTTTCTGACTCCAAATCTAGCATTCTGAACACTGTGCCAACTAATTGGCCTATTTGATCACCTTTCAAATATATGAATATAGTTATCATTCCAGCCTTCCTCCCCTCCTATTTCCTTTTCTACAGGTTAAGTGGCTTAAGGCCCTTCACCATCCTTGATACCTTTCTCTGAACCTTCTCTAGTTATCAATATTCCCCATAAACTGTTATATGCAGAATTAAAGGCAATACTCCAAATGAAATCCACCAAGAGTAGAGTACTGGGAGATATCATTTCCCTGTTTTTGGAAGTTATGCTTCTCTTAATGTAGTCCAAGGTCACATTACAGTGAGAATCCCAATTAGTGCAAATTATAAATCTCATCGTTATTTTATATATTCAAATTCATATTATTCAAAGTAATAAATATGTAAAAATGTGGTCATTGACAAGCCTGGTGGGAAAATGCAGTTTAAATTCAACTGGGTCAACAGTTTGTCAATTCTTACCTAGCTCTCTGTCATTGAATGGGTATGTTAGTCAGACAGACTGACTGAGATCTTTTTAGAAAGGCCAAGGTCACTCACTACATTCTAGTCCAGTTATATTGACCTTTGTCTTGCCATTTTGAATTTTGATGACTCTGGAGGAGAGAGTGAGGTGAATGACTTTAAGCATTTCTCCCTTACTTATAGCCAATTCATGTACAAGACACATGTACAAGAGATGACTCTTGTGATGTTATTAGTCCTCTTCAAGAATGAAAGGTGAACAACAATAATTGCACAGTAGAATTCTTTCTTCATACTAAACAAGAGCTAACTACAGTTTGTTTGTTTGTTTGTTTTTCTGACACCCATAGCTCACTACTGACTCATTTTGAACTTATGGTCCATTGAAAACCTTAATTTTTTTCAGACAATTTGCCTCCCCTAATCAACTTATAAAACTGATTTGCATGTGTATGACATTACATTTATTCTTATTGATTTTCATTTTACTAGATTAACCCAACTTCTTAAACTGTGGTTGACAACTTCAGTTCTCCTTTGGAAAGCATTCCAAGTCAGTTATTTTTCCGTGGAATACTTAGGATTGAATGTGGATGTTGCAAAATGATACTGTATTATCAATAAATATTTGATTTGCATGCATATTCTATATAACCATATACCTGAGATCATGTAAAAATTTCTCAGACAAAAAAGGGGTATCAAGTAGAAAAAACTTAAGTCCTCCTCCAATCTATCAAAAAATGTTGAATCTAGATTCTGTTATTCAATATGTTAGTTATTCCTCTCAGTTTATTAAAAAGATTTTCTTGACATAAAGATAAATCAAAGCATTTAGTATCATCTTCAGATTTGATGAACATGCCATCTATGACTTTGTCCACTGATAAAGATGTTAAACAGTATATATAATTCAATGCCCTAGATTATTCTACTAGAAACATGTAATTATTCTTTGAGTTTGACTCTGAATTTGTCCCATTGTATTAGTCAATATTTTTCCATCTTCTCCATAAGGAAAGTATGACATATTTTGTCAAATGCTTTGCTAAAATTTGAAATAAATTATATCTCCATCATTCTCATTCTCCCTGTATAAAGGAAATAGCATTAGTCTGACAATAATCCATTCTTGATGAAATCAGTCTGGGTCTTAATAACTAGTTCTTTTTTTCTTTCTAAATCTCCACTAAACATGTCTTTCATGATTTACTCTAGAATTTTCTTTAGAACAAAGTTTGCAGTTTCTCTTCCTTTTTTGAATAATGGCACATTTGCCTTTCTCTGTGTAGGGCCTCTCCCATTTTCCATGCTCATTCAAATATTACTGACAGTGGATGCAGCTCATCTTGATCAGGTGATTTGCATTCATAAAGGAAGTGTTCTCTTCCTATCTCTTTATTTTTATTGGATGTCAACTTTCTGTAATCTTTTTGTGGATAAAAACAATTAAACTGTTTTTTTTTTCTCTCTTTCTTTTTGGATGGTATCATTCCATCCATCCTGATTAAATTATCTATCATTTTTCCAATTCTCTTTTTTTTTTCTTTTGATATAGCTAAAACAGAAAGAAAATTCCTCTTTGTCAATTTTAGCTTCCTTTGCCAGCCTCAATTCTTTCTGAATAGCATTAATAAAACTTTTTAAATACCATGCCGTACATATTCATATTCATCATCTTCTACCTGCTTCTGTTCCCATCTCTCCCTCCATCTCTTTCTCTCTGTCTCTGTCTCTCTCTGTGTCTCTGTCTCTACACACACACACACACACACACACACACACACACACACACACGAATATAAGTTGGTAACTGAGTTCCCTAAGCATCTAAGTCTCTTTAGACCTATACCAATTTTTTCCCTCTTTGGTAATATCTCCACACAAAAGAAAATATATATCAGATAATTAAGAATCATCAGCATAAGGATGATTTTAGAAATGACTGGAAAAACTAACATAAACTGATACAGAGTGAACTAAGCAGGACCAGGAACATAGTAATATAGCAACAACAATATTATATGATGAATAATTGTGAATGACTGAACTATTCTCAGCAATGCAATGACCTAAGCCATTTCCACAGGACGAGAAATGCTATCCATCTCCATTGAAAGAACTGATGGGATCTGAATACAGACTAAAGCATACTATTTTCTTTTCCTTCTTCCCTTTCCTTCCCTTCCTTTCTTCTTTGCTTCTTTCCTTTTTTTAAATAATAAGATGACTTCCACCATCCAACTTGATAGCTTGGTCCACTACCAATTTGACCCCACTCTATTTCTCCACCTCTTCACCAGATACCTTTCTACCCTTTAGAAATGTCTGCCCTAAGATCCATTCTTTTGATTGGTGTCTGTAATACCGACTACTATTTCTGGAGGGGTCTCATCAATGCTCACATTGTTTCCTATTAGAACTTCTCTACTTTCCCTCCAATTTCCTTGTGCCCTCAGGGATATTCTTTCCATCCTCCTTTACTCCCATTTTCATCTCCCTTTGATGGACTCTCTTCCCAGTTAGAATATAAACTTCTTGAGATTAAGGAATATTTGTTTGAGGTTTTTTTGGTGGGAGGAGGATTGTATATTTAACATTTAGCAAGGTGTCTGGCACATAGTAAGCACTTAATTAATCTTCTACACTAGGTAGTGCAATGGATAAAACATTTAACTTGAAGTCAGAATGATCTGAATTAAAAACCCTCATTGGACTCTTAGATTTATGATTCTGAACAAGGCACTTAAACCTGTATCAGCCTAGGTTTCCTCAGCTGTAAAATGAAGACAAAAATACCCCACATATTTCCCCAGGATTATTATGAGGATCTAATGAGATATTTTTCAAAACTTTAAAAAGCATTAGTCATTTTAATTATCATCATCATCATTATTATTTCTGTCTTTCCACAGCATAGGTGTGGGAATTCTAACAGAAACAGAAGAAAGAAATAAAAGAAGGAAAGAAGGAAGGAAGAAAAAGGAAAAAGAAGAAAAAACCATTCCACCTTCAAGAGAACCCTTAAATATGTAGAAAGGTGATCATGTCACAGAAAAACCCTACAATGAGAGGAAACATAGACACATGTCATTTTCCCCATGGACCAATTCATTCTTGCTTGCTGGAGAGTAAATACAGCTTAATAATGTCTCTTCTTTTCCCCAAGACAGTCATTTTGAAATGAATAAAAGCATCCACAGTAAAAACAGAAAATTTTGATTCAATAGAGTACCTCACTTCTGTCCCAGCTGACATGACTAACATTAAATTTCATGATATTCGCTGAACAGAACTTGTTTGAGTACTCTCATGAGATGTATTCCTAGGGAAAAAGCTTCCCAAGAGGAAGAGCAAAGGGCCATATATCTAACAGGTTATTCTCAAAGCATTCTGAAAATGTTTGGATCATTTGAACTTTGTGTTTACAACAATTCCTCAATATAATAGAGTTCTTTGGCTTTTATTTTATCTTGGTGATTGGGTATTCAAAAGTTTATGAAAAATTTCATGAGGATTCATACTATAAGGAAAATTCTATTGTCTAATTATTGATACTTCAATACTCTAAATCCACTCAGCATAACTAGTTGTGAGTGCAAAATTGAATTGTCTGTGTTGTGTGGGAAGAACAATTGTCTCAGAATCAATGAGCATGAATTCTTAACCTATTCTTATTCTACTGAACCAATCCTTGCCACCAATCCAGGCCCTATATTTGTCTTCTTCTTTTTAAAAAAATATTTATTTATTTAAGACTGTGTACAAATTAAGGAAAAGATACATTTTTTTTTAAAAAGCAAGACAGAAAAGGAGAAATTAAAAAAAAAAAAGTTATGTGCCCAGCAATAAATCAGGGAGGATTCAAAATATGTAACATTGAATTTTGATTTCAAGAAATCATATATAATTCTAGAATACATTATATTCATGACTGTCCATCTTTTCTTTGCTTCCTTATAGGGTATTCTTTTGTTTTCTGCTGCATATTTTTTACTTTATTCTTTTTTTCTCCTTTCATCTCCTTACCTCCCCCAATCAGGCTACTATTAAACATGGACATATTTATATATACATATACCTATATGCATAAGATACACACATATATATATGTATATGCATACACATTTGCATAAACAGACATGTATCTAAAACAACATTAATATGGCTAACATATAATATAGATTTCTCTCTTAATTGAATCTTTAAGTTTGACTTTGAGATCAATGATTCTTGAATACTTTATTTTCTAATAAATTTTACTGCTGATCCTTGTTACTGTGTTGATAATTATCTTTTATTTTCTAATCTGTTACCTATTCTACTTTACTATAATCCCAAGGTAAGGGAACTTATCCACAGAATTCAAAATTTCACCATTTACTATAACTGATGGTTCCACATATGGATGGTGTGGTGCTGGCAGATGGAGGACTTGTGTTTTCTTGATGTTAATTATTAGATCAAAACTAGCACAAGCAACAGAGAATCTAATCATACTTTGTTGTATCTCAACTTTGGAGGTTGCATTGAGTGTACAATCATTAGCAAACAGAAAATCATGTACCGACACTCACTACTATTTGGTTTTGGCTTTTAGGCTTTTCAACTTGAAGAATTTACCATCAGTGTGATAGCTGACTTTGATTCCATGTTGTCCTCATTGCAAGTGTTTGACTACATGGCTGAAAACGTTATGCTACAAAGCATGGAAACAAACACACAGTCTTGTTTTATTCCATTGGTGACTGGGAAGCTTTATCTCCCTCACCCATGGATCTATTTCTTACCTTCTCCCATACTTTCCCTACTTTTTTATCCCTTTCCCATTAATCGACACTCCTAGTCTCACTCCCATTCATCTGCATATTCTTCTATACCTCACCTTATTCTATTCCCTCCCCCCTTATTTCTTTATAGTCTTTGGAGAGTGTAATGTCCATCATAGTATATTTATGTAGTATTCCCAATTTAACCCATTCCCAATGTCAGTAGGTTTTCAGAATTACCATTCTACCTTCCCCGTCTAATGCTTCTGTGTTGGTTCCTCTTGTGCAACTCATTCTTATAGCATAATTACTATTTTACCTTTGCTTAGACAGCTTTGTTTTTCATAGTCAAATCATATTCAGTTCTGTCACAATCTTTCTTTTGAACTACCCAATTACTGATGTCAATCTAGAATAATAATAACTGTAATATGTAAACCACATATGGTTTACATTTCCAAGTATAAAACATAAACAGTTTGTCCTTATTGAGTCCCTTGAAATTTGTCTTTGACGTAAGACCTTATGTGTTAAATTTTCTGTTAATTTCAGGTTTGGTTAAGAAGAATTCTAAAAATCTTGAAAAAAAATGTTTTCATTCAATATTATGGTTAGTTTTGTCAGATATGCTATTTTTTGTCACAAGCCTATTTCTTTTGGTTATCAATGTATAACATTCCAGGGCTTGCCATATTTTATCATATGGTATGATATGCCATTATCATATCCTGTACAAATTCTGTACAATTCTAATTATAGCTCTAGCATATTTGAATTGTGGGAGGGTTTTGTTTGGTTTTTAGTAAAATTTTCTCTTTCATCTGGGGGTTCCAAATTTAGCAAGAATGTTTCTAAGTGTTTTCCTTGTAGTATTTCTTTGAGGTGGTGATTGGTAGATTTTTTTCTATTCCTACTTTCTTCAGGACAATTTTCTTTGATTATTTTTTGTATTATTGTGTCAAGGGTCTTTTTTTGGTCATAGCTTTCAGGTAGTCCAGTTATTCTTATGTTTTCTCTTCTTGATCTGTTCTCCAGATTATTGTTTTACTTATAATGTTTCACATTCTCTTCTATTTTTTCATTCTTTGCTTTTCTTTGTTATTTCTTGAGATCTTATAGCTTTATTGGCTTCCCCTTGTGCAGTTCTGATTTTCAAAGAATTATTTTCTTCTTTAAGATTTTGGATCTCCTTTTCTATTTGGTTGACTCCATTTTCATAATTTTCTTGTTTTTCTTGAATGGTTCATTTTTTTTAGCTTTTCCCCAATCTCTCTCATCTGATTTTTAAATACTTTTTTTGACTTCTATAAACTATTTCTGGAAAAATACGCATTTAATGTTACTCTTTGGGATAGGAAAGATTTGTTTGGTTTTTTTTTTAACTTCAGCGTCCTCCTCTAAGATGAACCCTGGTCTTCCCTATTCCCATATAAGTATTTATTACTGAGTTCTTTATTCTTTGCCTGCACTTTTTACTTTTTAATAAAAAAGTTATTAATATAAGAACATCTAGTACTGGAGTGAAGTATTGTGTCTCTGATTTCACTTCATTTCTCCCCTCTGAATTAGAACTCCAAACCAAAAATTCCACTCTCATGCAAGTGCCAGTAGCCAGCAACATCCCTGCCACACTGTTTCTGTACTACCAGTGTGTTAGCTCCTTGTATGAGGGGAGGAAGGGCAGTGTGTCAGCAAGTCTGGCTTCCTAATTATCTGGAGATTCCCTCAGTCTTTCAGTGCTATCTAGGAAGTTAAAGTATCTGTGGTTTGGGCTGAGGCTACTTCTGAACTAGGCCCAAGGCTCTCATGTGCTTTTTTTATGGAACTAGTCTAAAAGTGTTTACATTTCACACAGGTTCCTTACTTGCTTTTTATCCATCTATATTTGCCCTAATTTTCTTTTGTTTCTGGAGGAAATCTGGAGAGCTTGGAATTTTCTGACATATTCTGCCATCTTCCCAGAATTCTCCAGTTTATATCTATTTTCTAAGAGAGAAACTTTTATAAAAATTCTACCTGGTAAACATCAATGTTTCTGCAGGTATTTGAGCCTCCATCTCTTCAGCAGCCAAAGATATTGAAGATTAGCAAAAAAAAATTCTCATCACCAAAGTGCTTTTTAAATGGTCATCATCAGAAATAGATTTAGCACTGGAGATGTCCCTAAGCAAGATGTTTTAACATATGCTTTGTCACTGTACCCTAAGGACCACTGAGTTTTTCTATCTTACAATTGAAATCCTCTTAGACATGTTGTCTCTTGATATTAAGATTGTGTATTTCTTGAGGACAGGTACTCTCTTACTTTTCTACTTATATCTTCATTGTTTAAATCAGTTCATTGACTATAATAGAGCTTAATATATTTTTTTTCATTCACTCATTCATTCCAAAGCGTGACAGAGAAAAAAAAAATAGACTCATTGTGAGCTCACTTGGACCATCCTGAGTTGACCTTGAAGGTCCACAGAAGGTACAAAAGCAGTAAATTTCTGATTTCTTGGTGTTCCTGAAACAAACTTCATTTATGTTTTAGAATTCAAAATTTAGCATCTCTTGCAATTATCTGGGAGAAAATTATTGCCCTTTGCTGGTGGCCTATTTTTCCAAAGTGAACTTATAGCCTTTGGACATTGTTTTGGACCATGGAATTTGAGTTTTTGTTATTAATAAACTTTATTGATTTTTCTCTGCTTTTCTATGTTAGATAACATATCCAATTTCACAGAATCTTGTAGATATCCATAGCTTACTGAATCCTCTATTAAACATTAACTAATATCTAGATTTCATGAGCCAAGGCAAGAGAGCAAACTACAAGACAGTAGTTTGTGAAGTACCCATATCCTGGTCCACGATGTAGGATGTATGACCAGGGGAAAGAATACATGGAACAGGCTCCATGGGTAGAAGAATGCACACATGCACACACACACACACACACACACACACACACTCACATATACTCAAACACATCTTAACTATCAAAACTCATTTCAAGCACATTTCTTCCCCCATTACTGACAATTTGTAGAAATAGGTCGATTAATTCAGAAGAATTTATTAAATACCTACGATGTGCCAAAGAGGTAAGATAGGCACTGGATCTAGAGAGAAAAGAATGAAATGGTCTCTGCCTTCAATGACTGTAGATAAATGATCAAAGCTCTTTGGTTAAAAGCAAGCACAGAAGCTATTAAGTTCCCATTCTCCATTTTTGTGCTTTCCCCAATATGTAAAATAGGCAATGTGGTATAATGATTTATCTGGGTCAGTGGACTTAAGTTTATATTCTACTTCTGAAATTTACTAACTCTGTGATCTCAGGCAAGTCATTTTACTTCTTTAGGCTTCAGTTTTTTCATCTGGAAAATGGGAAGGCAGAGACCATTTCATTCTTTTCTCTCTAGATCCAGTGCCTATCTTACCTCTTTGGCACATCGTAGGTATTTAATAAATTCTTCTGAATTAATCGACCTATTTCTACAAATTGTCAGTAATGGGGGAAGAAATGTTTCTATCCTGAATGTGTAAAACAGGTTTCAAAAATGGAGGCATAAGGATGGAATGCAAGGTCCATCCATCCATGTGGCTTTGAGAAGCTATCTAATCCAGAGAGATGATTTACAAACATTCAGAAAGAGAAAAGACAATTTGAAAACTGATTTCTTCTGTTCCCACCAATCATCAAAAAAACCACTTTTTCCTTTTCACATTTTTGTTTTCACCAGTTTTGTACCATGGACAGGTTTCAAGAGTGATTTAAATTTTAAAGAAATTTAAAGAAACTAGCTAAATTTTCTTGAAGAAGGATCTTATAAATTCCATCTTCTTATATATTTTTCTCCATGGATACACTTGGGAATTAATGGAAAAATTTGAATAGGTTCACCAAGTCAACTCAATCCCCCATGTATCCTGCCTACATTTACAGCGTCACTTGGTACCAAAGTAGCAAAAACAGAGTTTCGTTTGTATCCATTACGACTAATCAAATGTAAAATCCTAAGGGTGTCAATGATAGCAGAAGGGTAAGAGAGAAGTTGATTGCTATTTGATGTGAGCTCTTTATGGATATTCCCCTTCTCTAGAAAAGCTGGAGGCTCAGAACAGTGTGTATAACAATTCAGCAATAGCTTATCCAATACCTTTAGGAAATTTAAGTAGTTTATATCCACTGCCTCCTAAACCTCTGCTTTCCACATTATCTCCTCTTTTTTTTTCCACTAGATTTGTCAAACAAGATTTACTCTTTTATGAAACCATAATGGCTAGTTTTTGTCAGCTCATATTTCTCCAGATGTTTTGTGATCTCATTCCTTATTAATGTCTCTCGGATCTTGCCTACCTCTGAGGTTAGGCTAGATGGTCTATAATTTCTCATCCCCTGCCACTCTAAATGGGTCCCTGGCTAACCAGCAGCCCCCTTCAGTGAGGTCAGCCAGGAAGAGACACCTATATATCGTAAACATGCCGCAAGCTGCTCAGCAATAACATTCAGAGGAGTTTTCTTTCATTCAATGGCCAAGGGAATTTGACCAAAAGGAAAAAAAAAAGGCACAATGAAAATGTTCTATCAGGGTAAGCTTGGCAAAGTCAAATACTAAAGAAAACTGGAGCCAGACTTTTGGCATAAAAAAGGAAAGGGAAGGCATTCTTCCCATCTGGCTCTAAGGCTTTAAGAATAAGAAAATGAATATTACATATGGATGTTTACACATTCAAACTATATTACTATAGAATTTTCTGGGATGTGATTTTACCAAGGCAATCACAATTAGGGCTTGGTCAACAATGGCCATGGCCAGAAAAGGTAAGAAGTGGAAATCTAAGCAGGTTGAGGGATTGCAGAAGATGTCAGAGAAAGAAACAAAAATAAGATTGGAGATGTCTTTATTCTATAGACAAGCACAGGAGGATATGAATCCACAAAGTAATTCAGAAAAAGACAAAGCATGCAGCATGCTAATATAATATGCCAAAGTTGAAGTAGGTCCAATAATGGCAATGCCAGTGAGTAAAACCAAGAGTATTATCCACCCAAGATCCAAGATGTCAAAAAGAACAGTGGAAATCCAAATGACAAGCAATCAACAGAGTTCCAAATAAATAGGAAATCAATATTAGGGAGAATACCAGTAATAGATTTTTACTGAACCATCAATATCCTAGGTCCTCAGAATATTTATACAAAAGCTGACTGAAGTTAGGGGTGGAGTGTGTCACCATGAAGCTAAGTGACTGACATAACAACTGATGATATTGGCTCATTAGCATCAATCTCTCATCAAATGAATTAAGGATTACTAAATGCTACATCAGGGTTCCAATTAGTAGCCTAAGAAGAGACTTAGTGTATTTTTCCAAATGCCTGAATCCTTCTCTGAGAGGGCCTTGAGTGCCAGAAAAAAATCCAATGCAATCAATTTTTAAACAATCAAACAATAATCAAAAATTATACATCAAGTATCTAATATATCCCAGGTACTAGTGAACTTTTTTCTTCAAGGAGTCTGCATTCCACTGAAACATTGCAAAGAAGGGATTCACCCTATTACATCCACATTCCCAGGCTCATCCCATTAAACTAGAACCAGATTTTGGTAAAAATGTGAGGTTAAAAGGATGTGAAGCTTTATAACACTGAAGAGAAAGTGGGAGGGGGGACAGTAACTTCAATTCAATCGTAATGCAATTCGAACATATCTGATGAGATCTGAGACCAGACATCAACAAAATGGAAAAAAGAAGAAAAGTTGGACTTTAAGACTCTCTTGTTCTTCTTTTTTCTGGTTGCCTCCATTCAAGCTCCCAATGACTTTGTTCTGCCTTTTTTTACTTTCCAAATAACTGTCTCTAGTTCTCTGTTTAAGTTTCTGCTCCCCAAACAAATATCTCCTTCCATCCTTGACCATTCTTTTGTATTTTTCTTCTGTTCTGCGACTCATTACATTCTTGTTCTCTCCTAAGAGAATATTAAATAACTCATGCTAATCTGCCCAATTGCTTCACAATAAGATGTTATTAGTTTATATGTTTAAGGTGCTACTCTTCTTTCAAATTTTTTTTTCATTTAACCAAGGCCTTCAATGCCTTAAAATAAAAGAAAGATACTTCTTCAGTCCTTCAACATTGTGATCTGCTAAAAATGGATGCTCCAACAGATAGCACAGATTGTATTCTATCCACATATTCTCATCCCGTGCAACTCTTGTCCGGATCCTTCCATATACCCTTGATGATGGATTAAGCCAATAGAGTGAAGGCCTTCCTTTACATCTTCTAATATTCTGTAGATACTCAAGTTGTCCATTTCATACCCTTTGTTCTTACTACATGATCATTACACTTCCTTTTTTCAGCATTCATTCTAGAATAACGCTTTTAATTCTACTTCTTGGATCCAAATCATCACTGGCAATATGCAGGAGGTTTTTTATGCCTGTTTCATTCTTCTTTGAGTCAGCCATAATTTTATTTCTTGAGACACTATTATGTTTCACAATACTCATGCATTTCTCTCTTAGATGAAATAGTTAATAGGATACAGTAGTAAGTTTTGGATTTGGAGCCAGAGTGTCTGGGAAATCTCCTAATCCTACCCAGTTGTGTAATATGGAGCAAGCTATTTAATCTGTCAGTCTTCATTTTCCCATCTTTAAAATGTAGAGATTGAACTAGGTGACCTCTAAGGTAATTTCCATTTTCAAATACATTATCCTTTAGTGCCACAATTGCACTGAATAGCAGTAGACTAACCAGTGGTTTATAACCACTAGAAGAATACTATATGATGGAATACTATTTCCTAAGAAATGTCTACAGAAGATGAGCTCAGAGAATTCCAGGAAGACATATCAACTGATGAAAAACAAAGTGAGCAGAAGAAGGACGGCAATTATTTATGCAATAACAACAGTATCATTAAGACAATTTTGAAAGACATAGAAACTGTGATCAACACGCTGCAACCAACCACAGTTTCAAAACTCAGGATCAAACATATTGCCCACTTCCAGATAAAGAAAGAGGTGAAGAACTTGAGTACAAAATAATGCTTTTGGTATTTGTTTTTTTGTTATTATTTTTGACATAGCCAATGTAGGAGTCTGGTTTGTTTGGTTATATATGTTTGTAAATGGTTTTGTTTTTCTTACTTTCACATGAGGAGAGCAAGATGGGGAAAATACAAAATGGAAAGATGAAAAGGAGAGAATCTGAAGATAAAAATAAAACAAGGTTGAATTTTTAAAAGAATACTGACTTTTTATTAAAAAAGAAGCATCATGAGATACTGAAAATCCCCCCCCCCAAAGTCCCACATATAATTTATCCTACTCTCTTCGTCTCATTCAAGTCTGGATCTGGCTCATTGAATCTCAGAAGTACTTGTCTAAGAAATATGGACAGGTGGATTTAAATGATGAAGAGGCTTCATCAAATTGTTTGTTTTCCTGTATAGATAGATTATACACCATTTTCAGTACTAGTAAATCTCATTAAGGATAACTTGTATTATTCTAAGAGTGATAAAAATGGTGGAAATTTCAAGTTCCAACCACACTGACAAAGATAGTTTAGGGCTAAATAAGACCTTTTTGAAGCTACTAAAGAAAATCATGCCAGAAAAATAGCTACTTATTCTGTTTTGTTTTGTTTTGTTTTTTGTCTTACACTAGTTAACTTGGTCAGATAAATAAGAGAAGTGGTCAGGAAGGGATTTAGTTTACCTAGAAATGAAGAAAGCCAGGAACTATAATTACTATTGACCAGAACATAATATACTGCTATCATGCTTATCCCATTTATCTAGAACATCACTGAACAATAGAGGGCACACTGGTGCATGGGATATGTTTCCAGAATCTCACAAAGACTCTGTTGACCTATATGTCTCTCCTTTGACTTTACCCTTTCCCAGGTACTAGCCCAAATTGTTTCCTTAGTCTAGAGTTGATGAACATTAACCAATTAGGTTAGATCATGGACTTTGGGGCAGCCTGGTTAAAACTATGAAGTCCTTTCCAGAATAATAGTTTAAACATGTAAAATTATATATATGTATACATATACATATAATACATATACATAAGCAACTGTAATGGACTTGACTTTTTTCAACAATGAGGTGATTCAAAGCAATTCCAACAGACTTGTGATGGAAAAAGCCATCTACATCCAAAGAGAAAACTGGAGCCTGGGGTCAAAGCATAGTATTTTCAACTTGTTGTTGTTGTTTGTTTGCTTGCTTGGTTATTCTTTTTTCTTTGTTGTGTTTTTTCCCCTTTTGATCAGATTTTTCTCACTCAGAATGACAAATATGGAACTATGTTTAGGAGAATTACATGTTTAATGTATATCAGATTTCTTGTTGTCTTGAGAAGGGAGATGGAGTAAAGTGAGAAAAATGGAACACAAGGTTTTGTAAATGTATTTGGAAAAATAAAATACTATTAAAATACATATAAATATGTGTGTGTATATATATAATTATGTGAACATAAAAATACTGATTATGTGATGTTATGTTATATATAATATATGCTATATTAAATATAACATAATGTTATATTAAAATATAAAAAGGTAAGTTTGTGGTTGAACCTCTGATCACTAACTCATCAGTTCCCATTCCTATTGTCCACCGCCTCATTCTGCTCACTCTTGCAAAGTCTCTGTATGTCACCATACTTCTTGATTGGATTAGGTAAAAATAATAAAAATTTTAAATTTAAAATATAATAGCATATATGTTTATATGCATATAGCTGATACATCTATTTTTAAAAGAGCACCCATCTTAATGCTCCCCATTCCTCTTCATATGATGAAATCTGACCTTTATTGGCTCCCTTTTCACTATAGAAGTGAAATAAACAGAGAATTCAGGTGCTTAATCAAACTTTCTCTTCTCACTTAAACACTGAAAAATTGCATGTTTCACTGCCTTCACCTAGCACCTTGCTCAAGGTGTAATTCTTACTGGCTGTCCTAGGACTCATTCCATCTTGACTCTGCTCATTAACATCTCTCTGCACTCTTTCTTTCTCTGTACAGAAAACTAGCTTCACTGGTAATGAAATCAGAAGTTTCTCAACCAGTGGGACTGAACCCCAGAAGAAATATTCCCGAGGGTCTCTTTTACTTGTGTCTCCATCCCACCAGCATACCTTTTCCAAAAGCCCCTTGCTTTGGATGCCTTAAGAAAATTCCCTTCAACTGTGAACCATAAAGCTGAAGAGACTTATTGAAAGAGTAAATAAAAGGCCCCCAGCTGGGTTACATTATTATTTATGTACTTACCACAGTCCACTGGAATAGATATATATGTTAGCCTGCCCAGTGTTCCATAATCCCTTTCCAAAACAGAAATCCAGTGAGCAAGCACAGCTGCCCACCAGTTAGATAAATTGTGTTAGTAAAACCTTATCTTTCAGCATTTCATCATTGTTTACTCCATACTGGTGTATGGATGCAGCAAGGATGTTTGCAGCGATGGGCCATCAGCCCTATTCACAGACACACACCATGAGACCCATATAGGGAGAGGAGTTTTTAAGCTCTGCCTTCACTTGATCTCACCCTTCCAGGGCAGGTTTATCTATGTCACAGGGTTCAAGTCCTCGGCCTCCACACTCAACTACACTGTATTTTCAAAGGCTATACCTGACCTATCTCTTTTATTCATTTATAAAATGAGGATAATAATACCCATTGTGCCTATCTCACAGGATTGTTTTTGAGAATAAATGACATGATATTCTGTAATCCTAGAGGATGGATCATCAGTGGCAGGGAAGTCTTGGGAAGTCAATGGGCAGCTTGAAGTCACTGGATACCAGGAAGAAGTCTTTTGTGAAAGGGAAGAATAATAGCAAGGTCTGAAAATCATCTTGATCTCCTTTCCAATTTTGTTAAGGAATAATCAAGTTCAAATAGAAACAATTCTCGTGAGGGGCATAGTGATTTAGAAAAACACAAATTAACATTATCTATGTTGCATTGTGTTTTTATTTATTTTGTTAAAACATATTCCAAACACATTTTAATCTGATTCAGTCATACTGAGAGAATTTGACACTTCTGTTATAACCAGAAATGTTTCAACCTTGTGCTATAATAGAATTGCATTGGAGTAAATTTCTCCACTGCATTATAAAACTTAACTTCAACTTACAGAAATATAGTTCTATTTTTGTGAAAAAGGTCTTGCACTGGAAAGGGATCTCTCCCCTCTCAATAATGCTGGGCAATGTCTATTACTGGATATGGTCGAATTTGGTTATATAAAGGCTAATAAAAGAGTCTCATCACAATGTACAAGAAAGAGCTGGACTCAAATCCCACCTCTGCTAGCCAGCTTAAGCTCTCTACAACTCAGAATCTTTACCTATAAAAGTAGGTAAAATATCAACATTATCCTGAGGTTATTGTGAAACTCAGATGAGATAATGTTGTATAGAGTTTTGCAAACTTTAAATTATATGTGTGTGTGTATTTGTACGTATATATCTGGCCATGTCAACTGGTACAAACCTGTGGATGTACATAAATATAATTGTTATTATTACTGCATTTCTATATTCAACATCTCTTACACCATTCTCTGGCTTCCCTGGCTTTCTTCAAGGTCTGCCTAAAATCCTACCTTCTATAGGAGGTCTTTTTCAATCATTCTGAATCCTAGTGCTTTCTTTCTGTTGATTATTTTCTATTTACCTTAGACATAGTGATTTATATTGTGAGCTCCTTAAGAACAGGAGTTGTCTTGCCTTTGTATTTTCACTACTTAGACCAGTACCTGGCAGAGAATAGGCAATAAATAAATATTGATCTACTGCCTGACTTTCACCTGTGAATTCTCCTAAAGTATATGACTTCAAACTCAACTCTCTTAGTCTAAATGAATACCCATATTAAACTCTCTGCAACTACTGCCTTTCCTTTCATGCCTCTTTGCTCATGGAATCCAAGCCAGGATAATCTCCATTTTGTATACCTTGAAATTACACTCCCCCAAGCAGTAGATGGGTAGATCTTCTTGTGGAAGAGGGAAAACCAGTGACTCTCTTCCCGTCAACCCCATAGAATTCCATGTTCCTGATAACAAAAGTACTAAATGGAGAGAATGGGGTAGCAGAAAGAAGGCTGGACCTAGAGTCTGGATTTCAGCCTGCATTTCAGTCCTCATCTTCCTTCATCCTCTGGCCATAAAAAAAAAAAAAAAACTGGATTCTTGCCTTTAAGACACTGGGCTCTGATAGGTAAATTTTCTTCTGTCTTGCACAGAAGCAGTACTCCATATCATTTCCAAGCCATTTTCAAATCATTCAATTGTGTATATCCTACTATCCTCCCCTCTCCAGATCCTCATCATGTAGTATCTTCCCCTATTAGAATATAAGTTTCTTGAGGTCAGGAGCTTTCTTGATTGCTTGTATTTATATCTCAGGTATTTAGCACAGTGTGTGACACAGAGTAACACTTAATAAAAAGTTTTATTAGTCATTAATTCGTTTAATCATTCATTCTGACATTTATTAGCTGTGTGGCTAATCATAAAATCCTTTTTAAGCCTTAATTTCCTCATTTCTAAAAATGAGGCAGCTGGGTTAGATGGTCATTAAGATTCCCTAGAGCTTTAAATCAATGACCCTTATGATCCCACCTGTCTCACTGGGTTATTGTATGGAAAGCAATTTACTTAAATGAAGCACTCCGGATTCTGGAAGCTTAAATATAGCTACAATGAAAACTGGAAAGAATACATCACATGGAAAAACTAAAGGCAGGTGTTCCACTAGAGAATCCTAATCTCATTTTAGGAATTTGAGGACTGGATCCTATAGTCAGAGAGGGAAGAAGAGTAATAAAATAGTATTTATGATCTACTATGTTCTAGTTTGTAGTTGTTTTTGGTCCAGTTGTTTCAGTCATGTCCCATTCTTTGTGACATCTTTTGGGATTTTCTTGGCCAAGATACTAGAGTGATTTATCATCCCTTTTCCAGCTGATTTGACAGATAAGGAAATTGAGGCAAACAGGATTAAGTCATTTGCCCATGTTCACACAGGTAGTAAGTGTTTGAGATCAGTTTTGAATTCATGGCTTCTAATTCCAGGCCTGGAACTCTATCCACTGTACTACCTAACTGTGCCTCTATGTTCCAGGAACTGTGTTAAGTGCATAAACTTGATCCTCCTAACAACCTTAGGAGGTCTGTAAATTTCCCATTTTAGGTATGAGGAAACTGAAGCAGATAGGAGTTAAATAATCTCCTCAGGGTCAAACAACCAGGAAATATTTAAAACCAATTTTAACGCATTGCTTCCTGACTCCAGCACTAGTGCCCAATCTGCTCACTATACCATCTGTCTCTAGCTAGGAAGGGATGAATCACATCCAAATGCTGCATGTGTAAAGAGCAGAAGGTTGCAGTAGACTCAGGTTTATGACTCAGTTATGTTGCTTTTATGGATATAATGTTGGTTTGGTAGATATAAAACATTTGTTAAGTCACAAGTCTCTATCAACAAATATTCCTCATTTATGAAATGAGAGGTCTAGATTAGCTAGGACAGCTAGATGGTGCAGTGGATAGCGTGCTGGGACTAGAGTCGAAAAGATTCATCTTGAGTTCAAATATGCCTTCAGATATGTACCATCTATGTGACTCTAGGCAAGTCACTTACCCTAGTTGCCTCATTTATAAAATGAGCTAGAGAAGGAAATGGCAAACCATTCCAGTATTTTTGCCAAGAAAAAAAAAAAAAAGGATCACAAAAGAGTTAAGACACAATTGAAAGACTAGATAAATTCAAATATATAATTCTATTACTATCATGTCTAGTTGACTAATTGTTTCTCTATCCACTTTATAAAATGATCATAAGATCATCGATTTAGGATTAGAAAATATCTTAAATGTTATCTAATTCAACTTACTCATTTTGCAAATGAGAAACAGGCCAGAGAGATTGATACTCAACATAAGAGAAAGAGGTAGAATTTGGAGTCTGAAATCTTGGGACTCCAAATCCAGTATTCTTTTCCCTTTCATTGACTCTAGCGGATATTTGTTACAAATTAATGCTCTCTGTTTAAGGTATGATTCCAGGGATAGAGGGAAAGAACATCTTGCTGAGTGGTCCAATGAAAGCCCAGTGAATTAGGAGAAACTAGCTCTTCCTATTATGCTACACATCCTAGTGAGAAAAGTGCCTTTTGAAATTGCTTAGAGTAGATGACATCTGTCACTGAAGAAAATTCCTTCCATGTAGATGACACATTTAGGGGTGAGAGTTAGGGACACATTTCCTTCATTTATAGTAGTTAAGGAATATGTAATTCTTCTTTATTCTTGTAAAGGAAAATCAAACAGTTTCTGTTCACACACACTCAGCAAGATCTCCCCACTATTTCCTCCTCCTACCCCCAATTTTGTCCTAATATAGGCATCAATTTTCTGACCATCTTTTGTCAATAGCATTTTTGTGTTATCATCCCCAATGCAGGAGGGAAGTTGCTAGTGAAATCAGCTACTGGTGTTGGAGGATTTTCTTATTATTGTATTCTGGGAATTTTTTTTTTTTATTGTCAGTGTCTCATCTATGAAATATACTTACACAAGTTACAAACACATAGGATCCCCTTGAGGGAAAGAAGTAAAGGAAAGACAGAAAGAAAATTTTTGCAATATTGAGCTGGCATATCTACACTTAGATAATAGGGGTTTTATCTTCAAATGCTGGCTTCCCTTGGCTACAGAAAATATCTGCCAGTCAAGAAGAGAAAACCACACCAGGGAAAGGATCTATTTCTCCCCACTAAAGGAAGCAGTGAGAGCTTAAGTTTTAAAGGGCTCTCTACCTTTCCTCAAATATCTGCAATTACACTATATAGGTGCCAAATGCCAATTAAAATCCACAAAAAAACAATTAGCAAAACAATGAATTATTTTTATATGTGTGAGTGTAGCTACATATCTATTCTTAATGTTACAATTGTTTGTTTTTAAACCAGCACCTTACACCCTGAGTACACAAAAGTTCTGGATGATACTGGCTCCCCCCTGTGAAATACAAGATAGGAAATCAGTATAGTTGTGGAAATCCATGAGCACTTTCATTTACTGATGACCTGGTAGGGCTCTAATGGAAGAAAAGCTCTTAAAGAGACAGATAACTCAATTTAGAAGTGTAAATATCAATTATCAAATTCCTCATTGCTTTGCTTTAATGTGCAGAACAATTGCTCTGGCCTTAACTATAACATTGCCCTGATCTGTCTTTACCCTGTTCTCAGGCTTCTCATTCTGACCAGGTGTATCTATTTAATAGACTTCCACCTGCAAGTCTTTGGCTGGCCCCATCTTGGGGTTGGTGCCAGCCCTACTACAGTGTAGTTAAAAGCTTCCTGACTGGGATGGAAGAGTAATACAAAAATGAAGTTCTTACTCACATGGAAATATGTTTTAAATTGATTGTACATATGTAACCTATATCAGTTTGCATATTATCTTAGGGAGGGGAAAGGCAAGGGACAGAGGGAGAAAAAAATGAAATTCAAAATCTTACAAAAATGAATGCTGAAAGCCATCTTTACTTGTAATTGAAAAATGATATGCCATTAAAATTTTAAAAAAATTAAATCAAGGTCAAATATGCCTGTTACAGAGATCAAGGAAGAGGGGACCCATGCATGTTGAAAACCGAATATATTATCACATTTTGTTGTTGTTATTGTGGGGGGGGTTCCCTTCTCTCTTCTTTCTTTACATTTTTCTTTTTTAAAAAATTCTTAAATGGGATAGCTCTCTGGGAGGCAGAGGGATATAGGGAGAATTTTTAGATAATATAAAAAACAAAAGATAATGATAAATTTTCAAAAAGGTCTTTGTGCTGCTGACTCTTCATATCTTCTCAGAACAACCTTCCTCTGAGTAGATATCTGTCACTGAAGAAAAGCTCCTCAGTGTAGATGATACATATAGTGTTCCTGACCCCTGTTGCCCAAACTCAAAGTATGATCTGTGGGTTGACCATGAACACATATGAACTTCAGGTCTTTTTTTAGAAATCTCAACAATAGCAAGAGCTTTCTCTCCCATATGATACCTTTCTGAGTCTGTGACTGATCATAAGAGTGGGCTTAAGGAAGAAAGCAAGTTTACATAAGACTTATGCTTTCCTGAAACTTAGTCTTACATTCATATATGACATACGCAAAATAGTGTATGATCGATGCAACTGTAAACAAAGATCTACACGAGTTCCCAGGAAGATAGGCTAGTAAGGAAAGGTATTACCAGCTGAGGGCATTAAAAAGATCAGACTTCTAAAAAAGCATTTGAGTGGAGTTATGAAGAATGGATAGATGTTCCGGTTTGTTTGGTTTATGGAATATGTGGAGGAGAATTCCATTTTCTCTCTTGAAACTTTGTAAAATTCTTTGGAAAAAACTTGATTCAATACCTACTAGGTGCAAGGCAGAACAGCAGGTCATTTGAAGAATATTATATAAGATCATCATGTGAAACATGGAATCATAGCATCTGGATTTCAATTCTGGAATTGCTACTTATTACTTATCTTGTCTTGAATGTGTCATTTAACTTCTCCAAAGCTACAATTTGCTTATCAACGGAGGGGGTTAGACTACATCATCTCTGAGAGCCCCTGCTACTCTATTACCCAAATGAAGCAAAATCATCACCTTTATACTGTTCCTACTGAGAGATACTTTGTATTGAGTTAAGAAAAACATGCTTACCCTGTAGTGTCTGCAAATTCAATTCGTTCTCTGGTAATAAACACTAACCAAGAACTGACCCTGAAAATATTTTACAAGTTGATGGTTTCTGGTCTGGGTTCATCTATAAAGAAGGAAAGGGTCAACCATGATAGGAATGTGTGATTATTTAAAAAGAACAAATTCCCTCCTAAAGCCTCAGAGGGGGATAAATTGATTCTCATGATAGGTTCTGAGCTAGTTGTTAACATATTCTCCCTTGGGAGAAAAGAAATAACAAAGTGCTCCATGATTAGTACCATTCTGGGACACGACCACAACCATAACTTTACAGATGATTCCCAGCAAGAAGGCAAAGCGGAGCTGCCAAGATTCCAGTAACAGCCCTAATGGAAGGGTTTTGCAATTTTTTTTTTTGTGAAGATGCTTACTGAAATATTAGATATTGTGTTTTCACTTAGGTCCTCTGAGAATACACAGTGTTCCTTCTCCAAACTGACTATACATAGCTTATTCACAATGCATTTCAGCATTCGTTAACTACCGTAATTCACAAACAGCCCTACACGTCAAGGACTGAGTTGAGGCTTGCAGTAGTATTAGGTGTGATGTGTGTTGACAAAGGGTCCAAGCCAAACACCAATAATAATGAATGATTTATGCAGACATGCATGCTCCTTGTGATTATTTATCACAATTGCATCATATTGCTTTGGGGAGGAGGAGGGGCAAGGGGAGAGAGAGGAACATGAACTGGGGAAATGAGGCTTGTAAATGCATTTGATTATTTTCAGCACAAGAAAGCACTGTTCACATTTCTCCCCTCAGTCTTCTCAGGGAATTCCTGTCCACAGCTACATCATCCTGGAGGCTTCTGCCACACAGCAGTCTACAGACAGAGCCTGCCATTCATCCCCGGTGAGACCAGTACTTTGTGATGCATATCAGCATCTCCTCCCCAGGAAAATGAGGTCAATGAGCTATCTGGGAGTTTCACCTGGGCCACATGAATCAACAGTGAAGTCTAAGATGTAGAATCTGAGCCTTTCTCTGCTGGATAACCTCGGTGCTCCCCAGTGAAAGACTCCAGATTCAACATCTCTTTTTGTCCAATTTTATTGTTATATTTGCAATTGGCGTATCCAGCCCCATGAGGTATGAGGAGTTGCTGCTTCTCAGGCCAAAATAACCTATTTGGGCTCTAAAAGGATCATATTTGGCTTTCAAATAATCCTGACAAAGTCTGTTTGAGGCTTGGCTCACACCTCAGATAATAAAATCACAGGATTGAGAGCTAGAAGAGACCTTAGAGAATTTCTTTCAATCAAACAATCAACAGGCATTTATTAAGTTCCTACTATGAAGCAGGACCGGGCTAAACACCTAGAGACACAAAGACAAAAGGATCAAGGTGTCTACATTCTAATAGGGGAGAGAGCCATGTACATACATAAATGTATAGCAAATAAATGCAAAATGAACACAAATCAGTTTGGAGAGTTGTTGGGAGATCAGGAGAGCCTGCTTATGGAAGGTAGCACTTGGGTAATGTCTTGAAGGAAACCAAGCATTTCAAGCAAATATGAGGTGGATAATTCCAGTCAAGATGGATAGAGGGTGCAAAGGCAAAGAGTTGGGAAAGAAAATATTTTTGGTGAGAATAGCGAGGAGGCCACTGCAGATGGACATTAAAAGGTATGGAGGGAAATAATGTTTTATTGGAATGATAGAAAGGGACTTAGGTTTTGATAAGCTTTGAAAACCAGAAAGAAGGGTTTGTATTTGATCCTAGAAGTAGTAAGAAACCAGTGAAGTTTATTGAGCCGAAGAGTGACATCTAGAGCAACTTTTACATTTTACATGTAATGCCCCAAGAGTAACTGCTCCTAACCTTCCCCAACTCCCCAGTTATACAGAGTAGTGAGAGCTTTGGCCCCAGGTGAGAAGAGGAAGATAACAAATAATATGATGTAACTAAAGTAAGTGGGTGCCGGTATTCAATGTCAAGGAGAGAAATGCTACAATTGCCACTCAGAACCTTATTCTCTTCTGCAGTTGTGGTTCCTTGCTCTGAAGTCCACCCACACCAATCTATAGTAGACTTGTGGAGATCGTAAGTGGTCAAAGTTACCTACCAGCAGATGGACAGATGAACCTTGGGAGGGAACTAAACTTCATGAATTCTGATGTGTTCCAGATCCTAACTATCATGACCCAGACTGAGCCAAGATCCTGATTCTGACTTTCTATGCCTTCAACCAAAGACTAACCTTAATGGAATTGTGAGTCTAGCATTCTATAGGAACTCTGTTTATTTGTACATGGCTCTTTGTTCTCTCCAAGGAAAACTCCAACTGAGAACTTCCTTTAACTTCTAGATTTGAAATGATCCTAGGTCTAGGGACTTAAGAGATCCAAGAGATCTGTAAGCCTGGAGGTGCTAAGTAGTCTTTTAGAATTAATTTTTCTTATTATTATATATCAAATATATTATATTATTACATATTTATATATAAGATTTTTTCTTATTATATATTATTTGTTAACATTATATGGCAAAAGCAAAAAAAAAAAAGTGCTACACAGAATATCCAAGCATGATTCTTTTTTTTTTTTTTTTTGTAGAATCAGCTTCATTGTGCTAAAATCATTTGACTAAATACAGCAAAAACAAGAGGAGTCATGATTTAGCCAGTAGGTGGATATTGGGAGTTTTTAATCTATTCCTTAAATCCATAAATTCTCCCTTGATGATGAATTGGAAGTGCCTATAGAAAAGAAGTGGAGCTAGAGGATAAGTCAGCTTTGAAAATCATGGAGAACTCTCACTTCCTGAACTGTAAGGGCAGCAAGGATACAAATATAACTGCCCCAGAGTGTTTGGAAATCTCAAGAGCCAAATTCATCTTGCTGAAATAAGATAAGTGAGTGGCTAGCCATACCATCAGATGAGCTCATATTAGTGAAAAAACCAAGATTGTCCTTATCCCCAAGGAGTTCATATTTTGACAGTGATAGGCAAAATATAAAGGGGATCTAGAAAGAAGAGGGGAAGGAAGTAGAGGTAATTCTTCAATGTCATTCAGTGAATATGGTTTGACTTGGATATATATAGTAAATGCTGTGAAAACCTGAGCAAGCTGGTATATCAAATCTCAAGGTTCCAAATCATAATAGATTAGAAATAGAAGCGTTCATAATGACCAGTGGGTTGAAAAAGTACTCATTCCGGAAGTGAGAAGTTCAAGTATGGATAGTCAATCATCAAATAGGATCAGGATACACTTACCCAGAGTATTTCATGAACAAAATGTGATATGAGAAACACTGAAAGATCCATCCAGCCCAAAACACCAGAAGCACATACACTACCATAGGTGTCCAACATTATTTCCCCTTTTCCTTTATTTTTTAAATTAATAAAAACCATCAAAAATTTGCCAAAACAGCTTATCATTACCTTGGAAAACAGAGAGCAGTGACCCAGGGAAAATAGGATATAATCTAGGTAAATTTTGTTGGGACGGTCAGGTTAAACTGGGGAATAGAATGTGACCCAAGAAATCAGGTCTATATCTAATATATAGTGGTAGTGATGGAGTAGGGAAAGATCTAGACAAGTAAGGGGCAACCAGAAGGCACTGGGAACCTTGTGCTCAGGGAATGAAAGGGAAATGAGCCACAGTTGAGTGAGAGGAAATATGCTGTAATGGAAAACAAACAACTTACTTTCAGAAAATTATCTTTTTAATCTTTACCCCAGAACTGACTACATGGCATAGGGACAATCATTAAATCTCTTTTTGTTTGTTTGTTTGTTTTGTTTTTTTGTTTTTTGGGTTTTTTGTCTCTGCTTCTTTGTATGTTAAGGGAAGATAATGAGACTTGGGTCACTTGTCTCAAGGGATTGTGAGAAAACAGAAGACTATGTGGTAATATATTTTATAGTCCTATTATTCTATGACTCATATCTGAGGCCTGGACCATCATTTAGGTATATAGCTTTGGGAAATTTGCTAAATATCTTGGAGCCTCAGGTTTTTATCTTGTAAATGGGCACAGCGATGATAGCACAGCCAAAGAAAGGTATTTTGCAAATGGAAAGGAAATGTGGTAATAATGTGGAAGGAGCTTTGGACTGGGTATTAAGAGAGACACTGGAAAATTTTGGAATTAACTGTCTTTATCATATTGATTTAATTCAAATTTAAATTTACCATACATAACCTTTTCTCTTTTTTTAAAATTTTTTTTATTATAACTTTTTATTTACAAGATTTATGCATGGGTAATTTTTCAGCATTGACAATTGCAAAACCTTTTGTTCCAATTTTGCCCCTCCTTCCCCCCATCCTCTCCATCAGATGGCAGGTAGACTAATACATGTTAAATATGTTAAAGTATATGTTAAATACAATATATGTATACATGTCGATACAGTTATTTTGCTGCACAAAAAGAATCAGACTTTGAAATAGTGTACAATTAACCTGTGAAGGAAATCAAAAATTCAGGCAGACAAAAATAGAGGGATTGGGAATTCTATGTAGTGGTTCATACTCAGTTCTCAGAGTTCTTTTGCTGGGTGTAGCTGCTTCAATTCATTACTGCTCTATTGGAACTGATTTGGTTCATCTTATTGTTGAAGAGGGCCATGTCCATCAGAATTGTTGTTGAAGTATATAATGATCTCCTGGTCCTGCTCATTTCACTCAGCATCAGTTCATCATACATAACCTTTTCTAAAATATCCCTTATAAAATATTTTTTCTAATGTCAATCCTGAGAAATTCAAAAATATATATTTTTGTTGTTTTTTATCATTAATGAAATAATTATCTATTTCTATGGAACCAATTAAATATCACTACATTTCTATGTTGAGAAAGAGAGAGAGAGAGAGAGAGAGAGAGAGAGTGTGTGTGTGTGTGTGTGTGTGTTTGGTTTGAATGCTGCTTCCAACATTCATCATCTGGGTGACAGCTTAGCACAATGTCTAGCACAAGTGCTTAATAATTGTTTATTGATTGATTGATTGATTATAGATAAGTCATTCAAACTCTCTAAGTCTCATTTTTCTTGTCTATAAAGTAGGTTTAATAACACCTGTAGTAATATCCAAATGAAATAATGGATGTAAAGGGTTCTTTAAATGTTAAAGCATTATATAAATAGAAATAGGAATAGAGTTTATAATCTCGCTGGTAAAGGGAATTCCTGGAAGAGGAAATACCCTCTATCAATGTGGGTTGACTCTTTTTGTGTAATTTAGAGTTTGAAAGTTCCCCAGGGCAGGCGTTGGCAAAGTACAGACCTCAGACCAAATCCAGCCTACAACCTGCTTTTGTAAAGCCCACAAGCTAAGAATTTTTCTTGCATTTTAAATAAAATCCATTTTAAATGTATTTAAATAAAAGAGTATATGAATAAGGATTATTTAAAAATGTTTAAAAAACTATTCTTAGTGTGAAGGGTATAGCAAAACAGGCAATAAGCCAGATTTGACCCATGAGCCATGGTTTGCCTAGTTTTAGCTAAAGCACTGAGAGACTTTGACTTGCCAAGGGTCACACATATAATATGTGTCAGAAAATGTACATGAACCCAGTTTGTCTAACTCTTGAGGCCAGCTTTCTAACCACCCACCTGGCTGTCTCTTACTATATAAATACAAGTCATTATTATTAAATCATAAAGTTCTATATAAGTGTAAGATATTAAGTAGGGAAAGAGTCATGGAAAAAAGGAAGGTGAGAGACAAAAACAAACTTTGCCCCATGATTTGCCAAATGCTAATCCTTTGAAAGGTTATTACTAATAATAATTGCTTAAATTAACATAGCCCTCTACAATTTACAAAGCTCTTTCCATGCATCATCTCATTTGGTGCTCAGAATAACTAGCCAAAGTAAGTTTTACTAATCCAATATAAAGAAGAGGAAATGGAGATTCTGAGAGGAAAGGGAAATCACCTATACTCATAGAACAAGTGAGAGTCAGCCAAGATTCTCACTCAGTTTTTCTAGATTCAAATTCAGTTTTCTTTCTACTACATGATTAGCAACTTTCTCCTGTAGGGACTTCATTAGAAATAAGCTAACTGATAGTGTTTATGTTGATTATTTTTTGTTGTTGTTGTTGTTGGAATGATTTGATTATCTTGTTCTTCTTCTTGGTGGTGGTGGTGGAGCAACTTATCTCCCAGGGGCCACAGGAAAGAATCAAAGGTGGGATTTGAAGTCAGGTTCTCCTAACTCCAGGACTGGTGTTCCAGGCTGCCCCTTTATCTAATTGATATCTAAATTTATAGAACTATATGTTGACATCAATATCTATATATTGAAATAGATATAGCAATGGAATTCAATATTGACATGAAACAACTATCAGCACAACAACATGGAGGATTTGGCAACAAATTTTGAGATAGTCAGGAAAATAGACCAATTGACCTCTTGAGGTTTTTATCAATTTTCTGCTCCAATGAAAAGTGTTAAGTAAGAAATCCCAAGTTTAAGTCTGAGAGATAAACTGAATGCCAGAGTTTAACCTATTATTCAAGATCGGGTGATGGAGAAGATACCATCAAATTTAGTCAGATATCTGAGACACTGGGAATATCTCCTGCCATACTATTGATATCTACCTTCTTACATTTACCCTTTTCTTTCCTGTGATTAAGATATTATCTCTCTCCTTTTATCTCTATCTCCTGTAGTTTTGACTTTTCCTATTATGACTGTATCTTCTTCCATCTCAGATGCTTCATTTCTGTTTCCCCATCTAGTCTTGTGACTCATTCCTAGGCTCCCAATCAGTCCCTTTACTTGATGATTCTGGCTGGTGTTTTTGACCTATTTTGTATCAAAACTCAAATAAACCTATCATAGAGCACATAAGAAATCAATCCATTAATGTTCATTTTTAACACACTTACTATGTATTAGGACCTGTGCTAATGACTGTGAATAAAAATTTTAAAAGTAAGACCCTGTCTTCAAGGGTATTACATTCCAATATGCAAATATGTGCACAAATAAATAAATAGAGGATATTTGTACAAACGAATATAGGCATTCTTCAATACCTTTTAAAAGTAAGATATTTTCATTTCACTGTTAAAAATATATTATAATCACCAAATAGCAAACAGCAGGGGGCCTCTATTTATTTGTTGGTCTATTTCCTTTGCCTTTAAAAATTGTATCCTTCAGTTCAGAAATCTTACAGCACATGCATGATTAAAAAACACAATTAATTAAAACCTTTAAAAGTCACCAGCAGCCACATAAACCAGCAGCAGCCTCTGACTACCCCATTGGGCAATACCAGCTTAAAGAGATAGGTCTCACACTACACCCAGGAGACCAATAAAAGGCCATATGCAGCCTGGAGATAGCGTAGGAAACTCACAGTAGTTAGAGGGTGAGTCATTTGGTAATGATGTAATTGGATACCTTTAATGAGCACCCAAATAACTATTTTAAAGGGGAGGAAAAAGAAAAAAGGAAAAAAAAAAAAACATTTGCAATCATACTTCTCTCACAACCGGTTCTTCTATATTTCTCCACTTCTATAAAGGACAAAGGAAAAATAAAGTAATCATGTAATAATACAAGGATTAAAGAGCTTATTCAGGGAGCTTTACATCTCCTTCCAGGAGAGCTTAAGAATATTGACCCAGAGGGCATAAATAAGCCCCATGTTTTCAATATGACCTCCCTAGATGGGCATTTTAGCCCAGTACGATTGGAGCTTTTAAAAATGTAGACATAAATGCGACACTTTCAATGAACAACTTGATATTCAAAAAAACACAAATTATAACAGTAACACCTTGTATGTGTATAAAGTTCTTTGCTTGTCAATCTTTCATATATATATAGGATGTCTCAAAATTCTTACTAAACCTTTAATAGATTAAAATTATACTAAGACTTTGGGGATACTTTATATATTCTATCTCCATAATTGTGAAGTTTTTCCTTTTTTTTTATTTTCAGGTCAAACCTTTGAGTCCACTTGGGGAACTTCAATGTTCTCCACCAACTCAAAATAGCAACTGTTACATAACTATATTATATAACTTATAAATATTAACTCATATATTTTATAACTATTAATCTTTAGGATTGTCGAAGGGCACAGAGAGTTTAGGTAGCTTAGCATAACTACACAATTAGTATATGGCATAGATAGTCAAGATTTGAATCTGGACTTTCTACCCAGTGCACCCCACTGTCTCTCCCAATCATGAGCAATGGGAAGATAATTGGACTTTCATTTTAGAAATGAGGAAGCTATGACTTCTTCCTAGCCTCTTGGTATCAGATTTCATGATTTTTAATCCAGTTTCCTCCCTCTCAAACCAAATATTTCCCATATCTATCACTCAATCAAGTCAACAAGAATTTAAGTGTTCTAGACTTCTTCTTTGTCTAGAACATAATTTCAAACATGAGAGGCAATCTCATGGAAAAAATAGGAAGTTGACCTTGGAACCAAGAAAACCTGGGTTCAGGTTCTATCACTAACCCATCCTGGCTGTGAGACTTCAAAGCAGTTGCTAAACTTCTCAATGCTTTAGTCAGTCACCTAATTCTAAAACTGGAAGAGAAATGCTAATTCAAGTGGATACTAGAGGTTCCTTCAGGACCTTCCTATGCCAAAGAAATTAAAGATCTATTCCCTATCTTCCTCTAGTATCAAACAATGGTCAGGCATGCTTATGTATTCTAAAATCTTTTCATTTCTGGATGTAATATATTTTACATTATCTACATTTTTAATACATCCTTTTTTCCCAGGTAGCTGTCTCATAACAAAGAATTTAAAAAGAGGAAAAATAAAGTTCAGCAAAACAAACCACAATATGCAAATCCAACATTTATTATTCCATACCAAAACTCCTCCATCTCTGTAAAGACAGTCAGAAGCTGATTCTCATCTTTTCTTTGAGCAAAGATTGGAAAATGCAATTTCTTAGTATTCATTTTAGATTTTGTTATTTTTTACATTAATGTTGATATATAGCAATTGTGTGTATTGTTTGCTTGTTCTGTTAACTTCATTTTGCATCAGTTTCTATGTCTTTCTATGTTTCTTGAAAATCATTATATTGACCATTACTTAAATACTATACACTTGTTAAGCCATTCCCCAAATGATTGCATCTATTTTGCTACCATCAACAACGCTACTATAAATATTTTATTTTCTTTGGTGTTTTCTTTTTGTAACTGACCTCCTCAGAGTATTTATCTAATAACTCAAAGATAGTTATTTTAACTACTCTCTTTTCATAAAGCAAAGCAAGAAATGGAGGAGAAGATAAAGGATTTGATGAAGAAAGGGGAGAAGAGAAGGAGGAAGAAGTAGAGATGGAAGAGTTTTGGAAGTTTCAGACATGCAGAGGAAATTGACTCCTCAACAAGTCTTTGTTTCTAGATTATCTTCCAAATCGGGAGGAATAATTTGCCCATGGGTGATATTGTTTGAGCTGAGATTTTATCTTCCTCCTATCAGTAAAGCTCATTTACTTGTATATTTTTCTTACATATTTTAATACAGTGGCATCAAACTCAATTAGAAATTAATCTCTGCCACTGCATATTGACTTAGAAAACCACAAATGTATATTGTATTTTATTTTTATTTATTTTGTTTAACATTTCACAATTGCATTTTAACCTGCTTCAGGCTACACTGAAGAGTCTTATAACTATTTAGACCTTAGGCAAAGTTTGACACATCTGCTCTAATATGTATAACTTTTCTGATTTTTTTTTAGATGATGTATAACCAGCATATATCAAGAAGAAATATAAGAATGCTTCTTCCAATGCCTCAGGGGTATACTTTCCCCTGTATCACTTCACTGGAGTAAAGGGGTTGTTGAGTAGGTTCAGCTTAGCTCAGTTCCTACCCAAAACTGTTCTCCCAAATGCACATAGTATCACTACTAGATGCATTTTTATTCAGCTACGTTTGGGTAGGAATCTCAGAAATTACTCTTTACTTCTCAGCGTACTGATTCTGTGCTAGCTGAAAACGTATACTCTAGAACAACCTTTCAGAACTCACAAGATCAAAAGTTCCCATCCCTTTACCTAAAATGGAAAATACTATCTTAGAAGCCAAAACTTGGAGCCCTTTCACATGACCTCAGAAAGAAAGAAGAGGCCCCAAGGCTTTTCCTCTTATTATCTCTCTTTCTTTTATTGTTAGAAAAGTTACAACACCAGAGTTCAGCCAAAGTGAGAATGGCCAAAAGGGGCAAGCACAATACTGACTCAGGCCCTTGGAAGACTCCCTTAATTCCAGCTACAAAGCCAATATTAAAAGATCCACAAGGGTATTAGATTATGATGATGTAAAAAATGTCTACACATGTCCACACACTCTCCAAAGCATTTCCATCCCCAAAGTAGGAATCTTAACTTCTCCACATAGGGATAAACAATCCAAGGTGCCCTGCACATATGCTAGATTCCCACGAGGTAGTTAGACTAATTATGCTTACTCTAAATCCTATCCTAGCACATATGGTAGATATGCAAAGAGTTGAAGTTCCCTATCACAATTAGAAGCTTTGTGATCTTCATCAGGATTTTTGTCATTCACTATCTCCTACTGAATAAGTATCCCATCTTAGCATCTCTTCTGTCTTCCTTTCATTTTATCCTCAAACACATACTTTCTATCCTGTTTTCTCCTTAAGGTCAAAGGATTTCTATATAAGAGTATAACATCTTGTATTATAAGGCTACTTCTCATGCCCCAGCATTTCTGGTCATCCTGTCCTGGACTCCTCCCAATTGAGAAATGTCTCACTTTAAAAAGAACTTGGAGAAGCTCAGAAACCATAATTCACCCAGGTCATGTGAAAGAAAATGGATTTTCAGCTTTTCATTGCTGCCCTCTGCTGTTATCTCCTTGCAAAGCGAGGTGAATAAAGGTCCCAGGGCACAGACAGGTTTTCCACTTCTCCCCACGGTAATCAGTTTTAGATCAGAACTCCATGGAGGGTTAGTGTTTCTCCAGCTTCACAAATACCTTGGTGCAAACTGACTCAATTACTGTCTCCTGTATGCTGAATCTCTTTTATACTGAGGTCACTACTCAAATACATTATTGTTTAATTCTCCATGTATTCCACATATAAATTAGCCATCCACTCAAGCTTACAAATACAAACCATGCACCCCGTTTCTCACTCTCCATATGCTACTTAGTATAGGATGCAACTGAATCCCACCTTATACACTTTCCCTCAGTTCTTACTTTCAGGTTAGTCTATGACCACTCATTTGATCTTAATACGAGTAATGTATATCTTTCAAATCATAAACACCTGGCTCCTTATTAACCTTTTGTTCTTTCTAAAGCATCCTCAATTCTTTTTATTATTTTGCCACCCCCCCTTTATCTATTCTTTCTGAAAGGATATGTCCTTTCATTACCATATTCAAATCATAAGTTGCATCCTACTCAGTAATGTGTCTGTGTAACCCTGAGCAAGTTAAATTAATTTCCATATGCCTCAGACAGGTCCCTAGGACTTATCTATCAACATCCCTAGATTTCTTGTCTATTACTCATCCTTTGTGCATTGCCTTATACATACAAAGTATCCTTCCAAAACCACATTTTTAATCATTTTTTCCATTTTTTTTCAGAATGAGAAATTATTTGCACTTCATTTATTTCTTAACAAAAGTACTTTGTTCTTTTATTTATGGTGCTCTTATATCCCCTGTTTAGAATAGCAGTTTCTTATTAACTAAGTCCTTTTCCTTTGAAAAAGCATATTTCATAATTTCACAATAATGTCATTAAGATATAATCAAACTCCATCCTGATATAGTATGGGATCTGAGACTAACCAATGTGGGATGACCCACTCCAATATCCACTTTTCTTCCCTCACCTTCAACAATTCAACATCACAGTTCATAGGCCCACGGGATTGAGATTTAGAAACAAAAGAAACTCAGAAGCCATCTAGCCTAACTGTCCTCATTTCACAGATGAAGAATTTAAAAGAGCCAAGTTATATGCCATGGAGATCTGAACCCAGCTCTGATTCAAGAGTCAATGATCTGCCTCTAATATGTTAGACTACCTGGATAGCCCCAGCCAGGGGTTCTCAACATTAGCAAATCAGGTTTTCTTAGTAAAACTGAGGTAAAGATTTAGAGCTAAAAGGGACTGTTTGCTCCAACTTTCTAATATCATAGAGGAGGAAATGTGTGTTCATTAGAAGGATTTTATCATTTGAATTCAGGTTCTCTAAATCCAAATCCCAGACTCCATTCTGCTTCTCCATCCTCCAACCAAAAAAGCATCCCTGCCCCTCTCTATCATCCATCACCATTCTAGTTGAGGATTCACTGACTCCTCTCCCCTCAGTTCAGTTTTTTTGTTTGTTTGTTTTGTTTTGTTTTGGTAACTTACTACCCCTGGGAATAATATTTCAGTATTGTAGTCTGACTTTCTAACTATGAAAGTTGTCTAAAAATGTAATACATTGCTTTGAGAGGCAGTGAGTCTCCCATCACTGCAGGGTTTGGAGGAGTTAGCACAGTATACTGAAGGGAATGCCATATTTGAAGCCAGAAGACCAAGATTCAAATACTATAGTATGTAATCATGGTCAAGTCATTTCACTTCTCTCAACTTCAGTTTCCTCCTCTGGAATATAGGAGAAGGGTCATACCAAATGATAATCGAATACAATTTTTAGCTTATCACTAGTAGAACAACATTTCAAAATGAGAATTTGCCAAATCTGTAACTAGACATGTTTATTCAAATGCCCTTACTGATCAGTCTTCCTCTGTCCAAAAGGAAATAATGGAGGGAAATACCTTCAGTTACCTAACTCAGCCATTCAGGTATTACTTTGATCCACATTATTTAGGCTAGTTGTAGCCACCAGCCATCCCCATCTCCATCCCCCAAGAAAGCCAAGTTCAAAGGTACCATTTGCTCAGGTGGTAAGATTATATTTCAGGATAAATGGAGTGGGTGGAGGAAATTACTGCAGCTTCATTAGAAGAATTAATGCTGCCGCCTCACCCTTGGCTGAGGAATTTCACCAATTTTCCTTTGATGGGCTAATCATCTTAATGGGAGTTTGGAACATAGAAAATGTTTCAACTGTTTTATCCACAGAGTGTTTCCTAAAGCTCTTAATTTAATCTCAGGAGTTGCCCTTTCCCACACAATACTGGGCTGTGAAACTTCTTTGTGTTTGTGTGCTGTAAACTGCCCTCATTCTTATAAAACCAACTATGGTGAAAGTTCTCAATACTGTGATGGGAGTGCTATCTAGTGGCTGAAGCAGGAGCTCAGAATCTCATTCTTAGAGATCAATCTCCTTCCTCTCATTCTTCTGTGTACTTGAGGTTACTGAACCTTACAGCTATGTTTCTCAGTTATCAGGAGGGGAAAAAAGTTACTTCTGTCAGCTCAAAAGTTTGGCAATCACAATACTTAACTCAACACAATATTAAATTTAATGTTAAAAATAAATTTCAAGAAAGAACATTTGAAATGGAAAAAACTCCAAAGAAAAAAATTTGTTTTTTAGCAACAAATCTTAGAGAGACAGGAAGATAGTCAGTACTAAGTAAATGAAAAGAGAGAAAGAGGTTTATTTTATAAAATTGTGAGGCAATTCTCTGAAGGGAAATGGAAAAAAGAAAACAATTATAGTTCAATTATAGTTCCAGAATTGGATTCCTCTATCAGTTCTTTCTTTTTTTGTGTGGATTATTTATTTATTGTTAATATTCTTTTTTTTCAAATTTTCAGTTTCAAATTTTCTTCCTGATTTTCAATTTTCCCTTTATCAATTAAGAAAATAAAAAAGATATCAATTATATATGTGAAATCATGTAAAACATATTTCCATATCATCCATGTTGCAAAAAAAAAAAAAAAAAAAAAAAGCAAGAGAAATAAAGTGAAAAAGGTATATTGCAATATATACTCAGCTCTTTCTCTAGAGGCATATAGCATTTTCATCTTAAGTCCTTTGAAATTGTCTTGGATCTTTGTATTTCTGAAAATAGCTAAGTTATTCATAGTTCATCATTATTATTACAATAGTGCTGTTGCAGTGTCCAATGTTTTCCTGGTTCTGCTCACTTTACTTTGAATTAGTTCATATAAATCTTTCCAGGTTTTCCTAAAATGATCCTGATTATCATTTCTTATAACACAATAATATTCCATCACAAGTATATGCCATAACTTCCTCAGTCATTCCCCAGTTGATTAGCATTTACCTCAATTTCTGATTCTTTGCCAATAACAAAAAAAAAAAAAAAAAAAAGAGCTACTATAAATATTTTGCACAATATTTGTTCTTTCTTTTTTCTTTGATCTCTTAGAGACATAGACCTATTAGTGATTTTGCTGGAGCAAAGGGTATACATGGTTTTGTTCAAAATAGCTGGTTTAGTTCAGAACTCCACCAACAGTGCTTTAGTGTCCCAATTTTTCTGCATCCTCTCCAATACTTGTCAATTTCCTATTCTGTCCAATCCTTAATTGGATTGATGTGCGTTATATTTCACAGTTGTTTTAATTTGCATTTTAGAACATTTTTTCATATGATTGTAGATAGCTTTTATTTTTTCTTCTGAAAACTTCATATCCTTTGATCATTTATCAATTGGGGATTGATACTTATGAATTTGACTCAGTTTTTTATATACTTGAGAAATAGTGTCTTTATTAAAGATACTTACTGCAAATTTTTTTTTCCAAGTTTCCTGTTTGTCTTCTAATATTAGCTGCACTGGGTTTGTTTGTACAAAACTTTTTAAATTTAATATAATCAAAATTGTCCATTTTACTTCCCATGATCTTTCCTTTATCCATAGATCTGAATGGTAAAATTTCTAATTCTCTAATTTACTTGTGATCTCACCTTTTATGTATAAATCATGTACCCATTTTAACCTTATCTTGGTATACTGTGTAAAATGCTGGTCTATGCCTAGTTTCCCAGTTTTCCCAGCATATCTTGTCAAATAGTAAGTTCTTGTCCCTTATATATTGGGGTTTGTCACACACTAAATTATTTTAGTCATTTATGTCTATATACGATATACCTAATCTATTTCACCGAACTACCAATCTTATTTCTTAGCCAGTATCAGATTGTTTTCATGAGTACTACTTTATAACATAGTTTGAATCTGGTGTTACAAGACTACCCTCCTTCATATTTTTTTTTCATTGATTTCCTTGACATTCTGACCTTTTGTTCTTCCAGATGAATTTTAGTACTTTTTCTAGCTCTATAAATATTTTTTTTTGGTAGTTTGATTAGTATGGCATAGAATAAATTAATTAATTTGGGTAGAACTGTAATTTTTTTATTATATTGTCTCAGTTTACCCATGAGCAATTAATATTCCTCTGTTTAGTTCTGTTTATGGAGGAAATGCTTTGTAATTATGTTCATATAGTTTCTAGATTTGTTTTTGCAGGTAGATTCCCAAGTACTTTATATTGTCTGCAATTATTTTAAATGAATGGCATGTTTGGTAATATATAGAAATATAAATGATTTATAAGGATCCTATAACTTTGCTAAAATTGTTGTTTCAATTATTTCTTTAGTTAATTAAGTTTATCGTCACATAATCACAATGAATAATAATTTGTTTTCTAATTGTCTATTCTAATTCCTTCCATTTCTTTCTTTCTTTTTTTCTTTCTTTCTTTCTTTCATTCTTTTTACTATAGCCTCCATTTCTAGAACAATATTCAAAAGGGGTAATGGGCATCCTTGTTGCAGCCCTGATCTTATTGAGAAGGTTTCTAGCTTATCTTCATTAAAGATAATGTTTGCTGATGGTTTTAGATAAACACAAATATCATTTTTTTAAGAAAAGCTCTATTCCTATACTTTCTAGTGTTTTTAATATGAATGAAAGTTGCATTTCATCAAAAGCTTTTTCCGGCATGTTTTGGGATAATTATGTGATTTTTATTGTTCCTGATGCTGATATGATCAATTAAGCTGATGCTTAATTGAATCAGCCCTGCATTCCTGGTATTTAAATACCACCTGGTAATGTGAATGATCTTTGTGATACATTGATGTAATCTCTTTGATAGTATTTTATTTTAAAAGTTTGCATTAATATTCATTAGGGAGATTGGTCTGTGGTTCTCTTTTTCTCTTTGGCTCACCCTGGTTTAGATATCAAGACCACATTTGTATCATAAAAGGAATTTGGTAGGACTCCTTTACCCATAATTTTGAAATTAATTGCTCTTTAAATATTTGTTAGAATTTACTTGTGAATATGTCTCGTCCTGGGGATTTTTTCTTAGAAAGCTCATTGGTGGCTTCTTAATTTTTTTTTCTACAGAATTAAGTATTCTGTTTTCATTTCTGTTAATATAGGCATTTATATTTTTATAAATATTCATTCATTTCACTTAGATTGTCTTATTTGTTGGTATATAATTGGGCATTTAAAATATCTCTTAATTGCTTTAATTTCATCTTCATCTGGTTTTCTTTTTTTAATCAAATTGAGGAAAGGTTTACATATTTTGTTGGATCTTTTTCATAAAACTATGTTTTTATTTGTTCATTTTTTTTTACTTTAATTTTATTAATCTCTCCTTTGGTCTTTAGGATTTTCAATTGGATATACAATTGGATGTTTTTAATTGGCTCTTTTCCTGGGTTTTTTTTTTAATTATATCTCCAATTCACTGATCTGTCCTTTTTTTCTATTCTATTGATGTAAGCATTTAGAGATATAAATTTTCCCCTAAGTATTGTATTCATTACATCCCAAAATTTTAATGTTGTCTCATTGTTGTCACTCTCCTCAATAAAATTATTGTTTTTATGATTTGCTTTTTGACTCACTCATTATTTAGTACTAGATTATTTAGTTTCCAATTAATTTTTAATCTATGTTTCTATGATCCTTCATTGAATGTAAATTTTAGTGCATTGTGGTCTGAAAAGAATACATTTAGTATTTCTGTTTTATTGCATTTGTTTTAAGATTTTAAAAGCTGATACATTCTGATTTTTCTAAAGGTCCCATTTACATTTTAGGAAAAGGGATACAGAAATCTATTATATTTAATTTTTTAAAAAAATTCTATTCATTTTCCTAACTTCTTTCCTATTTATCTTGTAGTTAGATTTAACTAGTTCAAAGAATGGAAAGTTGGGGTCCTCTAGTGGTATAGTTTTGTCTATTTCTTCCTGCAATTCATTTATCTTTGCCCTTAAGAATTTGGATGCTATGCCATTTGATCCATATATCTTTAGTAGTGATATTATTTCATTGTCTATGATGCCTTTTAGCAAAATGTAGTTTTCCTGATCACCTCTTTTATTTGGGTCTGTTTTTCTTTTGCTTTCTCTAAGATCATAATTGCTCCCCTACCATTTTTTTTAACTTCAACTAAAACATAAGGGATTCTTCTCCAGCCCTTTATTTTTATATGTCTCTCTGTTTCAAGCATGTTCTGATAAACAAAATATTGTTGAATTATGGTTTCTAATACATTCTCTATCTGCTTCCATTTTACAGGCAAATTCATCCCATCAACATTCACAGTTATGATTATTAACTGTGTATTTCTCTTCATTCAATTATTCCCTATTTATTCTTCTCTTTTTCTTTTTTCCCTAACTGTTCTCAAAAGTCTGTTTTACTTCTGATCACTGCTTCCCTTAATGCACCCTCTATATTACCAGCAGTTCAATTTGTCTTATCCTCTTCCTCTTTTATTTATCTAATGGAAGATCTAGTTCTAAACCCAAATGAGTGTGTGTGTGTGTGTGTGTGTGTGTGTGTGTGTGTGTGTGTGTGTGTATAAACCAATTCAGATGAGAGTGAGGTTCCAGAATTGCCCACCAACCCTTTATTTTCCTTTCCTCTTCAAAAGTTCTTTTATGTGAGATAATTTTCTCCATTTTTCTCCTGCTTTCCCCCTTCATCAAGTGAATCTCTCTTTCTCATCCCATTTTTGGGGGGTGATGATCTCATCATAATCAGCTATGTGTTTTGTCTACAGAGACTGCATCTAACTGCTCTAATAATGATAAAGTTATTAGTGATTATTTGTATTATCTTCCCATTTGGAATGTATGCAGTTTAATTTTATTGAGTTTCTTATGATTTCTCCTTTGTGCTTGCCTTTTTATGCTTTGTTTGAGTCTTGTGTTTGAATGTCAAAATTTTTATTCAGCTTCAGTCTTTCTCATTAGAAGTGCTTGCAAGAGATAACTGTATAAATATGACTACATATATTGTATTTAACATATACTTTAACATATTTAACATGTATTGGAGTAACTGCCACCTAGGGGAGAGAGTAAGGGGAAGAAAGGGAAAAGTTGGAGCAGAAGGTCTTGCAAGGGAAAATGTTGAAAAACTGCCCATGTAAATGTTTTGTAAATAAAAAGCTATAATAATAAAAAAATAAATTTAGAAAAAAAGAAGTGCTTGCAAGTCTATTCCATTAAATATCTATTTCCCCCTTGAAGGAACATACTCAGTTATTCTTGTTATAATTCAAGCTCCTTTGCCTTCTGGATATCATATTCCAATCTGATCTTCTAATGTGGAGAGCTACTAAATCTTGTATGATCCTAAATGTGGTTCCATGATCTTTGAATTGCTTATTTCTGGCTGTTTTCAGTATTTTCTACTTGACCTGGGATCTCTTTCAGGAGGTGATCAGTAGATTCTTTAAATTTCTATTATGCCCTCTGATCAAAAATATCAGAAGAATTTTTCTTTCTTTTTTTTTTTTTTTTTTTGGCATTTTACTGTATTATTTATTTATTTAGAATTCAAATTCAAAATTCAAAAAACAGAAAAAAAAAAAAACATTGTACACAGAACATAAGAAATGATTCAAACAGAACTATCCATTTTCTTTACTTCCTTGTATTTCTCTGTTGTGTACTTTTTATTCTTTTTTTCTCTCTAGAATTGTAGTTCTAAATTTTTTGACTTGTTCTTATTGTTTTATTTGTTTTATTGTTGTCTTATTGTTGTTGCTGTTGTTTTTAGTTTTAGTTTTTCTTCATAATTTGTTGAAATATAATGTTTAGTTGTTTTTATGATCATGACTTTTAGATCATCTAATAATTCTTAAATTATCTCTCTTCAATCTATTTTCCAGGTCAGTTTTTTTCATGAAATATTTTACATTTTCTTCTATTTTTTCATCCTTTTGTCTTTGTTTTATTGTTTCTTGACATCTCATGGAGTTAGTAGCTTTCACATGTTCAACTATAATTTTTACATAGTTCATTTCTTCAGTGAATTTTTATATCTTTTTTTCCATTTGGCTTACCCTGCTTTTCAAGGAGATTCAAAGTGAATTTTTGTGCCTCATTGACTTTTTAAAGTAATTAATTTTCTTAAAATACTATTACTTTCAACATTTTTGTGCCTTTTTTACCAAGTTGATAATTCTCTTTTTATATTTTTCTTGAATCACTCTTGTTTAACTCATCCAGGAATGATTGTTGAACTACAGTCAAATTAGCATTTTTCTCTGAGGTTTTACTTGTAGCCATTTTCAGGTTTTTGTCTTCTGAGTTTGTAGTTGGTTTTCCCTACCACCATAGAAGCTTTTAAGGATTAAGTTCTTTTGTTGTTGTTGTTTACCAATCTGTTTCTTGAGTTTAACTTTTTCATTAAAGTTGGATTTTGCTCACTTAATGGTGAGGAAGCACTCTCCTAAATTTCAGGGGTTTTTTGTACTACTGCTTTCAGAGGTATTTCTGGAGGTCTGCAAGTTTTCAGTGTTTCCATCTCTCCTGGCAACCTTCTAAGTTGTCTTAGGCTAGGGAAAAATGTCTCACCTTGACTGTGGAAGGAACTCTGCCTCTCTAGAATTCAATTTGAAGAGTCATTTTAAAATTATTTGAAGGGAAATGTTGGATAAATTCAGTTGGGCTGCTGTCTCTATTCCACCATCTTGGCTCTACTTCCTGATCAATATTGAATGAAAGCAAACAAACTGTCCAATTTATATTCCTTAAGCTGAGTTCTATGTGACTTATAGTCTTGGAGAACCATCTGGAACATTGAGGTTAATCAAGTCACCCAAAGTCATGCATCAGTACTTGAACACAGAATTTCCTAACTCCCAAAGCTGACCTGCTGTCCACTATAATAGGCTGCCTACCACATGTTCCTGGCACATAGTAGGCACTTCCTATCTTGAATGACTAATAATTGTGGTAAAATTAATTAATACACATGGACCCAAAAGGTTTTACCAACAACTAATTAAATAGAATTTAATTACATTCTAAATTGTACATTAGACTCTAAGTGCACCTAAGACTTCAAAGAGAACAGTAATTGCTGAAATTATTAAGAAGTGATTCATAAAGATGATGCAATTTGATTTGGTCTAGTGAGAATGGGTAGACCTTAGATAAATGGAAGGGAAAAGGAAGTACCTTCCCTTGTGAAAAATGAAAGATTGCTCATTCCCAGTACCAATATGAATACCCAGAATTACCAGAGGTGCAGGTAAGTGGAAAGAGTATAAATAAAAACATCATAAACCATAGTATCCTAGTGACGCAGATTCAGCTTACTAGCCATGAAAATTCCCATATCTTAATCAAGGCTAGCTTTTATATAGTGGTTGAAGATATATATATATATATATATATATATATATATATATATATGTACAATTTCATTTGATCCTCACAATAATCCTGTGAGACAGATGCTTTTAGTGTCCCATTTTGGAGATGAAACAACTAAGACTGAGAGAGCTTAAGTGATTTATCCAGGGTAACATATCTCAGAAAGAATCTAAAATGGGATTTGAACTTAGATCTTCCTGATTCCATTGCACTGCTTACTTCCCTTTTCTTATTGATTCTTCCTAGGTACCATTTTTCCTTACTTTCATTGCCTGGATCATCCTCATCAGAAAACCATACCCTCTATTTTAAGTATCCCTGAAAAAATTATTTTATTTGACAATCTCCAGAATGGACTTTGCTATCCACACTACTAATGAACCCTTAGGATTTCTGGACCTTTCCATTTGCTGAATTTTCATGCATTTTTGACTCCAATTAGAGTGTGAGCTCAATGGAAACAGAGGCTCTCACTTTCCCTTTTCATATTTCTAGTCATAGTGCATGACACACTACTTAACAAATTTTTTTTTGCTTATTGTTTTTGTTCATTTTAACATCTTGATACCAAGTTATAAGTGCCCCCCAAGTCACCGTGGATAGGCCAAATTTCTGCCCTACCTCTCTCATTCTGGAGCTGTCAAAGCATAAAAATGGAAGTGGTATTTCAAGAATCACCTAAGTTTATGCTTGGTTGCTCAATTTTTAGTCTCTTAATATAATATGCAGCATTATATTCCAATTAAAAATACAGAGATAAATTGCTCTTTCTTCTGTTATTTATTCTCTACTAATTCTTCCTTCCTAGCCTCTGTTCCTAGATGTCCATGCTTTCATGTTGCTCATGAGACCCAACTCTAGCAATTTGTTGGCAAATGCCCACCTTTCTCAAAGTCTGGCTGTCCTGTGATTCAATTCTTTGAGGTCTTTCTTTTCCTAAGATGTGAAATTATTCTTAACAACTATTATTTATGGCTAATATAAGTGATTAGGAGCCAAAGCAGCTGTAGTTAGTCACCACACACCTACAGGAAAAAAGTGTGGGAAGGAGCCACAGAGTTTGTGAGGCCATACATGCACCATCTGGAAAAGCCATGACACATCAGAGATTCTTGACCTAATATAATTCAGCTATTTTAACTGAAGTATAAGAGCCTGCTTTTTTATTTTTAAATTTGTTTTTCTATATAATTGATTTATTTTGCAATCCTATGTATTCTAATTTATGCATTTAAAACATTTTTCTGAGGGATTCATAATCTTCACTATTCAGCCAAAGGACTCCTTGAAATTTAAAAAAAAAAAAAGAAAAGAAAAGAAAAAGATTCAGAATCATTGATCAACCTACTCATTTTATGAATAAGAAAATCGAGGCCTAAAAAAATTAAATAACTTTGCAACATAGCATAACTTTGGAGGCTTCTACTCAAAGCCTCTGATTTTCCCAGTTTTTAGTTCTCCTCTTGTTGAAATTATTTAGCATTTAGTTATCTAACCCCTCTTTCATTTTTGCCTTTGTCCTGTCAGTGTCTTGAACCTCATGGACTCTTCAAGAATATTTATCGAATTGAATTGATTTACTCAAGGTAGTACAAGTAATAAGAGAAGTAGGATTTGAATGAGATCTTTCTGACTCCAACTCTAGAACTCTATCACTCAACAAGCTCCCCATATAGCTGTTCATACCTGTATGGAGCTAGAGGCATTTGCAGACAGATACTAAAATGATCTAGTTACTGTCCAGGTCTCAGTGGTTAATAAAACTAATATGATATCTGAGATAATAATGATTGTGTCTATTACTAGGGTCATCTCTAAGTCCAAATTTCATGAGTATTTAGCACATGGTGAAATGCAGAAAAGTTAGTTACAAATATTAATAGCTCATGTTTATATATTTTACTGCTAAATTTTGCCAGTAGAATTTGAGTGGACACAGACTAGATTTGGGAAGCAGTAAATCTAGGTTCAAATACCATCACTAAATATCTGTATGAACTTGAACAAATCATTTCTACTCTGTGCCTCAGTTTCCTCAGCTGTAAATGTACATGATATTAATAATAATAATAATACCTGCCTTACTTTACAGAGTTGTAAGAACAAAATAATATGATAAATGTGAAAGAAATTTGACAAGATAAAAGTAATACACCTAGAATGAAATTCTAGAACCAGCCAACCCAGAATCTATTAAGAGCCCAAGGTGAAAGCAGAAGCTTTAGTAAAGACAACCTGCCTAATTCCCAGAGCCAATCACAGCAGTGGAACAGTCTTGGCTTCTAAATATGCTTATTAAGTGATACCTATCATGAATGCTGCACTAAGCCCAGGAAGTTGGATTAATTTCCCATTTCTGTTCAAAGCCATCATCTTGATGATATTTCAAAAATAAATGCCAAGCAATCAATGGCTGCATTGTGTCAGTATCAGTTCTGGCTGAAAGGTCTATATGGGGGGAATTTTAAAGATTTTAAGGAGCATTGAGTGTTTTGAAAATGATGGGAATGTGAGGAAGAACTTTCCTGTAACAAATATCTATTCAGACCCTGAATATAACACAATGATGGACAGCTTATATTGGGCACACAGAAAAGAGAAAGAATTTATAAAAGGAAAACCTTTAACCTTCAATCGGCTTTATGGTGGGCTAGTCAAAACTTAATTGAGATACACTGAACCATACAAAAATGTTTGCATTATATGACAGGGGAAAGATAAAAGTGGCTGTCCTTACTTTCAGGTTTCCTAACTTTTAGAGTTTGAGATTTTTCTTCAGGAAGTATTCTTGATTGAATATGTTTGCCTTCAGAAAAAAGAATCTGATTCAATTATAAATGTTGAACACTTACAGAAAATGTTTTATAACATTTATAATTGAATCAGATTCCTTTTGCTTATACACATGTATTTTCTAGTCTCTTTATTGTCATAGATCAATAGCTGAAATGATTTTGATCATTTCATTTCCTTCTAATGAAAAACACCCAACAGTATTTGGAAATATGTAGTGCTACTTAGCATTTGTGTGACCCAGGAGGTTGTGGGGGGAGGGGGGGAAGCAGATCAATTGAGTGTATGAGATATTGAGTTCAGGAATTCAATGCAAACTCTCTATAAAGAAAATGAGAAATTTAAAAGTGGACTTGTATTTTGATAGGAAGATATATATGGTAGCATGTTAAAAGTGGAAAATGTATCCCTATCTGTATCCCTACCACCAAAATCAAAAAGATAAGAGATAAATACATGACCAAAAAGGAACAAGAGGTCATAATGGACCATTGTCCTCATTTATAATATTATTTCTTTTAAAAGTATGTTAGATGAATCCAACCATTCTGGAGAGCGATTTGGAACTATGCTCAAAAAGTTATCAAACTGTGCATACCCTTTGCCCCAGCAGTGTTTCTACTGGACTTATATCCCAAAGAGATCTTAAAGAAGGGAAAGGGACTCACGTGTGCAAGAATGTTTGTGGCAGCCCTGTTTGTAGTGGCTAGAAACTGAAAACTGAGTGGATGCCCATTAGTTGGAGAATGGCTGAATAAATTGTGGTATATGAATATTATGGAATATTATTGTTCTGTAAGATATGACCAGCAGGATGAATACAAAGAGGCTTGGAAAGACTTAAATGAACTGATGCTGAGTGAAATGAACAGGACCAAGAGATCATTATATACTTCAACAACAATACTATATGATGATCAATTCTGATGGACGTGGCTCTCATCATCAATGAGATGATTCAAACCAATTCCAATTGTTCAGTGATGAAGACAGCCATCTACACCCAGAGTTATGGGAAATGAGTGTGGGACACAGCATAGCACTTTCATTCTTTCTGTTATTGTTTGCTATATTTTTTTTTTCCTTCTCGGATTTTTTTCTTTCTTTCTAAATCTGATTTTTCTTGTGCAGCAAGATAACTGTATAAATATGTATACATATATTGGATTTAACATATATTTTAACATATTTAACATGTATTGGACTGCCTGCCATCTAGGAGAGGTGATGGGGGAGGAGGGGGAAAAATTGGAACACAAGGTTTTGCAAGGGTCAATGTTGAAAAATTACTCATGCATATGTTTTGTAAATAAAAAACATATAATAATAATAATAATAAAGTATGTTAGGAGATAAGTAATTACAACCCCCCAAAAAAAATAAAACTTCCAGTCCAAGTCACTTATTTTACAAATGAGGAAGCTGAAACTTACTCATAGAAATGAAATAACGCTCAGAGTTACAAAAGCAATTAGTAGTAGAACTCAGATTAAAGCCTGGGTCTCAACTTTCACTGTGATGTTCTTTGCCCCAAACCATGAAATCTCTTAAATATAGTTGCTGTGTTCTTGCTATGTGCCCAGAATTGTGCTAAATAATATGGAGAGTCTAGAACACAGTCTTTTCCCTGGGGACCTCTGTCATAGGCTAGGACTAATATGTACATGTTTAATTGCTCATATTCCATGTAGGAAAAAATGAGAACCTGAGACCATCCAAAGGAGGCTGACTTATCTCTAGCTGAGAAAGAATATTCAGCAAGAATACAGCACCAATTCAGTTGTAATTAGCTTTTTTATACTAGTCATGCTTTTCTACTTATCAGAAGCCAGAGTAGATTGTAACAAAGGAGTTTCTTACCATTTGTGCCTTGGCTTTTTTTGTAGCTAAGTTAACAGTAAACTATATCACTTGCTCAAATCTTTAGTCCATTGAACTAATTAAATCTTGAGAACGAATATGATACCTTTAAGGTAAAATTGTCCTACTCTATGTGGGGTAGGATCAAAGGATATTACAGAAAATTCACAATCCATTTGAGGAGGGATGAATCACGGATGTTAGTAATCCCCTCTCCAACACATGCATGCACACACACACACCTACACACACACACACACACACACACACACACACACACCTACCTCATCTGTGTATGTGTTTTCCAGGTTCCTTGAGGGCAAATATAATTTCATTTTATTTTCTTTATATCCTCAGAACCCAGCACAATGCCAGACATACATATGAGATTATTTAATAATTGCTTATTAGATTAAATTATGTAAATAAGTCCTAAAGGGAAGGGGGGAGATAATTTTTTCCCCTTAAAATCTATTTTCAGGCTCATACAACAATGTTCACTTTGGGGAATTTTTCATTTCTTTGGCTCATATTCATCTCCCTACCCATCCACCCCCAGAATATCATTTCCTATCACTACTCAAAATGAAAGTATCAACTTCTCCATTAAGTGTACAGATCCCAAAATTATTGAAGGGAAATTGAAGGGAAAAAATCATAGAAAACTAGATAGAATCTAAAAAGAGAGAGTACTTGGTGGATGGTTCAGATTGGGATTGATGGCTTATAGGGAGAAAAAAGAGAGATTTCAAGTAGAAGTAATAGCAAATGCACAGAGACTAAAATGAATATAAAGCAAATGCCTTTGAGATTATGTGTTATACAGACCTGTCATTTCATCAATGTAGGAAATTCCCAATGAGAAACTCCTTGTATCAGGTTCTGTGGATTCAACTATTGTTTCTATACAGATCATTCTCAAATCTATCCAGTTCTAATCTCTTTTCTGGGCTTCAGTCTCACATCTCCAACTATAGAGTTGGTCCCATATGGTGGTCCCATAGACACTTCAAACACAATATGGATAAAATTGAACTCTTATTTTCCTAACCTCCCCACTCCTAACTTCCCTACTACTTTTGGTGGTATCACAATGCTATACTCATGTGGGAAAGAAAAAATTTTGTAACTGCCTAATTGAGTCACTGTTCCATTCACTACACACTTTTTCAAAACTTTTTATCCTTTCTCAAACTTCCCATAGCTCTCCTTCCTGCTAAGAATCTTTTCTCATCTTTCAATGAAAAAATAATTGAGGCAATTTTCCAAGAATTCTTCCTTATTCCCTCCTCTTCAACTCACATCACACAGATGCTTTCCTCCATTATAGCTTCCTTCACCCCTGTTTCACATCAAGAGATAACCCTTCTCCTTGCCAAGGGAAAATTCTCTAACCAAGACTGTCTCTTCTGATCACTGCTTTTTCCCCATATTCCCAGTGTCCCATATTTCAAAACCCACTTTTAACTTTCATAATTCAGAATAGGCTTGAAAGACTTAATATTACTTAGAATCACAAAACATTGACCTCTAAAGCTGAACAAGACCTCAACTTTTCTATAGCAGTAAGGTTTCACATAGAATCACAGAAATACCAAATTCAGAATTGGAAGGAGAATCTTAGAACCATTTGTTCCAATGATGAAAGACTTACACAAAAGAAATCCTAAATAATAAAATACCTATCAAGTGGTCATCCAGCCTCTCTTTGAAGATCTCCAACAAGATTTACAAAATACAGTCCTTTAAACATCCTAGGGCTAGTCATATTTATTTTTTTATATGTAAGTAAATTAACTCCAAATAGATTAAATGACTTTCCCAAAATCACAAGTAATAAAGACAGGACTGGAATCCAACTTTCTTAACTCTAGGTCTAATAAATTTTCCTCTCTACCACATTACCTTTCATGGCATAAGGACAAGTTTTCAAGGGAGAAAAGAGTTCATGAAGAGTTGTTGAAAAATTACAAAAGTTTTATAAAATACTTTCCTCAGAGACCTTTGAGATATATAGTAGAAGGATCAATTCATCCCATTTTACAGATAAGACAAAGAGAGGTTAAATTATTTGCCTGCTGTCAGCCAGCTCAAATGTGTTAAAAGTGGAGTTTAAAATCAAGTCTCCTGACCTTGAATCAAATGTTCTGTGTAACTGTGACCATTTAAAATGGCTACTCTTCTAAACACATGGAACTCAGACAAGCACTTGTTGTGATCGATTTTAACACGTTAAAAAAAATAGCCAATTCATTGCCAACTTGTGGAAGTTTATGAACATAATCTTTCTGGTCTGTAAAAGTCATATGTTGAGTGTCAGGAAAGAAGGTAGAGCCCTACTGATGCTTAGCGAAATGGAAGAACAGCAAATATGAACTGAGGCATCTATATTTTACTGGCTGATGGCGACATAAAAGCTGCCTCATGCTGTTACTGTCAAGCACCGATGCACTGCTGCTTCAGAAGCAGGGCTGGCAGCCATGTGCAGAATACCTCCATCAGCTGTGCAATTCAAAAGACAGCTGCCTGCCCACCAGTGTAGCAGCAAACACTCTAAAGAAGCAATGGGGAAAGTTCCCCATCACTGCTTATTGTCTCATCAGCGTCCCACCCTCCAGCGCTAGAGTTGCTTTCTAATACTCTGGCACCCAGCAGACATCTCATCTCCTCCCACACAGTAATTTGAGTCTAGTACTTCAGCATCTGGCTGACCTCCTCCTTGCAGCTGTTTGGTGTTCTACTACCCTGCTATCTTCCCCGAATGTGAGTTCACTTGCACTGGCCAGGACTGGGAGCCTCAGACATGAGTCTGAAATCAGATTATTTCATCTGTGCTCCTGAGAGAGTAGAGGTACATGAGGAAACTGTACTTATCTTCTGTGCTAAACGGTGTAAGAACTCATCAGAGTCATGTCGTTAAAAGAGTACTGGATGTCAGATTAAAAAAAAAAAAAAACAGATAACTGGGTTCAGATCTTTATTCTGCAGCCTGCAAATAATGGCCTTTGACTGAACTTCAGTTTTCCTACCTGAAAAACAAGGATTATGATCTTTATGCTGCCTCCTCCAAGGTAACATCATGAGGAATGTGTTATGTAAACAGATGAAGAAATAGATATCCATACATGCAGTTAGGTAGATGGATAGATAGATGGATGGATGGATGGATAGATAGATGGATGGATGGATGGATAGATAGATGATGGAAAGAAAGAAAGAAAGAAAGAAAGAAAGAAAGAAAGAAAGAAAGAAAAAGAAAGAAAGGAAGGAAGGAAGGAAGGAAGGAAGGAAGGAAGGAAGGAAGGAAGGAAGGAAGGAAGGAAGGAAGGAAGGAAGGAAGGAAGGAAGGAAGAAAAAGAAAGAAAGAAAGAAAGAAAAGAAAGAAAGGAAGGAAGGAAGGAAGGAAGGAAGGAAGGAAGAAAGAAAAGAAAGAAAGAAAGAAAGAAAAGAAAGAAAGGAAGGAAGGAAGGAAGGAAGAAAGAAAGAAAGAAAGAAAGAAAAAGAAAGAAAGAAAGAAAGAAAGAAAGAAAGAAAGGAAGGAAGGAAGGAAGGAAGGAAGGAAGGAAGGAAGGAAGGAAGGAAGGAAGGAAGAAAGAAAAGAAAGAAAGGAAGGAAGGAAGGAAGGAAGGAAGGAAGGAAGGAGGAAGGAAGGAAGGAAGAAAAAGAAAGAAAGAAAGAAAGAAAGGAAGGAAGGAAGGAAGGAAGGAAGGAAGGAAGGAAGAAAGAAAGAAAGAAAGAAGAAAGAAAGAAAGAAAGAAAGGAAGGAAGGAAGGAAGGAAGAAAAAGATGGATGGATAGATAGATGGATGGATGGATGGATAGATAGATAGATGATGGAAAGAAAGAAAGAAAGAAAAAAGAAAGAAAGAAAGAAAGAAAGAAAGAAAGAAAGAAAGAAAGAAAGAAAGGAAGGAAGGAAGGAAGGAAGGAAGGAAGGAAGGAAGGAAGGAAGAAAGAAAGAAAGAAAGAAAGAAAGAAAGAAAGAAAGAAAGAAAGAAAGAAAGAAAGAAAGAAAGGAAGGAGGAAGGAAGGAAGGAAGGAAGAAGAAGAAAGAAAGAAAGAAAGAAAGAAAGAAAGAAAGAAAGAAAGAAAGGAAGGAAGGAAGGAAGGAAGGAAGGAAGGAAGGAAGGAAGGAAGGAAGAAAGAAAGAAAGAAGGAAGAAAGAAAGAAAGAAAGAAAGAAGAAAGAAAGAAAGAAAGAAAGAAAGAAAGAAAGAAAGAAAAAGAAAGAAAGAAAGAAGAAAGAAGGAAGGAAGGAAGGAAGGAAGGAAGGAAGAAGGAAGGAAGGAAGAAAAAGATGGATGGATAGATAGATGGATGGATGGATGGATAGACAGATAGATGATGGAAAGTAAGAAAGAAAGAAAGAAAGAAAGGAAGGAAGGAAGGAAGGAAGGAAGGAAGGAGGAAGGAAGGAAGGAAGAAAGAAAGAAAGAAAGAAAGAAAAAGATGGATGGATAGATAGATGATGGATGAAGGATGGATAGATGGATAGTTGGATGGATGGATGGAATAAACATTGAGGACTTACTATTAGGCAAGCCCAATATATAGAATGCTATATTGGACTTGGACTCGGGAAGAATAGAATTCAAATTTTTGCCTCATATACTTGCTAGTTGTGTGACTATGGGCAATTGATTTATCTACTCTATGCCAGTTTTTTCATCTGTGAAATGGGCATAGCGTAGCACCTTCCTTCTAAGGTTGTTGTGAGGATCCTTTACATATGTAAAGTGATTTACAAACCTAGAAAAACTAAAAAAAAAAAAAAAAATCTAGCTTTTTTATTATGTGTCTGACACTATGCAAAACTGGGGAATATAAATAAAATCATGCTAGATTGTCCTGTCCTCATGGAGCTTTCATTCTCATGAAGGGAAACATCACATGAGGGAGGGGGGAAGAGGAAGAAAATAGTGTACCTGTGGTGATATTCAGGATGTGTTGTAAAGTCTAGAACTAACTGGAAGCTGCTTCTAGAATGTTTGAGAGGCAAAATCCAACTTTCTAGTGGGGAGTGGAAAGTGATAATGGAAATATCATGGATTTACAAGGTGTTCTAAAAGTTGTAGTGTAGTTTTTAAATTATTAAAGTTCCATGACCCTATCCCAGTTCTTTGGGATGTCTTGTATACATATCTGATTGAAATAGTGCTAGCTCAGGGAGTCAAGAGATCAGAATTCTCATCTCTATCCTGACACTACATCTGGGTCTTTATTTTCTTTTCTATAAAGTAAAAGAATTAGAAAAATTGATCTCAGAGGTCCCTTTCAATTCCATCAATCTGAGAATCTATAAAATTTGAGCTCCATTTGACTTCAGATCAACTCAAGTTCATTTCCAGTAAGAATTTGAGCTTTTCTCCGGGATTATGGGAAAGTCACTTCTCCTTCCCTTGGGTTCCATCTTCCTCTTCCATAAATTGAAGGTATTAGAAAAGTTGAATCCTAAGATGTCTTTCAACTTTAATATTATACTTGGAGAATTTTAGACATAGGGGAAGACTTCAATTCTTTTTCTACCTTCTCCCCAAAAAGCATCTATTTATTGTAAAACTTACCATTCTTCTCCTACATTTACTTTCAGCTTTTACTGTCACTGGACTTAGAAAAGACCTAACATTCATATAGCATTTTGCAAAAGTTTAAAGATATTCACTTTGAGCTTTATAAGAACTCTGGGAAGTTGATAACATTTCTATTTTGCAGATGAAGGAAAAAAGGCATATAAAAATTAAGTGACTTGTTGAAGCCAAATTTGAACTTGCATCTTCTTGACTTCAGTTTCAGGACTATTCCCTTGGTCATCTATTTTTTCTTAGAAATAATGAATTGATTGTTCTGTAAGAAATGACCAGCAGGATGATTTCAGAAAGGCCTGGAGAGACTTACACGAACTGATGCTGAGTGAAATGAGCAGGGTCAGGAGATCATTATATACTTCAACAACAATACTATATGATGATCAATTCTAATGGACCTGGCCATCTTCAACAATGAGATGAACCAAATCAGTTCCAATAGAGCAGTAATGAACTGAACCAGCTACACCCAATGAAAGAACTCTGGGAGATGACTAAGAACCATTACATAGAATTCCCAATCCCTCTATTTTTGTCCGCCTACATTTTTGATTTCTTTCACAGGCTAATTGTACACTATTTCAAAGTCCAATTCTTTTTGTACAGCAAAATAACTGTTTGGACACGTATACATATATTGTATTTAACTTGTACTTTAACATATTTAACATGTATGGGTCAACCTGTCATCTGGGAGAAGGAGTGAGGGAAGGAGGGGAAAAGTTGGAACCAAAGGTGTAATTGTCAATGCTGAAAAATTACCCATGCATACATCTTGTAAATAAAAAGCTATAATAAAAAAATTAGGGAAAATTTTAAAAAAAGAAATAATGAATTGTACCATCTTGTTATTAGGAATAATTAATTGAAACAGAAAGCTAACAGAAGAGCCAGTTAGCCATATAAATCATGGAGTTGGGCAGCCTTATCAATAGCAGTTCCATGGTATCCAAGTTTCTCCCTATGTAAGTGCTGATGTCCCAACTTCTCTTTCTCCACTACGGGAGGAATGTTTCCCACTCTCTCTGCAATATAGGGTAATATCCTATAAACTGTAAAGATCCTTTAAGGCTACCTATTGACTTAGAAAACCACATATTTATATAATCTATAATCTATTATATATAATTTTCATTTTAATTTTCCCCAATTCACTTTAAACCAGTTCAGATTTTACTCAGAGTATTGTGAGCTGCAAACTGTATGTTTTATACCTCTGCTATAAGCCTCTCACACTGGCCCAAGATTGTATGAATTTTTTGACTATCACATCAAATGCTGACAACTATGCTTACTGAAACATAGGAAAAACTTTCATTTATTTATACCAATCTTACTTGTGAAGTTATTTTTTTGGACCTGAGTAAGATTTTACATTTATCCCTGCTTAATTTCACCATACTAGATTTGAATGTTCAGTGTTTTAGCCTTTCAAAATCTTTTTTGTATTCTTATTCTGACATGCAATGAATTAACTTTCCCTCTTGGTTTTGTATCTTCTTCCAATTTGATAAGCATGTCTTCCATGCCTCTATTGAAACACTGATTAATAAGATGAAATAGTTTAGAGCCAAACATAAACTCGGGATGCTCCATTGGAGATGTTTTTCCAAGTTTGACATTAGACCATTAATGATAATTTTTATGATCTAGGCTTTTAACTCATTCTGAATTCCCCTGATTATACTAAATTCCACACCACTTCTGTCCCATTTTTTTCCTATAAAAATAGTGCAAGATGAACAGAATGTTGTACATATTATTGAGGGATTGTCCATTGAGAAAATTGAGATAGTACTTATCAGTATTGTTCCTAAAATCTAGGAAAATTATTTCTCCAGTGTTCTTCTCATCTAGCAATCTAGCAATCCTTTCCAAAAAAGGAAATAAGATTAGTCTGGTGTGACCTGACTACAAAACCACACTGACTTTTGGAGATTATTGCTTCCATTTTCTATTTACAGATATTCATGAGCTATCCCTTTAGTTTACTACAAAACTAGGTTAAGTACATTGGCTTGTGGTTTGTGGACTCTATACTTTTTTTTTGAAAAGTTGTACAACATTTGCCCTTTTTCCCCATTATGTGGCACCTCTCCCATTCTCCATAATCTTTTCAGAGATCACTGACTCAACAATTCCATTCCTGAATTTTTTCACTTCCCAAGAATGTAATTCTTCTAAGCTTGAACTTGATACAAGTACTTTCTTATTATCTTCCAGTGGATTCTTGATTTCAGCTTCTAGTTTTACTCTTCAGTCAAGTCATGGGATCTTTGAAAATATTGAAGGATTATCTTATTGGTGGGACTTTTTAGTAGGAGTCAGTGATCAATAATGAAGCTTGACTCATTGGCTGGCTCCTAAGACATTTTATCCAAGATTTCAAATGGTAGAAGCCAAAATACTAGGAAGAGGTAAGCTGAATTTCCGAAATATTAATATTAAATGTTATTGCTAACATACATATAACAATTAGTTAATTTGAAATGAAATTAATTACTTAAAGGCTTATCAATTTGTTTTTTCAAACTTTTTTTAGCATGTTTCTTTCACATAAAAGAAAGGCACAGGAAATGAGCACTATTAGAAAAAAAATATTATTTTATAAATTTTCTATATTCATGTCTCTTTCAGGAGACTCTATAACAACAAAAAATAAATATGTCACAAAATTGTTTTGATCTAGCCTTCAGGCAGAGAAATATTTGCAGCCAAAACAATCCTTGTAATCTTCTTTGTATAAAAAGACCAGTTCTATCTCTAATAATAATAACAAGTGAGTATTTTTCAGTTTGATTTTCTTTCTTTTAAGAATATTGTTCCAAAGCATTTTTGTTTTGTCTCTACTGTTTAATTAATGTGATTACAAGGAATAAAAATGCTAATTAAAGTGGGGACACAAAGATGGGTGTGAAGGAGGGTAAAAGAGTATATCAGGAAAGTCTGGGAAAAATTAAAACCGATTCTGATTCTTCACTTCCATCCAACTTAATAAGAGAAAAGTAAATCAAAGTAGCTACAGAAATCATTAGACATTCACTCACTCCTAGTCATTTTTATTCACTCAGACACATAGGACCTTTCAGAAGGCCAGACCACTGATTCTGAGTAATTTAAAGCAAAGAACTACATTATGCAGGGCCTCTCATTTGAATTATACAAAAATCAGAGATAAGTAGCTTCTCTGAGATGAGAGCCAAGACCCATAATAGCCACAGAACTATTTTCTTAAAAGAATTCTCATTTAGACTCCCAATGGCTGCCAGGTCTAGAAGTTAGCAGCAGTCTCGGGACCTAATGTGAACTCCAGCTCCCAACCTTAAAGCAAAAAGGTAGGTAAGACCAGGACCAGGGAGAAACTGCTCACCTATTGGGCTCTGTCATTAGATATGCTGTTATGCTCTGTGTGAAAAGCCATTAGTCCTAGGATCCCGCTGGGACCAAAATAAAGTGAGAATGGGAACATCGTTAAATATGCAATTTGGAGGGTGAAGACATAAAATGTGCATTGTATATGATCACTACATTTCTCTATTTAAAAGTGAGGAAAAGATTCTTCAAGGATGCCAGCTACTGACTAGGGAATGTGATTTTCTTTCAGTTCAATCAGGGCTCCTGTGAACACTCAATTTTTGCTAATAAGGGTAGGAAAAAGTGTCAGACCTGGCTCCAAGCTGCTCCTGTTACATTGCCTAGGAATAGAGGAGCTAGAGTAAGGTTAATGGACCCTAGGCTCACTCCATCTCTGGCCTGAGTATACCCTATAATATGAGAACATTGAGATAGATTTTTGCCAGCCCTGGAAGCACATTTTGCCTTGTCCCTCAATCTGTTCCTATTTGTTTTTCCCGGAAACAATATATCATTATAGGATCATAGCCCCAACAGAATCCTCAAAGGTAAAATAGTCTAGCTCCATCATTTTATAGGTGAGGAAATTGAAGAATAGGAAGTTAAATGACTGGCATAAGGTTGTAACAGTGGGAGAAATCAGATTCTAAAACCAGGTCCTCTTGTCACTGGACTTAGATGACTCTGGAGGGGAAAGTGAGGCAGGTAACCTTGCCCTCCCTCACTTAAATCCAATTCATTATCTGTGATGATATCACCTCCCTGATCTCATGGTCCTCTTCCACAACAATTCTTCCTAACATCCGACTTTGCCTTCCATGTTGACCTAAACTTCAGTTATTGCTTTGGGGTTCCTCTGAGTCATTGCATCTCCTGCTGCGTGTCTCCTTCCCAAAGGATCCTCAACTGTCTTTATGACCTCAGGCTTTGTCTTCCATCACCTTTGAGTATATCACTTCCCTACCTAAAAATAAGACTATATTCAACCTGATTCAAACAGTGAAAAGTAAACTCCTTGAGACCAGGACTGCCTTTTTTGTTGATGATATCCCCAGCTCCTGGTAAAGTATAATAAATTATCATTTAATTGAATTAAATATCTGTTTGATCCTTTATAATATGTCTCTTTAGTTTCCATGATTTCCACAAAGGGAAACCTCTCTTAGTAAGTTAGTCAGCCAATAATCCACAAGCACTCACTAAGCCTTTACTAGTTCCAGATACTATGCTAAGGACTGAGGTTAAAAAAAAAAGGCAAATACTCCCTACCTGTCCTCTTCTGGCTCTGCCTTCCTTCTTGTCTGCTACAACACTTAGCTGGTGGCTATGACAACTAGTATCTAAAAATCTCCAGGGCTGACTTCAGCTGATTAGGTTGACCACATAGTAGTCTCCTTTCTCCCACAGTGTAAATGACAATGGCTCTGGAGTAAAAAAAAAAAAAAAAAAAAAAAAAAAAAAAAATGTGATTTCAAGACCACTAACTGTTGCTCATGCTTCCTACCCTTGAGACTTTGGACAGAATGACAGACACTATTTTCTCATCTGCAAAACAGGGAGAAGAGGATGAACTAAATGATCTAGGGGGGGTTCTTCCAGTTCTGGATCTATGGTTTTATGTCTGTCTGATCCCATCATCCTGTGTACATGCCCCATTAAGATGTATATGCTGTCAAGAAAGGCAAGTTTTCCCAATAAATTAGGGACAGAGACAGATGTCAGCTACTACACTACATTGCCTTTTCTGTTTAGAAAATATGAACTATGAAAAACATGAGTTTCTTCATATTCTCATTCCTTATACATTTTCTTCAGTTATATGTGGGAGTACAAGGGTGCTGGCCTTCAAAGCTTGCATTTCCGTGCTTGATTTTCAAATGGTTAAGGTTTTCATTCTCTGGGGTATTTAATCATTAGCATAGCCTCTATATTCTGAAGGCTGTGCATTGCAGCTTGTGGCTATCTCCTCAGTAAAAAGAAAAAGAAATATCCTTCCCTCCCTGTTTCAACAAAGGCTAGAATAGATGTGAAATTAAAGGTTTTTGTTTTCTGTTCTATACCCTGGCTCCAACCACATTTCCTTTTTTTCAAAGACTTCTGGAAGTTAGGCTCACTTACTAAATGTAGGAAGTACTGAGATAATTGTCCCTTCTAGCATTTGACAGACTGGAGATTTGGTGTCTATTCTTACAAAAAATATGAGGGTTCAGAAGATGGAAAAGAGCAACATTACTACCTCTTCTGCATTGAAAGGCAGGAAGCTCTACAGAGATTTGTGAGAAGAGCCCCCAACGGAAAAACCTTATGAGTATGCTAAATTATCAGCAAGCCTAGAAATTAGAGGCAATATAGTATAATAGGTAAGGCTCTTGTCTTTTAAAGTAAGGAACCAAGGTTCAAATTCTTCCTCTGATAGTTATTAACTATGTAGAGATTGTAGTATATGGCTTTTAAAATCTCTTCTGGCTCTAAATTTATGATTCTATTATTTACATATCTTTCTGGGATAAATGTTTACTTATTCAGTGATTCATTCAAAGTTTTATTAAAAGAAGGTAAAATATTCTATATTATTGTTACTACACATTTTCAAATGGGCAATCAGCTTCTACACTCCAAGCACACATTGTCTGAAGTTTCCTGGGAAGTGCCAAGGATTTAAGAAAATCCCTCAAAATGCTCCTTTGGACGCATTTATAAAGTATATAGAGAATTGATCAAATTTATAAGAATTCAAGCCATTCTCCAATTGATGAATGGTCAAAGAATATGAACAGATAATTTTTAGATGAAGAAATTGAAACCATTTCTAGGCATGAAAAAATGCTCTAAATCATTATAGAACAGAGAAATGCAAATTAAGATAATTTTGAGGTATCCCAACACACATCTCAGTTTGGCTAAGATGACAGGAAAAGGTAATGATGAATGTTGCAGGGGATGTGGGAAAACTGGGGCACTAATACATTACTGATGGAGTTGTGAACTGATTCAACCATTCTGGAGAGAAATTTGAAGCTAAGCCCGGAGGGCCACCAAACTGTGCATACTCTGATCCAGCAGTGTCTCTACTGCACCTATATCTCAAAGAGATTTTAAAGGAGGGAAAGGGACCCATATGTGCAAAAATGTTTGTGGCAGTCCTTTCTATAGTGGCAAGAAACTGGAAACTGAGTGGATGCCCATTAGTTGGAGAATGGCTGAATAAATTATGGCATATGAATGTGATGGAATACTATTGTTCTGTAAGAAATGACCAGCAGGATGATTTCAGAAAGGCCTGCAGAGACTTATATGAATTGATGCCTAGTGAAAGTGCAGAACCAGGAGATCACTGTACACAAGAAGACTATTCAGTGATCAATTCTGATGGACGTGGTTTCATCAACAATGAGATGATTCAGGCCAGTTCCAATGATCTTGTGATGATGAGAGCCATTTGCAGCCAGAGAGAGAATTGTGGGAACTAAGTGTAGATCACAACATAGTATTTTCACTCATTTTGTTGTTGTTGATTGAATTTTGTTTTCTTTATCATTTTTTTTCCATTTTTGATCTGATTTTTCTTATGCAGCATGATAATTGTGGAAATATGTATAGAAGAATTGCATATATTTAGCATATAATGGATTACTTACTGTCTAGGGAAGGAGGTGGGGGTAAGGGAGGAAAAAAATTGGAATACAGAGTTTTGCTGAGGTGAATGCTGAAAAGTATCTATGCATATGTTTTAAAAATAAAAAGATTTAATGATGTGATGATGACAATAATAATAATAAACAGTTTCCAGGAGGTAGATTTGCATTAATACCTATTACTTAAAATTTATGTGGTAATAGTAGGTTTCAATAACATTATCCTGTTCCCCCCCAAAGAACAAAAACAAAAGTAAAATATACTTTTTCCTCTTGTTCTAAAAGAATTTCTGTCACCAAGGTTATACAAACATGAAATCTGAATCCTTTCCTGGGGGTACCATTGAATGATATTTATCTGGGAAGTTTAGGTATCCAGAAAAAATCTCAAAATATCAAAATAAAACCCACTCACTAAAAAGATATCTGAACAGGAAAAAAAATATTACACATCAGAAAGATTTTATTCCTACAGGAAAGAAATATACTCAAGCACTTGCTCAGACTTATTTAGTCTTATTTTAGACATAGTCCTAGCGAGTTGTGTTATCTGCTTTCCCGGCCTACAGTTAACCAAAAAGAGTAAATTAGTAGGATTGAAAAGGATTGTGTCTGGACCAGAAGTGACAGCTGACAAAGAAAACCTTTAAAAATCCAACAGCAACCCCAAAAGCATAATACTCTAGGACAATCTGGTAAGAAGTAGAGATAGAGAATCCTCAATGAGCCCTATGGTAGGTGGGTGCTGGTAAATATTTAATAACTAGCTCTCCAAGAAAAAAAATATATACAAACCACTCTTTTAATCTACATTATTGACATTTTCCCATCATTTCCATAATACCAATCAATAGAACAAATCAAGCCCCAATTTGAAGTGTTTACTAAGTTATTCATGCTTAATTTAACAATTAACTTTCTTGAGTAGGTTGAAGCTGATTCTGTGAGGGCATCACTGTACAAAAGGTGGTGTTTTATTATCTTGTGAGATCTTTGTCACTTCTGGGTAGTTTCTCTGGCCCTTTCCTCCCTAAGATTCTTATCTCTGGGGCGTGTGGACACCAAATGAATAAGTTCTTTCTAAAAAAAAAAATGATGAAAAGATCTGAGTGATAGATTGAAGCAGCAGGTGGCCACAGACATATTAATCTCTCTCCCTCTTTTCCTTTTTATTCAGGGACTATCATTTCATCACCTGCCTTCTTCTTAATCTTATATGCCAGACACAATTTTCAAGAGGAAAAGAAATCATTAAACATTGAATGATAAAGAACAAATTGTCCTCATTTACATTACATTATAGTTGATGAACATTTGTAAAACACCTAGTATGTATGAGGTCCTATGCCAAGTACTGGGAATACTAAACAACAACAAATAATCATAAAATAACCCTTGTTTTCAAGCAGTTTAAATTCTAATATGGTGTAATAGAGTGAACTTTTTATAAAGATGTCATTAAGTTATTAATGACTGTGTCATTTTTTTAAAAAAAGCATACTCTGACAAATATGGAGATGTTTAGAAGAACTGAACATTTTTAACTTATTTCAGATTGCTTGTTATCTTGGGAAGGGGGATGAGGGGAAGAAGGAAAAAAAAATTGGAACACAAGACTGAATGTGTGCACATATTTAAAAAAATAAAATCTATTTAAAAGGAAAAAACATACTCTATTTAAGAAAACAGGGAAGATGTATATCTCAAATAGTTAAATTAAAAGTTTTAGTGGTTAAGGAAGGATAAAAGATTCAATTATCTGGAAAATTCATTTTTAATATGACCCTTCATTCACTTAGGACAACCAAAAAGTGAAACATCTCAAAATTACATTAGAAAAAAAAAAAATAAAGAGAACAGAAAGGGAGATAGAATCATAGAAAAGCAGGACATGCTTAAAAATTACATATTATAATTATGATACGATTAAAAAGAAAAGAAAACTTTAGATAATCAAGGCAGCGAGGTGGCACAACTAGGAGCACAACTAGCACAACTCAGGAAGACCTAAGTTTAAATTAACCTCAGACACTTATTGGTTATATGAAGTTGGGGAAGTCATGTTACTCTGTTTGTTTCAGTTCCTTATCTGTAAAATGAACTGGAGAAAGAAATAGCAAAAGACCCCAGCACGTTTGCTAAGAAACCTCCAAATGAGGTCAGAATGAGTCAGACGCAATTGAAAAAACTGGATAAGAAAACCCAGCAAAATAAGATCCTCACTTTCATAGACAATATTCTTCCGTTCCACATCTGTAGAAATGCTCATTTATTTGGTATCTGTTACATTTATGATTTTAGAAAGTTGCGGGGGATGGAGACCTGCATAAAAATTTGATGAAAATATCACTAGCAGATAAGGAAACCATGGACATGGTACTTTCAAATCCTTTCTCTTTTGCCCTAACCTTACCTGCTCAGTGAAATCAGAGCCCCGACAGTGTGCCAAGCTAGCTTCTGACTAGGAAATTTCATCACATGCCTGATCACTTTGATGTTGGTGAATGAGACATCTATGTGTCTGATGTTTTTTGAAGGCTGGTGAGTGATTTCCATCCTTCAACCCAGGATGGAGCAAATGTACCTACTGCAGGTGCTTTGTGGAGATGGAGAAAGCTGTTCTCAAAAAATAAAACATCCTCCCATCTCCTCCTTGCCTTACCCTAACAAGAGAGAGAGAGAGAGAGAGAGAGAGAGAGAGAGAGAGAGAGAGAGAGAGAGAGAGAGAGAGAGAGAAGGAAGATAGGGGGAAGCAGAGGAAAGGAAGAACTGCGCAGAATGTGTGTATATTTCTGTGTGTGTGAAAGAGAGACAGAGACAGACAGACAGACACAGAGAGAGAGATAAAAGAGAGAGAGAAGGAAAGAGAGGGAGAAAAAAGGAGAGACAGAAAGAGAAGGAAAGAGAGAAAGAAAAGGAGAGAGAAAAAAGAGAGAGAGATCACTAATACTCCATCAGTGGCTAGCCAACATTATCTGGCTATTTAGAGAAGAAGCTTCATCTCAATCAGTATAAATCTTAATGGAAAATGGTCCATTGTTCAATAAACAAGACAATTACAAATTGCTAAATAATAATACATTTAGAGGTGGGGAGAACAGGTGGGGAAAACTGGGCATAATAGCATAGAGGAACTACAAATTCTACCTCTAATCCTTTGGGGTTTTAAGTCTGTTTCACTGCTCTTAAGATTTTTATAAGATAGAAACTGGGTGAGAAAAATACTGTGGCAAAGAAAGAACAGTATAAATCTGTTTCCATAGCAACAATTCAGATAAGAGTAATAGTGCTACCTAGCCTAGAGGTAAAAGTAGTGAGATTAAAATATGCCCAAAATAAACACTTTCAAGGATTTTATTTTCTCCTTAAATACTTAATTTAGACATAATTTATACCCACAAGTCACATATATTATGAGTCTTGCCATAGGCAGAAAAAATTGCCAGTCTACCCCTATGTTGTCATAGAGCACAGGAGATGAAAACTCCATTCCTGCTAAGAATTTGTTCATTTTGAAACTTAAAAGAAAAAAAAAGTAGATCGTAGAACTTTGGAGCTAAAGGAAATTTCCCTTAGCAAAGGAATGATCTTCTAGCACAATTTCTTCATTTTACAGAAGAGAAAACAGGCTCAGAGAGATTAAGTGATTTACACATTGTTACACAAACAGAGCCAGCACCAGAAGTCAGATATCATAATAACCTATTGACTATAGATTTCCATTATTGATCACAATGACAACTCACACTTCCATGATGTTTTCAGCTTTGCAAAGTATTTTCCTCAGGACAAACCTGTGGGCTAAGTAGTAGAATTCTTATTATTTTTTCCAATTTGCAGATTCAAATCAGAGTTTATATTTTGTCCCTAATCAATTATTTAGTAAATGTCTAAGGACATAATTATAGCCCAGGACTCTTGAATTCAGGTTCAGAACTCTCTTTACTCTAGCAAATTATCTCACAATAACATCTCTCCCTTTTTCTGAAATTTAGACTTTAGAGAGGATTTAATTATTAAATGAATGAGTAAGTATTTATAAAATACTTGTTATAGACCAAGCACCATATTAAGCTAAGGATATAAATACCAAAGTGAAATTATTCCTGGCCCCAAGGAGCTTATATTCTAATGCAGGAGGTGTAGTGGGAGAGACAATATATATTGGGAATTGTCAAAAAAAATAGTAAGTGGAGCTATAGAGATATTGATTGACACACATTTTTCACTAGCAAAATAGTCCAGTCTAATTATATAATGATCCATATCATGAGAACCACCAGTTGAGATAGTAAGAAGATGGCTGGAGGATGATTTCAGAGGCCTGGAGAAATTTACATGAACCAATGCTTAGTGAAGTGAGTAGAACCAGAAGATCATTGTACACAGCAACAACAAGATTATAAAGTGATTAATTCTGATAGACATCATCAACAATGAGGTGATTCAGACAAGTTCCAAAGGTCTTGTGATGAAGAGAGAGGACACACACACACAGAGAACTAGGGGAATTGAGTGTGGATCACAACACAGTATTTTCATATTTTTTGTTGTGGTTTGCTTGCATTTTGCTTTCTTTCTCTTTTTTTTTTTCTTTTTGATCTGATTTTCTTGTGCAGCGTGATATATGAGGAAATATATAGAGAGGAATTGCATGTGTTTAATATATATTGGATCACTTGCTGACTTGGGGAGGGGATAAAGGAAGGGAAGGAAAAAATTAGAACACAGGGTTTTGTAGGGGTGAATGTCAAAAATTATACATGTATGTATTTTGAAAATAAAAGGCTATAATCAAAAAGAAGGAAGAAAAAGGAAGAAGAAAAGAGAAGAAGAAGAAAAGAAGAAGAAGAAGAAGAAGAAGAAGAAGAAGAAGAAGAAGAAGAAGAAGAAGAAGAAGAAGAAGAAGAAGAAGAAGGAAGAAGAAGAAAAAGAAGAAGAAGAAGAAGAAAAAGAAGAAAAAGAAAGAAAAGAAAGAAGAAAAAGAAGGAAGAAGAAGAAGAAGAAGAAAAAGAAAGGGAAGAAGAAAAAGGAAGAAGAGGAAGAAGAAAAATAAAGAAAGACGAAAGAAAGAAAGAAGAAGAGGAGGAAGAAGAAGGAAGAAGAAGAAGAAGAAGAAGAGGAAGAAGAAGAGGAAGAAGAAGAAGATGATAATGGCTGGGGTGGGATATGAAACCAGATAGTGTTAGCCATGTGACACAGTCAGTTCCATGACTGGAACTCCAGAGCTGAGAAGACTAAATCCTGCAGTTTATTTTGGTCTGGAATATAGATATCCATAAAGATTTATTAAATGCCTCTTATGTGTCAGTCTATGGAGAAAAAAAAAATACTAGATAATCTCTGCCCTCAAGGAACTTACATTTTATCTGAGGAGACAAGTACATAAATGATTATATGCAAGATAAATGGTTGAGAACTTCCACCTGGCAGAATTGGAGAGGGTGTTCAGAAGAGTCAGAATTAAACTGAGTTTTAGCAGAAGTTAGACACTACTTTAAGGGGTAAATATAAATGCATCCCAAGCTTGGGGAGGATCCTCTGCAATGGTATAGATGCAGGAAAGGAAAAGGCATATATAAGATGTGGGACAGAAATGTTAAACACAAGATCAACAGATGCAGCTCACGCACTCCTTAGTGCAGTTAGGACCAAATTAAAAGTGAATTAAGGGAAGCGGCTAGGTGAGGCAGTGGATAGAACACCAGCTCTGAAATCAGGAGGACCTGAGTTCAAATCTTACTTCTAACACTTCCTAGCTATGTGACCCTGGGCAAGTCACTTAACTCCAATTGCTTCAGGGGAAAAAAAATCAACTACTTTACAAAAACTTCTAGGAAAACAATTGGCCAGAAACTAAGTATAAACCAACATCTCAGACTATATAACAAGATAAACCTCAATCATATGTGACTTAGACCTCATAAACAGATTAGTGAATCAGGGAAGAAATTCCCTTTGGGATCTATAAAAGAATTTGTGACAAAATGAAGGAATTGTTGTAATTCAGTTGATTTTGTTTTGTCCAATCCTTGATCACTTCATTTTAGGTTTTCCTGCCAAAGATAGGAAGGTGGTTTGCCATTTCTTTGTCTTGCTCATTTTAGAGATGAGGAAATTGAAACTAACAGGTTAAATGATTTGACCAGAATCATGTAGCTCATAAGTTTATCTGAGGCCAGAATTTGAACTCAGGAAGATGAGTCTTTCTAACTCTAAGCCTAGATGTTTTACCCACTAGCTACCTGAAACAATGGATAAGGAAACACAATAAAATAAAATGGATAACTTTGTTTCATGAAATATAAACAAATTTCCATAAACAAAACTAATTTGGCTAAAATTAGAAGGGAAAGAGTTAACCTGAGGAAAAAAGTCTTTGCAGCAATATTATCTGTTAAAGGTCTTATTTTCCAAGCTAGATTTTTTAAAAATAAGAGCTATTCCTCAATGGTATGAATGCACAATTTTCAAAAGAAGAAAATCAAGCTGCCAACATGAAAAAAAAAAAAACTCCAAATCACTAATAATTAGTTAAATTAAATTTAATTCAATTCTGAGTTTCTATTTTATGTCAATTAGACTGGCAAAGACAACAAAAAAAGGAAAACGTCAGGTCTCAAAGGAAAGTAGGTACACTAATACTCTTTGGTAGGACTATAAATTGGTCCACTTGTTCTGGAAATCAACTTGGAATATGCTTAAAAAGTCATTAAAAGTGCGTATACTCTTTGACCTATAGATATCTCTACAGGACTTATATCTGAAAAAAATAAAGAGGATAGAAAGAGTTCCACATGTCCAAAAATATTTTATAATCTTTTTGCAGTGGCAAAGGATTGAAAACTAATAGGTTGCCTTCAGTTGGGGAAATGGCTAAATAAATTATGCTATATGAATATAATAAAATATTCCTATACCCTAAGAAATGACTAAATGGTTTCAGAAAAGCCTAAAAAGTTTTGATGCATTCATTGAAGTTAAAGAGGGTAGAACCAAGAGAACAATCTATACACTAACAAAAATTAGAGAGACAACCCTGAGATACTTGAGAACTCTGATTAATATAATAGTCAATCACATTCCCAGAGGACTAATGACAAACCTATTGCCCATCTTTTAACAAAGAAATGATGGACTCAAGAAGCAGAATAAGACATTATTGGACAAAGTCAATTTGGGAATTTGTTTGATTATGTATATTTCCAACAAAGACTTAATTTGTTGTGGTTGTTTTTATCTTTTCCCCCATGGGTAGAAGTAGAAGAGAGATTGAAAATAGGGTTAATAGCAAATACAATTTTAAAAAAGAAAGAAAAATGAATTTTCAGGTTTATTTTTAAAAATACACCAAGGAGAAAAGAAAGAAAATAAAAAAGAAGCAGAAACAAGCAAGACAGCTTTAAAAGCTATAAGTAAAATTTATTATGTTCTTAACAATTAATGTATATAATATAGATCGATACATAAAAGAGATTTGTAGTTTCATATATAATCCTCTTTTCCTGCCCTATTATTTCAATGGAAATGTTTATATTTTTTGGTGGTTAAGTTCAGGATAAAATATTAAAAAAAAAGAAAAAGAAAAGAAAAAGACAAGACAACCAAGATCAATTGGTTGGGATGAACATGGTAACAACGATCTCAACTGATCAGGATTTCCTGTGACTCTCTGTACATAACTGGCACCTGAAGTTTCCTCTACCATTTCCATCACTTAAGACCCATATTATTTCCCAGACTTGAAAAGACTGCCATGAAACAATATGATCAACGTTAAGTCCAAAAGAGCAACTGTGTAAACACAAAGAAACCCTTAAATGGAAAATGTGTTCCTCAGAAACTATATTTTTCTCCCTTTGGGAGAAAAGTCAATTAGAAGAATACAGAAGTTAAAAGAGGGAGAATGGGTAGCATTAGGGTTACCAATTTTTTATTTTTATAAAAAGAAGAAAATAAAAAACAGGGTCATTGAAGCAGTTTAAATACCCCAAAAATAGCAAAAAAAGAAGGTCAATAGGAAATAAAGAAAGGTAGGATGGCTTTGAAAATAACACATTAAATTTGTCATATACTTGGAGGATATATAATTCAGATTCACAGCTGGGTGTAGAAATCTTTGTATTCTGCTTTGTATGTAAAAAGTTCCTTTTATTTGGTGTTTGTTAAATTCAGGATTTTTTTTTAAGAAATCAAATAGAGTTAAGAACTGGAAGAAGACAACCCCAAGAGATGAAGGGAAGAAAAAAATTTGAATGAGATGTGGGGTTTTTGTCACCTAATGTCAGTTAAACAGAATCACAGAAGAAGTTGGGATGGATTTTGAATGTCATCTTGTTTTTACAGGTGAGGAAACTGAAGGCCTTGGCCTTTCCAGGTATTCTTAAATTCTAATTCTTATAGTGTTAGAAATGAGGGGAGGTCCAGAGAGGTCAAATGGGTAAGAGATAGCTAAAGATAAAGCATTTATTTAGTGTCTAGCATTAAGTGCTGAGAATACTAAAATAACAAATAAGATAGTTCCTACCTGCAGGGAGCTTACAGTCTAATGAGAGAATGACAACATGTCCCATTATTAGACATGGGAATTTGGGCTACCTGGATAGGGAAAAGGTAGATGTCAGGAAGCTGGAGTAGTCTGGAAAGTGAGTACATCTTCTTCAGTTGCATGCAAAACTGGAAATCTATATTCCTTAGGTGAATGGGAGGGAAGGCTACAAAAAAGAAATAGAAGTTCTAAGGGATCTCTCAGTCTAGTTGGAGACATTCAAAACCTTTAAAAACTCAATTATAGAACCTGACCCCTCTTCCCTCAGCTACTTCATACCAATAAGAAGGTATCTGAAAAAAGAAGAGAGGTCTGGGTTTACTATTGAGTTTCTAATGAGCTCACACCTGTAGGTAGGATGTAATTAAGTTTACAAAGAATAAAAGTTAGCTATGAGGAAATGGCCTTAAGTTAGGAAACTGGTGGGGAGCAAAGTAAAAAGGCAAGATAATCATCTCCCCACTAGCAACTCGGGCTGAATAGCTAACCTTCAAAGTAATGAGTGTTACACTGGACCCACTGTGCAAGAAATACAACTGAAGACAATGTCAAAACTGTTATTTCTCACACTTTCATTTATCTAAGTTGAGCCCTAGATAAAATTGGGAAATAAGTGTCCCACATTTTCCAGCAACTGTGTAGCCCACCCTTACTCTTCCAAAGTTTAACTTCTATTCCTATTTTTCTAGATTCTTATGAATCTTTGGTCCCATAGTTTGTTAAACTGGTATTTTGAATATCTGAGATTGAGACCCAAAGTTATTTTCTAGTTCTATGATCTCAAGTAAGGTACTTGAATCTTTTGAGCCTCAACTCTCTTATTTGTCAAAGGATATTTGTATATTAGCTGGCCTCTGAGATTCCTTTCAGTTCTAATATTATTACAACTATAAACCTTTCTTTTAAATACATTGCCCTACTTTCTTCAACGATGAGATGATTCAAACTAGTTCCACTTGTTCAGTGATGAAGAGAGCTATCTACACCCAGAGATTCTTACTCTCTGTGCATTCTTACTCTCTGTGTTGTTGTTTACTTGCATTCTGTTTTCTTTTGCAGTTTTTTCTTCCTTCTTGATCTGATTTTTCTTGTGCAGCAAGATAACTGTGTAAATATGTGTGTATGTGTATATATATATATGTATATATATATATACATATATAGGATTTAACATATATTTTAACACATTTAACATGTATTAGACTACCTGCCATCTAGGGAAGGGGCTGAGGAAAAGGAGGGGAAAATTTGGAACAGAAGGTTTTGCAAGAGCCAATGCTGAAACATTACCCATGTATGTTTTGTAAATAAAAAGCTTTAATAAAAAACATAAAAAACATTGCCCTAAATCTACTATTTCATCAATTTAAGTACTTATAAATTAGATGACTTGACTGAGGTTACACAGCTAGTATGAACTTGAATCTGGATTTTCCTGACTCAGAAGCTGGTCTTCCATTACATTAGATTGCTCTCTAAGTCTGTTTATCAAGCTTCATTTCCCACTTCTCCCCAACATGAAGCCTCTACTCTGGTCAGAAAAATCTTCTCATTGCTTGCACATCAATTTCTAAACCACCTGCTCTTCAGATGTTGCTGTGCTTTCAAGTATCTCTCTTCTCTGCACAGACTTCAAAAAAAAGCTCAGATTTCAGTTATTTATACATTAATAATAATTTTATATGGCCATTACCTCTTTTGTAGGTTATTTTGCATCATCTTTTTTTTTTTTTAACAGCTACTTTTTTTTTTTAATTATAACTTTTTATTGACAGAACCCATGCCTGGGTAATTTTTTACAACATTATCCCTTGCACTCACTTCTGTTCTGACTTTTCCCCTCTCTCCCTCTCTCCCTTCCCCGAGATGTCAAGCCATCCTATACATGTTAAATATGTCACAGTATATCCTAGATACAATATATATGTGCAGAACCGAACTCTTGTTACACAGGAAAAATTGGATTCAGACGTTAAAAATAACCCGGGAAGAAAGACAAAAAATTTGCATCATCTTTAATTTTAAGATGGCGATTTATATCTCCAAAGAAATTTCATAACTGAATATTGGTTGAAACAACTTGGGGAACAGAGGAGGCTGTCCCAATGCTCTGGCAGCCATGCTACATGGGCAACCCCTTATTCTGCCAAAAGTAAATTAACTATGACCATCAGAAAGGGGAAAGTGTAATGCCTCAGTTTCCCTGCCTCAGTTTCTCTGAATTATTATGCTATACCCTGAGTAAAATATTACACCCCACCCTTTCCTTATCCCATTAAGCTCTGGTCACTCTCACATTCCAGTGAGTCATAAAACTCTACATAGCTTATCTCAAATGCCTGGGTATTTGTTTCAGACTGGCTAACTCCTGCCCTTGACCTTCTTATCCTGGCCTCCATTCTGTCAAGATTAAAGTTATGGTCCTTTTCTGAAATTATTATTTACCCAGTATTCTGCCTCACCTTGCCTTTGTTTCCCTGATAATTGGAACCTATAAAAGTATCTGGAATTAATTTCTGGGTGCTGGATGCTTTGAGACAAGAGTCATTTTTGTCTCTTCAGCCAGCTGGCTGTGGCTAATTCAAATTCTCCACTACTGAAAAATTAAAAACCTAATCTCTGTCTTGCCTCAGTTTCTCCGGAATTACAAAAGATATAATGAGTGATATAGAACTTACTATGTGCCAGGCATTATACCAAGCATGTTTTACAAGTAATAGTATCATCATCAACTGTGTTCTAATTATCCTCTCTGGATTTGAGAAAGTAATTATATTGTGTAAAGTATTGCCAAATAATAAGAATTCTTCCTAAAGGTTAGGAGAACAAGGAGTTGTTTATGCTACATAATGTGGATAAGATGAAATGACCCTTAGATCAAACACAAATATGCAATTTTAGAATTTTTAGCATACTATCCACCATTATCACATTATTATATACTTCACACTTTTACATTATCATGTTATTATCAGCAGTAGCACATTAGCAGGGTTAGATTTACTTGTATTTATGTAGCACTTTGAAATTTACATTCCTTATAATAGTCCTTGAGATAGGTAGTATTGGTGTTATTATTCTCATTCCAAAGATGGGGAAATTGAGGCTCAGATAGATTCAGATATTTGCCCAATTCAAACAGATAGTAAATGTTCAAGCTAAATCCAGGTTTTCTTACCCCAAGATCTAAATCTGTATCACCTGACTCATGAGTTTTACTTTCTATCACAGATTGTGAACACCTAATTTATTTCAAGCCCAACTTTTAAAATACAAATACTCTTTGATCAAAAAATACCCTATTACAGTAGAAAAGGCAATGACTCATCTTAAAACTGAGTTCAAATCTTGCCTCTATGATCTTATGATCTATGATCTTAAATAGGTTGCTTAACTTCTAGAAACTCAGGTCTTTCATCTGTAAAATGAAAAGGCTGAATTAAACAGTCCCTACGGTGATTTTCAGCTACATATGTGTAGATTTCAGTGAACTGCAAACTTAACATGAATCAATGGTAAAATATGACAAACAAACATAAAAAACAAACAAATAAATTTAAAAAAAAAAAAAAAACTAATGATCTTGAAAAGTACTTAAAAAGATATTTCTGGTCCAAGAGAAGTTAAAGTCCAACTGTACAAGCAAACAAAAAAAAAAAAAAAGACAAAAAAGTGAAAATATGCTTTGATCCACGTTCAGTCTCCATTGTTCCCACTCTAAATGTGGATGACACTTTCCATTGCAAGTCTATCCCAAGTCTATTGGAATTGCTTAAATCACTGCATTGTTGAGAAGAGCCAAATCCATGATAATGGATAATCACATAATCTTGTTAAAAAAAAAAAAAAAGACAAAAGAGTGAAAATATGCTTTGATCCACGTTCAGTCTCCATAGTTCCCACTCTAAATGTGGATGACACTTTCCATTGCAAGTCTATCCATTGCAATTTCTATTGGAATTGCCTTAAATCACTGCATTGTTGAGAAGAGACAAATCCATGATAGTGGATAATCACATAATCTTGTTGTTATTGTGCTGGTTCTGCTCACTTCACTCAGCATCAGTTTATATAAACCTTTCCAGGCTTTTCCGAAATCAGCCTGCTCATCATTACTTAAAGAACCATAACTTATTCAAACATTCCCCAACTGAGAGCATCCACTCAATTTCCAGTTCCTTGCCACTACAAAAAGGGCTGCTACAAACATTTTTGTACATGTGGATTCTTTCCCCTCCCAATAGACACACTGCTGGCTCAAATGCCCTTTGGGCATAGTTCCAAATTGTTCTTCAGAATGGTTTGATCATTTCACAACTCTACCAACAATGCATTAATGTCCCAGTTTTTCCACATAGATTTTTTAACCTATGCAGGGAGAGAGAGGAAAGGTATTTGATGAATTTGATTTTTTATGTATTTTGATAAAAGTATTCTAACATAATTGCCTTGCTAAGCAATCATATATTCTGCCTTATGCATTTAAAAACATTAGACTGAGAAGTGGTGCATAGGTTTTTCCAAACTGGACAAAAATTTAAAAAGGTCCAGGATACACAAAAGAACTTTAGAATGCTTGGCCTACGGAACTGATTTGGGAACAAAGGAAAGAAACTTCAGAGAGACATATTGAAAATAAAACCTCTCTTCCAATAATTAGAGCTATCCAAAAATGGAAGAGGGGACAAAAATATCAGATTTTTCTTTATTCAGGTTTCCAACTAGAGACTAGATGAGTCTAAGGGACATGGGGTATAGAGGAGATTTTTATAAGGGTATAAATTGGATTGTACAGGTAGTCTCAACTTTCCTTTTGAACTGAGATTCTGTGATTTTCATTATTATTATTATTTATTATTATGATAATTTATATTTGCATAACACTTTCAGCTTTACAGAGTACTTTTTCCCCACAATCCTGAGAAGTAAGTAATACATATAACCCCATTTGTGAAGTTTGTCACATAAAGGAAAATTTGTTGGAATTTCATAATTCTCCCCCAAACACCCAAAGCAACCCCTAGAATTCCTACAGTACAAGACAGAAACAAAGAAGCTGTGACCTTGTTTTTCCTCCTTTTTCAGGAGTCCTCAGAATTTACTTCACTAGTTCTTTCCCTTTCCTTTCCCCTAGTAAAATGATTTAATCCAACATGTGCAAAAATGGCTTGCTGGATAATGAATATAGGGCTGGTATCTCCTGTTACCCACAAAATAAACCTGGAGGAGGGAATTAAAACATGAGCTTGGAATTGACTTCATGGAAATTGAATTAATTCATGGTTAGTGGATTAAGTTTCTGTGCTGAGAGCAATCTCTGAATCAAGAAACAGAATCATCAGCTGCCAGGTGGCAGGATGCTGCCTTTGTATGAGTCAAAACATCTGCAAAATGAAGCCACCTCAGGTGGACTCATGTTTATATAGTTTTAGATATGATAGCCTTTAGCTCAGACATCGTATGTACTCTAGGCTATGTGTGCTATATAACATTATTGCAATATTAATATTATTACTAATGGAAGAGGGGTATGTGTGTTGCCCATGTAGGTTTTATGTATCCAGTGGTTCCATTCAGCTTCTTTGTTTCTGTCTTTACTGTATCCAATGATTCCACCTAGCTGTGGCTCACAAAGAGGCATGAGTAGTTATCGTTAGAGCCTTCCCCATCTATCATTCTATAAGACAGGCTTTGATTCCTGCTAAGAGGGAAAGCAGGAGTTTGGGGCTGGTAGCTGGTCACTCTGCTCTCCTTAGGAAGGAGTATCAGGATACAATTATATCTATCTAGCCTCTGAAGTTTCACAGTCTAAGGGAGATGATTTTCAAGTTTAAGATATACTCCCCCTCACTATCCTTTAATGAGGAAGGAGAGACCCAAGTTTTGTATAAAATGCTTAATGCCTTTCCCAACAATTGCCTACTCCACAAAGAACACACATATCAAATATTAAGTAAACTCATTTAGCTAAGCCTATAGCAAACAGAAACCTGAGGAAGTATGTAGATGAAAATATATGCCACATGATAAATTAACGCTCCCATTGGGATTAAGATCATTCAAAACTCTACCAAGAGAAGGGAGATAGAATATGCATTATAAAACACCTACTAAGTGCTAGGCACAGTGCTAAATACTTTTTACAAATAATGTATTATCTCATTTTATTCGCACAATAACTTTGCAAGGTAGATGTAAGGTATTATCCCCATTTTATAGTTGAGAAAACTCAGACAAACAGAAGTGACTTGCCCAAAATCTACAGCTAATAAGTGTTTGAGCCTGGATTTGAGTTCACTTTCCTGACTCCAGGCTCATCAATGCCACCAGCTGCCTTCCAGATCTCATCCAAGAGGAAATTTCTCAAATTCTCTAATGTAGTAACTAGGGATAGGGATATAACCAAGGTACCATTTCCTTAGCATGATAGTTTTTTCCCAAAATCTTTCTCTCCTTTCAAGAATCTGAATAGAGTCGGTCTTCTTTCTCAAAGCTGGAAGCCAGAAGAATAGAATCTCTCTTCCCCCAAAGCATTTCCAACTCTGCTTCTTATGTAGCTGAGGAGCATTGAATAGTTAATCTCCAGCAATGAGGAGAAGTGTTAAAATAATAATGCACATTTATATAAATTAAAGTTTGCCAAAGTCTTTTGCAAAACCAAAACCCTGAGAAGTAGCAGGCGCACATTAAATTATTCTCTTTTCATAGATGGAAAAACAGAAAAAAAGACACAAAGTGTTTTACTCTTGATCTCACAATAAGTCAGTATCAGGTAGAGTTCAAAGTATTGCTACCCTATGTTCAAGATAGTATGTATGGCAGGATATACCCCAAATCAGACCCTCACTCAGGTATTTACTTTTCTTTTCATCATCAGTTGAAAGACTTGATTAGTAAAATGAAAGTGTTTAATAAAATAATCTAGTATTTTTAAAGGTAGTAGTAGAATATTCCCTTATAACCCTGGGACACACTCTTCTACAAATGTAAAAACGACCCATACGAAAGGAAGCCATTAGGATAATCAAATGGGAGGGAAGACAACTTAGGGAACATGTACATTAATGACTTTCAATATCTGAATTGATTTAGGCTCTAGTCCTTATTGTGTACTTTTAATTTTGACCACTTATCACTTATTTACTTCACAGAGTTTTGTGTTCCTTGATTTCAGAATTCTGCCTGTCCCCTGAGTGAGGCCATGAAACAGGGAAATGATTATTGAGTTAGAGAGTCCAGGTATGGAACCTCTGTGTATAGACATAAAACAAATTACTGGCTACAAGTTTATTAAATAATAAGTGATTAGGTGGTACAATATGCACAAGAAGCCTGATGGAGAAAGGTCATTACCAGATTAGGTGGGGTCAGAAGATGAAGGAAGTTATGGAGTTTGTATGAGCCTTGAAAAGATGGACTGGAATTTAGCAAGTTAAGAAGGAAGAACAATTTAAACAAATGAAAAATCATGAACAAAAACACAGAGAAGGAAAAGGGAAATAAGTGTATATGGAAGATGGCAAGTAATTCAGTTTGATTAAACTTCATGTGTTTATGGAAGTTTAGGAAACTGCAGATTGTGGAGATCTTTGAATGTCAAGCATCCTGGCTTTATGATTTAGCTGCAAAATGTCCAAGTCATTTAACCTTGCTGAATCTACATAAAAAGAATAATGATATTTGTGCAATCTAACAGTGAATACTTCGTAAACTATGAAGTGCTATTAAAAAATATGGGTTGATGCTATGATACAGAATGCCTAGTTAATTATTTAGGACCTTGAAATGAACAAAGGACAAGAGGATTCTGGAGTTTTTTGAGAAGAGGAGAAAAAAGCTGAAGAAAGTATATTGTGTATCAGAAGGCAAGCCCCAAAAAGAAAGCCCTAGGTACCTTAAGTACCTTAAGTAGCTTAAGTGGAAATGGTGATGGTTTGGTGAAGATGAGTAAAAAGGACAGAAGGGAAAAGGATCAAAAAGAGAGAAGAGAAGAGAAAAATATTTACCATTTTGGAATGGGACATGAGTATACTTTGAACTGTTGCTATTCTGATACAATAATCCCTAGTTCCTTTCCCAGACCCAAAGTCAACCATTTCTACATCAAATCAAGTATTTATTAAGTGCTTACTATGTACAAGACAACATACTAAACTATAAACAAAAATTTTGCTAGTAAATTGTCACAAAAATGCTAAACTACATGTAAGCTAGTTCTTTGTAATCATCAACTCTAGTCAAGTATGAACTGCCTATTACCAGAATGGGAGGAGTATAAAATTGAGGGGTCACATCACAAGTCAAAATGTTTTCTTTGCTACTGGAGATATGATTCTCTTCTGCCCCATCTTAATCAATTCCTGAGGACCTCCCCTCCAAGTTATTGTTTGTAACCTTTTGGCATGAAGATACCCAATGATGATAAAATTCCCAATGATTTAATCAGGAAGGATCAGATACATTCGTACACCAAAGCTGCAAGACCCAACCATTACAGCTTAGATCTCCTTTTATAGGTTTGTTTTTTTGTTTTTTGGTTCTGAAATAATACAAGACTTAACCATGGACTATGCAAGACACTTGAGAAGACAGAGACATAACACACTATTTAATTCCATTTTACTAGCCTGATATGGGGAGTGGAGGAAGCACTGGATACAAAGGAAAAAAATGAAACAGTCCCTGTCCTCAAGGAACTTATCTTTTACAGGGTTCTGACTATCTTCTGACTATCTTACCTTAAGGCACTGGAAGCAGGGGCCACAAATTACTCCAAAGGGAAATGGAATAGGTCACTATACATGCCAAGCCATGTAAAACTTGTCTAATCTTTATTTCATGTTTCCTTAATCTTCTACAGAATTTACTAGCCTTTAATACTGTGCAAAACTGGCCCAAGTTTTTCTTCCTCCCCTAAGCAGTTATGGGTAGAAGCCTAATTTCTGATGTCAGGATCCAAGCTATGCTTCCATGCTACAAGGCAGCTAAGTGGAGCAGCAGATAGAGTTCTGGGCCTGGAGTAAGGGGAACCTGAGTTCAAATGTGACCCCAGATACTTCCTAGCTGGGCAATTCTTAACAAGTTACTGAACCTCTATTTATCTTAGTTTTGTCAGTTGTAAGATGTGTATAACAGCATCTATTTTATAGGTTTAATGAGATGATATTTATAAAAAGTGTTAGCATAGTATCTGGACCCTAGTAGATGCTATATAAATGCTTTTTTTTCCCCTTTCTCTCCCTCCCTCCCAGATCCATTGTTAATATCTATTTCACTCTGCTCTGATTTTTTATAGATTTTATCATTAGTTGCTACTATATTTTGAGGACTTTCCAGTATCCATTAGTAACTTTTAATTTTTCTTGCTTGTTTCTTGTCCATCTCATCAATGCCTAGAACCTTATATTATTTCCTGGTTTTAGAACACTACCTATTCTTTTCATTTGTATCCATTGTGACTTCCTTTTCGGAATGATAGTGTGGAAACAGCACTTTAGCTTATGAGATCGTAATTTTGCAACTGAAAGGGACTTAGTGACCATGTTAGTCCAACCTCTAATTTTATGAGAAAATAAGACCCAGGAAAACTAAATCAAATGGCATTTATTAAACACTTACTATGTACTAGGCATTGTGATAAAAACTGGAGATACAAAGAAAGCCAAAACAGTCCCTGCCTTCAAGAAACTTATAATCTAATGGGGGGAAAGTTTAAGTAACTTGCCCAAGTATCAGAGGTGATGCTTGAACTCAATGTCTCTACTCCAGAGCTAAAATACTCCTTGATGCCTTCTTCTAGGGAGGAGAGATAGAAAAAGAAATTTCCTTTTCCAAAGTCAGGGTAGATATGAAAGAATTAGAGTGCTTTTTGGAGCCTAAAGGAGAAAATCAAATTTTCATCAGCTCTAAAATTCAAATCTATGTCATTCAACTCATTTACATTCCTAGTTAATTAGCAAAATCTAATCATAAGATATGTAGGCACTTTTGAGAAGAATTTAGCTTGTTATGTAGTGGAATGAGAAAAATTAGTAAGGATTTAACATATCATTACCTTTATTGACTGCATGCAATAGAATACTATTAAAAATTAATAAAGCAGGCAACTTTAAAAATCAAGGGAGAAAGAAATAAGGTCTGCATCTGTTTAACTGACCTTATACAGTACTTACTACTGTGTTCTGTACATCTCTGAACCTATTTAGCGCTATCAGCTCCCTTCCCCCCACCCAAAAAAAAAAGATAGGGCTACATCAAGTTTATCAGTAAAGATAGAAGTAATCTGAAACTCAACATATCAAAAATTGAATTCCTCTTCCCCTAATAAAGTTGACCCTCCTCCTAATTTGCCTATTTCATTTGTTGATACCACCATTTTTCAAAGAACCTAAACTCAAAAATTCAATCACATTTACTCTTTCCTCTCCATCCCACATATCCAAGCTGTCCAAGTCCTATTGATTTTGCTTTCTCTAATTCCTACTTTCTCTTTTACTACTTTCACTCTCAACTAAATTCTTGGAATAATCTCCCAAGTAGTTTCCCTACATTCAGTTTTTGCTCCTTTGATCATCCCTTCATACTATTATAGAAGTTATCATTGTTTGTATAGGTTTTACCACATCATTGTCCTCAAAATCCTTCGATGAATTGCCATTTTCTAAAAGAAAATAATTCAAATTCTATTCTGATATTTGAGAACTTCTACAATGTCTATATGTACCAACTTACTCAAATGATATCTTCCTCATTAAACTATAAGCTCTGGAAAAAAAAACAACAACAATAAAACAAAGCTATTTTTGCTTTTCTTTATATCCTCTACTTTATAGTAGGTACTTAACAAATGCTTATTCATTGCCTGTTTCCTTCTTTCACATTATGTTCCAAGAAAATTGAACTATTAAATACTTTCTACTCTTAAGGGAGCTTCTTCTATCTGCCTATCTTTTCAAACATTATTGGCTATGCTTGTCCACTCTTGCTTTCTACCAGTGAATTCATTGTGCCTTGTTCATTCATAGTAGTTGTGGTTATAAATAGTGTATAGTTTTAGTCTGGTGTTCCCAGTTTATAACTAAAAGAATAAGACTTCTATGGGGTTCCTTTGGGTAGTGGGACTCAGAGGCACCTGGTATTTTGTTTGTTTTTGGATATTCACTGGGAAAAACCATGATGGCAGTAAGGAGGAAACTAAATGGGAGGCAATATGGAAGTTCTGCAGGAGAATTCTCCAGCAACCACAGAAGCCCCAACCCATCCAGATGTCTTCCATACACAAGCGCAAAAGATTAGTCAGAAGCCAGAATCAGGCCCCAACAAGGCTGCTGGACAAGGTACTATCTTTCCAAGAAACTGAACACTGGCTAAAAAAAAAAAAAAAAAAAAAAAAAACAGCTCTCAAAGCTGCCTCCATTCTAATCATCTCAAACCTTGGAAACATAGGGATACACATTGGGCTTATTCTACCTGAATTGATTTGTTTTAAATTAGCTCAAATGCTCTATTCAGGTTCATTGTGGGGCCCATCAATTCCCAAACATTTATTCCTCACATCCTGGCCACTCTCACATGCCTAGAAGAATTTTGGAAGCACCCCACAGTGCTAGCTAGAGTATATAAAATGCTGAACTATGCCAATCTCTTGAAACTTTCTGAGTTTATTCTACAAAAATGCCTTAAATGTTGGGGCTGCTCCAATTTGGCAATGTTCGTATGGCATTAAACAAAGTTATGGCATCTGCCTAGAATGGTACTCAGTGCAGAGAATATTACAATCCACCAGAATTTGGAGGAAGATGATTCATCACCATAGCTAACTCCTACATGTGTATTCTCACTGAAGTTTTGCAACCAGATCAGGGGGACAAAAACCCTGTCAGCTTCCAACAAGGCATTGCCCATAAACCACCTTAGCCCAATAGCACAAGACTCTAATATTCCTGATGATACCAGTGGGCATTATAGATTGCTCAGGCATTATCCCTACAGATTGTCTCCAGATAAAGATATGTGCTCCTAATCAAACTTGCACTGAGTCAGCAGCCTTCAACCTCACAACAGTCAATTGGATAAATCAAACTCAACTGACACCTCCACAAGGAATATGCTGGGTTTATATACCACCAGTTCCCCTTTCCTGATCAACTTAATAGGCACTCTAGCTGCCATGAGAATGTACTTCATGGTCTCCATGAAAGACACTCACCAGACTCTTGAGCATCTTATATCATTACCAGCAGAGAGTCATGTCTTGAAACTTACTGATTACAACCTCAGGAATAGCAGAAGAAGAAGTCCATAAAAAGCTAAGGGATACATAGAGGGCTATTACAAAGCAACTAAAGGAACAAATTGAGAACATTGCCAGAGGACTTGACATATTGGCAGAACTATGTACTTGGGGAGCTATGGTGAGGAACCACAGGTTAGCTTTAACTACCTATTAGTCAACCAAGAAGAAGTTTTGTAAATTTCTATTGCATGTGGATTGATCCCTTTGGAGAAATAGCCCTTATCACAGACTTTATAAAAGGCAAAGTAAAGACTATCAATACCATCATCAAAGACATCAAGGGCAGCTCTCTTCAGAGCCCATGAGTGTTCTCACTGATCATTTTTTCCTGGATTTCTCCAGGCAAATGGTCAGGATCCCTATGAGACTCCTTTGAAGTTATAGTCATTACTGTGCTTGCTGTGATTTAGTTTAAATTAATCAATAGACATGGTTGTTGTTATTATTGTTCAATCATTTCACTTGAATATGACTCTTCATGACTCAGTTTGGAGTTTTCTTGGAAAAATACTAGAGTGACTTGCCATTTCCTTCTCCAGCTCATTTTACAGATGAAGAACTGAAGCAAATAGGATTAAGTGACTTGCCTAGGATCACATAGTTGTAAGTGTCTGAGGTCAAATTTGAATTTAGGAAGATGAGTATTCTTAATTCCAGGCCTGGTGTTCCATCCATTGTGTTACCTAGCTGCCCTACTAGACAAGGGAATATGTGACTATAGTAAATGATCAGAGTATTCAGAAGTAGATTGTTTTGAAACTATCTTATTCTTGTCCCCTTCCCCCATATTCTCTCTGCCATCCCTGCCCAAGCTCAGCGTGTATAAGAAGCTAGTATAAGGTAATAATTAGTAGGAAATAAGATTGCAAAAAGGGAACCTAGAAGTCATGTACAAACTATCTCATAAATCTAGAGATTACAGTAGTCACCAGAAACTGGCTCATTAAATTTACTAAGGTCATATTCTAAGACTATGTGCTAAATTAGGAAAAGCTAGTAATGATGCCTCAGTTCTCTTAATTATCCTCAGTCTCTAAGTTTCATATAAGTTCCAGACATGCACAATAAGACCAATAAACCAACAGCAAAATGTGATGCTAGTGAACTAATCCTAAAGTGCTGCTGAAAATGAAATCCTACTCTCTTGGGAAAAAAATAGATGAGAAACTGTTCTCCTGGTTATTGATCAAAATAGAGAGATGCAGCATAAGTCACACGAGCAGCCAAGAAGGGAAGGTCTCTCAGTATTACAGACATGAAGGTCTCTAGTTTCCATAGTTTTGCAACTCCTCCTCATGAAGAGCCTATTAATCAGTTGTATCTGAGTCTTCATACTCTCATTTAGAGTTTTCTTGGCAAAGATTCTGGACTAATTTGCCATTTCCTTTTCTAATTCATTTTACAAATGGGAAAACTGAGGCAAGCAAGGTTAAGTAACTTGCCAGGGCCAAACAGCTCCTGAAGCCTGTTTTCAACTCAGGTCCTCCTGCTTCCAGACCCAAAGCCTATCTACTGTAACACATAGATACCAAAGAGACTGTAGGATTTCTCAATCAACCTTGTGAGGCTAGAGATAAGTAAGTAGGAAGATCATTATTGAGCCTGTTAATCTTTGAAAGATTGTGTATTATCATAGGGAAGGAATTGACTCTTTTCTGCTATTTAACTCCTTTTTTTCCTTCCCCATGTCCTTACATATAAGAATTGTCTTTGTCCTACTATATTTGGACAGCTCTCATCCCAGTATTCCCAGAATTTGATACATACAGTAAGCAGTTAATACTATGTTTCCATTCCACATAGCAAGGATATGGTCTCCTCTGAACAGAAACCAGCTTTAATAACCTGCTGACAGTAGTAAGAAGGCATCCATGGACCATTGGTATTGCTCCTCAGATCTAAATACAATATTCTAGATGAAGCCTGGCCAGCACATGATTATATTCATGTCAGCTTTACTTGATAAATACAATTTTTAAAAAGTTAACATTAGTCTTAACTTCTTAATTCTCTCAACCCAGTCAAGATTAAAATGAAAGCCACAAGACTAATTTCAAGATTCAAAACATAATTAACAGAAAACATGAGAGGCCTTCCTTTAACAAGCAAATGAAGAGCCCTCATCAGACTTAGCAATAGAGAGTGAATTCCAGCTTGCCTAGTTGGCCTAGTAATAGTCTGTGTCAGTGAAGCAGGAGTAAAGTAAAATGTCAAGCAAAACTGATCCAGTGGGTAGAAATAAAACCGCAATTTTTATTCAGATTACAACCTTATATTTTAGTTATATAGTATATATTTCTGCTTGGGTATGCTTCTTGAAAATCCAGCCAGAACAATAGATAGCTGTGATGGGACAAAATCAGGGAAGACCACAAAAGCAGACAGTAGTTGCGGATCAAACCAGGGAGAGAAGTCACTGAGATTAAATGACATCAGACAGTCATGAGTCAAATCAGGCATCCAGAGAGTGATATCATCAAGCAGAACTTGGGTCAGGGAAGCCAGCTGATAAATATAGTAAGATCCAGAAGGGCACATTTAAAAGTAAGCAGCAGAGTAAGTCAGGCATGGAAAAAGTCTCTGGTCCATTTGGTCTAAAAGAGATTCAATTTGAGGAAGGAAAAGAGAAAAGAGAGGAAGCCAAAAGACATCTCAGAGCACTGAAACTAGGCTTCTGATAGTATCCCGATTATTTATCACCATAAATCTCACATACTGCACCACAAACCTACAAAATGATGGGTAAGTTTGACAATGATATATCACTGAATACAGTGAAATCCTAACTTCCTCAAATAGGTATAGGCGAATGCTCAATAAGCTCTTCTACATGTTTCTCTGTCTTCATCACCTTTTGCTAAAAGATGCTTTATTCAGTAACTAAAAATAAAAGCAACAGAGGACTTCTGGCCAAGATGGCAGAGAGGAGGCACACATCTACTTAAGCTCTGCGTTTTCTCTCAGAATTTAATTCATGAAAAGCCTCGGAATTAGTGCTTGACTGAAAAAAAAAAAAAAAAACACAAATAATTACCAAGAGAAGACATCCTTGAAATTCACCAGAAAAGATCTGTTTTTGCTCGAGGGTGGGGATGGTTTTAGATCTGGTGCAGGCTGAGAGCAGGCAGCAGCAGCAAGAGTACCGCAGGCAGCTCACAGCTGAGCAGACTGAAGGGGAGTGAGGTGTGATCTCAGCTGTCTCTCTGTGGGGAGAGGTTTGCTACAGTATTGGATGCTTTACCCTGGCAGCAAGCCAGTAGTCAAGCAGAGAAGCTAAAAACACAGGGGGTGAAGACTATAACCCCGAAAAGCTAGCGTCTCTTGGGACCTGGCCACACCCACCCACAGTGTCTCAGCACACTCTAGGAGTCTCAGAGCACAGATGGAGCACTGCCATTGCTGTCCTGCTAGTGCCTTGCTGCAGCCCCCCTTCCCCACCTTCTCCCCATCTTCCTCTCCTCTCTCCCCCCACCCCCCACCCCCGCATAGAGGAAGCTCAGTAACAACATCCAGCTCCCCACCCCACCCCCCAAAAAAAGCATATTGTATTTGGTTGGGGTTTTTTTTTGCTAGTTTGTCTTCTTTGATTCTTCTCTGACAAAATGAGCAAAAAATTTAAGCGGACCTAGAGTAAGTAATGAGGAAACCAAATTATCACTCTTTACAGATGATATGATGGTATATTTAGAGAATCCCAGAGATTCTACTAAAAAGCTATTAGAAATAATTCATAACTTTAGCAAAGTTGCAGGATACAAAATAAATCCACATAAATCCTTAGCATTTTTATACATCACCAACAAAATCCAACAGTAAAAGATACAAAGAGAAATTCCATTCAAAATAACTGTTGATAGCATAAAATATTTAGGAATCTATCTACCAAAGGAAAATCAGGAATTATATGAGCAAAATTACAAAACACTTTCCACACAAATAAAGTCAAATTTAAATAATTGGAAAAATATTAAGTGCTCTTGGATAGGCCCAGAGAATATAATAAAGATGACAATACTCCTTAAACTAATCTATTTATTTACTGCTATACCAATCAGACTTCCAAGAAAATATTTTAATGACCTAGAAAAAATAACAACAAAATTCATATGGAAGAACAAAAGGTCAAGAATCTCAAGGGAATTAATGAAAAAAAAAAAATCAAATGAAGATGGCCTAGCTGTACCTGATCCAAAACTATATTATAAAGCAGCAGTCACCAAAACCATTTGGTATTGGCTAAGAAATAGATTAGTTGATCAGTGGAATAGGTTAGGTTCACAAGACAAAATAACCAACTACAGCAATCTAGTGTTTGACAAACCCAAAGATCCTAACTTTGGGGATAAGAATTCATTATTTGACAAAAATTGCTGGGAAAACTGGAAATTAGTATGACATGGACCTACACTTAACACTGTACACCAAGATAAGATCAAAATAGGTCCATGATTTAGGCATAAAGAATGAGATTATAAATAAATTAGAGGAACATAGGATAGTTTACCTCTCAGATTTGTGGAGGAGAAAGCAATTTGTGACCAAAGATGAACTAGAGATCATCATTGATCACAGCATAGAAAATTTTGATTTTATCAAATTAAAAAGCCTTTGTACAAACAAAACTAATGCAAATAAAATTAGAAGGGAAGCAACAAACTGGGAAAACATTTTCACTGTTAAAGATTCTGATAAAGGCCTCATTTCTAAAATATATAGAGAATTGACTCTAATTTATAAGACATCAAGCCTTTCTCCAATTGATAAATGGTCAAGGGATAGACAATTTTCAGATGATGAAATTGAAACTATTACCACTCATATGAAAGAGTGCTCCAAATCACTATTGATCAGAGAAATGCAAATTAAGATAACTCTGAGATACCACTACACACCTGTCAGATTGGCTAAGATGACAGGAAAAAATAATGATGAATGATGAATAATGATGAAGGGGATGTGGGAAAACTGGGACATTAATGCATTGTTGGTGGAGTTGTGAGCAAATCCAACCATTCTGGAGAGCAATTTGGAATTATGCTCAAAAAGTTATCAAATTGTGCATACCCTTTGACCCAGCAGTGCTACTGCTGGGCTTATACCCCAAAGAGATACTAAAGAAGGGAAAGGGACCTGTATGTGCCAAAATTTTTGTGGCAGCCCTGTTTGTAGTGGCTAGAAACTGGAAAATGAATGGATGCCCATCAATTGGAGAATGGTTGAGTAAATTGTGGTATATGAATGTTATGGAATATTATTGTTCTGTAAGAAATGGCCAGCAGGAGTAATACAGAGAGACTTGGAGAGACTTACATGAACTGATGCTAAGTGAAATGAGCAGAACCAGGAGATCATTATATACCTCAACAATGATACTGTATGAGGATGTATTCTGATGGAAGTGGATTTTTTTGACAAAGAAAAGATCTAACTCAGTTTCAATTGATCAAGGATGGACAGAAGCAGCTATACCCAAAGAAAGAACACTGGGAAATGAATGTAAACTGTCTGCATTTTTGTTTTTCTTCCCAGGTTATTAATGCATTGTGAATCCAATTCTTCCTGTGCAATAAGAGAACTGTTCGGTTCTACACACATATATTGTATCTAGGATATACTGTGACATATTTAACATGTATAGGACTGCTTGCCATCTTAGGGAGGCGATGGAGGGAGGGAGGGGAAAAGTCAGAACAGAAGTGAATGTAAGGGATAATGTTGTAAAAAATTACTCAGGCATGGATTCTGTCAATAAAAAGTTACAATTAAAAAAAAAAAAAAAGGCAACAAAGCCTGGATTTCAAAGCTGCAAGATTATAAAGGAATAGATAAAGGGCAGCCAGGTAACACAGTGAAAAAGTCCTAGCCCTGGAGTCAGGAGGATCTGAGTTCAAAGCCCATCTCAGACACTTGATACTTACTAAGGTTACTAGGATACTGATCCTAGGCAAGTAATTTAACCCTTGTGTCCTTGGGGGGGGGGGGGGGGAGAAAGGCACAGATAAAAGTTCAAAAAGTAAACAGCCAACAATGCATCAAGAGGAATCAGAACCAGAAGATAGAGGCCAACATCAAAAACTGGAGAATCAGTCACTTACAAATGAACCTCAGAGAATTATAAGTGGAGGTAACAGGCTATCACGCAGTTATAAGTTTTTCGGCTTAGTTTTAAACCTTAAAGAAACTTGCTTGCTGGGATTCAGGAACCAAACAGGTGCAGATAAAAGCTATAGACTGGGGAAAAAGCAGGCCCAGCTCAAACCTAACCCAACACATAGTCAAACCAGTCAATAATGTAAGGGATTATTATTTAATCAACCATTTTGACATCACCACTTTCTCACTCTGAAAGTTCCAGTATTGACTTAGGACTTAAAAATTCTGTCTTAAACAGTTTTTTTTTCCCTATTCATATGTATAAGTATTAAATGAATAAACTATATTTGAAGAATTTAAATTTTTTGAAGAAAAAAGCACATATGGTGATGAACCATGCTCTGGCTCCTTTATAATGTTTATATACTCAACTAAAAACTCTGAGTTGATTTCATGGTCCTCAATACTTGGAGTTTTGCAAATGATAATTGATCAATTAAAAAGAAGAGCAACTCAGAAGTCTTAAAAGGAGAAATTGCTTCAGTTTTTATTTTTCTTCTTTTTGCTATTGTCTTATTTGGGACTCTGCCGTTTCTCCTCAGACTCATGGGGAGATATGAGGGAGGGAATTTTCATCATTATATTCTTTCTCCTCCTTTTCCTCCTCTTCTTGTCATTCTCCCCTTATATGAAAATGTCATACATGTCTCACTGGCCACAAGATATGGACATTGAATAAATTGTTTGGACAGTATAGATCAGAGGTGAAAGTGAAATGCCTATTCAATAGTTCCACAAGCCTCCTAGGAGTATTCCTTACTTATAAAGAATGATAGGTTATTATTTTATGTTTTAAGTATTTGCCAATGCGTGTTTATGAACTTTTTGCTTTTTAAACATTCCTTTGTGGTAGAAATAAAGATCTATTTTGTGACGACCATGCTAGCACCCAGGACACCCCAGAGTCAGCCGCAGTCAGGATAAGCAAAAGTCCTTAGTCTTTATTCTTGGTCTTTAGATGCAGGATTGAACAGGATGGAAGCAGAATCTCCACAACCACCTTCTCCCTTTTCTACTGCCAAAGTATCTCTGGATAGTCTTACTCCACCCCCTAGTCCCTCCTACAATCTTCTATATACACCAATCATTGAGCCAAATCAATCATTGGGAAGGACAATTTTCCAAGCACATGCCCATAGAGTATTGTCCAATAAGTAATTAGCCCTAAGTGCTCGAACCAACCTCAGTGCAACAACTCAAGAGTTTCAGCCCTCTACACTATCTATTTACATACTACTTTGTACATTGTATAACTTTTCTGGAAGAAAGCCTGTTGATCCCTTTGGGAGAGAATCTAGACATGAGCCAAACCCAAACATTAATAAATTAATAAATTTTATCCAGAGTTTTACTCTGGGTTGCAGGCCTAATGAGCCAGAGACAGAGATTCAGAATTGAATCTAGGCAATTTTCCAAGGACAAAACTCCTAAGATGAAAAAAGGTTGCCTGGCTACAGGTATTATTATTCATATCTCCTATTGCATCTGCCACAAAGACTGAGCAAATACAAATAATAAATGTTTATTGAGTTGAATGGGATTTGAATCTATACCTATTTTGATGCCATTGATTCTGTAGGATCTCATAGGTGGTCTGAGGCTCACCACTTAAATATCCTATTTCCTATTCTATAAGTAGTCTAACACCTAAAGTGAATAGTTATTGAGCAAGTAATAAACCATCATTTCTTAAAGAGAAAGGATTTTTGATGAGCTTTTTTTGTGGCCAAATAAACATTATCTTCTATTCCCCCAGAAACATCAACTTCCTCACAAAAAAATCAGTTTTTTCATTGAAGGTCCCAGAGAAAAGTAATGAAAGATACCTATCTCCTTAAAACAGAATACATTGTAGGTACAGTCACTATAGTGGAGGTTTTTGTTGAATGGTTTTTATTTGTTACTAGGAAATGTGCAATTTTGAGGTGGAAGGAACATTTTTCTCCAGGAATGGCTATGATATAAAGACTAAAGGCATCAATAAAGTGGGTTTTAAAAATACAACAGAATGAAGAATCTCTTTAAAGAAACTCTCAAGAAAGGAAGACAATGAGAGAAAGAGTCCTGTAGCAGGAGCCAGAAGAGTTGGGTTGGTTAACTTGCTATATTCCTGCAGGCTACTTTAAGTACTTTGGCTGTAAGATTGTTGATCAGATGACTTTTAAGAGTCCTTCCCACTTTTAAGTCTATACCTTTTTGCTTTCTTAATTTAAAAAAAAAAAAAAACATCAATTAGAGTGACTTCCCAGAATGAAAAATAGAGAAAACCCTACTCACCCCTTCCAAAGTGAAGTGAAATCAACATTTGAGGAAAATGTTTTCATTTCTTAATCCTAAAGTTAAAAAATAAAAGTGCTAAATCATGAAACATTCTCTTTCAATTATTACCCCATGATATAAGCAAAGGATATGGTCTATCTGGATTCTCTCAGGCCAAATCACAATCTCTGTGATGGAATATTGACCATTAGAAAGAGACTTTCTCAGAGAATACTTTTGTCATTTAATGTAATGAAAAATGATAATTAATTGATAATGTGATTTTTAGTTAATTGTGATAATTAATTGAATTCCATGGAAAATTGGATCTCACTTTCTAGGATCACTAAGATTTGTCTTCCTATTCCCCGCCATGAATACTTTTCATATGTCTGGTTAATAAGAAAGGTTTTGTCATCTCAAATACCACCTAGACAGGGATCCTTCTATATTCTCATCCATTCTTATTCTTTTTGATTCTGGATCTTGCATTCAGAATGCAAGGGAGCTGATTTTCTGTTTGTGTATAAATGATCTTGTATTTTGCGATTCCTCTGGATCCTTGAGCTTGACCTTGGGAGTGGGCCTAGGTAGTAGGGGGGTGAAGATTAATGAGACAATTACTTTTTACAAGGAATATAAACTGCTTGACTTGCCTGTGTTAAAAGTAGGCATGACATTTGATGCTCTTTCACAACAGGAACTTGCTCTTTGAATTCTGAGCAATGAAAAGTCAATCATACTACTCCCTCTTTCTGATAACAACTTATAATTGAGAAAAGTAAATGAAGAGATGGTTAGTCCCATTACAACAAACACTATTACGATGAAAACCTTGTTATTTCGGGCAATATTCAGAGTAAAGAATTGAGATAATCATCTTAATGGAATTCTTCTCTGAATATAGTGAATTATACTGTATACCTAGTGTGTCATATAAGCAACTATACAAATTGCATAGCAAAAAATCCTTTCTGTCTACTAAGAATTTTTTTTTAAATCGTCAAGCATTGCCTTCCACAAAGACTTGACTAAAATGGAAAAGGCTTTGAAAACCTCAAAGCACTATGTAAATATGAGCTGTTGTTATCACAAAGGAGGTAAGCTTGAAGTTGGACCTTGTAGAACTTAGATAAGAGAAAGAAAAGATAGAAGGTATTTCTTGTGAGGGGAAATGAACAAAGACACAAAAGCAGGAATAAATATGATATTGTGCATTGAATTAAGGTATATACATATATGTTTTAGTAGTCTCTGAATTCAGTGAAATTCTTATGAAAACAATTTGGGCATGAGAAGGTATCATCCTTTAATAAAAATCAAGTCAAATACATTATATCATATCGTATCCTATCATGTCATGTCATATTATGTCATATTACATGGTGTTATATATAGGACAGAGAATAACTATAGATATTATCAAATTAATTTTTTACCCTATATATGTATGTAGATAGATAAATGTAATACTTACTTTAAAGAGGAAAAGTATGGCTTGACTAATTTTGCATAACCTCATACAAATCTTACTTTTTTCACCTGTAAAATGAGAATAATAATAATTCAAAATAATGCTCATTTATCTACTTTAACAATAATTCACAGAACATTAATTCTAAAAAAAAAAAAAATGTAATGGCAGGATCATGACTTTTCCTGGGACAATTTCTATCAAATACCAGTGTAAAAGATGAAAATTAGATAATGATAATAAGAAAAATAATAATGACAAATATGGGAATGGTACCAATGATGAAATGGTATTAAAATAATTCTACCAGTTTGAATTTGCTTAGAATTTTAAGATTTCCAAATAATGTAACATACACTATATCATTGGGAAGAGGCAGCATAGCCTCTTCAGCACAGTGAATAAAGGGCCAACTTTAAAGTCAGGAAAAACTCAGTTCAAAATCTGCTTGTGACCCATGCAAACTGAGTAATCTTAAGAGAATCATTTAGCTTCTCAGTGCTATAGTCAACTCTCAAAAACTAGAAATTATAAATGATTTGTTTATCTAGAGACAGTTTCCTTACACTAATGAACTCACAGCCTTGTGGAGGAAAGAAATCTGATTGGGGAATAATGTCCACTGTGTTTGTCTTTGTAAAAAGAATGATACATAGGTGAAAATTTGGAAAAAAAAGTAAAACACAGTGTAAATCCCCTATATAATTGTAATTTTTAATTTGCATTTGTTCTGGGATGTGTTATTTACTAAATTATTTGCTCAGGTTCAGCTGAGGCAGAGCAGATCTAAATAAATCAGTACATATAGGCATAGAGTGGGGCTGAGGGAGGCTTACACCACCCCAAAAGCCTCTACTTCTGTTCCAAAGACTTTACTACATCTCAGGAGGCAGACTCACAACAGGGGAGGATTAGTTCTGCTTAGAGAGAACTGTTTAAAAGGATAAAATGCTTCAGAAGGAAGACTGGCATAGAAAAAGTCTGCTCTGGAAGAGTTCTTTAGGTTCAGAATGTGGGTGTTTCAAAAGATCCTGGAAAGAAGAAACAGATAGCTCTGAAATCTGACAGGAAACTAATTGAAGATTTTGGCCCTTTTAACCCACAGTGGGTACCAAAACAGTATTACCATATATTTGTTGATGGAAATTTACTTTTTAAAAAAATAAGCATAGCTGCTGTATGTTGAAGACAAATATCTATAATTTAGACTTTAGAGAAAATTATTCAAATGTTTTATAAAAGATGCTTTATCTTAATAACAATTGAGGAAAGAAAAATGTGTGAGGATATTCAATATCTATATACTACCATGTTTATTATACAAGCTAATAGCAAACAAAAGCCCTTAGCCATCTCCTGAAATAGAAATATTAACCAGTAATATTTCTTAAGCACCTTCATGCCCATTATTCAGGCATTAGGGGCATAAAAGAAAGAAGAGACCAAGTATCTGTCCTCAAAAGATTTGGGGTTTATTTGATAGATCAGAGCCAAGGTTGTTGTTTGACCTTCATTCTTGAAAAGGACTATGACATCAGGGAGGTGATGCCATGACATGCAGTGAAGTGGATTTAAATGAGGGAGGAACTAGTCATCAAAAGACAAATAGTGTATTCTATCTTGAGATTCTTAATAGTGTATTCTGCCCTGTGTTTTTAAATAGATAATGATAATGATGATAATAATAATTGCTAACAATTATATAGCATTTATTATGTGCTTGCCACTGTGCTAAACACATTTTACAATTATCTCATTAGCCAAATTATTTGTAGGTAAAGAAACTAACTCAAGGTTACACAGCTACTAAAGTCTAAGACTAAATGGTCTTTCTAGCTCCAAGTTCAGCAGTGTTATCCATTGCATCATAATATTTAGCACAAACGCTGAGAGAAAAAAATAGGGTTCGTTGTGGGCTTAAGCTGTCAGGAAAACATCAGACAACAAATGGAACCTGACTTGGGTCTTGAACAATGGGACTTAAATAATCATAGAATCATAGCAATAGGAAGAATATAGAGAGTAATCCACTTCAACCCTGGTACAAATGACATTTGCAACACCTCTGACCACACTTAACCTCCTCTTAAAAACCTCTGGTAAGAAGAAACGGTCTAGGCAGCCAATTGGAATTCTGGATGGCTTTAATTGTGAGGAAAATTGTTCTTGTGTGGAACTCAAACTTGGTTCTTTATAATTCCCATCCAATTCCTTAACTGTTCCTAATTCCTTAAACTGTTTCCTGAAGCCTTAGAACAAGTTGAATACCTCTTCCTTATGACAATTTTTTAAATATTTAAAGTTAGTAATCATAGTACTTTTGCCCCCAAGTTTGTTAGTTTCTTTTTTGATCCAAGTTAAATATTCAACTAATCTTTCTATGGAATGATTTCCTGTCCCTTCATCACATGCTATGACTCAACAGTATCTTCCCAAAAAAATATGATAATTGGAAGACTCCTTCCTTCCTCCTTTCTTCCTTCTTTCCTCCTTTCCTCCTTCCTCTTTTCCCCCATCCATCCCTCCTTCACCCCTTTTCTTCCTCCTTTTACCCCCTTTCTCCCTCCCTTCATTTCTCCCTCTGTCCTCTTCTCCCTTCTTCCTTTCCTTCCTTCTTCCTTCCCTCTTCCCCTCCCTCCTCCTCTCTCTCTCCCTTCCTTCCTTCCTTCTTTCCTTCCTTCCTTCCTTTTTTCTTTTCTTCCTTCCTTCCTTTTCTGCTTTCCTTCCCTCCTTTCCTCCTGTCCACATAAGGTATTATACCCATATCTACAGATGCTCTTAAATGGATTTTTTTCTCTTTTACACTCCCGAATTTGTAACTTGGAGTTTACTGGCTAGATTTCTTTCCTAAGAACTATGCCTTAAACTAAAACCAGTCTGATTCTAATTGGCCACCAATAAGTATTAAGCTAAGCCCCATTTGGTCATCCTTTGGGTTTTGATTAACTTAGAATGAAAGTAAACAGCAATTATTTTTGCTTTGGTGAAAAAAAACCTGAGGGTCTTCCCCTCCAGACTTATTTATTTAGATTTTTTTTGAACTGGGGAAAGAAGATTCTTTGCTTCTGTCTTAATGACTGAATTGATGCAGCCTCAGTCAAACTAAGACCTGTTGAAAAACTTACCTTAAAGAGACCAAGGTCTCCCATTGCATCCAGGGCCAATTCCAGTCATCCTGATCTATATCACCAGACCCAGATGGCTCAGGTAGGGAAAGGGAGGCAGGTGATTTTACACAGTCCTCCCTCACTTCAATCCAATTCACTTGAATTAATGGTATCACCTCCTGATATCATGGTCCTCTTAAGAACAAAGGACAAACAAGAAGCTGCCTTCCAGCCTAAGCTTAAGGAGTCTTCTCTTCCTTCAAGATCCCTCTGACCCTAAAGCCTTCTTATGATGGGAGAGCCCTTTAGCCCTATGCTCTTTTCTAATCGGCTATTTTCTCACAAAAACTCCAAACACAAAGATTCTCCCTACACCATCCCATCAATTATTTTTACTCCTTCATTTCTCTTACTCCAGCTCCCAACTCTCTAGACCTTTCTCCATTATGCCTTTTGAAAGGTACCTCTGCAATCTCCAGCCCAGCTTCTCATCTTTCTTATCTTTCCCTTTTAAGATATAAGCTGCACAAGGGCCAAAACTATCTTTCTTTTTGTTTCCATTTGAATCCCCAGAGCATAGCATAGTCACTGATAATATAGTAATCACTTGATTAATTCTTGCTGACTGAATAAAAATAATGTTAAAGATAAAGCCAGTGGCTTTAATAGACATTTATTGAAATTCAGGACAGGGTGTAACAATGGAAAGAGAGATGTGTGATGAGAGCATCTAGGTTCAAAACTCTGATGATGACACCTATTATTTGTCTGCTTTTGGGCAAGTCTCTCCTCTGAATGGGCCTCAGTTTTCTCAACTGTAAAATCAAGTGTTTGAACCAGATGACTTTTCAGGGAACTTTTAGCTCTAGATCTACATTCTTTTGAATTAAAGCACAGCTGCTTGACACGTTCCACTAGACAACTTCTTCCATGTTGAATTTGCTTCCTTATTCAACACTCTTTGGGCTCATTTGGTCAACCAATAATAAATATACTTGCCTATTCTATAATTCAGTCTACTTCTCTGTATATTTTCCACAAAGACTTGGTGAAAAATTTCAACATAATAAAAAATGATAACTTTCCAACCTTCGGATAGGTTGCCAGTGGAATAGCCTTATTCTACAATTCCAATAACCTCATCAAAAAATGACATTAATCTGTTGATTATTATTCTTAATGAATCTGCATTTATTTATCATGTTCACTATTGCTCTAAGAGTTCACAAACCAATCTTTTTTCTGCCTAGTATTTTTCTAGGAATTGATATCAAGCTCTCTATACTATAGCTTGAAGAATTCACCTTCTAACCTTTTTTGAAATTTGAAATAAAGATCCTACTCCATCCTTTGGGCACCTCTCTCCACCTGAATTCTACAAACACTCAAACCAAATTTTAGCTGTAGGCAATACCTCCTTTGGTTATCTAGAATAAAAAACTATTTTTTCTTTTGCTTTGTTAGTCATGTCAAGAGAAAGTTGGGGGAGAGGCCTCAGGCAATTCCCTGATACAATAATAAGATCAAAATGCTTGCTACTCAATGTAGCCTGCTTTTCAATCTTTCAGTTAAAATCAGGAAGCATTTATTAAGCTCCTGCTGTGTTCAAAACACAGTGCTAGGTGTTATAGCTACAAATAAAAAATGAAAAGCTATTCTTGGCATTAATTATTATTAATTTATACATTTCTATAATACTTTTATCAATGAAGATACAAGGAGAAGCAGTATGAAATGTTAAAAGGAAAAGTGAGGGCATGTTTCTGAAACCAACAATAAACTAAAAGGCAAAAGTCAAGAAAAATGAAAGTCAAAAAAGAAAAAACTGAAACTTTTCCAATGGCAAAGACAGGTAGAATAAATGTACCATGTTCCTACAATAACAAGAAGTATTTCATTGATTTTTCCTTTATTCTCTCATAAAAGTGTGTGTAAGGGATGTAGAGGCAATCATTTATATATTGTTTTCCCTATAACAATCACAATAATGGTTCTTCCCCCCTTCCCCAAATCCTCAGCCATTTGAAATTTTTTCTTCCATATTTCCTGTGTGTGTTCATTTGTAAATAATCCAGAGCCTGTGCTGACCTATGAGCTGGTCAGTAAATGGCTTCCATGCAAGCTGCCTTTAAATGTTTTAAAAGATTTCTAAGGGAGCTCACACCAAAAGCAGCATTGCCCATAACTTCACGTAAATATTTAAAATGCACTTCTCCTAATTTGCATTCATAAATCAACCCAACAAGTTTCAAAATTTCCAACTTGAAGTTAGCAAAATAAGTAAAAAAGAATGATAAATGATCACATGACTATTCTAAAAGCCACCTGGGGCTGCTCTCATCCTTGAGGGAAGTAACCTCTTCAAAGGGGAATGCTATTGATCTCCAGATCAAAGAAAAGGCAGAGGAAAAAATCCACACAAATCTTTCACTCTATTGTGTACCACCTTCCATTAAAAAATAGCACAGTGCAGTTGTGGCAATAGCTCTCATTCCGAGCTGCTATATAATGTTCCTTTGTATCATGAGAGATACAGCTGCTCTAAGTTTACAAGGCAGACAATTTATGTTTCTATAATAGAATACTTTTCTCTCGATTCAATTTAGAAAACATATATTAAGCACTTACTATGTGCAAAATACTGTGTTGGTCACCTGGGAAGAGCTTTAAAAAGACATGTGAGAAGCTTAAAAGGATAGAATGGAGCATGGCTCTAAACTCCTCCAAGTCAGGGATGACATTACTGTATAGTCTCAGTGTGAGAATATAACCTCTCTGAAGCAGCTGGGAACATTGTTCCATTTTGGAATATCATTATCCCAACAGATTAGGGGGCTCTTAACCGCAATCAGGAATGCCTAGGGACTCCTCAAAATGATTTTTTTAAAAGTAATTTCAGTTAGAGTTTAATGAAAATGAATTTTTTCCTCCTTCAAGTTCATAGGCCCTCTGAAATTTAACCATATACCCCCAAGTTAAAAAAAAATTAAAAACAAAATTAAAGGTACATTTTTTCCTCATCTACTTAATAATTTCATAAACCCAATAAGTATTTAGCATTACTGAAAAATTCCTTATTTTTTGTACAGTGGGTACTCAATGGCATAAATGTTAGTTTCAATCACCATTTTTCATGCTCAATAAAACTGGATATATTGAGCAGTAGCTACAGAATCAGGAAGACCTGATTTCAAGTTCTATCTCTGATAAATGTTGCCTGTATTACTCTAGCCAATTCACTTAATTTCTTATTCCCCTCCCTCACCCCAAGACAATTTTATTAAGCTATAAGTTGCAGAACAAGCTGTATAGTTAGGAAAGCAACTGTATAAAATGATTCTAGAGACAAGGTTTCATTTCCTGATGAATCTTCCCCCCTTCCCCAAATCCTCAGCCATTTGAAATTTTTTCTTCCATATTTCCTGTGTGTGTTCATTTGTAAATAATCCAGAGCCTGTGCTGACCTATGAGCTGGTCAGTAAATGGCTTCCATGCAAGCTGCCTTTAAATGTTTTAAAAGATTTCTAAGGGAGCTCACACCAAAAGCAGCATTGCCCATAACTTCACGTAAATATTTAAAATGCACTTCTCCTAATTTGCATTCACAAATCAACCCAACAAGTTTCAAAATTTCCAACTTGAAGTTAGCAAAATAAGTAAAAAAGAATGATAAATGATCACATGACTATTCTAAAAGCCACCTGGGGCTGCTCTCATCCTTGAGGGAAGTAACCTCTTCAAAGGGGAATGCTATTGATCTCCAGATCAAAGAAAAGGCAGAGGAAAAAATCCACACAAATCTTTCACTCTATTGTGTACCACCTTCCATTAAAAAATAGCACAGTGCAGTTGTGGCAATAGCTCTCATTCCGAGCTGCTATATAATGTTCCTTTGTATCATGAGAGATACAGCTGCTCTAAGTTTACAAGGCAGACAATTTATGTTTCTATAATAGAATACTTTTCTCTCGATTCAATTTAGAAAACATATATTAAGCACTTACTATGTGCAAAATACTGTGTTGGTCACCTGGGAAGAGCTTTAAAAAGACATGTGAGAAGCTTAAAAGGATAGAATGGAGCATGGCTCTAAACTCCTCCAAGTCAGGGATGACATTACTGTATAGTCTCAGTGTGAGAATATAACCTCTCTGAAGCAGCTGGGAACATTGTTCCATTTTGGAATATCATTATCCCAACAGATTAGGGGGCTCTTAACCGCAATCAGGAATGCCTAGGGACTCCTCAAAATGATTTTTTTAAAGTAATTTCAGTTAGAGTTTAATGAAAATGAATTTTTTCCTCCTTCAAGTTCATAGGCCCTCTGAAATTTAACCATATACCCCCAAGTTAAAAAAAAATAAAAAACAAAATTAAAGGTACATTTTTTCCTCATCTACTTAATAATTTCATAAACCCAATAAGTATTTAGCATTACTGAAAAATTCCTTATTTTTTGTACAGTGGGTACTCAATGGCATAAATGTTAGTTTCAATCACCATTTTTCATGCTCAATAAAACTGGATATATTGAGCAGTAGCTACAGAATCAGGAAGACCTGATTTCAAGTTCTATCTCTGATAAATGTTGCCTGTATTACTCTAGCCAATTCACTTAATTTCTTATTCCCCTCCCTCACCCCAAGACAATTTTATTAAGCTATAAGTTGCAGAACAAGCTGTATAGTTAGGAAAGCAACTGTATAAAATGATTCTAGAGACAAGGTTTCATTTCCTGATGAATCTTCCCTACCCTATATCCTTCCCATATCCCACTGACATTTCAATGTTATAGCTTAATATCCCTTCACTTTAAGACTTTGATTCTGCTTGAAATGCAAATAAGCCAAGCAGGGATAACAATCTGTACAATTATCAGTCGTTTATAGCTTGGAGGATTTGAGATAGCTTTGTTAGGAGTGGAGGAGGAGTGATGGGAGAGAAAGCCCGAGCACCTTGAAAGTATGAGGAAGGACAGGATAATAGAAGAAAACTTTCCTGATTCCACATTTGGGGATTATCATTATTAGGGGACATTACATGGAGGAAGAAGAACAAAGTATTTCTAAGTCTAGAATGAGAATCAATTGTTCAATTCTGACTGAGCAAGGGCAGGAGGTTTGCAGTACCTTTTATGTGGACTACTCTGAATACCTGAAAAAATAGGCTTCCTCATGGCTAGAGCAGTTGACCACTTTTTGAGGTACCTTTCATTTCTAGAATTCTTTGATTCTGTACCAGGCTAATAGCATTGATTATATTATTAAAAGATAACAAGCAGATCCATGAGGCAAAAACCGGAACTAATTGAGCTTGGTTTGCTATAGATCTCTGTCTTCTGATCCAGTGACTTGTGAATTGAATGAAACCAAAGATTTGTACATTTTTAACTTTCATAGGCTAAGGCACCTGCACATTCTTTGGATTATCTTCTGCCCTCAGCATCTTTAAACACAAAAATCAAAATCATAAGTACCTGATAACCATTCTCCTGAGTAAGGTAAGAAATAGCATTCATGTATTCAATGGGGTCACTAGGTGGCAGAATGACTAGAGCATTGGGTTCAGAATCAGAAAGACTCATGCTCATGAATTCAAATCCAGCTTCAGACACTTACTGTCTGTGTGAACTTGGGCAAGTCACTTAATCCTGTTTGCCTAAATTTCCTAATCTGTAAAATGAACTGGAGAAGGAAATGGCAAACCATTCCACTGTCTTTCCCAAGAAAACCTCAAATGGAATCACTGAGGTGGACACAACTAAAATCCCTCAACAGCATTGCTAAATGAGGACAATCTTCTGTTAACCAAATATGGAAAGCCTCTCTCAGAGTGAAAGTTTTAGTTCAATACAAAGGCTCTGATTAAAGTGCTTGCTAGGTACTTCATTTCAAGTATATAGCATTACTGAAAAATTCCTTATTTTTTGTACAGTGGATACTCAATGGCATAAATGTTAGTTTCAATCAGCATTTTTCATGCTCAGTAAAACTGGATATATTGAGCAGTAGCTACAGAATCAGGAAGACCTGATTTCAAGTTCTATCTCTGATAAATGTTGCCTGTATTACTCTCCTAGGCTCTACTGTAGACATTGGTGACTGAATTACAGAAGAGAATCTCTGCCCTCCACTAGATTCTGTTCTAATATGCAGTATGTTCATTGACAAGTAAATATAGAACATATACTAAATAAAAACAGTGACCATAAGGGGCACTAACAATTTGGAAAATAAGGAAAGTTTTTTTTTTTTTTTTGAGGGATGTACTATGTGTACTAAATACTAGAGGGAGCCAGGGCCTCCAAGAAGTGAAAGTAAGAATGAAGAATATTCCAAAACAATCTACAGAAAGGCAAAGAGGTAAAAGATAGAATATTATATATGGGGAACAGCAAATTCAGCTTGTTTGGAGTGTTGAGTCAATGAAGGAATTGTAGCATAGTCATCCTGGAAAAATAAGCTAGAACTACATAGTGAAGGATTTTAAATATCAAACATAGGAGTTTGTATTTTATCTTAAAAGCAAAAGGGAGTTGATGAAGCTTTTTGATTAAAAGAGTGACGTGGTCACACTTGAACTTTAGGAAGATAAATTTGTCATCTTTCTGAAAAGGTAGGAAACTGAATACTGGGTCAATAACTGGAAGACTACTGCAATAGTCCAGAAAAGAAGTAAAGAGAAATGAGATATGTGGAGAAAGATATGAGAAGAGGAAATCAATAAGGTTTAGCAACTTATTGGTTAGAGAGAGTAAATAAAATTGGAGTCAAGGAAGACTAGACAGAAGTAAGGAACCTAGAAGGGTTGCAATGAGGGTAAAGTTGAGTTCTATTTAATATTTCTGAAACCAGCAATAAACTAAAAGGCAAACGTCAAGAAAAATCAAAGTTGAGATCTATAGATATCTGGATCTATAGAATTGAGTTTAAGATATAACAAAAAAGGAGAAGCTAAATGACACAGTGGATAGAACATTGACCCTGGAGTCTATCTAACCTGAATTCAAATTCAAACCCTTCATATCTGTGTGATCCTGGACAAATTGCTTGACCCCTATTGTCTCAAAAGATAAAATATAACATTCTGGTGAAGATGTCAAGTAGCAGTTGGAGATGCAGGACTAGAAATTAGGATCAAGATAAGGACTAGGTAGTATAGCTTTTGGAGTCATCTATAATGGCGGTTGAATTCATAGATACTTTTGAGATCAATTACTAAGAGAGAATGTAGAGAGAGAAAAATGATCCTCCAGGGTGTACCTAGGGGGAGAGATCAGGACATGACTGATAAAACCAGAAAGAAGTCCAAAAAAGATTAGTCCTACAGATCAAGAGACAAAGCAGTGGGGCAAGGAAAAACTATCCAGAAAGAATTGATCAATACTTTAACTTGTTGCAGAGAGGTGAGATAAAGACTGAGAAGTTGGCTTTGCAGTTGAGAACAAAGAAATTATCATTGGCCTTGGAAAGAGCAGCTTCTATCAAAACATGGAAATGAAGCCAGATGATAAATGATTGAGAAATAAGTTAAAGATGACTAATAAATTGTCAAATATTTATTGAGCACCTACTAGGTTTTTGAGAGTTGCAAAGAAATCTTGCATTTCCTTAGAACATGGACAATTAATAAAAATGTAGAAGAGCAAAGATCATTTACCAGTAGCTAAAGGGTCAAAGGACATCAATAGTCAAAATTTATATAGTGTTTCAAAGTTTGCAAAGTGCTTTACATATGTTAGTTCTTTTGATCCTCATAATAACCCTATGAAATTAAGTATTGTTACTTTATTTTAAAGATGAGGAAACTGAGACTGAGAGAAGTTATGTGATTGTCCAAGATCAGTGAGCTAGTAAATACATGAGGCAGAATTCAAGCCAATCTTCCAACATTCAAATCCAGCACTCTAGCCACTATATCACCTACCTTACCAGCTGTCCTTAAAAGAAAAAAAAAAAATAGCAACTGTGTTAAAGAATATTCCACATCACAAATTAAAGAAATATGCAAATCAAAATCACTCTGATATTTCATGTGATATCTAGTAAATGGGTCAAAATGACAAAATGTGAAAATAATCAATTAAAAAAGGAATTATGGTAGGACAGACAGAGAACCGTCTGATCTAATTGATTGATTCAAACATTCTAGAAAGTAATTTGGAATTATGCAAATAAAATTGCTAAAATGGTTCAGAGGCTTTGTCCAAGATATTCCACTGCTATTCATAAACCCCAAAAAAGTCAATGACCAAAAAAGAGGAAAATTTTAGACCAAAATATTTATACATATTTTTGTAATAACAATGATCTAGAAACACAGCAAATTATTCCTCAATTAATATCACTCTAAGAAATAATGCTACATATGAACAAATGAAATATGTACAATGATTACAATAAAGGGGAATAATAAAAACAAAATAATCAAAACTAAATGCCAAGAAATTCTAGCAACCAAGCTTGACCCTAAAGAAAAGATGCAAGAAGGTAACTTGTCTTCACGTAGGTGAGGGATCCTGGGTACAAAAAACTAGAAATAACATTAGGTATTTTTTGTATGTCACTTTTGCTGAACTTTCTTTTTCACTCTTTTTGTTACTTTTTAAATTCTTTGTCATAAAGGATGATCCTCTGGGAGAGGGAGAAGAAAGAATATATTGGGAAAGGGAGATGTTATGAAAAGATATTTAATAATATATTCTTTTTTTAAAAATTTAAAAAATTTTTAAAAAAAAGAGAAATGTAATCATTGCTGTTGGTGGTCCTTGAATGCCCTTCTTTTTTCCCAGAAGCATGGCTATGCTCAGTGCAAGTAATCATTGTAAGAGACGGACTGAAGAATCATATTCAGCCCTTTTCCTGTAAAATTGGTAACACCTATACAAATATACTTGTGCTGCCCCATTTAGGCTCTGTGACTCCTTATCACGGAAAGTTGTTATGGTGGGTAGAAAAGAAGAAAAATGTTTTAAATATTACAGCTATTTTGATTGGAGAATCAGAATGCATCAAAGTTTTTTCTTTATACTAGAGTTATGATTCAATTAGAAGACAATTTCCAGAGAGGAAATCCCCTGCACCGATAAGATCAACACCTGTTCCATAACAGTCGTAGAAAATTGCTTGGGGCCTTGAAAGGTCAAGTAATTTGTCCAGGATCACACAGCTAATGTGGTACAGTCTGGACTTGAATTCAAATTGTCCTCTACCCACTACTGCCTCAAAGGAGATGGAAAAAGATGAAACAAGGACAAGAACAGGAATGAGAAGGAGATTTTTCAGGCAGCAGACAGCTGTTGGCCTTCAAATTTGACAGCTCTGGTTTGTATAGTTGGTTTCGATGAATATAACTCTAGCTTTTTTATCTTTGGATGGAGCCTATGAGACATATAAGAACTAAGAGTGGAATCAAAAGAAATACTTTAAACCACATTAAAATAAATCATAAATGTTAATAAAATCATGGAACAAATGTCTGAACCATGAAAATTATTTTTATAGATATGGAAGAGTTCATGATATTGACTCAGAATCATGTCATTGTCATTGGAAATTACATAATGGTTATCCTTAGGGAGCCCAGATTTATAGTTTGATGTAAATTATGCAATGATATGCTAGAAACTCTGCAACATAAAAAATGCAGGTAACAATACTCTTATTCAATTACCAAAAAAAATCATTTTATCTACCTGTATAATGAAGTCTACTAAATAGTAAATAGAATAATAACAGCACATTGACTTCTTCAGGCCACATCAACATCACAGAGTTAGCTTATCCCCACCAGAATTACAAAAAAAGAAGTTATCCTTTAATAACCCAATTGTTGATCAATTAATTGATTATTGATCAATACCAGGAAAGAGGGAGGATAGTACAATGGATAGAGCATTGCAATTAGAATCAGGAGAAACAAGATTCCAGTCCGTCATGAGACACTTAGAAGTTGTATGGCCCTAATTAACAAGATCTTTTTCAGCTCTAAATCTATAATCCTATGAAATACCACAAACTATGCAACATATCAGGCTGCATAAATTTAACACCTGAGAATTCCTGGCAAATGTGACCAAAATTACACATCAGAAATTCACTCCCTTTCATTAACCAATAGATGACAAACCCTTGTACTTCAAAAATAGACCTATTTAATCTGAAAAATTCAAGAAATAAATGCTGATAGAAGTGATAGATTATCACAATCAAAACTGTTGCACATAATAGCTTAGACTTATTGTTATACATTGATCTATAAAAAAATGAAGAATGTTGAAAAGGGAGGGAGAGATGGAGGAAAGGGAGGCAGGGTGTAGGGGGCAGGCAGTAGGAAAGGGATAGAAGGAGAAAGGGGAGGGAGGGGTGAGGAAGAGAGTGAGGAATAGGGAAGGAGGGATGGGAAGAGACTGGGGAAGGGGGGAGGGATGGAGAAAAAAATTTAAAAAATAAGAAAAAAATTTTTAAATGGGGAAAAATTTAAGAATGTTTTAGAAGATATCTCCACACTACTCATAATCTTCAAGCTATATAGAAAAATTTTCAAAATGTAGAGACATAGCAACAGAGATTAAATCACATGGGAACAAACTGAAGCATATACCATTCCCATCATCCTGTTACTTAAGTTGTTTCAAAGATGCTTTCAGCAAACTTACAGAAGATGAATTTACATCCCAATACTTTTTATTCAATTACAAAAAGCAGTTATTTTATCCACCTTTGCAACTGTCTAAAGACATTAAATAAAACAAGTAATATTCAGATAGTGATTTTTCTCCAAGACTGTTCCTATCTGAATGCCATTGAAAAAGATGAGATGAATAATAACTCACATTTGTGTAGAGCTATAAAGTTTGAAAAGCAATTTATTATATATAAAATGTGAAATTATGCTTCCATGCATAGCAATTTTCAATATTTAAATCACCTTAAGTTTCTCCATTTTGCTCTAAGATTTCTCTGCCCTCTTTGTCCTGACTTCCCAGTTCTCCTAGAACTGGCAGTTATAGATACTTTGTTAGTATATCTAAAATCCAAAAAAAAAAAAAAATGTTTAGTAGACAAGTCTTGTTGGAAAATTCTGCTATTAATTAATAAAAATTGAATGCAGCATCTCTGAGGATGAGGCCATCTTTAGAGTTTTTTCTAGGCAAAACATACTTATCTTCCTCCTCAAATTCTTCATGTAGATCATATCAATTAAAAATGAACATCAAGATAGCCTTGAAAGGAAAAAAGAAATAGCAAAGAAGTTGATAGGCTAATTAGTCTAAATCTCCCAAGCATTTGATGAATGTTTATGGATTGATTGTTATTTATCTTCAGTTGTCTCAAAGAGGACCAATGACATTATAGGGTAATAACTTGACTTGTTCATAATTTTAATTTATAATTAATTAATATATAACATAATAAACAATTATTAATAATAAATCATCCATTTAAAGGTGTATAGCTAACTTTAGCTCCCTTCATGACTAGTTGGAACAAATGGTCCTCATCTACCCACTCCATTAGGGAAAATCTTAACATACTTGGGGTACACACCCATATAATTTACTCACATGTATGAGACCTATCAGTTAACATCATCCTGCTTTAGTCCATTGTCAAGAGAGTTTTACCATGGTGTGGATTCACATGCTACAGCTTCTTAAAGCCACAGATGACATTGGGTGACTGGTTGCAGGGATACCAAAAGTGGATAGGCAGCTCTGAAAGAGGCTTGGCAAGTTCTCACACCAAGATGCTAGCTCTTACTTAATATACACTCACCATGAGGTATCTATATAAAGAAGCAACTCAAATACTTTCTTCAATTACAGCTCATGGAACTATCTCCTCCTTCACTACCTGGGGCTTACCCACTAGAATCACTGGAATCACTGACAACCCAGACATTCAGGCAGTTAACCCTTTCCTATCATTACCACAAAAACCACCTTGGGGATTATGAATTTCAATCTTTCAAGACTGTTTATGGTCAATTAGTCTTCTGTGACCTCTTATATTTGGGCAAATCATTTAACATCTGTGAATCTCAGTTTATTCATCTATAAAATGAAGTATGACTATCATCCTAATTTGTCATTGTATAGAGATGATTCTACCAGGGATGGGAATAGGATAAAAAATAAAAGAATTAAGGAGGGCAGGTGGTATAATCATGGAAAAGTTCCTGGAAGAAGTGAGTTTTGATGAAAATTTTGAAGTAACTAAGGGATACTGACTAAGAAAGAGTAGAAATGGAAATTATTAGAATTGGAGGGTAGAAAAGATAAGGTCAAAATGGGTACATGAGTTAAATATTAAGGGTGATGCTATAAGCAAATTAGGAGAGTGAGGGATAATTTATCTTTGGAGAAGGGAGGCATTTATGGCCAAAGAAGAGATGAAGAACATTATGAAATGCAAAACGAATAATTCTGATTATGTTAAATTAAAAAGATTTTACACAAACAAGATTAGAAGAGAAGCAGAAAGCTAGGAAGCATTTTTATAGTCAGTGTCTATGATAAGAGCCTCATTTCTAAAATATATAGAGAACTGATTCAAATTTATAAGAATACAAGTTATATCACCAGTTGATAAATGGCCAAAGGATATGAAAAGATAATTTTCAAATGATGAAATTAAAGCCATCTCTATTCATGAAAAAAAAAAAAAGCTTTGAATCACTATTGATTAGAGAAATGCAAATTAAAATAACTCCAATGTACCACCTCGTACCTATCAGATTGACGAAGTTAATAGGAAAAGATAATGATCAATGTTTAAGGATTTGTGGGACTATTGAGATACTAATGCATTGTTGGTGGAGTATGAACTGACCCAACCTTTCTGGAGAGCAATTCGGAACTATGTCCAAAGGGATACAAAACTGTGCATACCCTTTGATCCAGCAGTGCCACTACTGGGTTTGTACTCCAAAAAAAATCACTTTGTACCCACATGTGCAAAGATGTTTATGGCAACAATTTTTGTGGCGTCAAGGAATTGGAAAATGAATGGATGCTCATCATTTGGGCAATGGACAAATAAATTATTGAAAGTAATGGAATATTACTGTTCTATAAGAAATGATGAATAAGATGATTTTAGAAAAGTTTGGAAATATTTACATGAACTGATACAGAGTGAAACAAGCAGAACCAGCAAAACATTGTATACAGCAACAGCAAGATTGTGTGATGATCAACTATGATAAAATTGGCTCTTCTCTGCAAGTCAGTGATCCAAAGCAATTCCAATAAACTTTGGATGGAAAATGCTATCCACATTCAGGGAGATAACTATGGAGCCTAAATGCATACTATTAAAGTGTACTACTTTCAACTTTTTTCATGCTTTTTCCTCATGAGTTTTCCCTTTTGTTCTGATTTTTCTCCTCCAACATAACTCATATGAAAATATGTAAAAAAAAAATGAATGTACATGTATAACCTAAAAAATAAAGTTTAAAAATTGGAGGGTGGGGTGATTTAAAATATAATACATTATCTTTTCAAATTCACAAGTGAAAGTAATATTCATAAGCTTTTTGGAGGAAAGAGAAGAAAGATTCCAGAATAATATAATTGTCACCGAGTAACATAAGGGAGCTCTGATGCAATCTAAGAAGTATCCAGTAGAACAAAATTCAAAAACCAAGTAAAGATATTTGAGAGAGAGAATATGGGGTAATGACAATGGGAGACTGTCAGGGGACAGAGAAAATAAATATAATTTTTTTTCACTTAAAATTTAGATAATTCTTTTAAAATATCATTCAGAGAGACCATTGAGCATCAGTCAATAATTTTAATCACAAATATAACCCCTTCTCATTTTGGCTCAGTTTCCAAGTGAATTTTATCCTCCTGGCTTCTCAAAGAAAGAAACAAGAGGAGATAGACAATAGCAATGAAGCATAATCCAAGGCTTAGGTAGCATAGAGAGCCTGTAATCATTTTGAGCACTAACTTAAGCTGATGCGCCTAGAAATGAAGAGGCATTTCATAGGCAACTCATACTTCTAATAGAGGGTTATTCCATATCGATTCATCTCAGTTTGTGAAGTATGGAGAAAAGATCTAGGTTTGGATTCAAAAGACTCAGATTCAAAAATCTAGCTTTTCTTGTGTGACCTTGGTACTTTAGCCTGACTGTTGATTGCTGCTAATATGAAAATTAAAAGGTGGTAGAAATGATTTACATGAGAGATTTATGAGACTAGAGATGTTCATTGAAGGATCTGTTGGAAATTAATAGCCCCAGCATTCTCTTGACCTCTGGAATGGCAGCTCCATCTATTACAGGCATCCCTAAGCCTAGTCTCCTGCATTTCAAGATATTTTGTGAGTCTCACTATTATACCATCAGCAGGGTAATATCCAAGATGCTATGTCAAACTTGAATCTCAGCCTAAGTCTAAGCCTCCACCAAAGGACATATTTTTCTATAGCACAAAGGTACTAGAAAATGTTCTCCTGACTTATTTGTTCTATTAGAAGTGTAGGGAAAAAAACCCTGTGTCTGAGGGAAATTATTTATCTGTAAGAGATGTCCTTAGGAGCTCAGGATATCTGACACCCTTGCTCTACAGACTCGGGTCTTATAAGCTAATAGTCAGTTTAATGGGATATTATCTTTCAGGAATCCTCTATAATTTATCAAATTGATTTCACCTCTGTAGCACTTAGTCTCTTCAGCTATGAAATGAAGGACTAAAAGACCTTGAAAGTTTCTCTGAGTTCTAAATCTATGACTTTAAGATCTCTGAGTCCCCTTTGAACCCTAGTACTTAACTTATTGAAAAGATTCTATGATACTATGAGTATGTCTTAAAACAGTTAACCTAGAGACCAAAGTCCAGAGAGTAGGAATATCACATTTACCTTTCCTTTATTGAAATGTGCCATCTAAGAGAGCTTTCCAGAAAATTCAAGTGTGCTGAAATATTTCCAATATTACCCTTTCTTGTTATGGGCCAGAACTTGAAACAAGATAATAAGTGGAATTGAGGAGACAATGGTTAAATCTAGTTTAGCATTGATTTAATCCTATAACAAATAATGCTTTCCTATTGATATAATGATTGGTTTATACTCAGTGTGGAGCATATAAGCAGAGACTGAGAGCCACAGAGAAGAAGCTGGCAGAGGCAAAGGACTGATAGCAGGAGCTCAAGCTCTCAGAACCAAGGAGAGAGATAGGACTATTAGAAAGCTAACTGGGCCCCAGAAAAGGAGACAAGACTTTGAAAGAGATAATAAAGGAATTGGATTTTAACACTTGGCTGTACTGTGATTACTGAACTGAAACGAAGGCTGCTTCCAGAGACTCCAAGAAAACTGAAAAAGAACATTACACCTTCTCAAATATGTTTCTTGTTGTTCTATTTTCTTAAATAGAAGTTAAATAATTCAAACTTATTTAAATGAATATGATTTAAATATTTCTTAACTATTTCAGCAATATTACAGAATCTCAAACATGGAAAGAACCTTAGCAATCATTGCATTATTTACTTGAATAATATAATTTGACAAGTGGTCAATCATCTTCTGCTTAAAGAATTCTAGAGATACAGAGCCCATTACAACTATATATTAGATTGTGTTAGAATAAAGTAGTTTTTCCTCTTTCCTCCTGGGTTGTTACTTTTGCATTCAAGTCCTCTTCTCCCATGCCCTTTTAATTTGTTGTTTCTAATATGCTTCATAGCTGAAAAAATCAGATAATCAAAGTTGCTGGAATTGTATATAAATTAAGAGTCAATAAACCTTGAATGAAAGCCTTAGGGCTCTGCCTAGAAAGTTAAAATCTAACAGTTTTAGTGTAATGGTTCCTCTGAGATTATTTTTGCTTACTTCCAGATTCCTATCACTATTCAAGGTAGTTGAGGTTCCAGGAATCTGACCTCCTGTAGAAGCGGGATGTTACTTAATAACAATCTAGAGATAGAGAGAACAAATGCTCTTTCTCCGGGATTCCATTGGCACAAAAGATCCTCAGATTGTTAGGCACAATAATAAAACATAATCCTGGAGATAGAAATGAATTTCTCTTTCTTCCTCTGAAAAGTCTATGAATAGTTTTTTCATTTGCTATTGGAATAAATAGAATAATGTGTTCTGAACCACCGTTGCCTGCCAACACCATGGTCTCCCCTGAACGCTTCTCCACAGGATAAAATGATCAGAATACTGACTTCTTTGAGTCTTCACAGCATTCATCTCAACTTAATCCTCATTGTTGTTAGGGGATAGGAAGCAGGGAGAAAGGAGTTGAGACTCTCTGATCTAACCTAGCCTTTTTTAGTTTCAAATTTCCAGGTGGTAATCGTGTTAAATGAGATGGTACTGGAAGTTGGAGAGACAAGAAGACAGGAGACAGAAGTTTCATCAGGTCATCTGACACTCATCTGGCAGACTGATAATATGATTCAATGCAGCTCTTTATTTTATCTACTGCCCTCTGTCACTCAGCACCCTGACATGCTCAAGTTGTCCCAGAGCAAGATCTATACACCTTTCCCCTACACAGCACAGGGACACACCTGCAAGTTAGGGAACCTCCTCTGATAGATCATGCCTTAAACTCTGATTGTTCCCCTTAACTGGTGTATCAGAAGGCCATTCTTATTATGTGTTCTATTTTTTAGATCTTACACCCTTGCCTCCAAATATTCCCACAAATCTATTGTCAAACTTAGACCTTCCTTAGAGAAGGGATATTTCTTTGGAGCCCTCATAACAGTCAAAACACAGAAAGAGATTCTGCAATATATGCCTTTGTCTTGCCTCTCTTCATATCTGCCCCTGTATTTTTTTTTCAAATTGTGAGAAATACTGAAAAGTTAAGTTCATATAGAATGTTGCAAGTTTCAAGGTAATGTAAGATAATTAGTACCACTGACCAATGAATTTTCAGAAGAAGAATATAACTGAGCTACAAAATTCTGATAAAGGGATATGGGCTAGAAACTGGCTTAAATCAACCAGGGTCAAGGCTAGAAGAAGGCTTTTTTTAATTGCATTTGCTTAATAGATTCACTGCATATTATCTGACATACTCTGCATAAAATTAGAGAACATAGGATGCATAACAAGGGAAGGGAAGGACATGCTTACACATATTTAGGAGAACCATACAATAGCATATTACAAAGACTGTACTCCAGAAGAGAACTAACCAATCCTTTCTTTGAAATGAGAGAACTGTGACTTGAACTAATAGCATAAAGCCTGTCTTGCTTCTGTATCCAGTGCTCCCTCTTCCTAAAGAAGGATGGAACCTGTGTCTGGCTAGAAGTGTTCAATTCCTCTGGACTTCTCTGTAATATGCTTTCTTTGATACCAGAATTTCAATATGAAGTATTTTTCTAACACAAATGTTCATAAACCTTCCCTACCAGCAAACAGCCCTAAGCAGTGCTTTCTAGAAAGGGTACAACCAGTTATGGTTGGGATATGTGACAAATTTCTAGCATTCTCTCCTTCCAAATTCTCTGCTGGTGACTGAGGTTACTCAGAAATAACAATAATATAAATATTCATATAGTGCTTTAAGTTTAACGAGACTCATGGACCCACACTTAACACCATATACCAAGATAAGATCAAAATGGGTCCATGACCTAAGCATAAAGAACGAGATTATAAATAAATTAGAGGAACATAGGATAGTTTATCTCTCAGACTTGTGGAGGAGAAAGGAATTTGTGACCAAAGATGAACTAGAGACCATTACTGATCACAAAATAGAAAATTTTGATTATATCAAATTAAAAAGCCTTTGTACAAATAAAACTAATGCAAACAAGATTAGAAGGGAAGCAACAAACTGAGAAAACATCTTCACAGTTAAAGGTTCTGATAAAGGCCTCATTTCCAAAATATATAGAGAACTGACCCAAATTTATAAGAAATCAAGCCATTCTCCAATTGATAAATGGTCAAAGGATATGAACAGACAATTTTCAGAGGATGAAATTGAAACTATTACCACTCATATGAAAGAGTGTTCCAAATCACTATTGATCAGAGAAATGCAAATTAAGACAACTCTGAGATACCACTACACACCTATCAGATTGGCTAAGATGATAGGAAAAAAAATGATGAATGTTGGAGGGGATGCAGGAAAACTGGGACACTGATGCATTGTTGGTGGAGTTGTGAACGAATCCAACCATTCTGGAGAGCAATCTGGAATTATGCCCCAAAAGTTATCAAATTGTGCATACCCTTTGATCCAGCAGTGTTTCTATTGGGCTTATATCCCAAAGAAATACTAAAGAAGGGAAAGGGACCTGTATGTGCCAAAATGTTTGTAGCAGCCCTGTTTGTAGTGGCTAGAAACTGGAAAATGAATGGATGCCCATCAGCTGGAGAATGGCTGGGTAAATTGTGGTATATGAATGTTATGGAATATTATTGTTCTGTCAGAAATGACCAGCAGGATGAATACAGAGAGGACTGGCGAGACTTACATGAACTGATGCTAAGTGAAATGAGCAGAACCAGGAGATCATTATACACTTCGACAACGATATTGTATGAGGACATATTTTGATGGAAGTGGATTTCTTTGACAAAGAGACCTGAGTTTCAATTGATAAATGACAGACAGAAGCAGCTACACCCAAAGAAAGAACACTGGGAAACGAATGTGAACTATCTGCATTTTTGTTTTTCTTCCTGGGTTATTTATACCTTCTGAATCCAATTCTCCCTATGCAACAAGAGAACTCTTCGGTTCTGCAAACATATATTGTATCTAGGATATACTGCAACATATCTAACATATATAAAACTGCTTGCCATCTAGGGGAGGGGGTGGAGGGAGGAAGGGAAAAAATCGGAACAGAAACGAGTGCAAGGGATAATGTTGTAAAAAAATTACCCTGGCATGGATTCTGTCAATATAAAGTAATTATTAAATAAAAATTTAAAAAAATAAAAATAAATAAAAATTTTAAAAAGAGCTATTGAATCATAAAAAAAAAAAAGTTTAAAGAGACTCTTCACATCTCTTAACTTGCTGATACTAAATGCTTTTGTTATGCAGGTTTTAAGAGAAGGAAATTGATGCTGATAAAGACTAAGTGTCTTGGCCAAGGTCACAAAGGTAGTACTGGCCAGCATCTTATTGTATTAACTTGTTAAAGAAGGGACTGTAGCATAATGGAAAGCACACAGGATGGAAAGATGGAGCACTTGGTTTCTTTTTTTTTTTTTTTTAATTTTTTATTTAATAATTACATTATATTGACACTCGTTTCTGTTCCGATTTTTTTCCCCCTCCCTCCCTCCACCCCCTCCCCTAGATGGCAAGCAGTCCTTTATATGTTGGATATGTTGCAGTATATCCTAGATACAATATATGTTTGCAGAACCGAACAGTTCTCTTGTTGCGTAGGGAGAATTGGATTCAGAAGGTGTAAATAATCCGGGAAGAAAAACAAAAATGCAGATAGTTTACATTCGTTTCCCAGTGTTCTTTCTTTGCGTGTAGCTGCTTTTGTCCGTCATTTATCAATTGAAACTCAGGTCTCTTTGTCAAAGAAATCCACTTCCATCAAAATATGTCCTCATACGATATCGTTGTCGAAGTGTATAATGATCTCCTGGTTCTGCTCATTTCACTTAGCATCAGTTCATGTAAGTCTCGCCAGTCCTCTCTGTATTCATCCTGCTGGTCATTTCTTACAGAACAATAATATTCCATAACATTCATATACCACAATTTACCCAGCCATTCTCCAATTGATGGGCATCCATTCATTTTCCAGTTTCTAGCCACTACAAACAGGGCTGCTACAAACATTTTGGCACATACAGGTCCCTTTCCCTTCTTTAGTATTTCTTTGGGATATGAGCCCAATAGAAACACTGCTGGATCAAAGGGTATGCACAATTTGATAATTTTTTGGGCATAATTCCAGATTGCTCTCCAGAATGGTTGGATTCGTTCACAACTCCACCAACAATGCATTAGTGTCCCAGTTTTCCCGCATCCCCTCCAACATTCATCATTATTTTTTCCTGTCATCTTAGCCAATCTGACAGGTGGAGCACTTGGTTTCAAATATAAGCCCAGCTCCCTATGAGACTTTGAGTAAGAAAAGGATTACCAATTTGGGCCTTGGTGTCCTCATCTGTGATATAAGGGTAAAGGGAACTAAATTATTTCTAAGGTCCCCAACTCAAGACTCCATAAGCCTATGAATCCAGTTCCTTCTCTCAGTGAAAGGCTCAATTGTTCTATAGTTTTCCTGACCTAGCCAATTGTCTAAAGACTGAGTTCAGGTCCTCATTTTATTGAACAGATAGAGTAAAAGTAACAGGTTCCTCGGTCATTTTTTTAATTTAATGGTCCTGATGCTAATAAAGGATAAAAACAAGAAGAGAAGTGATGATTGGTTTTGGGTCTCACCGAACTATATGGCTTATCATTCAACAAAGACATTCACCACTGGAGACCCCAGCTCAAGAAGTCGCAGAATTTCAGGAGGGAAAGAACTTTCTAAAGCATATGGTCTAAAACTCTCATTTTCCATGTAAACAAAGTAGAAGAAAGATCAAAAAGCTGTATAGCTGTTCTCTCTCTGAGGTGGGATGAAGCACAAGACCAACAGCCTTTTCAGTATCCCCCAATGAGCCCAGATATTATGAAATGCATAAAACAGAGGGGTATCAAGGATTAGAGGAAATTATAAGTAAATTCCTCATCTCAGTTTCATTTAGCTACTCCATTTGAGGAAGCAGAGTCCCAAGAATTTAAGGATTATATGATAAGAATTCAGAACTAGAATGATTTTGTTTGTTTTCTTGTTTTTATTTGTTTGCTTTAGCATAAATCAGAGGAGAGCTGAACTGAAAGAATAGAGAGAGATGAGAGATTAAAAACAAACAAATAAACATTAATTTGTACATCTGTTTACCTCTTGTGCTACAGTTTGACTGAGAGGTGATGGTTCATCATATTCAGGAAAAAGCTATGATGCTTTCCTGTAAGTCACAAACTCATCCATCACAGTACCTTAACAGCCTTGATTGATAGTGGCAAGTAGCTCAAAAGAGTACACTTTATCTGAAGACTAAAGGTGAGACACAGTAGAATGTTAAAAGAGCTTGATGAAAATGAAATAATCTTCCTTCAAAAAAAAAGTACCAAACTAATTATCATGGACCCCTTTCTAGAAGTTTTTGGAAGAGTAAGCTTGAGGCTTAAGAATGGAAATAATAGTCTCATTATCTTGTTGCTATGCTATTAAATGAAATATCTTCACTAAAAAAAATTAGCAAATGTTTTTGAATCATTGTTTAGAAAATATTTTAACCCACAAAATGCGCACTTAGAACCTGGGATAGCTTTCTAAGAGCTCAAGGGCAAAGAGGGTAAGGGGTTTTACAAAGAAATAAAGAAACTGAAGTTTAAAAAGATTGGTTACCTGACTTCTCCAAAGCATCCAAATACATTAACCTATGACCTAGTGCCCTTTATTTTAGTATATATTTAATCTTTTCTATGTCATAGACCCCTTGGATACTCTGATTAAGCCTGTCATTGCTTTCTTAAAATAATATTTTTAAATGCATAAAATAAAATATATGTGATTCCAAAAAAACCTAAAGATTAGGGGAAATGAGGATGCTATTTTTTTTCCATCAAAGTTCACAGATCCCCGGAAATCAGCCCACAAGCCCAGGTTAAGAACCTCTGCTCTAGTATTTAACTTACTGAAGGCTTGAGATGCTTTAGAACATCATTCCTTAGGGGGAAATGATTAATATCTTCTTTTTGGGTGCTGCAGGTGGGGTTCAAGGTAGTAAACTTAATTTACAACAATCAGAACTCAGGCTAGACAATAAAAAAAAACTCTAAATACAAATCAAAATTTACTTGAATGTCTACTTTGGTCTTCTATAGAGTTTCCTTTGATGAAGTTTTGTTTTTGTTTTTAAGAAAAAAGGTAAGCAACTCTCTTTGTTCATTGTTTGAGCAGGAGGTATTAATTATTAAATCAGTAAATGTTCAATAAATACTTAGTATATACCAAGCATTGTGCTAAGGATGAAGAGAAAAACAAAAAATAGATCTTTTCCTCCAAGAACATATATTCCAATGTGGAAGACAAACAACAATTATTAGGGGATATCACAGGAAAACTTCAGAAAAGGCAGAGTCTTCAGGGGCTAAAATTAAGAAATATTGAAAGGTAAAAGGGAAAGTCTTCAGAGACAAAATAGATTTTGCCAATCCTAAGAAGGATAGACTTGAAGACTTCATTTGCACGTGAAGAGTGTTTCTAAAAATAGACTTCACTCAAGCCTTAGCCTCTATTCAGTTACATAAAACTGACTGAAGTGGAAGTAATTTCTCTAACATTGCATGGAGTGACTTATGGAGGGAAGATGCCTTTGAGTTAGGAAGAATTTGTTCATAGAACAAGCATTTTCCTGCCTGGAGATACAAATAACTTCAGAGCTGAGATTCCAGTGAGTCAAAGGAAAGAAGCTTCTGTTGATCCCAGAGGTCATTGACCTAATTGAAAGAGTTTTACAGTTAGTATTTACACTGAGGGAAAAAAATACTGTAATATTTCAACTGTGAAATGTGCCACCCAGTCTAACCAATTGCTAATGATAGACAAAGACTGTAGCTATCCACCAAAATGTGGAACAACTTGCAGCATGTATTGTAAGGATCTTCTAGAGAAAGAATAGGGGATTTATAGTTCTGGAACTGTAAATTTTCTTGTCCAGATGTGTCTCACTCTCATTGTACTAAAAAGTTTGTGTCTATTATTGCTCCTTCCTGGACTCTACATTTGTAGGAAAGTATGTTTCTGATAGGTGGCAATACTCTGCCATTGAATAAAATACCTTCAATAAAGAAATTATATTGGACTGATTGTTAAGAGAAAAAGCATATTGGTGGGGGCTTGTGAGCTAGAATTTAGAATAACAACTGACAGGGACCCTAAGAATCTAAGGACACTATTCCTCTAGGGATCCAACCAGCTAGTGATGGGCAAGTAACTGATAGTTAAGTGATATGGGAAAGTCATCTTACAGAATGTTATTTTAATTGCATCTCCAAGGAAATCATGGATTCTAAAGGGCAGAGGTAAGGAAGGAGAGTCTTTTAATCCATAGAGCACAACCTGTACAAAGGCATAGAAAAAGGAGATAGTTCCATTTTCAAGGAAAAGCAAACAGGTTCATGTAATTGAACCATTGCATGAATAGAAGGGAGTGATGTATTAGACTAGAAAAATAGGAAGGGGCCAGGTTAGAGAGAACTTTAATGTCATACGGAGGAGTTTCCATTTGATCCTCAAGGTAATAGAAAGTCATTAGAGTTTATAGAACAGGGAGGAAGCATGGTCATCTTGTCAGCAATGCAGAGGATAGATTAGTAAGTGGAAAAAACTGAGACAGGAAGATCAATTTAAAGGCTATTGCAGTAGTTCAGGTAAGCAATGATACCAAAGGGTAATAATAAAGGGATGTGAGATGAAAAGAAGGGAGGAAAGGGGAGTTTTAAGTGAATGGCCTCCATTTTTTTCAGTTAAATATGATTTCCTCACTGAGATGGTTTGGAGCAGTTGTTACAGGAAGTAGGGAGTTGATTAAGGAGAAGCAGAAAATCTTCCTTGCTCAAAATTAGGTCACATGAATTTGTAGTAAACATAGTCAGCATGATTTTGTAACTTCCCCAATCTGTTTGATAGTTTTATAATAGAAGCAAAGAAGTCAGATGGAAGGAATAATTCAGAGTTCAGATTTGGCAATGAATAAAGGAAAAGGCTTATGAAAGTAGAAGACAGTATAGAGATGAACTGCTTCATCAAAAGGGTAGAGATTGAAGATCACAATGAGAATGAAAAATTAAATTAAATTTTCATTTGTTAAAAAGCTTCTCATGAAGGGAGAGTAACCTTTAAATGTTTGTAATATAAAGAACAAAACTCAAGAACAAACATGTAATATAAAGAACAAAACTGGTTCTGATGGGTGGAAGAGGGAAGAGGAGACAAAAGGAAGGCAAGTGAGAAAGAAGGAAGGAAAGAAGGGAGGAAAGGAGAAAGAAAGGGAAGGAGGGAGGAAAGAAGGGAGGAAGGAAGGAGGACAAAATAAAATGAAGGCTGTAATGTATAAAGAGAGATAAAAAGATTATGATTATATAAAGGAATTTCAGAATTACTACACAGAGGTAGAACATTTTGGGGCTGTTGGGCAAGATCCAGAGTTTGACCATTCTTGTGTAATCATAGAATGAAGTCATGGAAGCATGACTGAGCAGATTGAGGAAACATGACTATGTATGTCAAGGACCTCTACTATAATTATCTGAAGCTCTCTTGAAGAGACATTATAAGGTAGTCACTGAAATCATTGAAAAAGGAGGGAAAATGTTAGGCAGGAAGGATAATGTAATAATAATAAATGTGGATATACTAAACCTTAAAGCAAGAGAGGTTACTACCATTAAGGGATTGTAATAAAAAGTCTGGGTTGGCAATGGGGAGATGAATATTAAAATGGAAATGGATAATCTAACTCTAATTTAATTTAATTTTATTATATAGATAGCAGCCTTCATAGAAGAAGGAAACAAAAAGTATTTTACACTGATGTATATATCCACTATTTGTTAAGTCCATGATTTTAGGAAGGAAAAATAGACAGAATATTTATTAAGCTTTTAAATTCTGGGATAACAAATAAAACATTCTGGATAGCCCCTAACATCAGGAGCTTACTTTCTAATGGGGAAGATAAGACATAAAGGACAATGAGAAAGGATAGAATGAGAAAAGGCTAGTAGAATGGATGCTGGAACCCAACAAGATATAGCTAATGCTAGACTTTTGAAGCCTAGGGAGTTTTCAGGTGCAGAGTACAATTTTCTGGTAATATTTGGTGAGGATGAGATGATGGCCAGAGAAAGAATGGCTTGTCTGCAAATGTATGAGGACTGAGAAAGAAAGATTCATTCCCCTAGCATTACGCTGCAAATGAGCTGACCCAATTCTTCAAGCTCCCAAATCAAATGTATCCTCCATCAACCACTAATGCCTCCTTTCTTACAGTAATAGCAACTAACTTGCAACATCTCTGGTCTGAAAGTCAAGTACTTAGGAACATGGACAGAAAGGACATAAAAAGACAAATTAACCTGAGAGCCATAAAATCCTTGTTATTAAACTAATAATCAAAGCAAATGTAGCAGAAATCATTTGAAGAGGGAGAGGCTCCCCTCCCATCAATGTAAATTGGTTCCCAGGCTGTAAATGTTCCATCTGGCTCAGTGATTATGTAGCAGGGAGTCTCTGCAGGCACAAGGATGGATGATAGCCAAAGTGGCCTGAATTGACTGAACCCCAGAGTCCCAGCTCTGTCGGAGTCTGATTTGGAGAGAGTTGATGAGCAGAGATTGGGTGAGAAAGGTGAGGAGGATGTAAGGAAGAGACAGTTTCAGAAAGAAAAAAAAAATGTACCTTTATCATATTAAGAGGGCATTTTCATGTCATGCTCCTGGAATGAACTCTGACCTGTCACTTTTGTCCAGGACCCTGGCCATCCCAACTATGTCCCCTCTTCCCCTTTCCACACATAAGTCTGGGAATAGTGACCACACTCCACTTACTCTAGCTAGAAGGTATTAGATTAAACTCTCCTTTATATTTAAGCTCCACAAGGCCAAAGATTATTCAGAATGCTTTTCTTTGTATCCCCAGAACTTAAGAAACACTTATCAATCTTTTCTTCCTAGTGTTATTGACTTTTAAAAAAAAAATAGTGGATATAAATACTTGCTAATATAAAATAATTTCTTCATACAATTAAATTGCAGAGTTAGAAGGCACCTCCAAAGATTGTCTAATACATAGTTGCTCTTTAATCAGTTGCCATTCTCCACTTACCATCCCTATCACATGCCTAATGACAATGTCTCTCCTTGACCATTGCTCTCTCATTTGTCTTGTCTTCCGTTATTATAATGCAAGTTTTTTAATCTTTTTATTTTATTTTTCTTAACTACATGTAAAAACAATTTCAACATTCTTTTTTTATAATTTTTGAGTTCCAAATTTTTTCCTTTCTCCACTCCTTGAGAAATCAAGCATTTTGATATAGATTATATATGTGTAATCACATAAAACATATTTCAATATTAGTCATGTTACAAAAGAGAACACAGATTCAAAAAAGAAAAAGAAAATTTTAAAGATATTTTTCTACTTGCATTCAGACTCCACCAATTATTTCTCTGGAGGTGGATAGAATTTTTCATCATAAGTACTTTAGAATTTTCTTAGATCATTGTATTGCTGAGAATAGCTAAGTCATTCACAACTGATCATTATTCAGTACTGATATTACTATACAGGTACAATGTTCTTCTGGCTCTGCTTAATTCACTTTGTTTCAGTATATATGTCTTCCCAGGTTTTTATCAAAGCATCTTTCTCATCATTTCTTATAATCCAATAATATTACATCACGATTACATACCAATAAGTGGGAATTCCATCAATTTCCAATTATTTGCCATCACAAAAGAGCTATTATAAATATTTTGTACATAAAGAACCTTTTCCTTCTTCTTTTATCCTGTTGGGATACAGACTTAGTAATGGGATTGCAAAATCAAAGAGTTTTCACAGTTTGTTGGGTCATTGCACAACTTCATCAACAGTGTGTTACTTTCCCTATTTTTCCACATCCCCTCCAGCATGTCATTTTCCTTTTCTGTCATATTAGTTAATTTGATAAGAGTAAAATGATACTTGAAAATTGTTTTAATTTGAACTTCTCTAATTAATAGGTGTTTAGAATGCAAGATTCTTGAGGGGGCTAAGAACTACTTTGTTGTTGTTGGGTTATTTTTTTTTTTGTATCTACATTCAGCACTTAACAGTGCTTAAAACATAGTAAGTACTCATTAAATGTCCTCTCTCAATCTCTTCTTTGTGATCTTATAGTGAATGCAAGACTGTAATCCAAGTCTTTGAACTCTCATTGTAAACTAAGTTGTCTTCTATCTTATCAAGGACACCATTAGCAATGGATAGAGAAAATGGCTTAGTGGAAAGGTCACAAATCTGAAGGTCAAAATTTAAACTTAACTTTAACAGTAATTATCTATGTAACTTTTAGCATAACTCTTTTTGCAGCTCAGTCAATTCTTGAGAGTTCATCAAGGAAAATGGTAATACCTAAGTTACATAAAATTGGGGGGTATAAAAGATAAGGTATCAGAGTGTGATGAAATAACAGATTGAAAAGTACGTTGAAAAGTTGAAAACATTCATTTGGGAGAGATTATTACTTTGAAGTTATAAAAAAAATTAGAATCAAAATGCTAATTGAAAGAATAGCATTTCTGCTTTGTGTCTGAGATCATAGAGGGAGAAGAAGACCAATGGGAAGATGAGGGCAGGATTTTCACTGGTCATTCTATGGAACCTTCAGCCAAGAGAAGACTGGATTTCCATGTCTTCTGCACACAAGGAGCCATAAAGAATTCACTATACCCCTCTGGGTTTCCTTCCTCTTTCCCCCCAGAAACGAGATCTGATTTTACAGAGAACAAGAGAAAAGTAAATTCCCAATTTGCCCAAAGGCATCAATAGGCATGGTCACACCTCCAGAGTTTTCTTGGCCTTAAAGTGAGAAGCATGCCAGGATTAATTTTTCTTGTTCAAATCACAGGCTGCTTCAAACTTTATTCTCTCTGCAAGTAATTGTTGACCTCATTATTTATGGTTAGAAATATGGGTTTTGACCCACAAGTCACAATCAAGCTAGCCAAGACCATGATCCCTGTCTGTCCTTTGTGACCCTTGAGTGATCCTGTTTCCCATTCTCTTCCTTTTGCCAATCAGTCCACAAGCATTTATTAAGCACTTGCTTTTGTCAGGCACTGTACTGAACACAAAGAAGTGCTTGTTGACTGATCTTAAAGGCAATCTTAAAAACATCTCTAGCAATGGTAGTGACCAGGAAGGTGTTTCTTAAAAGGAGGCATTGGAGTGGACTCAGAGATTCTAATAAGTGTAAGTGAAAAAGAAAAGCATTCCAGGAAGAGTCAGACAGACAAAAGAGAGATGGAGAGATAGATAAGACAGAGACAGACAGAGATAGAGAGACAGAGAGATGGGGGGGGGGGAGGGACAGGAGGGACAGAAACAGAGAGAAACTGAGACAGAGATGGAGAGACAGAGAGACAGACACAGACTCAGTCACAAAGACAGAGACAGAGAGAGACAGAGACAGAATTAGAGATAGAGAATGCAAAAATATAAAAATGGGAGATGGAAGATATGAAAGATGCAAAATCATGGAAATGGGAAAATAAATGAATCATAGAATGCACAGAGGTAAAGAAAAGTACCAGGCAACTAAGTGGTAGAATATATTTAGTAGAGGACCTAGAATAGGAAAACTCATCTCCCTGAGTTCAAATATGAATTCAGATACCTCCTATCTGTGTGACCCTGGGCAAGTCACTTAATCCTGTTTGCCTCAATTTCCTTATATGTAAAATGAGCTGAAGGAGGAAATGAAAAACCACTTTGCCAAGAAAACTTCAAACAGGGCCATGAAGAGTCGAACATGACTGAAAATGAACAACCAAGTATAAAGATACTGCAAACATAGAAAAGCTTCAGGTTATGAAGAGCTTTGAATGCCCCAGGACTTGATAAGATGGCAGCATCTAGGCTGTAGCTGCATAGGGGCTAGGACACGACCTTTAATATACTGACATGCGACAAGTTCTATCATTATGTCAGGATGAGCAGCACCATCTTTTTAACACCATGTCTTCTAAAGTCTTTATGGCTATGTGTTTTATAGTACTACAATCTCTGAAGAATTGAAAAATCAAGAGATGCTGATCACCCAAAGAGTGGTGGAGAGTGCATGATGGTCATGAATAGGCTACATACAACTCATCCCATTTAAAGAATTATGTAAGAGAAATAGCATAAAGAATTTCATAAAAATGCATGATTAAAATCGAAGATGGGCTGATCACATGATATGTTAAGAATAGAATATGTTTTGATGGTATCCTCAAGATGTCAAGACAATTTGAGCAAGGATCCCAAGCAAGTTGTGTGGATCTCCTCTGGAGAACTCATGGGAAGACATTGAGGTGAATGGTACAGGAAGGGCAATTTACCTGCATTATTTGTACAAATAAATGGGTTTGTGGATCCCTCCACCAGTGAAAATCAATCACAAACTCTTTTTCACTTAATGAATCATCTTTGAGAGTCTCTGTGGCTAAAAAATGTATTGTAGCCATTCAGTTAATCAGTCATCAAGTATTTATTAAGTGCTTATTGTATGTTAGGCATGGTAATAAACTCTGGACATTTAAAGAAAGGTAAAGGTAATTACTGCAGTCAATTTGATCATGGGCCTCAGTGAACATGGCTTCTCTACTTTATGAAAAATAGAGTTTTAGTCCTCTCACCAGGGGCCAATTTGGAGTCTTTCTACATCCATAGAACTTTCTCAAGCTTCAACTCTGCCCACACAGCATTCTGGAGTTTACCTGTTTGCCATAATGAGACATCAAAGGCACATTAGTGAAAGCTGATATAACAGTCCTCAAATAAATGGTTTTTTAATTTGCTGGATTGAAACAATCAAATGTCAGCCACAAGCAATTTTCACCTCTTCAGTGTCCTTGACTTCTCTATCTAGGACAAAATCCTAGGACAAAATTCATCCAGAATATGACTTGCTTATCTCCTTTCATCTTTTCACTTTTTTGTCAGCTTTGGGGGAAAAGGTGCTACAATTTTTTTTCTTTCATGATACCATCAACAAGACAATATAGCAGTGTTTTGTACTGTCACCATTGATTGACCTATCTGGGAAATCAAATGGAACTTTTTTTAGCAAAAGATATCAGTCACAAAGATACCAGCTGAGTTGATTAACCCTAAGGGAGTGGTTAGTATCTTGAAGATAATTTCCTAAAGTGCAAAGAGAAATTACAAAAAAAAAAAACCCTATCTGGTGCAACCCAATTAGAATAAGACTAGAGGTTTATTTGGTCCTAAATATTTCAGCCCTTTCCCATTTCACCATGTCTATATAACTAAAGCAAGGATTTAGGATCACAAATCTGGATCTGGAAGGGATTTCAATAGCCATGTAGTTTAACTCTTCATTTTACATTTGAGGAAACTGATACCCACAGGTTTAAATGACATTTGCACAGATAATTAGGATCAGAAGTAAAACCTGTCTTCAGTGTTAATGTCTTTCCACTTACTAAAAGTGAGAGGAATGCAAGAAAGTAGAGTGGTTTGTAGATAATTTTCCTCCTAGAAGTTGGGAGTGGAATCCTTTGTCTAGCGGTTTAAGGGTGAAAGTGAAAAGTTTACGGGATGGTTCACACTTTATTTTTTAAAAAGTGTAACCAAGGCCCATTTTATGTAACCCTTCAAGTCCTGATTATGTTCTGAATTACTTGCCTAGAATCATACAACTAATGAAGTGATGGATGTTCAAGGAAGCTCTTTTGTTTGCACTTTAGCACAAACCCCAGTCTACTGCTCTGAACGTTCCTTCATAGTGACGTTCCTGATAGCACAACAGTTCCTGAACTCCAGGTCTCAGGTCTCTTAATCCCCAAGGTTTGATTTAAATTCCAAAGAGCCCACTCTTCTTATATCCCTATGACTTTCACTCACCTAATCATAGCCCTGAGTTTCTCTGTACTTGTTCTTTCTCCCTCACTAATCCCTTCCTCCTTTAAGTTATTAGAGTCAGACAGTTGAAAACAGAATCAAATGTATTAATTAGGGCACTTTCTTTACCATCCCAAGGCAATTCCCTAAACCCTTAAATTAAGTTCTGCAGTTGCTTAAAGTGCATGAGAATACAGTGGGGAAATTCTACATTCTAATTTTGAAGTGTTTTGTGTATTCTTTTAGGACAAAGATATTCATTAAATATAGCTTATCACTCCCCATGTTGAGGTTAATGGAACTCAGCAACTAAGGGCTTCATGGAGTGTTAGAGGATTAGAGGCCCTGATGATCAATTCAGAGGCTTCATAAAACCTTTTCAGGAAGCAAAATGCTAGTTTTAAACAGACATTTAAACTGGCCAAAGAACTTTTCCCAGGCACACATTATCTTCTGGCAAAGCACCCTAATAAAAAAGGAAATGATCTCTTCTCATGGAAAAAAAAATCTGTCTATGAAAACCCCCCCAGACACCCATAAGTGCTATTGGGGACTGAGGGAATTTCTACTCAATAAGTTCTAAATTTATGTGACAGACAGCAAATGAACTCATGGAATCACAGACTTGGTTAGCAGCCATCCGGTCCACATTTTATAAATGAAGAAACTGAACAACACATTTAACATTGTACCACATTGTATGTTTCTTTACCATCACCAAAGGTCTCCTAAAGAGAAGTTAGAATGAAAATAGCCATCAATGGCTTTTGAGTGAGAAGACCTAGGTTCAAATCCTGCTTATGTCATATATTGCCTCTGTGGTCCTGAGGAGTACTTCCCTTAACATCTAAGAGACCACAAGCAATTCCCTAAGATTATAAACAGCAGATTAGATATGGACCTGGAATAGTAAGAGGGATTCTCTTTCTGGTGATTGTCTAGATCAATTAAATCAAAAGTCTATTCCAAGCAAAACCAAAACCAAAAAAAAAAAAAAAATGTCCCCATGGAAACTCATAGTCCTCTTTAATGTTGTTTCATGCAACATGACATTTTCAAACAACTAAATAGATTAATAAGTCTAAAGCTAGAATGCACTTTCTAGGTCATGCACTCCAAAACCTTATTTTCTAGGTGAGGAAAGTGAGGTTCAAAGTAGCTGATTAACTTACCTAAGATCACATAGCTTGCTAGCAGAAAAGGCAAGATTTAAACATAGGTCCTCTGACTCCAAATCTAACACATTTTATGCCATACCATACCTGAATCTAGGTATACCTTTCCTTATACTTAACAGCCTAAGGAGGACCATGCAACAGGGAAGGGGGAAAATCTGTTCTCTACCTGTAAGATGTTAAAAATGAATACCTGTTAAAAGCTTAGTGCTACTTTAAAAATAGATGTCCTGTAAGTTCTGCCATTATGGTGACACAGATAATACTTGTCTCTATTTTCTTACCCAATAAGCATCCATAGGTATTTATTTGGGGATTGACTTTCCATATATTGTACACTTAAAAGAACATACAAATTTATTAGGCATTAAATGATTTTTGGCAGTCAAGATTAGTGATGAGAAATAAAACACATATTAGTAGCATGAATCAGCATTTCTTATGTTTTCCCTCCTTCTGGGAGGATAATTTGAAGAAAGGAGTTTTGCACCTGGTCCTAAAACTGAGGTAACCAGGTTTCCGTGGTCCTCCCATGCAGGAGGGACTGGCAGACAACATGTTTTGGCAGTTACATTTCAGAAAATAAAGAAAGATAAATGATGGCTGTACTTGACAAGTTCTATAATAAAAAAACTGAGTTAAAGCCTAAGAGCTGGAAAGGACTTTAGTGATTACCCAGTCCAATCCTTCTCCCCTCCCCCACTTTTTTTTTTAAATGAAGAAGCTGAAAAACAGAGAACTTAAGTCACTTGGCCAAGGTCACACAGCTGGTTTGCAACAGATCCATAATCATACCTCCCCTTTCTGCCCTCTCCTATTGTTATTTTTTCTTTGTTTTTATTTTGTTTTGTTTTGTTTTTTTTTTAACAATAGTACTATTCATTAGCAGAATTCCTACTGAATGGGTCTCAACATTCAACACAATTTTTAAGTACTTTATTCCCTGGAAATAATTTGGACACCTTTTGAGATTAAGTTCTCCCTTTTTGTTCCATTTCGCTCAGTACTCATTTCTGATTCTAATACTTGCCAAACAACATTTGCTAGGGCCATATTTTTATATGTCCTTGAATTGATTATCTGTGAGCCAATTGCCAAGGAGCACATCAGAGAGCTAGATAGTCAATGAAAGTTAGTTATTAAGATTACTAAAACAGATACATTTTCAAAAGTTGTTTTAGTCCTTATAAGAAAGAACCAGATTTTTTCTTTCTCAATCTGTGCTCCTTCTTGACACTGAGTCAGTCATTATGGTGGTTGGAAACCTAAGTTTCCAATAGGAGAGTATTATTGAGTTGGCATTCAATTTAGTTGGCTCTATGTATTTAAAATCCTAATAACTTTTGTGAAAGATAGAAAAAGAACTCTGACATCATCCCTGACCTCAAAGAATTTATAGACTAGATAGAAATATGTCAGGTTTATACTAGGAATATTAAAAAAAAAACTCATCTAATACTCATCTAACCCAAGTCCTCCATTTTTATAAACTAGAACTTTAGTTTTGGAACTTTAAATCCAACACTCTTTTAAAAAATGAGGAAGCTGTGAAGCAGAGAAATGAACTCATCTCACATCACTTAGACATCTTCCACAACTTTCTCCTCCTTCACCCCTGTCTTCCCTAGCAGATTACTCCCTCTCTTATTATCATTCTTTCCCTAATCTTATGTCTTTCTCTGACTACTGGTTGTTACTGCCCACACACATGTCCATGTCTTCCTCATCTTCAAACAAATGTTCACTTGATTCATCCATCCCTCTTAGCTGTCATCCTACATCTCTTCTCTCTTTTGTGAGTATACTTCCAGGGAAAGCTATCTACAATTAATATCTTCACTCCCTTTTCTCTAATTCTTCTTAATAATTTGTAGTATGGTTTCCAGCTTTTTCATTTATCTGAAACTGCTTTCTCCAAAGTTTTCCATAATTTCTTAATCACTGACTCTAGCGGCATTTTCTCAGCCCTCTTGGTTTTAATGTTTCTACAAGCTTTGACACTGGTGAGTCTCTTCTTCTCTCTGAGATTTTATGGCATTGTTCTTTCCTGATGCTTCGACTGGCTGCTTCTTCTCAGTCTCCTTTGCTGAATCTTTAATATCCTGATAAAATTGAGTGTCCCCCTAACTTCTTTAATGGGCCCTCATCTCCTTTCTCTACATACTATCTCAGTTGGTGATTTCCTCAGATACCATGTATTCAATTGTCATCTCTTGTTTATGCTTCTCAGATCTATTTAGCCCCTAGCTTCTCTCCTAACTTTTAATTTCTCATCTACAATTGAGTAAGGAATTCCAGGAAAAATTATATTTATGCATAACAGCACCTTCTTTGCAATCTGTAATCTTAGAGAGTCGTTTGTGTCATTGAGAGGTTAAGTCATTTGACCAGAATTATATAATCAAGTGGTCAGAAGACCCCAGGTCTTTCTGATTCTGTAGCCAGTTATTACTATGTGCTTCCTCTCCTTCCCGTTTTACAGAGAAGAAAAGACAAATCAGAAATTCACATCTTTTACATTATGCTAATAACTCAGTGCTAAGAGTCTGCCAGAAAACCAGCTCTATACACTGGGCCTGTAAAAGGGATGGTATTCCCTATGTGGAAATAAATATCAGAGTCTGGTTCTTTTAAGTAAGTGACTTTAAAACCTATCATGAAAAGGGCAGGAACAGCCCCTTTGGGCCATCATATACTGTCTTTTAATGTACATGTATAACTCAATACTGTGAGACTTTCACACCTGCAGTTGCTCTTTAACTGCCTCCATCTGCTATTCAATGTACCAGACTCGATTGTGGGACATAGTTTAGAAAGGTCCTGGTGACAATCTGAGACAACTTCTGAAAACTCTTGGCACTAAATCCCAGTGTCTAACCTGAAAAAGACTATGGTGCTTTGGATGCTTCCAGCTCATTTTTCCCACCTCCTCCAATGGTTCTCACATAAAAAGAGAGTTTGCAACTCCAGATGGTCATCAGCTGCCTAAACTATGCAGAAATCATTGTGTTATCCTTTTCCTACAGATGAGGCTTCCCACAAAAGCCACGTGCACACCATAATTTTCTCCTATTTTTCCCCTCTACTTTCTATTGCTCTCATTTCCTCTTTTTCCTGACCTTCCCTTCCTTTCTTTCACATTTTTAAAAAATCAAGATTCTTTTCTGTTCTCTGTTTTTATGCACTTCCATTTCCATATAAGCTTTGTATCACTTTTGCTGATGTCTACATTGAGAGCCCCTACTCTTCCTGGAACAAAATGCCATAGCCCACTCATGAAATTCGTTTGAGCCCGGCCTTTGCTTCTTAATGATGTGGCCAAATTCAAGGTGTTTGAGACAATGGATTTGCTCCATCCCCCACTCCTTCACACTCCCCACAAAAATAACTGATGGAGCTATCAGGCCTGGATTGGGGTCCATAAGGAGGAAGCAGCCTACTGAGTACACACAACATGCAACTTCAAAAACATTTAGAAATATGTACTTGCTGAAGAAAACAAGAGTTTTAAAGGGAAATGCAAAAGAGAATCTGCCTTTGAATTGGACCCTTTGAAAGATCTGTAAATTCTTAGCCCAGCTTCTAAGACACTTAATCCAGGCTCTAAGCCAACCAACCATGTTGATAACATTTACAAATTTATCTTCAAAAACAACAGTAATATAAACAATAGCACAAAATTCAGTATGTATTTAAGAAAGAAAGGAAGAGTTAAAAGAGGAAGAATCAAGTTTGGTCCACAGGGGGATCTCTCAAGTGATTTCTAGCCAAATGAAAGGCTTGATTGATTGATGGGTGTGGATCTTAAAACTGAAAAGGCCCATAAAAATATCAGTTTGTTGACATCATCCAATAATATGGGAAATATGGGTTTGGGTCTGATACTCTGATCCTGACTCTCACAGAGGAGGATTATGGCAGCCAAGGGCATATCTCTATATTGTTTGAATAGAGGTCTGTGTTGTTTGCTTTTCCTTTCACCAGATTTTCCTCAAAAATAGAATCATATAAAAAAATGGACTAACTTTTCTGGCCCTTATTGTGTACTCTGATTCACACAAATTTATAGAGAAAGTAGTTTTGGCACCCTATCTAATAGCTCCTCACTCCTCACCTCTCATTTTATATCTCTCTTATACTGAATGAAGCCATTAGGTTGTATCAACCAAGCAACTAAGAAAGAACAGTAAAAATTTAATTAGAATTGAATACAATGAAATTTGAAATCAAGAATGTGTCCAAATTCTGATTCTGTCACTACCTGTGTGCTAAGAGTAAGGATTGTGATGATCTTGCTATTTGCATCCCAGTGTCTAATAGTACCTGGCATATAACAGGAATTAATAAATGCTTAAGGGGGAGAAGGAGGAGGAAGAGAAGGAAAAAGAGGAGGAAAAGGAGAAAGAGAAGGGTAAAGACTTTAACTATAAAACTAGAAGTTGATCTCAATTGTCTATAAGGTCCCTTCCAATTCTTAAACTCTGCCCCTATGACCTTTATTACATGAAGTATGCTTTTCCCATTCCAACTATTCTATAATGAGCTTACTTCCAATTCTTTTTTTTTTTTCTTTAAATAGCTTATCTGTTCTAAAACACTTGCTATACAAGGCGTCTCACACCAAAGAGATGTTTTAAAGCCTTGGCCTCTGGATCACTTAATGTGTAGTGAAGGTTTCAGAGCAAAAGTCCAGTGTTTCTGGAAGATGATGTGTATACGTACCATTTTCATCCCAGATGGCTTTTCCTCGTTCATGGTTATCCAGCTCAAACGCTCTTGTAAGATTTAAATGTAAGCCATCTAGTGCCATCTCCTGGCAATTTTTGATCATGACACATAGATGAAAGTTTTCCCAGATGCTCAGTTCACTAAGGCTGCATCTGAGTCCAGTGAATTTGAAGAGAAACAATAATTCATATAAAGCTGCTTCCCCCACAAATATATATAATACACACATGCCTAAAATTTGTCCTTTCCTTAATTATCATAATATGTCTAGATATGGAACTACGATAAAGCTACTCTCCATTATTTTAATTAAACTTTTTATTAACAGAGGTAAAAATGCAGTCTGCACCAATTCTTAGAGTGATAAATTTTAGTTTTCAAGTTTCAAAATCATTTTCCCATAACCCCAACCACCAAAAGTTCTATCTGGTCAGATTACTATGATATTTCATATCCTTTGCATTTTCCAAGGAACCATAAGGGAGCAGAAATAACCAGATATCCTAGAAATTCTTTTAAACTGATTTTTTTTGTCTCTTATACAGAGATCTTTCAACCTTTTTTGTGACTCACTCATTTGCCATGGCTGCCATACTTCCAACTCCTATAATTTAAAAAGTTCTTTTAATCTTTTTTTTTTTTAAACTTCAGGGAGTTTTGTTTCCATGAGGTAACATAGTTCAGAGAGGAGAGACAGAAACTGGGAGTCAAAAGAAATGTTCTGAAGTTCCAAACTCTATTGTAAAGTCACTTTATATCTCTTGGTCCATGTCTACATTCCCACAATAAAGAAGTTGGACTACATTGAAAGCCAATGCTGAGTAATCAGATTTCATAGAGGAGATATGATAGCACTCCCCTATTTGCAGTGGAGGGAGGGCACTAAGAGCAAAATGGTTTATATTCTTTTAAATCTAGTCATTTTTGTCTTTAAGTTTTGTGTGACTTTTTTTCTATTACAATGAAAGGCTCATTTAGTAAGAGAAGGGGAAGTAGCATTTCTAGGAATTTCTTTGACATAAGAACACCAATAAAGTGTTGACTGTTTTATTGATGAGGTTGAACAAGATAATCTTTAAGATTCCCATCAATTCTAAAAAAATGAAATTTTATAGAACAAAAGAAATAAATAGGGAAAGAAAAGAGAATCCCTTGTTTCCTCCTTATTTCTAGTTTTCTTCCTTTCTCTTTTTTCTTTCCCTTTTATTTTCTTTTTGCATAATGTTTATTTTAAAAAGAGAAAAAGAAGAAAAAAACTTTCATATTTCTGTTTAATTCTCTTTCCTCCTATCTTCTTTCTTCTTTATCTTTCTTTCCATTTTGCTATTTATCTTTTACTTTTCTCTTTTATGCTTCTTTTTTTTCCTTTTTTTAACTCTTTTCCCTTTTCTGCTTTCTGTTTAGCTTTTTTTTTCTTTTTCACTTTTCTTTCTCTTATGACCCCCTATACTTTGTCTCTCTTTTTTGCTCTTTTGTTAAAAAGATAGAGATCTTTTAATACCCGGAGGAAAAAAATCTCATTCTGACTTCCTCTTCTCTTTCTTCTTCTTAACCATTTCTCTTTTCTCACTCTCTTTCCTTCACTCACCTACTAGATAGGTTGCAAGATTGTTTAATATAGGTAGACAGCAAGAAGAGTAGGAAATTATTTCTTTATCCTCCATAAATTCTATATTCACTGTCACAAAGCTGTACCTATTTTGAGCCAGCATCAGTTAAAACTTAAAGTACCATTCTGCCAATACCCCATTCATTCTTTCTTTTTTGGTATTATTTTCCCCGGGGCCTCTTTCCAAGATGGACACTGCAATATTTTATATTCCCATCTTCTCTTCAATCTGCCTCCCAAACCATCAAAACATGGCATTGGTCTGAACACAGGCTACAATTTTTTTCCTTAAACCTGGATTTTATAAAATATGATTGGCCAATGTAGGATGTGGATTAATGGAGTTCCTCAATCAACTTGATAAATTTATAGGGACATGATAATTGCAGGCTTTTAAAAGCTCTTTCTTGGAAGATATGGACATGTCTCTTACTACCTCTGGGATGGTGGATTTCATATTGCAGTGGGAAGATCCATATTTTGTATTAACTTAAAAGAGGAATCCAACAGATTCCTTTTTGTTCTCTTATTTTTCAGCAAATTTAGAATCAGATCAAAGTCCTGCCTGGGATGGTGAAGTGTTTTCCCCAAATCCATATACAGGAAGTGTCATTGACTGTCTTGGACCAAAGTTTGGAAGAGTCTTATAATTTTAACCACATGGCAGCCATAGAGACATGACTTACTACTTGAATACCAGAGATGACAAATTCTCAGTCCAAGAGATTCTATCAGATGAAACAATAAGTGAAGCAGCAAAAATATCTGAACCCAGCCCTGGAAAGAGAGTGGCAGAGAAGGATGCCTTCAACAATATATCTGGTAGTCAGGGAAAGAAACTATGTAGCCTGAGCGGTGGGAGTTCTCTGACCCCAGTTTTTGGATGATTGTTGAGAGATCCTTCCTGGGATTTGCCTCTCTGCCAGCCCCAAGTTTAAAAACATTGGCCTCTTACAGAGAGCGGAGGAGTTTGTGTGCAAAGTTAACATCTTTGAATTAAAGCTAAGTCACAATATCAAGGAGCAAGCATCCTGGAGTTTGTATTAAATTTTTACAAATTATTCAAAAAGTATGGTATCAATAGGAAAAAGGTTTGGTTCCCTGTTTAGCAGTCCCAAATATGATTCCCTTTCAGGAGAGTCTAAGGTCTCAGAGTAGCACCATGAGACTGGATGACCATACCTTAGAGATATTACAGATTTAGTTTCAGACCACCATAATAAAGCAAATATGACAATAAAATAAGTCACAAATTATT